>NW_027464652.1:0-1394000 GCF_043290135.1 Rhipicephalus microplus
TGTTCTGACGGCGGTGAGAGTGGAGCAGGACTGTCTCCGTGGCGCAATTGGCTAGCGCGATCGGCTGTTAACCAAAAGGTTGGAGTTTCGAGCCCTCCCGGGAGTGGTGTGTTGCTTTTTTCTTTGCGCTGATAGCTTTGAAGATATGTTCTGATGGTGGTGAGAGTGGAGCAAGACTGTCTCCGTGGCAAAATTGGCTTGCGCGATCGGCTGTTAACCGAAAGGTTGGAGGTTCGAGCCCACCCGGTGGTGGTGCGGCGCTTTTTTTTCTTTGCGCTGATAGCTTTGAAGATATGTTCTGATGGCGGTGAGAGTGGAGCACGATTGTCTCCGTGGCGCAATTGGCTAGCGCGATCTGCTGTTAACCGAAAGGTTGGAGGTTCCAGCCCACCCGGTGGTGGTGCGGCGCTTTTTTTTTCTTTGAGCTGATAGCTTTGAAGACATGTTCTAATTTTGGTGAGAGTGGAGCAGGTCTGTCTCCGTGGCGCAATTGGCTAGCGCGATCGGCTGTTAACCGAAAAGTCGGAGGTTGGAGCCTACCCGGTGGTTGTGCGGCGCTTTTTTTTCTGTGGGTTGATAGCTTTGAAGATATGTTCTGATGATGGTGAGAGTGGAGCAGGACTGTCTCCGTAGCGCAATTGGCTAGCGTGATCGGCTGTTAACCGAAAAGTTGGAGGTTAGAGCCCACCCGGTGGTGGTGCGGTGCTTTTTTTCTTTGGGCTGATAGCTTTGAAGATATGTTCTGATGGTGGTGAGAGTGAAGCAGGACTGTCTCCATTGCGCAATTGGCGAGCGCGATCGGTGTTAACCAAAAGGTCGGAGGTTCGAGCCCACCCGGTGGTGGTATGACGCTTTTTTTTCTTTGGGCTGATAGCTTTGAAGATATGTTCTGATGGTGGTGAGAGTGAAGCAGGACTGTCTCCGTGGCGCAATTGGCTAGCGCGATCGGCTGTTAACCTAAAGGCAGGAGTTTCGAGCCCACCCGGCGGTGGTTCGGCGCTTTTTTTTCTTTGGGCTGATAGCTTTGAAGATATGTTCTGATGGTGGTGAGAGTAGAGCAGGACTGTCTCCGTGGCGCGATTGGCTAGCGCGATCGGCTGTTAACCGAAAGGTTGGAGTTTAGATCCCTCCCGGGAGTGGTGTGTTGCTTTTTTCTTTGCGCTGATAGCTTTGAAGATATGTTCTGATGGTGGTGAGAGTGGAGCACGACTGTCTCTGTGGCGCAGTTCGATAGCGCGATCGGCTGTTAACCGATAGGTTGGAGGTTCGAGCCCACCCGGGGGTGGTGCGGCGCTTTTTTTCTTTGTGCTGATAGCTTTGAAGATATGTTCTGATGGTGGTGAGAGTGGAGCAGGACTGTCTCCGTGGCGCAATTGGCTAGCGCGATTGGCTGTTAACCGAAAGGTTGGAGGTTCGAGCCCACCCGGTGGTGGTGCGGCCCTTTTTTTTCTTTGGCTGATAGCTTTCAAAATATGTTCTGATGGTGGTGAGAGTGGAGCAGGACTGCCTCCGTGGCGCAATGGGCTAGCGCGATCGGCTGTTAACCGAAAGGTTGGAGTTTCGAGCCTTCGCGGGAGTAGTGTGTTGCTTTTTTCTTTGCGGTAATAGCTTTGAAGATATGTTCTGATGGTGGTGAGAGGGGAGCAGGACTGTCTTCGTGGCGCAATTGGCTAGCGCGATCATCTGTTAACCGAAAGGTTGGAGGTTCGATCCCACCCGGTGGTGGTATGGCGCTTTTTTTTCTTTGGGCTGATAGCTTTGAAGATATGTTCTAATTGTGGTGAGAGTGGCGCACGACTGTCTCCGTGGCGCAATTGGCCAGCGCGATCGGCTGTTAACCGAAAAGTTTGAGGTTCGAGCCCTCCCGGGAGTAGTGTTTTGCTTTTTTCTTTGCGCTGATAGCTTTGAAGATATGTTCTGATGGTGGTGAGAGTGGAGCACGACTGTCTCCGTGGCGCAATTGGCTAGCGCGATCGGCTGTTAACCGAAAAGTTGGAGGTTCGAGCCCACCCGGTGGTGGTGCGGTGCTTTTTTTTTCTTTGCGCTGATAGCTTTGAAGATATGTTCTGATGATGGTTAGAGTGGAGCAAGACTGCCTCCGTGGCGCAATGGGCTAGCGCGATCGGCTGTTAACCGAAAGGTTGGAGTTTCGAGCCTTCGCGGGAGTAGTGTGTTGCTTTTTTCTTTGCGGTAATAGCTTTGAAGATATGTTCTGATGGTGGTGAGAGGGGAGCAGGACTGTCTTCGTGGCGCAATTGGCTAGCGCGATCATCTGTTAACCGAAAGGTTGGAGGTTCGAGCCCACCCGGTGGTGGTGCGGCGCTTTTTTTTCTTTGGGCTGATAGCTTTGAAGATATGTTCTGATGTTGGTGAGAGTGGAGCAGGACTGTCTTCATGGCGCAATCGGCTAGCGCGATCGGCTGTTAACCAAAAAGTCGGAGGTTCGATCCCACCCGGTGGTGGTATGGCGCTTTTTTTTCTTTGGGCTGATAGCTTTGAAGATATGTTCTAATTGTGGTGAGAGTGGCGCACGACTGTCTCCGTGGCGCAATTGGCCAGCGCGATCGGCTGTTAACCGAAAAGTTTGAGGTTCGAGCCCTCCCGGAAGTAGTGTTTTGCTTTTTTCTTTGCGCTGATAGCTTTGAAGATATGTTCTGATGGTGGTGAGAGTGGAGCACGACTGTCTCCGTGGCGCAATTGGCTAGCGCGATCAGCTGTTAACCGAAAAGTTGGAGGTTCGAGCCCACCCGGTGGTGGTGCGGTGCTTTTTTTTTCTTTGCGCTGATAGCTTTGAAGATATGTTCTGATGATGGTTAGAGTGGAGCAAGACGGCCTCCGTGGCGCAATGGGCTAGCGCGATCGGCTGTTAACCGAAAGGTTGGAGTTTCGAGCCTTCGCGGGAGTAGTGTGTTGCTTTTTTCTTTGCGGTAATAGCTTTGAAGATATGTTCTGATGGTGGTGAGAGGGGAGCAGGACTGTCTTCGTGGCGCAATTGGCTAGCGCGATCATCTGTTAACCGAAAGGTTGGAGGTTCGAGCCCAACCAGTGGTGGTGCGGCGCTTTTTTTTCGTTGGGGTGATAGCTCTGAAGAAATGTTCTGACGGTGGTGAGAGTGGAGCACGACTGTCTCCGTGGGGCAATTGGCTAGCGCGATCGGCCGTTAACCGAAAGGTTGGAGGTTCGAGCCCACCCGGTGGTGGTGCGGCGCTTTTTTTTCTTTGGGCTGATAGCTCTGAAGAAATGTTCTGACGGTGGTCAGAGTGGAGCAGGACTGTCCCCGTGGCGCCATTGGCTAGCGCGATCGGCTGTTAACCGAAAAGTTGAAGGTTCGAGCCTTCCCGGGTGGGGTGTGTTGCTTTTTTCTTTGCGCTGATAGCTTTGAAGATATGTTCTGATGGTGGTGAGCGTGGAGCACTATTGTCTCCGTGGCGCAATTGGCTAGCGCGATCGGCCGTTAACCGAAAGTTGGAGGTTCAAGCCCACCCGGTGGCAGTGCAGCGCTTCTTTTTCTTTGCGCTCATAGCTTTGAAGATATGTGCTGATGATGGTGAGAGTGGAGCAAGACTGCCTCCGTGGCGCAATGGGCTAGCGCGATCGGCTGTTAACCGAAAGGTTAAAGTTTTGAGCCCTCCCGGGAGTGGTGTGTTGCTTTTTTTTGCGGTAATAGTTTTGAAGATATGTTCTGATGGTGGTGAGAGTGGAGCAGGACTGTCTTCGTGGAGCAATTGGCTAGCGCGATCGGCTGTTAACCGAAAGGTTGGAGGTTCGAGCCCAACCGGTGGTGGTGCGGTGTTTTTTTTTTCTTTGGGGTGATAGCTCTGAAGAAATGTTCTGACGGTGGTGAGAGTGCAGCACGACTGTCTCCGTGGGGCAATGGGCTAGCGCGATCGGCTGTTAACTGAAAGGTTAAAGTTTTGAGCCCTCCCGGGAGTGGTGTGTTGCTTTTTTTGCGAAAATAGTTTTGAAGATATGTTCTGACGGTGGTGAGAGTGGAGCAGGACTGTCCCCGTGGCGCAATTGGCTAGCACGATCGGCTGTTAACCGAAAAGTTGGAGGTTCGAGCCCTCCCGGGTGGGGGTGTGTTGCTTTTTTCTTTGCGCTGATAGCTTTGAAGATATGTTCTGATGGTGGTGAGAGTGGAGCACGATTGTCTCCGTGGCGCAATTGGCTAGCGCGATCTGCTGTTAACCGAAAGGTTGGAGGTTCGAGCCCACCCGGTGGTGGTGCGGCGCTTTTTTTTCTTTACGCTGATAGCTTTGAAGATATGTTCTAATTGTGGTGAGAGTGGCGCTGGACTGTCTCCGTGGCGCAATTGGTCAGCGCGATCGGCTGTTAACCGAAAAGTTTGAGGTTCGAGCCCTCCTGGGAGTGGTGTGTTGCTTTTTTCTTTGCGCTGATAGCTTTGAAGATATGTTCTGATGATGCTGAGAGTGCAGCAAGACTGCCTCCGTGGCGCAATGGGCTAGCGCGATCGGCTGTTCACCGAAAGCTTGGAGTTTCCAGCCCTCGCGGGAGTGGTGTGTTGCTTTTTTCTTTGCGGTAATAGCTTTGAAGATATGTTCTGATGGTGGTGAGAGTGGAGCAGGACTGTCTTCGTGGCGCAATTGGCTAGCGCGATCGGCTGTTAACCGAAAGGTTGGAGGTTCGAGCCCAACCGGTGGTGGTGCAGCGCTTTTTTTTCTATCGGGTGATAGCTCTGAAGAAATGTTCTGACGGTGGTGAGAGTGGAGCACGACTGTCTCCGTGGGGCAATTGGCTAGCGCGATCGGCTGTTAACCGAAAAGTTGGAGGTTCGAGCTCTGCCGGTGGTGGTGTGGCGCTTTTTTCTTTGCGCTGATAGCTTTGAAGATATGTTCTGATGATGCTGAGAGTGCAGCAAGACTGCCTCCGTGGCGCAATGGGCTAGCGCGATCGGCTGTTCACCGAAAGCTTGGAGTTTCCAGCCCTCGCGGGAGTGGTGTGTTGCTTTTTTCTTTGCGGTAATAGCTTTGAAGATATGTTCTGATGGTGGTGAGAGTGGAGCAGGACTGTCTTCGTGGCGCAATTGGCTAGCGCGATCGGCTGTTAACCGAAAGGTTGGAGGTTCGAGCCCAACCGGTGGTGGTGCAGCGCTTTTTTTTCTATCGGGTGATAGCTCTGAAGATATGTTCTGATGGTGGTGAGAGTGGAGCAGGACTGTCTCCGTGGCGCAATTGGCTAGCGTGATCGGCTGTTAACCGGAAAGTTGGAGGTTCGAGCCCACGCGTTGATGGTGCGGCGCTTTTTTTTCTTTGGGCTGATAGCTTTCAAGATATGTTCTAATGGTGGTAAGAGTGGAGCAGGACTGTCTCCGTGGCGCCATTGGCTAGCGCGATCGGCAGATAACCGAAAGGTTGGAGCTTCGAGCCCACCCGGTGGTGGTCGGCGCTTTTATTTCTTTGGGCTGATAGCTTTGAAGATATGTTATGATGGTGGTGAGAGTGAAGCAGGACTGTCTCCGTGGCGCAATTGGCTAGCGTGATCGGCTGTTAACCGAAAAGTTGGAGGTTCGAGCCCACCCGGTGGTGGTGCGGCGCTTTTTTTTCTTTGGGTTGATAGCTTTGAAGATATTTTCTGATGGTGGTGAGAGTGGAGCAGGACTGTCTCCGTGGCGCAATTGGCTAGCGTGATCGGCTGTTAACCGAAAAGTTGGTAGTTCGAGCCCACCCGGTGGTGGTGCGGCGCTTTTTTTTCTTTGGGCTGATAGCTTTGAAGATATTTTCTGATGGTGGTGAGAGTGGAGCAGGACTGTCTCCGTGGCGCAATTGGCTAGCGTGATCGGCTGTTAACCGAAAAGTTGGTAGTTCAAGCCCACCCGGTGGTGGTGCGGTCCTTTTTTCGCTTTGGGCTGATAGCTTTGAAGATATGTTCTGATGGTGGTGAGAGTGGAGCAGGACTGTCTCCGTGGCGCAATTGGCTAGCGTGATCGGCTGTTAACCGAAAAGTTGGTAGTTCGAGCCCACCCGGTGGTGGTGCGGCGCTTTTTTTTCTTTGGGCTGATAGCTTTGAAGATATGTTCTGATGGTGGTGAGAGTGGAGCAGGCCTGTCTTCATGGCGCAATCGGCTAGCGCGATCGGCTGTTAACCAAAAGGTGGGAGGTTCGATCCCACCCGGTGGTGGTATGGCGCTTTTTTTTCTTTGGGCTGATAGCTTTGAAGATATGTTCTGATGGTGGTGAGAGTGGAGCACGATTGTCTCCGTGGCGCAATTGGCTAGCGCGATCTGCTGTTAACCGAAAGGTTGGAGGTTCGAGCCCACCCGGTGGTGGTGCGGCGCTTTTTTTTCTTTGGGCTGATAGCTTTGAAGATATGTTCTAATTGTGGTGGGAGTGGCGCACGACTGTCTCCGTGGCGCAATTGGCCAGCGCGATCGGCTGTTAACCGAAAAGTTTGAGGTTCGAGCCCTCCCGGGAGTAGTGTTTTGCTTTTTTCTTTGCGCTGATAGCTTTGAAGATATGTTCTGATGGTGGTGAGAGTGGAGCACGACTGTCTCCGTGGCGCAATTGGCTAGCGCGATCGGCTGTTAACCGAAAAGTTGGAGGTTCGAGCCCACCCGGTGGTGGTGGGGTGCTTTTTTTTCTTTGGGCTGATAGCTTTGAAGATATGTTCTGATGGTGGTGAGAGGGGAGCAAGACTGTCTCCGTGGCGCAATGCGCTAGCGCGATCGGCTGTTGACCGAAAGGTTGGAGTTTCGAGCCCTCCTGGGAGTGGTGTGTTGCTTTTTTCTTTGCGCTGATAGCTTTGAAGATATGTTCGGATGGTGGTGAGAGCGGAGCAAGACTGTCTCCGTGGCGCAATGGGCTAGTGCGATCGGCTGTTAACCGAAAGGTTGGAGGTTCGAGCCCACCCGTTGCGGTGCAGCGCTTTTTTTTCTTTGCACTGATAGCTTTGAAGATATGTTCTGATGATGCTGAGAGTGCAGCAAGACTGCCTCCGTGGCGCAATGGGCTAGCGCGATCGGCTGTTCACCGAAAGCTTGGAGTTTGCAGCCCTCGCGGGAGTGGTGTGTTGCTTTTTTCTTTGCGGTAATAGCTTTGAAGATATGTTCTGATGGTGGTGAGAGTGGAACAGGACTGTCTTCGTGGCGCAATTGGCTAGCGCACTCGGCTGTTAACCGAAAGGTTGGAGGTTCGAGCCCAACCGGTGGTGGTGCGGCGCTTTTTTTTTTCTTTGGGCTGATAGCTTTGAAGATATGTTCTGATGGTGGTGTGAGTGGAGCAGGACTGTCTCCGTGGCGCAATTGGCTAGCGTGATCGGCTGTTAACCGAAAAGTTGGTAGTTCGAGCCCACCCGGTGGTGGTGCGGCGCTTTTTTTTTGGGCTGATAGCTTTGAAGATATGTTCTGATGGTGGTGAGAGTGGAGCAGGGCTGTCTTCATGGCGCAATCGGCTAGCGCGATCGGCTGTTAACCAAAAGGTCGGAGGTTCGAGCCCACCCGGTGGTGGTATGGCGCTTTTTTTTCTTTGGGCTGATAGCTTTGAAGATATGTTCTGATGGTGGTGAGAGTAGAGCAGGACTGTCTCCGTGGCGCAATGGGCTAGCGCGATCGGCTGTTAACCGAAAGGTTAGAGTTTTGAGCCCTCCCGGGAGTGGTGTGTTGCTTTTTTCTTTGCGGTAATAGCTTTGAAGATATGTTCTGATGGTGGTGAGAGTGGAGCAGGACTGTCTTCGTGGCGCAATTGGCTAGCGCGATCGGCTGTTAACCGAAAAGTTGGAGGTTCGAGCCCAACCGGTGGTGGCGCGGCGCTTTTTTTCTTTGGGGTGATAGCGCTGAAGAAATGTTCTGACGGTGGTGAGAGTGGAGCACGACTGTCTCCGTGGGGCAATTGGCTAGCGCGATCGTCTGTTAGCCGAAAGGTTGGAGGTTCGAGCCCACCCAGTGGTGGTGCGGCGCTTTTTTTTTCTTTGGGGTGATAGCTCTGAAGAAATGGTCTGACGGTGGTGAGAGTGGAGCAGGACGGTCCGCGTGGCGCAATTGGCTAGCGCGATTGGCTGTTAACCGAAAATTTGGAGGTTCTAGCCGTCCCGGGTGGGGTGTGTTGCTTTTTTTTTGCGCTGATAGCTTTGAAGATATGTTCTGATGGTGATGAGAGTGGAGCACGATTGTCTCCGTGGCGCGATTGGCTAGCGCGATCTGCTGTTAACCGAAAGGTTGGAGGTTCGAGCCCACCCGGTGGTGGTGCGGCGCTTTTTTTTTCTTTGGGCTGATAGCTTTGAAGATATGTTCTAATTGTGGTGAGAGTGGAGCAGGACTGTCTCCGTGGCACAATTGGCCAGCGCGATCAGCTGTTAACCGAAAAGTTGGAGGTTCGAGCCCTCCCGGGAGTGGTGTTTTGCTTTTTTCTTTGCGCTGATAGCTTTCAAGATATGTTCTGATGGTGGTGAGAGTGGAGCACGACTGTCTCCGTGGCGCAATTGGCTAGCGCGATCGGCTATTAACCGAAAGGTTGGAGGTTCGAGCCCACCCGGTGGTGGTGCGGAGCTTTTTTTTCTTGGGGCTGATAGCTTTGAAGATATGTTCTGATGATGGTGAGAGTGGAGCAAGACTGCCTCCGTGGCGCAATGGGCTAGCGCGATCGGCTGTTAACCGAAAGGTTGGAGTTTCGAGCCCTCCTGGGAGTGGTGTGTTGCTTTTTTTGCGTTAACAGCTTTGAAGATATGTGCTGATGGTGGTGAGAGTGGAGCAGGACTGTCTTCGTGGCGCAATTGGATAGCACGATCGGCTTTTAACCGAAAGTTTGGAGAATCGAGCCCAACCGGTGAAGGTGCGGCGCTTTTTTTTCTTTGGGGTGATAGCTCTGAAGAAATGTTCTGACGGTGGTGAGAGTGGAGCACGACTGTCTCCGTGGGGCAATTGGCTAGCGCGATCGGCTGTTAACCGAAAGGTTGGAGGTTCGAGCCCACCCGGTGGTGGTGCGGCGCTTTTTTTTCTTTGGGCTGATAGCTCTGAAGAAATGTTCTGACGGTGGTCAGAGTGGAGCAGGACTGTCCCCGTGGCGCCATTGGCTAGCGCGATCGGCTGTTAACCGAAAAGTTGAAGGTTCGAGCCTTCCCGGGTGGGGTGTGTTGCTTTTTTCTTTGCGCTGATAGCTTTGAAGATATGTTCTAATGGTGGTGAGCGTGGAGCACTACTGTCTCCGTGGCGCAATTGGCTAGCGCGATCGGCCGTTAACCGAAAGGTTGGAGGTTCGAGCCCACCCGGTGGTGGTGCAGCGCTTCTTTTTCTTTGAGCTCATAGCTTCGAAGATATGTTCTGATAATGGTGAGAGTGGAGCAAGATTGCCTCCGTGGCGCAATGGGCTAGCGCGATCGGCTGTTAACCGAAAGGTTAAAGTTTTGAGCCCTCCCGGGAGTGGTGTGTTGATTTTTTTGCGGTAATAGCTTTGAAGATATGTTCTGATGGTGGTGAGAGTGGAGCAGGACTGTCTTCGTGGCGCAATTGGCTAGCGCGATCGGCTGTTAACCGAAAGGTTGGAGGTTCGAGCCCAACCGGTGGTGGTGCGGCGCTTTTTTTTTTCTTTGGGGTGATAGCTCTGAAGAAATGTTCTGACGGTGGTCAGAGTGGAGCAGGACTGTCCCCGTGGCGCCATTGGCTAGCGCGATCGGCTGTTAACCGAAAAGTTGAAGGTTCGAGCCTTCCCGGGTGGGGTGTGTTGCTTTTTTCTTTGCGCTGATAGCTTTGAAGATATGTTCTGATGGTGGTGAGAGTGAAGCACGATTGTCTCCGTGGCGCAATTGGCTAGCGCGATCTGCTGTTAACCGAAAGGTTGGAGGTTCGAGCCCACCCGGTGGTGGTGCGGCGCTTTTTTTTCTTTGGGCTGATAGCTTTGAAGATATGTTCTAATTGTGGTGAGAGGGGCGAAGGACTGTCTCCGTGGCGCAATTGGCCAGCGCGATCGGCTGTTAACCGAAAAGTTTGAGGTTCGAGCCCTCCCGGGAGTGGTGTTTTGCTTTTTTTTACGCTGATAGCTTTGAAGATATGTTCTGATGGTGGTGAGAGTGGAGCAACGACTGTCTGCGTGGCGCAATTGGCTAGCGCGATCGGCTGTTAACCGAAAGGTTGGAGGTTCGAGCCCACCCGTGGTGGTGCGGTGCTTTTTTTTTTCTTTGGGCTGATAGCTTCGAAGATATGTTATGATGGTGGTGAGAGGGGAGCAAGACTGTCTCCGTGGCGCAATGCGCTAGCGCGATCGGCTCTTGACCGAAAGGTTGGAGTTTCGAGCCCTCCCGGGAGTGGTGTTGCTTTTTTCTTTGCGCTGATAGCTTTGAAGATATGTTCTGATGGTGGTGAGAGTGGAGCAAGACTGTCTTCGTGGCACAATGGGCTAGTGCGATCGGCTGTTAACCGAAAGGTTGGAGGTTCGAGCCCACCCGTTGTGGTGCAGCGCTTTTTTTTTCTTTGCGCTGATAGCTTTGAAGATATGTTCTGATGATGCTGAGAGTGGAGCAAGATTGCCTCCGTGGCGCAATGGGCTAGCGCGATCGGTTGTTAACCGAAAGCTTGGAGTTTCGAGCCCTGCCGGGAATTGTGTGTTGCTTTTTTCTTTGCGGTAATAGCTTTGAAGATATGTTCTGATGGTGGTGAGAGTGGAGCAGGACTGTCTTCGTGGCGCAATTGGCTAGCGCGATCGGCTGTTAACCGAAAGGTTGGAGGTTCGAGCCCAACCGGTGGTGGCGCAGCGCTTTTTTTTCTTTGGGGTGATAGCTCTGAAGAAATGTTCTGACGGTGGTGAGAGTGGAGCACGACTGTCTCCGTGGGGCAATTGGCTAGCGCGATCGGCTGTTAACCGAAAGGTTGGAGGTTCAAGCCCACCCGAGTGGTGGTGCGGCGCTTTTTTTTTCTTTGGGCTGATAGCTCTGAAGAAATGTTCTGACGGTGGTGAGAGTGGAGCAGGACTGTCTCCGTGGCGCAATTGGCTAGCGCGATCGGCTGTTAACCGAAAAGTTGGAGGTTCGAGCTCTCCCGGTGGTGGTGTGGCGCTTTTTTCTGTGGGCTGATAGCTTTAAGATATGTTCTGATGGTGGTGAGAGTGGAGCAGGACTGTCTCCGTGGCGCGATTGGCTAGCGTGATCGGCTGTTAACCGGAATGTTGGAGGATCGAGCCCAACCGGTGGTGGTGCGGCACTTTTTTTTCTTTGGGGTGATAGCTCTGAAGAAATGTTCTGACGGTGGTGAGAGTGGAGCACGACTGTCTCCGTGGGGCAACTGGCTAGCGCGATCGGTTGTTAACCGAAAGGTTGGAGGTTCGAGCCCACCCGGTGGTGGTGCGGCGCTTTTTTTTTCTTTGGGCTTATAGCTCTGAAGAAATGTTTTGACGGTGGTCAGAGTGGAGCAGGACTGTCCCCGTGGCGCCATTGGCTAGCGCGATCGGCTGTTAACCGAAAAGTTGAAGGTTCGAGCCTTCCCGGGTGGGGTGTGTTGCTTTTTTCTTTGCGCTGATAGCTTTGAAGATATGTTCTAATGGTGGTGAGCGTGGAGCATTATTGTCTCCGTGGCGCAATTGGCTAGCGCGATCGGCCGTTAACCGAAAGGTTGGAGGTTCGAGCCCACCCGGTGGTGGTGCAGCGCTTCTTTTTCTTTGAGCTCATAGCTTTGAAGATATGTTCTGATAATGGTGAGAGTGGAGCAAGACTGCCTCCGTGGCGCAATGGGCTAGCGCGATCGGCTGTTAACCGAAAGGTTAAAGCTTTGAGCCCTCCCGGGAGTGGTGTGTTGCTTTTTTTGGCGGTAATAGGTTTGAAGATATGTTCTGATGGTGGTGAGAGTGGAGCAGGACTGTCTTCGTGGCGCAATTGGCAAGCGCGATCGGCTGTTAACCGAAAGGTTGGAGGTTCGAGCCCAACCGGTGGTGGTGCGGCGCTTTTTTTTTTCTTTGGGGTGATAGCTCTAAAGAAATGTTCTGACGGTGGTGAGAGTGGAGCACGACTGTCTCCGTGGGGGAATTGGCTAGCGCGATCGGCTGTTAACCGAAAGGTTGGAGGTTCGAGCCCACCCGGTGGTGGTGCGGCGCTTTTTTTTTCTTTGGGGTGATAGCTCTGAAGAAATGGTCTGACGGTGGGGAGAGTGGAGCAGGACTGTCCCCGTGGCGCAATTGGCTAGCGCGATCGGCTGTTAACCGAAAAGTTGGAGGTTCGAGCCCTTCCGGGTGGGGTGTGTTGCTTTTTTCTTTGCGCTGATAGCTTTGAACATATGTTCTGATGGTGGTGAGAGTGGAGCAAGACTGTCTCCGTGGCGCAATGGGCTAGTGCGATCGGCTGTTAACCGAAAGGTTGGAGGTTCGAGCCCACGCTTTGTGGTGCAGCGCTTTTTTTTCTTTGCGCTGATAGCTTTGAAGATATGTTCTGATGATGCTGAGAGTGGAGCAAGACTGCCTCCGTGGCGCAATGGGCTAGCGCGATCGGCTGTTAACCGAAAGCTTGGAGTTTCGAGCCCTCCCGGGAATGGTGTGTTGCTTTTTTCTTTGCGGTAATAGCTTTGAAGATATGTTTTGATGGTGGTGAGAGTGGAGCAGGACTGTCTTCGTGGCGCAATTGGCTAGCGCGATCGGCTGTTAACCGAAAGGTTGGAGGTTCGAGCCCAACCGGTGGTGGCGCAGCGCTTTTTTTTCTTTGGGGTGATAGCTCTGAAGAAATGTTCTGACGGTGGTGAGAGTGGAGCACGACTGTCTCCGTGGGGCAATTGGCTAGCGCGATCGGCTGTTAACCGAAAGGTTGGAGGTTCGAGCCCACCCGAGTGGTGGTGCGGCGCTTTTTTTTCTTTGGGCTGATAGCTCTGAAGAAATGTTCTGACGGTGGTGAGAGTGGAGCAGGACTGTCTCCGTGGCGCAATTGGCTAGTGCGATCGGCTGTTAACCGAAAAGTTGGAGGTTCGAGCTCTCCCGGTGGTGGTGTGGCGCTTTTTTCTGTGGGCTGATAGCTTTAAGATATGTTCTGATGGTGGTGAGAGTGGAGCAGGACTGTCTCCGTGGCGCGATTGGCTAGCGTGATCGGCTGTTAACCGGAATGTTGGAGGATCGAGCCCAACCGGTGGTGGTGCGGCGCTTTTTTTTTCTTTGGGGTGATAGCTCTGAAGAAATGTTCTGACGGTGGTGAGAGTGGAGCACGACTGTCTCCGTGGGGCAACTGGCTAGCGCGATCGGCTGTTAAGCGAAAGGTTGGAGGTTCGAGCCCACCCGGTGGTGGTGCGGCGCTTTTTTTTTCTTTGGGCTTATAGCTCTGAAGAAATGTTCTGACGGTGGTCAGAGTGGAGCAGGACTGTCCCCGTGGCGCCATTGGCTAGCGCGATCGGCTGTCAACCGAAAAGTTGAAGGTTCGAGCCTTCCCGGGTGGGGTGTGTTGCTTTTTTCTTTGCGCTAATAGCTTTGAGGATATGTTCTAATGGTGGTGAGCGTGGAGCACTATTGTCTCCGTGGCGCAATTGGCTAGCGCGATCGGCCGTTAACCGAAAGGTTGGAGGTTCGAGCCCAACCGGTGGTGGCGCAGCGCTTTTTTTTCTTTGGGGTGATAGCTCTGAAGAAATGTTCTGACGGTGGTGAGAGTGGAGCACGACTGTCTCCGTGGGGCAATTGGCTAGCGCGATCGGCTGTTAACCGAAAGGTTGGAGGTTCGAGCCCACCCGAGTGGTGGTGCGGCGCTTTTTTTTTCTTTGGGCTGATAGCTCTGAAGAAATGTTCTGACGGTGGTGAGAGTGGAGCAGGACTGTCTCCGTGGCGCAATTGGCTAGCGCGATCGGCTGTTAACCGAAAAGTTGGAGGTTCGAGCTCTCCCGGTGGTGGTGTGGCGCTTTTTTCTGTGGGCTGATAGCTTTAAAATATGTTCTGATGGTGTTGAGAGTGGAGCAGGACTGTCTCCGTGGCGCGATTGGCTAGCGTGATCGGCTGTTAACCGGAATGTTGGAGGTTCGAGCCCCCGCGTTGGTGGTGCGGCGCTTTTTTTTCTTTGGGTTGATAGCTTTCAAGATATGTTCTAATGGTGGTAAGAGTGGAGCAGGACTGTCTCCGTGGCGCCATTGGCTAGCGCGATCGGCAGTTAACCGAAAGGTTGGAGGTTCGAGCCCACCCGAGTGGTGGTGCGGCGCTTTTTTTTTCTTTGGGCTGATAGCTTTGAAGATATGTTCTAAATGTGGTGAGAGGGGCGCAGGACTGTCTCCGTGGCGCAATTGGCCAGCGCGATCGGCTGTTGACCGAAAAGTTTCAGGTTCGAGCCCTCCTGGGGGTGGTGTTTTGCTTTTTATTGCGCTGATAGCTTTGAAGATATGTTCTGATGGTGGTGAGAGTGGAGCACGACTGTCTCCGTGGCGCAATTGGCTAGCGCGATCGGCTGTTAACCGAAAGGTTTGAGGTTCGAGCCCACCCGGTGGTGGTGCGGTGCTTTTTTTTTCTTTGGGCTGATAGCTTTGAAGATATGTTCTGATGGTGGTGAGAGGGGAGCAAGACTGTCTCCGTGGCGCAATGCGCTAGCGCGATCGGCTTTTGACCGAAAGGTTGGAGTTTCGAGCCCTCCCGGGAGTGGTGTGTTGCTTTTTTCTTTGCGCTGATAGCTTTGAAGATATGTTCTGATGGTGGTGAGAGTGGAGCAAGACTGTCTCCGTGGCGCAATTGGCTAGTGCGATCGGCTGTTAACCGAAAGGTTGGAGGTTCGAGCCCACCCGTTGTGGTGCAGCGCTTTTTTTTCTTTGCGCTGATAGCTTTGAAGATATGTTCTGATGATGCTGAGAATGGAGCAAGACTGCCTCCGTGGCGCAATGGGCTAGCGCGATCGGCTGTTAACCGAAAGCTTGGAGTTTCGAGCTCTCCCGGGAATGGTGTGTTGCTTTTTTCTTTGCGCTGATAGCTTTGAAGATATCATATACTTAGAAATTTGGCGCAACCTCGACTCACGCAAACACTCACACAAGCACACACACTTACACCAGAGCAACACACACGACACGCAGCGCTCAAATTTCTAAGTATATGATGTATAACCAACTAGCCCAACAACAAGTTTTATTAAGCTTTGAAGATATGTTCTGATGGTGGTGAGAGTGGAGCAAGACTGTCTCCGTGGCGCAATGGGCTAGTGCGATCGGCTGTTAACCGAAAGGTTGGAGGTTCGAGCCCACCCGTTGTGGTGCAGCGCTTTTTTTTCTTTGCGCTGATAGCTTTGAAGATATGTTCTGATGATGCTGAGAGTGGAGCAAGATTGCCTCCGTGGCGCAATGGGCTAGCGCGATCGGCTGTTAACCGAAAGCTTGGAGTTTCGAGCCCTCCCGGGAATGGTGTGTTGCTTTTTTCTTTGCGGTAATAGCTTTGAAGATATGTTCTGATGGTGGTGAGAGTGGAGAAGGACTGTCTTCGTGGCGCAATTGGCTAGCGCGATCGGCTGTTAACCGAAAGGTTGGACGTTCGAGCCCAACCGGTGGTGGCGCAGCGCTTTTTTTTCTTTGGGGTGATAGCTCTGAAGAAATGTTCTGACGGTGGTGAGAGTGGAGCACGACTGTCTCCGTGGGGCAATTGGCTAGCGCGATCGGCTGTTAACCGAAAGGTTGGAGGTTCGAGCCCACCCGAGTGGTGGTGCGGCGCTTTTTTTTTCTTTGGGCTGATAGCTCTGAAGAAATGTTCTGACGGTGGTGAGAGTGGAGCAGGACTGTCTCCGTGGCGCAATTGGCTAGCGCGATCGGCTGTTAACCGAAAAGTTGGAGGTTCGAGCTCTCCCGGTGGTGGTGTGGCGCTTTTTTCTGTGGGCTGATAGCTTTAAGATATGTTCTGATGGTGGTGAGAGTGGAGCAGGACTGGCTCTGTGGCGCGATTGGCTAGCGTGATCGGCTGTTAACCGGAATGTTGGAGGTTCGAGCCCACGCGTTGGTGGTGCGGCGCTTTTTTTTTCTTTGGGTTGATAGCTTTCAAGATATGTTCTGATGGTGGTGAGAGTGTAGCAGGACTGTCTCCGTGGCGCAATTGGCTAGCGCGATCGGCAGTTAACCGAAAGGTTGGAGTTTCGAGCCCACCCGGTGGTGGTGCGGTGCTTTTTTTTCTTTGGGCTGATAGCTTTGAAGATATGTTATGATGGTGGTGAGAGTGAAGCAGGACTGTCTCCGTGGCGCATTTGGCTAGCGCGATCTGCTGTTAACCGAAAGGTTGGAGGTTCGAGCCCACCCGGTGGTGGTGCGGCGCTTTTTTTTCTTTGGGCTGATAGCATTGAAGATATGTTCTAATTGTGGTGAGAGGGGCGCAGGACTGTCTCCGTGGCGCAATTGGCCAGCGCGATCGGCTGTTAACCGAAAAGTTTGAGGTTCGAGCCCTCCCGGGAGTGGTGTTTTGCTTTTTTTTTGCGCTGATAGCTTTGAAGATATGTTCTGATGGTGGTGAGAGTGGAGCACGACTGTCTCCGTGGCGCAATTGGCTAGCGCGATCGGCTGTTAACCGAAAGGTTGGAGGTTCGAGCCCACCTGGTGGTGGTGCGGTGCTTTTTTTTTCTTTGGGCTGATAGCTTTGATGATATGTTCTGATGGTGGTGAGAGGGGAGCAAGACTGTCTCCGTGGCGCAATGCGCTAGCGCGATCGGCTTTTGACCGGAAGGTTGGAGTTTCGAGCCCTCCCGGGAGTGGTGTGTTGCTTTTTTCTTTGCGCTGATAGCTTTGAAGATATGTTCTGATGGTGGTGAGAGTGGAGCAGGACTGTCTTCGTGGCGCAATTGGCTGGCGCGATCGGCTGTTAACCGAAAGGTTGGAGGTTCGAGCCCACCCGAGTGGTAATGCGGCGCTTTTTTTTCTTTGGGCTGATAGCTCTGAAGAAATGTTCTGACGGTGGTGAGAGTGGAGCAGGACTGTCTCCGTGGCGCAATTGGCTAGCGCGATCGGCTGTTAACCGAAAAGTTGGAGGTTCGAGCTCTCCCGGTGGTGGTGTGGCGCTTTTTTCTGTGGGCTGATAGCTTTAAGATATGTTCTGATGGTGGTGAGAGTGGAGCAGGACTGTCTCTGTGGCGCGATTGGCTAGCGTGATCGGCTGTTAACCGGAATGTTGGAGGTTCGAGCCCACGCGTTGGTGGTGCGGCGCTTTTTTTTCTTTCGGTTGATAGCTTTCAAGATATGTTCTGATGGTGGTGAGAGTGTAGCAGGACTGTCTCCGTGGCGCAATTGGCTAGCGCGATCGGCAGTTAACCGAAAGGTTGGAGTTTCGAGCCCACCCGGTGGTGGTGCGGCGCTTTTTTTTCTTTGGGCTGATAGCTTTGAAGATATGTTATGATGGTGGTGAGAGTGAAGCAGGACTGTCTCCGTGGCGCATTTGGCTAGCGCGATCTGCTGTTAACCGAAAGGTTGGAGGTTCGAGCCCACCCGGTGGTGGTGCGGCGCTTTTTTTTCTTTGGGCTGATAGCATTGAAGATATGTTCTAATTGTGGTGAGAGGGGCGCAGGACTGTCTCCGTGGCGCAATTGGCCAGCGCGATCGGCTGTTAACCGAAAAGTTTGAGGTTCGAGCCCTCCCGGGAGTGGTGTTTTGCTTTTTTTTGCGCTGATAGCTTTGAAGATATGTTCTGATGGTGGTGAGAGTGTAGCAGGACTGTCTCCGTGGCGCAATTGGCTAGCGTGATCGGCTGTTAACCGAAAAGTTGGTATTTCAAGCCCACCCGGTGGTGGTGCGGCACTTTTTTTTTTCTTTGGGCTGATAGCTTTCAAGATATGTTCTGATGGTGGTGAGAGTGGAGAAGGACTGTCTCCGTGGCGCAATTGGCTAGCGTGATCGGCTGTTAACCGAAAAGTTGGTAGTTCGAGCCCACCCGGTGGTGGTATGGCGCTTTTTTTTCTTTGGGCTGATAGCTTTGAAGATATGTTCTGATGGTGGTGAGAGTAGAGCAGGACTGTCTCCGTGGCGCAATGGGCTAGCGCGATCGGCTGTTAACCGAAAGGTTAGAGTTTTGAGCCCTCCCGGGAGTG
This sequence comes from Rhipicephalus microplus, assembly GCF_043290135.1. Taxonomy (NCBI): domain Eukaryota; kingdom Metazoa; phylum Arthropoda; class Arachnida; order Ixodida; family Ixodidae; genus Rhipicephalus; species Rhipicephalus microplus. The sequence goes on from NW_027464652.1 coordinate 17,932, forward strand.
GTGTGTTGCTTTTTTCTTTGCGGTAATAGCTTTGAAGATATGTTCTGATGGTGGTGAGAGTGGAGCAGGACTGTCTTCGTGGGGCAATTTGCTAGCGCGATCGGCTGTTAACCGAAATGTTGGAAGTTCAAGCCCATCGGTGGTAGTGCAGCGCTTCTTTTTCTTTGCGCTCATAGCTTTGAAGATATGTTCTGATGATGGTGAGAGTGGAGCAAGACTGCCTCCGTGGCGCAATGGGCTAGCGCGATCGGCTGTTAACCGAAAATTGGAGGTTCGAGCCCTCCCGGGTGGGGTGTGTTGCTTTTTTCTTTGCGGTAATAGCTTTGAAGATATGTTCTGATGGTGGTGAGAGTGGAGCAGGACTGTCTTCGTGGCGCAATCGGCTAGCGCGATCGGCTGTTAACCGAAAGGTTGGAGGTTCGAGCCCAACCGGTGGTGGTGCAGCGTTTTTTTTTTCTTTGGGGTGATAGCTCTGAAGAAATGATCTGACGGTGGTGAGAGTGGAGCACGACTGTCTCCGTGGGGCAATTGGCTAGCGCGATCGGCTGTTAACCGAAAGGTTGGAGGTTCGAGCCCACCCGAGTGGTGGTGCGGCGCTTTTTTTTTCTTTGGGCTGATAGCTCTGAAGAAATGTTCTGACGGTGGTGAGAGTGGAGCAGGACTGTCTCCGTGGCGCAATTGGCTAGCGTGATCAGCTGTTAACCCGAATGTTGGAGGTTCGAGCCCACGCGTTGGTGGTGCGGTGCTTTTTTTTCTTCGGGCTGATAGCTTTCAAGATATGTTCTAATGGTGGTAAGAGTGGAGCAGGACTGTCTCCGTGGCGCCATTGGCTAGCGCGATCGGCAGTTAACCGAAAGGTTGGAGTTTTGAGCCCACCCGGTGGTGGTGCATCGCTTTTTTTTCTTTGGGCTTATAGCTTTGAAGATATGTTATGATGGTGGTGAGAGTGAAGCAGGACTGTCTCCGTGGCGCAATTGGCTAGCGTGATCAGCTGTTAACCGAAAAGTTGGAGGTTCGAGCCCGCCCGGTGGTGGTGCGGCGCTTTTTTTTGGGCTGATAGCTTTGAAGATATGTTCTGATGGTGGTGAGAGTGGAGCAGGACTGTCTCCGTGGCGCAATTGGCTAGCGTGATCGGCTGTTAACCGAAAAGTTGGTAGTTCAAGCCTACCCGGTGGTGGTGCGGCACTTTTTTTTCTTTGGGCTGATAGCTTTCAAGATATGTTCTGATGGTGGTGAGAGTGGAGCAGGACTGTCTCCGTGGCGCAATTGGCTAGCGTGATCGGCTGTTAACCGAAAAGTTGGTAGTTCGAGCCCACCCGGTAGTGGTGCGGCGTTTTTTTTCTTTGGGCTGATAGCTTTGAAGATATGTTCTGATGGTGGTGAGAGTGGAGCAGGACTATCTTCATGGCGCAATCGGCTAGCGCAATCGGCTGTTAACCAAACGGTCGGAGGTTCGAGCCCACCCGGTGGTGGTATGGCGCTTTTTTTCTTTGGGCTGATAGCTTTGTAGATATGTTCTGATGATGGTGAGAGTAGAGCAGGGCTGTCTCCGTGGCGCAATGGGCTAGCGCGATCGGCTGTTAACCGAAAGGTTGGAGTTTTGAGCCCTCCCGGGAGTGGTGTGTTGCTTTTTTCTTTGCGGTAATAGCTTTGAAGATATGTTCTGATGGTGGTGAGAGTGGAGCAGGACTGTCTTCGTGGCGCCATTTGCTAGCGCGATCGGCTGTTAACCGAAAGGTTGGAGGTTCGAGCCCACCTGGTGGTGGTGGTGCAGCGCTTCTTTTTCTTTGCGCTCATAGCTTTGAAGATAAGTTCTGATGATGGTGAGAGTGGAGCAAGACTGCCTCTGTGGCGCAATGGGCTAGCGCGATCGGCTGTTAACCGAAAGGTTAGAGTTTTGAGCCCTCCCGGGAGTGGTGTGTTGCTTTTTTCTTTGCGGTAATAGCTTTGCAGATATGTTCTGATGGTGGTGAGAGTGGAGCAGGACCGTCTTCGTGGCGCAATTGGCTAGCGCGATCGGCTGTTAACCGAAAGGTTGGAGGTTCGAGCCCAACCGGTGGTGGTGCGGCGCTTTTTTATCTTTGGGGTGATAGCTCTGAAGAAATGTTCTGACGGTGGTGAGAGTGGAGCACGACAGTCTCCGTGGGGCAATTGGCTAGCGCGATCGTCTGTTAACCGAAAGTTTGGAGGTTCGAGCCCACCCGGTGGTGGTGCGGCGCTTTTTTTTCTTTGGGTTGATAGGTTTCAAGATATGTTCTGATGGTGGTGAGAGTGTAGCAGGACTGTCTCCGTGGCGCAATTGGCTAGCGCGATCGGCAGTTAACCGAAAGGTTGGAGTTTCGAGCCCACCCGGTGGTGGTGCGGCGCTTTTTTTTCTTTGGGCTGATAGCTTTGAAGATATGTTATGATGGTGGTGAGAGTGAAGCAGGACTGTCTCCGTGGCGCATTTGGCTAGCGCGATCTGCTGTTAACCGAAAGGTTGGAGGTTCGAGCCCACCCGGTGGTGGTGCGGCGCTTTTTTTTCTTTGGGCTGATAGCATTGAAGATATGTTCTAATTGTGGTGAGAGGGGCGCAGGACTGTCTCCGTGGCGCAATTGGCCAGCGCGATCGGCTGTTGACCGAAAAGTTTGAGGTTCGAGCCCTCCCGGGAGTGGTGTTTTGCTTTTTTTTTGCGCTGATAGCTTTGAAGATATGTTGTGATGGTGCTGAGAGTGTAGCAGGACTGTCTCCGTGGCGCAATTGGCTAGCGTGATCGGCTGTTAACCGAAAAGTTGGTATTTCAAGCCCACCCGGTGGTGGTGTGGCACTTTTTTTTTCTTTGGGCTGATAGCTTTCAAGATATGTTCTGATGGTGGTGAGAGTGGAGAAGGACTGTCTCCGTGGCGCAATTGGCTAGCGTGATCGGCTGTTAACCGAAAAGTTGGTAGTTCGAGCCCACCCGGTGGTGGTATGGCGCTTTTTTTTCTTTGGGCTGATAGCTTTGAAGATATGTTCTGATGGTGGTGAGAGTAGAGCAGGACTGTCTCCGTGGCGCAATGGGCTAGCGCGATCGGCTGTTAACCGAAAGGTTAGAGTTTTGAGCCCTCCCGGGAGTGGTGTGTTGCTTTTTTCTTTGCGGTAATAGCTTTGAAGATATGTTCTGATGGTGGTGAGAGTGGAGCAGGACTGTCTTCGTGGCGCAATTTGCTAGCGCGATCGGCTGTTAACCGAAATGTTGGAAGTTCAAGCCCACCCGGTGGTAGTGCAGCGCTTCTTTTTCTTTGCGCTCATAGCTTTGAAGATATGTTCTGATGATGGTGAGAGTGGAGCAAGACTGCCTCCGTGGCGCAATGGGCTAGCGCGATCGGCTGTTAACCGAAAATTGGAGGTTCGAGCCCTCCCGGGTGGGGTGTGTTGCTTTTTTCTTTGCGGTAATAGCTTTGAAGATATGTTCTGATGGTGGTGAGAGTGGAGCAGGACTGTCTTCGTGGCGCAATCGGCTAGCGCGATCGGCTGTTAACCGAAAGGTTGGAGGTTCGAGCCCAACCGGTGGTGGTGCAGCGTTTTTTTTCTTTGGGGTGATAGCTCTGAAGAAATGTTCTGACGGTGGTGAGAGTGGAGCACGACTGTCTCCGTGGGGCAATTGGCTAGCGCGATCGGCTGTTAACCCGAATGTTGGAGGTTCGAGCCCACGCGTTGGTGGTGCGGTGCTTTTTTTCTTCGGGCTGATAGCTTTCAAGATATGTTCTAATGGTGGTAAGAGTGGAGCAGGACTGTCTCCGTGGCGCCATTGGCTAGCGCGATCGGCAGTTAACCGAAAGGTTGGAGTTTTGAGCCCACCCGGTGGTGGTGCATCGCTTTTTTTTCTTTGGGCTGATAGCTTTGAAGATATGTTATGATGGTGGTGAGAGTGAAGCAGGACTGTCTCCGTGGCGCAATTGGCTAGCGTGATCAGCTGTTAACCGAAAAGTTGGAGGTTCGAGCCCACCCGGTGGTGGTGCGGCGCTTTTTTTTGGGCTGATAGCTTTGAAGATATGTTCTGATGGTGGTGAGAGTGGAGCAGGACTGTCTCCGTGGCGCAATTGGCTAGCGTGATCGGCTGTTAACCGAAAAGTTGGTAGTTCAAGCCTACCCGGTGGTGGTGCGGCACTTTTTTTTCTTTGGGCTGATAGCTTTCAAGATATGTTCTGATGGTGGTGAGAGTGGAGCAGGACTGTCTCCGTGGCGCAATAGGCTAGCGTGATCGGCTGTTAACCGAAAAGTTGGATGTTCGAGCCCACCCGGTAGTGGTGCGGCGTTTTTTTTCTTTGGGCTGATAGCTTTGAAGATATGTTCTGATGGTGGTGAGAGTGGAGCAGGACTATCTTCATGGCGCAATCGGCTAGCGCAATCGGCTGTTAACCAAAAGGTCGGAGGTTCGAGCCCACCCGGTGGTGGTATGGCGCTTTTTTTTCTTTGGGCTGATAGCTTTGTAGATATGTTCTGATGGTGGTGAGAGTAGAGCAGGGCTGTCTCCGTGGCGCAATGGGCTAGCGCGATCGGCTGTTAACCGAAAGGTTGGAGTTTTGAGCCCTCCCGGGAGTGGTGTGTTGCTTTTTTCTTTGCGGTAATAGCTTTGAAGATATGTTCTGATGGTGGTGAGAGTGGAGCAGGACTGTCTTCGTGGCGCCATTTGCTAGCGCGATCGGCTGTTAACCGAAAGGTTGGAGGTTCGAGCCCACCTGGTGGTGGTGGTGCAGGGCTTCTTTTTCTTTGCGCTCATAGCTTTGAAGATAAGTTCTGATGATGGTGAGAGTGGAGCAAGACTGCCTCTGTGGCGCAATGGGCTAGCGCGATCGGCTGTTAACCGAAAGGTTAGAGTTTTGAGCCCTCCCGGGAGTGGTGTGTTGCTTTTTTCTTTGCGGTAATAGCTTTGAAGATATGTTCTGATGGTGGTGAGAGTGGAGCAGGACCGTCTTCGTGGCGCAATTGGCTAGCGCGATCGGCTGTTAACCGAAAGGTTGGAGGTTCGAGCCCAACCGGTGGTGGTGCGGCGCTTTTTTATCTTTGGGGTGATAGCTCTGAAGAAATGTTCTGACGGTGGTGAGAGTGGAGCACGAAAGTCTCCGTGGGGCAATTGGCTAGCGCGATCGTCTGTTAACCGAAAGTTTGGAGGTTCGAGCCCACCCGGTGGTGGTGCGGCGCTTTTTTTTTTCTTTGGGGTGGTAGCTCTGAAGAAATGGTCTGACGGTGGTGAGAGTGGAGCAGGACGGTCCGCGTGGCGCAATTGGCTAGCGCGATCGGCTGTTAACCGAAAATTTGGAGGTTCGAGCCCTGCCGGGTGGGGTGTGTTGCTTTTTTTGCGCTAATAGCTTTGAAGATATGTTCTGATGGTGGTGAGAGTGGAGCACGATTGTCTCCGTGGCGCAATTGGCTAGCGCGATCTGCTGTTAACCGAAATGTTGGAGGTTCGAGCCCAACCGGTGGTGGTGCGGCGCTTTTTTTCTTTGGGCTGATAGCTTTGAAGATATGTTCTGATGGTGGTGAGAGTGGAGCAGGACTGTCTCCGTGGCGCAATTGGCTAGCGCGATCGGCTGTTAACCGAAAAGTTGGAGGTTCGAGCTCTCCCGGTGGTGGTGTGGCGCTTTTTTTCTGTGGGCTGATAGCTTTAAGATATGTTCTGATGGTGGTGAGAGTGGAGCAGGACTGTCTCCGTGGCGCAATTGGCTAGCGTGATCAGCTGTTAACCGGAATGTTGGAGGTTCGAGCCCACGCGTTGGTGGTGCGGCGCTTTTTTTTCTTTGGGCTGATAGCTTTCAAGATATGTTCTAATGGTGGTAAGAGTGGAGCAGGACTGTCTCCGTGGCGCCATTGGCTAGCGCGATCGGCAGTTAACCGAAAGGTTGGAGTTTTGAGCCCACCCGGTGGTGGTGCATCGCTTTTTTTTCTTTGGGCTGATAGCTTTGAAGATATGTTATGATGGTGGTGAGAGTGAAGCAGGACTGTCTCCGTGGCGCAATTGGCTAGCGTGATCGGCTGTTAACCGAAAAGTTGGAGGTGCGAGCACACCAGGTGGTGGTGCGGCGTTTTTTTGGGCTGATAGCTTTGAAGATATGTTCTGATGGTGGTGAGAGTGGAGCAGGACTGTCTCCGTGGCGCAATTGGCTAGCGTGATCGGCTGTTAACCGAAAAGTTGGTAGTTCAAGCCTACCCGGTGGTGGTGCGGCACTTTTTTTCTTTGGGCTGATAGCTTTCAAGATATGTTCTGATGGTGGTGAGAGTGGAGCAGGACTGTCTCCGTGGCGCAATTGGCTAGCGTGATCGGCTGTTAACCGAAAAGTTGGTAGTTCGAGCCCACCCGGTGGTGGTGCGGCGTTTTTTTTCTTTGGGCTGATAGCTTTGAAGATATGTTCTGATGGTGGTGAGAGTGGAGCAGGACTGTCTTCATGGCGCAATCGGCTAGCGCGATCGGCTGTTAACCAATAGGTCGGTGGTTCGAGCCCATCCGGTGGTGGTATGGCGCTTTTTTTTCTTTGGGCTGATAGCTTTGAAGATATGTTCTGATGGTGGTGAGAGTAGAGCAGGACTGTCTCCGTGGCGCAATGGGCTAGCGCGATCGGCTGTTAACCGAAAGGTTAGAGTTTTGAGCCCTCCCGGGAGTGGTGTGTTGCTTTTTTCTTTGCGGTAATAGCTTTGAAGATATGTTCTGATGGTGGTGAGAGTGGAGCAGGACTGTCTTCGTGGCGCAATTTGCTAGCGCGATCGGCTGTTAACCGAAAGGTTGGAGGTTCGAGCCCACCTGGTGGTGGTGGTGCAGCGCTTCTTTTTCTTTGCGCTCATAGCTTTGAAGATAAGTTCTGATGATGGTGAGAGTGGAGCAAGACTGCCTCCGTGGCGCAATGGGCTAGCGCGATCGGCTGTTAACCGAAAGGTTAGAGTTTTGAGCCCTCCCGGGAGTGGTGTGTTGCTTTTTTCTTTGCGGTAATAGCTTTGAAGATATGTTCTGATGGTGGTGAGAGTGGAGCAGGACCGTCTTCGTGGCGCAATTGGCTAGCGCGATCGGCTGTTAACCGAAAGGTTGGAGGTTCGAGCCCACCCGGTGGTGGTGCGGCGCTTTTTTTTCTTTGGGGTGGTAGCTCTGAAGAAGTGGTCTGACGGTGGTGAGAGTGGAGCAGGACGGTCCGCGTGGCGCAATTGGCTAGCGCGATCGGCTGTTAACCGAAAATTTGGAGGTTCGAGCCCTCCCGGGTGGGGTGTGTTGCTTTTTTTTGCGCTGATAGCTTTGAAGATATGTTCTGATGGTGGTGAGAGTGGAGCACGATTGTCTCCGTGGCGCAATTGGCTAGCGCGATCTGCTGTTAACCGAAAGGTTGGAGGTTCGAGCCCAACCGGTGGTGGTGCGGCGCTTTTTTTCTTTGGGCTGATAGCATTGAAGATATGTTCTAATGGTGGTGAGAGTGGAGCAGGACTGTCTCCGTGGCGCAATTGGCCAGCGCGATTGGCTGTTAACCGAAAAGTTGGAGGTTCGAGCCCTCCCGGGAGTGGTGTGTTGCTTTTTTCTTTGTGCTGATAGTTTTGAAGATATGTTCTGATGGTGGTGAGAGTGGAGCAGGAGTGTCTCCGTGGCGCAATTGGCTTGCGCGATCGGCTGTTAACCGAAAGGTTGGAGGTTCGAGCCCACCCGGTGGTGGTGCGGCGCTTTTTCTTTGCGCTGATAGCTTTGAAGATATGTTCTGATGCAGGTGAGAGTGCAGCAAGACTGTCTCTGTGGCGCAATGGGCTAGCGTGATCGGCTGTTAACCGAAAGGTTGGAGTTTCGAGCCCTCCCGGGAGTGGTGTGTTGCTTTTTTGTTTATGCTGATAGCTTTGAAGATATGTTCGGATGGTGGTGAGAGTGGAGCAGGACTGTCTCCGTGGCGCAATAGGCTAGCGCGATCGGCTGTTGACCGAAAGGTTGGAGGTTCGAGCCAACCCGGTCGTGGTGCGGCGCTTTTTTTCTTTGCGCTGATAGCTTTGAAGATATGTTCTGATGGTGTTGAGAGTGGAGCAACCCTGTCTCCTTGGCGCATTGGGCTAGCGCGATCGGCTGTTAACTGAAAGGTTGGAGTTTCGAGCCCTCCCGGGAGTGGTGTGTGGCTTTTTTCTTTGCGGTAATAGCTTTGAAGATATGTTCTGATGGCGGTGAGAGTGGAGCAGGACTGTCTTCGTGGCGCAATTGGCTAGCGCGATCGGCTGTTAACCGAAAGGTTGGAGGTTCGAGCCAACGCGGTGGTGTGCGGCGCTTTTTTTTTCTTTGGGGTGATAGCTCTGAAGAAATGGTCTGACGGTGGTGAGAGTGGAGCACGACTGTCTCTTTGGCGCAATAGGCTAGCGCACTCGGCTGTTAACCGAAACGTTGGAGGTTCAAGCCCACCCGGTGGTGGTGCGGCGCTTTTTTTTTCTTTGGGCTGATAGCTCTGAAGAAATGTTCTGACGGTGGTGAGAGTGGAGCAGGACTGTCCCCGTGGCGTCATTGGCTAGCGCGATCGGCTGTTAACCGAAAAGTTGGAGGTTCGAGCCCTCCCGGATGGGATGTGTTGCTTTTTTCTTTGCGCTGATAGCTTTGAAGATATGTTCTGATGGTGGTGAGCGTGGAGCACTATTGTCTCCGTGGATCAATTGGCTAGTGCGATCGGCTGTTGACCGAAAGGTTGGAGTTTCGAGCCCTCTCGGGAGTGGTGTGTTGCTTTTTTCTTTGCGCTGATAGCTTTGAAGATATGTTCTGATGGTGGTGAGAGTGGAGCAAGTGTCTCCGTGGCGCAATGGGCTAGCGCGATCGGCTGTTAACTGAAAGGTTGGAGGTTCGAGCCCACCCGTTGGTGGTGCAGCGCTTTTTTTTCTTTGCGCTGATAGCTTTGAAAATATGTTCTGATGATGGTGAGAGTGGAGCAAGACTGCCTCCGTGGCACAATGGGCTAGCGCGATCGGCTGTTAACCGAAAGGTTGGAGTTTCGAGCCCTCGCGCGAGTAGTGTGTTGCTTTTTTCTTTGCGGTAATAGCTTTGAAGATATGTTCTGATGGTGGTGAGAGGGGAGCAGGACTGTCTTCGTGGCGCAATTGGCTAGCGCGATCGGCTGTTAACCGAAAGGTTGGAGGTTCGAGCCCAACCGGTGGTGGTGCGGCGCTTTTTTTTCGTTGGGGTGATAGCTCTGAAGAAATGTTCTGACGGTGGTGAGAGTGGAGCACGACTGTCTCCGTGGGGCAATTGGCTAGCGCGATCGGCCGTTAACCGAAAGGTTGGAGGTTAGAGCCCACCCGTTGGTGGTGCGGTGCTTTTTTTTCTTTGGGCTGATAGCTCTGAAGAAATGTTCTGACGGTGGTCAGAGTGGAGCAGGACTGTCCCCGTGGCGCCATTGGCTAGCGCGATCGGCTGTTAACCGAAAAGTTGAAGGTTCGAGCCTTCCAGGGTGGGGTGTTTTGCTTTTTTCTTTGCGCTGATAGCTTTGAAGATATGTTCTGATGGTGGTGAGCGTGGAGCACTATTGTCTCCGTGGCGCAATGGGCTAGCGCGATCGGCCGTTAACCGAAAGGTTGGAGGTTCAAGCCCACCCGGTGGTAGTGCAGCGCTTCTTTTTCTTTGCGCTCATAGCTTTGAAGATATGTTCTGATGATGGTGAGAGTGGAGCAAGACTGCCTCCGTGGCGCAATGGGCTAGCGTGATCGGCTGTTAACCGAAAGGTTAAAGTTTTGAGCCCTCCCGGGAGTGGTGTGTTGCTTTTTTTTGCGGTAATAGTTTTGAAGATATGTACTGATGGTGGTGAGAGTGGAGCAGGACTGTCTTCATGGCGCAATTGGCTAGCGCGATCGGCTGTTAACCGAAAGGTTGGAGGTTCGAGCCCAACCGGTGGTGGTGCGGCGTTTTTTTTTTCTTTGGGGTGATAGCTCTAAAGAAATGTTCTGACGGTGGTGAGAGTGGAGCACGACTGTCTCCGTGGGGCAATGGGCTAGCGCGATCGGCTGTTAACCGAAAGGTTAAAGTTTTGAGCCCTCCCGGGAGTGGTGTGTTGCCTTTTTTGCGGTAATAGTTTTGAAGATATGTTCTGACGGTGGTGAGAGTGGAGCAGGACAGTCCCCGTGGCGCAATTAGCTAGCACGATCGGCTGTTAACCGAAAAGTTGGAGGTTCGAGCCCTCCCGGTTGGGGTGTGTTGCTTTTTTCTTTGCGCTGATAGCTTTGAAGATATGTTCTGATGGTGGTAAGAGTGGAGCACGATTGTCTCCGTGGCGCAATTGGCTAGCGCGATCTGCTGTTAACCGAAAGGTTGGAGGTTCGAGCCCACCCGATGGTGGTGCGGCGCTTTTTTTTCTTTGGGCTGATAGCTTTGAAGATATGTTATAATTGTGGTGAGAGTGGCGCAGGACTGTCTCCGTGGCGCAATTGGCCAGCGCGATCGGCTGTTAACCGAAAAGTTTGAGGTTCGAGCCCTCCCGGGAGTGGTGTTTTGCTTTTTTCTTTGCGCTGATAGCTTTGAAGATATGTTCTGATGGTGGTGAGAGTGTAGCAAGACTGTCTCCGTGGCGCAATTGGCTAGCGCGATCGGCTGTTAACCGAAAAGTTGGAGGTTCGAGCCCACCCGGTGGTGGTGCGGTGCTTTTTTTTCTTTGGGCTGATAGCTTTGAAGATATGTTCTGATGGTGGTGAGAGGGGAGCAAGACTGTCACCGTGGCGCAATGCGCTAGCGCGATCGGCTGTTGACCGAAAGGTTGGAGTTTTGAGCCCTCCTGGGAGTGGTGTGTTGCTTTTTTCTTTGCGCTGATAGCTTTGAAGATATGTTCGGATGGTGGTGAGAGTGGAGCAAGACTGTCTCCGTGGCGCAATGGGCTAGTGCGATCGGCTGTTAACCGAAAGGTTGGAGGTTCGAGCCCACCCCTTGTGGTGCAGTGCTTTTTTTCTTTGCGCTGAAAGCTTTGAAGGTATGTTCTGATGATGCTGAGAGTGCAGCAAGACTGCCTCCGTGGCGCAATAGGCTAGCGCGATCGGCTGTTCACCGAAAGCTTGGAGTTTCCAGCCCTCGCGGGAGTGGTGTGTTGCTTTTTTCTTTGCGGTAATAGCTTTGAAGATATGTTCTGATGGTGGTGAGAGTGGAGCACGACTGTCTCCGTGGAGCAATTGGCTAGCGCGATCGTCTGTTATTCGAAAGGTTGAAGGTTCGAGCCCACCCGGTGGTGGTGCGGCGCTTTTTTTTTCTTTGGGGTGGTAGCTCTGAAAAAATGGTCTGACGGTGGTGAGAGTGGAGCAGGACGGTCCGCGTGGCGCAATTGGCTAGCGCGATCGGCTGTTAACCGAAAATTTGGAGGTTCGAGCCCTCCCGGGTGGGGTGTGTTGCTTTTTTTTGCGCTGATAGCTTTGAAGATATGTTCTGATGGTGGTGAGAGTGGAGCACGATTGTCTCCGTGGCGCAATTGGCTAGCGCGATCTGCTGTTAAGCGAAAGGTTGGAGGTTCGAGCCCAACCGGTGGTGGTGCGGCGCTTTTTTTTTCTTTGGGCTGATAGCTTTGAAGATATGTTCTAGTTGTGGTGACAGTGGAGCAGGACGGTCCGCGTGGCGCAATTGGCTAGTGCGATCGGCTGTTAATCGAAAATTTGGAGGTTCGAGCCCTCCCGGGTGGGATGTGTTGCTTTTTTTTGCGCTGATAGCTTTGAAGATATGTTCTGATGGTGGTGAGAGTGGAGCACGATTGTCTCCGTGGCGCAATTGGCTAGCGCGATCTGCTGTTAACCGAAAGGTTGGAGGTTCGAGCCCACCCGGTGGTGGTGCGGCGCTTTTTTTTCTTTGGGCTGATAGCTTTGAAGATATGTACTGATGGTGGTGAGAGTGGAGCAAGCCTGTCTCCGTGGCGCAATGGGCTAGCGCGATCGGCTGTTGACCTAAAGGTTGGAGTTTCGAGCCCTCTCGGGAGTGGTGTGTTGCTTTTTTCTTTGCGCTGATAGCTTTGAAGATATGTTCTGATGGTGGTGAGAGTGGAGCACGATTGTCTCCGTGGCGCAATTGGCTAGCGCGATCTGCTGTTAAGCGAAAGGTTGGAGGTTCGAGCCCAACCGGTGGTGGTGCGGCGCTTTTTTTTTCTTTGGGCTGATAGCTTTGAAGATATGTTCTAGTTGTGGTGACAGTGGAGCAGGACGGTCCGCGTGGCGCAATTGGCTAGTGCGATCGGCTGTTAATCGAAAATTTGGAGGTTCGAGCCCTCCCGGGTGGGATGTGTTGCTTTTTTTTGCGCTGATAGCTTTGAAGATATGTTCTGATGGTGGTGAGAGTGGAGCACGATTGTCTCCGTGGCGCAATTGGCTAGCGCGATCTGCTGTTAACCGAAAGGTTGGAGGTTCGAGCCCACCCGGTGGTGGTGCGGCGCTTTTTTTTCTTTGGGCTGATAGCTTTGAAGATATGTACTGATGGTGGTGAGAGTGGAGCAAGCCTGTCTCCGTGGCGCAATGGGCTAGCGCGATCGGCTGTTGACCTAAAGGTTGGAGTTTCGAGCCCTCTCGGGAGTGGTGTGTTGCTTTTTTCTTTGCGCTGATAGCTTTGAAGATATGTTCTGATGGTGGTGAGAGTGGAGCAAGTGTCTCCGTGGCGCAATGGGCTAGCGCGATCGGCTGTTAACTGAAAGGTTGGAGGTTCGAGCCCACCCGGTGGTAGCGCAGTGCTTCTTTTTCTTTGCGCTCATAGCTTTGAAGATATGTTCTGATGATGGTGAGAGTGGAGCAAGACTGCCTCCGTGGCGCAATGGGCTAGCGCGATCGGCTGTTAACCGAAAGGTTAAAGTTTTGAGCCCTCCCGGGAGTGGTGTGTTGCTTTTTTTGCGGTAATAGTTTTGAAGATATGTTCTGATGGTGGTGAGAGTGGAGCAGGACTGTCTTCGTGGCGCAATTGGCTAGCGCGATCGGCTGTTAACCGAAAGGTTGGAGGTTCGAGCCTAACCGGTGGTGGTGCGGCGTTTTTTTTTCTTTGGGGTGATAGCTCTGAAGAAATGTTCTGACGGTGGTCAGAGTGGAGCAGGACTGTCCCCGTGGCGCAATGGGCTAGCGCGATCGGCTGTTAACCGAAAGGTTAAAGTTTTGAGCCCTCCCGGGAGTGGTGTGTTGCTCTTTTTGCGGTAATAGTTTTGAAGATATGTTCTGATGGTGGTGAGAGTGGAGCACGACTGTCTCCGTTGCGCAATGGGCTAGTGCGATCGACTGTTAACCGAAAGGTTGGAGGTTCGAGCCCACCCGTTGTGGTGCAGCGCTTTTTTTTCTTTGCGCTGATAGCTTTGAAGATATGTTCTGATGATGCTGAGAGTGCAGCAAGACTGCCTCCGTGGCGCAATGGGCTAGCGCGATAGGCTGTTCACCGAAAGCTTGGAGTTTCCAGCCCTCGCGGGAGTGGTGTGTTGCTTTTTTCTTTGCGGTAATAGCTTTGAAGATATGTTCTGATGGTGGTGAGTGGAGCAGGACTGTCTTCGTGGCGCAATTGGCTAGCGCGATCGGCTGTTAACCGAAAGGTTGGAGGTTCGAGCCCAACCGGTGGTGGTGCAGCGCTTTTTTTCTATGGGGTGATAGCTCTGAAGAAATGTTCTGACGGTGGTGAGAGTGGAGCACGACTGTCTCCGTGGGGCAATTGGCTAGCGCGATCGGCTGTTAACCGAAACGTTGGAGGTTCGAGCTTTGCCGGTGGTGGTGTGGCGCTTTCTTTCTGTGGGCTGATAGCTTTAAGATATGTTCTGATGGTGGTGAGAGTGGAACAGGACTGTCTCCGTGGCGCAATCGGCTAGCGTGATCGGCTGTTAACCGAAAAGTTGGTAGTTCAAGCCCACCCGGTGGTGGTGCGGCACTTTTTTTTCTTTGGGCTGATAGCTTTGAAGATATGTTCTGATGGTGGTGAGAGTGGAGCAGGACTGTCTCCGTGGTGCAATTGGCTAGCGTGATCGGCTGTTAACCGAAAAGTTGGAGGTTCGAGCCCACCCGGTGGTGGTGCGGTGCTTTTTTTTCTTTGGGCTGATAGCTTTGAAGATATGTTCTGATGGTGGTGAGAGGGGAGCAAGACTGTCTCCGTGGCGCAATGCGCTAGCGCGATCGGCTGTTGACCGAAAGGTTGGAGTTTCGAGCCCTCCTGGGAGTGGTGTGTTGCTTTTTTCTTTGCGCTGATAGCTTTGAAGATATGTTCGGATGGTGGTGAGAGTGGAGCAAGACTGTCTCCGTGGCGCAAGGGGCTAGTGCGATCGGCTGTTAACCGAAAGGTTGGAGGTTCGAGCCCACCCGTTGTGGTGCAGCGCTTTTTTTTCTTTGCGCTGATAGCTTTGAAGATATGTTCTGATGATGCTGAGAGTGCAGGAAGACTGCATCCGTGGCGCAATGGGCTAGCGCGATCGGCTGTTCACCGAAAGCTTGGAGTTTCCAGCCCTCGCGGGAGTGGTGTGTTGCTTTTTTCTTTGCGGTAATAGCTTTGAAGATATGTTCTGATGGTGGTGAGCGTGGAGCACTATTGTCTCCGTGGATCAATTGGCTAGCGCGATCGGCCGTTAACCGAAAGGTTGGAGGTTCGAGCCCACCCGGTGGTGGTGCGGCGCTTTTTTTTTGGCTGATAGCTTTGAAGATATGTTCTAATGGTCGTGAGAGTGGAGCAGGACTGTCTTCGTGGCGCAATGGGCTAGCGCGATCGGCTGTTGACCGAAAGGTTGGAGTTTCGATCCCTCCCAGGAGTGGTGTGTTGCTTTTTTCTTGGCGCTGATCGCTTTGAAGATATGTTCTGATGGTGGTGAGAGTGGAGCAAGACTGTCTCCGTGGCGCAATTTGCTAGCGCGATCGGCTGTTAACCGAACGGTTGGAGGTTCGAGCCCACCTGGTGGTGGTGCAGCGCCTCTTTTTCTTTGCGCTCATAGCTTTGAAGATAAGTTCTGATGATGGTGAGAGTGGAGCAAGACTGCCTCCGTTGCGCAATGGGCTAGCGCGATCGGCTGTTAACCGAAAGGTTAGAGTTTTGAGCCCTCCCGGGAGTGGTGTATTGCTTTTTTTTTGCGGTAATAGCTTTGAAGATATGTTCTGATGGTGGTGAGAGTGGAGCAGGACCGTCTTCGTGGCGCAATCGGCTAGCGCGATCGGCTGTTAACCGAAAGGTTGGAGGCTCGAGCCCAACCGGTGGTGGTGCGGCGCTTTTTTTTCTTTGGGGTGATAGCTCTGAAGAAATGTTCTGACGGTGGTGAGAGTGGAGCACGACTGTCTCCGAGGAGCAATTGGCTAGCGCGATTGTCTGTTAACCGAAAGGTTGAAGGTTCGAGCCCACCCGGTGGTGGTGCGGCGCTTTTTTTTCTTTGGGGTGGTAGCTCTGAAGAAATGGTCTGACGGTGGTGAGAGTGGAGCAGGACGGTCCGCGTGGCGCAATTGGCTAGCGCGATCGGCTGTTAACCGAAAATTTGGAGGTTCGAGCCCTCCCGGGTGGGGTGTGTTGCTTTTTTTTGCGCTGATAGCTTTGAAGATATGTTCTGATGGTGGTGAGAGTGGAGCACGATTGTCTCCGTGGCGCAATTGGCTAGCGCGATCTGCTGTTAAGCGAAAGGTTGGAGGTTCGAGCCCAACCGGTGGTGGTGCGGCGCTTTTTTTTCTTTGGGCTGATAGCTTTGAAGATATGTTCTAATTGTGGTGAGAGTGGAGCAGGACGGACCGCGTGGCGCAATTGGCTAGCGCGATCGGCTGTTAACCGAAAATTTGGAGGTTCGAGCCCTCCCGGGTGGGGTGTGTTGCTTTTTTTGCGCTGATAGCTTTGAAGATATGTTCTGATGGTGGTGAGAGTGGAGCACGATTGTCTCCGTGGCGCAATTGGCTAGCGCGATCTGCTGTTAACCGAAAGGTTGGAGGTTCGAGCCCACCCGGTGGTGGTGCGGCGCTTTTTTTCTTTGGGCTGATAGCTTTGAAGATATGTACTGATGGTGGTGAGAGTGGAGCAAGCCTGTCTCCGTGGCGCAATGGGCTAGCGCGATCGGCTGTTGACCGAAAGGTTGGAGTTTCGAGCCCTCTCGGGAGTGGTGTGTTGCTTTTTTCTTTGCGCTGATAGCTTTGAAGATATGTTCTGATGGTGGTGAGAGTGGAGCAAGTGTCTCCGTGGCGCAATGGGCTAGCGCGATCGGCTGTTAACTGAAAGGTTGGAGGTTCGAGCCCACCCGTTGGTGGTGCAGCGCTTTTTTTTCTTTGCGCTGATAGCTTTGAAGATATGTTCTGATGGTGGTGAGAGGGGAGCAGGACTGTCTTCGTGGCGCAATTGGCTAGCGCGATCGGCTGTTAACCGAAAGGTTGGAGGTTCGAGCCCAACCGGTGGTGGTGCGGCGCTTTTTTTCGTTGGGGTGATAGCTCTGAAGAATTGTTCTGACGGTGGTGAGAGTGGAGCACGACTGTCTCCGTGGGGCAATTGGCTAGCGCGATCGGCCGTTAACCGAAAGGTTGGAGGTTCGAGCCCACCCGGTGGTGGTGCGGCGCTTTTTTTTTCTTTGGGCTGATAGCTCTGAAGAAATGTTCTGACGGTGGTCAGAGTGGAGCAGGACTGTCCCCGTGGCGCCATTGGCTAGCGCGATCGGCTGTTAACCGAAAAGTTGAAGGTTCGAGCCTTCCCGGGTGGGGTGTGTTGCTTTTTTTTGCTCTGATAGCTTTGAAGATATGTTCTGATGGTGGTGAGCGTGGAGCACTATTGTCTCCGTGGCGCAATTGGCTAGCGCGATCGGCCGTTAACCGAAAGGTTGGAGGTTCAAGCCCACCCGGTGGTAGTGCAGCGCTTCTTTTTCTTTGCGCTCATAGCTTTGAAGATATGTTCTGATGATGGTGAGAGTGGAGCAAGACTGCCTCCGTGGCGCAATGGGCTAGCGCGATCGGCTGTTAACCGAAAGGTTAAAGGTTTGAGTCCTCCCGGGAGTGGTGTGTTGCTTTTTTTTGCGGTAATAGTTTTGAAGATATGTTCTGATGGTGGTGAGAGTGGAGCAGGACTGTCTTCGTGGCGCAATTGGCTAGCGCGATCGGCTGTTAACCGAAAGGTTGGAGGTTCGAGCCCAACCGGTGGTGGTGCGGCGTTTTTTTTTTCTTTGGGGTGATAGCTCTGAAGAAATGTTCTGACGGTGGTGAGAGTGGAGCACGACTGTCTCCGTGGGGCAATGGGCTAGCGCGATCGGCTGTTAACCGAAAAGTTGGAGGTTCGAGCCCTCCCGGGAGTGGTGTCTTGCTTTTTTCTTTGCGCTGATAGCTTTGAAGATATGTTCTGATGGTGGTGAGAGTGGAGCACGACTGTCTCCGTGACGCAATTGGCTAGCGCGATCGGCTGTTAACCGAAAAGTTGGAGGTTCGAGCCCACCCGGTGGTGGTGCAGTGCTTTTTTTTCTTTGGGCTGATAGCTTTGAAGACATGTTCTGATGGTGGTGAGAGGGGAGCAAGACTGTCTCCGTGGCGCAATGCCCTAGCGCAATTGGCTGTTGACCGAAAGGTTGGAGTTTCGAGCCCTCCTGGGAGTGGTGTGTTGCTTTTTTCTTTGCGCTGATAGCTTTGAAGATATGTTCGGATGTTGGTGAGAGTGGAGCAAGACTGTCTCCATGGCGCAATGGGCTAGTGCGATCGGCTGTTAACCGAAAGGTTGGAGGTTCGAGCCCACCCGTTGTGGTGCAGCGCTTTTTTTTCTTTGCGCTGATAGCTTTGAAGATATGTTCTGATGATGCTGAGAGTGCAGCAAGACTGCCTCCGTGGCGCATTGGGCTAGCGCGATCGGCTGTTCACCGAAAGCTTGGAGTTTCCAGCCCTCGCGGGAGTGGTGTGTTGCTTTTTTCTTTGCGGTAATAGCTTTGAAGATATGTTCTGATGGTGGTGAGAGTGGAGCAGGACTGTCTTCGTGGCGCAATTGGCTAGCGCGATCGGCTGTTAACCGAAAGGTTGGAGGTTCGAGCCCAACCGGTAGTGGTGCAGCGCTTTTTTTTCTATGGGGTGATAGCTCTGAAGAAATGTTCTGACGGTGGTGAGAGTGGAGCACGACTGTCTCCGTGGCGCCATTGGCTAGCGCGATCGGCAGTTAACCGAAAGGTTGGAGCTTCGAGCCCACCCGGTGGTGGTGCGGCGCTTTTTTTTCTTTGGGCTGATAGCTTTGAAGATATGTTATGATGGTGGTGAGAGTGAAGGAGGACTGTCTCCGTGGCGCAATTGGCTAGCGTGATCGGCTGTTAACCGAAAAGTTGGAGGTTCGAGCCCACCCGGTAATGGTGCGGCGCTTTTTTTTCTTTGGGCTGATAGCTTTGAAGATATGTTCTGATGGTGGTGAGAGTGGAGCAGGACTGTCTCCGTGGCGCAATTGGCTAGCGTGATCGGCTGTTAACCGAAAAGTTGGTAGTTCAAGCCCACCCGGTGGTGGTGCGGCACTTTTTTTTCTTTGGGCTGATAGCTTTGAAGATATGTTCTGATGGTGGTGAGAGTGGAGCAGGACTGTCTCCGTGGCGCAATTGGCTAGCGTGATCGGCTGTTAACCGAAAAGTTGGTAGTTCGAGCCCCCCCGGTGGTGGTGCGGCGCTTTTTTTTCTTTGGGCTGATAGCTTTGAAGATATGTTCTGATGGTGGTGAGAGTGGAGCAGGACTGTCTTCATGGCGCAATCGGCTAGCGCGATCGGCTGTTAACCAAAAGGTCGGAGGTTCGAGCCCACCCGGTGGTAGTAAGGCGCTTTTTTTTTTCTTTGGGCTGATAGATTTGAAGATATGTTCTGATGGTGGTGAGAGTGGAGCACGATTGTCTCCGTGGCGCAATTGGCTAGCGCGATCTGCTGTTAACCGAAAGGTTGGAGGTTCGAGCCCACTCGGTGGTGGTGCGGCGCTTTTTTTTGGGCTGATAGCTTTGAAGATATGTTCTAATTGTGGTGAGAGTGGCGCAGGACTGTCTCCGTGGCGCAATTGGCCAGCGCGATCGGCTGTTAACCGAAAAGTTTGAGGTTCGAGCCCTCCCGGGAGTGGTGTTTTGCTTTTTTCTTTGCGCTGATAGCTTTGAAGATATGTTCTGATGGTGGTGAGAGTGGAGCACGACTGTCTCCGTGGCGCAATTGGCTAGCGCGATCGGCTGTTAACCGAAAAGTTGGAGGATTGAGCCCACCCGGTGGTGGTGCGGTGCTTTTTTTCTTTGGGCTGATAGCTTTGAAGATATGTTCTGATGGTGGTGAGAGGGGAGCAAGACTGTCTCCGTGGCGCAATGCGCTAGCGCTATCGGCTGTTGACCGAAAGGTTGGAGTTTCGAGCCCACCCGTTGGTGGTGCAGCGCTTTTTATTCTTCGCGCTGATAGCTTTGAAGATATGTTCTGATGGTGGTGAGAGGGGAGCAGGACTGTCTTCGTGGCGCAATTGGCTAGCGCGATCGGCTGTTAACCGAAAGGTTGGAGGTTCGAGCCCAACCGGTGGTTGTGCGGCACTTTTTTTTCGTTGGGGTGATAGCTCTGAAGAAATGTTCTGACGGTGGTGAGAGTGGAGCACGACTGTCTCCGTGGGGCATTTGGCTAGCGCGATCGGCCGTTAACCGAAAGGTTGGAGGTTCGAGCCCACCCGGTGGTGGTGCGGCGCTTTTTTTTTCTTTGGGCTGATAGCTCTGAAGAAATGTTCTGACGGTGGTCAGAGTGGAGCAGGACTGTCCCCGTGGCGCCATTGGCTAGCGCGATCGGCTGTTAACCGAAAAGTTGAAGGTTCGAGCCTTCCCGGGTGGGGTGTGTTGCTTTTTTCTTTGCGCTGATAGCTTTGAAGATATGTTCTGATGGTGTGAGCGTGGAGCACTATTGTCTCCGTGGCGCAATTGGCTAGCGCGATCGGCCGTAAACCGAAAGGTTGGAGGTTCAAGCCCACCCGGTGGTAGTGCAGTGCTTCTTTTTCTTTGCGCTCATAGCTTTGAAGATATGTTCTGATGATGGTGAGAGTGGAGCAAGACTGCCTCCGTGGCGCAATGGGCTAGCGCGATCGGCTGTTAACCGAAAGGTTAAAGTTTTGAGCCCTCCCGGGAGTGGTGTGTTGCTTTTTTTGCGGTAATAGTTTTGAAGATATGTTCTGATGGTGGTGAGAGTGGAGCAGGACTGTCTTCGTGGCGCAATTGGCTAGCGCGATCGGCTGTTAACCGAAAGGTTGGAGGTTCGAGCCTAACCGGTGGTGGTGCGGCGTTTTTTTTTCTTTGGGGTGATAGCTCTGAAGAAATGTTCTGACGGTGGTCAGAGTGGAGCAGGACTGTCCCCGTGGCGCCATTGGCTAGCGCGATCGGCTGTTAACCGAAAAGTTGAAGGTTTGAGCCTTCCCGGGTGGGGTGTGTTGCTTTTTTCTTTGCGCTGATAGCTTTGAAGATATGTTCTGATGGTGGTGAGCGTGGAGCACTATTGTCTCCGTGGCGCAATTGGCTAGCGCGATCGGCCGTTAACCGAAAGGTTGGAGGTTCAAGCCCACCCGGTGGTAGTGCAGTGCTTCTTTTTCTTTGCGCTCATAGCTTTGAAGATATGTTCTGATGATGGTGAGAGTGGAGCAAGACTGCCTCCGTGGCGCAATGGGCTAGCGCGATCGGCTGTTAACCGAAAGGTTAAAGTTTTGAGCCCTCCCGGGAGTGGTGTGTTGCTCTTTTTGCGGTAATAGTTTTGAAGATATGTTCTGATGGTGGTGAGAGTGGAGCACGACTGTCTCCGTGGCGCAATGGGCTAGTGCGATCGGCTGTTAACCGAAAGGTTGGAGGTTCGAGCCCACCCGTTGTGGTGCAGCGCTTTTTTTCTTTGCGCTGATAGCTTTGAAGATATGTTCTGATGATGCTGAGAGTGCAGCAAGACTGCCTCCGTGGCGCAATGGGCTAGCGCGATCGGCTGTTCACCGAAAGTTTGGAGTTTCCAGCCCTCGCGGGAGTGGTGTGTTGCTTTTTTCTTTGCGGTAATAGCTTTGAAGATATGTTCTGATGGTGGTGAGAGTGGAGCAGGACTGTCTTCGTGGCGCAATTGGCTAGCGCGATCGGCTGTTAACCGAAAGGTTGGAGGTTCGAGCCCAACCGGTGGTGGTGCAGCGCTTTTTTTCTATGGGGTGATAGCTCTGAAGAAATGTTCTGACAGTGGTGAGAGTGGAGCACGACTGTCTCCGTGGGGCAATTGGCTAGCGCGATCGGCTGTTAACCGAAACGTTGGAGGTTCGAGCTTTGCCGGTGGTGGTGTGGCGCTTTTTTTCTGTGGGCTGATAACTTTAAGATATGTTCTGATGGTGGTGAGAGTGGAACAGGACTGTCTCCGTGGCGCAATTGGCTAGCGTGGTCGGCTGTTAACCGGAAAGTTGGAGGTTCGAGCCCACGCGTTGATGGTGCGGCGCTTTTTTTTCTTTGGGCTGATAGCTTTCAAGATATGTTCTAATGGTGGTAAGAGTGGAGCAGGACTGTCTCCGTGGCGCAATTGGCTAGCGTGATCGGCTGTTAACCGAAAAGTTGGTAGTTCAAGCCCACCCGGTGGTGGTGCGGCACTTTTTTTTCTTTGGGCTGATAGCTTTGAAGATATGTTCTGATGGTGGTGAGAGTGGAGCAGGACTGTCTCCGTGGCGCAATTGGCTAGCGTGATCGGCTGTTAACCGAAAAGTTGGTAGTTCGAGCCCACCCGGTGGTGGTGCGGCGCTTTTTTTTCTTTGGGCTGATAGCTTTGAAGATATGTTCTGATGGTGGTGAGAGTGGAGCAGGACTGTCTTCATGGCGCAATCGGCTAGCGCGATCGGCTGTTAACCAAAAGGTCGGAGGTTCGAGCCCACCCGGTGGAGGTATGGCGCTTTTTTTTCTTTGGGCTGATAGCTTTAAAGATATGTTCTGATGGTGGTGAGAGTGGAGCACGATTGTCTCCGTGGCGCAATTGGCTAGCGCGATCTGCTGTTAACCGAAAGGTTGGAGGTTCGAGCCCACCCGGTGGTGGTGCGGCGCTTTTTTTTCTTTGGGCTGATTGCTTTTAAGATATGTTCTAATTGTGGTGAGAGTGGCGCAGGACTGTCTCCGTGGCGCAATTGGCCAGCGCGATCGGCTGTTAACCGAAAAGTTTGAGGTTCGAGCCCTCCCGCCAGTGGTGTTTTGCTTTTTTCTTTGCGCTGATAGCTTTGAAGATATGTTCTGATGGTGGTGAGAGTGGAGCACGACTGTCTCCGTGGCGCAATTGGCTAGCGCGATCGGCTGTTAACCGAAAAGTTGGAGGTTCGAGCACACCCGGTGGTGGTGCGGTGCTTTTTTTCTTTGGGCTGATAGCTTTGAAGATATGTTCTGATGGTGGTGAGAGGGGAGCAAGACTGTCTCCGTGGCGCAATGCGCTAGCGCGATCGGCTGTTGACCGAAAGGTTGGAGTTTCGAGCCCTCCTGGGAGTGGTGTGTTGCTTTTTTCTTTGCGCTGATAGCTTTGAAGATATGTTCGGATGGTGGTGAGAGTGGAGCAAGACTGTCTCCGTGGCGCAAGGGGCTAGTGCCATCGGCTGTTAACCGAAAGGTTGGAGGTTCGAGCCCACCCGTTGTGGTGCAGCGCTTTTTTTTCTTTGCGCTGATAGCTTTGAAGATATGTTCTGAAGATGCTGAGAGTGCAGCAAGACTGCATCCGTGGCGCAATGGGCTAGCGCGATCGGCTGTTCACCGAAAGCTTGGAGTTTCCAGCCCTCGCGGGAGTGGTGTGTTGCTTTTTTCTTTGCGGTAATAGCTTTGAAGATATGTTCTGATGGTGGTGAGCGTGGAGCACTATTGTCTCCGTGGATCAATTGGCTAGCGCGATCGGCCGTTAACCGAAAGGTTGGAGGTTCGAGCCCACCCGGTGGTGGTGCGGCGCTTTTTTTTGGCTGATAGCTTTGAAGATATGTTCTAATGGTCGTGAGAGTGGAGCAGGACTGTCTTCGTGGCGCAATGGGCTAGCGCGATCGGCTGTTGACCGAAAGGTTGGAGTTTCGATCCCTCCCAGGAGTGGTGTGTTGCTTTTTTCTTGGCGCTGATTTTTCCAGTATGCGAGAGGCACGGAAGCTGAGAACACTGAAGCCATGGACACTCAATAAATCCTATACAGTCTGTGAATCTATAAAAAAAAAACAACCTCTAAAACAGAGCACACACACACACGCACACAGACAGGATGAGCTTTCAATATCAAGAAGCACATTAGATTTAATCCGGTGTGAGACAGCCATAACGTGATAAAAACACACTTCTATGACGCCAAAAAAGTTCAAAACTGGCCAAAGTTGCGATATATTTTTAAATTGACAACTCTACCTTTGCTGGCACATTCAAAAGCAATGTTTGACTAAAATATACCTATTTGCCTACTCTCGTAGACGGCATCAAGAATGCCCCTGCCGATCATTTTCCAATTTTATCAAATTATATTGCTGATTATTACAGTCGCATTTGAGTGCGTGTTATTTATTTTATTTATTTATTTATAGAATACTGCAGACAAAAAGTCCAAGCAGGGTGGGCATACATGAAACACACTAAATAACAGAGTGAAACAATGTTGCAAAGCGTTCTTACACAAGTCCTTTGCTATAAGACAGAGGGGTTATGGTTTAAAAAAAAAGTAACAGTTTAACAACAAGGTGCTAATACCATTCAAGAAAGTCATGGAAGAAGAGTATATACAAAATGGTCAAGGGCGTTGAGGAAATGCTTCGGTTAGTTTATTCCAATCATCTATTGTTTGTGGGAAGAAGGAGTACCGGAAAGTATTAGTCCTTGCGAAGATTGGCGTTAGGGAATGAGGATAGTGGTGTCGAGTGGGTCTGCTTAACAAGGGGGATACGTATACTGCGGTGTCTAAGGGTAGCCTGTGGTTCACTATGTCTGAAAGAAATTGTAGCCGACTTTTTGTTCTTCGAATTTGTAATAGTTCTATACCATTTGCTGTTAGTAATGCAGTGGGGGAGTCGGTTGACATAAATTTACTATATATGAATCGTACTGCTTTTCTTTGAATTCTTTCTAGGTTTTGGACATTAATTTTTGTGTGGGGATCCCAAACTATGGAGGCGTACTCAAGTTTAGGCCTAATTAGGGAAAAGTAGGAGAGGAGTTTAACACTAGGCGGAGCAGTCTTGAGCTTGTGGCGGAGAAGGCATAATTTACGGAAAGCGGCAGAGCAGATGTTATTTATGTGCAAATTCCAGGATAAGGTACTTGTTAACGTTAAGCCTAAGTATTTATAGGAGGCTACTTTAAGTAAAGGTGCTTCAGCTAAATTGTATGTGTAGTTTAATGGGACTTTTTTGCGCGTTATGGGGAGATACACACATTTGTTTGCATTAAGAAGCATTCCCAATTGCTCACACCATTTTGATACATTGCATAAGTTAGTATTCAGATCACATTGGTCACTAATACAGGTCACATCTCTAAACAAAACACAATCATCAGCAAATAAACGAATTTGTACCGGGGTGCTAATTACATTGACAATGTCATTAATGTAGACCAAAAACAGAAGGGGGCCTAGTACACTCCCCTGCGGAACGCCAGAAGTCACAGGAAGGCAGCCCGATTGTTTTTCTCCTACCTGAACATATTGGTTGCGATTGAGTAGATAAGCTGAGATCCAGGAGATAAATAATTCTGGTATACCAACTAACCGAAGCTTTATAATTAGTTTATCGTGTGGAACTGTGTCGAATGCTTTACTGTAGTCTAAGAATATTACATCAATTTGGCCGTTAGCATCAAGACAAGCTGCAAAGGTATGAACGATAGTAACCAATTGTGTTGTAGTGGAAAATCCTTTTCGAAACCCATGTTGATGATTTGTTAAAACTGAGCGTTCTTCTAAGAATTCATTTAATTTATGAGCTATTATGTGTTCGATAAGCTTACAGCATGATGATGTTAAGGAGATTGGTCGATAATTTTGCAGTAATAGGCGGTCACCTTTCTTGAATATAGGAACTATTCGTGCCGACTTCCAGTCATCTGGCAATTCCGCTGACAACAGAGAGACTCGAAAAATGACGAGTAAGTATTTTGCAACAGACTCTGCAAAGCGACGCAGAAATATGTTGGGGATATTGTCGGGACCACAAGAAGTCTTAGTCTTTAGGTTCAACAACATAGCAACGACACCAGAATAAGAAATAAAGTTTACATTCGCAGCATTGTCGGCATTTATGACAGATGGGGAAGCACTAGGAGTAGAAAATACACTATGAAAATACTCATTGAGGTGTTGAGCAATGGCAGCTTGATCAGATACCATTGAACCATTGACAAAAACTTGTGATATGGGTTTCTTTTTTTCGCTAATATAGTTCCAGAACTTCTTTGGATCATTCTTTATGAAGTTTGCGAGTGACGTAGTGAAGTAGTATTCCTTCGAGGTGTGTACAGCATGTGCAAGCTTATCTAGAGCGTCAGCTATAATTTTGGGGTCAGCATGCTTTTTCTTTAATCTTTTAACTTTACGCTTGAGATGAATGATGCTTCTCGTCATCCAGGGCGTATGTTTATGCACCTTTTTACGTTTAGACGGTATAAATTTATCAATACAGTAGAAGCATATGCGTTTAAATTGGTCCCACAATCTACAAACATCGGTAGCTACAAAATCTATCAAACAGGTTTCTAGGTGCTCGATAATGCAAGCATCATTGGCGTGTGTATAGTCTTTCACACAATGAAAGGACGAGTTGGCAGTTGCCGAAAGCGGTTCAAGAGGGATAGAAACTGACACAAGGTAGTGATCAGACAGCCCTTGCTCAATTACTACGGTATGCGTACTGAAGTCACGGGGAATAAATACCAGATCTAAGATAGAACTAGCAGTACCCTGATAATGCGTTGGTTCATGAACCAGTTGTACCAAATTATGTGCGAGCATAATGTCAAACACTGCATTTGCATTGCTGATATTGGCTGTAAAGGTTTCAAAACGCTCCCAATCTATTCCGGGGAGATTGAAATCGCCAATCAAAAGAACTTTGTTGCCATGGTATTTAGACATGTGTTCCTTTAGTTTTAATAGGTATTCAAGAGTTGAGTCCGGCGGTCTATATAATGCACATACGATGAATGAGTGGCCCCACAAAGTTACTTTAATACAGATACATTCAAGCTCCGGTACATCATCCAACAAGACAGCATGAAATTTTTGTTGGATCAGGACGGCCACACCACCTCCCCTTGCTTGTCTGTCCTTACGAAAAGTCGTATAGGAAGGTGGAAAAATGTCGCCATCATTCACCTGTTCATGTAACCACGTCTCAGTTATAACAGTAATGTGAGGATCGTACTGCAGTAATAAGATTTCGAGGGGTTCGGTTTTATTCATAACACTGCGGGCATTCAAATTAAGTAGACGAAGTTGCTTGTGCGCATGCACATTACGTCAGGTTTTAGACTGTTGGGGTGCGGTGTTCTTGTAGCCGGTCATTTTTACTCGCTTATTTTGCACCTCATCCCAAAAATACATATCCTTATCGATCTTTAGTTTATCGTGTATCAGGTTGATTTTTTTCCCTTGTTCTATCTCGGCCTTTGCACTGTGCCAGAGCAGACTGCGTTTCTTTAGCGTTGATTTTGAGTAATCATTCTTAACAAAGATATCTGAGCCCTTCAGTTTGCTTGCGTTTTTCATTATCTCTTTCTTTTCTGTAAAGTCTTGCAGATACACTATTACAGGCCGCTTTCCTACGTGCTTACCCAGTCGATGAATACGCCCTACAGATTCAAATTTAACTTGAAGTTTTTCTTGAAAGAGACCCTTCACGACCTTGTGCTTTAGTTCCTCTTCTGATTCTGCTGAGGTCTCAGGTATTCCATGAATAATTACATTTGAACGTCTGCTGTGGTCTTCAAGGTCTGTTAGCTTTTTAGTTTGAAAAGACATTGCGTGTTCAAATGATTTCAATGTGACATGCAATTGATGGGTGTTTTCATGCTGTGCTGAGCGCTCGGTCGCTATATTTTCGACAGTACGCCTAAGGTCAAGCATCTGTTCTTTCAGCTCAGAAAATAGTGTTTTAATTTCAAGTAGTTCCTTACGCATTTCTGTCTGACCGTCAAGTAGTTGCTCGTACAGTTCCTTCTGGGTGGGCCCAGGGTTTTCCTCGACTTCACCGCAAATTAGTAGTTTGCAAACGACAAAACAGTCATACGCAATCACAAAACAACGCCGTGGGCACGGCAGAACCACTAAGCTTCGACAATCACTACGTATTGAACAAGAACGGGGACTAACCTGCATCAAGCAGAGAAGCGTTCCGTTTAGCGACATGGCAGCTTTGGGTCCACCGTGCCCACAGAAGACGAAATCGTGCCGGTGCTCTTTTATAGCGGCGCCAAATGATGACGTCACGCTGTGATGCTTGAATGGAAAGGCCAGTAGAACTGCGTCGTCGGGTGACGACAGCGTTGAAAACTGGGGGCCTTTGCTGATGAGCTGGCTCGTGTCGTCGCAAGACTGATAAAGTGGCTGCGCGCATTCAAAAGCACCGAAGCCAAGAAAAACCTGCATCAAGCAGAGAAGCGTTCCGTTTAGCGACATGGCAGCTTTGGGTCCACCGTGCCCACCTTTGAAGATATGTTCTGATGGTGGTGAGAGTGGAGCAAGACTGTCTCCGTGGCGAAATTTGCTAGCGCGATCGGCTGTTAACCGAACGGTTGGAGGTTCGAGCCCACCTGGTGGTGGTGCAGCGCTTCTTTTTCTTTGCGCTCATAGCTTTGAAGATAAGTTCTGATGATGGTGAGAGTGGAGCAAGACTGCCTCCGTTGCGCAATGGGCTAGCGCGATCGGCTGTTAACCGAAAGGTTAGAGTTTTGAGCCCTCCCGGGAGTGGTGTGTTGCTTTTTTCTTTGCGGTAATAGCTTTGAAGATATGTTCTGATGGTGGTGAGAGTGGAGCAGGACCGTCTTCGTGGCGCAATTGGCTAGCGCGATCGGCTGTTAACCGAAAGGTTGGAGGTTGGAGCCCAACCGGTGGTGGTGCGGCGCTTTTTTTTCTTTGGGGTGATAGCTCTGAAGAAATGTTCTGACGGTGGTGAGAGTGGAGCACGACTGTCTCCGAGGAGCAATTGGCTAGCGCGATCGTCTGTTAACCTATTGGTTGAAGGTTCGAGCCCACCCGGTGGTGGTGCGGCGCTTTTTTTTCTTTGGGGTGGTAGCTCTGAAGAAATGGTCTGACGGTGGTGAGAGTGGAGCAGGACGGTCCGCGTGGCGCAATTGGCTAGCGCGATCGGCTGTTAACCGAAAATTTGGAGGTTCGAGCCCTCCCGGGTGGGGTGTGTTGCTTTTTTTTGCGCTGATAGCTTTGAAGATATGTTCTGATGGTGGTGAGAGTGGAGCACAATTGTCTCCGTGGCGCAATTGGCTAGCGCGATCTGCTGTTAAGCGAAAGGTTGGAGGTTCGAGCCCACCCGTTGGTGGTGCAGCGCTTTTTTTTCTTTGCGCTGATAGCTTTGAAGATATGTTCTGATGGTGGTGAGAGGAGAGCAGGACTGTCTTCGTGGCGCAATTGGCTAGCGCGATCGGCTGTTAACCGAAAGGTTGGAGGTTCGAGCCCAACCGGTGGTGGTGCGGCGCTTTTTTTTCGTTGGGGTGATAGCTCTGAAGAAATGTTCTGACGGTGGTGAGAGTGGAGCACGACTGTCTCCGTGGGGCAATTGGCTAGCGCGATCGGCCGTTAACCGAAAGGTTGGAGGTTCGAGCCCACCCGGTGGTGGTGCGGCGCTTTTTTTGGGGCTGATAGCTCTGAAGAAATGTTCTGACGGTGGTCAGAGTGGAGCAGGACTGTCCCCGTGGCGCCATTGGCTAGCGCGATCGGCTGTTAACCGAAAAGTTGAAGGTTCGAGCCTTCCCGGGTGGGGTGTGTTGCTTTTTTTTGCGCTGATAGCTTTGAAGATATGTTCTGATGGTGGTGAGCGTGGAGCACTATTGTCTCCGTGGCGCAATTGGCTAGCGCGATCGGCCGTTAACCGAAAGGTTGGAGGTTCAAGCCCACCCGGTGGTAGTGCAGCGCTTCTTTTTCTTTGCGCTCATAGCTTTGAAGATATGTTCTGATGATGGTGAGAGTGGAGCAAGACTGCCTCCGTGGCGCAATGGGCTAGCGCGATCGGCTGTTAACCGAAAGGTTAAAGGTTTGAGTCCTCCCGGGAGTGGTGTGTTGCTTTTTTTTTGCGGTAATAGTTTTGAAGATATGTTCTGATGGTGGTGAGAGTGGAGCAGGACTGTCTTCGTGGCGCAATTGGCTAGCGCGATCGGCTGTTAACCGAAAGGTTGGAGGTTCGAGCCCAACCGGTGGTGGTGCGGCGTTTTTTTTTCTTTGGGGTGATAGCTCTGAAGAAATGTTCTGACGGTGGTGAGAGTGGAGCACGACTGTCTCCGTGGGGCAATGGGATAGCGCGATCGGCTGTTAACCGAAAAGTTGGAGGTTCGAGCCCTCCCGAGAGGGGGGGTGTTGCTTTTTTTTTGCGCTGATAGCTTTGAAGATATGTTTTGATGGTGGTGAGAGTGGAGCACGATTGTCTCTGTGGCGCAATAGCTAGCGCGATCTGCTGTTACCGAAAGGTTGGAGGTTCGAGCCCACCCGGTGGTGGTGCGACGCTTTTTTTTCTTTGGCTGATAGCTTTGAAGAAATTGTCTAATTGTGGTGAGAGTGGCGCAGGACTGTCTCCGTGGCGCAATTGGCCAGCGCGATCGGCTGTTAACCGAAAAGTTTGAGGTTCGAGCCCTCCCGGGAGTGGTGTTTTGCTTTTTTCTTTGCGCTGATAGCTTTGAAGATATGTTCTGATGGTGGTGAGAGTGGAGCACGACTGTCTCCGTGTGCGCAATTGGCTAGCGCGATCGGCTGTTAACCGAAAAGTTGGAGGTTCGAGCTCTGCCGGTGGTGGTGTGGCGCTTTTTTTCTGTGGGCTGATAGCTTTAAGATATGTTCTGATGGTGGTGAGAGTGGAACAGGACTGTCTCCGTGGCGCAATTGGCTAGCGTGATCGGCTGTTAACCGGAAAGTTGGAGGTTCGAGCCCACGCGTTGATGGTGCGGCGCTTTTTTTTCTTTGGGCTGATAGCTTTCAAGATATGTTCTAATGGTGGTAAGAGTGGAGCAGGACTGTCTCCGTGGCGCCATTGGCTAGCGCGATCGGCAGTTAACCGAAAGGTTGGAGCTTCGAGCCCACCCGGTGGTGGTGCGGCGCTTTTTTTTCTTTGGGCTGATAGCTTTGAAGTTATGTTATGATGGTGGTGAGAGTGAAGCAGGACTGTCTCCGTGGCGCAATGGGCTAGTGCGATCGGCTGTTAACCGAAAGGTTGGAGGTTCGAGCCCACCCGTTGTGGTGCAGCGCTTTTTTTTTCTTTGCGCTGATAGCTTTGAAGATATGTTCTGATGATGCTGATAGTGCAGCAAGACTGCCTCCGTGGCGCAATGGGCTAGCGCGATCGGCTGTTCACCGAAAGCTTGGAGTTTCCAGCCCTCGCGGGAGTGGTGTGTTGCTTTTTTCTTTGCGGTAATAGCTTTGAAGATATGTTCTGATGATGGTGAGAGTGGAGCAGGACTGCCTTCGTGGAGCCATTGGCTAGCGTGATCGGCTGTTAACCGAAAAGTTGGAGGTTCGAGCCCACCCGGTGGTGGTGCGGCGCTTTTTTTTCTTTGGGCTGATAGCTTTGAAGATATGTTCTGATGGTGGTGAGAGTGGAGCAGGACTGTCTCCGTGGCGCAATTGGCTAGCGTGATCGGCTGTTAACCGGAAAGTTGGTAGTTCAAGCCCACCCGGTGGTGGTGCGGCACTTTTTTTTCTTTGGGCTGATAGCTTTGAAGATATGTTCTGATGGTGGTGAGAGTGGAGCAGGACTGTCTCCGTGGCGCAATTGGCTAGCGTGATCGGCTGTTAACCGAAAAGTTGGTAGTTCGAGCCCACCCGGTGGTGGTGTGGCGCTTTTTTTTCTTTGGGCTGATAGCTTTGAAGATATGTTCTGATGGTGGTGAGAGTGGAGCAGGACTGTCTTCATGGCGCAATCGGCTAGCGCGATCGGCTGTTAACCAAAAGGTCGGAGGTTCGAGCCCACCCGGTGGTGGTATGGCGCTTTTTTTTCTTTGGGCTGATAGCTTTGAAGATATGTTCTGATGGTGGTGAGAGTGGAGCAGGACTGTCTTCGTGGCGCAATTGGCTAGCGCGATCGGCTGTTAAACGAAAAGTTGGAGCTTCGAGCCCAACCGGTGGTGGCGCGGCGCTTTTTTTTCTTTGGTGTGATAGCTCTGAAGAAATGTTCTGACGGTGGTGAGAGTGGAGCACGACTGTCTCCGTGGGGCAATTGGCTCGCGCGATCGTCTGTTAACCGAAAGGTTGGAGGTTCGAGCCCACCCGGTGGTGGTGCGGCGCTTTTTTTTTCTTTGGGGTGATAGCTCTGAAGAAATGGTCTGGCGGTGGTGAGAGTGGAGCAGGACGGTCCGCGTGGCGCAATTGGCTAGCGCGATCGGCTGTTAACCGAAAATTTGGAGGTTCTAGCCCTCCCGGGTGGGGTGTGTTGCTTTTTTTTGCGCTGATAGCTTTGAAGATATGTTCTGATGGTGATGAGAGTGGAGCACGATTGTCTCCGTGGCGCGATTGGCTAGCGCGATCTGCTGTTAACCGAAAGGTTGGAGGTTCGAGCCCACCCGGTGGTGGTGCGGCGCTTTTTTTTTCTTTGGGCTGATAGCTTTGAAGATATGTTCAAATTGTGGTGAGAGTGGAGCAGGACTGTCTCCATGGCGCAATTGGTCAGCGTGATCGGCTGTTAACCGAAAAGTTGGAGGTTCGAGCCCTCCCGGGAGTGGTGTTTTGCTTTTTTCTTTGCGCTGATAGCTTTCAAGATATGTTCTGATGGTGGTGAGAGTGGAGCACGACTGTCTCCGTGGCGCAATTGGCTAGCGCGATCGGCTATTAACCGAAAGGTTGGAGGTTCGAGCCCACCCGGTGGTGGTGCGGTGCTTTTTTTTCTTTGGGCTGATAGCTTTGAAGATATGTTCTGATGATGGTGAAAGTGGAGCAAGACTGCCTCCGTGGCGCAATGGGCTAGCGTGATCGGCTGTTAACCGAAAGGTTGGAGTTTCGAGCCCTCCGGGGAGTGGTGTGTTGCTTTTTTCTTTGCGTTAACAGCTTTGAAGATATGTTCTGATGGTGGTGAGAGTGGAGCAGGACTGTCTTCGTGGCGCAATTGGCTAGCACGATCGGCTTTTAACCGAAATGTTGGAGGATCGAGCCCAACCGGTGGTGGTGCGGCGCTTTTTTTTCTTTGGGGTGATAGCTCTGAAGAAATGTTCTGACGGTGGTGAGAGTGGAGCACGACTGTCTCCGTGGGGCAATTGGCTAGCGCGATCGGCTGTTAACCGAAAGGTTGGAGGTTCGAGCCCACCCATGGGTGGTGCGGCGCTTTTTTTTTCTTTGGGCTGATAGCTCTGAAGAAATGTTCTGACGGTGGTCAGAGTGGAGCAGGACTGTCCCCGTGGCGCCATTGGCTAGCGCGATCGGCTGTTAACCGAAAAGTTGAAGGTTCGAGCCTTCCCGAGTGGGGTGTGTTGCTTTTTTCTTTGCGCTGATAGCTTTGAAGATATGTTCTAATGGTGGTGAGCGTGGAGCACTATTGTCTCCGTGGCGCAATTGGCTAGCGCGATCGGCCGTTAACCGAAAGGTTGGAGGTTCGAGCCCACCGGTGGTGGTGCAGCGCTTCTTTTTCTTTGCGCTCATAGCTTTGAAGATATGTTCTGATAATGGTGAGAGTGGAGCAAGACTGCCTCCGTGGCGCAATGGGCTAGCGCGATCGGCTGTTAACCGAAAGGTTAAAGTTTTGAGCCCTCCCGGGAGTGGTGTGTTGCTTTTTTTTGTGGTAATAGCTTTGAAGATATGTTCTGATGGTGGTGAGAGTGGAGCAGGACTGTCTTCGTGGCGCAATTGGCTAGCGCGATCGGCTGTTAACCGAAAGGTTGGAGGTTCGAGCCCAACCGGTGGTGGTGCGTCGCTTTTTTTTTCTTTGGGGTGTTAGCTCTAAAGAAATGTTCTGACGGTGGTGAGAGTGGAGCACGACTGTCTCCGTGGGGCAATTGGCTAGCGCGATCGGCTGTTAACCGAAAGGTTGGAGGTTCGAGCCCACCCGTTGTGGTGCAGCGCTTTTTTTTTCTTTGCGCTCATAGCTTTGAACATATGTTCTGATGATGCTGAGAGTGGAGCAAGACTGCCTCCGTGGCGCAATGGGCTAGCGCGATCGGCTGTTAACCGAAAGCTTGGAGTTTCGAGCCCTCACCGGGGGTGGTGTGTATCTTTTTTCTTTGTGGTAATAGCTTTGAAGATATGTTCTGATGGTGGTTAGAGTGGAGCACAATTGTCTCCGTGGCGCAATTGGCTAGCGCGATCTGCTGTTAACCGAAAGGTTGGAGGTTCGAGCCCACCCGGTGGTGGTGCGGCGCTTTTTTTTCTTTGGGCTGATAGCTTTGAAGATATGTTCTAATTGTGGTGAGAGGGGCGCAAGACTGTCTCCGTGGCGCAATTGGCCAGCGCGATCGGCTGTTAACCGAAAAGTTTGAGGTTCGAGCCCTCCCGGGAGTGGTGTTTTGCTTTTTTTGGCGCTGATAGCTTTGAAGATATGTTCTGATGGTGGTGAGAGTGGAGCACGACTGTCTCCGTGGCGCAATTGGCTAGCGCGATCGGCTGTTAACCGAAAGGTTGGAGGTTCGAGCCCACCCGGTGGTGGTGCGGTGCTTTTTTTTCTTTGGGCTGATAGCTTTGAAGATATGTTCTGATGGTGGTGAGAGGGGAGCAAGACTGTCTCCGTGGCGCAATGCGCTAGCGCGATCGGCTTTTGACCGAAAGGTTGGAGTTTCGAGCCCTCCCGGGAGTGGTGTGTTGCTTTTTTCTTTGCGCTGATAGCTTTGAAGATATGTTCTGATGGTGGTGAGAGTGGAGCAAGACTGTCTCCGTGGCGCAATGGGCTAGTGCGATCGGCTGTTAACCGACAGGTTGGAGGTTCGAGCCCACTCGAGTGGTGGTGCGGCGCTTTTTTTTCTTTGGGCTGATAGCTCTGAAGAAATGTTCTGACGGTGGTGAGAGTGGAGCAGGACTGTCTCCGTGGCGCAATTGGCTAGCGCGATCGGCTGTTAACCGAAAAGTTGGAGGTTCGAGCTCTCCCGGTGGTGGTGTGGCGCTTTTTTCTGTGGGCTGATAGCTTTAAGATATGTTCTGATGGTGGTGAGAGTGGAGCAGGACTGTCTCCGTGGCGCGATTGGCTAGCGTGATCGGCTGTTAACCGGAATGTTGGAGGTTCGAGCCCACGCGTTGGTGGTGCGGCGCTTTTTTTTCTTTGGGTTGATAGCTTTCAAGATCTGTTCTGATGGTGGTGAGAGTGGAGCAAGACTGTCTCCGTGGCGCAATGGGCTAGTGCGATCGGCTGTTAACCGACAGGTTGGAGGTTCGAGCCCACTCGAGTGGTGGTGCGGCGCTTTTTTTTCTTTGGGCTGATAGCTCTGAAGAAATGTTATGATGGTGGTGAGAGTGAAGCAGGACTGTCTCCGTGGCGCAATGGGCTACCGTGATCGGCTGTTAACCGAAAATTTGGAGGTTCGAGCCCACCCGGTGGTGGGTGCGGCGCTTTTTTTTGGGCTGATAGCTTTGAAGATATGTTCTGATGGTGGTGAGAGTGGAGCAGGACTGTCTCCGTGGCGCAATTGGCTAGCGTGATCGGCTGTTAACCGAAAAGTTGGTAGTTCGAGCCCACCCGGTGGTTGTATGGCGCTTTTTTTTCTTTGGGCTGATAGCTTTGAAGATATGTTCTGATGGTGGTGAGAGTGGAGCAAGACTGCCTCCGTGGCGCAATGGGCTAGCGCGATTGGCTGTTAACCGAAAGTATAGAGTTTTGAGCCCTCCCGGGAGTGGTGTGTTGCTTTTTTCTTTGCGGTAATAGCTTTGAAGATATGTTCTGATGGTGGTGAGAGTGGAGCAGGACCGTCTTCGTGGCGCAATTGGCTAGCGCGATCGGCTGTTAAACGAAAGGTTGCAGGTTTGAGCCCAACCGGTGGTGGTGCGGCGCTTTTTTTTCTTTGGGGTGATAGCTCTGAAGAAATGTTCTGACGGTGGTGAGAGTGGAGCACGACTGTCTCCGTGGGGCAATTGGCTAGCGCGATCGGCTGTTAACCGAAAGGTTGGAGGTTCGAGCCCACCCGGTGGTGGTGCGGCGCTTTTTTTTTCTTTGGGCTGATAGCTCTGAAGAAATGTTGTGACGGTGGTTAGAGTGGAGCAGGACTGTCCCCGTGGCGCCATTGGCTAGCGCGATCGGCTGTTAACCGAAAAGTTGAAGGTTCGAGCCTTCCCGGGTGAGGTGTGTTGCTTTTTTTTGCGCTGATAGCTTTGAAGATATGTTCTGATGGTGGTGAGCGTGGAGCACTATTGTCTCCGTGGCGCAATTGGCTAGCGCGATCGGCCGTTAACCGAAAGGTTGGAGGTTCAACCCACCCGGTGGTAGTGCAGCGCTTCTTTTTCTTTGCGCTCATAGCTTTGAAGATATGTTCTGATGATGGTGAGAGTGGAGCAAGACTGCCTCCGTGGCGCAATGGGCTAGCGCGATCGGATGTTAACCGAAAGGTTAAAGTTTTGAGCCCTCCCGGGAGTGGTGTGTTGCTTTTTTTGCGGTAATAGCTTTGAAGATATGTTCTGATGGTGGTGAGAGTGGAGCAGGACTGTCTTCGTGGCGCAATTGGCTAGCGCGATCGGCTGTTAACCGAAAGGTTGGAGGTTCGAGCCCAACCGGTGGTGGTGCGGCGTTTTTTATTTCTTTGGGGTGATAGCTCTGAAGAAATGTTCTGACGGTGGTGAGAGTAGAGCACAACTGTCTCCGTGGGGCAATTGGCTAGCGCGATCGGCTGTTAACCGAAAGGTTGGAGGTTCGAGCCCACCCGGTGGTGGTGCGGCGTTTTTTTTTTCTTTGGGGTGATAGCTCTGAAGAAATGGTCTAACGGTGGTGAGAGTGGAGCAGGACTGTCCCCGTGGCGCAATTGGCTAGCGCGATCGGCTGTTAACCGAAAAGTTGGAGGTTCGAGCCCATCGGGTGGGGTGTGTTGCTTTTTTCTTTGCGCTGATAGCTTTGAAGATATGTTGTGATGGTGGCGAGAGTGGAGCACGATTGTCTCCGTGGCGCAATTGGCTAACGCGATCTGCTGTTAACCGAAAGGTTGGAGGTTCGAGCCCACCCAGTGGTGGTGCGGCGCTTTTTTTTCTTTGGGCTGATAGCTTTGAAGATATGTTCTAATTGTGGTGAGAGTGGCGCCGGACTGTCTCCGTGGCGCAATTGGCCAGCGCGATCCGCTGTTAACCGAAAAGTTTGAGGTTCGAGCCCTCCCGGGAGTGGTGTTTTGCTTTTTTTTGCGCTGATAGCTTTGAAGATATGTTCTGATGGTGGTGAGAGTGGAGCACGACTGTCTCCGTGGCGCAATTGGCTAGCGCGATCGGCTGTTAACCGAAAGGTTGGAGGTGCGAGCACACCCGGTGGTGGTGCGGTGCTTTTTTTTCTTTGGGCTGATAGCTTTGAAGATATGTTCTGATGGTGGTGAGAGGGGAGCAAGACTGTCTCCGAGGCGCAATGCGCTAGCGCGATCGGCTTTTGACCGAAAGGTTGGAGTTTCGAGCCCTCCCGGGAGTGGTGTGTTGCTTTTTTCTTTGCGCTGATAGCTTTGAAGATATGTTCTGATGGTGGTGAGAGTGAAGCAAGACTGTCTCCGTGGCGCAATAGGCTAGTGCGATCGGCTGTTAACCGAAAGGTTGGAGGTTCGAGCCCACCCGTTGTGGTGCAGCGCTTTTTTCTCTTTGCGCTGATAGCTTTGAAGATATGTTCTGATGACGCTGAGAGTGGAGCAAGACTGCCTCCGTGGCGCAATGGGCTAGCGCGATCAGCTGTTAACCGAAAGCTTGGAGTTTCGAGCCCTCCCGGGAGTGGTGTGTTGCTTTTTTCTTTGCGGTAATAGCTTTGAAGATATGTTCTGATGGTGGTGAGAGTGGAGCAGGACTGTCTTCGTGGCGCAATCGGCTAGCGCGATCGGCTGTTAACCGAAAGGTTAAAGTTTTGAGCCCTCCCGGGAGTGGTGTGTTGCTTTTTTTGCGGTAATAGCTTTGAAGATATGTTCTGATGGTGGTGAGAGTGGAGCAGGACTGTCTTCGTGGCGCAATTGGCTAGCGCGATCGGCTGTTAACCGAAAGGTTGGAGGTTCGAGCCAAACCGGTGGTGGTGCGGCGTTTTTTGTTTCTTTGGGGTGATAGCTCTGAAGAAATGTTCTGACGGTGGTGAGAGTAGAGCACGACTGTCTCCGTGGGGCAATTGGCTAGCGCGATCGGCTGTTAACCGAAAGGTTGGAGGTTCGAGCCCACCCGGTGGTGGTGCGGCGTTTTTTTTTCTTTGGGGTGATAGCTCTGAAGAAATGGTCTAACGGTGGTGAGAGTGGAGCAGGACTGTCCCCGTGGCGCAATTGGCTAGCGCGATTGGCTGTTAACCGAAAAGTTGGAGGTTTGAGCCCATCGGGTGGGGTGTGTTGCTTTTTTCTTTGCGCTGATAGCTTTGAAGATATGTTGTGATGGTGGTGAGAGTGGAGCACGATTGTCTCCGTGGCGCAATTGGCTAACGCGATCTGCTGTTAACCGAAAGGTTGGAGGTTCGAGCCCACCCGGTGGTGGTGCGGCTCTTTTTTTTCTTTGGGCTGATAGCTTTGAAGATATGTTCTAATTGTGGTGAGAGTGGCGCCGGACTGTCTCCGTGGCGCAATTGGCCAGCGCGATCCGCTGTTAACCGAAAAGTTTGAGGTTCGAGCCCTCCCGGGAGTGGTGTTTTGCTTTTTTTTTGCGCTGATAGCTTTGAAGATATGTTCTGATGGTGGTGAGAGTGGAGCACGACTGTCTCCGTGGCGCAATTGGCTAGCGCGATCGGCTGTTAACCGAAAGGTTGGAGGTTCGAGCACACCCGGTGGTGGTGCGGTGCTTTTTTTTCTTTGGGCTGATAGCTTTGAAGATATGTTCTGATGGTGGTGAGAGGGGAGCAAGACTGTCTCCGTGGCGCAATGCGCTAGCGCGATCGGCTTTTGACCGAAAGGTTGGAGTTTCGAGCCCTCCCGGGAGTGGTGTGTTGCTTTTTTCTTTGCGCTGATAGCTTTGAAGATATGTACTGATGGTGGTGAGAGTGAAGCAAGACTGTCTCCGTGGCGCAATGGGCTAGTGCGATCGGCTGTTAACCGAAAGGTTGGAGGTTCGAGCCCACCCGTTGTGGTGCAGCGCTTTTTTCTCTTTGCGCTGATAGCTTTGAAGATATGTTCTGATGACGCTGAGAGTGGAGCAAGACTGCCTCCTTGGCGCAATGGGCTAGCGCGATCAGCTGTTAACCGAAAGCTTGGAGTTTCGAGCCCTCCCGGGAGTGGTGTGTTGCTTTTTTCTTTGCGGTAATAGCTTTGAAGATATGTTCTGATGGTGGTGAGAGTGGAGCAGGACTGTCTTCGTGGCGCAATCGGCTAGCGCGATCGGCTGTTAACCGAAAGGTTGGAGGTTCGAGCCCAACCGGTGGTGGTGCAGCGTTTTTTTTTTTTCTTTGGGGTGATAGCTCTGAAGAAATGTTCAGACGGTGGTGAGAGTGGAGCACGACTGTCTCCGTGGGGCAATTGGCTAGCGCGATCGGCTGTTAACCGAAAGTTTGGAGGTTCGAGCCCACCCGAGTGGTGGTGCGGCGCTTTTTTTTCTTTGGGCTGATAGCTCTGAAGAAATGTTCTGACGGTGGTGAGAGTGGAGCAGGACTGTCTCCGTGGCGCAATTGGCTAGCGCGATCGGCTGTTAACCGAAAAGTTGGAGGTTCGAGCTCTCCCGGTGGTGGTGTGGCGCTTTTTTTCTGTGGGCTGATAGCTTTAAGATATGTTCTGATGGTGGTGAGAGTGGAGCAGGACTGTCTCCGTGGCGCAATGGTCTAGCGTGATCAGCTGTTAACCGGAATGTTGGAGGTTCGAGCCCACGCGTTGGTGGTGCGGCGCTTTTTTTTCTTTGGGCTGATAGCTTTCAAGATATGTTCTAATGGTGGTAAGAGTGGAGCAGGACTGTCTCCGTGGCGCCATTGGCTAGCGCGATCGGCAGTTAACCGAAAGGTTGGAGTTTCGAGCCCTCCTGGGAGTGGTGTGTTGCTTTTTTCTTTGCGCTGATAGCTTTGAAGATATGTTCGGATGGTGGTGAGAGTGGAGCAAGACTGTCTCCGTGGCGCAATGGGCTAGTGCGATCGGCTGTTAACCGAAAGGTTGGAGGTTCGAGCCCACCCGTTGTGGTGCAGCGCTTTTTTTTCTTTGCGCTGATAGCTTTGAAGATATGTTCTGATGATGCTGAGAGTGCAGCAAGACTGCCTCCGTGGCGCAATGGGCTAGCGCGATCGGCTGTTCACCGAAAGCTTGGAGTTTCCAGCCCTCGCGGGAGTGGTGTGTTGCTTTTTTCTTTGCGGTAATAGCTTTGAAGATATGTTCTCATGGTGGTGAGAGTGGAGCAGGACTGTCTTCGTGGCGCAATTGGCTAGCGCGATCGGCTGTTAACCGAAAGGTTGGAGGTTCGAGCCCAACCGGTGGTGGTGCAGCGCTTTTTTTTCTATGGGGTGATAGCTCTGAAGAAATGTTCTGACGGTGGTGAGAGTGGAGCACGACTGTCTCCGTGGGGCAATTGGCTAGCGCGATCGGCTGTTAACCGAAAAGTTGGAGGTTCGAGCTCTGCCGGTGGTGGTGTGGCGCTTTTTTACTGTGGGCTGATAGCTTTAAGATATGTTCTGATGGTGGTGAGAGTGGAGCAGGACTGTCTCCGTGGCGCCATTGGCTAGCGCGATCGGCAGTTAACCGAAAGGTTGGAGCTTCGAGCCCACCCGGTGGTGGTGCGGCGCTTTTGTTTCTTTGGGCTGATAGCTTTGAAGATATGTTATGATGGTGGTGAGAGTGAAGCACGATTGTCTCCGTGGCGCAATTGGCTAGCGCGATCTGCTGTTAACCGAAAGGTTGGAGGTTCGAGCCCACCCGGTGATGGTGCGGCGCTTTTTTTTTCTTTGGGCTGATAGCTTTGAAGATATGTTCTAATTGTGGTGAGAGTGGCGCAGGACTGTCTCTGTGGCGCAATTGGCCAGCGCGATCGGCTGTTAACCGAAAAGTTTGAGGTTCGAGCCCTCCCGGGAGTGGTGTTTTGCTTTTTTCTTTGCGCTGATAGCTTTGAAGATATGTTCTGATGGTGGTGAGAGTGGAGCACGACTGTCTCCGTGGCGCAATTGGCTAGCGCGATCGGCTGTTAACCGAAAAGTTGGAGTTTCGAGCCCTCCTGGGAGTGGTGTGTTGCTTTTTTCTTTGCGCTGATAGCTATGAAGATATGTTCGGATGGTGGTGAGAGTGGAGCAAGACTGTCTCCGTGGCGCAATGGGCTAGTGCGATCGGCTGTTAACCGAAAGGTTGGAGGTTCGAGCCCACCCGTTGCGGTGCAGCGCTTTTTTTTCTTTGCGCTGATAGCTTTGAAGATATGTTCTGATGATGCTGATAGTGCAGCAAGACTGCCTCCGTGGCGCAATGGGCTAGCGCGATCGGCTGTTCACCGAAAGCTTGGAGTTTCCAGCCCTCGCGGGAGTGGTGTGTTGCTTTTTTCTTTGCGGTAATAGCTTTGAAGATATGTTCTGATGGTGGTGAGAGTGGAGCAGGACTGTCTTCGTGGAGCCATTGGCTAGCGCGATCGGCTGTTAACCGAAAAGTTTGAGGTTCGAGCCCTCCCGGGAGTGGTGTTTTGCTTTTTTCTTTGCGCTGATAGCTTTGAAGATATGTTCTGATGGTGGTGAGAGTGGAGCACGACTGTCTCCGTGGCGCAATTGGCTAGCGCGATCGGCTGTTAACCGAAAAGTTGGAGTTTCGAGCCCTCCTGGGAGTGGTGTGTTGCTTTTTTCTTTGCGCTGATAGCTATGAAGATATGTTCGGATGGTGGTGAGAGTGGAGCAAGACTGTCTCCGTGGCGCAATGGGCTAGTGCGATCGGCTGTTAACCGAAAGGTTGGAGGTTCGAGCCCACCCGTTGTGGTGCAGCGCTTTTTTTTCTTTGCGCTGATAGCTTTGAAGATATGTTCTGATGATGCTGATAGTGCAGCAAGACTGCCTCCGTGGCGCAATGGGCTAGCGCGATCGGCTGTTCACCGAAAGCTTGGAGTTTCCAGCCCTCGCGGGAGTGGTGTGTTGCTTTTTTCTTTGCGGTAATAGCTTTGAAGATATGTTCTGATGGTGGTGAGAGTGGAGCAGGACTGTCTTCGTGGAGCCATTGGCTAGCGCGATCGGCAGTTAACCGAAAGGTTGGAGCTTCGAGCCCACCCGGTGGTGGTGCGGCGCTTTTTTTTCTTTGGGCTGATAGCTTTGAAGATATGTTATGATGGTGGTGAGAGTGAAGCAGGACTGTCTCCGTGGCGCAATTGGCTAGCGTGATCGGCTGTTAACCGAAAAGTTGGAGGTTCGAGCCCACCCGGTGGTGGTGCGGCGCTTTTTTTTCTTTGGGCTGATAGCTTTGAAGATATGTTCTGATGGTGGTGAGAGTGGAGCAGGACTGTCTCCGTGGCGCAATTGGCTAGCGTGATCGGCTGTTAACCGAAAAGTTGGTAGTTCAAGCCCACCCGGTGGTGGTGCGGCACTTTTTTTTCTTTGGGCTGATAGCTTTGAAGATATGTTCTGATGGTGGTGAGAGTGGAGCAGGACTGTCTCCGTGGCGCAATTGGCTAGCGTTATCGGCTGTTAACCGAAAAGTTGGTAGTTCGAGCCCACCCGGTGGTGGTGCGGCGCTTTTTTTTCTTTGGGCCGATAGCTTTGAAGATATGCTCTGATGGTGGTGAGAGTGGAGCAGGACTGTCTTCATGGCGCAATCGGCTAGCGCGATCGGCTGTTAACCAAAAGGTCGGAGGTTCGAGCCCACCCGGTGGTGGTATGGCGCTTTTTTTTCTTTGGGCTGATAGCTTTGAAGATATGTTCTGATGATGCTGAGAGTGCAGCAAGACTGCCTCCGTGGCGCAATGGGCTAGCGCGATCGGCTGTTCACCGAAAGCTTGGAGTTTCCAGCCCTCGCGGGAGTGGTGTGTTGCTTTTTTCTTTGCGGTAATAGCTTTGAAGATATGTTCTCATGGTGGTGAGAGTGGAGCAGGACTGTCTTCGTGGCGCAATTGGCTAGCGCGATCGGCTGTTAACCGAAAGGTTGGAGGTTCGAGCCCAACCGGTGGTGGTGCAGCGCTTTTTTTTCTATGGGGTGATAGCTCTGAAGAAATGTTCTGACGGTGGTGAGAGTGGAGCGCGACTGTCTCCGTGGGGCAATTGGCTAGCGCGATCGGCTGTTAACCGAAAAGTTGGAGGTTCGAGCTCTGCCGGTGGTGGTGTGGCGCTTTTTTTCTGTGGGCTGATAGCTTTAAGATATGTTCTGATGGTGGTGAGAGTGGAACAGGACTGTCTCCGTGGCGCAATTGGCTAGCGTGATCGGCTGTTAACCGGAAAGTTGGAGATTCGAGCCCACGCGTTGATGGTGCGGCGCTTTTTTTTCTTTGGGCTGATAGCTTTCAAGATATGTTCTAATGGTGGTAAGAGTGGAGCAGGACTGTCTCCGTGGCGCCATTGGCTAGCGCGATCGGCAGTTAACCGAAAGGTTGGAGCTTCGAGCCCACCCGGTGGTGGTGCGGCGCTTTTGTTTCTTTGGGCTGATAGCTTTGAAGATATGTTATGATGGTGGTGAGAGTGAAGCAGGACTGTCTCCGTGGCGCAATTGGCTAGCGTGATCGGCTGTTAACCGAAAAGTTGGAGGTTCGAGCCCACCCGGTGGTGGTGTGGCGCTTTTTTTTCTTTGGGCTGATAGCTTTGAAGATATGTTCTGATGGTGGTGAGAGTGGAGCAGGACTTTCTCCGTGGCGCAATTGGCTAGCGTGATCGGCTGTTAACCGAAAAGTTGGTAGTTCAAGCCCACCCGGTGGTGGTGCGGCACCTTTTTCTTTGGGCTGATAGCTTTGAAGATATGTTCTGATGGTGGTGAGAGTGGAGCAGGACTGTCTCCGTGGCGCAATTGGCTAGCGTGATCGGCTGTTAACCGAAAAGTTGGTAGTTCGAGCCCACCCGGTGGTGGTGCGGCGCTTTTTTTTCTTTGGGGTGATAGCTTTGAAGATATGTTCTGATGGTGGTGAGAGTGGAGCAGGACTGTCTTCATGGCGCAATCGGCTAGCGCGATCGGCTGTTAACCAAAAGGTCGGAGGTTCGAGCCCACCCGGTGGTGGTATGGCGCTTTTTTTTCTTTGGGCTGATAAATTTGAAGATATGTTCTGATGGTGGTGAGAGTGGAGCACGATTGTCTCCGTGGCGCAATTGGCTAGCGCGATCTGCTGTTAACCGAAAGGTTGGAGGTTCGAGCCCACCCGGTGGTGGTGCGGCGCTTTTTTTTCTTTGGGCTGATAGCTTTGAAGATATGTTCTAATTGTGGTGAGAGTGGCGCAGGACTGTCTCCGTGGCGCAATTGGCCAGCGCGATCGGCTGTTAACCGAAAAGTTTGAGGTTCGAGCCCTCCCGGGAGTGGTGTTTTGCTTTTTTCTTTGCGCTGATAGCTTTGAAGATATGTTGTGATGGTGGTGAGAGTGGAGCACGACTGTCTCCGTGGCGCAATTGGCTAGCGCGATCGGCTGTTAACCGAAAAGTTGGAGGTTTGAGCCCACCCGGTGGTGGTGCGGTGCTTTTTTTTCTTTGGGCTGATAGCTTTGAAGATATGTTCTGATGGTGGTGAGAGGGGAGCAAGACTGTCTCCGTGGCGCAATGCGCTAGCGCGATCGGCTGTTGACCGAAAGGTTGGAGTTTCGAGCCCTCCTGGGAGTAGTGTGTTGCCTTTTTCTTTGCGCTGATAGCTATGAAGATATGTTCGGATGGTGGTGAGAGTGGAGCAAGACTGTCTCCGTGGCGCAATGGGCTAGTGCGATCGGCTGTTAACCGAAAGGTTGGAGGTTCGAGCCCACCCGTTGTGGTGCAGCGCTTTTTTTTCTTTGCGCTGATAGCTTTGAAGATATGTTCTGATGATGCTGATAGTGCAGCAAGACTGCCTCCGTGGCGCAATGGGCTAGCGCGATCGGCTGTTCACCGAAAGCTTGGAGTTTCCAGCCCTCGCGGGAGTGGTGTGTTGCTTTTTTCTTTGCGGTAATAGCTTTGAAGATATGTTCTGATGGTGGTGAGCGTGGAGCAGGACTGTCTTCGTGGAGCCATTGGCTAGCGCGATCGGCAG
The DNA here is from genome assembly GCF_043290135.1 of Rhipicephalus microplus. Lineage (NCBI taxonomy): Eukaryota > Metazoa > Arthropoda > Arachnida > Ixodida > Ixodidae > Rhipicephalus > Rhipicephalus microplus. The sequence continues at coordinate 62,094 of NW_027464652.1, forward strand.
TTAACCGAAAGGTTGGAGCTTCGAGCCCACCCGGTGGTGGTGCGGCGCTTTTTTTTCTTTGGGCTGATAGCTTTGAAGATATGTTATGATGGTGGTGAGAGTGAAGCAGGACTGTCTCCGTGGCGCAATTGGCTAGCGTGATCGGCTGTTAACCGAAAAGTTGGAGGTTCGAGCCCACCCGGTGGTGGTGCGGCGCTTTTTTTTCTTTGGGCTGATAGCTTTGAAGATATGTTCTGATGGTGGTGAGAGTGGAGCAGGACTGTCTCCGTGGCGCAATTGGCTAGCGTGATCGGCTGTTAACCGAAAAGTTGGTAGTTCAAGCCCACCCGGTGGTGGTGCCGCACTTTTTTTTCTTTGGGCTGATAGCTTTGAAGATATGTTCTGATGGTGGTGAGAGTGGAGCAGGACTGTCTCCGTGGCGCAATTGGCTAGCGTTATCGGCTGTTAACCGAAGAGTTGGTAGTTCGAGCCCACCCGGTGGTGGTGCGGCGCTTTTTTTTCTTTGGGCTGATAGCTTTGAAGATATGTTCTGATGGTGGTGAGAGTGGAGCAGGACTGTCTTCATGGCGCAATCGGCTAGCGCGATCGGCTGTTAACCAAAAGGTCGGAGGTTCGAGCCCACCCGGTGGTGGTATGGCGCTTTTTTTTCTTTGGGCTGATAGCTTTGAAGATATGTTCTGATGGTGGTGAGAGTAGAGCAGGACTGTCTCCGTGGTGCAATGGGCTAGCGCGATCGGCTGTTAACCGAAAGGTTAGAGTTTTGAGCCCTCCCGGGAGTGGTGTGTTGCTTTTTTCTTTGCCGTAATAGCTTTGAAGATATGTTCTGATGGTGGTGAGAGTGGAGCAGGACTGTCTCCGTGGGGCAATTGGCTAGCGCGATCGTCTGTTAACCGAAAGGTTGGAGGTTCGAGCCCACCCGGTGGTGGTGCGGCGCTTTTTTTTTCTTTGGGGTGATAGCTCTGAAGAAATGGTCTGACGGTGGTGAGAGTGGAGCAGGACGGTCCGCGTGGCGCAATTGGCTAGCGCGATCGGCTGTTAACCGAAAATTTGGAGGTTCTAGCCCTCCCGGGTGGGGTGTGTTGCTTTTTTTTTGCGCTGATAGCTTTGAAGATATGTTCTGATGGTGATGAGAGTGGAGCACGATTGTCTCCGTGTCGCGATTGGCTAGCGCAATCTGCTGTTAACCGAAAGGTTGGAGGTTCGAGCCCACCCGGTGGTGGTGCGGCGCTTTTTTTTTCTTTGGGCTGATAGCTTTGAAGATATGTTCTAATTGTGGTGAGAATAGAGCAGGACTGTCTCCGTGGCGCAATTGGCCAGCGCGATCGGCTGTTAACCGAAAAGTTGGAGGTTCGAGCCCTCCCGGGAGTGGTGTTTTGCTTTTTTCTTTGCGCTGATAGCTTTCAAGATATGTTATGGTGGTTAGAGTGGAGCGCGACTGTCTCCGTGGCGCAATTGGCTAGCACGATCGGCTTTTAACCGAAAGGTTGGAGGATCGAGCCCTACCGGTGGTGATGCGGCGCTTTTTTTTCTTTGGGGTGATAGCTCTGAAGAAATGTTCTGACGGTGGTGAGAGTGGAGCACGACTGTCTCCGTGGGGCAATTGGCTAGCGCGATCGGCTGTTATCCGAAAGGTTGGAGGTTCGAGCCCACCCGGTGGTGGTGCGGCGCTTTTTTTTTTGGGCTGATAGCTCTGAAGAAATGTTCTGACGGTGGTCAGAGTGGAGCAGGACTGTCCCCGTGGCGCCATTGGCTAGCGCGATCGGCTGTTAACCGAAAAGTTGAAGGTGCGAACCTTCCCGGGTGGGGTGCGTTGCTTTTTTCTTTGCGCTGATAGCTTTGAAGATATGTTCTAATGGTGGTGAGCGTGGAGCACTATTGTGTCCGTGGCGCAATTGGCTAGCGCGATCGGCCGTTAACCGAAAGGTTGGAGGTTCGAGCGCACCCGGTGGTGGTGCAGCGCTTCTTTTTCTTTGCGCTCATAGCTTTGAAGATATGTTCTGATAATGCTCAGAGTGGAGCAAGACTGCCTCCGTGGCGCAATGGGCTAGGGCGATCGGCTGTTAACCGAAAGGTTAAAGTTTTGAGCCCTCCCGGGAGTGGTGTGTTGCTTTTTTTTTGCGGTAATAGCTTTAAAGATATGTTCTGATGGTGGTGAGAGTGGAGCAGGACTGTCTTCGTGGCGCAATTGGCTAGCGCGATCGGCTGTTAACCGAAAGGTTGGAGGTTCGAGCCCAACCGGTGGTGGTGCGGCGCTTTTTTTTTCTTTGGGGTGTTAGCTCTAAAGAATTGTTCTGACGGTGGTGAGAGTGGAGCACGACTGTCTCCGTGGGGCAATTGGCTAGCGCGATCGGCTGTTAACCGAAAGGTTGGAGGTTCGAGCTCACCCGGTGGTGGTGCGGCGCTTTTTTTTCTTTGGGCTGATAGCTTTGAAGATATGTTCTAATTGTGGTGAGAGGGGCGCAGGACTGTCTCCGTGGCGCAATTGGCCAGCGCGATCGGCTGTTAACCGAAAAGTTTGAGGTTCGAGCCCTCCCGGGAGTGGTGTTTTGCTTTTTTTTGCGCTGATAGCTTTGAAGATATGTTCTGAAGGTGGTGAGAGTGGAGCACGACTGTCTCCGTGGCGCAATTGGCTAGCGCGATCGGCTGTTAACCGAAAGGTTGGAGGTTCGAGCCCACCCGGTGGTGGTGCGGTGCTTTTTTTTCTTTGGGCTGATAGCTTTGAAGATATGTTCTGATGGTGGTGAGAGGGGAGCAAGACTGTCTCCGTGGCGCAATGCGCTAGCGCGATCGGCTGTTAACCGAAAGGTTGGAGGTTCCAGCCCAACCGTTGTGGTGCAGCGCTTTTTTTTTCTTTGCGCTGATAGCTTTGAAGATATGTTCTGATGATGCTGAGAGTGGAGCAAGACTGCCTCCGTGGCGCAATGGGCTAGCGCGATCGGCTGTTAACCGAAAATTTGGAGGTTCTAGCCCTCCCGGGTGGGGTGTGTTGCTTTTTTTTGCGCTGATAGCTTTGAAGATATGTTCTGATGGTGATGAGAGTGGAGCACGATTGTCTCCGTGGCGCGATTGGCTAGCGCAATCTGCTGTTAACCGAAAGGTTGAAGGTTCGAGCCCACCCGGTGGTGGTGCGGCGCTTTTTTTTTCTTTGGGCTGATAGCTTTGAAGATATGTTCTAATTGTGGTGAGAGTAGAGCAGGACTGTCTCCGTGGCGCAATTGGCCAGCGCGATCGGCTGTTAACCGAAAAGTTGGAGGTTCGAGCCCTCCCGGGAGTGGTGTTTTGCTTTTTTCTTTGCGCTGATAGCTTTCAAGATATGTTCTGATGGTGGTGAGAGTGGAGCACGACTGTCTCCGTGGCGCAGTTGGCTAGCACGATCGGCTTTTAACCGAAAGGTTGGAGGATCGAGCCCAACCGGTGCTGGTGCGACGCTTTTTTTTCTTTGGGGTGATAGCTCTGAAGAAATGTTCTGACGGTGGTGAGAGTGGAGCACGACTGTCTCCGTGGGGCAATTAGCTAGCGCGATCGGCTGTTAACCGAAAGGTTGGAGGTTCGAGCCCACCCGGTGGTGGTGCGGCGCTTTTTTTTTCTTTGGGCTGATAGCTCTGAAGAAATGTTCTGACGGTGGTCAGAGTGGAGCAGGACTGTCCCCGTGGCGCCATTGGCTAGCGCGATCGGCTGTTAACCGAAACGTTGAAGGTTCGAACCTTCCCGGGTGGGGTGCGTTGCTTTTTTCTTTGCGCTGATAGCTTTGAAGATATGTTCTAATGGTGGTGAGCGTGGAGCACTATTGTCTCCGTGGCGCAATTGGCTAGCGCGATCGGCTGTTAACCGAAAGGTTGGAGGTTCGAGCCCAACCGGTGGTGGTGCGGCGCTTTTTTTTTCTTTGGGGTGTTAGCTCTAAAGAAATGTTCTGACGGTGGTGAGAGTGGAGCACGACTGTCTCCGTGGGGCCTTTGGCTAGCGCGATCGGCTGTTAACCGAAAGGTTGGAGGTTCGAGCCCACCCGGTGGTGGTGCGGCTTTTTTTTTCTTTGGGCTGATAGCTTTGAAGATATGTTCTAATTGTGGTGAGAGGGGCGCAGGACTGTCTCCGTGGCGCAATTGGCCAGCGCGATCGGCTGTTAACCGAAAAGTTTGAGGTTCGAGCCCTCCCGGGAGTGGTGTTTTGCTTTTTTTTGCGCTGATAGCTTTGAAGATATGTTCTGAAGGTGGTGAGAGTGGAGCACGACTGTCTCCGTGGCGCAGTTGGCTAGCGCGATCGGCTGTTAACCGAAAGGTTGGAGGTTCGAGCCCACCCGGTGATGGTGCGGTGCTTTTTTTTCTTTGGGCTGATAGCTTTGAAGATATGTTCTGATGGTGGTGAGAGGGGAGCAAGACTGTCTCCGTGGCGCAATGCGCTAGCGCGATCGGCTGTTAACCGAAAGGTTGGAGGTTCCAGCCCACCCGTTGTGGTGCAGCGCTTTTTTTTTTTCTTTGCGCTGATAGCTTTGAAGATATGTTCTGATGATGCTGAGAGTGGAGCAAGACTGCCTCCGTGGCGCAATGGGCTAGCGCGATCGGCTGTTAACCGAAAGCTTGGAGTTTCGAGCCCTCCCGGGAGTGGTGTGTTGCTTTTTTCTTTGCGGTAATAGCTTTGAAGATATGTTCTGATGGTGGTGAGAGCTGAGCACGATTGTCTCCGTGGCGCAATTGGCTAGCGCGATCTGCTGTTAACCGATAGGTTGGAGGTTCGAGCCCACCAGGTGGTGGTGCGGCGCTTTTTTTTCTTTGGGCTGATAGCTTTGAAGATATGTTATGATGGTGGTGAGAGTGAAGCAGGACTGTCTCCGTGGCGCAATTGGCTAGCGTGATCGGCTGTTAACCGAAAAGTTGGAGGTTCGAGCCCACCCGGTGGTGGTGCGGCGCTTTTTTTTCTTTGGGCTGATAGCTTTGAAGATATGTTCTGATGGTGGTGAGAGTGGAGCAGGACTGTCTCCGTGGCGCAATTGGCTAGCGTGATCGGCTGTTAACCGAAAAGTTGGTAGTTCAAGCCCACCCGGTGGTGGTGCGGCACTTTTTTTTCTTTGGGCTGATAGCTTTGAAGATATGTTCTGATGGTGGTGAGAGTGGAGCAGGACTGTCTCCGTGGCGCAATTGGCTAGCGTTATCGGCTGTTAACCGAAAAGTTGGTAGTTCGAGCCCACCCGGTGGTGGTGCGGCGCTTTTTTTTCTTTGAGCTGATAGCTTTGAAGATATGTTCTGATGGTGGTGAGAGTGGAGCAGGACTGTCTTCATGGCGCAATCGGCTAGCGCGATCGGCTGTTAACCAAAAGGTCGGAGGTTCGAGCCCACCCGGTGGTGGTATGGCGCTTTTTTTTCTTTGGGCTGATAGCTTTGAAGATATGTTCTGATCGTGGTGAGAGTAGAGCAGGACTGTCTCCGTGGTGCAATGGGCTAGCGCGATCGGCTGTTAACCGAAAGGTTAGAGTTTTGAGCCCTCCCGGGAGTGGTGTGTTGCTTTTTTCTTTGCCGTAATAGCTTTGAAGATATGTTCTGATGGTGGTGAGAGTGGAGCAGGACTGTCTTCGTGGCGCAATTGGCTAGCGCGATCGGCTGTTAACCGAAAAATTGGAGGTTCTAGCCCTCCCGGGTGGGGTGTGTTGCTTTTTTTTTGCGCTGATAGCTTTGAAGATATGTTCTGATGGTGATGAGAGTGGAGCACGATTGTCTCCGTGTCGCGATTGGCTAGCGCAATCTGCTGTTAACCGAAAGGTTGGAGGTTCGAGCCCACCCGGTGGTGGTGCGGCGCTTTTTTTTTCTTTGGGCTGATAGCTTTGAAGATATGTTCTAATTGTGGTGAGAATAGAGCAGGACTGTCTCCGTGGCGCAATTGGCCAGCGCGATCGGCTGTTAACCGAAAAGTTGGAGGTTCGAGCCCTCCCGAGAGTGGTGTTTTGCTTTTTTCTTTGCGCTGATAGCTTTCAAGATATGTTCCTATGGTGGTGAGAGTGGAGCGCGACTGTCTCCGTGGCGCAATTGGCTAGCACGATCGGCTTTTAACCGAAAGGTTGGAGGATCGAGCCCTACCGGTGGTGATGCGGCGCTTTTTTTTCTTTGGGGTGATAGCTCTGAAGAAATGTTCTGACGGTGGTGAGAGTGGAGCACGACTGTCTCCGTGGGGCAATTGGCTAGCGCGATCGGCTGTTAACCGAAAGGTTGGAGGTTCGAGCCCACCCGGTGGTGGTGCGGCGCTTTTTTTTTCTTTGGGCTGATAGCTCTGAAGAAATGTTCTGACGGTGGTCAGAGTGGAGCAGGACTGTCCCCGTGGCGCCATTGGCTAGCGCGATCGGCTGTTAACCGAAAAGTTGAAGGTTCGAACCTTCCCGGGTGGGGTGCGTTGCTTTTTTCTTTGCGCTGATAGCTTTGAAGATATGTTCTAATGGTGGTGAGCGTGGAGCACTATTGTCTCCGTGGCGCAATTGGCTAGCGCGATCGGCCGTTAACCGAAAGGTTGGAGGTTCGAGCCCACCCGGTGGTGGTGCAGCGCTTCTTTTTCTTTGCGGTAATAGCTTTAAAGATATGTTCTGATGGTGGTGAGAGTGGAGCATGACTGTCTTCGTGGCGCAATTGGCTAGCGCGATCGGCTGTTAACCGAAAGGTTGGAGGTTCGAGCCCAACCGGTGGTGGTGCGGCGCTTTTTTTTTCTTTGGGGTGTTAGCTCTAAAGAAATGTTCTGACGGTGGTGAGAGTGGAGCACGACTGTCTCCGTGGGGCAATTGGCTAGCGCGATCGGCTGTTAACCGAAAGGTTGGAGGTTCGAGCTCACCCGGTGGTTGTGCGGCGCTTTTTTTTCTTTGGGCTGATAGCTTTGAAGATATGTTCTAATTGTGGTGAGAGGGGCGCAGGACTGTCTCCGTGGCGCAATTGGCCAGCGCGATCGGCTGTTAACCGAAAAGTTTGAGGTTCGAGCCCTCCCGGGAGTGGTGTTTTGCTTTTTTTTGCGCTGATAGCTTTGAAGATATGTTCTGAAGGTGGTGAGAGTGGAGCACGACTGTCTCCGTGGCGCAATTGGCTAGCGCGATCGGCTGTTAACCGAAAGGTTGGAGGTTCGAGCCCAACCGTTGTGGTGCAGCGCTTTTTTTTTCTTTGCGCTGATAGCTTTGAAGATATGTTCTGATGATTCTGAGAGTGGAGCAAGACTGCCTCCGTGGCGCAATGGGCAAGCGCGATCGGCTGTTAACCGAAAATTTGGAGGTTCTAGCCCTCCCGGGTGGGGTGTGTTGCTTTTTTTTGCGCTGATAGCTTTGAAGATATGTTCTGATGGTGATGAGAGTGGAACACGATTGTCTCCGTGGCGCGATTGGCTAGCGCAATCTGCTGTTAACCGAAAGGTTGGAGGTTCGAGCCCACCCGGTGGTGGTGCGGCGCTTTTTTTTTCTTTGGGCTGATAGCTTTGAAGATATGTTCTAATTGTGGTGAGAGTATAGCAGGACTGTCTCCGTGGCGCAATTGGCCAGCGCGATCGGCTGTTAACCGAAAAGTTGGAGGTTCGAGCCCTCCCGGGAGTGGTGTTTTGCTTTTTTCTTTGCGCTGATAGCTTTCAAGATATGTTCTGATGGTGGTGAGAGTGGAGCACGACTGTCTCCGTGGCGCAATTGGCTAGCACGATCGGCTTTTAACCGAAAGGTTGGAGGATCGAGCCCAACCGGTGGTGGTGCGACGCTTTTTTTTCTTTGGGGTGATAGCTCTGAAGAAATGTTCTGACGGTGGTGAGAGTGGAGCACGACTGTCTCCGTGGGGCAATTGGCTAGCGCGATCGGCTGTTAACCGAAAGGTTGGAGGTTCGATCCCACCCGGTGGTGGTGCGGCGCTTTTTTTTCTTTGGGCTGATAGCTCTGAAGAAATGTTCTGACGGTGGTCAGAGTGGAGCAGGACTGTCCCCGTGGCGCCATTGGCTAGCGCGATCGGCTGTTAACCGAAAAGTTGAAGGTTCGAACCTTCCCGGGTGGGGTGCGTTGCTTTTTTCTTTGCGCTGATAGCTTTGAAGATATGTTCTAATGGTGGTGAGCGTGGAGCACTATTGTCTCCGTGGCGCAATTGGCTAGCGCGATCGGCTGTTAACCGAAAGGTTGGAGGTTCGAGCCCAACCGGTGGTGGTGCGGCGCTTTTTTTTTCTTTTGGGTGTTAGCTCTAAAGAAATGTTCTGACGGTGGTGAGAGTGGAGCACGACTGTCTCCGTGGGGCAATTGGCTAGCGCGATCGGCTGTTAACCGAAAGGTTGGAGGTTCGAGCCCACCCGGTGGTGGTGCGGCTTTTTTTTTCTTTGGGCTGATAGCTTTGAAGATATGTTCTAATTGTGGTGAGAGGGGCGCAGGACTGTCTCCGTGGCGCAATTGGCCAGCGCGATCGGCTGTTAACCGAAAAGTTTGAGGTTCGAGCCCTCCCGGGAGTGGTGTTTTGCTTTTTTTTTGCGCTGATAGCTTTGAAGATATGTTCTGAAGGTGGTGAGAGTGGAGCACGACTGTCTCCGTGGCGCAGTTGGCTAGCGCGATCGGCTGTTAACCGAAAGGTTGGAGGTTCGAGCCCACCCGGTGGTGGTGCGGTGCTTTTTTTTCTTTGGGCTGATAGCTTTGAAGATATGTTCTGATGCTGGTGAGAGGGGAGCAAGACTGTCTCCGTGGCGCAATGCGCTAGCGCGATCGGCTGTTAACCGAAAGGTTGGAGGTTCCAGCCCACCCGTTGTGGTGCAGCGCTTTTTTTTTCTTTGCGCTGATAGCTTTGAAGATATGTTCTGATGATGCTGAGAGTAAAGCAAGACTGCCTCCGTGGCGCAATGGGCTAGCGCGATCGGCTGTTAACCGAAAGCTTGGAGTTTCCAGCCCTCCCGGGAGTGGTGTGTTGCTTTTTTCTTTGCGGTAATAGCTTTGAAGATATGTTCTGATGGTGGTGAGAGTGGAGCACGATTGTCTCCGTGGCGCAATTGGCTAGCGCGATCTGCTGTTAACCGAAAGGTTGGAGGTTCGAGCCCACCCGGTGGTGGTGCGGCGCTTTTTTTTCTTTGGGCTGATAGCTTTGATAGCTACTAGTAGAATTCGCAGAACGCAATAATTTACGGATTTTGAATACCTTCTACCGAAAACGAGAAAACCGCAAGTGGACATGGAGGAGCCCTAATGGCGAAAATAAGAACGAAATAGACTTTATAATGAGTGCACACCCTGGAATCGTGCAGGATGTGGAAGTGATTGGCAAGGTACGATGCAGTGACCATAGAATGGTACGGTCTCGAATTCGCCTAGACTTGAAGAAGGAACGACAGAACTTGATACGCAAGAAGCCAATCAATCAGTTAGCACTGAGAGGGAAAGTACAGGAATTCAGAGTGTCACTGCAGAACAGGTACTCGGCTCTCAGTGAGGAAACCAACCTTAGCGTAGATACAATGAATGATAATATGACGAGTATCATTATGGAGTGTGCAGTGGAAGTGGGAGGCAGGGTAGTTAGACAGGACACTGGCAAGCTTTCACAGGAAACGAAGAACCTAATTAAGAAGCGTCAAATCATGAAAGTGTCAAGTACAACAGACAAAATAGAACTGGCAGAGCTTTCGAAGTTGATTAATAGACGTAAAGTATGCGATGTAAGAAGGTATAACATGGAGAGAATTGAACACGCTCTGAAAAACGGAGGAAGTGTCAAAGCATTGAAGAGGAAACTTGGGATAGGCAAAAGTCGGATGTATGCACTAAGGGACAAAGAAGGCAAAATAACTACCAATATGGATAGGATAGTTAAGATAGCGGAGGAGTTTTACAGGGATCTGTACAGTAGCCGAGACAACCACGACCTTAATACTATAAGAACTAGCAGTAACCCAGATTACACCCCACCAGTAATGATAGAAGAAGTCAGAAAAGCTTTGGAGAGCATGCAAAGGGGCAAAGCTGCTGGTGAGGATCAGGTAACATCAGATCTGCTGAAAGACGGAGGACAGATTGTGTTAGAAAAACTAGCCACCCTGTTTACGAGGTGTCTCCTGGCGGGAAGAATACCAGAGTCTTGGAAGAACGCTAACATCATCTTAATACATAAGAAAGGAGATGACAAGGACTTGAAGAATTACAGGCCGATCAGCTTGCTCTCTGTAGTATACAAGCTATTTACAAAGGTAATTGCTAACAGAGTAAAGAAAACATTAGAATTCAATCAACCAAAGGAACAAGCAGGATTTCGAACAGGCTATTCAACAATTGACCACATTCATACTATCAATCAGGTAATAGAGAAATGCTCAGAGTATAACCAACCACTATACATAGCCTTCATAGATTACGAGAAGGCGTTTGATTCAGTAGAAATATCAGCCGTCATGCAAACACTGCGGAATCAGGGCGTAGATGAAGTATATATAAACATTCTGGAAGAAATCTACAGGGGATCAACTGCTACCATAGTGCTTCATAGAGAAAGCAACAGAATACCAATCAAGAAGGGTGTAAGGCAGGGGGACACAATTTCCCCAATGCTGTTTACCGCGTGCTTACAGGAGGTTTTCCGAAGCCTAGAATGGGAACAGTTAGGGATAAGAGTCAATGGAGAATACCTTAGTAACCTGCGCTTCGCCGATGACATTGCATTGCTGAGTAACTCGGGGGACGAATTGCAACTCATGATTACGGAGTTAGACAAGGAGAGCATAAAAGTGGGTCTTAAAATTAATCTGCAGAAAACGAAAGTAATGTACAACAACCTCGGCAAAGAGCAGCGCTTCGAGATAGGTAATAGTGCACTTGAAGTTGTAAAAGACTATGTCTACTTAGGGCAGGTAATAACCGCAGAGCCGAACCACGAGATTGAAGTAACTAGAAGAATAAGAATGGGATGGAGCACATTCGGCAAGCACTCTCAAATTATGACAGGTAGATTGCCACTATCCCTCAAGAGGAAGGTATATAAGAGCTGTATCTTGCCGGTACTTAGCTACGGAGCAGAAACCTGGAGACTTACAAAGAGGGTTCAGCTTAAATTGAGGACGACGCAGCGAGCAATGGAAAGAAAAATGGTAGGTGTAACCTTAAGAGACAAGAGGAGAGCAGAGTGGATTAGGGAACAAACGGGGGTTAAGGATATCATAGCTGAAATCAAGAAGAAGAAATGGACATGGGCAGGGCATGTAGCGCGTAGACAGGATAACCGCTGGTCATTAAGGGTAACTGACTGGATTCCCAGAGAAGGGAAGCGGGTTAGGGGGAGACAGAAGGTTAGGTGGGCAGATGAGATTAAGAAGTTTGCGGGTATAAATTGGAAGCAGCAAGCACAGGACCGGGTTAACTGGCGGAACATGGGAGAGGCCTTTGTCCTGCAGTGGACGTAGTCAGGCTGATGATGATGATGATGATGATGATGGTGGTGAGAGTGAAGCAGGACTGTCTCCGTGGCGCAATTGGCTAGCGTGATCGGCTGTTAACCGAAAAGTTGGAGGTTCGAGCCCACCCGGTGGTGGTGCGGCGCTTTTTTTTCTTTGGGCTGATAGCTTTGAAGATATGTTCTGATGGTGGTGAGAGTGGAGCAGGACTGTCTCCGTGGCGCAATTGGCTAGCGTGATCGGCTGTTAACCAAAAAGTTGGTAGTTCAAGCCCACCCGGTGGTGGTGCGGCACTTTTTTTTCTTTGGGCTGATAGCTTTGAAGATATGTTCTGATGGTGGTGAGAGTGGAGCAGGACTGTCTCCGTGGCGCAATTGGCTAGCGTTATCGGCTGTTAACCGAAAAGTTGGTAGTTCGAGCCCACCCGGTGGTGGTGCGGCGCTTTTTTTTCTTTGGGCTGAGAGCTTTGAAGATATGTTCTGATGGTGGTGAGAGTGGAGCAGGACTGTCTTCATGGCGCAATCGGCTAGCGCGATCGGCTGTTAACCAAAAGGTCGGAGGTTCGAGCCCACCCGGTGGTGGTATGGCGCTTTTTTTTCTTTGGGCTGATAGCTTTGAAGATATGTTCTGATGGTGGTGAGAGTAGAGCAGGACTGTCTCCGTGGTGCAATGGGCTAGCGCGATCGGCTGTTAACCGAAAGGTTAGAGTTTTGAGCCCTCCCGGGAGTGGTGTGTTGCTTTTTTCTTTGCCGTAATAGCTTTGAAGATATGTTCTGATGGTGGTGAGAGTGGAGCAGGACTGTCTTCGTGGCGCAATTGGCTAGCGCGATCGGCTGTTAACCGAAAAGTTGGAGGTTCGAGCCCAACCGGTGGTGGCGCGGCGCTTTTTTTTCTTTGGGGTGATAGCTCTGAAGAAATGTTCTGACGGTGGTGAGAGTGGAGCACGACTGTCTCCGTGGGGCAATTGGCTAGCGCGATCATCTGTTAACCGAAAGGTTGGAGGTTCGAGCCCACTCGGTGGTGGTGCGGCGCTTTTTTTTTCTTTGGGGTGATAGCTCTGAAGAAATGGTCTGACGGTGATGAGAGTGGAGCAGGACGGTCCGCGTGGCGCAATTGGCTAGCGCGATCGGCTGTTAACCGAAAATTTGGAGGTTCTAGCCCTCCCGGGTGGGGTGTGTTGCTTTTTTTGCGCTGATAGCTTTGAAGATATGTTCTGATGGTGATGAGAGTGGAGCACGATTGTCTCCGTGTCGCAATTGGCTAGCGCAATCTGCTGTTAACCGAAAGGTTGGAGGTTCGAGCCCACCCGGTGGTGGTGCGGCGCTTTTTTTTTCTTTGGGCTGATAGCTTTGAAGATATGTTCTAATTGTGGTGAGAATAGAGCAGGACTGTCTCCGTGGCGCAATTGGCCAGCGCGATCGGCTGTTAACCGAAAAGTTGGAGGTTCGAGCCCTCCCGGGAGTGGTGTTTTGCTTTTTTCTTTGCGCTGATAGCTTTCAAGATATGTTCTTATGGTGGTGAGAGTGGAGCGCGACTGTCTCCGTGGCGCAATTGGCTAGCACGATCGGCTTTTAACCGAAAGGTTGGAGGATCGAGCCCTACCGGTGGTGATGCGGCGCTTTTTTTTCTTTGGGGTGATAGCTCTGAAGAAATGTTCTGACGGTGGTGAGAGTGGAGCACGACTGTCTCCGTGGGGCAATTGGCTAGCGCGATCAGCTGTTAACCGAAAGGTTGGAGAATCGAGCCCACCCGGTGGTGGTGCGGCGCTTTTTTTTCTTTGGGCTGATAGCTCTGAAGAAATGTTCTGACGGTGGTCAGAGTGGAGCAGGACTGTCCCCGTGGCGCCATTGGCTAGCGCGATCGGCTGTTAACCGAAAAGTTGAAGGTTCGAACCTTCCCGGGTGGGGTGCGTTGCTTTTTTCTTTGCGCTGATAGCTTTGAAGATATGTTCTAATGGTGGTGAGCGTGGAGCACTATTGTCTCCGTGGCGCCATTGGCTAGCGCGATCGGCCGTTAACCGAAAGGTTGGAGGTTCGAGCCCACCCGGTGGTGGTGCAGCGCTTATTTTTCTTTGCGCTCATAGCTTTGAAGATATGTTCTGATAATGCTCAGAGTGGAGCAAGACTGCCTCCGTGGCGCAATGGGCTAGGGCGATCGGCTGTTAACCGAAAGGTTAAAATTTTGAGCCCTCCCGGGAGTGGTGTGTTGCTTTTTTTTGCGGTAATAGCTTTAAAGATATGTTCTGATGGTGGTGAGAGTGGAGCAGGACTGTCTTCGTGGCGCAATTGGCTAGCGCGATCGGCTGTTAACCGAAAGGTTGGAGGTTCGAGCCCAACCGGTGGTGGTGCGGCGCTTTTTTTTTCTTTGGGGTGTTAGCTCTAAAGAAATGTTCTGACGGTGGTGAGAGTGGAGCACGACTGTCTCCGTGGGGCAATTGGCTAGCGCGATCGGCTGTTAACCGAAAGGTTGGAGGTTTGAGCTCACCCGGTGGTGGTGCGGCGCTTTTTTTTCTTTGGGCTGATAGCTTTGAAGATATGTTCTAATTGTGGTGAGAGGGGCGCAGGACTGTCTCCGTGGCGCAATTGGCCAGCGCGATCGGCTGTTAACCGAAAAGTTTGAGGTTCGAGCCCTCCCGGGAGTGGTGTTTTGCTTTTTTTTGCGCTGATAGCTTTGAAGATATGTTCTGAAGGTGGTGAGAGTGGAGCACGACTGTCTCCGTGGCGCAATTGGCTAGCGCGATCGGCTGTTAACCGAAAGGTTGGAGGTTCGAGCCCACCCGGTGGTGGTGCGGTGCTTTTTTTTCTTTGGGCTGATAGCTTTGAAGATATGTTCTGATGGTGGTGAGAGGGGAGCAAGACTGTCTCCGTGGCGCAATGCGCTAGCGCGATCGGCTGTTAACCGAAAGGTTGGAGGTTCCAGCCCAACCGTTGTGGTGCAGCGCTTTTTTTTTCTTTGCGCTGATAGCTTTGAAGATATGTTCTGATGATGCTGAGAGTGGAGCAAGACTGCCTCCGTGGCGCAATGGGCTAGCGCGATCGGCTGTTAACCGAAAATTTGGAGGTTCTAGCCCTCCCGGGTGGGGTGTGTTGCTTTTTTTTGCGCTGATAGCTTTGAAGATATGTTCTGATGGTGATGAGAGTGGAGCACGATTGTCTCCGTGGCGCGATTGGCTAGCGCAATCTGCTGTTAACCGAAAGGTTGGAGGTTCGAGCCCACCCGGTGGTGGTGCGGCGCTTTTTTTTTCTTTGGGCTGATAGCTTTGAAGATATGTTCTAATTGTGGTGAGAGTAGAGCAGGACTGTCTCCGTGGCGCAATTGGCCAGCGCGATCGGCTGTTAACCGAAAAGTTGGAGGTTCGAGCCCTCCCGGGAGTGGTGTTTTGCTTTTTTCTTTGCGCTGATAGCTTTCAAGATATGTTCTGATGGTGGTGAGAGTGAAGCACGACTGTCTCCGTGGCGCAATTGGCTAGCACGATCGGCTTTTAACCGAAAGGTTGGAGGATCGAGCCCAACCGGTGGTGGTGCGACGCTTTTTTTTCTTTGGGGTGATAGCTCTGAAGAAATGTTCTGACGGTGGTGAGAGTGGAGCACGACTGTCTCCGTGGGGCAATTGGCTAGCGCGATCGGCTGTTAACCGAAAGGTTGGAGGTTCGAGCCCACCCGGTGGTGGTGCGGCGCTTTTTTTTTCTTTGGGCTGATAGCTCTGAAGAAATGTTCTGACGGTGGTCAGAGTGGAGCAGGACTGTCCCCGTGGCGCCATTGGCTAGCGCGATCGGCTGTTAACCGAAAAGTTGAAGGTTCGAACCTTCCCGGGTGGGGTGCGTTGCTTTTTTCTTTGCGCTGATAGCTTTGAAGATATGTTCTAATGGTGGTGAGCGTGGAGCACTATTGTCTCCGTGGCGCAATTGGCTAGCGCGATCGGCTGTTAACCGAAAGGTTGGAGGTTCGAGCCCAACCGGTGGTGGTGCGGCGCTTTTTTTTTCTTTGGGGTGTTAGCTCTAAAGAAATGTTCTGACGGTGGTGAGAGTGGAGCACGACTGTCTCCGTGGGGCAATTGGCTAGCGCGATCGGCTGTTAACCGAAAGGTTGGAGGTTCGAGCCCACCCGGTGGTGGTGCGGCTTTTTTTTTTCTTTGGGCTGATAGCTTTGAAGATATGTTCTAATTGTGGTGAGAGGGGCGCAGGACTGTCTCCGTGGCGCAATTGGCCAGCGCGATCGGCTGTTAACCGAAAAGTTTGAGGTTCGAGCCCTCCCGGGAGTGGTGTTTTGCTTTTTTTTTGCGCTGATAGCTTTGAAGATATGTTCTGAAGGTGGTGAGAGTGGAGCACGACTGTCTCCGTGGCGCAGTTGGCTAGCGCGATCGGCTGTTAACCGAAAGGTTGGAGGTTCGAGCCCACCCGGTGGTGGTGCGGTGCTTTTTTTTCTTTGGGCTGATAGCTTTGAAGATATGTTCTGATGGTGGTGAGAGGGGAGCAAGACTGTCTCCGTGGCGCAATGCGCTAGCGCGATCGGCTGTTAACCGAAAGGTTGGAGGTTCCAGCCCACCCGTTGTGGTGCAGCGCTTTTTTTTTCTTTGCGCTGATAGCTTTGAAGATATGTTCTGATGATGCTGAGAGTGGAGCAAGACTGCCTCCGTGGCGCAATGGGCTAGCGCGATCGGCTGTTAACCGAAAGCTTGGAGTTTCGAGCCCTCCCGGGAGTGGTGTGTTGCTTTTTTCTTTGCGGTAATAGCTTTGAAGATATGTTCTGATGGTGGTGAGAGTGGAGCACGATTGTCTCCGTGGCGCAATTGGCTAGCGCGATCTGCTGTTAACCGAAAGGTTGGAGGTTCGAGCCCACCCGGTGGTGGTGCGGCGCTTTTTTTTTCTTTGGGCTGATAGCTTTGAAGATATGTTCTAATTGTGGTGAGAGGGGCGCAGGACTGTCTCCGTGGCGCAATTGGCCAGCGCGATCGGCTGTTAACCGAAAAGTTTGAGGTTCGAGCCCTCCCGGGAGTGGTGTTTTGCTGTTTTTTGGCGCTGATAGCTTTGAAGATATGTTCTGATGGTGGTGAGAGAGGAGCACGACTGTCTCCGTGGCGCAATTGGCTAGCGCCATCGGCTGTTAACCGAAAGGTTGGAGGTTCGAGCCCACCCGGTGGTGGTGCGGTGCTTTTTTTTCTTTGGGCTGATAGCTTTGAAGATATGTTCTGCTGGTGGTGGGAGGGGAGCAAGACTGTCTCCGTGGCGCAATGCGCTAGCGCGATCGGCTTTTGACCGAAAGGTTGGAGTTTCGAGCCCTCCCGGGAGTGGTGTGTTGCTTTTTTCTTTGCGCTGATAGCTTTAAAGATATGTTCTGATGGTGGTGAGAGTGAAGCAAGACTGTCTCCGTGGCGCAATGGGCTAGTGCGATCGGCTGTTAACCGAAAGGTTAGAGGTTCGTGCCCACCCGAGTGGTGGTGCGGCGCTTTTTTTTCTTTGGGCTGATAGCTCTGAAGAAATGTTCTGACGGTGGTGAGAGTGGAGCAGGACTGTCTCCGTGGCGCAATTGGCTAGCGCGATCGGCTGTTAACCGAAAAGTTGGAGGTTCGAGCTCTCCCGGTGGTGGTGTGTTGCTTTTTTTTGCGCTGATAGCTTTGAAGATATGTTCTGATGGTGATGAGAGTGGAGCACGATTGTCTCCGTGTCGCGATTGGCTAGCGCAATCTGCTGTTAACCGAAAGGTTGGAGGTTCGAGCCCACCCGGTGGTGGTGCGGCGCTTTTTTTTTCTTTGGGTTGATAGCTTTCAAGATATGTTCTGATGGTGGTAAGAGTGGAGCAGGACTGTCTCTGTGGCGCCATTGGCTAGCGCGATCGGCAGTTAACCGAAAGGTTGGAGTTTCGAGCCCACCCGGTGGTGGTGCGGCGCTTTTTTTTCTTTGGGCTGATAGCTTTGAAGATATGTTATGATGGTGGTGCGAGTGAAGCAGGACTGTCTCCGTGGCGCAATTGGCTAGCGTGATCGGCTGTTAACCGAAAAGTTGGAGGTTCGAGCCCACCCGGTGGTGGTGCGGCGCTTTTTTTTGGGCTGATAGCTTTGAAGATATGTTCTGATGGTGGTGAGAGTGGAGCAGGACTGTCTCCGTGGCGCAATTGGCTAGCGTGATCGGCTGTTAACCGAAAAGTTTGTATTTAAAGCCCACCCGGTGGTGGTGCGGCACTTTTTTTTCGTTGGGCTGATAGCTTTCAAGATATGTTCTGATGGTGGTGAGAGTGGAGCAGGACTGTCTCCGTGGCGCAATTGGCTAGCGTGATCGGCTGTTAACCGAAAAGTTGATAGTTCGAGCCCACCCGGTGGTGGTATGGCGCTTTTTTTCTTTGGGCTGATAGCTTTGAAGATATGTTCTGATGGTGGTGAGAGTAGAGCAGGACTGTCTCCGTGGCGCAATGGGCTAGCGCGATCGGCTGTTAACCGAAAGGTTAGAGTTTTGAGCCCTACCGGGAGTGGTGTGTTGCTTTTTTTGCGGTAATAGCTTTGAAGATATGTTCTGATGGTGGTGAGAGTGGAGCAGGACTGTCTTCGTGGCGCAATTGGCTAGCGCGATTGGCTGTTAACCGAAAGGTTGGAGGTTCGAGCCCAACCGGTGGTGGTGCGGCGTTTTTTTTTCTTTGGGGTGATAGCTCTGAAGAAATGTTCTGACGGTGGTGAGAGTAGAGCACGACTGTCTCCGTGGGGCAATTGGCTAGCGCGATCGGCTGTTAACAGAAAGGTTGGAGGTTCGAGCCCACCCGGTGGTGGTGCGGCGCTTTTTTTTTCTTTGGGGTGATAGCTCTGAAGAAATGGTCTAACGGTGGTGAGAGTGGAGCAGGACTGTCCCCGTGGCGCAATTGGCTAGCGCGATCGGCTGTTAACCGAAAAGTTGGAGGTTCGAGCCCTCCCGGGTGGGGTGTGTTGCTTTTTTCTTTGCGCTGATAGCTTTGAAGATATGTTCTGATGGTGGTGAGGGAGCAGGACTGTCTTCGTGGCGCAATTGGCTAGCGCGATCGGCTGTTAACCGAAAGGTTGGAGGTTCAAGCCCAACCAGTGGTGGTGCGGCGTTTTTTTTTCTTTGGGGTGATAGCTCTGAAGAAATGTTCTGACGGTGGTGAGAGTAGAGCACGACTGTCTCCGTGGGGCAATTGGCTAGCGCGATCGGCTGTTAACCGAAAGGTTGGAGGTTCGAGCCCACCCGGTGGTGGTGCGGCGCTTTTTTTTTCTTTGGGGTGATAGCTCTGAAGAAATGGTCTAACGGTGGTGAGAGTGGAGCAGGACTGTCTCCGTGGCGCAATTGGCTAGCGCGATCGGCTGTTAACCGAAAAGTTGGAGGTTCGAGCCCTCCCGGGTGGGGTGTTTTGCTTTTTTTTGCGCTGATAGCTTTGAAGATATGTTCTGATGGTGGTGAGAGTGGAGCACGACTGTCTCCGTGGCGCAATTGGCTAGCGCGATCGGCTGTTAACCGTAAGGTTGGAGGTTCGAGCCCACCCGGTGGTGGTGCGGTGCTTTTTTTTCTTTGGGCTGATAGCTTTGAAGATATGTTCTGATGGTGGTGAGAGTAGAGCAGGACTGTCTCCGTGGTGCAATGGGCTAGCGCGATCGGCTGTTAACCGAAAGGTTAGAGTTTTGAGCCCTCCCGGGAGTGGTGTGTTGCTTTTTTCTTTGCCGTAATAGCTTTGAAGATATGTTCTGATGGTGGTGAGAGTGGAGCAGGACTGTCTTCGTGGCGCAATTGGCTAGCGCGATCGGCTGTTAACCGAAAAGTTGGAGGTTCGAGCCCAACCGGTGGTGGCGCGGCGCTTTTTTTTCTTTGGGGTGATAGCTCTGAAGAAATGTTCTGACGGTGGTGAGAGTGGAGCACGACTGTCTCCGTGGGGCAATTGGCTAGCGCGATCATCTGTTAACCGAAAGGTTGGAGGTTCGAGCCCACTCGGTGGTGGTGCGGCGCTTTTTTTTTCTTTGGGGTGATAGCTCTGAAGAAATGGTCTGACGGTGATGAGAGTGGAGCAGGACGGTCCGCGTGGCGCAATTGGCTAGCGCGATCGGCTGTTAACCGAAAATTTGGAGGTTCTAGCCCTCCCGGGTGGGGTGTGTTGCTTTTTTTGCGCTGATAGCTTTGAAGATATGTTCTGATGGTGATGAGAGTGGAGCACGATTGTCTCCGTGTCGCAATTGGCTAGCGCAATCTGCTGTTAACCGAAAGGTTGGAGGTTCGAGCCCACCCGGTGGTGGTGCGGCGCTTTTTTTTTCTTTGGGCTGATAGCTTTGAAGATATGTTCTAATTGTGGTGAGAATAGAGCAGGACTGTCTCCGTGGCGCAATTGGCCAGCGCGATCGGCTGTTAACCGAAAAGTTGGAGGTTCGAGCCCTCCCGGGAGTGGTGTTTTGCTTTTTTCTTTGCGCTGATAGCTTTCAAGATATGTTCTTATGGTGGTGAGAGTGGAGCGCGACTGTCTCCGTGGCGCAATTGGCTAGCACGATCGGCTTTTAACCGAAAGGTTGGAGGATCGAGCCCTACCGGTGGTGATGCGGCGCTTTTTTTTCTTTGGGGTGATAGCTCTGAAGAAATGTTCTGACGGTGGTGAGAGTGGAGCACGACTGTCTCCGTGGGGCAATTGGCTAGCGCGATCAGCTGTTAACCGAAAGGTTGGAGAATCGAGCCCACCCGGTGGTGGTGCGGCGCTTTTTTTTCTTTGGGCTGATAGCTCTGAAGAAATGTTCTGACGGTGGTCAGAGTGGAGCAGGACTGTCCCCGTGGCGCCATTGGCTAGCGCGATCGGCTGTTAACCGAAAAGTTGAAGGTTCGAACCTTCCCGGGTGGGGTGCGTTGCTTTTTTCTTTGCGCTGATAGCTTTGAAGATATGTTCTAATGGTGGTGAGCGTGGAGCACTATTGTCTCCGTGGCGCCATTGGCTAGCGCGATCGGCCGTTAACCGAAAGGTTGGAGGTTCGAGCCCACCCGGTGGTGGTGCAGCGCTTATTTTTCTTTGCGCTCATAGCTTTGAAGATATGTTCTGATAATGCTCAGAGTGGAGCAAGACTGCCTCCGTGGCGCAATGGGCTAGGGCGATCGGCTGTTAACCGAAAGGTTAAAATTTTGAGCCCTCCCGGGAGTGGTGTGTTGCTTTTTTTTTGCGGTAATAGCTTTAAAGATATGTTCTGATGGTGGTGAGAGTGGAGCAGGACTGTCTTCGTGGCGCAATTGGCTAGCGCGATCGGCTGTTAACCGAAAGGTTGGAGGTTCGAGCCCAACCGGTGGTGGTGCGGCGCTTTTTTTTCTTTGGGGTGTTAGCTCTAAAGAAATGTTCTGACGGTGGTGAGAGTGGAGCACGACTGTCTCCGTGGGGCAATTGGCTAGCGCGATCGGCTGTTAACCGAAAGGTTGGAGGTTCGAGCTCACCCGGTGGTGGTGCGGCGCTTTTTTTTCTTTGGGCTGATAGCTTTGAAGATATGTTCTAATTGTGGTGAGAGGGGCGCAGGACTGTCTCCGTGGCGCAATTGGCCAGCGCGATCGGCTGTTAACCGAAAAGTTTGAGGTTCGAGCCCTCCCGGGAGTGGTGTTTTGCTTTTTTTTGCGCTGATAGCTTTGAAGATATGTTCTGAAGGTGGTGAGAGTGGAGCACGACTGTCTCCGTGGCGCAATTGGCTAGCGCGATCGGCTGTTAACCGAAAGGTTGGAGGTTCGAGCCCACCCGGTGGTGGTGCGGTGCTTTTTTTTCTTTGGGCTGATAGCTTTGAAGATATGTTCTGATGGTGGTGAGAGGGGAGCAAGACTGTCTCCGTGGCGCAATGCGCTAGCGCGATCGGCTGTTAACCGAAAGGTTGGAGGTTCCAGCCCAACCGTTGTGGTGCAGCGCTTTTTTTTTCTTTGCGCTGATAGCTTTGAAGATATGTTCTGATGATGCTGAGAGTGGAGCAAGACTGCCTCCGTGGCGCAATGGGCTAGCGCGATCGGCTGTTAACCGAAAATTTGGAGGTTCTAGCCCTCCCGGGTGGGGTGTGTTGCTTTTTTTTGCGCTGATAGCTTTGAAGATATGTTCTGATGGTGATGAGAGTGGAGCACGATTGTCTCCGTGGCGCGATTGGCTAGCGCAATCTGCTGTTAACCGAAAGGTTGGAGGTTCGAGCCCACCCGGTGGTGGTGCGGCGCTTTTTTTTTCTTTGGGCTGATAGCTTTGAAGATATGTTCTAATTGTGGTGAGAGTAGAGCAGGACTGTCTCCGTGGCGCAATTGGCCAGCGCGATCGGCTGTTAACCGAAAAGTTGGAGGTTCGAGCCCTCCCGGGAGTGGTGTTTTGCTTTTTTCTTTGCGCTGATAGCTTTCAAGATATGTTCTGATGGTGGTGAGAGTGAAGCACGACTGTCTCCGTGGCGCAATTGGCTAGCACGATCGGCTTTTAACCGAAAGGTTGGAGGATCGAGCCCAACCGGTGGTGGTGCGACGCTTTTTTTTCTTTGGGGTGATAGCTCTGAAGAAATGTTCTGACGGTGGTGAGAGTGGAGCACGACTGTCTCCGTGGGGCAATTGGCTAGCGCGATCGGCTGTTAACCGAAAGGTTGGAGGTTCGAGCCCACCCGGTGGTGGTGCGGCGCTTTTTTTTTCTTTGGGCTGATAGCTCTGAAGAAATGTTCTGACGGTGGTCAGAGTGGAGCAGGACTGTCCCCGTGGCGCCATTGGCTAGCGCGATCGGCTGTTAACCGAAAAGTTGAAGGTTCGAACCTTCCCGGGTGGGGTGCGTTGCTTTTTTCTTTGCGCTGATAGCTTTGAAGATATGTTCTAATGGTGGTGAGCGTGGAGCACTATTGTCTCCGTGGCGCAATTGGCTAGCGCGATCGGCTGTTAACCGAAAGGTTGGAGGTTCGAGCCCAACCGGTGGTGGTGCGGCGCTTTTTTTTTCTTTGGGGTGTTAGCTCTAAAGAAATGTTCTGACGGTGGTGAGAGTGGAGCACGACTGTCTCCGTGGGGCAATTGGCTAGCGCGATCGGCTGTTAACCGAAAGGTTGGAGGTTCGAGCCCACCCGGTGGTGGTGCGGCTTTTTTTTTTCTTTGGGCTGATAGCTTTGAAGATATGTTCTAATTGTGGTGAGAGGGGCGCAGGACTGTCTCCGTGGCGCAATTGGCCAGCGCGATCGGCTGTTAACCGAAAAGTTTGAGGTTCGAGCCCTCCCGGGAGTGGTGTTTTGCTTTTTTTTTGCGCTGATAGCTTTGAAGATATGTTCTGAAGGTGGTGAGAGTGGAGCACGACTGTCTCCGTGGCGCAGTTGGCTAGCGCGATCGGCTGTTAACCGAAAGGTTGGAGGTTCGAGCCCACCCGGTGGTGGTGCGGTGCTTTTTTTTCTTTGGGCTGATAGCTTTGAAGATATGTTCTGATGGTGGTGAGAGGGGAGCAAGACTGTCTCCGTGGCGCAATGCGCTAGCGCGATCGGCTGTTAACCGAAAGGTTGGAGGTTCCAGCCCACCCGTTGTGGTGCAGCGCTTTTTTTTTTCTTTGCGCTGATAGCTTTGAAGATATGTTCTGATGATGCTGAGAGTGGAGCAAGACTGCCTCCGTGGCGCAATGGGCTAGCGCGATCGGCTGTTAACCGAAAGCTTGGAGTTTCGAGCCCTCCCGGGAGTGGTGTGTTGCTTTTTTCTTTGCGGTAATAGCTTTGAAGATATGTTCTGATGGTGGTGAGAGTGGAGCACGATTGTCTCCGTGGCGCAATTGGCTAGCGCGATCTGCTGTTAACCGAAAGGTTGGAGGTTCGAGCCCACCCGGTGGTGGTGCGGCGCTTTTTTTTTCTTTGGGCTGATAGCTTTGAAGATATGTTCTAATTGTGGTGAGAGGGGCGCAGGACTGTCTCCGTGGCGCAATTGGCCAGCGCGATCGGCTGTTAACCGAAAAGTTTGAGGTTCGAGCCCTCCCGGGAGTGGTGTTTTGCTGTTTTTTGGCGCTGATAGCTTTGAAGATATGTTCTGATGGTGGTGAGAGAGGAGCACGACTGTCTCCGTGGCGCAATTGGCTAGCGCCATCGGCTGTTAACCGAAAGGTTGGAGGTTCGAGCCCACCCGGTGGTGGTGCGGTGCTTTTTTTTCTTTGGGCTGATAGCTTTGAAGATATGTTCTGCTGGTGGTGGGAGGGGAGCAAGACTGTCTCCGTGGCGCAATGCGCTAGCGCGATCGGCTTTTGACCGAAAGGTTGGAGTTTCGAGCCCTCCCGGGAGTGGTGTGTTGCGATTTTCTTTGCGCTGATAGCTTTAAAGATATGTTCTGATGGTGGTGAGAGTGGAGCAAGACTGTCTCCGTGGCGCAATGGGCTAGTGCGATCGGCTGTTAACCGAAAGGTTGGAGGTTCGAGCCCACCCGAGTGGTGGTGCGGCGCTTTTTTTTCTTTGGGCTGATAGCTCTGAAGAAATGTTCTGACGGTGGTGAGAGTTGAGCAGGACTGTCTCCGTGGCGCAATTGGCTAGCGCGATCGGCTGTTAACCGAAAAGTTGGAGGTTCGAGCTCTCCCGGTGGTGGTGTGGCGCTTTTTTCTGTGGGCTGATAGCTTTAAGATATGTTCTGATGGTGGTGAGAGTGGAGCAGGACTGTCTCCGTGGCGCGATTGGCTAGCGTGATCGGCTGTTAACCGGAATGTTGGAGGTTCGAGCCCACGCGTTGGTGGTGCAGCGCTTTTTTTTCTTTGGGTTGATAGCTTTCAAGATATGTTCTAATGGTGGTAAGAGTGGAGCAGGACTGTCTCCGTGGCGCCATTGGCTAGCGCGATCGGCAGTTAACCGAAAGGTTGGAGTTTCGAGCCCACCCGGTGGTGGTGCGGCGCTTTTTTTTCTTTGGGCTGATAGCTTTGAAGATATGTTATGATGGTGGTGAGAGTGAAGCAGGACTGTCTCCGTGGCGCAATTGGCTAGCGTGATCGGCTGTTAACCGAAAAGTTGGAAGTTCGAGCCCACCCGGTGGTGGTGCGGCGCTTTTTTTGGGGTGATAGCTTTGAAGATATGTTCTGATGGTGGTGAGAGTGGAGCAGGACTGTCTCCGTGGCGCAATTGGCTAGCGTGATCGGCTGTTCACCGAAAAGTTGGTATTTCAAGCCCACCCGGTGGTGGTGCGGCACTTTTTTTTCGTTGGGCTGATAGCTTTCAAGATATGTTCTGATGGTGGTGAGAGTGGAGCAGGACTGTCTCCGTGGCGCAATTGGCTAGCGTGATCGGCTGTTAACCGAAAAGTTTGTAGTTCGAGCCCACCCGGTGGTGGTATGGCGCTTTTTTTCTTTGGGCTGATAGCTTTGAAGATATGTTCTGATGGTGGTGAGAGTAGAGCACGACTGTCTCCGTGGGGCAATTGGCTAGCGCGATCGGCTGTTAACCGAAAGGTTGGATGTTCGAGCCCACCCGGTGGTGGTGCGGCGCTTTTTTTTTCTTTGGGGTGATAGCTCTGAAGAAATGGTCTAACGGT
The DNA here is from genome assembly GCF_043290135.1 of Rhipicephalus microplus. Classification (NCBI taxonomy): domain Eukaryota; kingdom Metazoa; phylum Arthropoda; class Arachnida; order Ixodida; family Ixodidae; genus Rhipicephalus; species Rhipicephalus microplus. The sequence goes on from NW_027464652.1 coordinate 86,866, forward strand.
GGTGAGAGTGGAGCAGGACTGTCCCCGTGGCGCAATTGGCTAGCGCGATCGGCTGTTAACCGAAAAGTTGGAGGTTCGAGCCCTCCCGGGTGGGGTGTGTTGCTTTTTTCTTTGCGCTGATAGCTTTGAAGATATGTTCTGATGGTGGTGAGAGTGGAGCAGGACTGTCTTCGTGGCGCAATTGGCTAGCGCGATCGGCTGTTAACCGAAAGGTTGGAGGTTCAAGCCCAACCGGTGGTGGTGCGGCGTTTTTTTTTCTTTGGGGTGATAGCTCTGAAGAAATGTTCTGACGGTGGTGAGAGTAGAGCACGACTGTCTCCGTGGGGCAATTGTCTAGCGCGATCGGCTGTTAACCGAAAGGTTGGAGGTTCGAGCCCACCCGGTGGTGGTGCGGCGCTTTTTTTTTCTTTGGGGTGATAGCTCTGAAGAAATGGTCTAACGGTGGTGAGAGTGGAGCAGGACTGTCTCCGTGGCGCAATTGGCTAGCGCGATCGGCTGTTAACCGAAAAGTTGGAGGTTCGAGCCCTCCCGGGTGGGGTGTTTTGCTTTTTTTTGCGCTGATAGCTTTGAAGATATGTTCTGATGGTGGTGAGAGTGGAGCACGACTGTCTCCGTGGCGCAATTGGCTAGCGCGATCGGCTGTTGACCGAAAGGTTGGAGGTTCGAGCCCACCCGGTGGTGGTGCGGTGCTTTTTTTTCTTTGGGCTGATAGCTTTGAAGATATGTTCTGATGGTGGTGAGAGGGGAGCAAGACTGTCTCCGTTGCGCAATGCGATAGCGCGATCGACCTTTTACCGAAAGGTTGGAGCTTCGAGCCCTCCCGGGTGTGGTGTGTTGCTTTTTTCTTTGCGCTGATAGCTTTGAAGATATGTTCTGATGGTGGTGAGAGTGGAGCAAGACTGTCTCCGTGGCGCAATGGGCTAGTGCGATCGGCTGTTAACCGAAAGGTTGCAGGTTCGAGCCCACCCGTTGTGGTGCAGCGCTTTTTTTTCTTTTCGCTGATAGCTTTGAAGATATGTTCTGATGATGCTGAGAGTGGAGCAAGACTGCCTCCGTGGCGCAATGGGCTAGCGCGATCAGCTGTTAACCGAAAGCTTGGAGTTTCTAGCCCCCCCGGGAGTGGTGTGTTGCTTTTTTCTTTGCGGTAATAGCTTTGAAGATATGTTCTGATGGTGGTGAGAGTGGAGCAGGACTGTCTTCGTGGCGCAATCGGCTAGCGCGATCGGCTGTTAACCGAAAGGTTGGAGGTTCGAGCCCAACCGGTGGTGGTGCAGCGTTTTTATTTCTTTGGGGTGATAGCTCTGAAGAAATGTTCAGACGGTGGTGAGAGTGGAGCACGACTGTCTCCGTGGGGCAATTGGCTAGCGCGATCGGCTGTTAACCGAAAGGTTGGAGGTTCGAGCCCACCCGAGTGGTGGTGCGGCGCTTTTTTTTTTCTTTGGGCTGATAGCTCTGAAGAAATGTTCTGACGGTGGTGAGAGTGGAGCAGGACTGTCTCCGTGGCGCAATTGGCTAGCGCGATCGGCTGTTAACCGAAAAGTTGGAGGTTCGAGCTCTCCCGGTGGTGGTGTGGCGCTTTTTTTCTGTGGGCTGATAGCTTTAAGATATGTTCTGATGGTGGTGAGAGTGGAGCAGGACTGTCTCCGTGGCGCAATTGGCTAGCGTGATCAGCTGTTAACCGGAATGTTGGAGGTTCGAGCCCACGCGTTGGTGGTGCGGCGCTTTTTTTTCTTTGGGCTGATAGCTTTGAAGATATGTTCTGATGGTGGTGAGAGTGGAGCAGGACTGTCTCCGTGGCGCAATTGGCTAGCGTGATCGGCTGTTAACCGAAAAGTGGGTAGTTCAAGCCTACCCGGTGGTGGTGCGGCACTTTTTTTTCTTTGGGCTGATAGCTTTCAAGATATGTTCTGATGGTGGTGAGAGTGGAGCAGGACTGTCTCCGTGGCGCAATTGGCTAGCGTGATCGGCTGTTAACCGAAAAGTTGGTAGTTCGAGCCCACCCGGTAGTGGTGCGGTGTTTTTTTTTCTTTGGGCTGATAGCTTTGAAGATATGTTCTGATGGTGGTGAGAGTGGAGCAGTACTGTCTTCATGGCGCAATCGGCTAGCGCGATCGGCTGTTAACCAAAAGGTCGGAGGTTCGAGCCCACCCGGTGGTGGTATGGCGCTTTTTTTTCTTTGGGCTGATAGCTTTGAAGATATGTTCTGATGGTGGTGAGAGTAGAGCAGGGCTGTCTCCGTGGCGCAATGGGCTAGCGCGATCGGCTGTTAACCGAAAGGTTAGAGTTTTGAGCCCTCCCGGGAGTGGTGTGTTGCTTTTTTCTTTGCGGTAATAGCTTTGAAGATATGTTCTGATGGTGGTGAGAGTGGAGCAGGACTGTCTTCGTGGCGCAATTTGCTAGCGCGATCGGCTGTTAACCGAAAGGTTGGAGGTTCGAGCCCAACCGGTGGTGGTGCGGCGCTTTTTTTTTCTTTGGGGTGATAGCTCTGAAGAAATGTTCTGACGGTGGTGAGAGTGGAGCACGACAGTCTCCGTGGGGCAATTGGCTAGCGCGATCGTCTGTTAACCGAAAGGTTGGAGGTTCGAGCCCACCCGGTGGTGGTGCGGTGCTTTTTTTTCTTTGGGCTGATAGCTTTGAAGATATGTTCTGATGGTGGTGAGAGGGGAGCAAGACTGTCTCCGCGGCGCAATGCGCTAGCGCGATCGGCTGTTAACCGAAAGGTTGGAGGTTCCAGCCCACCCGTTGTGGTGCAGCGCTTTTTTTTCTTTGCGCTGATAGCTTTGAAGATATGTTCTGATGATGCTGAGAGTGGAGCAAGACTGCCTCCGTGGCGCAATGGGCTAGCGCGATCGGCTGTTAACCGAAAGCTTGGAGTTTCGAGCCCTCCCGGGAGTGGTGTGTTGCTTTTTTCTTTGCGGTAATAGCTTTGAAGATATGTTCTGATGGTGGTGAGAGTGGAGCACGCTTGTCTCCGTGGCGCAATTGGCTAGCGCGATCTGCTGTTAACCGAAAGGTTGGAGGTTCGAGCCCACCCGGTGGTGGTGCGGCGCTTTTTTTTTCTTTGGGCTGATAGCTTTGAAGATATGTTCTAATTGTGGTGAGAGGGGCGCAGGACTGTCTCCGTGGCGCAATTGGCCAGCGCGATCGGCTGTTAACCGAAAAGTTTGAGGTTCGAGCCCTCCCGGGAGTGGTGTTTTGCTGTTTTTTGGCGCTGATAGCTTTGAAGATATGTTCTGATGGTGGTGAGAGAGGAGCACGACTGTCTCCGTGGCGCAATTGGCTAGCGTGATCGGCTGTTAACCGAAAGGTTGGAGGTTCGAGCCCACCCGGTGGTGGTGCGGTGCTTTTTTTTCTTTGGGCTGATAGCTTTGAAGATATGTTCTGCTGGTGGTGGGAGGGGAGCAAGACTGTCTCCGTGGCGCAATGCGCTAGCGCGATCGGCTTTTGACCGAAAGGTTGGAGTTTCGAGCCCTCCCGGGAGTGGTGTGTTGCTTTTTTCTTTGCGCTGATAGCTTTAAAGATATGTTCTGATGGTGGTGAGAGTGGAGCAAGACTGTCTCCGTGGCGCAATGGGCTAGCGCGATCGGCTGTTAACCGAAAAGTTGGAGGTTCGAGCTCTCCCGGTGGTGGTGTGGCGCTTTTTTCTGTGGGCTGATAGCTTTAAGAGATGTTCTGATGGTGGTGAGAGTGGAGCAGGACTGTCTCCGTGGCGCGATTGGCTAGCGTGATCGGCTGTTAACCGGAATGTTGGAGGTTCGAGCCCACGCGTTGGTGGTGCAGCGCTTTTTTTTCTTTGGGTTGATAGCTTTCAAGATATGTTCTAATGGTGGTAAGAGTGGAGCAGGACTGTCTCCGTGGCGCCATTGGCTAGCGCGATCGGCAGTTAACCGAAAGGTTGGAGTTTCGAGCCCACCCGGTGGTGGTGCGGCGCTTTTTTTTCTTTGGGCTGATAGCTTTGAAGATATGTTATGATGGTGGTGAGAGTGAAGCAGGACTGTCTCCGTGGCGCAATTGGCTAGCGTGATCGGCTGTTAACCGAAAAGTTGGAGGTTCGAGCCCACCCGGTGGTGGTGCGGCGCTTTTTTTTGGGCTGATAGCTTTGAAGATATGTTCTGATGGTGGTGAGAGTGGAGCAGGACTGTCTCCGTGGCGCAATTGGCTAGCGTGATCGGCTGTTAACCGAAAAGTTGGTATTTCAAGCCCACCCGGTGGTGGTGCGGCACTTTTTTTTCGTTGGGCTGATAGCTTTCAAGATATGTTCTGATGGTGGTGAGAGTGGAGCAGGACTGTCTCCGTGGCGCAATTGGCTAGCGTGATCGGCTGTTAACCGAAAAGTTGGTAGTTCGAGCCCACCCGGTGGTGGTATGGCGCTTTTTTTCTTTGGGCTGATAGCTTTGAAGATATGTTCTGATGGTGGTGAGAGTAGAGCAGGACTGTCTCCGTGGCGCAATGGGCTAGCGCGATCGGCTGTTAACCGAAAGGTTAGAGTTTTGAGCCCTACCGGGAGTGGTGTGTTGCTTTTTTTGCGGTAATAGCTTTGAAGATATGTTCTGATGGTGGTGAGAGTGGAGCAGGACTGTCTTCGTGGCGCAATTGGCTAGCGCGATCGGCTGTTAACCGAAAGGTTGGAGGTTCGAGCCCAACCGGTGGTGGTGCAGCGTTTTTTTTTCTTTGGGGTGATAGCTCTGAAGAAATGTTCAGACGGTGGTGAGAGTGGAGCACGACTGTCTCCGTGAAAATGGGCTAGCGCGATCGGCTGTTAACCGAAAGGTTGGAGGTTCGAGCCCACCCGGTGGTGGTGCGGCGCTTTTTTTTCTTTGGGCTGATAGCTTTGAAGATATGTTCTAAATGTGGTGAGAGGGGCGCAGGACTGTCTCCGTGGCGCAATTGGCCAGCGCGATCGGCTGTTAACCGAAAAGTTTGAGGTTCGAGCCCTCCCGGGAGTGGTGTTTTGCTTTTTTTTGCGCTGATAGCTTTGAAGATATGTTCTGAAGGTGGTGAGAGTGGAGCACGACTGTCTCCGTGGCGCAGTTGGCTAGCGCGATCGGCTGTTAACCGAAAGGTTGGAGGTTCGAGCCCACCCGGTGGTGGTGCGGTGCTTTTTTTTCTTTGGGCTGATAGCTTTGAAGATATGTTCTGATGGTGGTGAGAGGGGAGCAAGACTGTCTCCGTGGCGCAATGCGCTAGCGCGATCGGCTGTTAACCGAAAGGTTGGAGGTTCCAGCCCACCCGTTGTGGTGCAGCGCTTTTTTTTTCTTTGCGCTGATAGCTTTGAAGATATGTTCTGATGATGCTGAGAGTGGAGCAAGACTGCCTCCGTGGCGCAATGGGCTAGCGCGATCGGCTGTTAACCGAAAGCTTGGAGTTTCGAGCCCTCCCGGGAGTGGTGTGTTGCTTTTTTCTTTGCGGTAATAGCTTTGAAGATATGTTCTGATGGTGGTGAGAGTGGAGCACGATTGTCTCCGTGGCGCAATTGGCTAGCGCGATCTGCTGTTAACCGAAAGGTTGGAGGTTCGAGCCCACCCGGTGGTGGTGCGGCGCTTTTTTTTTCTTTGGGCTGATAGCTTTGAAGATATGTTCTAATTGTGGTGAGAGGGGCGCAGGACTGTCTCCGTGGCACAATTGGCCAGCGCGATCGGCTATTAACCGAAAAGTTTGAGGTTCGAGCCCTCCCGGGAGTGGTGTTTTGCTGTTTTTTGGCGCTGATAGCTTTGAAGATATGTTCTGATGGTGGTGAGAGTGGAGCACGACTGTCTCCGTGGCGCAATTGGCTAGCGCGATCGGCTGTTAACCGAAAGGTTGGAGGTTCGAGCCCACCCGGTGGTGGTGCGGTGCTTTTTTTTCTTTGGGCTGATAGCTTTGAAGATATGTTCTGATGGTGGTGAGAGGGGAGCAAGACTGTCTCCGTGGCGCAATGCGCTAGCGCGATCGGCTTTTGACCGAAAGGTTGGAGTTTCGAGCCCTCCCGGGAGTGGTGTGTTGCTTTTTTCTTTGCGCTGATAGCTGTAAAGATATGTTCTGATGGTGGTGAGAGTGGAGCAAGACTGTCTCCGTGGCGCAATGGGCTAGTGCGATCGGCTGTTAACCGAAAGGTTGGAGGTTCGAGCCCACCCGAGTGGTGGTGCGGCGCTTTTTTTTCTTTGGGCTGATAGCTCTGAAGAAATGTTCTGACGGTGGTGAGAGTTGAGCAGGACTGTCTCCGTGGCGCAATTGGCTAGCGCGATCGGCTGTTAACCGAAAAGTTGGAGGTTCGAGCTCTCCCGGTGGTGGTGTGGCGCTTTTTTCTGTGGGCTGATAGCTTTAAGATATGTTCTGATGGTGGTGAGAGTGGAGCAGGACTGTCTCCGTGGCGCGATCTGCTAGCGTGATCGGCTGTTAACCGGAATGTTGGAGGTTCGAGCCCACGCGTTGGTGGTGCAGCGCTTTTTTTTCTTTGGGTTGATAGCTTTCAAGATATGTTCTAATGGTGGTAAGAGTGGAGCAGGACTGTCTCCGTGGCGCCATTGGCTAGCGCGATCGGCAGTTAACCGAAAGGTTGGAGTTTCGAGCCCACCCGGTGGTGGTGCAGCGCTTTTTTTTCTTTGGGCTGATAGCTTTGAAGATATGTTATGATGGTGGTGAGAGTGAAGCAGGACTGTCTCCGTGGCGCAATTGGCTAGCGTGATCGGCTGTTAACCGAAAAGTTGGAAGTTCGAGCCCACCCGGTGGTGGTGCGGCGCTTTTTTTTTTGGGGTGATAGCTTTGAAGATATGTTCTGATGGTGGTGAGAGTGGAGCAGGACTGTTTCCGTGGCGCAATTGGCTAGCGTGATCGGCTGTTAACCGAAAAGTTGGTATTTCAAGCCCACCCGGTGGTGGTGCGGCACTTTTTTTTCGTTGGGCTGATAGCTTTCAAGATATGTTCTGATGGTGGTGAGAGTGGAGCAGGACTGTCTCCGTGGCGCAATTGGCTAGCGTGATCGGCAGTTAACCGAAAAGTTGGTAGTTCGAGCCCACCCGGTGGTGGTATGGCGCATTTTTTCTTTGGGCTGATAGCTTTGAAGATATGTTCTGATGGTGGTGAGAGTAGAGCAGGACTGTCTCCGTGGCGCAATGGGCTAGCGCGATCGGCTGTTAACCGAAAGGTTGGAGGTTCGAGCCCAACCGGTGGTGGTGCGGCGTTTTTTTTTCTTTGGGGTGATAGCTCTGAAGAAATGTTCTGACGGTGGTGAGAGTAGAGCACGACTGTCTCCGTGGGGCAATTGGCTAGCGCGATCGGCTGTTAACCGAAAGGTTGGATGTTCGAGCCCACCCGGTGGTGGTGCGGCGCTTTTTTTTTCTTTGGGGTGATAGCTCTGAAGAAATGGTCTAACGGTGGTGAGAGTGGAGCAGGACTGTCCCCGTGGCGCAATTGGCTAGCGCGATCGGCTGTTAACCGAAAAGTTGGAGGTTCGAGCCCTCCCGGGTGGGGTGTGTTGCTTTTTTCTTTGCGCTGATAGCTTTGAAGATATGTTCTGATGGTGGTGAGAGTGGAGCAGGACTGTCTTCGTGGCGCAATTGGCTAGCGCGATCGGCTGTTAACCGAAAGGTTGGAGGTTCAAGCCCAACCGGTGGTGGTGCGGCGTTTTTTTTTCTTTGGGGTGATAGCTCTGAAGAAATGTTCTGACGGTGGTGAGAGTAGAGCACGACTGTCTCCGTGGGGCAACTGGCTAGCGCGATCGGCTGTTAACCGAAAGGTTGGAGGTTCGAGCCCACCCGGTGGTGGTGCGGCGCTTTTTTTTTCTTTGGGGTGATAGCTCTGAAGAAATGGTCTAACGGTGGTGAGAGTGGAGCAGGACTGTCTCCGTGGCGCAATTGGCTAGCGCGATCGGCTGTTAACCGAAAAGTTGGAGGTTCGAGCCCTCCCGGGTGGGGTGTTTTGCTTTTTTTTTTGCGCTGATAGCTTTGAAGATATGTTCTGATGGTGGTGAGAGTGGAGCACGACTGTCTCCGTGGCGCAATTGGCTAGCGCGATCGGCTGTTAACCGAAAGGTTGGAGGTTCGAGCCCACCCGGTGGTGGTGCGGTGCTTTTTTTTCTTTGGGCTGATAGCTTTGAAGATATGTTCTGATGGTGGTGAGAGGGGAGCAAGACTGTCTCCGTTGCGCAATGCGATAGCGCGATCGACCTTTGACCGAAAGGTTGGAGTTTCGAGCCCTCCCGGGTGTGGTGTGTTGCTTTTTTCTTTGCGCTGATAGCTTTGAAGATATGTTCTGATGGTGGTGAGAGTGGAGCAAGACTGTCTCCGTGGCGCAATGGGCTAGTGCGATCGGCTGTTAACCGAAAGGTTGCAGGTTCGAGCCCACCCGTTGTGGTGCAGCGCTTTTTTTTCTTTGCGCTGATAGCTTTGAAGATATGTTCTGATGATGCTGAGAGTGGAGCAAGACTGCCTCCGTGGCGCAATGGGCTAGCGCGATCAGCTGTTAACCGAAAGCTTTGAGTTTCTAGCCCCCCCGGGAGTGGTGTGTTGCTTTTTTCTTTGCGGTAATAGCTTTGAAGATATGTTCTGATGGTGGTGAGAGTGGAGCAGGACTGTCTTCGTGGCGCAATCGGCTAGTGCGATCGGCTGTTAACCGAAAGGTTGGAGGTTCGAGCCCAACCGGTGGTGGTGCAGCGTTTTTATTTCTTTGGGGTGATAGCTCTGAAGAAATGTTCAGACGGTGGTGAGAGTGGAGCACGACTGTCTCCGTGGGGCAATTGGCTAGCGCGATCGGCTGTTAACCGAAAGGTTGGAGGTTCGAGCCCACCCGAGTGGTGGTGCGGCGCTTTTTTTTTCTTTGGGCTGATAGCTCTGAAGAAATGTTCTGACGGTGGTGAGAGTGGAGCAGGACTGTCTCCGTGGCGCAATTGGCTAGCGCGATCGGCTGTTAACCGAAAAGTTGGAGGTTCGAGCTCTCCCGGTAGTGGTGTGGCGCTTTTTTTCTGTGGGCTGATAGCTTTAAGATATGTTCTGATGGTGGTGAGAGTGGAGCAGGACTGTCTCCGTGGCGCAATTGGCTAGCGTGATCAGCTGTTAACCGGAATGTTGGAGGTTCGAGCCCACGCGTTGGTGGTGCGGCGCTTTTTTTTCTTTGGGCTGATAGCTTTGAAGATATGTTCTGATGGTGGTGAGAGTGGAGCAGGACTGTCTCCGTGGCGCAATTGGCTAGCGTGATCGGCTGTTAACCGAAAAGTTGGTAGTTCAAGCCTACCCGGTGGTGGTGCGGCACTTTTTTTTCTTTGGGCTGATAGCTTTCAAGATTGATGGTGGTGAGAGTGGAGCAGGACTGTCTCCGTGGCGCAATTGGCAAGCGTGATCGGCTGTTAACCGAAAAGTTGGTAGTTCGAGCCCACCCGGTAGTGGTGCGGTGTTTTTTTTTCTTTGGGCTGATAGCTTTGAAGATATGTTCTGATGGTGGTGAGAGTGGAGCAGGACTGTCTTCATGGCGCAATCGGCTAGCGCGATCGGCTGTTAACCAAAAGGTCGGAGGTTCGAGCCCACCCGGTGGTGGTATGGCGCTTTTTTTTCTTTGGGCTGATAGCTTTGAAGATATGTTCTGATGGTGGTGAGAGTAGAGCAGGGCTGTCTCCGTGGCGCAATGGGCTAGCGCGATCGGCTGTTAACCGAAAGGTTAGAGTTTTGAGCCCTCCCGGGAGTGGTGTGTTGCTTTTTTTTTGCGGTAATAGCTTTGAAGATATGTTCTGATGGTGGTGAGAGTGGAGCAGGACTGTCTTCGTGGCGCAATTTGCTAGCGCGATCGGCTGTTAACCGAAAGGTTGGAGGTTCGAGCCCAACCGGTGGTGGTGCGGCGCTTTTTTTTTCTTTGGGGTGATAGCTCTGAAGAAATGTTCTGACGGTGGTGACAGTGGAGCACGACAGTCTCCGTGGGGCAATTGGCTAGCGCGATCGTCTGTTAACCGAAAGGTTGGAGGTTCGAGCCCACCCGGTGGTGGTGCGGCGCTTTTTTTTCTTTGGGGTGGTATCTCTGAAGAAATGGTCTGACGGTGGTGAGAGTGGAGCAGGACAATCCGCGTGGCGCAATTGGCTAGCGCGATCGGCTGTTAATCGAAAATTTGGAGGTTCGAGCCCTCCCGGGTGGGGTGTGTTGCTTTTTTTGCGCTGATAGCTTTGAAGATATGTTCTGATGGTGGTGAGAGTGGAGCACGATTGTCTCCGTGGCGCAATTGGCTAGCGCGATCTGCTGTTAACCGAAAGGTTGGAGGTTCGAGCCCAACCGGTGGTGGTGCGGCGCTTTTTTTTTCTTTGGGCTGATAGCTTTGAAGATATGTTCTGATGGTGGTGAGAGTGGAGCAGGACTGTCTCCGTGGCGCAATTGGCTAGCGCGATCGGCTGTTAACCGAAAAGTTGGAGGTTCGAGCTCTCCCGGTGGTGGTGTGGCGCTTTTTTTCTGTGGGCTGATAGCTTTAAGATATGTTCTGATGGTGGTGAGAGTGGAGCAGGACTGTCTCCGTGGCGCGATTGGCTAGCGTGATTAGCTGTTAACCGGAATGTTGGAGGTTCGAGCCCACGCGTTGGTGGTGCGGCGCTTTTTTTTTCTTTGGGCTGATAGCTTTGAAGATATGTTCTAATTGTGGTGAGGGTGGAGCAGGACTGTCTCCGTGGCGCAATTGGCCAGCGCGATCGGCTGTTAACCGAAAAGTTGGACGTTCGAGCCCTCCCGGGAGTGGTGTTTTGCTTTTTTCTTTGCGCTGATAGCTTTGAAGATATGTTCTGATGGTGGTGAGAGTGGAGCAGGACTGTCTCCGTGGCGCAATTGGCTAGCGCGATCGGCTGTTAACCGAAAAGTTGGAGGTTCGAGCTCTCCCGGTGGTGGTGTGGCGCTTTTTTTCTGTGGGCTGATAGCTTTGGGATATGTTCTGATGGTGGTGAGAGTGGAGCAGGACTGTCTCCGTGGCGCAATTGGCTAGCGTGATCAGCTGTTAACCGGAATGTTGGAGGTTCGAGCCCACGCGTTGGTGGTGCGGCGCTTTTTTTTCTTTGGGCTGATAGCTTTCAAGATATGTTCTAATGGTGGTAAGAGTAGAGCAGGACTGTCTCCGTGGCGCCATTGGCTAGCGCGATCGGCAGTTAACCGAAAGGTTGGAGTTTCGAGCCCACCCGGTGGTGGTGCGGCGCTTTTTTTTCTTTGGGCTGAGAGCTTTGAAGATATGTTATGATGGTGGTGAGAGTGAAGCAGGACTGTCTCCGTTGCGCAATTGGCTAGCGTGATCGGCTGTTAACCGAAAAGTTGGAGGTTCGAGCCCACCCGGTGGTGGTGCGGCGCTTTTTTTTGGGCCGATAGCTTTGAAGATATGTTCTGATGGTGGTGAGAGTGGAGCAGGACTGTCTCCGTGGCGCAATTGGCTAGCGTGATCGGCTGTTGACCGAAAAGTTGGTAGTTCAAGCCCACCCAGTGGTGGTGCGGCACTTTTTTTTCTTTGGGCTGATAGCTTTCAAGATATGTTCTGATGATGGTGAGAGTGGAGCAGGACTGTGTCCGTGGCGCAATTGGCTAGCGTGATCGGCTGTTAACCGAAAAGGTGGTTGTTCGAGCCCACCCGGTGGTGGTGCGGCGTTTTTTTTCTTTGGGCAGATAGCTTTGAAGAAATGTTCTGATGGTGGTGAGAGTGGAGCAGGACTGTCTTCATGGCGCAATCGGCTAGCGCGATCGGCTGTTAACCAAAAGGTCGGAGGTTCGAGCCCACCCGGTGGTGGTATGGCGCTTTTTTTCTTTGGGCTGATAGCTTTGAAGATATGTTCTGATGGTGGTGAGAGTAGAGCAGGACTGTCTCCGTGGCGCAATGGGCTAGCGCGATCGGCTGTTAACCGAAAGGTTAGAGTTTTGAGCCCTCCCGGGAGTGGTGTGTTGCTTTTTTCTTTGCGGTAATAGCTTTGAAGATATGTTCTGATGGTGGTGAGAGTGGAGCAGGACTGTCTTCGTGGCGCAATTTGCTAGCGCGATCGGCTGTTAACCGAAAGGTTGGAGATTCGAGCCCACCTGGTGGTGGTGGTGCAGCGCTTCTTTTTCTTTGCGCTCATAGCTTTGAAGATAAGTTCTGATGATGGTGAGAGTGGAGCAAGACTGCCTCCGTGGCGCAATGGGCTAGCGGGATCGGCTGTTAACCGAAAGGTTAGAGTTTTGAGCCCTCCTGGGAGTGGTGTGTTGCTTTTTTCTTTGCGGTAATAGCTTTGAAGATATGTTCTGATGGTGGTGAGAGTGGAGCAGGACCGTCTTCGTGGCGCAATTGGCTAGCGCGATCGGCTGTTAACCGAAAGGTTGGAGGTTCGAGCCTAACCGGTGGTGGTGCGGCGCTTTTTTTTCTTTGGGGTGACAGCTCTGAAGAAATGTTCTGACGGTGGTGAGAGTGGAGCACGACTGTCTCCGTGGGGCAATTGGCTAGCGCGATCGTCTGTTAACCGAAAGGTTGAGGTTCGAGCCCACCCGGTGGTGGTGCGGCGCTCTTTTTTTCTTTGGGGTGGTTGCTCTGAAGAAATGGTCTGACGGTGGTGAGAGTAGAGCAGGACGGTCCGCGTGGCGCAATTGGCTAGCGCGACCGGCTGTTAACCGAACATTTGGAGGTTTGAGCCCTCCCGGGTGGGGTGTGTTGCTGTTTTTGCGCTGATAGCTTTGAAGATATGTTCTGATGGTGGTGAGAGTGGAGCACGATTGTCTCCGTGGCGCAATTGGCTAGCGCGATCTGCTGTTAACCGAAAGGTTGGAGGTTCGAGCCCAACCGGTGGTGGTGCGGCGCTTTTTTTTCTTTGGGCTGATAGCTTTGAAGATATGTTCTAATTGTGTTGAGAGTGGAGCAGGACTGTCTCCGTGGCGCAATTGGCCAGCGCGATCGGCTGTTAACCGAAAAGTTGGACGTTCGAGCCCTCCAGGGAGTGGTGTTTTCCTTTTTTCTTTGCGCTGATAGCTTTGAAGATATGTTCTGATGGTGGTGAGAGTGGAGCACGACTGTCTCCGTGGCGCAATTGGCTAGCGTGATCGGCTGTTAACCGAAAAGTTGGAGGTTCGAGCCCACCCGGTGGTGGTGCGGCGCTTTTTTTTCTTTGGGCTGATAGCTTTGAAGATATGTTCTGATGGTGGTGAGAGTGGAGCAAGCCTGTCTCCGTGGCGCAATGGGCTAGCGCGATCGGCTGTTGACCGAAAGGTTGGAGTTTCGAGCCCTCTCGGGAGTGGTGTGTTGCTTTTTTCTTTGCGCTGATAGCTTTGAAGATATGTTCCGATGGTGGTGAGAGTGGAGCAAGACTGTCTCCGTGGCGCAATGGGCTAGCGCGATCGGCTGTTAACCGAAAGGTTGGAGGTTCGAGCCCACCCGTTGGTGCTGCAGCGCTTTTTTTTCTTTGCGCTGATAGCTTTGAAGATATGTTCTGATGATGGTGAGAGTGGAGCACGACTGTCTCCGTGGGGCAATTGGCTAGCGCGATCGTCTGTTAACCGAAAGGTTGGAAGTTCGAGCCCACCCGGTGGTGGTGCGGCGCTTTTTTTTCTTTGGGGTGGTAGCTCTGAAGAAATGGTCTGACGGTGGTGAGAGGGGAGCAGGACGGTCCGCGTGGCGCAATTGGCTAGCGCGATCGGCTGTTAACCGAAAATTTGGAGGTTCGAGCCCTCCCGGGTGGGGTGTGTTGCTTTTTTTGCGCTGATAGCTTTGAAGATATGTTCTGATGGTGGTGAGAGTGGAGCACGATTGTCTCCGTGGCGCAGTTGGCTAGCGCGATCTGCTGTTAACCGAAAGGTTGTAGGTTCGAGCCCACCCGGTGGTGGTGCGGCGCTTTTTTTCTTTGGGCTGATAGCTTTGAAGATATGTTCTGATGGTGGTGAGAGTGGAGCAAGCCTGTCTCCGTGGCGCAATGAGCTAGTGCGATCGGCTGTTGACCGAAAGGTTGGAGTTTCGAGCCCTCTCGGGAGTGGTGTGTTGCTTTGTTCTTTGCGCTGATAGCTTTGAAGATATGTTCTGATGGTGGTGAGAGTGGAGCAAGACTGTCTCCGTGGCGCAATGGGCTAGCGCGATCGGCTGTTAACCGAAAGGTTGAAGGTTCGAGCCCACCCGTCGGTGGTGCAGCGCTTTTTTTTCTTTGCGCTGATAGCTTTGAAGATATGTTCTGATGATGGTGAGAGTGGAGCAGAACTGTCCCCGTGGCGCAATTGGCTAGCGCGATCGGCTGTTAACCGAAAAGTTGGAGGTTCGAGCCCTCGCGGGAGTAGTGTGTTGCTTTTTTCTTTGCGGTAATAGCTTTGAAGATATGTTCTGATGGTGGTGAAAGTGGAGCACGATTGTCTCCGTGGCGCAATTGGCTAGCGCGATCTGCTGTTAACCGAAAGGTTGGAGGTTCGAGCCCACCCGGTGGTGGTGCGGCGCTTTTTTTTCTTTGGGCTGATAGCTTTTGAAGATATGTTCTAATTGTGGTGAGAGTGGCGCAGGACTGTCTCCGTGGCGCAATTGGCCAGCGCGATCTGCTGTTAACCGAAAAGTTTGAGGTTCGAGCCCTCCCGGGAGTGGTGTTTTGCTTTTTTCTTTGCGCTGATAGCTTTGAAGATATGTTCTGATGGTGGTGAGAGTGGAGCACGACTGTCTCCGTGGCGCAATTGGCTAGCGTGATCGGCTGTTAACCGAAAAGTTGGAGGTTCGAGCCCACCTGGTGGTGGTGCGGCGCTTTTTTTTCTTTGGGCTGATAGCTTTGAAGATATGTTCTGATGGTGGTGAGAGTGGAGCAAGCCTGTCTCCGTGGCGCAATGGGCTAGCGTGATCGGCTGTTGACCGAAAGGTTGGAGTTTCGAGCCCTCGCGGGAGTAGTGTGTTGCTTTTTTTCTTTGCGGTAATAGCTTTGAAGATATGTTCTGATGGTGGTGAGAGTGGAGCAGAACTGTCTTCGTGGCGCAATTGGCTAGCGCGATCGGCTGTTAACCGAAAGGTTGGAGGTTCGAGCCCAACCGGTGGTGGTGCGGCGCTTTTTTTTCGTTGGGGTGATAGCTCTGAAGAAATGTTCTGACGGTGGTGAGAGTGGAGCACGACTGTCTCCGTGGGGCAATTGGCTAGCGCGATCGGCTGTTAACCGAAAGGTTGGAGGTTCGAGCCCACCCGGTGGTGGTGCGGCGCTTTTTTTTCTTTGGGCTGATAGCTCTGAAGAAATGTTCTGACGGTGGTCAGAGTGGAGCAGGACTGTCCCCGTGGCGCCATTGGCTAGCGCGATCGGCTGTTAACCGAAAAGGTAAAGGTTCGAGCCTTCCCGGGTGGGGTGTGTTGTTTTTTTCTTTGCGCTGATAGCTTTGAAGATATGTTCTGATGGTGGTGAGCGTGGAGCACTATTGTCTCCGTGGCGCAATTGGCTAGCGCGATCGGCCGTTAACCGAAAGGTTGGAGGTTCAAGCCCAGCCGGTGGTAGTTCAGCGCTTCTTTTTCTTTGCGCTCATAGCTTTGAAGATATGTTCTGATGATGGTGAGAGTGGAGCAAGACTGCCTCCGTGGCGCAATGGGCTAGCGCGATCGGCTGTTAACCGAAAGGTTAAAGTTTTGAGCCCTCCCGGGAGTGGTGTGTTGCTTTTTTTTCGGTAATAGCTTTGAAGATATGTCCTGATGGTGGTGAGAGTGGAGCAGGACTGTCTTCGTGGCGCAATTGGCTAGCGCGATCGGCTGTTAACCTAAAGGTTGGAGGTTCGAGCCCAACCGGTGGTGGTGCGGCGTTTTTTTTCTTTGGGGCGATAGCTCTGAAGAAATGTTCTGACGGTGGTGAGAGTGGAGCACGACTGTCTCCGTGGGCAATTGGCTAGCGTGATCGGCTGTTAACCGAAAGGTTGGAGCTTCGAGACCACCCGGTGGTGGTGCGGCGCTTTTTTTTCTTTGGGCTGATAGCTTTGAAGATATGTTCTGATGGTGGTGAGAGTGGAGCAAGCCTGTCTCCGTGGCGCAATGGGCTAGCGCAATCGGCTGTTGACCGAAAGGTTGGAGTTTCGAGCCCTCTCGGGAGTGGTGTGTTGCTTTTTTCTTTGCGCTGATAGCTTTGAAGATATGTTCCGATGGTGGTGAGAGTGGAGCAAGACTGTCTCCGTGGCGCAATGGGCTAGCGCGATCGGCTGTTAACCGAAAGGTTGGAGGTTCGAGCCCACCCGTTGGTGCTGCAGCGCTTTTTTTTCTTTGCGCTGATAGCTTTGAAGATATGTTCTGATGATGGTGAGAGTGGAGCAAGACTGCCTCCATGGCGCAATGGGCTAGCGCGATCGGCTGTTAATCGAAAGGTTGGAGTTTCGAGCCCTCGCGGGAGTAGTGTGTTGCTTTTTCTTTGCGGTAATAGCTTTGAAGATATGTTCTGATGGTGGTGAGAGTGCAGCAGGACTGTCTTCGTGGCGCAATTGGCTAGCGCGATCGGCTGTTAACCGAAAGGTTGGAGGTTCGAGCCCAATCGGTGGTGGTGCGGCGCTTTTTTTTTTCGTTGGGGTGATAGCTCTGAAGAAATGTTCTGACGGTGGTGAGAGTGGAGCACGACTGTCTCCGTGGGGCAATTGGCTAGCGCGATCGGCTGTTAACCGAAAGGTTGGAGGTTCGAGCCCACCCGGTGGTGGTGCGGCGCTTTTATTTCTTTGGGCTGATAGCTCTGAAGAAATGTTCTGACGGTGGTCAGAGTGGAGCAGGACTGTCCCCGTGGCGCCATTGGCTAGCGCGATCGGCTGTTAACCGAAAAGTTAAAGGTTCGAGCCTTCCCGGGTGGGGTGTATTGCTTTTTTCTTTGCGCTGATAGCTTTGAAGATATGTTCTGATGGTGGTGAGCGTGGAGCACTATTGGCTCCGTGGTGCAATTGGCTAGCACGATCGGCCGTTAACCGAAAGGTTGGAGGTTCAAGCCCACCCGGTGGTAGTGCAGCGCTTCTTTTTCTTTGCGCTCATAGCTTTGAAGATATGTTCTGATGATGGTGAGAGTGGAGCAAGACTGCCTCCGTGGCGCAATGGGCTAGCGCGATCGGCTGTTAACCGAAAGGTTAAAGTTTTGAGCCCTCTCGGGAGTGGTGTGTTGCTTTTTTCTTTGCGGTAATAGCTTTGAAGATATGTTCTGATGGTGGTGAGAGTGGAGCAGGACCGTCTTCGTGGCGCAATTGGCTAGCGCGATCGGCTGTTAACCGAAAGGTTGGAGGTTCGAGCCCAACCGGTGGTGGTGCGGCGCTTTTTTTTCTTTGGGGTGATAGCTCTGAAGAAATAATCTGACGGTGGTGAGAGTGGAGCACGACTGTCTCCGTGGGGCAATTGGCTAGCGCGATCGTCTGTTAACCGAAAGGTTGGAAGTTCGAGCCCACCCGGTGGTGGTGCGGCGCTTTTTTTTCTTTGGGGTGGTAGCTCTGAAGAAATGGTCTGACGGTGGTGAGAGTGGAGCAGGACGGTCCGCGTGGCGCAATTGGCTAGCGCGATCGGCTGTTAACCGAAAATTTGGAGGTTCGAGCCCTCCCGGGTGGGGTGTGTTGCTTTTTTTGCGCTGATAGCTTTGAAGATATGTTCTGATGGTGGTGAGAGTGGAGCACGATTGTCTCCGTGGCGCAATTGGCTAGCGCGATCTGCTGTTAACCGAAAGGTTGTAGGTTCGAGCCCACCCGGTGGTGGTGCGGCGCTTTTTTTTCTTTGGGCTGATAGCTTTGAAGATATGTTCTGATGGTGGTGAGAGTGGAGCAAGCCTGTCTCCGTGGCGCAATGAGCTAGTGCGATCGGCTGTTGACCGAAAGGTTGGAGTTTCGAGCCCTCTCGGGAGTGGTGTGTTGCTTTGTTCTTTGCGCTGATAGCTTTGAAGATATGTTGTGATGGTGGTGAGAGTGGAGCAAGACTGTCTCCGTGGCGCAATGGGCTAGCGCGATCGGCTGTTAACCGAAAGGTTGAAGGTTCGAGCCCACCCGTCGGTGGTGCAGCGCTTTTTTTTCTTTGCGCTGATAGCTTTGAAGATATGTTCTGATGATGGTGAGAGTGGAGCAGAACTGTCCCCGTGGCGCAATTGGCTAGCGCGATCGGCTGTTAACCGAAAAGTTGGAGGTTCGAGCCCTCGCGGGAGTAGTGTGTTGCTTTTTTCTTTGCGGTAATAGCTTTGAAGATATGTTCTGATGGTGGTGAAAGTGGAGCACGATTGTCTCCGTGGCGCAATTGGCTAGCGCGATCTGCTGTTAACCGAAAGGTTGGAGGTTCGAGCCCACCCGGTGGTGGTGCGGCGCTTTTTTTTCTTTGGGCTGATAGCTTTTGAAGATATGTTCTAATTGTGGTGAGAGTGGCGCAGGACTGTCTCCGTGGCGCAATTGGCCAGCGCGATCTGCTGTTAGCCGAAAAGTTTGAGGTTCGAGCCCTCCCGGGAGTGGTGTCTTGCTTTTATCTTTGCGCTGATAGCTTTGAAGATATGTTCTGATGGTGGTGAGAGTGGAGCACGACTGTCTCCGTGGCGCAATTGGCTAGCGTGATAGGCTGTTAACCGAAAAGTTGGAGGTTCGAGCCCACCTGGTGGTGGTGCGGCGCTTTTTTTTCTTTGGGCTGATAGCTTTGAAGATATGTTCTGATGGTGGTGAGAGTGGAGCAAGCCTGTCTCCGTGGCGCAATGGGCTAGCGTGATCGGCTGTTGACCGAAAGGTTGGAGTTTCGAGCCCTCTCGGGAGTGGTATGTTGCTTTTTTCTTTGCGCTGATAGCTTTGAAGATATGTTCTGATGGTGGTGACAGTGGAGCAAGACTGTCTCCGTGGCGCAATGGGCTAGCGCGATCGGCTGTTAACCGAAAGGTTGGAGGTTCGAGCCCACCCGTTGGTGGTGCAGCGCTTTTTTTTTCTTTGCGCTGATAGCTTTGAAGATATGTTCTGATGATGGTGAGAGTGGAGCAAGACTGCCTCCGTGGCGCAATGGGCTAGCGCGATCGGCTGTTAACCGAAAGGTTGGAGTTTCGAGCCCTCGCGGGAGTAGTGTGTTGCTTTTTTTCTTTGCGGTAATAGCTTTGAAGATATGTTCTGATGGTGGTGAGAGTGGAGCAGAACTGTCTTCGTGGCGCAATTGGCTAGCGCGATCGGCTGTTAACCGAAAGGTTGGAGGTTCGAGCCCAACCGGTGGTGGTGCGGCGCTTTTTTTTCGTTGGGGTGATAGCTCTGAAGAAATGTTCTGACGGTGGTGAGAGTGGAGCACGACTGTCTCCGTGGGGCAATTGGCTAGCGCGATCGGCTGTTAACCGAAAGGTTGGAGGTTCGAGCCCACCCGGTGGTGGTGCGGCGCTTTTTTTTTTCTTTGGGCTGATAGCTCTGAAGAAATGTTCTGACGGTGGTCAGAGTGGAGCAGGACTGTCCCCGTGGCGCCATTGGCTAGCGCGATCGGCTGTTAACCGAAAAGGTAAAGGTTCGAGCCTTCCCGGGTGGGGTGTGTTGTTTTTTTCTTTGCGCTGATAGCTTTGAAGATATGTTCTGATGGTGGTGAGCGTGGAGCACTATTGTCTCCATGGCGCAATTGGCTAGCGCGATCGGCCGTTAACCGAAAGGTTGGAGGTTCAAGCCCAGCCGGTGGTAGTGCAGCGCTTCTTTTTCTTTGCGCTCATAGCTTTGAAGATATGTTCTGATGATGGTGAGAGTGGAGCAAGACTGCCTCCGTGGCGCAATGGGCTAGCGCGATCGGCTGTTAACCGAAAAGTTAAAGGTTCGAGCCTTCCCGGGTGGGGTGTATTGCTTTTTTCTTTGCGCTGATAGCTTTGAAGATATGTTCTGATGGTGGTGAGAGTGGAGCACGATTGTCTCCGTGGCGCAATTGGCTAGCGCGATCTGCTGTTAACCGAAAGGTTGGAGGTTCGAGCCCACCCGTTGTGGTGCAGCGCTTTTTTTTCTTTGCGCTGATAGCTTTGAAGATATGTTCTGATGATGCTGAGAGTGGAGCAAGACTGCCGCCGTGGCGCAATGGGCTAGCGCGATCGGCTGTTAACCGAAAGCTTGGAGTTTCGAGCCCTCCCGGGAGTGGTGTGTTGCTTTTTTCTTTGTGGTAATAGCTTTGAAGATATGTTCTGATGGTGGTGAGAGTGGAGCAGGACTGTCTTCGTGGCGCAATTGGCTAGCGCGATCGGCTGTTAACCGAAAGGTTGGAGGTTCGAGCCCAACCGGTGGTGGTGCAGCGCTTTTTTTTCTTTGGGGTGATAGCTCATAAGAAATGTTCTGACGGTGGTGAGAGTGGAGCACGACTGTCTCCGTGGGACAATTGGCTAGCGCGATCGGCTGTTAACCGAAAGGTTGGAGGTTCGAGCCCACCCGAGTGGTTGTGTGACGCTTTTTATTCTTTGGGCTGATAGCTTTGAAGATGTCTTCTGATGGTGGAGAGGGGAGCAAGACTGTCTCCGTGGCGGAATGCGCTAGCGCGATCAGCTGTTGACCGAAAGGTTGGAGTTTCGAGCCCTCCAGGGAGTGGTGTGTTGCTTTTTTCTTTGCGCTGATAGCTTTGAAGATATGTTCGGATGGTGGTGAGAGTGGAGCAAGACTGTCTCCGTGGCGCAATGGGCTAGTGCGATCGGCTGTTAACTGAAAGGTTGGAGGTTCGAGCCCACCCGTTGCGGTGCAGCGCTTTTTTCTTTGCGCTGATAGCTTTGAAGATATGTTCTGATGATGCTGAGAGTGGAGCAAGACTGCCTCCGTGGCGCAATGGGCTAGCACGCTCGGCTGTTAACCGAAAGCTTGGAGTTTCGAGCCCTCGCGGGAGTGGTGTGTTGCTTTTTTCTTTGCGGTAATAGCTTTGAAGATATGTTCTGATGGTGGTGAGAGTGGAGCAGGACTGTCTTCGTGGCGCAATTGGCTAGCGCGATCGGCTGTTAACCGAAAGGTTGGAGGTTCGAGCCCAACCGGTGGTGGTGCAGCGCTTTTTTTTCTTTGGGGTGATAGCTCTGAAGAAATGTTCTTACGGTGGTGAGAGTGGAGCACGACTGTCTCCGTGGGGCAATTGGCTAGCGCGATCGGCTGTTAACCGAAAGGTTAGAGGTTCGAGCCCACCCGAGTGGTGCTGCGGCGCTTTTTTTTTCTTTGGGCTGATAGCTCTGAAGAAATGTTCTGACGGTGGTGAGAGTGGAGCAGGACTGTCTCCGTGGCGCAATTGGCTAGCGCGATCGGCTGTTAACCGAAAAGTTGGAGGTTCGAGCTCTACCGGTGGTGGTGTGGCGCTTATTTCTGTGGGCTGATAGCTTAAAGATATGTTCTGATGGTGGTGAGAGTGGAGCAGGACTGTCTCCGTGGTGCAATTGGCTAGCGTGATCAGCTGTTAACCGGAAAGTTGGAGGTTTGAGCCCACGCGTTGGTGGTGCGGCGCTTTTTTTTTTCTTTGGGCTGATAGCTTTCAAGATATGTTCTAATGGTGGTAAGAGTGGAGCAGGACTGTCTCCGTGGCGCCATTGGCTAGCGCGATCGGCAGTTAACCGAAAGGTTGGAACTTCGAGCCCACCCGGTGGTGGTGCGGCGCTTTTTTTTCTTTGGGCTGATAGCTTTGAAGATATGTTATGATGGTGGTGAGAGTGAAGCAGGACTGTCTCCGTGGCGCAATTGGCTTGCGTGATCGGCTGTTAACCGAAAAGTTGGAGGTTCGAGACCACCCGGTGGTGGTGCGGCGCTATTTTTTCTTTGGGCTGATAGCTTTGAAGATATGTTCTGATGGTGGTGAGAGTGGAGCAGGACTGTCTCCGTGGCGCAATTCGCTAGCGTGATCGGCTGTCAACCGAAAAGTTGGTAGTTAAAGCCCACCCGGTGGTGGTGCGGCACTTTTTTTTCTTTAAGCTGATAGCTTTGAAGATATGTTCTGATGGTGGTGAGAGTGGATCAGGACTGTCTCCGTGGCGCAATTGGCTAGCGTGATCGGCTGTTATTCGAAAAGTTGGTAGTTCGAGCCCACCCGGTGGTGGTGCGGCGCTTTTTTTTCTTTGGGCTGATAGGTTTGAGGATATGTTCTGATGGTGGTGAGAGTGGAGCAGGACTGTCTTCATGGCGCAATCGGCTAGCGCGATCGGCTGTTAACCGAAAGGTTAGAGTTTTGAGCCCTCCCGGGAGTGGTGTGTTGCTTTTTTCTTTGCGGTAATAGCTTTGAAGATATGTTCTGATGGTGGTGAGAGTAGAGCAGGACTGTCTTCGTGGCGCAATTGGCTAGCGCGATCGGCTGTTAACCGAAAGGTTAGAGTTTTGAGCCCTCCCGGGAGTGGTGTGTTGCTTTTTTCTTTGCGGTAATAGCTTTGAAGATATGTTCTGATGGTGGTGAGAGTGGAGCAGGACTGTCTTCGTGGCGCAATTGGCTAGCGCTATAGGCTGTTAACCAAAAGGTTGGAGGTTCGAGCCCAACCGGTGGTGGTGCGGCGCTTTTTTTTTCTTTGGGGTGATAGCTCTAAAGAAATGTTCTGACGGTGGTGAGAGTGGAGCACGACTGTCTCCGTGGGGCAATTGGCTAGCGCGATCGGCTGTTAACCGAAAGGTTGGAGGTTCGAGCCTACCCGGTGGTGGTGCGGCGCTTTTTTTTTCTTTGGGGTGATAGCTCTGAAGAAATGGTCTGACGGTGGTGAGAGTGGAGCGGGACTGTCCCGGTGGCGCAATTGGCTAGCGCGATCGGCTGTTAACCGAAAAGTTGGAGGTTCGAGCCCTCCCGGTGGGGTGTGTTGCTTTTTTCTTTGCGCTGATAGCTTTGAAGATATGTTCTGATGGTGGTGAGAGTGGAGCACGATTGTCTCCGTGGCGCAATTGGCTAGCGCGATCTGCTGTTAACCGAAAGGTTTGAGGTTCGAGCCCACCCGGTGGTGGTGCGGCGCTTTTTTTCTTTGGGCTGATAGCTTTGAAGATATGTTCTGATTGTGGTGAGAGTGGCGCAGGACTGTCTCCGTGGCACAATTGGCCAGCGCGATCGGCTGTTAACCGAAACGTTTGAGGTTCGAGCCCTCCCGGGAGTGGTGTTTTGCTTTTTTTTGCGCTGATAGCTTTGAAGATATGTTCTGATGGTGGTGAGAGTGGAGCACGACTGTCTGCGTGGCGCAATTGGCTAGCGCGATCGGCTGTTAACCGAAAGGTTGGAGGTTCGAGCCCACCCGGTGGTGGTGCGGTGCTTTTTTTTCTTTGGGCTGATAGCTTTAAAGATATGTTCTGATGGTGGTGAGAGGGGAGCAAGACTGTCTCCGTGGCGCAATGCGCTAGCGCGATCGGCTTTTGACCGAAAGGTTGGAGTTTCGAGCCCTCCCGGGAGTGGTGTGTTGCTTTTTTCTTTGCGCTGATAGCTTTGAAGATATGTTCTGATGGTGGTGAGAGTGGAGCAAGACTGTCTCCGTGGCGAAATGGGCTAGTGCGATCGGCTGTTAACCGAAAGGTTGGAGGTTCGAGCCCACCCGTTGTGGTGCAGCGCTTTTTTTTTCTTTGCGCTGATAGCTTTGAAGATATGTTCTGATGATGCTGGGAGTGGAGCAAGACTGCCGCCGTGGCGCAATGGGCTAGCGCGATCGGCTGTTAACCGAAAGCTTGGAGTTTCGAGCCCTCCCGGGAGTGGTGTGTTGCTTTTTTCTTTGTGGTAATAGCTTTGAAGATATGTTCTGATGGTGGTGAGAGTGGAGCAGGACTGCCTTCGTGGCGCAATTGGCTAGCGCGATCGGCTGTTAACCGAAAGGTTGGAGGTTCGAGCCCAACCGGTGGTAATGCAGCGCTTTTTTTTCTTTGGGGTGATAGCTCATAAGAAATGTTCTGACGGTGGTGAGAGTGGAGCACGACTGTCTCCGTGGGGCAATTGGCTAGCGCGATCGGCTGTTAACCGAAAGGTTGAAGGTTCGAGCCCACCCGAGTGGTTGTGCGACGCTTTTTTTTCTTTGGGCTGATAGCTCTGAAGAAATGTTCTGACGGTGGTGAGAGTGGAGCAGGACTGTCTCCGTGGCGCAATTGGCTAGCGCGATTGGCTGTTAACCGAAAAGTTGGAGGTTCGAGCTCTCCCGGTGGTGGTGTGGCGCTTTTTTTCTGTGGGCTGATAGCTTTAAGATATGTTCTGATGGTGGTGAGAGTGGAGCAGGACTGTCTCCATGGCGCAATTGGCTAGCGTGATCGGCTGTTAACCGGAATGTTGGAGGTTCGAGCCCACGAATTGGTGGTGCGGCGCTTTTTTTTCTTTGGGCTGATAGCTTTCAAGATATGTTCTAATGGTGGTAAGAGTGGAGCAGGACTGTCTCCGTGGCGCCATTGGCTAGCGCGATCGGCAGTTAACCGAAAGGTTGGAGCTTCGAGCCCACCCGGTGGTGGTGCGGCGCTTTTTTTTCTTTGGGCTGATAGCTTTGAAGATATGTTCTGATGTTGGTGAGAGTGGAGCAGGACTGTCTCCGTGGCGCAATTGGCTAGCGTGATCGGCTGTTAACCGGAAAGTTGGAGGTTCGAGCCCACGCGTTGGTGGTGCGGCGCTTTTTTTTCTTTGGGCTGATAGCTTTCAAGATATGTTCTAATGGTGGTGAGAGGGGAGCAGGACAGTCTCCGTGGCGCCATTGGCTAGCGCGATCGGCAGTTAACCGAAAGGTTGGAGCTTCGAGCCCACCCGGTGGTGGTGAGGCGCTTTTTTTTCTTGGGGCTGATAGCTTTGAAGATATGTTCTGATGGTGGTGAGAGTGGAGCAGGACTGTCTTCATGGCGCAATCGGCTAGCGCGATCGGCTGTTTACCAAAAGGTCGGAGGTTCGAGCCCACCCGGTGGTGGTATGGCGCTTTTTTTTCTTTGGGCTGATAGCTTTGAAGATATGTTCTGATGGTGGTGAGAGTAGAGCACGACTGTCTCCGTGGCGCAATTGGCTAGTGTGATCGGCTGTTAACCGGAATGTTGGAAGTTCGAGCCCAACCGGTGGTGGTGCGGCGCTTTTTTTTTCTTTGGGGTGATAGCTCTAAAGAAATGTTCTGACGGTGGTGAGAGTGGAGCACGACTGTCTCCGTGGGGCAATTGGCTAGCGCGATCGGCTGATAACCGAAAGGTTGGAGGTTCGAGCCCACCCGGTGGTGGTGCGGCGCTTTTTTTTCTTTGGGGTGATAGCTCTGAAGAAATGGTCTGACGGTGGTGAGAGTGGAGCGGGACTGTCCCCGTGGCGCAATTGGCTAGCGCGATCGGCTGTTAACCGAAAAGTTGGAGGTTCGAGCCCTCCCGGGTGGGGTGTGTTGCTTTTTTCTTTGCGCTGATAGCTTTGAAGATATGTTCTGATGGTAGTGAGAGTGGAGCACGATTGTCTCCGTGGCGCAATTGGCTAGCGCGATCTGCTGTTAACCGAAAGGTTGGAGGTTCGAGCCCACCCGGTGGTGGTGCAGCGCTTTTTTTTTGGGCTGATAGCTTTGAAGATATGTTCTAATTGTGGTGAGAGTGGCGCAGGACTGTCTCCGTGGCGCAATTGGCCAGCGCGATCGGCTGTTAACCGAAAAGTTTGAGGTTCGAGCCCTCCCGAGAGTGGTGTTTTGCTTTTTTTTTGCGCTGATAGCTTTGAAGATATGTTCTGATGGTGGTGAGAGTAGAGCACGACTGTCTCCGTGGCGCAATTGGCTAGAGCGATCGGCTGTTAACCGAAAGGTTGGAGGTTCGAGCCCAACCGGTGGTGGTGCAGCGCTTTTTTTTTTCTTTGGGGTGATAGCTCATAAGAAATGTTCTGACGGTGGTGAGAGTGGAGCACGACTGTCTCCGTGGGGCAATTGGCTAGCGCGATCGGCTGTTAACCGAAAGGTTGGAGGTTCGAGCCCACCCGAGTGGTGGTGCGACGCTTTTTTTTCTTTGGGCTGATAGCTTTCAAGATATGTTCTAATGGTGGTAATAGTGGAGCAGGACTGTCTCCGTGGCGCCATTGGCTAGCGCGATCGGCAGTTAACCGAAAGGTTGGAGCTTCGAGCCCACCCGGTGGTGGTGCGGTGCTTTTTTTTCTTTGGGCTGATAGCTTTGAAGATATGTTATGATGGTGGTGAGAGTGAAGCAGGACTGTCTCCGTGGCGCGATTGGCTAGCGTGATCGGCTGTTAACCGAAAGGTTGGAGGTTCGAGCCCGCCCGAGTGGTGGTGCGACGCTTTTTTTTTTCTTTGGGCTGATAGCTCTGAAGAAATGTTCTAACGGTGGTGAGAGTGGAGCAGGACTGTCTCCGTGGCGCAATCGGCTAGCGCGATTGGCTGTTAACCGAAAAGTTGGAGGTTCGAGCTCTCCCGGTGGTGGTGTGGCGCTTTTTTTTCTTTGGGCTGATAGCTTTGAAGATATGTTCTGATGGTGGTGAGAGTAGAGCAGGACTGTCTCCGTGGCGCAATGGGCTAGCGCGACTGGCTGTTAACCGAAAGAATAGAGTTTTGAGCCCTCCCGGGAGTGGTGTGTTGCTTTTTTCTTTGCGGTAATAGCTTTGAAGATATGTTCTCATGGTGGTGAGAGTGGAGCAGGACTGTCTTCGTGGCGCCATTGGCTAGCGCGATCGGCAGTTATCCGAAAGGTTGGAGGTTCGAGCCCAACCGATGGTGGTGCGGCGCTTTTTTTTCTTTGGGGTGATAGCTCTGAAGAAATGTTCTGACGGTGGTGAGAGTGGAGCACGACTGTCTCCGTGGGGCAATTGGCTAGCGCGATCGTCTGTTAACCGAAAGGTTGGAGGTTCGAGCCCACCCGGTGGTGGTGCGGCGCTTTTTTTTCTTTGGGGTGATAGCTCTGAAGAAATGGTCTGACGGTGGTGAGAGTGGAGCAGGACGGTCCGCGTGGCGCAATTGGCTAGCGCGATCGGCTGTTAACCGAAAATGTGGAGGTTCGAGCCCTCCCGGGTGGAGGTATGGCGCTTTTTTTTCTTTGCGCTGATAGCTTTGAAGATATGTTCTGATGGTGGTGAGAGTGGAGCACGATTGTCTCCGTGGCGCAATTGGCTAGCGCGATCTGCTGTTAACCGAAAGGTTGGAGGTTCGAGCCCACCCGGTGGTGGTGCGGCGCTTTTTTTTCTTTGGGCTGATAGCTTTGAAGATATGTTCTAATTGTGGTGAGAGTAGAGCAGGACTGTCTCCGTGGCGCAATTGGCCAGCGCGATCGGCTGTTAACCGAAAAGTTGGAGGTTCGAGCCCTTCCGGGAGTGGTGTTTTGCTTTTTTCTTTGCGCTGATAGCTCTGAAGAAATGTTGTGACGGTGGTCAGAGTGGAGCAGGACTGTCCCCGTGGCGCCATTTGCTAGCGCGATCGGCTGTTAACCGAAAAGTTGAAGGTTCGAGCCTTCCCGGGTGGGGTGTGTTGCTTTTTTCTTTGCGCTGATAGCTTTGAAGATGTGTTCTAATGGTGGTGAGCGTGGAGCACTATTGTCTCCGTGGCGCAATTGGCTAGCGCGATTGGCCGTTAACCGAAAGGTTGGAGGTTCGAGCCCACCCGGTGGTGGTGCAGTGCTTCTTTTTCTTTGCGCTCACAGCTTTGAAGATATGTTCTGATAATGGTGAGAGTGGAGCAAGACTGCCTCCGTGGCGCAATGGGCTAGCGCGATCGGCTGTTAACCGAAAGGTTAAAGTTTTGAGCCCTCCCGGGAGTGGTGTGTTGCTTTTTTTTGCGGTAATAGCTTTGAAGATATGTTCTGATGGTGGTGAGAGTGGAGCAGGACTGTCTTCGTGGCGCAATTGGCTAGCGCGATAGGCTGTTAACCGAAAGGTTGGAGGTTCGAGCCCAACCGGTGGTGGTGCGGCGCTTTTTTTTTCTTTGGGGTGATAGCTCTAAAGAAATGTTCTGACGGTGGTGAGAGTGGAGCACGACTGTCTCCGTGGGGCAATTGGCTAGCGCGATCGGCTGTTAACCGAAAGGTTGGAGGTTCGAGCCCACCCTGTGGTGTGGCGCTTTTTTTTCTTTGTGGTGATAGCTCTGAAGAAATGGTCTGACGGTGGTGAGAGTGGAGCGGGACTGTCCCCGTGGCGCAATTGGCTAGCGCGATCGGCTGTTAACCGAAAAGTTGGAGGTTCGAGCCCTCCCGGGTGGGGTGTGTTGCTTTTTCTTTGCGCTGATAGCTTTGAAGATATGTTCTGATGGTAGTGACAGTGGAGCACGATTGTCTCCGTGGCGCAATGGGATTCCACTTCCGGCCACCGTAGTGTACGGACGTGGCGGCATGAGCTCCGGCGATATCGGAGCGGCATCAACGGCCCAGCTCGGTCGTGGTACCAGGAACATGGACGAATCGTCACAGGATTATCAGATTATTTTGCCCCGACTGCCATCAAATGATTCAACGCTGCATACTGTCTTTTTGCACGCTGATATCAAGGCGCGGCCGTATCGCGTTGAGGATTTCAGGGACGCTCTTATTCGTTTGGCTTTGCTTCCCGAGGTTGCTGCCTTGGGGGCGTACCAAATGAATCATGTTTGGGCCATCACTTTCAAGGACGAGGAGGGCAAGAAGAGAATACTCGCTGCTGGGGACATTGTGGTGAAGAACCAGCGCTGTATCACTATCGACCCTAACCACCAGGATACGAAGCTGAAGATACACTGGCTACTGTTTAACGTTCCTGACGACGAGGTGAGGGCAGCGTTGGCTCCTTATGGCAAGGTGAACGAAATAGTGCGAGAGCGCTGGCGCGTGTATGGATGCACCGACAAAGGCTCTTCGACGCGAGTGGTGAGCATCAGGCTCAAAGCTGGCCTCACGGTGGATGACCTCCCACATCAGTTGCGGATTGCCGGAGACCTCACGCTAGTTGTCGTCGCGGGAAGAGCACCGTTATGCCTGCGTTGCCGCGGAACAGGTCATATTAGGAGGGATTGCCGAGCCCCACGTTGTACAGTGTGTCGGCGTTTTGGGCATAATGAGAGCGGCTGTATGAGAACATATGCAAGTGTAGCAGGGCCCGCGGGAGGCGAAGAACTTTCCGAGCATCACATGGACGAGGCTGAAGCAGAAGAGCTGATAGGGGCGCGTCCGGAGGAACCGAAACCCAAGTTGACGCCCCTTACGCCACGCCCCACAGGTGCTGAGACGACGTCTAACAAAGACAAGGGTTCTACAAAAGACGTGCAATCCACGAGGAACACACAAGATATAACGGCGCTTGCAGCACAGGAAGAAATGTCGGAAAACATGGACACGTCAAATACATGTAAAAGGCCCAGGGAAGAGGCGGAAGGCAAGAAGGCTGCTACAACGAAAGAAGTGGAGGAACCACCGGCCAAGGCGATGAACGTGCGCCGTAGACCGGCACCTAACATCCTCAGCGAACGTCGAATAGCCGAGAACCTCCCACCAACCCAGGTGCAACAGACACAACTGCCGCAGCAGCAACCAGTGCCGAATCAGCAGACATTGCATCAGCGACTGACGGATCAACAACAGAAGGGGCCTTCAGCGGGGCCCCCTTCAGATCAAAAGCCCCCGTAAGGTGGGGGTCTGGATTAAGTGACACAAGTATTGACCCGGCGGAAGCACCAACAAATGGAGCGCAGTGGTGAAGTGTGCATAATGTGCTGCGTGAAACGTGCGCGGCGCTCTACTTTTGTGATCAAAAGAAAGGGGACCTATCAGACCATATCGAACCTTGGACCTGATGGTGATAAAGGAGTATCAGAGGTGAGAACCATGTGGCCGGGACGGCCATTCACGTCCTAATGGCTATGAGCGTCGAAGCAGAATTGAGAGTTGCGACTCTCAATGTCAGGGGACTTGCCGCTCGACGAAGGCAGTATCAATTAAGTCGTTTGATGCTGGAACGTGATCTCGATGTTATTGCCATTCAGGAAACAAAAGTTGAAGGGCAAGATCAGACTGACCGAATGGTGTCCCCTTTTAGAGCCCGGTACGATGTGTGTGTGTCTCATGCCGTTGGAATGTCGGCGGGTTGTGCACTGTTCCTTAAAAATTCTATTGGTATAGTTGAGGAGACTGTAACTGTGTCTAGTACTGGGAGATTCATAGTTTGCGATTTTACATATAATAATAAAAAATGGCGAGTTGTCTGTGTTTACGCACCGAACAAAGAAGTTGAACGTAAATTATTGTTTGAGAATTTACAGACTTTTCTTAGCTGTGGCAGGATTGTCATTATGCTCGGCGACTTTAATTGTGTTTGCAACCCTCAGGACAGAGCAAAGAAAGCAGCCATAAAAGACCAAAGTGCAACGCTACTCTGCACTATTGTACAAGATTGTCATCTCGAAGATGTTGGTGATGTGCTCTCTGCAGAAGAGCACTTCACACACTTTCAGAACGAAAGCCATGCGAGGCTAGACAGAGCCTATGTGTCAGTAGAGTTAATGCGAGTATGTTCGAATTATGAAGTAAAAAGTGTGTCTTTCAGTGACCACAGTTTAGTAATGTTCACTATAGGGTATAAACAGAAGAAGACACGCTTTAACTGGGATGTGTGGAAATTAAACGACTTATTATTAAAAGATGAATTGTTCGTTGAAGCTGTGCAGGATTCCATTAACAAAATGTTAGCTGAGCCTCAAGCGAACGTGATTGAAGCCTGGGAGCGTTTTAAGGAGGTGACAAAGATGAAAGCCATAGAAAGATCAGGTGTGTTACATAGAGCCAAAAAGGAAAAAGAAAAAGATTTGCAATGTCAGTTAGACTTCGCATTGAGTCTAGAAAGTAAAATGCCAGGAAAGTACACAAAAGAAATAAGGCAGTTGAAAAACCAATTGGAGGCAATTGACATTGAAAAATATAGAGGGGCGGTGATAAGGGCACGTGCAGAAAAATTATCTCTCGGCGAAACACCAACAAAGCGTGCACTTGGGGATGAAAAAAGATACGCCAAGCGAAATGAAATCAAAGCGATTGCAACTGATAGCGGTATTGTACGTGAAGCGACAGCAATTGAGCAAGTATTTGTCGAATATTTCCGAGGCATACTTGGCCGAAAAGTGAAGGCAGAGGAAGGGTTTGAGGCTCAGTTTCTGCATTTGATACCAAAGCTCTCTGATAACGAGAGAGAGCAGCTGGAGATAGCGATTGAAGTGTCCGAAATAGAAAAGGCTATTGATGACCTAGCGGCTGGCAAAGCACCGGGACCTGATGGATTTGGTGCCGCATTGTACAAGACTTTTAAAGGTGTTATTTCTGTTGCCTTACATCGTGTCTTCACGGAGGCTATAAGATTAAAGGTTCTGCCCGGTTCATTTAAAAAGACGCACGTAATACTCATACCGAAAACTGACGACCCCAAAAAATTATTGTCCGTCAAGTCGTACCGACCAATCAGTTTAGCCAACACAGACTATAAAGTGTTTATGAAGGTTCTTGCAGGCAGGTTGCAAAGGATGATGAAAATACTAGTTGGACCACACCAGACTTGTGGTATAAAAGGACGCACAATAAATACAAATGTTCATGTAGCGAGAAGCGTGCTGGAGAGCTGCGATGTGTTTGGTGGCAAGGTTGCAATGTTGCAATTAGATCTGGAAAAAGCCTTTGACCGTGTAAATCATGATATCCTTTTTTTGATATTAGAATATGTTAATGTAGGGTCTGTCATTTTGGAAGGGGTAAAAATGGCCTATAGAGAGTGCTTTACGAGTATTGTAATTAATGGGCGACTTACTGAAAGCTTTCAAGTGACAAACGGTGTGCGGCAAGGTGATCCCATTTCGGCTTTATTATTTGCAATATATATGGAACCTTTCTGCATGAAGATTATTAGCAATGAAACAATAAAAGGGTATCAGCTAATGAACAGTGAAGTTAAAATGCTAACATATGCTGACGATATCGCCGTGTTTTGTAGCGATAAGGAAAGTGTCAGTGAAGTGATACGTCATGTGGCCTATTTTTGCAAGATGACAGGCAGTGCAGTAAACTGGGACAAATGCCTAGGCTTGTGGCATGGTTCTTGGGAGACCACCCCACAAAACTTTGCAAATATGAACTGGTCACTTGTACCGACGAAGTATCTCGGAGTACCCCTCCAGCATTATAAAAACACGGATGATTACTGGAAAGAGATATGTGAGAGCACTCGTGAGAAGACAAGAAACTGGGGTGGTAGGGAACTTTCTATGTTTTCTAGAGCGACTGCATGCAATTGGTTCATTGTTTGCAAAGTATGGTATGTTCTGCAGTTCCTATTTATGTCAAGAGCAAATGTGCAGAAATTGCATCGAGTCTTAGCTGTGTTTGTTTGGGGGTCGGTTTGGGAGCGTACGAGTCGAACAAACTTATTTCATTCACTAAGAAATGGTGGTTTAGGATTGGCTCACCTCTTCCTCAAGCAAATTGTGTCTAGATATATTTTTTTACGCGACCAATGTAATCCGACTGTGAGAACATTTCTACAAATTGTACTTTCTAATAAGATTCCTGATTATGTGGTATCAAGTATGCCTGTGAAATGTAACCTACGCGGATATTTAAGAGAAGTTATAATGGCATATGAAATACTGAAAGTGAGATTTTCAATGGAATATTTATCTGTTGTAAAGAGAAAACGTCTTTACAGAGATTTACGTGACGTAATGCTGCCTCAGCCTATCTACAGATCAGTATACCAGGTTGGTGCTGAACGTGACGTATTGAAGAGAGTGAAAATGATGACCGTACGCGCAAGTGCAAAGACATTTTTTTTTCAGCTGCACAGCGGAACATTGCCCGTAAAACCATGGTTACAAGAAAAGGGTTTCTTTGTTCCGTGGTCGATGGACTGCCTTATCTGTAAGAAACCCGAGACTGTCAACCACATTTTTCTTGATTGCTGGGATGCTGTTTTTCTGTGGGACATTCTGCAGCGTACTTTGAAAAAGGACTTGCCTATCACACCACACGGTATTAGATTCTTGGCTGTAGAAAATGAGGATGGTGTGCCTTATGATATGTTTATGTTGCTTGTGCTTCACAGCGTGTGGCGAACTAGAATGGCAGTAAGACACGTAGATAAAGATGCCCGATGTGCGCATGAATACTTCACGGAAAGTATTGTATACATAAGAGACGTGTTATCTTCCAGAGAAGAAAGACCCGAATGGGTGTCGTTGTTGAATGTGTTGGCTACAATGAAGCAGTTTTAAATGAAACCAGTCACAGCCAGGCTGGTGTTTTTTAAACTTGTTTAAATGTGATCGTAAATTGTATTTCTTTTGTGCGAAGCCGGCAATAAAGAAAAAAAAAAAAAAAGTCTCCGTGGCGCAATTGGCTAGCGCGATCTGCTGTTAACCGAAAGATTGGAGGTTCGAGCCCACCCGGTGGTGGTGCAGCGCTTTTTTTTCTTTGGGCTGATAGCTTTGAAGATATGTTCTAATTGTGGTGAGAGTGGCGCAGGACTGTCTCCGTGGCGCAATTGGCCAGCGCGATCGGCTGTTAACCGAAAAGTTTGAGGTTCGAGCCCTCCCGGGAGTGGTGTTTTGCTTTTTTTTGCGCTGATAGCTTTGAAGATATGTTCTGATGGTGGTGAGAGTAGAGCACGACTGTCTCCGTGGCGCAATTGGCTAGAGCGATCGGCTGTTAACCGAAAGGTTGGAGGTTCGAGCCCACCCGGTGGTGGTGCGGTGCTTTTTTTCTTTGGGCTGATAGCTTTGAAGATATGTTCTGATGGTGGTGAGAGGGGAGCAAGACTGTCTCAATGGCGCAATGCGCTAGCGCGATCGGCTTTTGACCGAAAGGTTGGAGTTTCGAGCCCTCCCGGGAGTGGTGTGTTGCTTTTTTCTTTGCGCTGATAGCTTTGAAGATATGTTCTGATGGTGGTGAGAGTGGAGCAATACTGTCTCCGTGGCGAAATGGGCTAGTGCGATCGGCTGTTAACCGAAAGGTTGGAGGTTCGAGCCCACCCGTTGTGGTGCAGCGCTTTTTTTCTTTGCGCTGATAGCTTTGAAGATATGTTCTGATGATTCTGAGAGTGGAGCAAGACTGCCGCCGTGGCGCAATGGGCTAGCGCGATCGGCTGTTAACCGAAAGCTTGGAGTTTCGAGCCCTCCCGGGAGTGGTGTGTTGCTTTTTTCTTTGCGGTAATAGCTTTGAAGATATGTTCTGATGGTGGTGAGAGTGGAGCAGGACTGTCTTCGTGGCGCAATTGGCTAGCGCGATCGGCTGTTAACCGAAAGGTTGGAGGTTCGAGCCCAACCGGTGGTGGTGCAGCGCTTTTTTTTCTTTGGGGTGATAGCTCATAAGAAATGTTCTGACGGTGGTGAGAGTGTAGCACGACTGTCTCCGTGGGGCAATTGGCTAGCGCGATCGGCTGTTAACCGAAAGGTTGGAGGTTCGAGCCCACCCGAGTGGTGGTGCGACGCTTTATTTTCTTTGGGCTGATAGCTCTGAAGAAATGTTCTAACGGTGGTGAGAGTGGAGCAGGACTGTCTCCGTGGCGCAATCGGCTAGCGCGATGGGCTGTTAACCGAAAAGTTGGAGGTTCGAGCTCTCCCGGTGGTGGTGTGGCGCTTTTTTTCTGTGGGCTGATAGCTTTAAGATGTGTTCTGATGGTAGTGAGAGTGGAGCAGGACTGTCTCCGTGGCGCCATTGGCTAGCGCGATCGGCAGTTAACCGAAAGGTTGGAGTTTCGAGCCCACCCGGTGGTGGTGCGGCGCTTTTTTTTCTTTGGGCTGATAGCTTTGAAGATATGTTATGATGGTGGTGAGAGTGAAGCAGGACTGTCTCCGTGGCGCAATTGGCTAGCGTGATCAGCTGTTAATAGAAAAGTTGGAGGTTCGAGCCCACCCGGTGGTGGTGCGGCGCTTTTTTTTTGGGCTGATAGCTTTGAAGATATGTTCTGATGGTGGTGAGAGTGGAGCAGGACTGTCTCCGTGGCGCAATTGGCTAGCGTGATCGGCTGTTAACCAAAAAGTTGGTAGTTCAAGCCCACCCGGTGGTGGTGCAGCACTTTTTTTTTCTTTGGGCTGATAGCTTTCAAGATAAGTTCTGATGTTGGTGAGAGTGGAGCAGGACTGTCTCCGTGGCGCAATTGGCTAGCGTGATCGGCTGTTAACCGAAAAGTAGGTAGTTCGAGCCCACCCGGTGGTGGTGCGGCGCTTTTTTTTCTTTGGGCTGATAGCTTTGAAGATATGTTCTGATGGTGGTGAGAGTGGAGCAGGACTGTCTTCATGGCGCAATCGGCTAGCGCGATCGGCTGTTAACCAAAAGGTCGGAGGTTCGAGCCCACCCGGTGGTGGTATGGCGCTTTTTTTTCTTTAGGCTGATAGCTTTGAAGATATGTTCTGATGGTGGTGAGAGTAGAGCAGGACTGTCTCCGTGGCGCAATTGGCCAGCGCGATCGGCTCTTAACCAAAAAGGTGGAGGTTCGAGCCCTCTCGGGAGTGGTGTTTTGCTTTTTTCTTTGCGCTGATAGCTTTGAAGATATGTTCTGATTGTGGTGAGAGTGGAGCACGACTGTCTCCGTGGCGCAATTGGCTAGCGCGATCGGCTATTAACCGAAAGGTTGGAGGTTCGAGCCCACCCGGTGGTGGTGCGGTGCTTTTTTTTCTTTGGGCTGATAGCTTTGAAGATATGTTCTGATGGTGGTGAGAGGGGAGCAAGCCTGTCTCTGTGGCGCAATGGGCTAGCGCGATCGGCTGTTAACCGAAAGGTTAAAGTTTTGAGCCCTCCCGGGAGTGGTGTGTTGCTTTTTTCTTTGTGGTAATAGCTTTGAAGATATGTTCTGATGGTGGTGAGAGTAGAGCAGGACTGTCTTCGTGGCGCAATTGGCTAGCGTGATCGGCTGTTAACCGAAAGTTTGGAGGTTCGAGCCCAAGCGGTGGTGGTGCAGCGCTTTTTTTTCTTTGGGGTGATAGCTCATAAGAAATGTTCTGACGGTGGTGAGAGTGGAGCACGACTGTCTCCGTGGGGCAATTGGCTAGCGCGATCGGCTGTTAACCGAAAGGTTGGAGGTTCGAGCCCACCCGAGTGGTGGTGCGACGCTTTTTTTTCTTTGAGCTGATAGCTCTGAAGAAATGTTCTAACGGTGGTGAGAGTGGAGCAGGACTGTCTCCGTGGCGCAATTGGCTAGCGCGATTGGCTGTTAACCGAAAAGTTGGAGGTTCGAGCTCTCCCGGTGGTGGTGTGGCGCTTTTTTTCTGTGGGCTGATAGCTTTAAGATATGTTCTGATGGTGGTGAGAGTGGTGCAGGACTGTCTCCGTGGCGCAATTGGCTAGCGTGATCGGCTGTTAACCGGAATGTTGGAGGTTCGAGCCCACGCGTTGGTAGTGCGGCGCTTTTTTTTCTTTGGGCTGATAGCTTTCAAGATATGATTTAATGGTGGTAAGAGTGGAGCAGGACTGTCTCCGTGGCGCCATTGGCTAGCGCGATCGGCTGTTAACCGAAAGGCTGGAGGTTCGAGCCTTCCCGGGTGGGGTGTGTTGCTTTTTTCTTTGCGCTGATAGCTTTGAAGATGTGTTCTAATGGTGGTGAGCGTGGAG
This sequence comes from Rhipicephalus microplus, assembly GCF_043290135.1. NCBI lineage: Eukaryota > Metazoa > Arthropoda > Arachnida > Ixodida > Ixodidae > Rhipicephalus > Rhipicephalus microplus. The sequence continues at coordinate 123,118 of NW_027464652.1, forward strand.
CACTATTGTCTCCGTGGCGCAATTGGCTAGCGCGATTGGCCGTTAACCGAAAGGTTGGAGGTTTGAGCCCACCCGGTGGTGGTGCAGCGCTTCTTTTTCTTTGGGCTGATAGCTTTGAAGATATGTTCTGATGGTGGTGAGAGTAGAGCAGGACTGTCTCCGTGGCGCAATGGGCTAGCGCGATTGGCTGTTAACCGAAAGGTTAGAGTTTTGAGCCCTCCCGGGAGTGGTGTGTTGCTTTTTTCTTTGCGGTAATAGCTTTGAAGATATGTTCTCATGGTGGTGAGAGTGGAGCAGGACTGTCTTCGTGGCGCAATTGGCTAGCGCGATAGGCTGTTAACCGAAAGGTTGGAGGTTCGAGCCCAACCGGTGGTGGTGCGGCGCTTTTTTTTTCTTTGGGGTGATAGCTCTAAAGAAATGTTCTGACGGTGGTGAGAGTGGAGCACGACTGTCTCCGTGGGGCAATTGGCTAGCGCGATCGGCTGTTAACCGAAAGGTTGGAGGTTCGAGCCCACCCGGTGGTGGTGCGGCGCTTTTTTTTCTTTGGGGTGATAGCTCTGAAGAAATGGTCTGACGGTGGTGAGAGTGGAGCGGGACTGTCCCCGTGGCGCAATTGGCTAGCGCGATCGGCTGTTAACCGAAATGTTGGAGGTTCGAGCCCTCCCGGGTGGGGTGTGTTGCTTTTTTCTTTGCGCTGATAGCTTTGAAGATATGTTCTGATGGTACTGAGAGTGGAGCACGATTGTCTCCGTGGCGCAATTGGCTAGCGCGATCTGCTGTTAACCGAAAGGTTGGAGGTTCGAGCCCACCCGGTGGTGGTGCAGCGCTTTTTTTTCTTTGGGCTGATAGCTTTGAAGATATGTTCTAATTGTGGTGAGAGTGGCGCAGGACTGTCTCCGTGGCGCAATTGGCCAGCGCGATCGGCTGTTAACCGAAAAGTTTGAGGTTCGAGCCCTCCCGAGAGTGGTGTTTTGCTTTTTTTTGCGCTGATAGCTTTGAAGATATGTTCTGATGGTGGTGAGAGTAGAGCACGACTGTCTCCGTGGCGCAATTGGCTAGAGCGATCGGCTGTTAACCGAAAGGTTGGAGGTTCGAGCCCAACCGGTGGTGGTGCAGCGCTTTTTTTTTCTTTGGGGTGATAGCTCATAAGAAATGTTCTGACGGTGGTGAGAGTGGAGCACGACTGTCTCCGTGGGGCAATTGGCTAGCGGGATCGGCTGTTAACCGAAAGGTTGGAGGTTCGAGCCCACCCGAGTGGTGGTGCGACGCTTTTTTTTTCTTTGGGCTGATAGCTCTGAAGATATGTTCTGATGGTGGTGAGAGTGGAGCAGGACTGTCTTCGTGGCGCAACTGGCTAGCGCGATCGGCTGTTAACCGAAAGGTTTGAGGTTCGAGCCCAACCGGTGGTGGTGCAGCGCTTTTTTTTTCTTTGGGGTGATAGCTCATAAGAAATGTTCTGACGGTGGTGAGAGTGGAGCACGACTGTCTCCGTGGGGCAATTAGCTAGCGCGATCGGCTGTTAACCGAAAGGTTGGAGGTTCGAGCCCATTCGAGTGGTGGTGCGACGCTTTTTTTTCTTTGGGCTGATAGCTTTCAAGATATGTTCTAATGGTGGTAAGAGTGGAGCAGGACTGTCTCCGTGGCGCCATTGGCTAGCGCGATCGGCAGTTAACCGAAAGGTTGGAGCTTCGAGCCCACCCGGTGGTGGTGCGGCGCTTTTTTTTTCTTTGGGCTGATAGCTTTGAAGATATGTTATGATGGTGGTGAGAGTGAAGCAGGACTGTCTCCGTGGCGCAATTGGCTAGCGTGATCGGCTGTTAACCGAAAGGTTGGAGGTTCGAGCCCACCCGAGTGGTGGTGCGACGCTTTTTTTTCTTTGGGCTGATAGCTCTGAAGAAATGTTCTAACGGTGGTGAGAGTGGAGCAGGACTGTCTCCGTGGCGCAATTGGCTAGCGCGATCGGCTGTTAACCGAAAATGTGGAGGTTCGAGCCCTCCCGGGTGGTGGTATGGCGCTTTTTTTTCTTTGCGCTGATAGCTTTGAAGATATGTTCTGATGGTGGTGAGAGTGGAGCACGATTGTCTCCGTGGCGCAATTGGCTAGCGCGATCTGCTGTTAACCGAAAGGTTGGAGGTTCGAGCCCACCCGGTGGTGGTGCGGCGCTTTTTTTTCTTTGGGCTGATAGCTTTGAAGATATGTTCTGATGGTGGTGAGAGTAGAGCAGGACTGTCTCCGTGGCGCAATGGGCTAGCGCGATTGGCTGTTAACCGAAAGGTTAGAGTTTTGAGCCCTCCCGGGAGTGGTGTGTTGCTTTTTTCTTTGCGGTAATAGCTTTGAAGATATGTTCTCATGGTGGTGAGAGTGGAGCAGGACTGTCTTCGTGGCGCCATTGGCTAGCGCGATCGGCAGTTAACCGAAAGGTTGGAGGTTCGAGCCCAACCGATGGTGGTGCGGCGCTTTTTTTTCTTTGGGGTGATAGCTCTGAAGAAATGTTCTGACGGTGGTGAGAGTGGAGCACGACTGTCTCCGTGGGGCAATTGGCTAGCGCGATCGTCTGTTAACCGAAAGGTTGGAGGTTCGAGCCCACCCGGTGGTGGTGCGGCGCTTTTTTTTTCTTTGGGGTGATAGCTCTGATGAAATGGTCTGACGGTGGTGAGAGTGGAGCAGGACGGTCCGCGTGGCGCAATTGGCTAGCGCGATCGGCTGTTAACCGAAAATGTGGAGGTTCGAGCCCTCCCGGGTGGTGGTATGGCGCTTTTTTTTCTTTGCGCTGATAGCTTTGAAGATATGTTCTGATGGTGGTGAGAGTGGAGCACGATTGTCTCCGTGGCGCAATTGGCTAGCGCGATCTGCTGTTAACCGAAAGGTTGGAGGTTCGAGCCCACCCGGTGGTGGTGCGGCGCTTTTTTTTCTTTGGGCTGATAGCTTTGAAGATATGTTCTAATTGTGGTGAGAGTGGAGCAGGACTGTCTCCGTGGCGCAATTGGCCAGCGCGATCGGCTGTTAACCGAAAAGTTGGAGGTTCGAGCCCTTCCGGGAGTGGTGTTTTGCTTTTTTCTTTGCGCTGATAGCTCTGAAGAAATGTTCTGACGGTGGTCAGAGTGGAGCAGGACTGTCCCCGTGGCGCCATTGGCTAGCGCGATCGGCTGTTAACCGAAAAGTTGAAGGTTCGAGCCTTCCCGGGTGGGGTGTGTTGCTTTTTTCTTTGCGCTGATAGCTTTGAAGATGTGTTCTAATGGTGGTGAGCGTGGAGCACTATTGTCTCCGTGGCGCAATTGGCTAGCGCCATTGGCCGTTAACCGAAAGGTTGGAGGTTCGAGCCCACCCGGTGGTGGTGCAGTGCTTCTTTTTCTTTGCGCTCACAGCTTTGAAGATATGTTCTGATAATGGTGAGAGTGGAGCAAGACTGCCTCCGTGGCGCAATGGGCTAGCGCGATCGGCTGTTAACCGAAAGGTTAAAGTTTTGAGCCCTCCCGGGAGTGGTGTGTTGCTTTTTTTGCGGTAATAGCTTTGAAGATATGTTCTGATGGTGGTGAGAGTGGAGCAGGACTGTCTTCGTGGCGCAATTGGCTAGCGCGATAGGCTGTTAACCGAAAGGTTGGAGGTTCGAGCCCAACCGGTGGTGGTGCGGCGCTTTTTTTTCTTTGGGGTGATAGCTCTAAAGAAATTTTCTGACGGTGGTGAGAGTGGAGCACGACTGTCTCCGTGGGGCAATTGGCTAGCGCGATCGGCTGTTAACCGAAAGGTTGGAGGTTCGAGCCCACCCGGTGGTGGTGCGGCGCTTTTTTTTTCTTTGGGGTGATAGCTCTGAAGAAATGGTCTGACGGTGGTGAGAGTGGAGCGGGACTGTCCCCGTGGCGCAATTGGCTAGCGCGATCGGCTGTTAACCGAAAAGTTGGAGGTTCGAGCCCTCCCGGGTGGGGTGTGTTGCTTTTTTCTTTGCGCTGATAGCTTTGAAGATATGTTCTGATGGTAGTGACAGTGGAGCACGATTGTCTCCGTGGCGCAATTGGCTAGCGCGATCTGCTGTTAACCGAAAGATTTGAGGTTCGAGCCCACCCGGTGGTGGTGCAGCGCTTTTTTTCTTTGGGCTGATAGCTTTGAAGATATGTTCTAATTGTGGTGAGAGTGGCGCAGGACTGTCTCCGTGGCGCAATTGGCCAGCGCGATCGGCTGTTAACCGAAAAGTTTGAGGTTCGAGCCCTCCCGGGAGTGGTGTTTTGCTTTTTTTGCGCTGATAGCTTTGAAGATATGTTCTGATGGTGGTGAGAGTAGAGCACGACTGTCTCCGTGGCGCAATTGGCTAGAGCGATCGGCTGTTAACCGAAAGGTTGGAGGTTCGAGCCCACCCGGTGGTGGTGCGGTGCTTTTTTTCTTTGGGCTGATAGCTTTGAAGATATGTTCTGATGGTGGTGAGAGGGGAGCAAGACTGTCTCAATGGCGCAATGGGCTAGCGCGATCGGCTTTTGACCGAAAGGTTGGAGTTTCGAGCCCTCCCGGGAGTGGTGTGTTGCTTTTTTCTTTGCGGTAATAGCTTTGAAGATATGTTCTGATGGTGGTGAGAGTGGAGCAGGACTGTCTTCGTGGCGCAATTGGCTAGCGCGATCGGCTGTTAACCGAAAGGTTGGAGGTTCGAGCCCAACCGGTGGTGGTGCAGCGCTTTTTTTTCTTTGGGGTGATAGCTCATAAGAAATGTTCTGACGGTGGTGAGAGTGGAGCACGACTGTCTCCGTGGGGCAATTGGCTAGCGCGATCGGCTGTTAACCGAAAGGTTGGAGGTTCGAGCCCACCCGAGTGGTGGTGCGACGCTTTTTTTTTCTTTGGGCTGATAGCTCTGAAGAAATGTTCTAACGGTGGTGAGAGTGGAGCAGGACTGTCTCCGTGGCGCAATCGGCTAGCGCGATGGGCTGTTAACCGAAACGTTGGAGGTTCGAGCTCTCCCGGTGGTGGTGTGGCGCTTTTTTTCTGTGGGCTGATAGCTTTAAGATATGTTCTGATGGTGGTGAGAGTGGAGCAGGACTGTCTCCGTGGCGCCATTGGCTAGCGCGATCGGCAGTTAACCGAAAGGTTGGAGTTTCGAGCCCACCCGGTGGTGGTGCGGCGCTTTTTTTTCTTTGGGCTGATAGCTTTGAAGATATGTTATGATGGTGGTGAGAGTGAAGCAGGACTGTCTCCGTGGCGCAATTGGCTAGCGTGATCAGCTGTTAATAGAAAAGTTGGAGGTTCGAGCCCACCCGGTGGTGGTGCGGCGCTTTTTTTTTGGGCTGATAGCTTTGAAGATATGTTCTGATGGTGGTGAGAGTGGAGCAGGACTGTCTCCGTGGCGCAATTGGCTAGCGTGATCGGCTGTTAACCAAAAAGTTGGTAGTTCAAGCCCACCCGGTGGTGGTGCAGCACTTTTTTTTTCGTTGGGCTGATAGCTTTCAAGATAAGTTCTGATGGTGGTGAGAGTGGAGCAGGACTGTCTCCGTGGCGCAATTGGCTAGCGTGATCGGCTGTTAACCGAAAAGTAGGTAGTTCGAGCCCACCCGGTGGTGGTGTGGCGCTTTTTTTTCTTTGGGCTGATAGCTTTGAAGATATGTTCTGATGGTGGTGAGAGTGGAGCAGGACTGTCTTCATGGCGCAATCGGCTAGCGCGATCGGCTGTTAACCAAAAGGTCGGAGGTTCGAGCCCACCCGGTGGTGGTATGGCGCTTTTTTTTCTTTGGGCTGATAGCTTTGAAGATATGTTCTGATGGTGGTGAGAGTAGAGCAGGACTGTCTCCGTGGCGCAATTGGCCAGCGCGATCGGCTGTTAACCGAAAAGGTGGAGGTTCGAGCCCTCCCGGGAGTGGTGTTTTGCTTTTTTCTTTGCGCTGATAGCTTTGAAGATATGTTCTGATTGTGGTGAGAGTGGAGCACGACTGTCTCCGTGGCGCAATTGGCTAGCGCGATCGGCTATTAACCGAAAGGTTGGAGGTTCGAGCCCACCCGGTGGTGGTGCGGTGCTTTTTTTTCTTTGGGCTGATAGCTTTGAAGATATGTTCTGATGGTGGTGAGAGGGGAGCAAGCCTGTCTCTGTGGCGCAATGGGCTAGCGCGATCGGCTGTTAACCGAAAGGTTAAAGTTTTGAGCCCTCCCGGGAGTGGTGTGTTGCTTTTTTCTTTGCGGTAATAGCTTTGAAGATATGTTCTGATGGTGGTGAGAGTAGAGCAGGACTGTCTTCGTGGCGCAATTGGCTAGCGCGATAGGCTGTTAACCGAAAGTTTGGAGGTTCGAGCTCTCCCGGTGGTGGTGTGGCGCTTTTTTTCTGTGGGCTGATAGCTTTAAGATATGTTCTGATGGTGGTGAGAGTGGGGCAGGACTGTCTCCGTGGCGCAATTGGCTAGCGTGATCGGCTGTTAACCGGAATGTTGGAGGTTCGAGCCCACGCGTTGGTAGTGCGGCGCTTTTTTTTCTTTGGGCTGATAGCTTTCAAGATATGATTTAATGGTGGTAAGAGTGGAGCAGGACTGTCTCCGTGGCGCCATTGGCTAGCGCGATCGGCAGTTAACCGAAAGGTTGGAGTTTCGAGCCCACCCGGTGGTGGTGCGGCGCTTTTTTTTCTTTGGGCTGGTAGCTTTGAAGATATGTTATGATGGTGGTGAGAGTGAAGCAGGACTGTCTCCGTGGCGCAACGTGCTAGCGCGATCGGCTTTTGACCGAAAGGTTGGAGTTTCGAGCCCTCCCGGGAGTGGTGTGTTGCTTTTTTCTTTGCGCTGATAGCTTTGAAGATATGTTCTGATGGTGGTGAGAGTGGAGCAAGACTGTCTCCGTGGCGAAATGGGCTAGTGCGATCGGCTGTTAACCGAAAGATTGGAGGTTCGAGCCCACCCGTTGTGGTGCAGCGCTTTTTTATCTTTGCGCTGATAGCTTTGAAGATATGTTCTGATGATGCTGAGAGCGGAGCAAGAGTGCCGCCGTGGCGCAATGGGCTAGCGCGATCGGCTGTTAACCGAAAGCTTGGAGTTTCGAGCCCTCCCGGGAGTGGTGTGTTGCTTTTTTCTTTGCGGTAATAGCTTTGAAGATATGTTCTGATGGTGGTGAGAGTGGAGCAGGACTGTCTTCGTGGCGCAATTGGCTAGCGTGATCGGCTGTTAACCGAAAGGTTGGAGGTTCGAGCCCAACCGGTGGTGGTGCAGCGCTTTTTTTTCTTTGGGGTGATAGCTCTGAAGAAATGGTCTGACGGTGGTGAAAGTGGAGCAGGACTGTCCCCGTGGCGCAATTGGCTAGCGCGATCGGCTGTTAACCTAAAAGTTGGAGGTTCGAGCCCTCCCGGGTGGGGTGTGTTGCTTTTTTCTTTGCGCTGATAGCTTTGAAGATATGTTGTGATGGTGGTGAGAGTGGAGCACGATTGTCTCCGTGGCGCAATTGGCTAGCGCGATCTGCTGTTAACCGAAAGGCTGGAGGTTCGAGCCCACCCGGTGGTGGTGCGGCGCTTTTTTTCTTTGGGCTGATAGCTTTGAAGATATGTTCTAATTGTGGTGAGAGTGGAGCAGGACTGTCTCCGTGGCGCAATTGGCCAGCGCGATCGGCTGTTGACCGAAAAGTTGGAGGTTCGAGCCCTCCCGGGAGTGGTGTTTTGCTTTTTTCTTTGCGCTGATAGCTTTGAACATATGTTCTGATGGTGGTGAGAGTGGAGCACGAATGTCTCCGTGGCGCAATTGGTTAGCGCGATCGGCTGTTAACCGAAAGATTGGAGGTTCGAGCCCACCCGGTGGTGGTGCGGTGCTTTTTTTTCTTTGGGCTGATAGCTTTGAAGATATGTTCTGATGGTGGTGAGAGGGGAGGAAGACTGTCTCCGTGGCGCAATGCGCTATCGCGATCGGCTGTTAACCGAAAGGTTGGAGGTTCGAGCCCACCCGGTGGTGGTGCGGCGCTTTTTTTTTCTTCGGGCTGATAGCTCTGAAGAAATGTTCTGACGGTGGTCAGAGTGGAGCAGGACTGTCCCCGTGGCGCCAATGGCTAGCCCGATCGGCTGTTAACCGAAAAGTTGAAGGTTCGAGCCTTCCCGGGTGGGGTGTGTTGCTTTTTTCTTTACGCTGATAGCTTTGAAGATATGTTCTGATGGTGGTGAGCGTGGAGCACTATTGTCTCCGTGGCGCAATTGGCTAGCGCGATCGGCCATTAACCGAAAGGTTGGAGGTTCGAGCCCACCCGGTGGTGGTGCGGCGCTTTTTTTTTTCTGGGCTGATAGCTTTCAAGATATGTTCTAATGGTGTTGAGAGTGGAGCAGGACTGTCTCCGTGGCGCAATGGGCTAGCGCAATCAGCTGTTGACCGAAAGGTTGGAGTTTCGAGCCCTCCCGGGAGTGGTGTGTTGCTTTTTTCTTTGCGCTGATAGCTTTCAAGATATGTTCTGATGGTGGTGAGAGTGGAGCAAGACTGTCTCCGTGGCGCAAGAAGCTAGCGCGATCGGCTGTTAACCGAACGGTTGGAGGTTCGAGCCCACCCGGTGGTGGTGCAGCGCTTCTTTTTCTTTGCGCTCATAGCTTTGAAGATATGTTCTGATGATGGTGAGAGTGGAGCAAGACTGCCTCCGTGGCGCAATGGGCTAGTGCGATCGGCGGTTAACCGAAAGGTTAAAGTTTTGAGCCCTCCCGGGAGTGGTGTGTTGCTTTTTTCTTTGCGGTAATAGCTTTGAAGATATGTTCTGATGGTGGTGAGAGTGGAGCAGGACTGTCTTCGTGGCGCAATTGGCTAGCGCGATCGGCTGTTAACCGAAAGGCTGGAAGTTCGAGCCCACCCGGTGGTGGTGTGTTGCTTTTTTCTTTGCGGTAATAGCTTTGAAGATATGTTCTGATGGTGGTGAGAGTGGAGCAGGACTGTCTTCGTGGCGCAATTGGCTAGCGCGATCGGCTGTTAACCGAAAGGCTGGAAGTTCGAGCCCACCCGGTGGTGGTGCGGTGCTTTTTTTTCTTTGGGCTGATAGCTTTGAAGATATGTTCTGATGGTGGTGAGAAGGGAGCAAGACTGTCTCCGTGGTGCAATGCGCTAGCGCGATCGGCTTTTGACCGAAAGGTTGAAGTTTCGAGCCCTCCCGGGAGTGGTGTGTTGCTTTTTTCTTTGCGCTGATAGCTTTGAAGATATGTTCTGATGGTGGTGAGAGTGGAGCAAGACTGTCTCCGTGGCGAAATGGGCTAGTGCGATCGGCTGTTAACCGAAAGGTTGGAGGTTCGAGCCCACCCGTTGTGGTGCAGCGCTTTTTTTTCTTTGCGCTGATAGCTTTGAAGATATGTTCTGATGATGCTGAGAGTGGAGCAAGACTGCCGCCGTGGCGCAATGGGCTAGCGCGATCGGCTGTTAACCGAAAGCTTGGAGTTTCGAGCCCTCCCGGGAGTGGTGTGTTGCTTTTTTCTTTGCGGTAATAGCTTTGAAGATATGTTCTGATGGTGGTGAGAGTGGAGCAGGACTGTCTTCGTGGCGCAATTGGCTAGCGCGATCGGCTGTTAACCGAAAGTTTGGAGGTTCGAGCCCAACCGGTGGTGGTGCAGCGCTTTTTTTTCTTTGGGGTGATAGCTCATAAGAAATGTTCTGACGGTGGTGAGAGTGAAGCACGACTGTCTCCGTGGGGCAATTGGCTAGCGCGATCGGCTGTTAACCGAAAGGTTGGAGGTTCGAGCCCACCCGAGTGGTGGTGCGACGCTTTTTTTTCTTTGGGCTGATAGCTCTGAAGAAATGTTCTAACGGTGGTGAGAGTGGAGCAGGACTGTCTCCGTGGCGCAATTGGCAAGCGCGATTGGCTGTTAACCGAAAAGTTGGAGCTTCGAGCTCTCCCGGTGGTGGTGTGGCGCTTTTTTTCTGTGGGCTGATAGCTTTAAGATATGTTCTGATGGTGGTGAGAGTGGAGCAGGTCTGTCTCCGTGGCGCAATTGGCTAGCGTGATCGGCTGTTAACCGGAATGTTGGAGGTTCGAGCCCACGCGTTGGTGGTGCGGCGCTTTATTTTCTTTGGGCTGATAGCTTTCAAGATATGATCTAACGGTGGTAAGAGAGGAGCAGGACTGTCTCCGTGGCGCCATTGGCTAGCGCGATCGGCAGTTAACCGAAAGGTTGGAGTTTCGAGCCCACCCGGTGGTGGTGCGGCGCTTTTTTTTCTTTGGGCTGGTAGCTTTGAAGATATGTTATGATGGTGATGAGAGTGAAGCAGGACTGTCTCCGTGGCGCAATGCGCTAGCGCGATCGGCTTTTGACCGAAAGGTTGGAGTTTCGAGCCCTCCCGGGAGTGGTGTGTTGCTTTTTTCTTTGCGCTGATAGCTTTGAAGATATGTTCTGATGGTGGTGAGAGTGGAGCAAGACTGTCTCCGTGGCGAAATAGGCTAGTGCGATCGGCTGTTAACCGAAAGATTGGAGGTTCGAGCCCACCCGTTGTGGTGCAGCGCTTTTTTATCTTTGCGCTGATAGCTTTGAAGATATGTTCTGATGATGCTGAGAGTGGAGCAAGAGTGCCGCCGTGGCGCAATGGGCTAGCGCGATCGGCTGTTAACCGAAAGCTTGGAGTTTCGAGCCCTCCCGGTAGTGGTGTGTTGCTTTTTTCTTTGCGGTAATAGCTTTGAAGATATGTTCTGATGGTGGTGAGAGTGGAGCAGGACTGTCTTCGTGGCGCAATTGGCTAGCGCGATCGGCTGTTAACCGAAAAGTTGGAGGTTCGAGCTCTCCCGGTGGTGGTGTGGCGCTTTTTTTCTGTGGGCTGATAGCTTAAAGATATGTTCTGATGGTGGTGAGAGTGGAGCAGGACTGTCTCCGTGGCGCAATTGGCTAGCGTGATCGGCTGTTAACCGGAATGTTGGAGGTTCGAGCCCACGCGTTGGTAGTGCGGCGCTTTTTTTCTTTGGGCTGATAGCTTTCAAGATATGATCTAATGGTGGTAAGAGTGGAGCAGGACTGTCTCCGTGGCGCCATTGGCTAGCGCGATCGGCAGTTAACCGAAAGGTTGGAGTTTCGAGCCCACCCGGTGGTGGTGCGGCGCTTTTTTTTCTTTGGGCTGGTAGCTTTGAAGATATGTTATGATGGTGGTGAGAGTGAAGCAGGACTGTCTCCGTGGCGCAATGCGCTAGCGCGATCGGCTTTTGACCGAAAGGTTGGAGTTTCGAGCCCTCCCGGGAGTGGTGTGTTGCTTTTTTCTTTGCGCTGATAGCTTTGAAGATATGTTCTGATGGTGGTGAGAGTGGAGCAAGACTGTCTCCGTGGCGAAATGGGCTAGTGCGATCGGCTGTTAACCGAAAGATTGGAGGTTCGAGCCCACCCGGTGGTGGTGCGGCGTTTTTTTTCTTTGGGCTGATAGCTTTGAAGATATGTTCAAATTGTGGTGAGAGTGGAGCAGGACTGTCTCCGTGGCGCAATTGGCCAGCGCGATCGGCTGTTGACCGAAAAGTTGGAGGTTCGAGCCCTCCCGGGAGTGGTGTTTTGCTTTTTTCTTTGCGCTGATAGCTTTGAACATATGTTCTAATGGTGGTGAGAGTGGAGCACGACTGTCTCCGTGGCGCAATTGGTTAGCGCGATCGGCTGTTAACCGAAAGATTGGAGGTTCGAGCCCACCCGGTGGTGGTGCGGTGCTTTTTTTTCTTTGGGCTGATAGCTTTGAAGATATGTTCTGATGGTGGTGAGAGGGGAGCAAGACTGTCTCCATGGCGCAATGCGCTATCGCGATCGGCTGTTAACCGAAAGGTTGGAGGTTCCAGCCCACCCGGTGGTGGTGCGGCGCTTTTTTTTTCTTCGGGCTGATAGCTCTGAAGAAATGTTCTGACGGTGGTCAGAGGGGAGCAGGACTGTCCCCGTGGCGCCATTGGCTAGCGCGATCGGCTGTTAACCGAAAAGTTGAAGGTTCGAGCCTTCCCGGGTGGGGTGTGTTGCTTTTTTCTTTACGCTGATAGCTTTGAAGATATGTTCTGATGGTGGTGAGCGTGGAGCACTATTGTCTCCGTGGCGCAATTGGATAGCGCGATCGGCCATTAACCAAAAGGTTGGAGGTTCGAGCCCACCCCGTGGTGGTGCGGCGCTTTTTTTTTCTCTGGGCTGATAGCTTTGAAGATATGTTCTAATGGTGTTGAGAGTGGAGCAGGACTGTCTCCGTGGCGCAATGGGCTAGCGCAATCAGCTGTTGACCGAAAGGTTGGAGTTTCGAGCCCTCCCGGGAGTGGTGTGTTGCTTTTTTCTTTGCGCTGATAGCTTTCAAGATATGTTCTGATGGTGGTGAGAGTGGAGCAAGACTGTCTCCGTGGCGCAAGGAGCTAGCGCGATCGGCTGTTAACCGAACGGTTGGAGGTTCGAGCCCACCCGGTGGTGGTGCAGCGCTTCTTTTTCTTTGCGCTCATAGCTTTGAAGATATGTTCTGATGATGCTGAGAGTGGAGCACTATTGTCTCCGTGGCGCAATTGGCTAGCGCGATCGGCCATTAACCGAAAGGTTGGAGGTTCGAGCCCACCCGGTGGTGGTGCGGCGCTTTTTTTTTCTCTGGGCTGATAGCTTTGAAGATATGTTCTAATGGTGTTGAGAGTGGAGCAGGACTGTCTCCTTGGCGCAATGGGCTAGCGCAATCAGCTGTTGACCGAAAGGTTGGAGTTTCGAGCCCTCCCGGGAGTGGTGTGTTGCTTTTTTCTTTGCGCTGATAGCTTTCAAGATATGTTCTGATGGTGGTGAGAGTGGAGCAAGACTGCCTCCGTGGCGCAATGGGCTAGTGCGATCGGCTGTTAACCGAAAGGTTAAAGTTTTGAGCCCTCCCGGGAGTGGTGTGTTGCTTTTTTCTTTGCGGTAATAGCTTTGAAGATGTGTTCTGATGGTGGTGAGAGTGGAGCAGGACTGTCTTCGTGGCGCAATTGGCTAGCGCGATCGGCTGTTAACCGAAAGGCTGGAAGTTCGAGCCCACCCGGTGGTGGTGCGGTGCTTTTTTTTCTTTGGGCTGATAGCTTTGAAGATATGTTCTGATGGTGGTGAGAGGGGAGCAAGACTGTCTCCGTGGTGCAATGCGCTAGCGCGATCGGCTTTTGACCGAAAGGTTGGAGTTTAGAGCCCTCCCGGGAGTGGTGTGTTGCTTTTTTCTTTGCGCTGATAGCTTTGAAGATATGTTCTGATGGTGGTGAGAGTGGAGCAAGACTGTCTCCGTGGCGAAATGGGCTAGTGCGATCGGCTGTTAACCAAAAGGTTGGAGGTTCGAGCCCACCCGTTGTCGTGCAGCGCTTTTTTTTTCTTTGCGCTGATAGCTTTGAAGATATGTTCTGATGATGCTGAGAGTGGAGCAAGACTGCCGCCGTGGCGCAATGGGCTAGCGCGATCGGCTGTTAACCGAAAGCTTGGAGTTTCGAGCCCTCCCGGGAGTGGTGTGTTGCTTTTTTCTTTGCGGTAATAGCTTTGAAGATATGTTCTGATGGTGGTGAGAGTGGAGCAGGACTGTCTTCGTGGCGCAATTGGCTAGCGCGATCGGCTGTTAACCGAAAGTTTGGAGGTTCGAGCCCAACCGGTGGTGGTGCAGCGCTTCTTTTTCTTTGGGGTGATAGCTCATAAGAAATGTTCTGACGGTGGTGAGAGTGGAGCACGACTGTCTCCGTGGGGCAATTGGCTAGCGCGATCGGCTGTTAACCGAAAAGTTGGAGGTTCGAGCTCTCCCGGTGGTGGTGTGGCGCTTTTTTTCTGTGGGCTGATAGCTTTAAGATATGTTCTGATGGTGGTGAGAGTGGAGCAGGACTGTCTCCGTGGCGCAATTGGCTAGCGTGATCGGCTGTTAACCGGAATGTTCGAGGTTCGAGCCCACGCGTTGGTGGTGCGGCGCTTTTTTTTCTTTGGGCTGATAGCTTTCAAGATATGACCTAACGGTGGTAAGAGAGGAGCAGGACTGTCTCCGTGGCGCCATTGGCTAGCGCGATCGGCAGTTAACCGAAAGGTTGGAGTTTCGAGCCCACCCGGTGGTGGTGCGGTGCTTTTTTTTTCTTTGGGCTGGTAGCTTTGAAGATATGTTATGATGGTGGTGAGAGTGAAGCAGGACTGTCTCCGTGGCGCAATGCGCTAGCGCGATCGGCTTTTGACCGAAAGGTTGGAGTTTCGAGCCCTCCCGGGAGTGGTGTGTTGCTTTTTTCTTTGCGCTGATAGCTTTGAAGATATGTTCTGATGGTGGTGAGAGTGGAGCAAGACTGTCTCCGTGGCGAAATGGGCTAGTGCGATCGGCTGTTAACCGAAAGATTGGAGGTTCGAGCCCACCCGTTGTGGTGCAGCGCTTTTTTATCTTTGCGCTGATAGCTTTGAAGATATGTTCTGATGATGCTGAGAGTGGAGCAAGAGTGTCGCCGTGGCGCAATGGGCTAGCGCGATCGGCTGTTAACCGAAAGCTTGGAGTTTCGAGCCCTCCCGGGAGTGGTGTGTTGCTTTTTTCTTTGCGGTAATAGCTTTGAAGATATGTTCTGATGGTGGTGAGAGTGGAGCAGGACTGTCTTCGTGGCGCAATTGGCTAGCGCGATCGGCTGTTAACCGAAAAGTTGGAGGTTCGAGCTCTCCCGGTGGTGGTGTGGCGCTTTTTTTCTGTGGGCTGATAGCTTAAAGATATGTTCTGATGGTGGTGAGAGTGGAGCAGGACTGTCTCCGTGGCGCAATTGGCTAGCGTGATCGGCTATTAACCGGAATGTTGGAGGTTCGAGCCCACGCGTTGGTAGTGCGGCGCTTTTTTTTCTTTGGGCTGATAGCTTTCAAGATATGATCTAATGGTGGTAAGAGTGGAGCAGGACTGTCTCCGTGGCGCCATTGGCTAGCGCGATCGGCAGTTAACCGAAAGGTTGGAGTTTCGAGCCCACCCGGTGGTGGTGCGGCGCTTTTTTTTTTCTTTGGGCTGGTAGCTTTGAAGATATGTTCTAATGGTATTGAGAGTGGAGCAGGACTGTCTCCGTGGCGCAATGGGCTAGCGCAATCAGCTGTTGACCGAAAGGTTGGAGTTTCGAGCCCTCCCAGGAGTGGTGTGTTGCTTTTTTCTTTGCGCTGATAGCTTTCAAGATATGTTCTGATGGTGGTGAGAGTGGAGCAAGACTGTCTCCGTGGCGCAAGGAGCTAGCGCGATCGGCTGTTAACCGAACGGTTGGAGGTTCGAGCCCACCCGGTGGTGGTGCAGCGCTTCTTTTTCTTTGCGCTCATAGCTTTGAAGATATGTTCTGATGATGGTGAGAGTGGAGCAAGACTGCCTCCGTGGCGCAATGGGCTAGTGCGATCGGCGGTTAACCGAAAGGTTAAAGTTTTGAGCCCTCCCGGGAGTGGTGTGTTGCTTTTTTCTTTGCGGTAATAGCTTTGAAGATATGTTCTGATGGTGGTGAGAGTGGAGCAGGACTGTCTTCGTGGCGCAATTGGCTAGCGCGATCGGCTGTTAACCGAAAGGCTGGAAGTTCGAGCCCACCCGGTGGTGGTGCGGTGCTTTTTTTTCTTTGGGCTGATAGCTTTGAAGATATGTTCTGATGGTGGTGAGAGGGGAGCAAGACTGTCTCCGTGGTGCAATGCGCTAGCACGATCGGCTTTTGACCGAAAGGTTGAAGTTTCGAGCCCTCCCGGGAGTGGTGTGTTGCTTTTTTCTTTGCGCTGATAGCTTTGAAGATATGTTCTGATGGTGGTGAGAGTGGAGCAAGACTGTCTCCGTGGCGAAATGGGCTAGTGCGATCGGCTGTTAACCGAAAGGTTGGAGGTTCGAGCCCACCCGTTGTGGTGCAGCGCTTTTTTTGCTTTGCGCTGATAGCTTTGAAGATATGTTCTGATGATGCTGAGAGTGGAGCAAGACTGCCGCCGTGGCGCAATGGGCTAGCGCGATCGGCTGTTAACCGAAAGCTTGGAGTTTCGAGCCCTCCCGGGAGTGGTGTGTTGCTTTTTTCTTTGCGGTAATAGCTTTGAAGATATGTTCTGATGGTGGTGAGAGTGGAGCAGGACTGTCTTCGTGGCGCAATTGGCTAGCGCGATCGGCTGTTAACCGAAAGTTTGGAGGTTCGAGCCCAACCGGTGGTGGTGCAGCGCTTTTTTTTCTTTGGGGTGATAGCTCATAAGAAATGTTCTGACGGTGGTGAGAGTGAAGCACGACTGTCTCCGTGGGGCAATTGGCTAGCGCGATCGGCTGTTAACCGAAAGGTTGGAGGTTCGAGCCCACCCGAGTGGTGGTGCGACGCTTTTTTTTCTTTGGGCTGATAGCTCTGAAGAAATGTTCTAACGGTGGTGAGAGTGGAGCAGGACTGTCTCCGTGGCGCAATTGGCAAGCGCGATTGGCTGTTAACCGAAAAGTTGGAGGTTCGAGCTCTCCCGGTGGTGGTGTGGCGCTTTTTTTCTGTGGGCTGATAGCTTTAAGATATGTTCTGATGGTGGTGAGAGTGGAGCAGGTCTGTCTCCGTGGCGCAATTGGCTAGCGTGATCGGCTGTTAACCGGAATGTTGGAGGTTCGAGCCCACGCGTTGGTGGTGCGGCGCTTTATTTTCTTTGGGCTGATAGCTTTCAAGATATGATCTAACGGTGGTAAGAGAGGAGCAGGACTGTCTCCGTGGCGCCATTGGCTAGCGCGATCGGCAGTTAACCGAAAGGTTGGAGTTTCGAGCCCACCCGGTGGTGGTGCGGCGCTTTTTTTTCTTTGGGCTGGTAGCTTTGAAGATATGTTATGATGGTGATGAGAGTGAAGCAGGACTGTCTCCGTGGCGCAATGCGCTAGCGCGATCGGCTTTTGACCGAAAGGTTGGAGTTTCGAGCCCTCCCGGGAGTGGTGTGTTGCTTTTTTCTTTGCGCTGATAGCTTTGAAGATATGTTCTGATGGTGGTGAGAGTGGAGCAAGACTGTCTCCGTGGCGAAATGGGCTAGTGCGATCGGCTGTTAACCGAAAGATTGGAGGTTCGAGCCCACCCGTTGTGGTGCAGCGCTTTTTTATCTTTGCGCTGATAGCTTTGAAGATATGTTCTGATGATGCTAAGAGTGGAGCAAGAGTGTCGCCGTGGCGCAATGGGCTAGCGCGATCGGCTGTTAACCGAAAGCTTGGAGTTTCGAGCCCTCCCGGTAGTGGTGTGTTGCTTTTTTCTTTGCGGTAATAGCTTTGAAGATATGTTCTGATGGTGGTGAGAGTGGAGCAGGACTGTCTTCGTGGCGCAATTGGCTAGCGCGATCGGCTGTTAACCGAAAAGTTGGAGGTTCGAGCTCTCCCGGTGGTGGTGTGGCGCTTTTTTTCTGTGGGCTGATAGCTTAAAGATATGTTCTGATGGTGGTGAGAGTGGAGCAGGACTGTCTCCGTGGCGCAATTGGCTAGCGTGATCGGCTGTTAACCGGAATGTTGGAGGTTCGAGCCCACGCGTTGGT
This sequence comes from Rhipicephalus microplus, assembly GCF_043290135.1. Taxonomy (NCBI): domain Eukaryota; kingdom Metazoa; phylum Arthropoda; class Arachnida; order Ixodida; family Ixodidae; genus Rhipicephalus; species Rhipicephalus microplus. The sequence goes on from NW_027464652.1 coordinate 140,420, forward strand.
AGTGCGGCGCTTTTTTTCTTTGGGCTGATAGCTTTCAAGATATGATCTAATGGTGGTAAGAGTGGAGCAGGACTGTCTCCGTGGCGCCATTGGCTAGCGCGATCGGCAGTTAACCGAAAGGTTGGAGTTTCGAGCCCACCCGGTGGTGGTGCGGCGCTTTTTTTTCTTTGGGCTGGTAGCTTTGAAGATATGTTATGATGGTGGTGAGAGTGAAGCAGGACTGTCTCCGTGGCGCAATGCGCTAGCGCGATCGGCTTTTGACCGAAAGGTTGGAGTTTCGAGCCCTCCCGGGAGTGGTGTGTTGCTTTTTTCTTTGCGCTGATAGCTTTGAAGATATGTTCTGATGGTGGTGAGAGTGGAGCAAGACTGTCTCCGTGGCGAAATGGGCTAGTGCGATCGGCTGTTAACCGAAAGATTGGAGGTTCGAGCCCACCCGTTGTGGTGCAGCGCTTTTTTATCTTTGCGCTGATAGCTTTGAAGATATGTTCTGATGATGCTGAGAGTGGAGCAAGAGTGCCGCCGTGGCGCAATGGGCTAGCGCGATCGGCTGTTAACCGAAAGCTTGGAGTTTTGAGCCCTCCCGGGAGTGGTGTGTTGCTTTTTTCTTTGCGGTAATAGCTTTGAAGATATGTTCTGATGGTGGTGAGAGTGGAGCAGGACTGTCTTCGTGGCGCAATTGGCTAGCGTGATCGGCTGTTAACCGAAAGGTTGGAGGTTCGAGCCCAACCGGTGGTGGTGCAGCGCTTTTTTTTCTTTGGGGTGATAGCTCTGAAGAAATGGTCTGACGGTGGTGAGAGTGGAGCAGGACTGTCCCCGTGGCGCAATTGGCTAGCGCGATCGGCTGTTAACCGAAAAGTTGGAGGTTCGAGCCCTCCCGGGTGGGGTGTGTTGCTTTTTTCTTTGCGCTGATAGCTTTGAAGATATGTTGTGATGGTGGTGAGAGTGGAGCACGATTGTCTCCGTGGCGCAATTGGCTAGCGCGATCTGCTGTTAACCGAAAGGTTGGAGGTTCGAGCCCACCCGGTGGTGGTGCGGCGTTTTTTTTCTTTGGGCTGATAGCTTTGAAGATATGTTCTAATTGTGGTGAGAGTGGAGCAGGACTGTCGCCGTGGCGCAATTGGCCAGCGCGATCGGCTGTTGACCGAAAAGTTGGAGGTTCGAGCCCTCCCGGGAGTGGTGTTTTGCTTTTTTCTTTGCGCTGATAGCTTTGAACATATGTTCTGATGGTGGTGAGAGTGGAGCACGACTGTCTCCGTGGCGCAATTGGTTAGCGCGATCGGCTGTTAACCGAAAGATTGGAGGTTCGAGCCCACCCGGTGGTGGTGCGGTGCTTTTTTTTCTTTGTGCTGATAGCTTTGAAGATATGTTCTGATGGTGGTGAGAGGGGAGCAAGACTGTCTCCGTGGCGCAATGCGCTATCGCGATCGGCTGTTAACCGAAAGGTTGGAGGTTCGAGCCCACCCGGTGGTGGTGCGGCGCTTTTTTTTTCTTCGGGCTGATAGCTCTGAAGAAATGTTCTGACGGTGGTCAGAGTGGAGCAGGACTGTCCCCGTGGCGCCATTGGCTAGCGCGATCGGCTGTTAACCGAAAAGTTGAAGGTTCGAGCCTTCCCGGGTGGGGTGTGTTGCTTTTTTCTTTACGCTGATAGCTTTGAAGATATGTTCTGATGGTGGTGAGCGTGGAGCACTATTGTCTCCGTGGCGCAATTGGATAGCGCGATCGGCCATTAACCGAAAGGTTGGAGGTTCGAGCCCACCCCGTGGTGGTGCGGCGCTTTTTTTTTCTCTGGGCTGATAGCTTTGAAGATATGTTCTAATGGTGTTGAGAGTGGAGCAGGACTGTCTCCGTGGCGCAATGGGCTAGCGCAATCAGCTGTTGACTGAAAGGTTGGAGTTTCGAGCCCTCCCGGGAGTGGTGTGTTGCTTTTTTCTTTGCGCTGATAGCTTTCAAGATATGTTCTGATGGTGGTGAGAGTGGAGCAAGACTGTCTCCGTGGCGCAAGGAGCTAGCGCGATCGGCTGTTAACCGAACGGTTGGAGGTTCGAGCCCACCCGGTGGTGGTGCAGCGCTTCTTTTTCTTTGCGCTCATAGCTTTGAAGATATGTTCTGATGATGCTGAGAGTGGAGCACTATTGTCTCCGTGGCGCAATTGGCTAGCGCGATCGGCCATTAACCGAAAGGTTGGAGGTTCGAGCCCACCCGGTGGTGGTGCGGCGCTTTTTTTTTCTCTGGGCTGATAGCTTTGAAGATATGTTCTAATGGTGTTGAGAGTGGAGCAGGACTGTCTCCGTGGGGCAATGGGCTAGCGCAATCAGCTGTTGACCGAAAGGTTGGAGTTTCGAGCCCTCCCGGGAGTGGTGTGTTGCTTTTTTCTTTGCGCTGATAGCTTTCAAGATATGTTCTGATGGTGGTGAGAGTGGAGCAAGACTGCCTCCGTGGCGCAATGGGCTAGTGCGATCGGCTGTTAACCGAAAGGTTAAAGTTTTGAGCCCTCCCGGGAGTGGTGTGTTGCTTTTTTCTTTGCGGTAATAGCTTTGAAGATATGTTCTGATGGTGGTGAGAGTGGAGCAGGACTGTCTTCGTGGCGCAATTGGCTAGCGCGATCGGCTGTTAACCGAAAGGCTGGAAGTTCGAGCCCACCCGGTGGTGGTGCGGTGCTTTTTTTTCTTTGGGCTGATAGCTTTGAAGATATGTTCTGATGGTGGTGAGAGGGGAGCAAGACTGTCTCCGTGGTGCAATGCGCTAGCGCGATCGGCTTTTGACCGAAAGGTTGGAGTTTAGAGCCCTCCCGGGAGTGGTGTGTTGCTTTTTTCTTTGCGCTGATAGCTTTGAAGATATGTTCTGATGGTGGTGAGAGTGGAGCAAGACTGTCTCCGTGGCGAAATGGGCTAGTGCGATCGGCTGTTAACCAAAAGGTTGGAGGTTCGAGCCCACCCGTTGTCGTGCAGCGCTTTTTTTTCTTTGCGCTGATAGCTTTGAAGATATGTTCTGATGATGCTGAGAGTGGAGCAAGACTGCCGCCGTGGCGCAATGGGCTAGCGCGATCGGCTGTTAACCGAAAGCTTGGAGTTTCGAGCCCTCCCGGGAGTGGGGTGTTGCTTTTTTCTTTGCGGTAATAGCTTTGAAGATATGTTCTGATGGTGGTGAGAGTGGAGCAGGACTGTCTTCGTGGCGCAATTGGCTAGCGCGATCGGCTGTTAACCGAAAGTTTGGAGGTTCGAGCCCAACCGGTGGTGGTGCAGCGCTTCTTTTTCTTTGGGGTGATAGCTCATAAGAAATGTTCTGACGGTGGTGAGAGTGGAGCACGACTGTCTCCGTGGGGCAATTGGCTAGCGCGATCGGCTGTTAACCGAAAGTTTGGAGGTTCGAGCCCAACCGGTGGTGGTGCAGCGCTTTTTTTCTTTGGGGTGATAGCTCATAAGAAATGTTCTGACGGTGGTGAGAGTGGAGCACGACTGTCTCCGTGGGGCAATTGGCTAGCGCGATCGGCTGTTAACCGAAAGGTTGGAGGTTCGAGGCCACCCGAGTGGTGGTGCGACGCTTTTTTTTCTTTGGGCTGATAGCTCTGAAGAAATGTTCTAACGGTGGTGAGAGTGGAGCAGGACTGTCTCCGTGGCGCAATTGGCTAGCGCGATTGGCTGTTAACCGGAATGTTGGAGGTTCGAGCCCACGCGTTGGTGGTGCGGCGCTTTTTTTTCTTTGGGCTGATAGCTTTCAAGATATGATCTAACGGTGGTAAGAGTGGAGCAGGACTGTCTCCGTGGCGCCATTGGCTAGCGCGATCGGCAGTTAACCGAAAGGTTGGAGTTTTGAGCCCACCCGGTGTTGGTGCGGCGCTTTTTTTTCTTTGGGCTGGTAGCTTTGAAGATATGCTATGATGGTGGTGAGAGTGAAGCAGGACTGTTTCCGTGGCGCAATGCGCTAGCGCGATCGGCTTTTGACCGAAAGGTTGGAGTTTCGAGCCCTCCCGGGAGTGGTGTGTTGCTTTTTTCTTTGCGCTGATAGCTTTGAAGATATGTTCAGATGGTGGTGAGAGTGGAGCAAGACTGTCTCCGTGGCGAAATGGGCTAGTGCGATCGGCTGTTAACCGAAAGATTGGAGGTTCGAGCCCACCCGTTGTGGTGCAGCGCTTTTTTATCTTTGCGCTGATAGCTTTGAAGATATGTTCTGATGATGCTGAGAGTGGAGCAAGAGTGCCGCCGTGGCGCAATGGGCTAGCGCGATCGGCTGTTAACCAAAAGCTTGGAGTTTCGAGCCCTCCCGGGAGTGGTGTGTTGCTTTTTTCTTTGCGCTGATAGCTTTCAAGATATGTTCTGATGGTGGTGAGAGTGGAGCAAGACTGTCTCCGTGGCGCAATAGGCTAGCGCGATCTGCTGTTAACCGAAAGGTTGGAGGTTCGAGCCCACCCGGTGGTGGTGCGGCGCTTTTTTTCTTTGGGCTGATAGCTTTGAAGATATGTTCTAATTGTGGTGAGAGTGGAGCAGGACTGTCTCCGTGGAGCAATTGGCCAGCGCGATCGGCTGTTGACCGAAAAGTTGGAGGTTCGAGCCCTCCCGGGAGTGGTGTTTTGCTTTTTTCTTTGCGCTGATAGCTTTGAAGATATGTTCTGATGGTGGTGAGAGTGGAGCACGACTGTCTCAGTGGCGCAATTGGTTAGCGCGATCGGCTGTTAACCGAAAGGTTGGAGGTTCGAGCCCACCCGGTGGTGGTGCGGTGCTTTTTTTTCTTTGGGCCGATAGCTTTGAAGATATGTTCTGATGGTGGTGAGAGGGGAGCAAGACTGTCTCCGTGGCGCAATGCGCTATCGCGATCGGCTGTTAACCGAAAGGTTGGAGGTTCGAGCCCACCCGGTGGTGGTGCGGCGCTTTTTTTTTCTTCGGGCTGATAGCTCTGAAGAAATGTTCTGACGGTGGTCAGAGTGGAGCAGGACTGTCCCCGTAGCGCCGTTGGCTCGCGCGATCGGCTGTTAACCGAAAAGTTGAAGGTTCGAGCCTTCCCGAGTGGGGTGTGTTGCTTTTTTCTTTACGCTGATAGCTTTGAAGATATGTTCTGATGGTGGTGAGCGTGGAGCACTATTGTCTCCGTGGCGCAATTGGCTAGCGCGATCGGCCGTTAACCGAAAGGTTGGAGGTTCGAGCCCACCCGGTGGTGGTGCGGCGCTTTTTTTTTCTCTGGGCTGATAGCTTTGAAGATATGTTCTAATGGTGTTGAGAGTGGAGCATGACTGTCTCCGTGGCGCAATGGGCTCGCGCAATCAGCTGTTGACCGAAAGGTTGGAGTTTCGAGCCCTCCCGGGAGTGGTGTGTTGCTTTTTTCTTTGCGCTGATAGCTTTCAAGATATGTTCTGATGGTGGTGAGAGTGGAGCAAGACTGTCTCCGTGGCGCAAGGAGCTAGCGCGATCGGCTGTTAACCGAACGGTTGGAGGTTCGAGCCCACCCGGTGGTGGTGCGGTGCTTTTTTTCTTTGGGCTGATAGCTTTGAAGATATGTTCTGATGGTGGTGAGAGGGGAGCAAGACTGTCTCCGTGGCGCAATGCGCTAGCGCGATCGGCTTTTGACCGAAAGGTTGGAGTTTCGAGCCCTCCCGGGAGTGGTGTGTTGCTTTTTTCTTTGCGCTGATAGCTTTGAAGATATGTTCTGATGGTGGTGAGAGTGGAGCAAGACTGTCTCCGTGGCGAAATGGGCTAGTGCGATCGGCTGTTAACCGAAAGATTGGAGGTTCGAGCCCACCCGTTGTGGTGCAGCGCTTTTTTATCTTTGCGCTGATAGCTTTGAAGATATGTTCTGATGATGCTGAGAGTGGAGCAAGAGTGCCGCCGTGGCGCAATGGGCTAGCGCGATCGGCTGTTAACCGAAAGCTTGGAGTTTCGAGCCCTCCCGGGAGTGGTGTGTTGCTTTTTTCTTTGCGGTAATAGCTTTGAAGATAGGTTCTGATGGTGGTCAGAGTGGAGCAGGGCTGTCTTCGTGGCGCAATTGGCTAGCACGATCGGCTGTTAACCGAAAGGTTGGAGGTTCGAGCCCAACCGGTGGTGGTGCAGCGCTTTTTTTTTCTTTGGGGTGATAGCTCTGAAGAAATGGTCTGACGGTGGTGAGAGTGGAGCAAGACTGTCCCCGTGGCGCAATTGGCTAGCGCGATCGGCTGTTAACCGAAAAGTTGGAGGTTCGAGCCCTCCCGGGTGGGGTGTGTTGCTTTTTTCTTTGCGCTGATAGCTTTGAAGATATGTTGTGATGGTGGTGAGAGTGGAGCACGATTGTCTCCGTGGCGCAATTGGCTAGCGCGATCTGCTGTTAACCGAAAGGTTGGAGGTTCGAGCCCACCCGGTGGTGGTGCGGCGCTTTTTTTCTTTGGGCTGATAGCTTTGAAGATATGTTCTAATTGTGGTGAGAGTGGAGCAGGACTGTCTCCGTGGCGCAATTGGCCAGCGCGATCGGCTGTTGACCGAAAAGTTGGAGGTTAGAGCCCTCCCGGGAGTGGTGTTTTGCTTTTTTCTTTGCGCTGATAGCTTTGAAGATATGTTCTGATGGTGGTGAGAGTGGAGCACGACTGTCTCCGTGGCGCAATTGGTTAGCGCGATCGGCTGTTAACCGAAAGGTTGGAGGTTCGAGCCCACCCGGTGGTGGTGCGGTGCTTTTTTTTCTTTGGGCTGATAGCTTTGAAGATATGTTCTGATGGTGGTGAGAGGGGAGCAAGACTGTCTCCATGGCGCAATGCGCTATCGCGATCGGCTGTTAACCGAAAGGTTGGAGGTTCGAGCCCACCCGGTGGTGGTGCGGCGCTTTTTTTTTCTTCGGGCTGATAGCTCTGAAGAAATGTTCTGACGGTGGTCAGAGTGGAGCAGGACTGTCCCCGTGGCGCCATTGGCTAGCGCGATCGGCTGTTAACCGAAAAGTTGAAGGTTCGAGCCTTCCCGGGTGGGGTGTGTTGCTTTTTTCTTTACGCTGATAGCTTTGAAGATATGTTCTGATGGTGGTGAGCGTGGAGCACTATTGTCTCCGTGGCGCAATTGGCTAGCGCGATCGGCCGTTAACCGAAAGGTTGGAGGTTCGAGCCCACCCGGTGGTGGTGCGGCGCTTTTTTTTTCTCTGGGCTGATAGCTTTGAAGATATGTTCTAATGGTGTTGAGAGTGGAGCAGGACTGTATCCGTGCGTGGCGCAATGGGCTAGCGCAATCAGCTGTTGACCGAAAGATTGGAGTTTCGAGCCCTCCCGGGAGTGGTGTGTTGCTTTTTTCTTTGCGCTGATAGCTTTCAAGATATGTTCTGATGGTGGTGAGAGTGGAGCAAGACTGTCTCCGTGGCGCAAGGAGCTAGCGCGATCGGCTGTTAACCGAACGGTTGGAGGTTCGAGCCCACCCGGTGGTGGTGCAGCGCTTCTTTTTCTTTGCGCTCATAGCTTTGAAGATATGTTCTGATGATGGTGAGAGTGGAGCAAGACTGCCTCCGTGGCGCAATGGGCTAGTGCGATCGGCTGTTAACCGAAAGGTTAAAGTTTTGAGCCCTCCCGGGAGTGGTGTGTTGCTTTTTTCTTTGCGGTAATAGCTTTGAAGATATGTTCTGATGGTGGTGAGAGTGGAGCAGGACTGTCTTCGTGGCGCAATTGGCTAGTGCGATCGGCTGTTAACCGAAAAGTTGGAGGTTCGAGCTCTCCCGGTGGTGGTGTGGCGCTTTTTTTCTGTGGGCTGATAGCTTAAAGATATGTTCTGATGGTGGTGAGAGTGGAGCAGGACTGTCTCCGTGGCGCAATTGGCTAGCGTGATCGGCTATTAACCGGAATGTTGGAGGTTCGAGCCCACGCGTTGGTAGTGCGGCGCTTTTTTTTCTTTGGGCTGATAGCTTTCAAGATATGATCTAATGGTGGTAAGAGTGGAGCAGGACTGTCTCCGTGGCGCCATTGGCTAGCGCGATCGGCAGTTAACCGAAAGGTTGGAGTTTCGAGCCCACCCGGTGGTGGTGCGGCGCTTTTTTTTCTTTGGGCTGGTAGCTTTGAAGATATGTTATGATGGTGGTGAGAGTGAAGCAGGACTGTCTCCGTGGCGCAATGCGCTAGCGCGATCGGCTTTTGACCGAAAGGTTGGAGTTTCGAGCCCTCCCGGGAGTGGTGTGTTGCTTTTTTCTTTGCGCTGATAGCTTTGAAGATATGTTCTGATGGTGGTGAGAGTGGAGCAGGACTGTCTTCGTGGCGCAATTGGCTAGCGTGATCGGCTGTTAACCGAACGGTTGGAGGTTCGAGCCCACCCGGTGGTGGTGCAGCGCTTCTTTTTCTTTGCGCTCATAGCTTTGAAGATATGTTCTGATGATGGTGAGAGTGGAGCAAGACTGCCTCCGTGGCGCAATGGGCTAGTGCGATCGGCTGTTAACCGAAAGGTTAAAGTTTTGAGCCCTCCCGGGACTGGTGTGTTGCTTTTTTCTTTGCGGTAATAGCTTTGAAGATATGTTCTGATGGTGGTGAGAGTGGAGCAGGACTGTCTTCGTGGCGCAATTGGCTAGCGCGATCGGCTGTTAACCGAAAGGCTGGAAGTTCGAGCCCACCCGGTGGTGGTGCGGTGCTTTTTTTTCTTTGGGCTGATAGCTTTGAAGATATGTTCTGATGGTGGTGAGAGGGGAGCAAGACTGTCTCCGTGGTGCAATGCGCTAGCGCGATCGGCTTTTGACCGAAAGGTTGGAGTTTCGAGCCCTCCCGGGAGTGGTGTGTTGCTTTTTTCTTTGCGCTGATAGCTTTGAAGATGTGTTCTGATGGTGGTGAGAGTGGAGCAAGACTGTCTCCGTGGCGAAATGGGCTAGTGCGATCGGCTGTTAACCGAAAGGTTGGAGGTTCGAGCCCACCCGTTGTGGTGCAGCGCTTTTTTTTCTTTGCGCTGATAGCTTTGAAGATATGTTCTGATGATGCTGAGAGTGGAGCAAGACTGCCGCCGTGGCGCAATGGGCTAGCGCGATCGGCTGTTAACCGAAAGCTTGGAGTTTCGAGCCCTCCCGGGAGTGGTGTGTTGCTTTTTTCTTTGCGGTAATAGCTTTGAAGATATGTTCTGATGGTGGTGAGAGTGGAGCAGGACTGTCTTCGTGGCGCAATCGGCTAGCGCGATCGGCTGTTAACCGAAAGTTTGGAGGTTCGAGCCCAACCGGTGGTGGTGCAGCGCTTTTTTTCTTTGGGGTGATAGCTCATAAGAAATGTTCTGACGGTGGTGAGAGTGGAGCACGACTGTCTCCGTGGGGCAACTGGCTAGCGCGATCGGCTGTTAACCGAAAGGTTGGAGGTTCGAGGCCACCCGAGTGGTGGTGCGACGCTTTTTTTTCTTTGGGCTGATAGCTCTGAAGAAATGTTCTAACGGTGGTGAGAGTGGAGCAGGACTGTCTCCGTGGCGCAATTGGCTAGCGCGATTGGCTGTTAACCGGAATGTTGGAGGTTCGAGCCCACGCGTTGGTGGTGCGGCGCTTTTTTTTCTTTGGGCTGATAGCTTTCAAGATATGATCTAACGGTGGTAAGAGTGGAGCAGGACTGTCTCCGTGGCGCCATTGGCTAGCGCGATCGGCAGTTAACCGAAAGGTTGGAGTTTTGAGCCCACCCGGTGGTGGTGCGGCGCTTTTTTTTCTTTGGGCTGGTAGCTTTGAAGATATGCTATGATGGTGGTGAGAGTGAAGCAGGACTGTTTCCGTGGCGCAATGCGCTAGCGCGATCGGCTTTTGACCGAAAGGTTGGAGTTTCGAGCCCTCCCGGGAGTGGTGTGTTGCTTTTTTCTTTGCGCTGATAGCTTTGAAGATATGTTCAGATGGTGGTGAGAGTGGAGCAAGACTGTCTCCGTGGCGAAATGGGCTAGTGCGATCGGCTGTTAACCGAAAGATTGGAGGTTCGAGCCCACCCGTTGTGGTGCAGCGCTTTTTTATCTTTGCGCTGATAGCTTTGAAGATATGTTCTGATGATGCTGAGAGTGGAGCAAGAGTGCCGCCGTGGCGCAATGGGCTAGCGCGATCGGCTGTTAACCGAAAGCTTGGAGTTTCGAGCCCTCCCGGGAGTGGTGTGTTGCTTTTTTCTTTGCGCTGATAGCTTTCAAGATATGTTCTGATGGTGGTGAGAGTGGAGCAAGACTGTCTCCGTGGCGCAATAGGCTAGCGCGATCTGCTGTTAACCGAAAGGTTGGAGGTTCGAGCCCACCCGGTGGTGGTGCGGCGCTTTTTTTCTTTGGGCTGATAGCTTTGAAGATATGTTCTAATTGTGGTGAGAGTGGAGCAGGACTGTCTCCGTGGAGCAATTGGCCAGCGCGATCGGCTGTTGACCGAAAAGTTGGAGGTTCGAGCCCTCCCGGGAGTGGTGTTTTGCTTTTTTCTTTGCGCTGATAGCTTTGAAGATATGTTCTGATGGTGGTGAGAGTGGAGCACGACTGTCTCAGTGGCGCAATTGGTTAGCGCGATCGGCTGTTAACCGAAAGGTTGGAGGTTCGAGCCCACCCGGTGGTGGTGCGGTGCTTTTTTTTCTTTGGGCCGATAGCTTTGAAGATATGTTCTGATGGTGGTGAGAGGGGAGCAAGACTGTCTCCGTGGCGCAATGCGCTATCGCGATCGGCTGTTAACCGAAAGGTTGGAGGTTCGAGCCCACCCGGTGGTGGTGCGGCGCTTTTTTTTTCTTCGGGCTGATAGCTCTGAAGAAATGTTCTGACGGTGGTCAGAGTGGAGCAGGACTGTCCCCGTAGCGCCGTTGGCTCGCGCGATCGGCTGTTAACCGAAAAGTTGAAGGTTCGAGCCTTCCCGAGTGGGGTGTGTTGCTTTTTTCTTTACGCTGATAGCTTTGAAGATATGTTCTGATGGTGGTGAGCGTGGAGCACTATTGTCTCCGTGGCGCAATTGGCTAGCGCGATCGGCCGTTAACCGAAAGGTTGGAGGTTCGAGCCCACCCGGTGGTGGTGCGGCGCTTTTTTTTTCTCTGGGCTGATAGCTTTGAAGATATGTTCTAATGGTGTTGAGAGTGGAGCATGACTGTCTCCGTGGCGCAATGGGCTCGCGCAATCAGCTGTTGACCGAAAGGTTGGAGTTTCGAGCCCTCCCGGGAGTGGTGTGTTGCTTTTTTCTTTGCGCTGATAGCTTTCAAGATATGTTCTGATGGTGGTGAGAGTGGAGCAAGACTGTCTCCGTGGCGCAAGGAGCTAGCGCGATCGGCTGTTAACCGAACGGTTGGAGGTTCGAGCCCACCCGGTGGTGGTGCGGTGCTTTTTTTCTTTGGGCTGATAGCTTTGAAGATATGTTCTGATGGTGGTGAGAGGGGAGCAAGACTGTCTCCGTGGCGCAATGCGCTAGCGCGATCGGCTTTTGACCGAAAGGTTGGAGTTTCGAGCCCTCCCGGGAGTGGTGTGTTGCTTTTTTTTTTGCGCTGATAGCTTTGAAGATATGTTCTGATGGTGGTGAGAGTGGAGCAAGACTGTCTCCGTGGCGAAATGGGCTAGTGCGATCGGCTGTTAACCGAAAGATTGGAGGTTCGAGCCCACCCGTTGTGGTGCAGCGCTTTTTTATCTTTGCGCTGATAGCTTTGAAGATATGTTCTGATGATGCTGAGAGTGGAGCAAGAGTGCCGCCGTGGCGCAATGGGCTAGCGCGATCGGCTGTTAACCGAAAGCTTGGAGTTTCGAGCCCTCCCGGGAGTGGTGTGTTGCTTTTTTCTTTGCGGTAATAGCTTTGAAGATAGGTTCTGATGGTGGTCAGAGTGGAGCAGGGCTGTCTTCGTGGCGCAATTGGCTAGCACGATCGGCTGTTAACCGAAAGGTTGGAGGTTCGAGCCCAACCGGTGGTGGTGCAGCGCTTTTTTTTTCTTTGGGGTGATAGCTCTGAAGAAATGGTCTGACGGTGGTGAGAGTGGAGCAAGACTGTCCCCGTGGCGCAATTGGCTAGCGCGATCGGCTGTTAACCGAAAAGTTGGAGGTTCGAGCCCTCCCGGGTGGGGTGTGTTGCTTTTTTCTTTGCGCTGATAGCTTTGAAGATATGTTGTGATGGTGGTGAGAGTGGAGCACGATTGTCTCCGTGGCGCAATTGGCTAGCGCGATCTGCTGTTAACCGAAAGGTTGGAGGTTCGAGCCCACCCGGTGGTGGTGCGGCGCTTTTTTTCTTTGGGCTGATAGCTTTGAAGATATGTTCTAATTGTGGTGAGAGTGGAGCAGGACTGTCTCCGTGGCGCAATTGGCCAGCGCGATCGGCTGTTGACCGAAAAGTTGGAGGTTAGAGCCCTCCCGGGAGTGGTGTTTTGCTTTTTTCTTTGCGCTGATAGCTTTGAAGATATGTTCTGATGGTGGTGAGAGTGGAGCACGACTGTCTCCGTGGCGCAATTGGTTAGCGCGATCGGCTGTTAACCGAAAGGTTGGAGGTTCGAGCCCACCCGGTGGTGGTGCGGTGCTTTTTTTTCTTTGGGCTGATAGCTTTGAAGATATGTTCTGATGGTGGTGAGAGGGGAGCAAGACTGTCTCCATGGCGCAATGCGCTATCGCGATCGGCTGTTAACCGAAAGGTTGGAGGTTCGAGCCCACCCGGTGGTGGTGCGGCGCTTTTTTTTTCTTCGGGCTGATAGCTCTGAAGAAATGTTCTGACGGTGGTCAGAGTGGAGCAGGACTGTCCCCGTGGCGCCATTGGCTAGCGCGATCGGCTGTTAACCGAAAAGTTGAAGGTTCGAGCCTTCCCGGGTGGGGTGTGTTGCTTTTTTCTTTACGCTGATAGCTTTGAAGATATGTTGTGATGGTGGTGAGAGTGGAGCACGATTGTCTCCGTGGCGCAATTGGCTAGCGCGATCTGCTGTTAACCGAAAGGTTGGAGGTTCGAGCCCACCCGGTGGTGGTGCGGCGCTTTTTTTCTTTGGGCTGATAGCTTTGAAGATATGTTCTAATTGTGGTGAGAGTGGAGCAGGACTGTCTCCGTGGCGCAATTGGCCAGCGCGATCGGCTGTTGACCGAAAAGTTGGAGGTTAGAGCCCTCCCGGGAGTGGTGTTTTGCTTTTTTCTTTGCGCTGATAGCTTTGAAGATATGTTCTGATGGTGGTGAGAGTGGAGCAGGACTGTCTCCGTGGCGCAATTGGCCAGCGCGATCGGCTGTTGACCGAAAAGTTGGAGGTTAGAGCCCTCCCGGGAGTGGTGTTTTGCTTTTTTCTTTGCGCTGATAGCTTTGAAGATATGTTCTGATGGTGGTGAGAGTGGAGCACGACTGTCTCCGTGGCGCAATTGGTTAGCGCGATCGGCTGTTAACCGAAAGGTTGGAGGTTCGAGCCCAACCGGTGGTGGTGCAGCGCTTTTTTTTTCTTTGGGGTGATAGCTCTGAAGAAATGGTCTGACGGTGGTGAGAGTGGAGCAAGACTGTCCCCGTGGCGCAATTGGCTAGCGCGATCGGCTGTTAACCGAAAAGTTGGAGGTTCGAGCCCTCCCGGGAGTGGTGTGTTGCTTTTTTCTTTGCGCTGATAGCTTTGAAGATATGTTCTGATGGTGGTGAGAGTGGAGCAGGACTGTCTTCGTGGCGCAATTGGCTAGCGTGATCGGCTGTTAACCGAACGGTTGGAGGTTCGAGCCCACCCGGTGGTGGTGCAGCGCTTCTTTTTCTTTGCGCTCATAGCTTTGAAGATATGTTCTGATGATGGTGAGAGTGGAGCAAGACTGCCTCCGTGGCGCAATGGGCTAGTGCGATCGGCTGTTAACCGAAAGGTTAAAGTTTTGAGCCCTCCCGGGACTGGTGTGTTGCTTTTTTCTTTGCGGTAATAGCTTTGAAGATATGTTCTGATGGTGGTGAGAGTGGAGCAGGACTGTCTTCGTGGCGCAATTGGCTAGCGCGATCGGCTGTTAACCGAAAGGCTGGAAGTTCGAGCCCACCCGGTGGTGGTGCGGTGCTTTTTTTTCTTTGGGCTGATAGCTTTGAAGATATGTTCTGATGGTGGTGAGAGGGGAGCAAGACTGTCTCCGTGGTGCAATGCGCTAGCGCGATCGGCTTTTGACCGAAAGGTTGGAGTTTCGAGCCCTCCCGGGAGTGGTGTGTTGCTTTTTTCTTTGCGCTGATAGCTTTGAAGATGTGTTCTGATGGTGGTGAGAGTGGAGCAAGACTGTCTCCGTGGCGAAATGGGCTAGTGCGATCGGCTGTTAACCGAAAGGTTGGAGGTTCGAGCCCACCCGTTGTGGTGCAGCGCTTTTTTTTCTTTGCGCTGATAGCTTTGAAGATATGTTCTGATGATGCTGAGAGTGGAGCAAGACTGCCGCCGTGGCGCAATGGGCTAGCGCGATCGGCTGTTAACCGAAAGCTTGGAGTTTCGAGCCCTCCCGGGAGTGGTGTGTTGCTTTTTTCTTTGCGGTAATAGCTTTGAAGATATGTTCTGATGGTGGTGAGAGTGGAGCAGGACTGTCTTCGTGGCGCAATCGGCTAGCGCGATCGGCTGTTAACCGAAAGTTTGGAGGTTCGAGCCCAACCGGTGGTGGTGCAGCGCTTTTTTTCTTTGGGGTGATAGCTCATAAGAAATGTTCTGACGGTGGTGAGAGTGGAGCACGACTGTCTCCGTGGGGCAATTGGCTAGCGCGATCGGCTGTTAACCGAAAGGTTGGAGGTTCGAGGCCACCCGAGTGGTGGTGCGACGCTTTTTTTTCTTTGGGCTGATAGCTCTGAAGAAATGTTCTAACGGTGGTGAGAGTGGAGCAGGACTGTCTCCGTGGCGCAATTGGCTAGCGCGATTGGCTGTTAACCGGAATGTTGGAGGTTCGAGCCCACGCGTTGGTGGTGCGGCGCTTTTTTTTCTTTGGGCTGATAGCTTTCAAGATATGATCTAACGGTGGTAAGAGTGGAGCAGGACTGTCTCCGTGGCGCCATTGGCTAGCGCGATCGGCAGTTAACCGAAAGGTTGGAGTTTTGAGCCCACCCGGTGGTGGTGCGGCGCTTTTTTTTCTTTGGGCTGGTAGCTTTGAAGATATGCTATGATGGTGGTGAGAGTGAAGCAGGACTGTTTCCGTGGCGCAATGCGCTAGCGCGATCGGCTTTTGACCGAAAGGTTGGAGTTTCGAGCCCTCCCGGGAGTGGTGTGTTGCTTTTTTCTTTGCGCTGATAGCTTTGAAGATATGTTCAGATGGTGGTGAGAGTGGAGCAAGACTGTCTCCGTGGCGAAATGGGCTAGTGCGATCGGCTGTTAACCGAAAGATTGGAGGTTCGAGCCCACCCGTTGTGGTGCAGCGCTTTTTTATCTTTGCGCTGATAGCTTTGAAGATATGTTCTGATGATGCTGAGAGTGGAGCAAGAGTGCCGCCGTGGCGCAATGGGCTAGCGCGATCGGCTGTTAACCGAAAGCTTGGAGTTTCGAGCCCTCCCGGGAGTGGTGTGTTGCTTTTTTCTTTGCGCTGATAGCTTTCAAGATATGTTCTGATGGTGGTGAGAGTGGAGCAAGACTGTCTCCGTGGCGCAATAGGCTAGCGCGATCTGCTGTTAACCGAAAGGTTGGAGGTTCGAGCCCACCCGGTGGTGGTGCGGCGCTTTTTTTCTTTGGGCTGATAGCTTTGAAGATATGTTCTAATTGTGGTGAGAGTGGAGCAGGACTGTCTCCGTGGAGCAATTGGCCAGCGCGATCGGCTGTTGACCGAAAAGTTGGAGGTTCGAGCCCTCCCGGGAGTGGTGTTTTGCTTTTTTCTTTGCGCTGATAGCTTTGAAGATATGTTCTGATGGTGGTGAGAGTGGAGCACGACTGTCTCAGTGGCGCAATTGGTTAGCGCGATCGGCTGTTAACCGAAAGGTTGGAGGTTCGAGCCCACCCGGTGGTGGTGCGGTGCTTTTTTTTCTTTGGGCCGATAGCTTTGAAGATATGTTCTGATGGTGGTGAGAGGGGAGCAAGACTGTCTCCGTGGCGCAATGCGCTATCGCGATCGGCTGTTAACCGAAAGGTTGGAGGTTCGAGCCCACCCGGTGGTGGTGCGGCGCTTTTTTTTTCTTCGGGCTGATAGCTCTGAAGAACTGTTCTGACGGTGGTCAGAGTGGAGCAGGACTGTCCCCGTAGCGCCGTTGGCTCGCGCGATCGGCTGTTAACCGAAAAGTTGAAGGTTCGAGCCTTCCCGAGTGGGGTGTGTTGCTTTTTTCTTTACGCTGATAGCTTTGAAGATATGTTCTGATGGTGGTGAGCGTGGAGCACTATTGTCTCCGTGGCGCAATTGGCTAGCGCGATCGGCCGTTAACCGAAAGGTTGGAGGTTCGAGCCCACCCGGTGGTGGTGCGGCGCTTTTTTTTTCTCTGGGCTGATAGCTTTGAAGATATGTTCTAATGGTGTTGAGAGTGGAGCATGACTGTCTCCGTGGCGCAATGGGCTCGCGCAATCAGCTGTTGACCGAAAGGTTGGAGTTTCGAGCCCTCCCGGGAGTGGTGTGTTGCTTTTTTCTTTGCGCTGATAGCTTTCAAGATATGTTCTGATGGTGGTGAGAGTGGAGCAAGACTGTCTCCGTGGCGCAAGGAGCTAGCGCGATCGGCTGTTAACCGAACGGTTGGAGGTTCGAGCCCACCCGGTGGTGGTGCGGTGCTTTTTTTCTTTGGGCTGATAGCTTTGAAGATATGTTCTGATGGTGGTGAGAGGGGAGCAAGACTGTCTCCGTGGCGCAATGCGCTAGCGCGATCGGCTTTTGACCGAAAGGTTGGAGTTTCGAGCCCTCCCGGGAGTGGTGTGTTGCTTTTTTCTTTGCGCTGATAGCTTTGAAGATATGTTCTGATGGTGGTGAGAGTGGAGCAAGACTGTCTCCGTGGCGAAATGGGCTAGTGCGATCGGCTGTTAACCGAAAGATTGGAGGTTCGAGCCCACCCGTTGTGGTGCAGCGCTTTTTTATCTTTGCGCTGATAGCTTTGAAGATATGTTCTGATGATGCTGAGAGTGGAGCAAGAGTGCCGCCGTGGCGCAATGGGCTAGCGCGATCGGCTGTTAACCGAAAGCTTGGAGTTTCGAGCCCTCCCGGGAGTGGTGTGTTGCTTTTTTCTTTGCGGTAATAGCTTTGAAGATAGGTTCTGATGGTGGTCAGAGTGGAGCAGGGCTGTCTTCGTGGCGCAATTGGCTAGCACGATCGGCTGTTAACCGAAAGGTTGGAGGTTCGAGCCCAACCGGTGGTGGTGCAGCGCTTTTTTTTTCTTTGGGGTGATAGCTCTGAAGAAATGGTCTGACGGTGGTGAGAGTGGAGCAAGACTGTCCCCGTGGCGCAATTGGCTAGCGCGATCGGCTGTTAACCGAAAAGTTGGAGGTTCGAGCCCTCCCGGGTGGGGTGTGTTGCTTTTTTCTTTGCGCTGATAGCTTTGAAGATATGTTGTGATGGTGGTGAGAGTGGAGCACGATTGTCTCCGTGGCGCAATTGGCTAGCGCGATCTGCTGTTAACCGAAAGGTTGGAGGTTCGAGCCCACCCGGTGGTGGTGCGGCGCTTTTTTTCTTTGGGCTGATAGCTTTGAAGATATGTTCTAATTGTGGTGAGAGTGGAGCAGGACTGTCTCCGTGGCGCAATTGGCCAGCGCGATCGGCTGTTGACCGAAAAGTTGGAGGTTAGAGCCCTCCCGGGAGTGGTGTTTTGCTTTTTTCTTTGCGCTGATAGCTTTGAAGATATGTTCTGATGGTGGTGAGAGTGGAGCACGACTGTCTCCGTGGCGCAATTGGTTAGCGCGATCGGCTGTTAACCGAAAGGTTGGAGGTTCGAGCCCACCCGGTGGTGGTGCGGTGCTTTTTTTTCTTTGGGCTGATAGCTTTGAAGATATGTTCTGATGGTGGTGAGAGGGGAGCAAGACTGTCTCCATGGCGCAATGCGCTATCGCGATCGGCTGTTAACCGAAAGGTTGGAGGTTCGAGCCCACCCGGTGGTGGTGCGGCGCTTTTTTTTTCTTCGGGCTGATAGCTCTGAAGAAATGTTCTGACGGTGGTCAGAGTGGAGCAGGACTGTCCCCGTGGCGCCATTGGCTAGCGCGATCGGCTGTTAACCGAAAAGTTGAAGGTTCGAGCCTTCCCGGGTGGGGTGTGTTGCTTTTTTCTTTACGCTGATAGCTTTGAAGATATGTTCTGATGGTGGTGAGCGTGGAGCACTATTGTCTCCGTGGCGCAATTGGCTAGCGCGATCGGCCGTTAACCGAAAGGTTGGAGGTTCGAGCCCACCCGGTGGTGGTGCGGCGCTTTTTTTTTCTCTGGGCTGATAGCTTTGAAGATATGTTCTAATGGTGTTGAGAGTGGAGCAGGACTGTATCCGTGCGTGGCGCAATGGGCTAGCGCAATCAGCTGTTGACCGAAAGATTGGAGTTTCGAGCCCTCCCGGGAGTGGTGTGTTGCTTTTTTCTTTGCGCTGATAGCTTTCAAGATATGTTCTGATGGTGGTGAGAGTGGAGCAAGACTGTCTCCGTGGCGCAAGGAGCTAGCGCGATCGGCTGTTAACCGAACGGTTGGAGGTTCGAGCCCACCCGGTGGTGGTGCAGCGCTTCTTTTTCTTTGCGCTCATAGCTTTGAAGATATGTTCTGATGATGGTGAGAGTGGAGCAAGACTGCCTCCGTGGCGCAATGGGCTAGTGCGATCGGCTGTTAACCGAAAGGTTAAAGTTTTGAGCCCTCCCGGGAGTGGTGTGTTGCTTTTTTCTTTGCGGTAATAGCTTTGAAGATATGTTCTGATGGTGGTGAGAGTGGAGCAGGACTGTCTTCGTGGCGCAATTGGCTAGTGCGATCGGCTGTTAACCGAAAGGCTGGAAGTTCGAGCCCAACCGGTGGTGGTGCGGCGCTTTTTTTTCTTTGGGGTGATAGCTCTAAAGAAATGTTCTGACGGTGGTGAGAGTGGAGCACGACTGTCTCCGTGGGGCAATTGGCTAGCGCGATCGGCTGTTAACCGAAAGGTTGGAGGTTCGAGCCCACCCGGTGGTGGTGCGGCGCTTTTTTTTCTTTGGGGTGATAGCTCTGAAGAAATGGTCTGACGGTGGTGAGAGTGGAGCGGGACTCTCCCCTTGGCGCAATTGGCTAGCGCGATCGGCTGTTAACCGAAAAGTTGGAGGTTCGAGCCCTCCCGGGTGGGGTGTGTTGCTTTTTTCTTTGCGCTGATAGCTCTGAAGATATGTTCTGATGGCAGTGAGAGTGGAGCACGATTGTCTCCGTGGCGCAATTGGCTAGCGCGATCTGCTGTTAACCGAAAGGTTGGAGGTTCGAGCCCACCCGGTGGTGGTGCGGCGCTTTTTTTTTCTCTGGGCTGATAGCTTTGAAGATATGTTCTAATGGTGTTGAGAGTGGAGCAGGACTGTCTCCGTGGCGCAATGGGCTAGCGCAATCAGCTGTTGACCGAAAGGTTGGAGTTTCGAGCCCTCCCGGGAGTGGTGTGTTGCTTTTTTCTTTGCGCTGATAGCTTTCAAGATATGTTCTGATGGTGGCGAGAGTGGAGCAAGACTGTCTCCGTGGCGCAAGGAGCTAGCGCGATCGGCTGTTAACCGAACGGTTGGAGGTTCGAGCCCACCCGGTGGTGGTGCAGCGCTTCTTTTTCTTTGCGCTCATAGCTTTGAAGATATGTTCTGATGATGGTGAGAGTGGAGCAAGACTGCCTCCGTGGCGCAATGGGCTAGTGCGATCGGCTGTTAACCGAAAGGTTAAAGTTTTGAGCCCTCCCGGGAGTGGTGTGTTGCTTTTTTCTTTGCGGTAATAGCTTTGAAGATATGTTCTGATGGTGGTGAGAGTGGAGCAGGACTGTCTTCGTGGCGCAATCGGCTAGCGCGATCGGCTGTTAACCGAAAGGCTGGAAGTTCGAGCCCACCCGGTGGTGGTGCGGTGCTTTTTTTTCTTTGGGCTGATAGCTTTGAAGATATGTTCTGATGGTGGTGAGAGGGGAGCAAGACTGTCTCCGTGGTGCAATGCGCTAGCGCGATCGGCTTTTGACCGAAAGGTTGGAGTTTCGAGCCCTCCCGGGAGTGGTGTGTTGCTTTTTTCTTTGCGCTGATAGCTTTGAAGATGTGTTTTGATGGTGGTGAGAGTGGAGCAAGACTGTCTCCGTGGCGAAATGGGCTAGTGCGATCGGCTGTTAACCGAAAGGTTGGAGGTTCGAGCCCACCCGTTGTGGTGCAGCGCTTTTTTTTCTTTGCGCTGATAGCTTTGAAGATATGTTCTGATGATGCTGAGAGTGGAGCAAGACTGCCGCCGTGGCGCAATGGGCTAGCGCGATCGGCTGTTAACCGAAAGCTTGGAGTTTCGAGCCCTCCCGGGAGTGGTGTGTTGCTTTTTTCTTTGCGGTAATAGCTTTGAAGATATGTTCTGATGGTGGTGAGAGTGGAGCAGGACTCTCTTCGTGGCGCAATTGGCTAGCGCGATCGGCTGTTAACCGAAAGTTTGGAGGTTCGAGCCCAACCGGTGGTGGTGCAGCGCTTTTTTTCTGTGGGCTGATAGCTTTAAGATATGTTCTGATGGTGGTGAGAGTGGAGCAGGACTGTCTCCGTGGCGCAATTGGCTAGCGTGATCGGCTGTTAACCGGAATGTTGGAGGTTCGAGCCCACGCGTTGGTGGTGCGGCGCTTTTTTTTCTTTGGGCTGATAGCTTTCAAGATATGATCTAACGGTGGTAAGAGAGGAGCAGGACTGTCTCCGTGGCGCCATTGGCTAGCGCGATCGGCAGTTAACCGAAAGGTTGGAGTTTCGAGCCCACCCGGTGGTGGTGCGGTGCTTTTTTTTTCTTTGGGCTGGTAGCTTTGAAGATATGTTATGATGGTGGTGAGAGTGAAGCAGGACTGTCTCCGTGGCGCAATGCGCTAGCGCGATCGGCTTTTGACCGAAAGGTTGGAGTTTCGAGCCCTCCCGGGAGTGGTGTGTTGCTTTTTTCTTTGCGCTGATAGCTTTGAAGATATGTTCTGATGGTGGTGAGAGTGGAGCAAGACTGTCTCCGTGGCGAAATGGGCTAGTGCGATCGGCTGTTAACCGAAAGATTGGAGGTTCGAGCCCACCCGTTGTGGTGCAGCGCTTTTTTATCTTTGCGCTGATAGCTTTGAAGATATGTTCTGATGATGCTGAGAGTGGAGCAAGAGTGTCGCCGTGGCGCAATGGGCTAGCGCGATCGGCTGTTAACCGAAAGCTTGGAGTTTCGAGCCCTCCCGGGAGTGGTGTGTTGCTTTTTTCTTTGCGGTAATAGCTTTGAAGATATGTTCTGATGGTGGTGAGAGTGGAGCAGGACTGTCTTCGTGGCGCAATTGGCTAGCGCGATCGGCTGTTAACCGAAAAGTTGGAGGTTCGAGCTCTCCCGGTGGTGGTGTGGCGCTTTTTTTCTGTGGGCTGATAGCTTAAAGATATGTTCTGATGGTGGTGAGAGTGGAGCAGGACTGTCTCCGTGGCGCAATTGGCTAGCGTGATCGGCTATTAACCGGAATGTTGGAGGTTCGAGCCCACGCGTTGGTAGTGCGGCGCTTTTTTTTCTTTGGGCTGATAGCTTTCAAGATATGATCTAATGGTGGTAAGAGTGGAGCAGGACTGTCTCCGTGGCGCCATTGGCTAGCGCGATCGGCAGTTAACCGAAAGGTTGGAGTTTCGAGCCCACCCGGTGGTGGTGCGGCGCTTTTTTTTTCTTTGGGCTGGTAGCTTTGAAGATATGTTATGATGGTGGTGAGAGTGAAGCAGGACTGTCTCCGTGGCGCAATGCGCTAGCGCGATCGGCTTTTGACCGAAAGGTTGGAGTTTCGAGCCCTCCCGGGAGTGGTGTGTTGCTTTTTTCTTTGCGCTGATAGCTTTGAAGATATGTTCTGATGGTGGTGAGAGTGGAGCAGGACTGTCTTCGTGGCGCAATTGGCTAGCGTGATCGGCTGTTAACCGAACGGTTGGAGGTTCGAGCCCACCCGGTGGTGGTGCAGCGCTTCTTTTTCTTTGCGCTCATAGCTTTGAAGATATGTTCTGATGATGGTGAGAGTGGAGCAAGACTGCCTCCGTGGCGCAATGGGCTAGTGCGATCGGCTGTTAACCGAAAGGTTAAAGTTTTGAGCCCTCCCGGGACTGGTGTGTTGCTTTTTTCTTTGCGGTAATAGCTTTGAAGATATGTTCTGATGGTGGTGAGAGTGGAGCAGGACTGTCTTCGTGGCGCAATTGGCTAGCGCGATCGGCTGTTAACCGAAAGGCTGGAAGTTCGAGCCCACCCGGTGGTGGTGCGGTGCTTTTTTTTCTTTGGGCTGATAGCTTTGAAGATATGTTCTGATGGTGGTGAGAGGGGAGCAAGACTGTCTCCGTGGTGCAATGCGCTAGCGCGATCGGCTTTTGACCGAAAGGTTGGAGTTTCGAGCCCTCCCGGGAGTGGTGTGTTGCTTTTTTCTTTGCGCTGATAGCTTTGAAGATGTGTTTTGATGGTGGTGAGAGTGGAGCAAGACTGTCTCCGTGGCGAAATGGGCTAGTGCGATCGGCTGTTAACCGAAAGGTTGGAGGTTCGAGCCCACCCGTTGTGGTGCAGCGCTTTTTTTTCTTTGCGCTGATAGCTTTGAAGATATGTTCTGATGATGCTGAGAGTGGAGCAAGACTGCCGCCGTGGCGCAATGGGCTAGCGCGATCGGCTGTTAACCGAAAGCTTGGAGTTTCGAGCCCTCCCGGGAGTGGTGTGTTGCTTTTTTCTTTGCGGTAATAGCTTTGAAGATATGTTCTGATGGTGGTGAGAGTGGAGCAGGACTGTCTTCGTGGCGCAATTGGCTAGCGCGATCGGCTGTTAACCGAAAGTTTGGAGGTTCGAGCCCAACCGGTGGTGGTGCAGCGCTTTTTTTCTGTGGGCTGATAGCTTTAAGATATGTTCTGATGGTGGTGAGAGTGGAGCAGGACTGTCTCCGTGGCGCAATTGGCTAGCGTGATCGGCTGTTAACCGGAATGTTGGAGGTTCGAGCCCACGCGTTGGTGGTGCGGCGCTTTTTTTTCTTTGGGCTGATAGCTTTCAAGATATGATCTAACGGTGGTAAGAGAGGAGCAGGACTGTCTCCGTGGTGCCATTGGCTAGCGCGATCGGCAGTTAACCGAAAGGTTGGAGTTTCGAGCCCACCCGGTGGTGGTGCGGTGCTTTTTTTTTCTTTGGGCTGGTAGCTTTGAAGATATGTTATGATGGTGGTGAGAGTGAAGCAGGACTGTCTCCGTGGCGCAATGCGCTAGCGCGATCGGCTTTTGACCGAAAGGTTGGAGTTTCGAGCCCTCCCGGGAGTGGTGTGTTGCTTTTTTCTTTGCGCTGATAGCTTTGAAGATATGTTCTGATGGTGGTGAGAGTGGAGCAAGACTGTCTCCGTGGCGAAATGGGCTAGTGCGATTGGCTGTTAACCGAAAGATTGGAGGTTCGAGCCCACCCGTTGTGGTGCAGCGCTTTTTTATCTTTGCGCTGATAGCTTTGAAGATATGTTCTGATGATGCTGAGAGTGGAGCAAGAGTGTCGCCGTGGCGCAATGGGCTAGCGCGATCGGCTGTTAACCGAAAGCTTGGAGTTTCGAGCCCTCCCGGGAGTGGTGTGTTGCTTTTTTCTTTGCGGTAATAGCTTTGAAGATATGTTCTGATGGTGGTGAGAGTGGAGCAGGACTGTCTTCGTGGCGCAATTGGCTAGCGCGATCGGCTGTTAACCGAAAAGTTGGAGGTTCGAGCTCTCCCGGTGGTGGTGTGGCGCTTTTTTTCTGTGGGCTGATAGCTTAAAGATATGTTCTGATGGTGGTGAGAGTGGAGCAGGACTGTCTCCGTGGCGCAATTGGCTAGCGTGATCGGCTATTAACCGGAATGTTGGAGGTTCGAGCCCACGCGTTGGTAGTGCGGCGCTTTTTTTTCTTTGGGCTGATAGCTTTCAAGATATGATCTAATGGTGGTAAGAGTGGAGCAGGACTGTCTCCGTGGCGCCATTGGCTAGCGCGATCGGCAGTTAACCGAAAGGTTGGAGTTTCGAGCCCACCCGGTGGTGGTGCGGCGCTTTTTTTTTCTTTGGGCTGGTAGCTTTGAAGATATGTTATGATGGTGGTGAGAGTGAAGCAGGACTGTCTCCGTGGCGCATTGCGCTAGCGCGATCGGCTTTTGACCGAAAGGTTGGAGTTTCGAGCCCTCCCGGGAGTGGTGTGTTGCTTTTTTCTTTGCGCTGATAGCTTTGAAGATATGTTCTGATGGTGGTGAGAGTGGAGCAGGACTGTCTTCGTGGCGCAATTGGCTAGCGTGATCGGCTGTTAACCGAACGGTTGGAGGTTCGAGCCCACCCGGTGGTGGTGCAGCGCTTCTTTTTCTTTGCGCTCATAGCTTTGAAGATATGTTCTGATGATGGTGAGAGTGGAGCAAGACTGCCTCCGTGGCGCAATGGGCTAGTGCGATCGGCTGTTAACCGAAAGGTTAAAGTTTTGAGCCCTCCCGGGACTGGTGTGTTGCTTTTTTCTTTGCGGTAATAGCTTTGAAGATATGTTCTGATGGTGGTGAGAGTGGAGCAGGACTGTCTTCGTGGCGCAATTGGCTAGCGCGATCGGCTGTTAACCGAAAGGCTGGAAGTTCGAGCCCACCCGGTGGTGGTGCGGTGCTTTTTTTTCTTTGGGCTGATAGCTTTGAAGATATGTTCTGATGGTGGTGAGAGGGGAGCAAGACTGTCTCCGTGGTGCAATGCGCTAGCGCGATCGGCTTTTGACCGAAAGGTTGGAGTTTCGAGCCCTCCCGGGAGTGGTGTGTTGCTTTTTTCTTTGCGCTGATAGCTTTGAAGATGTGTTCTGATGGTGGTGAGAGTGGAGCAAGACTGTCTCCGTGGCGAAATGGGCTAGTGCGATCGGCTGTTAACCGAAAGGTTGGAGGTTCGAGCCCACCCGTTGTGGTGCAGCGCTTTTTTTTCTTTGCGCTGATAGCTTTGAAGATATGTTCTGATGATGCTGAGAGTGGAGCAAGACTGCCGCCGTGGCGCAATGGGCTAGCGCGATCGGCTGTTAACCGAAAGCTTGGAGTTTCGAGCCCTCCCGGGAGTGGTGTGTTGCTTTTTTCTTTGCGGTAATAGCTTTGAAGATATGTTCTGATGGTGGTGAGAGTGGAGCAGGACTGTCTTCGTGGCGCAATCGGCTAGCGCGATCGGCTGTTAACCGAAAGTTTGGAGGTTCGAGCCCAACCGGTGGTGGTGCAGCGCTTTTTTTCTTTGGGGTGATAGCTCATAAGAAATGTTCTGACGGTGGTGAGAGTGGAGCACGACTGTCTCCGTGGGGCAATTGGCTAGCGCGATCGGCTGTTAACCGAAAGGTTGGAGGTTCGAGGCCACCCGAGTGGTGGTGCGACGCTTTTTTTTCTTTGGGCTGATAGCTCTGAAGAAATGTTCTAACAGTGGTGAGAGTGGAGCAGGACTGTCTCCGTGGCGCAATTGGCTAGCGCGATTGGCTGTTAACCGGAATGTTGGAGGTTCGAGCCCACGCGTTGGTGGTGCGGCGCTTTTTTTTCTTTGGGCTGATAGCTTTCAAGATATGATCTAACGGTGGTAAGAGTGGAGCAGGACTGTCTCCGTGGCGCCATTGGCTAGCGCGATCGGCAGTTAACCGAAAGGTTGGAGTTTTGAGCCCACCCGGTGGTGGTGCGGCGCTTTTTTTTCTTTGGGCTGGTAGCTTTGAAGATATGCTATGATGGTGGTGAGAGTGAAGCAGGACTGTTTCCGTGGCGCAATGCGCTAGCGCGATCGGCTTTTGACCGAAAGGTTGGAGTTTCGAGCCCTCCCGGGAGTGGTGTGTTGCTTTTTTCTTTGCGCTGATAGCTTTGAAGATATGTTCAGATGGTGGTGAGAGTGGAGCAAGACTGTCTCCGTGGCGAAATGGGCTAGTGCGATCGGCTGTTAACCGAAAGATTGGAGGTTCGAGCCCACCCGTTGTGGTGCAGCGGTTTTTTATCTTTGCGCTAATAGCTTTGAAGATATGTTCTGATGATGCTGAGAGTGGAGCAAGAGTGCCGCCGTGGCGCAATGGGCTAGCGCGATCGGCTGTTAACCGAAAGCTTGGAGTTTCGAGCCCTCCCGGGAGTGGTGTGTTGCTTTTTTCTTTGCGCTGATAGCTTTCAAGATATGTTCTGATGGTGGTGAGAGTGGAGCAAGACTGTCTCCGTGGCGCAATAGGCTAGCGCGATCTGCTGTTAACCGAAAGGTTGGAGGTTCGAGCCCACCCGGTGGTGGTGCGGCGCTTTTTTTCTTTGGGCTGATAGCTTTGAAGATATGTTCTAATTGTGATGAGAGTGGAGCAGGACTGTCTCCGTGGAGCAATTGGCCAGCGCGATCGGCTGTTGACCGAAAAGTTGGAGGTTCGAGCCCTCCCGGGAGTGGTGTTTTGCTTTTTTCTTTGCGCTGATAGCTTTGAAGATATGTTCTGATGGTGGTGAGAGTGGAGCACGACTGTCTCAGTGGCGCAATTGGTTAGCGCGATCGGCTGTTAACCGAAAGGTTGGAGGTTCGAGCCCACCCGGTGGTGGTGCGGTGCTTTTTTTTCTTTGGGCCGATAGCTTTGAAGATATGTTCTGATGGTGGTGAGAGGGGAGCAAGACTGTCTCCGTGGCGCAATGCGCTATCGCGATCGGCTGTTAACCGAAAGGTTGGAGGTTCGAGCCCACCCGGTGGTGGTGCGGCGCTTTTTTTTTCTTCGGGCTGATAGCTCTGAAGAAATGTTCTGACGGTGGTCAGAGTGGAGCAGGACTGTCCCCGTAGCGCCGTTGGCTCGCGCGATCGGCTGTTAACCGAAAAGTTGAAGGTTCGAGCCTTCCCGAGTGGGGTGTGTTGCTTTTTTCTTTACGCTGATAGCTTTGAAGATATGTTCTGATGGTGGTGAGCGTGGAGCACTATTGTCTCCGTGGCGCAATTGGCTAGCGCGATCGGCCGTTAACCGAAAGGTTGGAGGTTCGAGCCCACCCGGTGGTGGTGCGGCGCTTTTTTTTTCTCTGGGCTGATAGCTTTGAAGATATGTTCTAATGGTGTTGAGAGTGGAGCATGACTGTCTCCGTGGCGCAATGGGCTCGCGCAATCAGCTGTTCACCGAAAGGTTGGAGTTTCGAGCCCTCCCGGGAGTGGTGTGTTGCTTTTTTCTTTGCGCTGATAGCTTTCAAGATATGTTCTGATGGTGGTGAGAGTGGAGCAAGACTGTCTCCGTGGCGCAAGGAGCTAGCGCGATCGGCTGTTAACCGAACGGTTGGAGGTTCGAGCCCACCCGGTGGTGGTGCGGTGCTTTTTTTCTTTGGGCTGATAGCTTTGAAGATATGTTCTGATGGTGGTGAGAGGGGAGCAAGACTGTCTCCGTGGCGCAATGCGCTAGCGCGATCGGCTTTTGACCGAAAGGTTGGAGTTTCGAGCCCTCCCGGGAGTGGTGTGTTGCTTTTTTCTTTGCGCTGATAGCTTTGAAGATATGTTCTGATGGTGGTGAGAGTGGAGCAAGACTGTCTCCGTGGCGAAATGGGCTAGTGCGATCGGCTGTTAACCGAAAGGTTGGAGGTTCGAGCCCACCCGTTGTGGTGCAGCGCTTTTTTTTCTTTGGGGTGATAGCTTTGAAGATATGTTCTGATGGTGGTGAGAGTGGAGCAAGACTGTCTCCGTGGCGAAATGGGCTAGTGCGATCGGCTGTTAACCGAAAGATTGGAGGTTCGAGCCCACCCGTTGTGGTGCAGCGCTTTTTTATCTTTGCGCTGATAGCTTTGAAGATATGTTCTGATGATGCTGAGAGTGGAGCAAGAGTGCCGCCGTGGCGCAATGGGCTAGCGCGATCGGCTGTTAACCGAAAGCTTGGAGTTTCGAGCCCTCCCGGGAGTGGTGTGTTGCTTTTTTCTTTGCGGTAATAGCTTTGAAGATAGGTTCTGATGGTGGTCAGAGTGGAGCAGGGCTGTCTTCGTGGCGCAATTGGCTAGCACGATCGGCTGTTAACCGAAAGGTTGGAGGTTCGAGCCCAACCGGTGGTGGTGCAGCGCTTTTTTTTTCTTTGGGGTGATAGCTCTGAAGAAATGGTCTGACGGTGGTGAGAGTGGAGCAAGACTGTCCCCGTGGCGCAATTGGCTAGCGCGATCGGCTGTTAACCGAAAAGTTGGAGGTTCGAGCCCTCCCGGGTGGGGTGTGTTGCTTTTTTCTTTGCGCTGATAGCTTTGAAGATATGTTGTGATGGTGGTGAGAGTGGAGCACGATTGTCTCCGTGGCGCAATTGGCTAGCGCGATCTGCTGTTAACCGAAAGGTTGGAGGTTCGAGCCCACCCGGTGGTGGTGCGGCGCTTTTTTTCTTTGGGCTGATAGCTTTGAAGATATGTTCTAATTGTGGTGAGAGTGGAGCAGGACTGTCTCCGTGGCGCAATTGGCCAGCGCGATCGGCTGTTGACCGAAAAGTTGGAGGTTAGAGCCCTCCCGGGAGTGGTGTTTTGCTTTTTTCTTTGCGCTGATAGCTTTGAAGATATGTTCTGATGGTGGTGAGAGTGGAGCACGACTGTCTCCGTGGCGCAATTGGTTAGCGCGATCGGCTGTTAACCGAAAGGTTGGAGGTTCGAGCCCACCCGGTGGTGGTGCGGTGCTTTTTTTTCTTTGGGCTGATAGCTTTGAAGATATGTTCTGATGGTGGTGAGAGGGGAGCAAGACTGTCTCCATGGCGCAATGCGCTATCGCGATCGGCTGTTAACCGAAAGGTTGGAGGTTCGAGCCCACCCGGTGGTGGTGCGGCGCTTTTTTTTTCTTCGGGCTGATAGCTCTGAAGAAATGTTCTGACGGTGGTCAGAGTGGAGCAGGACTGTCCCCGTGGCGCCATTGGCTAGCGCGATCGGCTGTTAACCGAAAAGTTGAAGGTTCGAGCCTTCCCGGGTGGGGTGTGTTGCTTTTTTCTTTACGCTGATAGCTTTGAAGATATGTTCTGATGGTGGTGAGCGTGGAGCACTATTGTCTCCGTGGCGCAATTGGCTAGCGCGATCGGCCGTTAACCGAAAGGTTGGAGGTTCGAGCCCACCCGGTGGTGGTGCGGCGCTTTTTTTTTCTCTGGGCTGATAGCTTTGAAGATATGTTCTAATGGTGTTGAGAGTGGAGCAGGACTGTATCCGTGCGTGGCGCAATGGGCTAGCGCAATCAGCTGTTGACCGAAAGATTGGAGTTTCGAGCCCTCCCGGGAGTGGTGTGTTGCTTTTTTCTTTGCGCTGATAGCTTTCAAGATATGTTCTGATGGTGGTGAGAGTGGAGCAAGACTGTCTCCGTGGCGCAAGGAGCTAGCGCGATCGGCTGTTAACCGAACGGTTGGAGGTTCGAGCCCACCCGGTGGTGGTGCAGCGCTTCTTTTTCTTTGCGCTCATAGCTTTGAAGATATGTTCTGATGATGGTGAGAGTGGAGCAAGACTGCCTCCGTGGCGCAATGGGCTAGTGCGATCGGCTGTTAACCGAAAGGTTAAAGCTTTGAGCCCTCCCGGGAGTGGTGTGTTGCTTTTTTCTTTGCGGTAATAGCTTTGAAGATATGTTCTGATGGTGGTGAGAGTGGAGCAGGACTGTCTTCGTGGCGCAATTGGCTAGTGCGATCGGCTGTTAACCGAAAGGCTGGAAGTTCGAGCCCAACCGGTGGTGGTGCGGCGCTTTTTTTTCTTTGGGGTGATAGCTCTAAAGAAATGTTCTGACGGTGGTGAGAGTGGAGCACGACTGTCTCCGTGGGGCAATTGGCTAGCGCGATCGGCTGTTAACCGAAAGGTTGGAGGTTCGAGCCCACCCGGTGGTGGTGCGGCGCTTTTTTTTCTTTGGGGTGATAGCTCTGAAGAAATGGTCTGACGGTGGTGAGAGTGGAGCGGGACTCTCCCCTTGGCGCAATTGGCTAGCGCGATCGGCTGTTAACCGAAAAGTTGGAGGTTCGAGCCCTCCCGGGTGGGGTGTGTTGCTTTTTTCTTTGCGCTGATAGCTCTGAAGATATGTTCTGATGGCAGTGAGAGTGGAGCACGATTGTCTCCGTGGCGCAATTGGCTAGCGCGATCTGCTGTTAACCGAAAGGTTGGAGGTTCGAGCCCACCCGGTGGTGGTGCGGCGCTTTTTTTTCTCTGGGCTGATAGCTTTGAAGATATGTTCTAATTGTGGTGAGAGTGGCGCAGGACTGTCTCCGTGGCGCAAGTGGCCAGCGCGATCGGCTGTTAACCGAAAAGTTTGAGGTTCGAGCCCTCCCGGGAGTGGTGTTTTGCTTTTTTTTGCGCTGATAGCTTTGAAGATATGTTCCGATGGTGGTGAGAGTGGAGCACGACTGTCTCCGTGGCGCAATTGGCTAGCGCGATCGGCTGTTAACCGAAAGGTTGGAGGTTCGAGCCCTCCCGGTGGTGGTGCGGTGCTTTTTTTTCTTTGGGCTGATAGCTTTGAAGATATGTTCTGATGGTGGTGAGAGGGGAGCAAGACTGTCTCCGTGGCGCAATGCGCTAGCGCGATCGGCTTTTGACCGAAAGGTTGGAGTTTCGAGCCCTCCCGGGAGTGGTGTGTTGCTTTTTTCTTTGCGCTGATAGCTTTGAAGATATGTTCTGATGGTGGTGAGAGTGGAGCAAGACTGTCTCCGTGGCGAAATGGGCTAGTGCGATCGGCTGTTAACCGAAAGGTTGGAGGTTCGAGCCCACCCGTTGTGGTGCAGCGCTTTTTTTTCTTTGCGCTGATAGCTTTGAAGATATGTTCTGATGATGCTGAGAGTGGAGCAAGACTGCCGCCGTGGCGCAATGGGCTTGCGCGATCGGCTGTTAACCGAAAGCTTGGAGTTTCGAGCCCTCCCGGGAGTGGTGTGTTGCTTTTTTCTTTGCGGTAATAGCTTTGAAGATATGTTCTGATGGTGGTGAGAGTGGAGCAGGACTGTCTTCGTGGCGCAATTGGCTAGCGCGATCGGCTGTTAACCGAAAGTTTGGAGGTTCGAGCCCAACCGGTGGTGGTGCAGCGCTTTTTTTCTTTGGGGTGATAGCTCATAAGAAATGTTCTGACGGTGGTGAGAGTGGAGCACGACTGTCTCCGTGGGGCAATTGGCTAGCGCGATCGGCTGTTAACCGAAAGGTTGGAGGTTCGAGCCCACCCGAGTGGTGGTGCGACGCTTTTTTTTTCTTTGGGCTGATAGCTCTGAAGAAATGTTCTAACGGTGGTGAGAGTGGAGCAGGACTGTCTCCGTGGCGCAATTGGCTAGCGCGATTGGCTGTTAACCGAAAAGTTGGAGGTTCGAGCTCTCCCGGTGGTGGTGTGGCGCTTTTTTTCTGTGGGCTGATAGCTTTAAGATATGTTCTGATGGTGGTGAGAGTGGAGCAGGACTGTCTCCGTGGCGCAATTGGCTAGCGTGATCGGCTGTTAACCGGAATGTTGGAGGTTCGAGCCCACGCGTTGGTGGTGCGGCGCTTTTTTTTCTTTGGGCTGATAGCTTTCAAGATATGATCTAATGGTGGTAAGAGTGGAGCAGGACTGTCTCCGTGGCGCCATTGGCTAGCGCGATCGGCAGTTAACCGAAAGGTTGGAGTTTCGAGCTCACCCGGTGGTGGTGCGGCGCTTTTTTTTCTTTGGGCTGGTAGCTTTGAAGATATGTTATGATGGTGGTGAGAGGGGAGCAAGACTGTCTCCGTGGCGCAATGCGCTAGCGCGATCGGCTTTTCACCGAAAGGTTGGAGTTTCGAGCCCTCCCGGGAGTGGTGTGTTGCTTTTTTCTTTGCGCTGATAGCTTTGAAGATATGTTCTGATGGTGGTGAGAGTGGAGCAAGACTGTCTCCGTGGCGAAATGGGCTAGTGCGATCGGCTGTTAACCGAAAGGTTGGAGGTTCGAGCCCACCCGTTGTGGTGCAGCGCTTTTTTTTCTTTGCGCTGATAGCTTTGAAGATATGTTCTGATGATGCTGAGAGTGGAGCAAGACTGCCGCCGTGGCGCAATAGGCTAGCGCGATCGGCTGTTAACCGAAAGCTTGGAGTTTCGAGCCCTCCCGGGAGTGGTGTGTTGCTTTTTTCTTTGCGGTAATGGCTTTGAAGATATGTTCTGATGGTGGTGAGAGTGGAGCAGGACTGTCTTCGTGGCGCAATTGGCTAGCGCGATCGGCTGTTAACCGAAAGTTTGGAGGTTCGAGCCCAACCGGTGGTGGTGCAGCGCTTTTTTTTCTTTGGGGTGATAGCTCATAAGAAATATTCTGACGGTGGTGAGAGTGGAGCACGACTGTCTCCGTGGGGCAATTGGCTAGCGCGATCGGCTGTTAACCGAAAGGTTAGAGGTTCGAGCCCACCCGAGTGGTGGTGCGACGCTTTTTTTTCTTTGGGCTGATAGCTCTGAAGAAATGTTCTAACGGTGGTGAGAGTGGAGCAGGACTGTCTCCGTGGCGCAATTGGCTAGCGCGATTGGCTGTTAACCGAAAAGTTGGAGGTTCGAGCTCTCCCGGTGATGGTGCGGCGCTTTTTTTCTGTGGGCTGATAGCTTTAAGATATCTTGTGATGGTGGTGAGAGTGGAGCAGGACTGTCTCCGTGGCGCAATTGGCTAGCGTGATCGGCTTTTGACCGAAAGGTTGGAGTTTCGAGCCCTCCCGGGAGTGGTGTGTTGTTTTTTCTTTGCGCTGATAGCTTTGAAGATATGTTCTGATGGTGGTGAGAGTGGAGCAAGACTGTCTCCGTGGCGAAATGGGCTTGTGCGATCGACTGTTACCCGAAAGGTTAAAGTTTTAAGCCCTCCTGGGAGTGGTGTGTTGCTTTTTTCTTTGCGGTAATAGCTTTGAAGATATGTTCTGATGGTAGTAAGAGTGGAGCACGATTGTCTCCGTGGCGCAATTGGCTAGCGCGATCTGCTGTTAACCGAAAGGTTGGAGGTTCGAGCCCACCCGGTGGTGGTGCAGCGCTTTTTTTTCTTTGGGCTGATAGCTTTGAAGATATCTTCTAATTGTGGTGAGAGTGGCGCAGGACTGTCTCCGTGGCGCAATTGGCCAGCGCGATCGGCTGTTAACCGAAAAGTTTGAGGTTCGAGCTCTCCCGGGAGTGGTGTTTTGCTTTTTTTTGCGCTGACAGCTTTGAAGATATGTTCCGATGGTGGTGAGAGTGGAGCACCACTGTCTCCGTGGCGCAATTGGCTAGCGCGATCGGCTGTGAACCGAAAGGTTGGAGGTTCGAGCCCACCCGGTGGTGGTGCGGTGCTTTTTTTTCTTTGGGCTGATAGCTTTGAAGATATGTTCTGATGGTGGTGAGAGGGGAGCAAGACTGTCTCCGTGGCGCAATGCGCTAGCGCGATCGGCTTTTGACCGAAAGGTTGGAGTTTCGAGCCCTCCCGGGAGTGGTGTGTTGCTTTTTTCTTTGCGCTGATAGCTTTGAAGATATGTTCTGATGGTGGTGAGAGTGGAGCAAGACTGTCTCCGTGGCAAAATGGGCTAGTGCGATCGGCTGTTAACCGAAAGGTTGGAGGTTCGAGCCCACCCGTTGTGGTGCAGTGCTTTTTTTTCTTTGCGCTGATAGCTTTGAAGATATGTTCTGATGATGCTGAGAGTGGAGCAAGACTGCCGCCGTGGCGCAATGGGCTAGCGCGATCGGCTGTTATCCGAAAGCTTGGAGTTTCGAGCCCTCCCGGGAGTGGTGTGTTGCTTTTTTCTTTGCGGTAATAGCTTTGAAGATATGTTCTGATGGTGGTGAGAGTGGAGCAGGACTGTCTTCGTGGCGCAATTGGCTAGCGCGATCAGCTGTTAACCGAAAGTTTGGAGGTTCGAGCCCAACCGGTGGTGGTGCAGCGCTTTTTTTTCTTTGGGGTGATAGCTCATAAGAAATGTTCTGACGGTGGTGAGAGTGGAGCACGACTGTCTCCGTGGGGCAATTGGCTAGCGCGATCGGCTGTTAACCGAAAGGTTGGAGGTTCGAGCCCACCCGAGTGGTGGTGCGACGCTTTTTTTTCTTTGGGCTGATAGCTCTGAAGAAATGTTCTAACGGTGGTGAGAGTGGAGCAGGACTTTCTCCGTGGCGCAATTGGCTAGCGCGAATGGCTGTTAACCGAAAAGTTGGAGGTTCGAGCTCTCCCGGTGGTGGTGTGGCGCTTTTTTTCTGTGGGCTGATAGCTTTAAGATATGTTCTGATGGTGGTGAGAGTGGAGCAGGACTGTCTCCGTGGCGCAATTGGCTAGCGTGATCGGCTGTTAACCGGAATGTTGGAGGTTCGAGCCCACGCGTTGGTGGTGCGGCCCTTTTTTTCTTTGGGCTCATAGCTTTCAAGATATGATCTAATGGTGGTAAGAGTGGAGCAGGACAGTCTCCGTGGCGCCATTGGCTAGCGCGATCGGCAGTTAACCGAAAGGTTGGAGTTTCGAGCCCACCCGGTGGTGGTGCGGCGCTTTTTTTTCTTTGGGCTGGTAGCTTTGAAGATATGTTATGATGCTGGTGAGAGTGAAGCAGGACTGTCTCCGTGGCGCAATGCGCTAGCGCGATCGGCTTTTGACCGAAAGGTTGGAGTTTCGAGCCCTCCCGGGAGTGGTGTGTTGCTTTTTTCTTTGCGCTGATAGCTTTGAAGATATGTTCTGATGGTGGTGAGAGTGGAGCAAGACTGTCTCCGTGGCGAAATGGGCTAGTGCGATCGGCTGTTAACCGAAAGATTGGAGGTTCGAGCCCACCCGTTGTGGTGCAGCGCTTTTTTATCTTTGCGCTGATAGCTTTGAAGATATGTTCTGATGATGCTGAGAGTGGAGCAAGAGTGCCGCCGTGGCGCAATGGGCTAGCGCGATCGGCTGTTAACCGAAAGCTTGGAGTTTCGAGCCCTCCCGGGAGTGGTGTGTTGCTTTTTTCTTTGCGGTAATAGCTTTGAAGATATGTTCTGATGGTGGTGAGAGTGGAGCAGGACTGTCTTCGTGGCGCAATTGGCTAGCGCGATCGGCTGTTAACCGAAAGGCTGGAAGTTCGAGCCCAACCGGTGGTGGTGCGGCGCTTTTCTTTCTTTGGGGTGATAGCTCTAAAGAAATGTTCTGACGGTGGTGAGAGTGGAGCACGACTGTCTCCGTGGGGCAATTGGCTAGCACGATCGGCTGTTAACCGAAAGGTTGGAGGTTCGAGCCCACCCGGTGGTGGTGCGGCGCTTTTTTTTTCTTTGGGGTGATAGCTCTGAAGAAATGGTCTGACGGTGGTGAGAGTGGAGCGGGACTGTCCCGGTGGCGCAATTGGGTAGCGCGATCGGCTGTTAACCGAAAAGTTGGAGGTTCGAGCCCACCCGGTGGTGGTGCGGCGCTTTTTTTTTGGGCTGATAGCTTTGAAGATATGATCTGATGGTGGTGAGAGTGGAGCAGGACTGTCTCCGTGGCGCAATTGGCTAGCGTGATCGGCTGTTAACCAAAAAGTTGGTAGTTCAAGCCCACCCGGTGGTGGTGCGGCACTTTTTTTTCTTTGGGCTCATAGCTTTCAAGATAAGTTCTGATGGTGGTGAGAGTGGAGCAGGACTGTCTTCGTGGCGCAATTGGCTAGCACGATCGGCTGTTAACCGAAAGGTTGGAGGTTCGAGCCCACCCGGTGGTGGTGCGGCGCTTTTTTTTTCTTTCGGGTGATAGCTCTGAAGAAATGTTCTGACGGTGGTGAGAGTGGAGCACGACTGTCTCCGTGGGGCAATTGGCTAGCGCGATCGGCTGTTAACCAAAAGGTTGGAGGTTCGAGCCCACCCGGTGGTGGTGCGGCGCTTTTTTTTTCTTTGGGGTGATAGCTCTGAAGAAATGGTCTGACGGTGGTGAGAGTGGAGCAGGACTGTCCCCGTGGCGCAATTGGCTAGCGCGATCGGCTGTTAACCGAAAAGTTGGAGGTTCGAGCCCTCCCGGGTGGGGTGTGTTGCTTTTTTCTTTGCGCTGATAGCTTTGAAGATATGTTCTGATGATGGTGAGAGTGGAGCACGATTGTCTCCGTGGCGAAATGGGCTAGTGCGATCGGCTGTTAACCGAAAGGTTAAAGTTTTAAGCCCTCCCGGGAGTGGTGTGTTGCTTTTTTCTTTGCGGTAATAGCTTTGAAGATATGTTCTGATGGTGGTGAGAGTGGAGCAGGACTGTCTTCGTGGCGCAATTGGCTAGCGCGATCGGCTGTTAACCGAAAGGCTGGAAGTTCGAGCCCAACCGGTGGTGGTGCGGCGCTTTTCTTTCTTTGGGGTGATAGCTCTAAAGAAATGTTCTGATGGTGGTGAGAGTGGAGCACGACTGTCTCCGTGGGGCAATTGGCTAGCGCGATCGGCTGTTAACCGAAAGGTTGGAGGTTCGAGCCCACCCGGTGGTGGTGCGGCGCTTTTTTTTTCTTTGGGGTGATAGCTCTGAAGAAATGGTCTGACGGTGGTGAGAGTGGAGCGGGACTGTCCCCGTGGCGCAATTGGCTAGCGCGATCGGCTGTTAACCGAAAAGTTGGAGGTTCGAGCCCTCCCCGGTGGGGTGTGTTGCTTTTTTCTTTGCGCTGATAGCTTTGAAGATATGTTCTGATGGTAGTAAGAGTGGAGCACGATTGTCTCCGTGGCGCAATTGGCTAGCGCGATCTGCTGTTAACCGAAAGGTTGGAGGTTCGAGCCCACCCGGTGGTGGTGCAGCGCTTTTTTTTCTTTGGGCTGATAGCTTTGAAGATATCTTCTAATTGTGGTGAGAGTGGCGCAGGACTGTCTCCGTGGCGCAATAGGCCAGCGCGATCGGCTGTTAACCGAAAAGTTTGAGGTTCGAGCTCTCCCGGGAGTGGTGTTTTGCTTTTTTTTGCGCTGATAGCTTTGAAGATATGTTCCGATGGTGGTGAGAGTGGAGCACCACTGTCTCCGTGGCGCAATTGGCTAGCGCGATCGGCTGTGAACCGAAAGGTTGGAGGTTCGAGCCCACCCGGTGGTGGTGCGGTGCTTTTTTTTCTTTGGGCTGATAGCTTTGAAGATATGTTCTGATGGTGGTGAGAGGGGAGCAAGACTGTCTCCGTGGCGCAATGCGCTAGCGCGATCGGCTTTTGACCGAAAGGTTGGAGTTTCGAGCCCTCCCGGGAGTGGTGTGTTGCTTTTTTCTTTGCGCTGATAGCTTTGAAGATATGTTCTGATGGTGGTGAGAGTGGAGCAAGACTGTCTCCGTGGCAAAATGGGCTAGTGCGATCGGCTGTTAACCGAAAGGTTGGAGGTTCGAGCCCACCCGTTGTGGTGCAGTGCTTTTTTTTCTTTGCGCTGATAGCTTTGAAGATATGTTCTGATGATGCTGAGAGTGGAGCAAGACTGCCGCCGTGGCGCAATGGGCTAGCGCGATCGGCTGTTATCCGAAAGCTTGGAGTTTCGAGCCCTCCCGGGAGTGGTGTGTTGCTTTTTTCTTTGCGGTAATAGCTTTGAAGATATGTTCTGATGGTGGTGAGAGTGGAGCAGGACTGTCTTCGTGGCGCAATTGGCTAGCGCGATCAGCTGTTAACCGAAAGTTTGGAGGTTCGAGCCCAACCGGTGGTGGTGCAGCGCTTTTTTTTCTTTGGGGTGATAGCTCATAAGAAATGTTCTGACGGTGGTGAGAGTGGAGCACGACTGTCTCCGTGGGGCAATTGGCTAGCGCGATCGGCTGTTAACCGAAAGGTTGGAGGTTCGAGCCCACCCGAGTGGTGGTGCGACGCTTTTTTTTTTCTTTGGGCTGATAGCTCTGAAGAAATGTTCTAACGGTGGTGAGAGTGGAGCAGGACTTTCTCCGTGGCGCAATTGGTTAGCGCGAATGGCTGTTAACCGAAAAGTTGGAGGTTCGAGCTCTCCCGGTGGTGGTGTGGCGCTTTTTTTCTGTGGGCTGATAGCTTTAAGATATGTTCTGATGGTGGTGAGAGTGGAGCAGGACTGTCTCCGTGGCGCAATTGGCTAGCGTGATCGGCTGTTAACCGGAATTTTGGAGGTTCGAGCCCACGCGTTGGTGGTGCGGCCCTTTTTTTCTTTGGGCTGATAGCTTTCAAGATATGATCTAATGGTGGTAAGAGTGGAGCAGGACAGTCTCCGTGGCGCCATTGGCTAGCGCGATCGGCAGTTAACCGAAAGGTTGGAGTTTCGAGCCCACCCGGTGGTGGTGCGGCGCTTTTTTTTCTTTGGGCTGGTAGCTTTGAAGATATGTTATGATGCTGGTGAGAGTGAAGCAGGACTGTCTCCGTGGCGCAATGCGCTAGCGCGATCGGCTTTTGACCGAAAGGTTGGAGTTTCGAGCCCTCCCGGGAGTGGTGTGTTGCTTTTTTCTTTGCGCTGATAGCTTTGAAGATATGTTCTGATGGTGGTGAGAGTGGAGCAAGACTGTCTCCGTGGCGAAATGGGCTAGTGCGATCGGCTGTTAACCGAAAGATTGGAGGTTCGAGCCCACCCGTTGTGGTGCAGCGCTTTTTTATCTTTGCGCTGATAGCTCTAAAGAAATGTTCTGACGGTGGTGAGAGTGGAGCACGACTGTCTCCGTGGGGCAATTGGCTAGCGCGATCGGCTGTTAACCGAAAGGTTGGAGGTTCGAGCCCACCCGGTGGTGGTGCGGCGCTTTTTTTTTCTTTGGGGTGATAGCTCTGAAGAAATGGTCTGACGGTGGTGAGAGTGGAGCGGGACTGTCCCCGTGGCGCAATTGGGTAGCGCGATCGGCTGTTAACCGAAAAGTTGGAGGTTCGAGCCCACCCGGTGGTGGTGCGGCGCTTTTTTTTGGGCTGATAGCTTTGAAGATATGTTCTGATGGTGGTGAGAGTGGAGCAGGACTGTCTCCGTGGCGCAATTGGCTAGCGTGATCGGCTGTTATTCAAAAAGTTGGTAGTTCAAGCCCACCCGGTGGTGGTGCGGCACTTTTTTTTCTTTGGGCTGATAGCTTTCAAGATAAGTTCTGATGGTGGTGAGAGTGGAGCAGGACTGTCTTCGTGGCGCAATTGGCTAGCGCGATCGGCTGTTAACCGAAAGGTTGGAGGTTCGAGCCCAAGCGGTGGTGGTGCGGCGCTTTTTGTTTCTTTCGGGTGATAGCTCTGAAGAAATGTTCTGACGGTGGTGAGAGTGGAGCACGACTGTCTCCGTGGGGCAATTGGCTAGCGCGATCGGCTGTTAACCAAAAGGTTGGAGGTTCGAGCCCACCCGGTGGTGGTGCGGCGCTTTTTTTTTCTTTGGGGTGATAGCTCTGAAGAAATGGTCTGACGGTGGTGAGAGTGGAGCAGGACTGTCCCCGTGGCGCAATTGGCTAGCGCGATCGGCTGTTAACCGAAAAATTGGAGGTTCGAGCCCTCCCGGGTGGGGTGTGTTGGTTTTTTCTTTGCGCTGATAGCTTTGAAGATATGTTCTGATGATGGTGAGAGTGGAGCACGATTGTCTCCGTGGCGCAATGGGCTAGCGCGATCTGCTGTTAACCGAAAGGTTGGAGGTTCGAGCCCACCCGGTGGTGGTGCGGCGCTTTTTTTCTTTGGGCTGATAGCTTTGAAGATATGTTCTAATTGTGGTGAGAGTGGGGCAGGCCTGTCTCCGTGGCGCAATTGGCCAGCGCGATCGGCTGTTAACCGAAAAGTTGGAGGTTCGAGCCCTCCCGGGAGTGGTGTTTTGCTTTTTTCTTTGCGCTGATAGCTTTGAAGATATGTTCTGATGGTGGTGAGAGTGAAGCACGACTGTCTCCGTGGCGCAATTGGCTAGCGCAATCGGCTATTAACCGAAAGGTTGGAGGTTCGAGCCCACCCGCTGGTGGTACGGTGCTTTTTTTTTTGGGCTGATAGCTTTGAAGATATGTTCTGATGGTGGTGAGAGGGGAGCAAGACTGTCTCCGTGGCGCAATGCGCTAGCGCGATCGGCTGTTAACCGAAAGGTTAAAGATTTGAGCCCTCCCGGGAGTGGTGTGTTGCTTTTTTCTTTGCGCTGATAGCTTTGAAGATATGTTCTGATGGTGGTGAGAGTGGAGCAAGACTGTCTCCGTGGCGAAATGGGCTAGTGCGATCGGCTGTTAACCGAAAGGTTGGAGGTTCGAGCCCACCCGTTGTGGTGCAGCACTTTTTTTTCTTTGCGCTGATAGCTTTGAAGATATGTTCTGATGATGCTGAGAGTGGAGCAAGACTGCCGCCGTGGCGCAATGGGCTAGCGCGATCGGCTGTTAACCGAAAGCTTGGAGTTTCGAGCCCTCCCGGGAGTGGTGTGTTGCTTTTTTCTTTGCGGTAATAGCTTTGAAGATATGTTCTGATGGTGGTGAGAGTGGAGCAGGACTGTCTTCGTGGCGCAATTGGCTAGCGCGATCGGCTGTTAACCGAAAGGTTGGAGGTTCGAGCCCAACCGGTGGTGGTGCAGCGCTTTTTTTTTCTTTGGGGTGATAGCTCATAAGAAATGTTCTGACGGTGGTGAGAGTGGAGCACGACTGTCTCCGTGGGGCAATTGGCGAGCGCGATCGGCTGTTAACCGAAAGGTTGGAGGTTCGAGCCCACCC
Organism: Rhipicephalus microplus; assembly: GCF_043290135.1. NCBI lineage: Eukaryota > Metazoa > Arthropoda > Arachnida > Ixodida > Ixodidae > Rhipicephalus > Rhipicephalus microplus. The sequence goes on from NW_027464652.1 coordinate 180,581, forward strand.
GAGTGGTGGTGCGACGCTTTTTTTTCTTTGGGCTGATAGCTCTGAAGAAATGTTCTAACGGTGGTGAGAGTGGAGCAGGACCGTCTCCGCGGCGCAATTGGCTAGCGCGATTGGCTGTTAACCGAAAAGTTGGAGGTTCGAGCTCTCCCGGTGGTGGTGTGGCGCTTTTTTTCTGTGGGCTGATAGCTTTAAGATATGTTCTGATGGTGGTGAGAGTGGAGCAGGACTGTCTCCGTGGCGCAATTGGCTAGCGTGATCGGCTGTTAACCGGAATGTTGGAGGTTCAAGCCCACGCGTTGGTGGTGCGGCGCTTTTTTTTCTTTGGGCTGATAGCTTTCAAGATATGATCTAATGGTGGTAAGAGTGGAGCAGGACTGTCTCCGTGGCGCCATTGGCTAGCGCGATCGGCAGTTAACCGAAAGGTTGGAATTTCGAGCCCACCCGGAGGTGGTGCGGCGCTTTTTTTTCTTTGGGCTGGTAGCTTTGAAGATATGTTATGATGGTAGTGAGAGTGAAGCAGGACTGTCTCCGTGGCGCAATTGGCTAGCGTGGTCGGCTGTTAATAGAAAAGTTGGAGGTTCGAGCCCACCCGGTGGTGGTGCGGCGCTTTTTTTTGGGCTGATAGCTTTGAAGATATGTTCTGATGGTGGTGAGAGTGGAGCAGGACTGTCTCCGTGGCGCAATTGGCTAGCGTGATCGGCTGTTAACCAAAAAGTTGGTAGTTCGAGCCCACCCGGTGGTGGTGCGGCGCTTTTTTTATTTTGGGCTGATAGCTTTGAAGATATGTTCTGATGGTGGTGAGAGTAGAGCAGGACTGTCTCCGTGGCGCAATTGGCCAGCGCGATCGGCTGTTAACCGAAAGGTTAAAGTTTTGAGCCCTCCCGGGAGTGGTGTGTTGCTTTTTTCTTTGCGGTAATAGCTTTGAAGATATGTTCTGATGGTGGTGAGAGTGGAGCAGGACTGTCTTCGTGGCGCAATTCGCTAGCGCGATCGGCTGTTAACCGGAAAGTTGGAGGTTGGAGCCCACGCGTTGGTGGTGCGGCGCTTTTTTTTCTTTGGGCTGATAGCTTTCAAGATATGTTCTAATGGTGGTAAGAGTGGAGCAGGACTGTCTCTGTGGCGCCATTGGCTAGCCCGATCGGCAGTTAACCGAAAGGTTGGAGTTTCGAGCCCACCCGGTGGTGGTGCGGCGCTTTTTTTTGGGCTAATAGCTTTGAAGATATGTTCTAATTGTGGTGAGAGTGGCGCAGGACTGTCTCCGTGGCGCAATTGGCCAGCGCGATCGGCTGTTAACCGAAAAGTTGGAGGTTCGAGCCCTCCCGGGAGTGGTGTTTTGCTTTTTTCTTTGCGCTGATAGCTTTGAAGATATGTTCTGATGGTGGTGAGAGTGGAGCACGACTGTCTCCGTGGCGCAATTGGCCAGCGCGATCGGCTGTTTACCAAAAGGTTGGAGGTTCGAGCCCACCCGGTGGTGGTGCGGTGCTTTTTTTTCTTTGGGCTGATAGCTTTGAAGATATGTTGTGATGGTTGTGAGAGGGGAGCAAGACTGTCTCCGTGGTGCAATGCGCTAGCACGATCGGCTGTTTACCGAAAGGTTGGAGTTTCGAGCCCTCCCGGGAGTGGTGTGTTGCTTTTTTCTTTGCGCTGATAGCTTTGAAGATATGTTCTGATGGTGGTGAGAGTGGAGCAGGACTGTCTCCATGGAGCAATGGGCTAGTGCGATCGGCTGTTAACCGAAAGGTTGGAGGTTCGAGCCCACCCGTTGTGGTGCAGCGCTTTTTTTTCTTTGCGCTGATAGCTTTGAAGATATGTTCTGATGATGCTGAGAGTGGAGCAAGACTGCCTCCGTGGCGCAATGGGCTAGCGCGATCGGCTGTTAACCGAAAGCTTGGAGTTTCGAGCCCTCCCGGGAGTGGTGTGTTGCTTTTTTCTTTGCGGTAATAGCTTTGAAGATATGTTCTGATGGTGGTGAGAGTGGAGCAGGACTGTCTTCGTGGCGCAATTGGCTAGCGTGATCGGCTGTTAACCGAAAGGTTGGAGGTTCGAGCCCAACCGGTGGTGGTGCAGCGCTTTTTTTTCTTTGGGGTGATAGCTCTGAAGAAATGTTCTGACGGTGGTGAGAGTGGAGCACGACTGTCTCCGTGGGGCAATTGGCTAGCGCGATCGGCTGTTAACCGAAAGGTTGGAGGTTCGAGCCCACCCGAGTGGTGGTGCGGCGCTTTTTTTTCTTTGGGCTGATAGCTCTGAAGAAATGTTATGACGGTGGTGAGAGTGGAGCAGGACTGCCTCCGTGGCGCAATTAGCTAGCGCGATCGGTTGTTAACCGAAAAGTTGGAGCTTCGAGCTCTCCCGGTGGTGGTGTGGCGCTTTTTTTCTGTGGACTGATAGCTTTAAGATATGTTCTGATGGTGGTGAGAGTGGAGCAGGACTGTCTCCGTGGCGCAATTGGCTAGCGTGATCGGCTGTTAACCGGAAAGTTGGAGGTTGGAGCCCACGCGTTGGTGGTGCGGCGCTTTTTTTTCTTTGGGCTGATAGCTTTCAAGATATGTTCTAATGGTGGTAAGAGTGGAGCAGGACTGTCTCTGTGGCGCCATTGGCTAGCCCGATCGGCAGTTAACCGAAAGGTTGGAGTTTCGAGCCCACCCGGTGGTGGTGCGGCGCTTTTTTTTGGGCTAATAGCTTTGAAGATATGTTCTGACGATGGTGAGAGTGGAGCAGGACTGTCCCCGTGGCGCAATTGGCTAGCGCGATCGGCTGTTAACCGAAAAGTTGGAGGTTCGAGCCCTCCCGGGTGGGGTGTGTTGCTTTTTTCTTTGCGCTGATAGCTTTGAAGATATGTTCTGATGGTGGTGAGAGTGGAGCACGATTGTCTCCGTGGCGCAATTGGCTAGCGCGATCTGCTGTTAACCGAAAGGTTGGAGGTTCGAGCCCACCCGGTGGTGGTGCGGCGCTTTTTTTTCTTTGGCTGATAGCTTTGAAGATATGTTCTAATTGTGGTGAGAGTGGAGCAGGACTGTCTCCGTGGCGCAATTGGCTAGCGCGATCGGCTGTTAACCGAAAGGCTGGAAGTTCGAGCCAAACCGGTGGTGGTGCGGCGCTTTTTTTCTTTCGGGTGATAGCTCAGAAGAAATGTTCTGACGGTGGTGAGAGTGGAGCACGACTGTCTCCGTGGTGCAATTGGCTAGCGCGATCGGCTGTTAACCGAAAGGTTGGAGGTTCGAGCCCACCCGGTGGTGGTGCGGTGCTTTTTTTTCTTTTGGCTGATAGCTTTGAAGATATGTTCTGATGGTGGTGAGAGGGGAGCAAGACTGTCTCCGTGGCGCAATGCGCTAGCGCGATCGGCTGTTAACCGAAAGGTTGGAGGTTCGAGCCCACCCGGTGGTGGTGCGGCGCTTTTTTTCTTTGGGCTGATAGCTCTGAAGAAATGTTCTGACGGTGGTCAGAGTGGAGCAGGACTGTCCCCGTGGCTCCATTGGCTAGCGCGATCGGCTGTTAACCGAAAAGTTGAAGGTTCGAGCCTTCCCGGGTGGGGTGTGTTGCTTTTTTCTTTACGCTGATAGCTTTGAAGATATGTTCTGATGGTGGTGAGAGTGGAGCAGGACTGTCTTCGTGGCGCAATTGGCTAGCGCGATCGGCTGTTAACCGAAAGGCTGGAAGTTCGAGCCCAACCGGTGGTGGTGCGGCGCTTTTTTTCTTTCGGGTGATAGCTCTGAAGAAATGTTCTTACGGTGGTGAGAGTGGAGCACGACTGTCTCCGTGGGGCAATTGGCTAGCGCGATCGGCTGTTAACCGAAAGGTTGGAGGTTCGAGCCCACCCGGTGGTGGTGCGGCGCTTTTTTTTCTTTGGGGTGATAGCTCTGAAGAAATGGTCTGACGGTGGTGAGAGTGGAGCAGGACTGTTTCCGTGGCAAATTGGCTAGCGCGATCGGCTGTTAACCGAAAAGTTGGAGGTTCGAGCCCTCCCGGGTGGGGTGTGTTGCTTTTTTCTTTGCGCTGATAGCTTTGAAGATATGTTCTGATGGTGGTGAGAGTGGAGCACGATATTCTGCGTGGCGCAATTGGCTAGCGCGATCTGCTGTTAACCGAAAGGTTGGAGGCTCGAGCCCACCCGGTGGTGGTGCGGCGCTTCTTTTCTTTGGGCTTATAGCTTTGATGATATGTTCTAATCGTGGTTAGAGTGGCGCAGGACTGTCTCCGTGGCGCAATTGGCCAGCGCGATCGGCTGTTAACCGAAAAGTTGGAGGTTCGAGCCTTCCCGGGAATGGTGTTTTGCTTTTTGCTTTGCACTGATAGCTTTGAAGATATGTTCTGATGGTGGTGAGAGTGGAGCACGACTGTCTCCGTGGCGCAATTGGCTAGCGCGATCGGCTGTTTACCGAAAGGTTGGAGGTTCGAGCCCACCCGGTGGTGGTGTGGTGCTTTTTTTTCTTTGGGCTGATAGCTTTGAAGATATGTTGTGATGGTGGTGATAGAAGAGCAAGACTGTCTCCGTGGCGCAATGCGCTAGCGCGATCGGCTGTTGACCGAAAGGTTGGAGTTTCGAGCCCTCCCGGGAGTGGTGTGTTGCTTTTTTCTTTGCGCTGATAGCTTTGAAGATATGTTCTGATGGTGGTGAGAGTGGAGCAAGACTGTCTCCGTGGCGCAATGGGCTAATGCGATTGGCTGTTAACCGAAAGGTTGGAGGTTCGAGCCCACCCGTTGTGGTGCAGCGCTTTTTTTCTTTGCGCTGATAGCTTTGAAGATATGTTCTGATGATGCTGAGAGTGGCGCAAGACTGCCTCCGTGGCGCAATGGGCTAGCGCGATCGGCTGTTAACCGAAAGCTTGGAGTTTCGAGCCCTCCCGGGAGTGGTGTGTTGCTTTTTTTTTGCGCTGATAGCTTTGAAGATATGTTCTGATGGTGGTGAGAGTGGAGCACGATATTCTCCGTGGCGCAATTGGCTAGTGCGATCTGCTTTTAACCGAAAGGTTGGAGGTTCGAGCCCACCCGGTGGTGGTGCGGCGCTTTTTTTTCTTTGGGCTGATAGCTTTGAAGATATGTTCTAATTGTGGTGAGAGTGGCGCAGGACTGTCTCCGTGGCGCAATTGGCCAGCCCGATCGGCTGTTAACCGAAAAGTTGGAGGTTCGAGCCCTCCCGGGAGTGGTGTTTTGCTTTTTTCTTTGCGCTGATAGCTTTGAAGATATGTTCTGAAGGTGGTGAGAGTGGAGCACGACTGTCTCCGTGGCGCAATTGGCTAGCGCGATCGCCCGTTAACCGAAAGGTTGGAGGTTCGAGCCCACCCGGTGGTGGTGCGGCGCTTTTTTTCTCTTTGGGCTGATAGCTTTGAAGATATGTTCTAATGGTGGTGAGAGTGGAGCAGGACTGTCTCCGTGACGCAATGGGCTAGCGCGATCGGCTGTTGACCGAAAAGTTGGAGTTTCGAGCCCTCCCGGGAGTGGTGTGTTGCTTTTTTCTTTGCGCTGATAGCTTTCAAGATATGTTCTGATGGTGGTGAGAGTGGAGCAAGACTGTCTCCGTGGCGCAAGGAGCTAGCACGATCGGCTGTTAACCGAAAGGTTGGAGGTTCGAGCCCACCCGGTGGTGGTGCAGCGCTTTTTTTTCTTTGCGCTCATAGCTTTGAAGATATGTTCTGATGATGGTGAGAGTGGAGCAAGACTGCCTCCGTGGCGCAATGAGCTAGTGCGATGGGCTGTTATCCGAAAGGTTAAAGTTTTGAGCCCTCCTGGGAGTGGTGTGTTGCTTTTTTCTTTGCGGTAATAGCTTTGAAGATATGTTCTGATGGTGGTGAGAGTGGAGCAGGACTGTCTTCGTGGCGCAATTGGCTAGTGCGATCAGCTGTTAACCGAAAGGCTGGAGGTTCGAGCCCACCAGGCGGTGGTGCGGCGCTTTTTTTTGGGGGTGATAGCTCTGAAGAAATGGTCTGACGGTGGTGAGAGTGGAGTAGGACTTTTCCCGTGGCGCAATTGGCTAGCGCGATCGGCTATTAACCGAAAAGTTGGAGGTTCGAGCCCTCCCGGGAGTGGTGTGTTGCTTTTTTCTTTGCGCTGATAGCTTTGAAGATATGTTCTGATGGTGGTGAGAGTGGAGCACGACTGTCTCCATGGCGCAATGGGCTAGTGCGATCGGCTGTTAACCGAAAGGTTGGAGGTTCGAGCCCACCCGTTGTTGTGCAGCGCTTTTTTTTCTTTGCGCTGATAGCTTTGAAGATATGTTCTGATGATGCTGAGAGTGGAGCAAGACTGCCCTTGTGGCGCAATGGGCTAGCGCGATCGGCTGTTAACCGAAAGCTTGGAGTTTCGAGCCCTCCCGGGAGTGGTGTGTTGCTTTTTTCTTTGCGGTAATAGCTTTGAAGATATGTTCTGATGGTGGTGAGAATGGAGCAGGACTGTCTTCGTGGCGCAATTGGCTAGCGCGATCGGCTGTTAACCGAAAGGTTGGAGGTTCGAGCCCACCCGCTGGTGGTGCGGCGCTTTTTTTCTGTGGACTGATAGCTTTAAGATATGTTCTGATGGTGGTGAGAATGGAGCAGGACTGTCTCCGTGGCGCAATTGGCTAGCGTGATCGGCTGTTAACCGGAAAGTTGGAGGTTGGAGCCCACGCGTTGGTGGTGCGGCGCTTTTTTTTCTTTGGGCTGATAGCTTTCAAGATATGTTCTAATGGTGGTAAGAGTGGAGCAGGACTGTCTCCGTGGCGCCATTGGCTAGCCCGATCGGCAGTTAACCGAAAGGTTGGAGTTTCGAGCCCACCCGGTGGTGGTGCGGCGCTTTTTTTTCTTTGGGCTGATAGCTTTGAAGATATGTTCTGATGGTGGTGAGAGTGGAGCAGGACTGTCTCCGTGGCGCACTTGGCTAGCGTGATCGGCTGTTAACCGAAAAGTTTGTAGTTCAAGCCCACCCGGTGGTGGTGCGGCGCTTTTTTTTCTTTGGGCTGATAGCTTTGAAGATATGTTGTGATGGTGGTGAGAGTGGAGCAGGACTGTCTCCGTGGCGCAATTGGCTAGCGTGATCGGCTGTTAACTGAAAAGTTGGTAGTTCGAGCCCACCCGGTGGTGGTGCGGCGCTTTTTTTTCTTTGGGCTGATAGCTTTGAAGATATGTTCCGATGGTTGTGAGAGTAGAGCAGGACTGTCACCGTGGCGCAAAGGGCTAGCGCGATCGGCTGTGAACCGAAAGGTTGGAGTTTCGAGCCCTCCCTGGAGTAATGTCTTGCTTTTTTCTTTGCGCTGATAGCTTTGAAGATATGTTCTGATGGTGGTGAGAGTGGAGCACGACTGTTTCCGTGGCGCAGTTAGCTAGCGCGATCGGCTGTTAACCGAAAGGTTGGAAGTTCGAGCCCACCCGGTGATGGTGGGGCGCTTTTTTTTCTTTGTGCTGATAGCTTTGAAGATATGTTCTGATGGTGGTGAGAGTGAGGCAGGACTGTCTCCGTGGGGCAATTGGCTAGCGCGATCGGCTGTTAACCGAAAGGTTGGAGGTTCGAGCCAAACCGGTGGTGGTGCGGCGCTTTTTTTTCTTTGGGCTGATAGCTTTGAAGATATGTTCTAATTGTGGTGAGAGTGGCGCAGGACTGTCTCCATGGCGCAACTGGCCAGCGCGATCGGCTGTTAACAGAAAAGTTGGAGTTTCGAGCCCTCCCGGGAGTGGTGTGTTGCTTTTTTCTTTGCGCTGATAGCTTTGAAGATATGTTCTGATAGTGGTGAGAGTGGAGCAAGACTGTCTCCGTGGCGCAATGGGCTAGTGCGATCGGCTGTTAACCGAAAGGTTAGAGGTTCCAGCCCACCCGTTGTGGTGCAGCGCTTTTTTTTCTTTGCGCTGATAGCTTCGAAGATATGTTCTGATGATGCTGAGAGTGGAGCAAGACTGCCTCCGTGGCGCAATGGGCTAGCGCGATCGGCTATTAACCGAAAGCTTGGAGTTTCGAGCCCTCCCGAAGTGGTATGTTGCTTTTTTCTTTGCGGTAATAGCTTTGAAGATATGTTCTGATGTGGTGAGAGTGGAGCAGGACTGTCTTCGTGGCGCAATTGGCTAGCGCGATTGGCTGTTAACCGAAAGGTTGGAGGTTCGAGCCCATCCGGTGGTGGTGCAGCGCTTTTTTTTCTTTGGGGTGATAGCTCTGAAGAAATGTTCTGACGTTGGTGAGAGTGGAGCACGACTGTCTCCGTGGGGCAATTGGCTAGCGCGATTGGCTGTTAAGCGAAAGGTTGGAGGTTCGAGCCCACCCGAGTGGTGGTGCGGCGCTTTTTTTTTCTTTGGGCTGATAGCTCTGAAGAAATGTTCTGACGGTGGTGAGAGTGGAGCAGGACTGTCTCCGTGGCGCACTTGGCTAGCGCGATCGGCTGTTAACCGAAAAGTTGGAGCTTCGAGCTCTCCCGGTGGTGGTGTGGCGCTTTTTTTATGTGGGCTGATAACTTTAATATATGTTCTGATGGTGGTGAGAGTGGAGCAGGACTGTCTCCGTGGCGCAATTGGCTAGCGTGATCGGCTGTTAACCGGAAAGTTGGAGGCTGGAGCCCACGCGTTGGTGGTGCGGCGCTTTTTTTTCTTTGGGCTGATAGCTTTCAAGATATGTTCTAATGGTGGTAAGAGTGGAGCAGGACTGTCTCCGTGGCGCCATTGGCAAGCGCGATCGGCAGTTAACCGAAAGGTTGGAGTTTCGAGCCCACCCGGTGGTGGTGCGGCGCTTTTTTTTCTTTGGGCTGATAGCTTTGAAGATATGTTCTGATGGTGGTGAGAGTGGAGCAGGACTGTCTTCATGGCGCAATCGGCTAGCGCGATCGGCTGTTAACCAAAAGGTCGGAGGTTAGAGCCCACCCGGTGGTGGTATGGCGCTTTTTTTTCTTTGGGCTGATAGCTTTGAAGATATGTTCTGATGGTTGTGAGAGTAGAGCAGGACTGTCTCCGTGGCGCAATGGGCTAGCGCGATCGGCTGTTAACAGAAAGGTTGGAGTTTCGAGCCCTCCCTGGAGTGGTGTCTTGCTTTTTTCTTTGCGCTGATAGCTTTGAAGATATGTTCTGATGGTGGTGAGAGTGGAGCACGACTGTTTCCGTGGCGCAGTTAGCTAGCGCAATCGGCTGTTAACCGAAAGGTAGGAAGTTCGAGCCCACCCGGTGATGGTGGGGCGCTTTTTTTCTTTGTGCTGATAGCTTTGAAGATATGTTCTGATGGTGGTGAGAGTGGGGCAGGACTGTCTCCGTGGCGCAATTGGCTGGCGCGATTGGCTGTTAACTGAAAGGTTGGAGTTTCGAGCCCTCCCGGGAGTGATGTGTTGCTTTTTTCTTTACGCTGATAGCTTTGAAGATATGTTCTGATGGTGGTGAGAGTGGAGCAGGACTGTCTCCGTGGCGCAATTGGCTAGCGCGATCGGCTGTCTACCGAAAGGTTGGAGGTTCGAGCCCACCCGGTGGTGGTGCGGCGCTTTTTTTTCTTTGCGCTGATAGCTTTGAAGATATGTTCTGATGATGCTGAGAGTGGAGCAAGACTGCCTCCGTGGCGCAATGGGCTAGCGCCATCGGCTGTTAACCGAAAGCTTGGAGTTTCGAGCCCTCCCGGGAGTGGTGTGTTGCTTTTTTCTTTGCGGTAATAGCTTTGAAGATATGTTCTGATGGTGGTGAGAGTGGAGCAGGACTGTCTTCGTGGCGCAATCGGCTAGCGCGATCGGCTGTTAACCGAAAGGTTGGAGGTTCGAGCCCAACCAGTGGTGGTGCAGCGCTTTTTTTTCTTTGGGGTGAGAGCTCTGAAGAAATGTTCTGACGGTGGTGAGAGTGGAGCACGACTGTCTCCGTGGGGCAATTGGCTAGCGCGATCGGCTGTTAACCGAAAGGTTGGAGGTTCGAGCCCACCCGAGTGGTGGTGCGGCGCTTTTTTTTCTTTGGGCTGATAGCTCTGAAGAAATGTTCTGACGGTGGTGAGAGTGGAGCAGGACTGTCTCCGTGGCGCAGTTGGCTAGCGCGATCGGCTGTTATCCGAAAGGTTGGAGGTTTGAGCCCACCCGGTGTTGGTGTGGCGTTTTTTTCTTTGTGCTGATAGCTTTGAAGATATGTTCTGATGGTGGTGAGAGTGGAGCAGGACTGTCTCCGTGGCGCAATTGGCTAGCGCAATTACCTGTTAACCGAAAGTTTGGAGGTTCGAGCCCACCCGGTGGTGGTGTGGCGCTTTTTTATTTTGTGCTGATAGCTTTGAAGATATGTTCTGATGGTGGTGAGGGTGGAGCAGGACTGTCTCCGTGGCGCAATTGGCTAGCGCAATTACCTGTTAACCGAAAGGTTGGAGGTTCGAGCCCACCCAGTGGTGGTGCGGTGCTTTTTTTCACATGGCCGATAGCTTTGAAGATATGTTCTGATGGTGGTGAGAGTGGAGCAGGACTGTGTCCGTGGCGCAATCGGCTTGCGCGATCGGCTGTTAACCGAACGGTTGGAGGTTCGAGCCCCCCAGTGGTGGTGCAGCGTTTTTTTTCTTTGTGCTGATAGCTTTGAAGATATGTACTGATGGTGGTGAGAGTGGAGCAAGACTGTCCCCGTGGCGCAATGGGCTAGAGCGATCGGCTGTTAACCGAAAGGTTGGAGTTTCGAGCCCTCCCGGGAGTGGTGTTCTGCTTTTTTCTTTGCACTAATAGCTTTGAAGATATGTTCTGATGGTGGTGAGAGTGGAGCAGGACTGTCTCCGTGGCGCAATTGGCTAGCGCGATCGGCTGTTAACCGAAAGGTTGGAGGTTCGAGCCCACCCGGTGGTGGTGCGGCGCTTTTTTTCTTTGCGCTAATAGCTTTGAAAATATGTTCTGATGGTGTTGAGAGTGGAGCAAGGCTGTCTCCGTGGCGCAATGGGCTAGCGCGATCGGCTGTTCACCGAAAATTTGGAGTTTCGAGCCCTCCCAGGAGTGTTGTGTTGCTTTTTTCTTTGTGGTATTAGCTTTGAAGATATGTTCTGATGGTGGTGAGAGTGGAGCAGGACTGTCTTCATGGCGCAATTGGCTAGCGCGATCGGCTGTTAACCGAAAGGTTGGAGTTTCGAGCCCACGCGGTGGTGGTGCGGCGCTTTTTTCTCTTTGTGCTGATAGCTTTGAAGATATGTTCTGATGGTGGTGACAGTGGAGCAGGACTGTCTCCGTGGTGCAATTGGCTAGCGCGATTACCTGTTAACCGAAAGGTTGGAGGTTCGAGCCCACCCGGTGGTGGTGCGGTGCTTTTTTTCTTTGGGCCGATAGCTTTGAAGATATGTTCTGATGGTGGTGAGAGTGGAGCAGGACTGTCTCCGTGGCGCAATTGGCTTGCGCGATCGGCTGTTGACCGAAAGGTTGGAGGTTCGAGCCCACCCGGTGGTGGTGCGGCGTTTTTTTTCTTCGTGCTGATAGCTTTGAAGTTATGTACTGACGGTGGTGAGAGTGGAGCAAGACTGTCTCCGTGGCGCAATTGGCTAGCGCGATCGGCCGTTAACCGAAAGGTTGGAGGTTCGAGCCCACCCGGTGGTGGTGCGGCGCTTTTTTTTCTTTGGGCTGATAGCTTGAAAGATATGTTCTAATGGTGGTGAGAGTGGAGCAGGACTGTCTCCGTGGCGCAATTGGCCAGCGCGATCGGCTGTTGACCGAAAAGTTGGAGGTTCGAGCCCTCCCGGAAGTGGTGTGTTGCTTTTTTCTTTGTGCTGATAGCTTTGAAGATATGTTCTGATGGTGGTAAGAGTGGAGCACGACTGCCTCCGTGGCGCAATTGGCTAGTGCGATCGGCTGTTAACCGAAAGGTTGAAGGTTCGAGTCCACCCGGTGGTGGTGCGGCGCTTTTTTTTCTTTGGGCTGATATCTTTGAAGATATGTTCTGATGGTGGTGAGAGTGGAGCAAGACTGTCTCCGTGGCGCAATGGGCTAGCGCGATCGGCTGTTAACCGAAAGGTTGGAATTTTGAGCCCTCCCGGGAGTGGTGTGTTGCTTTTTTCTTTGCGGTAATAGCTTTGAAGATATGTTCTGATGGTGGTGAGAGTGCAGCAGGACTGTCTTCGTGGCGCAATTGGCTAGCGCGATCGGCTGTTAACCGAAAGGTTGGAGGTTCGAGCCCACCCGGTGGTGGTGCGGCGCTTTTTTTTCTTTGGGGTGATAGCTCTGAAGAAATGTTCTGACGGTGGTGAGAGTGGAGCACGACTGTATCCGTGGCGGAATTGGCTAGCGCGATTACCTGTTAACCGAAAGGTTGGAGGTTCGAGCCCACCCGGTGGTGGTGCGGCGCTTTTTTTCTTTGGGCTGATAGCTTTGAAGATATGTTCTGATGCTGGTGAGAGTGGAGCACGACTGTCTCCGTGGCGCAATGGACTAGCGCGATCGGCTGTTAACCGAAAGGTTGGAATTTCGAGCCCTCCCGGGAGTGGTGTGCTGCTTTTTTCTTTGCACTAATAGCTTTGAAAATATGTTCTGATGGTGGTGAGAGTGGAGCAGGGCTGTCTCCGTGGCGCAATTGGCTAGCGCGATCGGCTGTTAACCGAAAGGTTGGAGGTTCGAGCCCACCCGGTGGTGGTGCGGCGCTTTTTTTCTTTGCGCTAATAGCTTTGAAGATATGTTCTGATGGTGTTGAGAGTGGAGCAAGGCTGTCTCCGTGGCGCACTGGGCCAGCGCGATCGGCTGTTAACTTAAAGGTTGGAGTTTCGAGCCCTCCCAGGAGTGGTGTGTTGCTTTTTTCTTTGTGGTAATAGCTTTGAAGATATGTTCTGATGGTGGTGAGAGTGGAGCAGGACTGTCTCCATGGCGCAATTGGCTAGCGCGATCGGCTGTTAACCGAATTGTTGGAGTTTCGAGCCCACCCGGTGGTGGTGCGGCGCTTTTTTCTCTTTGTGCTGATAGCTTTGAAGATATGTTCTGATCTTGGCAGCAGCACCTGCGGCTGGAGGAACGCAAGCTAAACGAACTTACTTGCCTTTGCAGACCATACAGCGTTGGTTCACCTGGGCTTTCTGCGACGTTCCCAACTTGGTTACGTAGCTGACCACACGACGCTGGTTCGCCTGGGCTTTGCTGGGTGCCCGTGCTCACTGCTCAACGGGTGCGCACGCTTTCTACCTGGTCATCTGATTTGGTCTGTCGGTGGCTAACGCGCCTGCGTGACCAGTGTCAACCGTGGAAACATCGCCTGGTGATAAAGACTGCTGATACCAACAGACTACAAAAGTAGTGCGGGAGGCTGCCCGGCTTCATTTGGCAGCAGCACCTGCGGCTGGAGGAACGCAAGCTAAACGAACTTACTTGCCTTTGCAGACCATACAGCGTTGGTTCACCTGGGCTTTCTGCGACGTTCCCAACTTGGTTACGTAGCTGACCACACGACGCTGGTTCGCCTGGGCTTTGCTGGGTGCCCGTGCTCACTGCTCAACGGGTGCGCACGCTTTCTACCTGGTCATCTGATTTGGTCTGTCGGTGGCTAACGCGCCTGCGTGACCAGTGTCAACCGTGGAAACATCGCCTGGTGATAAAGACTGCTGATACCAACAGACTACAAAAGTAGTGCGGGAGGCTGCCCGGCTTCATTTGGCAGCAGCACCTGCGGCTGGAGGAACGCAAGCTAAACGAACTTACTTGCCTTTGCAGGTTGGTGGGTTTTCTTATTGCATCGTGCTCATAAACATATTACCGCATTTGCTGCTGCCAGTGTATTGTAGCTTGTAGTGTATAGCTTGTAGCTTGTCTTACTATGCCAACTGTAGCTGAACTAACGAAAAGAATCCAGTCGCTTGAGGCCTGGTCCGAAGGTAAACTGGATGATGTAGTGGAAAAGCTGGTTGCGAAGATGAACCAAAAAGCCTCCGCAACGCAACCTGAAATTGACGCATTGAAGGCCGAAGTCAACAGTTTGGTCTCCAGTGTCGAAATGCTGAATTCTATTGTCGAAGAAGTGAGGTCAGAAAGCGACCGTTTACGCACAGTCAATCAAGCTCTGCAGTCACAGAATGATGCCTTGACAACCAGAGTAGCTGAACTTGAGCAATACTCTCGGCTAAACAACATTGAATTGAAGAATGTTCCGTGTACACAGGGAGAAGACTGTACGGCAATTTTGAAGGCTGTAGGGGCAAAAATTGATTGCGTTATTACAGATGGGGACATTGACGTCGTTCATCGCGTTCGAGGGAAAGTTGGAACGGGGGACAAGAATCTCATCGCGCGGTTCTGCTCACGTACTAAGAAACAAGATTTCATTACTAAGGCACGAAAAGCTAAACTGAACACCAATGAACTAGGCTTTGGGGGCTCGCAAAGTCGTCCTGTTTATGTAAATGATCATCTAACGTTGGAAAAGAAAGGACTTTTCGCTAAGGCACTGAAGCTTAAGAGGGAACATGGCTGGAAGTTCCTATGGACCGACAATTGTCAGATCAAAGCACGAAAATCAGTTGACAGTCGGGTATACCGCATCACGAAGGATGCAGACCTTTCTGTGTTTCATTCTGCCTCCTAGTTGGTGTCTGGCAATCAACTGAATTGCTGAGTAACCTTCAAAACGCCTCAAAATGTATTACTCCGCTAACCAGCTTCGACGTTTTTTCGAAAGCCCAGGATTATCGGCCATCCACTTCAACACGCGTAGTCTCAGAAAACATTATGACGACATCTGTGTTTATCTAGCATCCCTTGCCCATCACTTTTCCTTCATCTGTATGTCTGAAACGTGGCTATCGTCTGACGACCGAAACATATATTGCTTACCACACTACACTCCAGAATATTGTCACCGCCAATCGAACAGTCATGGTGGATCAGCTATATTCATATCATCTTCAGTAAAATATAAGCGTCGTAACGATCTCGCCATTCTAGCTGATAACACGGAATCTGTATGGATTGAAATCGACGACAATCTTGAACAACCCCATTCAGAAAAAACTATTCTAGCATGCGTCTACCGCTCACCGTCATCATCCGTGCCCGAGTTTTGTTCGGCACTGCATGAAACCCTGGATCGAATTTCACGAGAAAGGAAAAACGTTGTTATTATGGGAGATATAAACATCAATCTATTAGAAGATTCCAATCAAGGTTCGGTTGAATATTCAAATTGTTTTACAGGCTTTGGTTATGAGCAGCTTCTTACGTTGCCGACAAGATGTATTACGGGTGGCTCAAACACGCTTATTGACCACATTCTATCTAACCACTTATCAAGTAATGAATGTGGCATAATACCCCTCGATATCACCGATCACTATGCCATTTTTTGTCGCTTGTCGTCGGCCTTGTCACGAACGAAGCATTCTTTTCGAAAAGCCCTCTTTGACAAAGTTTCATTTATAGATTCCATGTCATCATTTGACTGGTCGAGAATTAAATCCGAAACAAATGCAGAGCTAGCTTTTGAGGCATTCTCATCAGTATTGAAGCAATGTATTCGCGAAGCAACCACTTTTGTTAGATGCCACAAAAGGTATCCTGCACCCCATAACCCATGGCTCACTGATGGTTTACTGAAGTGTATGCGTAAGAAAGACAATATGTACAAAAAGACGAAACGTTGTCCATTTAACTACAAATTGCAGCAGCGATATTCCTGTTACAAAAATATCCTAAATAAATTATTGAGAGACGCCAAAAAAAGGTATTACGAAGCTAAATTTCATGAAGCCTCTGGTATCACTGAACAATGGAAGCTCATCAACTCTTTTCTGAACAGGAACTCAAAAGAAACACTAATAAATGAGATTTCTAGCATTAATGGCACCTACAAAGAACCAACAGCCATTGCGAATGAATTTAATAATTATTTTACAGTTAATAACACACCCGTTTCCGACAGCTTTGAAGGTACGCTTGAAAGGCAACCACAGTCCTTTTTTCTATATCCTACCATACCAGAAGAAATTCACAATGTGATCAAGAAATTAAAATTAACAAGCGCGGGTCTTGATGAAATTCAACCAGTTCACTTGAAATATGTCGCTGATATCGTCGCTGATCCCCTCTCACATGTAATTAACCTTTTGTTTAAAAATGGCACATTTCCATCTGATTTAAAGAGAGCCAAAATAGTTCCTGTCTTTAAAAAAGGCGATAAGGGTTTGGTTTCTAACTATCGCCCCATTGCAATTCTGTCTGTGCTCAGCAAAGTTATAGAGAAGTGCTTTGAAAAGCGACTAACAAATTACTTAACTAAATTTAGCATTCTGTCTGCCTCGCAGTTTGGCTTTCGTGCAGGCTACTCTACCAACCTCGCGCTTCTTTCATTCACGGATACGATTAAACACTATATTGACTCAGGTAAATATGCTGGAGCAGTGTTTATTGACCTCACGAAAGCGTTCGATTCAATCCTTCATAAAATTTTAATTACCAAGCTAAACGCGGCCGGTGTTGTAGGACCTGCCCTGAACTTCATTCACAGCTACTTAACTGACAGAGAACAGGCTGTCAGCATATCCAATCATCTTTCTAATTTTAAAATAATCAATCGGGGAGTACCTCAAGGATCAATTCTAGGCCCAATACTCTTCACTGTTTACATTAATGATCTAACTTCTCACCTATCGCACTGTCTACCTTATCTGTATGCGGACGACACTACGATTTTAACTGCTTGCACCTCGATCGATACTGTTACTTTTAAACTAAACAGTGATCTTGAAAATATAATTCGCTGGTGTCGTCATAATTCACTGGAAATTAACCCTAGTAAAACAGTTTTTGTGCTATTTCACCCCACTCAAAAAAAGGTCACTGAATATCCGTCTATAACGGTCAATAATTATCCTATCAAAGCCTCCAGTCAGTGTAGATTTCTAGGAGTGATTCTTGATGCAAATTTAAAGTATACTTCCCATGTCTCACACCTAAAGCAAAAAGCAGCTTATGGCATCCGGATTCTCATCAAAGCACGTCCATACTTTGGGCCAAATACCTTGCTTTCTCTTTACTATGCCTTCGTTCACAGTCACTTCACTTACTGCATTGCATCCTGGTGCAATACATATAGCACTCATCTTGCTCCTTTGCAATATGTTCAAAACCAGGCCATTCGCATTATCACATATCAACCATCACGATGTAGCGCATCTGCTATTTTACAAGGGCTTCGTATTCTAACAATTCATAAACTTTTTCTTTTCAACATGGCAACCCTTACATACAATTCTCTTCACTCAAACATGCCTTTCATGGTCTTCAATAAAGAACAACTCATTAATCAAAATATAACTCGATTTGCATCAAATAATAACCTCCTGTTACCGAAAGTTAGAACTAACTATGGCAGATTCACTTCTACCTTTACAGCTATTTCCGTTTGGAACGGTATTCCAAGTGACGTAAAAATGTCTCCAAACATAGGCAGTTTTAAAAAACGCTTAAATTCCTATTTACTTAATGTTTAAATAATCTCGTTGTTTATGCTGTTCAATTCGGAACTAATCGTTCATTATGTTTGCTCTGTTTTGTACCAAATTAGATGAATAACATGTGTCTGGCATTGTTGCCGCTTTGAGACATACCACTTTTAACTTTTCTTTTTTTTACCTATTACTACTCAGCACATGTGATATTTGTATCGATCGTTTATCATCTAGCATGCACTTAGGTGTATATACAATTCAAGTTTCATTTCTTCTGCTGCCAGGTGTTATTGATCATTTGCTGATGGATTTCATCTGCTATCAAGTGTTTCGATTTGACAATAATTGACTGTTTGTTTCTTTTGCAATGAAATGTACTTGATTCCTTTAAACTTATTCTATTGTTTACCGAGTTGCTTTACATGTTTTGTTTTCTTTATGTAACTAGCACAGGAGGTCCCCTTGCAGCCTAGAGCTTTGGGACCTCCTTCTGTATAACTTTTTTCCTATGTATTATCTTTTATTGAATAATAAAAATATTATCTATCTATCTAAAAAAGATGGTGGTGAGAGTAGAGCAGGACTGTCTCCGTGGCGCAATTGGCTAGCGCGATTACCTGTTAACCGAAAGGTTGGAGGTTCGAGCCCACCCGGTGATGGTGCGGTGCTTTTTTTCTTTGGGCCGATAGCTTTGAAGATATGTTCTGATGGTGGTGAGAATGGAGCAGGGCTGTCTCCGTGGCGCAATTGGCTTGCGCGATCGGCTGTTAACCGAAAGGTTGGAGGTTCGAGCCCACCCGGTGGTGGTGCGGCGTTTTTTTTCTTTGTGCTGATAGCTTTGAAGATATGTACTGATGGTAGTGAGAGTGGAGCAAGACAGTCCCCGTGGCACAATGGGCTAGCGCGATCGGCTGTTAACCGAAAGGTTGGAGTTTCGAGCCCACCCGGGGGTGGTGCGGCGCTTTTTTTTCTTTGGGCTGATAGCTTTGAAGATATGTTCTGATGCTGGTGAGAGTGAAGCACGACTGTCTCCGTGGCGCAATTGGCTAGCGCGATCGGCTGTTAACCGAAAGGTTGGAGTTTCGAGCCCTCCCGGGAGTGGTGTGCTGCTTTTTTCTTTGCACTAATAGCTTTGAAAATATGTTCTGATGGTGGTGAGAGTGGAGCAGGACTGTCTCCGTGGCGCAATTGGCTTGCGCGATCGGCTGTTAACCGAAAGGTTGGAGGTTCGAGCCCACCCGGTGGTGGTGCGGCGCTTTTTTTCTTTGCGCTAATAGCTTTGAAGATATGTTCTGATGGTGTTGAGAGTGGAGCAAGGCTGTCTCCGTGGCGCAATGGGCTAGCGCGATCGGCTGTTAACCGAAAGGTTGGAGTTTCGAGCCCACCCGGGGGTGGTGCGGCGCTTTTTTTTCTTTGGGCTGATAGCTTTGAAGATATGTTCTGATGCTGGTGAGAGTGAAGCACGACTGTCTCCGTGGCGCAATGGGCTAGCGCGATCGGCTGTTAACCGAAAGGTTGGAGTTTCGAGCCCTCCCGGGAGTGGTGTGCTGCTTTTTTCTTTGCACTAATAGCTTTGAAAATATGTTCTGATGGTGGTGAGAGTGGAGCAGGACTGTCTCCGTGGCGCAATTGGCTTGCGCGATCGGCTGTTAACCGAAAGGTTGGAGGTTCGAGCCCACCCGGTGGTGGTGCGGCGCTTTTTTTCTTTGCGCTAATAGCTTTGAAGATATGTTCTGATGGTGTTGAGAGTGGAGCAAGGCTGTCTCCGTGGCGCAATGGGCTAGCGCGATCGGCTGTTAACCGAAAGGTTGGAGTTTCGAGCCCTCCCAGGAGTGGTGTGTTGCTTTTTTCTTTGTGGTAATAGCTTTGAAGATATGTTCTGATGGTGGTGAGAGTGGAGCAGGACTGTCTCCATGGCGCAATTGGCTAGCGCGATCGGCTGTTAACAGAAATGTTGGAGTTTCGAGCCCACCCGGTGGTGGTGCGGCGCTTTTTTTTCTTTGTGCTGATAGCTTTGAAGATATGTTCTGATGGTGGTGAGAGTGGAGCAGGACTGTCTCCGTGGCGCAATTGGCTAGCGCGATTACCTGTTAACCGAAAGGTTGGAGGTTCCAGCCCACCCGGTGGTGGTGCGGTGCTTTTTTTTGGGGCTGATAGCTTTGAAGATATGTTCTGATGGTGGTGAGAGTGGAGCATGACTGTCTCCGTGGCGCAATTGGCTTGCGCGATCGGCCATTAACCGAAAGGCTGGAGGTTCGAGCCCACCCGGTGGTGGTGCGGCGCTTTTTTTCTTTGCACTGATAGCTTTGAAGATATGTTCTGATGGTGGTGAGAGTGGAGCAAGACTGTCTCCGTGGCGCAATGGGCTAGCGCGATCGGCTGTTAACCGAAAGGTTGGAATTTTGAGCCCTCCCGGGAGTGGTGTGTTGCTTTTTTCTTTGCGGTAATAGCTTTGAAGATATGTTCTGATGGTGGTGAGAGTGCAGCAGGACTGTCTTCGTGGCGCAATTGGCTAGCGCGATCGGCTGTTAACCGAAAGGTTGGAGGTTCGAGCTCACCCGGTGGTGGTGCGGCGCTTTTTTTTCTTTGGGGTGATAGCTCTGAAGAAATGTTCTGACGGTGGTGAGAGTGGAGCACGACTGTATCCGTGGCGGAATTGGCTAGCGCGATTACCTGTTAACCGAAAGGTTGGAGGTTCGAGCCCACCCGGTGGTGGTGCGGCGCTTTTTTTCTTTGGGCTGATAGCTTTGAAGATATGTTCTGATGCTGGTGAGAGTGGAGCACGACTGTCTCCGTGGCGCAATGGACTAGCGCGATCGGCTGTTAACCGAAAGGTTGGAATTTCGAGCCCTCCCGGGAGTGGTGTGCTGCTTTTTTCTTTGCACTAATAGCTTTGAAAATATGTTCTGATGGTGGTGAGAGTGGAGCAGGGCTGTCTCCGTGGCGCAATTGGCTAGCGCGATCGGCTGTTAACCGAAACGTTGGAGGTTCGAGCCCACCCGGTGGTGGTGCGGCGCTTTTTTTCTTTGCGCTAATAGCTTTGAAGATATGTTCTGATGGTGTTGAGAGTGGAGCAAGGCTGTCTCCGTGGCGCACTGGGCTAGCGCGATCGGCTGTTAACTTAAAGGTTGGAGTTTCGAGCCCTCCCAGGAGTGGTGTGTTGCTTTTTTCTTTGTGGTAATAGCTTTGAAGATATGTTCTGATGGTGGTGAGAGTGGAGCAGGACTGTCTCCATGGCGCAATTGGCTAGCGCGATTACCTGTTAACCGAAAGGTTGGAGGTTCGAGCCCACCCGGTGATGGTGCGGTGCTTTTTTTCTTTGGGCCGATAGCTTTGAAGATATGTTCTGATGGTGGTGAGAATGGAGCAGGGCTGTCTCCGTGGCGCAATTGGCTTGCGCGATCGGCTGTTAACCGAAAGGTTGGAGGTTCGAGCCCACCCGGTGGTGGTGCGGCGTTTTTTTTCTTTGTGCTGATAGCTTTGAAGATATGTACTGATGGTAGTGAGAGTGGAGCAAGACAGTCCCCGTGGCACAATGGGCTAGCGCGATCGGCTGTTAACCGAAAGGTTGGAGTTTCGAGCCCACCCGGGGGTGGTGCGGCGCTTTTTTCTCTTTGTGCTGATAGCTTTGAAGATATGTTCTGATGGTGGTGAGAATGGAGCAGGGCTGTCTCCGTGGCGCAATTGGCTTGCGCGATCGGCTGTTAACCGAAAGGTTGGAGGTTCGAGCCCACCCGGTGGTGGTGCGGCGTTTTTTTTCTTTGTGCTGATAGCTTTGAAGATATGTACTGATGGTAGTGAGAGTGGAGCAAGACAGTCCCCGTGGCACAATGGGCTAGCGCGATCGGCTGTTAACCGAAAGGTTGGAGTTTCGAGCCCACCCGGGGGTGGTGCGGCGCTTTTTTTTCTTTGGGCTGATAGCTTTGAAGATATGTTCTGATGCTGGTGAGAGTGAAGCAGGACTGTCTCCGTGGCGCAATTGGCTTGCGCGATCGGCTGTTAACCGAAAGGTTGGAGGTTCGAGCCCACCCGGTGGTGGTGCGGTGCTTTTTTTCTTTGGGCCGATAGCTTTGAAGATATGTTCTGATGGTGGTGAGAGTGGAGCAGGACTGTCTCCGTGGCGCAATTGGCTTGCGCGATCGGCTGTTAACCGAAAGGTTGGAGGTTCGAGCCCACCCGGTGGTGGTGCGGCGTTTTTTTTCTTTGTGCTGATAGCTTTGAAGATATGTACTGATGGTGGTGAGAGTGGAGCAAGACTGTCCCCGTGGCGCAATGGGCTAGCGCGATCGGCTGTTAACCGAAAGGTTGGAGTTTCGAGTCCTCCCGGGAGTGGTGTGCTGCTTTTTTCTTTGTACTAATAGCTTTGAAGATATGTTCTGAAGGATGTGAGAGTGGAGCAGGACTGTCTCCGTGGCGCAATTGGCTAGCGCGATCGGCTGTTAACCGAAAGGTTGGAGGTTCGAGCCAACCCGGTGGTGGTGCGGCGCTTTTTTTCTTTGCGCTAATAGCTTTGAAGATATGTTCTGATGGTGTTGAGAGTGGAACAAGGCTGTCTATGTGGCGCAATGGGCTAGCGCGATCGGCTGTTAACCGAAAGGTTGGAGTTTCGAGCCCTCCCAGGAGTGGTGTGTTGCTTTTTTCTTTGTGGTAATAGCTTTGAAGATATGTTCTGATGGTGGTGAGAGTGGAGCAGGACTGTCTCCATGGCGCGATTTGCTAGCACGATCGGCTGTTAACCGAAAGGTTGGAGTTTCGAGCCCACCCGGTGGTGGTGCGGCGCTTTTTTCTCTTTGTGCTGATAGCTTTGAAGATATGTTCTGATGGTGGTGAGTGTCGAGCAGGACTGTCTCCGTGGCGCAATTGGCTAACGCGATTGGCTGTTAACCGAAAGGTTGGAGGTTCCAGCCCACCCGGTGGTGGTGCGGTGCTTTTTTTGGGGGCTGATAGCTTTGAAGATTTTAGAAAATTGAAATTGCTCCAGCCACAGTTCAAAAAGAGCCCGACGTTTCGGGACCGACTCGGTCCCTTCCTCAGGGGGTGACTGTCTTGGTCATGGAAGTGTCGTCGCGTCGTGTTCTCTCACCACGGCTCCGGCTTTCCCTTTCCACCACGTTTCGGAGACCCTGAACGTACACCGAAGGCATTGTTCCCAGCGAGCGGTACACAATGCCTTCGGTGTACGTTCACGGTCTCCGAAACGTGGTGGAAAGGGAAAGCCGGAGCCGTGGTGAGAGAACACGACGCGACGACACTTCCATGACCAAGACAGTCACCCCCTGAGGAAGGGACCGAGTCGGTCCCGAAACGTCGGGCTCTTTTTGAACTGTGGCTGGAGCAATTTCAATTTTCTAAACTTTTCTACCCAGCCAGACAGATTGCTGTCAAAATGTTTACGTTTAAGCTTTGAAGATATGTTCTGATGGTGGTGAGAGTGGAGCATGACTGTCTCCGTGGCGCAATTGGCTTGCGCGATCGGCCATTAACCGAAAGGCTGGAGGTTCGAGCCCACCCGGTGGTGGTGCGGCGCTTTTTTTTTGCACTGATAGCTTTGAAGATATGTTCTGGTGGTGGTGAGAGTGGAGAAGGACTGTCTCCGTGGCGCAATTGGCTAGCGCGATCGGCTGTTAACCGAAAGGTTGGAGGTTCGAGCCCACCCGGTGGTGGTGCGGCGCTATTTCTTCTTTGCGCTGATAGCTTTGAATATATGTTCTGATGGTGTTGAGAGTGGAGCAAGACTGTCTCCGTGGCGCATTGTGCTAGCGCGATCGGCTGTTTACCGAAAGGTTGGAGTTTCGAGCCCACGCGGTGGTGGTGCGGCGCTTTTTTCTCTTTGTGCTGATAGCTTTGAAGATATGTTCTGATGGTGGTGAGAGTGGAGCAGGACTGTCTCCGTGGTGCAATTGGCTAGCGCGATTACCTGTTAACCGAAAGGTTGGAGGTTCGAGCCCACCCGGTGGTGGTGCGGTGCTTTTTTTCTTTGGGCCGATAGCTTTGAAGATATGTTCTGATGGTGGTGAGAGTGGAGCAGGACTGTCTCCGTGGCGCAATTGGCTTGCGCGATCGGCTGTTGACCGAAAGGTTGGAGGTTCGAGCCCACCCGGTGGTGGTGCGGCGTTTTTTTTCTTCGTGCTGATAGCTTTGAAGTTATGTACTGACGGTGGTGAGAGTGGAGCAAGACTGTCTCCGTGGCGCAATTGGCTAGCGCGATCGGCCGTTAACCGAAAGGTTGGAGGTTCGAGCCCACCCGGTGGTGGTGCGGCGCTTTTTTTTCTTTGGGCTGATAGTTTGAAAGATATGTTCTAATGGTGGTGAGAGTGGAGCAGGACTGTCTCCGTGGCGCAATTGGCCAGCGCGATCGGCTGTTGACCGAAAAGTTGGAGGTTCGAGCCCTCCCGGAAGTGGTGTGTTGCTTTTTTCTTTGTGCTGATAGCTTTGAAGATATGTTCTGATGGTGGTAAGAGTGGAGCACGACTGCCTCCGTGGCGCAATTGGCTAGTGCGATCGGCTGTTAACCGAAAGGTTGAAGGTTCGAGTCCACCCGGTGGTGGTGCGGCGCTTTTTTTTCTTTGGGCTGATATCTTTGAAGATATGTTCTGATGGTGGTGAGAGTGGAGCAAGACTGTCTCCGTGGCGCAATGGGCTAGCGCGATCGGCTGTTAACCGAAAGGTTGGAATTTCGAGCCCTCCCGGGAGTGGTGTGTTGCTTTTTTCTTTGCGGTAATAGCTTTGAAGATATGTTCTGATGGTGGTGAGAGTGCAGCAGGACTGTCTTCGTGGCGCAATTGGCTTGCGCGATCGGCTGTTAACCGAAAGGTTGGAGGTTCGAGCCCACCCGGTGGTGGTGCGGCGCTTTTTTTTCTTTGGGGTGATAGCTCTGAAGAAATGTTCTGACGGTGGTGAGAGTGGAGCACGACTGTATCCGTGGCGGAATTGGCTAGCGCGATTACCTGTTAACCGAAAGGTTGGAGGTTCGAGCCCACCCGGTGGTGGTGCGGCGCTTTTTTTCTTTGGGCTGATAGCTTTGAAGATATGTTCTGATGCTGGTGAGAGTGGAGCACGACTGTCTCCGTGGCGCAATGGACTAGCGCGATCGGCTGTTAACCGAAAGGTTGGAATTTCGAGCCCTCCCGGGAGTGGTGTGCTGCTTTTTTCTTTGCACTAATAGCTTTGAAAATATGTTCTGATGGTGGTGAGAGTGGAGCAGGGCTGTCTCCGTGGCGCAATTGGCTAGCGCGATCGGCTGTTAACCGAAAGGTTGGAGGTTCGAGCCCACCCGGTGGTGGTGCGGCGCTTTTTTTCTTTGCGCTAATAGCTTTGAAGATATGTTCTGATGGTGTTGAGAATGGAGCAAGGCTGTCTCCGTGGCGCACTGGGCTAGCGCGATCGGCTGTTAACCGAAAGGTTGGAGTTTCGAGCCCTCCCAGGAGTGGTGTGTTGCTTTTTTCTTTGTGGTAATAGCTTTGAAGATATGTTCTGATGGTGGTGAGAGTGGAGCAGGACTGTCTCCATGGCGCAATTGGCTAGCGCGATCGGCTGTTAACCGAAATGTTGGAGTTTCGAGCCCACCCGGTGGTGGTGCGGCGCTTTTTTCTCTTTGTGCTGATAGCTTTGAAGATATGTTCTGATGGTGGTGAGAGTAGAGCAGGACTGTCTCCGTGGCGCAATTGGCTAGCGCGATTACCTGTTAACCGAAAGGTTGGAGGTTCGAGCCCACCCGGTGGTGGTGCGGTGCTTTTTTTCTTTGGGCCGATAGCTTTGAAGATATGTTCTGATGGTGGTGAGAATAGAGCAGGGCTGTCTCCGTGGCGCAATTGGCTTGCGCGATCGGCTGTTAACCGAAAGGTTGGAGGTTCGAGCCCACGCGGTGGTGGTGCGGCGTTTTTTTTCTTTGTGCTGATAGCTTTGAAGATATGTACTGATGGTAGTGAGAGTGGAGCAAGACAGTCCCCGTGGCACAATGGGCTAGCGCGATCGGCTGTTAACCGAAAGGTTGGAGTTTCGAGCCCACCCGGGGGTGGTGCGGCGCTTTTTTTTCTTTGGGCTGATAGCTTTGAAGATATGTTCTGATGCTGGTGAGAGTGAAGCACGACTGTCTCCGTGGCGCAATTGGCCAGCGCGATCGGCTGTTGACCGAAAAGTTGGAGGTTCGAGCCCTCCCGGAAGTGGTGTGTTGCTTTTTTTCTTTGTGCTGATAGCTTTGAAGATATGTTCTGATGGTGGTAAGAGTGGAGCACGACTGCCTCCGTGGCGCAATTGGCTAGTGCGATCGGCTGTTAACCGAAAGGTTGAAGGTTCGAGTCCACCCGGTGGTGGTGCGGCGCTTTTTTTTCTTTGGGCTGATATCTTTGAAGATATGTTCTGATGGTGGTGAGAGTGGAGCAAGACTGTCTCCGTGGCGCAATGGGCTAGCGCGATCGGCTGTTAACCGAAAGGTTGGAATTTCGAGCCCTCCCGGGAGTGGTGTGTTGCTTTTTTCTTTGCGGTAATAGCTTTGAAGATATGTTCTGATGGTGGTGAGAGTGCAGCAGGACTGTCTTCGTGGCGCAATTGGCTTGCGCGATCGGCTGTTAACCGAAAGGTTGGAGGTTCGAGCCCACCCGGTGGTGGTGCGGCGCTTTTTTTTCTTTGGGGTGATAGCTCTGAAGAAATGTTCTGACGGTGGTGAGAGTGGAGCACGACTGTATCCGTGGCGGAATTGGCTAGCGCGATTACCTGTTAACCGAAAGGTTGGAGGTTCGAGCCCACCCGGTGGTGGTGCGGCGCTTTTTTTCTTTGGGCTGATAGCTTTGAAGATATGTTCTGATGCTGGTGAGAGTGGAGCACGACTGTCTCCGTGGCGCAATGGACTAGCGCGATCGGCTGTTAACCGAAAGGTTGGAATTTCGAGCCCTCCCGGGAGTGGTGTGCTGCTTTTTTCTTTGCACTAATAGCTTTGAAAATATGTTCTGATGGTGGTGAGAGTGGAGCAGGGCTGTCTCCGTGGCGCAATTGGCTAGCGCGATCGGCTGTTAACCGAAAGGTTGGAGGTTCGAGCCCACCCGGTGGTGGTGCGGCGCTTTTTTTCTTTGCGCTAATAGCTTTGAAGATATGTTCTGATGGTGTTGAGAATGGAGCAAGGCTGTCTCCGTGGCGCACTGGGCTAGCGCGATCGGCTGTTAACCGAAAGGTTGGAGTTTCGAGCCCTCCCAGGAGTGGTGTGTTGCTTTTTTCTTTGTGGTAATAGCTTTGAAGATATGTTCTGATGGTGGTGAGAGTGGAGCAGGACTGTCTCCATGGCGCAATTGGCTAGCGCGATCGGCTGTTAACCGAAATGTTGGAGTTTCGAGCCCACCCGGTGGTGGTGCGGCGCTTTTTTCTCTTTGTGCTGATAGCTTTGAAGATATGTTCTGATGGTGGTGAGAGTAGAGCAGGACTGTCTCCGTGGCGCAATTGGCTAGCGCGATTACCTGTTAACCGAAAGGTTGGAGGTTCGAGCCCACCCGGTGGTGGTGCGGTGCTTTTTTTCTTTGGGCCGATAGCTTTGAAGATATGTTCTGATGGTGGTGAGAATAGAGCAGGGCTGTCTCCGTGGCGCAATT
Organism: Rhipicephalus microplus; assembly: GCF_043290135.1. Lineage (NCBI taxonomy): Eukaryota > Metazoa > Arthropoda > Arachnida > Ixodida > Ixodidae > Rhipicephalus > Rhipicephalus microplus. Next base: position 207,445 of record NW_027464652.1, read on the forward strand.
GGCTTGCGCGATCGGCTGTTAACCGAAAGGTTGGAGGTTCGAGCCCACCCGGTGGTGGTGCGGCGTTTTTTTTCTTTGTGCTGATAGCTTTGAAGATATGTACTGATGGTAGTGAGAGTGGAGCAAGACAGTCCCCGTGGCACAATGGGCTAGCGCGATCGGCTGTTAACCGAAAGGTTGGAGTTTCGAGCCCACCCGGGGGTGGTGCGGCGCTTTTTTTTCTTTGGGCTGATAGCTTTGAAGATATGTTCTGATGCTGGTGAGAGTGAAGCACGACTGTCTCCGTGGCGCAATGGGCTAGCGCGATCGGCTGTTAACCGAAAGGTTGGAGTTTCGAGCCCTCCCGGGAGTGGTGTGCTGCTTTTTTCTTTGCACTAATAGCTTTGAAAATATGTTCTGATGGTGGTGAGAGTGGAGCAGGACTGTCTCCGTGGCGCAATTGGCTTGCGCGATCGGCTGTTAACCGAAAGGTTGGAGGTTCGAGCCCACCCGGTGGTGGTGCGGCGCTTTTTTTCTTTGCGCTAATAGCTTTGAAGATATGTTCTGATGGTGTTGAGAGTGGAGCAAGGCTGTCTCCGTGGCGCAATGGGCTAGCGCGATCGGCTGTTAACCGAAAGGTTGGAGTTTCGAGCCCACCCGGTGGTGGTGCGGCGCTTTTTTTTCTTTGGGCTGGTAGCTTTGAAGATATGTTCTGATGCTGGTGAGAGTGAAGCACGACTGTCTCCGTGGCGCAATGGGCTAGCGCGATCGGCTGTTAACCGAAAGGTTGGAGTTTCGAGCCCTCCCGGGAGTGGTGTGCTGCTTTTTTCTTTGCACTAATAGCTTTAAAAATATGTTCTGATGGTGGTGAGAGTGGAGCAGGACTGTCTCCGTGGCGCAATTGGCTTGCGCGATCGGCTGTTAACCGAAAGGTTGGAGGTTCGAGCCCACCCGGTGGTGGTGCGGCGCTTTTTATCTTTGCGCTAATAGCTTTGAAGATATGTTCTGATGGTGTTGAGAGTGGAGCAAGGCGGTCTCCGTGGCGCAATGGGCTAGCGCGATCGGCTGTTAACCGAAAGGTTGGAGTTTCGAGCCCTCCCAGGAGTGGTGTGTTGCTTTTTTCTTTGTGGTAATAGCTTTGAAGATATGTTCTGGTGGTGGTGAGAGTGGAGCAGGACTGTCTCCATGGCGCAATTGGCTAGCGCGATCGGCTGTTAACAGAAATGTTGGAGTTTCGAGCCCACCCGGTGGTGGTGCGGCGCTTTTTTTTCTTTGTGCTGATAGCTTTGAAGATATGTTCTGATGGTGGTGAGAGTGGAGCAGGACTGTCTCCGTGGCGCAATTGGCTAGCGCGATTACCTGTTAACCGAAAGGTTGGAGGTTCGAGCCCACCCGGTGGTGGTGCGGTGCTTTTTTTCTTTGGGCCGATAGCTTTGAAGATATGTTCTGATGGTGGTGAGAGTGGAGCAGGACTGTCTCCGTGGCGCAATTGGCTTGCGCGATCGGCTGTTAACCGAAAGGTTGGAGGTTCGAGCCCACCCGGTGGTGGTGCGGCGTTTTTTTTCTTTGTGCTGATAGCTTTGAAGATATGTACTGATGGTGGTGAGAGTGGAGCAAGACTGTCCCCGTGGCGCAATGGGCTAGCGCGATCGGCTGTTAACCGAAAGGTTGGAGTTTCGAGTCCTCCCGGGAGTGGTGTGCTGCTTTTTTCTTTGTACTAATAGCTTTGAAGATATGTTCTGAAGGATGTGAGAGTGGAGCAGGACTGTCTCCGTGGCGCAATTGGCTAGCGCGATCGGCTGTTAACCAAAAGGTTGGAGGTTCGAGCCCACCCGGTGGTGGTGCGGCGCTTTTTTTCTTTGCGCTAATAGCTTTGAAGATATGTTCTGATGGTGTTGAGAGTGGAACAAGGCTGTCTATGTGGCGCAATGGGCTAGCGCGATCGGCTGTTAACCGAAAGGTTGGAGTTTCGAGCCCTCCCAGGAGTGGTGTGTTGCTTTTTTCTTTGTGGTAATAGCTTTGAAGATATGTTCTGATGGTGGTGAGAGTGGAGCAGGACTGTCTCCATGGCGCGATTGGCTAGCACGATCGGCTGTTAACCGAAAGGTTGGAGTTTCGAGCCCACCCGGTGGTGGTGCGGCGCTTTTTTCTCTTTGTGCTGATAGCTTTGAAGATATGTTCTGATGGTGGTGAGTGTCGAGCAGGACTGTCTCCGTGGCGCAATTGGCTAACGCGATTGGCTGTTAACCGAAAGGTTGGAGGTTCCAGCCCACCCGGTGGTGGTGCGGTGCTTTTTTTTGGGGGCTGATAGCTTTGAAGATATGTTCTGATGGTGGTGAGAGTGGAGCATGACTGTCTCCGTGGCGCAATTGGCTTGCGCGATCGGCCATTAACCGAAAGGCTGGAGGTTCGAGCCCACCCGGTGGTGGTGCGGCGCTTTTTTTTCTTTGCACTGATAGCTTTGAAGATATGTTCTGGTGGTGGTGAGAGTGGAGAAGGACTGTCTCCGTGACGCCATTGGCTAGCGCGATCGGCTGTTAACCGAAAGGTTGGAGGTTCGAGCCCACCCGGTGGTGGTGCGGCGCTATTTCTTCTTTGCGCTGATAGCTTTGAATATATGTTCTGATGGTGTTGAGAGTGGAGCAAGACTGTCTCCGTGGCGCATTGTGCTAGCGCGATCGGCTGTTTACCGAAAGGTTGGAGTTTCGAGCCCTCCCGGGAGTGGTGTGTTGCTTTTTTCTTTGTGGTAATAGCTTTGAAGATATGTTCTGATGGTGGTGAGAGTGGAGCAGGACTGTCTCCATGGCGCGATTGGCTAGCGCGATCGGCTGTTAACCGAAATGTTGGAGTTTCGAGCCCACCCGGTGGTGGTGCGGCGCTTTTTTTTCTTTGGGGTGATAGCTCTGAAGAAATGTTCTGACGGCGGTGAGAGTGGAGCAGGACTGTCTCCGTGGCGCAATTGGCTAGCGCGATCGGCTGTTAACCGAAAGGTTGGAGGTTCGAGCCCACCCGGTGGTGGTGCGGTGCTTTTTTTTCTTTGGGGCGATAGCTCTGAAGAAATGGTCTGACGGTGGTGAGAGTGGAGCACGACTGTCTCTGTGGCGCAATGGGCTAGCGCGATCGGCTGTTAACCGAAAGGTTGGAGGTTCGAGCCCACCCGGTGGTGGTGCGGCGCTTTTTTTCTTTGGGCTGATAGCTCTGAAGAAATGTTCTGACGGTGGTGAGAGTGGAGCAGGACTGTCCCCGTGGCGCCATTGGTTAGCGCGATCGGCTGTTAACCGAAAAGTTGGAGGTTCGAGCTCTCCCGGGTGGGGTGTGTTGCTTTTTTCTTTGCGCTGATAGCTTTGAAGATATGTTCTGATGGTGGTGAGCGTGCAGCACGATTGTCTCCGTGGCGCAATTGGCTAGCGCGATCGGCCGTTAACCAAAAGGTTGGAGGTTCGGGCCCACCCGGTGGTGTTGCGGCGCTTTCTATTCTTTGGGCTGATAGCTGTGAATATATGTTCTGATGGTGGTGAGAGTGGAGCAGGACTGTCTCCCTGGCGCCATTGGCTAGCGCGATCGGATGTTAACCGAAAGGTTGGAGGTTCGAGCCCACCCGGTGGTGGTGCGGCGCTTTTTTTTCTTTGCGCTGATAGTTTTGAAGATATGTTCTGATGGTGGTGAGAGTGGAGCAAGACTGTCTCCGTGGCGCAATTGGCTAGCGCGATTGGCTGTTAACCGAAAGATTGGAGGTTCGAGCCCACCCGGTGGTGGTGCGGTTCTTTTTTTTCTTTGGGCTGATAGCTTTGAAGATATGTTGTGATGGTGGTGAGAGTGGAGCAGGACTGTCTCCGTGGCGCAATTGGCTTGTGCGATATGCTGTTAACCGAAAGGTTGGAGGTTCGAGCCCACCCGGTGGTGGTGCGGCGCTTGTTTTTCTTTGCGCTGATAGCTTTGAAGATATGTTCTGATGGTGGTGAGAGTGAAGCAGGACTGTCTCCGGGGCGCAATCGGCTAGCGCGATCGGCTGTTAACTAAAAGGTTGGAGGTTTGAGCCCACCCGGTGGTGGTGCGGCGCTTTTTATTCTTTGGGGTGATAGCTCTGAATAAATGTTTTGACGGTGGTGAGAGTGGAGCAGGACTGTCTCCGTGGCGCAATTCGCTTGCGCGATCGGCTGTTAACCGAAAGGTTGGAGGTTCGAGCCCACCCGGTGATGGTGTGGCGCTTTTTTTTTCTTTGTGCTGATAGCTTTGAAGATATGTCCTGATGGTGGTGAGAGTAAAGCAGGACTGTCTCCGTGGCGCAATTGGCTAGCGCGATTGGCTGTTAACCGAAAGGTTGGAGGTTCGAGCCCACCCGGTGGTGGTGCGGTGCTTTTTTCCTTTGGGCTGATAGCTTTGAAGATAGGTTCTGATGGTGATGAGAGTGGAGCAGGACTGCCTCCGTGGCGCAATTGGCTTGCGCAATCGGCTGTTAACCGAAAGGTTGAAGGTTCGAGCCCACCTGGTGGTGGTGCGGCGCTTTTTTTTTCTTTGTGCTGATATCTTTGAAGATATGTTCTGATGGTAATGAGATGGGAGCAAGACTGTCCTCGTGGCGCAATGGGCTAGCGCGATCGGCTGTAAACCGAAGGGTTGGAGTTTTGAGCCCTCCCGGGAATGGTGTGTTGCTTTTTTCTTTGCACTAATAGCTTTGAAGATATTTTCTGATGGTGGTGAAAGTGGAGCAGGACTGTCTCCGTGGCGCGATTTGCTAGCGCGATCGGCTTTTAACCGAAAGGTTGGAGGTTCGAGCCCACCCGGTGGTGGTGCGGCGCTTTTTTTCTTTGCGCTAATTGCTTTGAAGATATGATCTGATGGTGTTGAGAGTGGAGCAAGGCTATCTCCGTGGCGCAATGGGCTAGCGCGATCGGCTGTTAACCGAAAGGTTGGAGTGTCGAGCCCTCCCAGGAGTGGTGTGTTGCTTTTTTCTTTGTGGTAATAGCTTTGAATTATGTTCTGATGGTGGTGAGAGTAGAGCAGGACTGTCTCCATAGCGCAATTGGCTAGCGCGATCGGCTGTTAACCGAAAGGTTGGAGTTTCGAGCCATCCCGGTGGTGGTGCGGCGCTTTTTTTTCTTTGTGCTGATAGCTTTGGAGATATGTTCTGATGGTGGTGAGAGTGGAGCAGGACTGTCTCCGTGGCGCAATTGGCTAGCGCGATTTGCTGTTAACCGAAAGGTTGGAGGTTCGAGCCCACCCGGTGGTGGTGCGGTGCTTTTTTTTCTTTGGGCTGATAGCTTTGAAGATATGTTCTGATGGTGGTGAGAGTGGAGCAGGACGGTCTCCGTGGCGCAATTGGCTTGCGCGATCGGCTGTTAACCAAAAGATTGGAGGTTCGAGCCCTCCCAGGAGTGGTGTGTTGCTTTTTTCTTTGTGGTAATAGCTTTGAAGATATGTTCTGATGGTGGTGAGAGTGGAGCAGGACTGTCTCCATGGCGCAATTGGCTAGCGCGATCGGCTGTTAACCGAAAGGTTGGAGTTTCGAGCCCACCCAGTAGTGGTGCGGCGCTTTTTTTTCTTTGTGCTGATAGCTTTGAAGATATGTTCTGATGGTGGAGAGTGGAGCAGGACTGTCTCCGTGGCGCAATTGGCTAGCGCGATTGGCTGGTAAACGAAAGGTTGGAGGTTCGAGCCCACCCGGTGGTGGTGCGGTGCTTTTTTTTCTTTGGGCTGATAGCTTTGAAGATATGTTCTGATGGTGGTGAGAGTGGAGCAGGACTGTCTCCCTGGCGCCATTGGCTAGCGCGATCGGCTGTTAACCGAAAGGTTGGAGGTTCGAGCCCACCCGGTGGTGGTGCGGCGCTTTTTTTCTTTGCGCTGATAGCTTTGAAGATATGTTCTGATGGTGGTGAGAGTGGAGCAAGACTGTCCCCGTGGCGCAATTGGCTAGCGCAATCGGCTGTTAACCGAAAGCTTGGAGGTTCGAGCCCACCCGGTGGTGGTGCGGCGCTTTTTTTTCTTTGCGCTTGTAGCTTTGAAGATATGTTCTGATGGTGTTGAGAGTGGAGCAAGACTGTCTCCGTGGCGCAATTGGCTAGCGCGATCGGCTGTTAACCGAAAGGTTGGAGGTTCGAGCCCACCCGGTGGTGGTGCGGCGCTTTTTTTTGTTTGCGCTGATAGCTTTGAAGATATGTTCTGATGGTGGTGAGAGTGGAGCAAGACTGTCCCCGTGGCGCAATGGGTTAGCGCGATCGGCTGTTAACCGAAAGGTTGAGGTTCGAGCCCACCCGGTGGTGGCGCGGCGCTTTTTTTCTTTGCGCTAATAGCTTTGAAGATAAGTTCTGATGGTGGTGAGAGTGGAGCAGGACTGTCTCCATGGCGCAATTGGCTAGCGCGATCGGCTGATAACCGAAAGGGTTGAGTTTCGAGCCCACCCGGTGGTGGTGCGGCGCTTTTTCTTCTTTGGGCTGATAGCTCTGAAGAAATGTTCTGACGGTGGTGAGAGTGGAGCAGGACTGTCTCCGTGGCGCAATTGGCTAGCGCGATCAACTGTTAACCGAAAGGTTGGAGGTTCGAGCCCACCCGGTGGTGGTGCGGTTCTTTTTTTTCTTTGGGCTGATAGCTTTGAAGATATGTTGTGATGGTGGTGAGAGTGGAGCAGGACTGTCTCCGTGGCGCAATTGGCTTGTGCGATATGCTGTTAACCGAAAGGTTGGAGGTTCGAGCCCACCCGGTGGTGGTGCGGCGCTTGTTTTTCTTTGCGCTGATAGCTTTGAAGATATGTTCTGATGGTGGTGAGAGTGAAGCAGGACTGTCTCCGGGGCGCAATCGGCTAGCGCGATCGGCTGTTAACTAAAAGGTTGGAGGTTTGAGCCCACCCGGTGGTGGTGCGGCGCTTTTTATTCTTTGGGGTGATAGCTCTGAATAAATGTTTTGACGGTGGTGAGAGTGGAGCAGGACTGTCTCCGTGGCGCAATTCGCTTGCGCGATCGGCTGTTAACCGAAAGGTTGGAGGTTCGAGCCCACCCGGTGATGGTGTGGCGCTTTTTTTTTCTTTGTGCTGATAGCTTTGAAGATATGTTCTGATGGTGGTGAAAGTGGAGCAGGACTGTCTCCGTGGCGCGATTGGCTAGCGCGATCGGCTTTTAACCGAAAGGTTGGAGGTTCGAGCCCACCCGGTGGTGGTGCGGCGCTTTTTTTCTTTGCGCTAATTGCTTTGAAGATATGATCTGATGGTGTTGAGAGTGGAGCAAGGCTATCTCCGTGGCGCAATGGGCTAGCGCGATCGGCTGTTAACCGAAGGTTGGAGTGTCGAGCCCTCCCAGGAGTGGTGTGTTGCTTTTTTCTTTGTGGTAATAGCTTTGAATTATGTTCTGATGGTGGTGAGAGTAGAGCAGGACTGTCTCCATAGCGCAATTGGCTAGCGCGATCGGCTGTTAACCGAAAGGTTGGAGTTTCGAGCCATCCCGGTGGTGGTGCGGCGCTTTTTTTTCTTTGTGCTGATAGCTTTGGAGATATGTTCTGATGGTGGTGAGAGTGGAGCAGGACTGTCTCCGTGGCGCAATTTGCTAGCGCGATTGGCTGTTAACCGAAAGGTTGGAGGTTCGAGCCCACCCGGTGGTGGTGCGGTGCTTTTTTTTCTTTGGGCTGATAGCTTTGAAGATATGTTCTGATGGTGGTGAGAGTGGAGCAGGACGGTCTCCGTGGCGCAATTGGCTTGCGCGATCGGCTGTTAACCAAAAGATTGGAGGTTCGAGCCCTCCCAGGAGTGGTGTGTTGCTTTTTTCTTTGTGGTAATAGCTTTGAAGATATGTTCTGATGGTGGTGAGAGTGGAGCAGGACTGTCTCCATGGCGCAATTGGCTAGCGCGATCGGCTGTTAACCGAAAGGTTGGAGTTTCGAGCCCACCCAGTAGTGGTGCGGCGCTTTTTTTTCTTTGTGCTGATAGCTTTGAAGATATGTTCTGATGGTGGAGAGTGGAGCAGGACTGTCTCCGTGGCGCAATTGGCTAGCGCGATTGGCTGGTAAACGAAAGGTTGGAGGTTCGAGCCCACCCGGTGGTGGTGCGGTGCTTTTTTTTCTTTGGGCAGATAGCTTTGAAGATATGTTCTGATGGTGGTGAGAGTGGAGCAGGACTGTCTCCCTGGCGCCATTGGCTAGCGCGATCGGCTGTTAACCGAAAGGTTGGAGGTTCGAGCCCACCCGGTGGTGGTGCGGCGCTTTTTTTCTTTGCGCTGATAGCTTTGAAGATATGTTCTGATGGTGGTGAGAGTGGAGCAAGACTGTCCCCGTGGCGCAATTGGCTAGCGCAATCGGCTGTTAACCGAAAGCTTGGAGGTTCGAGCCCACCCGGTGGTGGTGCGGCGCTTTTTTTTCTTTGCGCTTGTAGCTTTGAAGATATGTTCTGATGGTGTTGAGAGTGGAGCAAGACTGTCTCCGTGGCGCAATTGGCTAGCGCGATCGGCTGTTAACCGAAAGGTTGGAGGTTCGAGCCCACCCGGTGGTGGTGCGGCGCTTTTTTTTGTTTGCGCTGATAGCTTTGAAGATATGTTCTGATGGTGGTGAGAGTGGAGCAAGACTGTCCCCGTGGCGCAATGGGTTAGCGCGATCGGCTGTTAACCGAAAGGTTGAGGTTCGAGCCCACCCGGTGGTGGCGCGGCGCTTTTTTTCTTTGCGCTAATAGCTTTGAAGATAAGTTCTGATGGTGGTGAGAGTGGAGCAGGACTGTCTCCATGGCGCAATTGGCTAGCGCGATCGGCTGATAACCGAAAGGTTGGAGTTTCGAGCCCACCCGGTGGTGGTGCGGCGCTTTTTCTTCTTTGGGCTGATAGCTCTGAAGAAATGTTCTGACGGTGGTGAGAGTGGAGCAGGACTGTCTCCGTGGCGCAATTGGCTAGCGCGATCAACTGTTAACCGAAAGGTTGGAGGTTCGAGCCCACCCGGTAGTGGTGCGGCGCTTTTTTTTTCTTTGGGGCGATATCTCTGAAGAAATGGTCTGACGGTGGTGAGTGTGAAGCACGACTGTCTCTGTGGCGCAATTGGCTAGCGCGATCGGCTGTTAACCGAAAGGTTGGAGGTTCGAGCCCACCCGGTGGTGGTGTGGCGCTTTTTTTTCTTTAGGCTGATAGCTCTGAAGAAATGTTCTGACGGTGGTGAGAGTGGAGCAGGACTGTCCCCGTGGCGCCATTGGCTAGCGCGATCGGCTGTTAACAAAAAGGTGGAGGTTCGAGCGCTCCCGGGTGGGGTGTGTTGCTTTTTTCTTCTCGATGATAGCTTTGAAGATAATTTCTGATGGTGGTGAGTGTGGAACACGATTGTCTCCGTGGCGCAATTGGCTAGCGCGATCGGCCGTTAAGCAAAAGGTTGGAGGTTCGAGCCCACCCGGTGGTGGTGCGGCGCTTTTTTTTTTCTTTGGGCTGATAGCTTGAAAGATATGTTGTAATGGTGGTGAGAGTGGAGCAGGACTGTCTCTGTGGCGCAATGGGCTAGCGCGATCGGCTGTTAACCGAAAGGTTGGAGTTTCGAGCCCTCCCAGGAGTGGTGTGTTGCTTTTTTTTTGTGGTAATAGCTTTGAAGATATGTTCTGATGGTGGTGAAAGTGGAGCAGGACTGTCTCCATGGCGCAATGGGCTAGCGCGATCGGCTGTTAACCGAAAGGTTGGAGTTTCGAGCCCACCCAGTGGTGGTGCGGCGCTTTTTTTTCTTTGTGCTGATAGCTTTGAAGATATGTTCTGATGGGGGAGAGTGGAGCAGGACTGTCTCCGTGGCGCAATGGGCTAGCGCGATTGGCTGTTAACCGAAAGGTTGGAGGTTCGAGCCCACCCGGTGGTGGTGCGGTTCTTTTTTTTCTTTGGGCTGATAGTTTTGAAGATATGTTCTGATGGTGGTGAGAGTGAAGCAGGACTGTCTCCGTGGCGCAATTGGCTTGTGCGATCGGCTGTTAACCGAAAGGAGGTTCGAGCCCACCCGGTGGTGGTGCGGCGCTTTTTTTCTTTGCGCTGATAGCTTTGAAGATATGTTCTGATGGTGGTGAGAGTGAAGCAGGACTGTCTCCGTGGCGCAATTGGCTAGCGCGATTTGCTGTTAACCGAAAGGTTGGAGGTTCGAGCCCACCCGGTGGTGGTGCGGTGCTTTTTTTCTTTGGGCAGATAGCTTTGAAGATATGTTCTGATGGTGGTGAGAGTGGAGCAGGACTGCCTCCGTGGCGCAATTGGCTTGCGCAATCGGCTGTTAACCGAAAGGTTGAAGGTTCGAGCCCACCTGGTGGTGGTGCGGCGCAATTTTTTTCTTTGTGCTGATAGCTTTGAAGATATGTTCTGATGGTGGTGAGAGTGGAGCAAGACTGTCCTCGTGGCACAATGGGCTAGCGCGATCGGCTGTAAACCGAAGGGTTGGAGTTTTGAGCCCTCCCGGGAATGGTGTGTTGCTTTTTTCTTTGCACTAATAGCTTTGAAGATATGTTCTGATGGTGATGAAAGTGGAGCAGGACTGTCTCCGTGGCGCGATTGGCTAGCGCGATCGGCTTTTAACCGAAAGGTTGGAGTTTCGAGCCCACCCGGAGGTGGTGCGGCACTTTTTTTTCTTTGTGCTGATAGCTTTGAAGATATGTTCTGATGGTGGTGAGAGTGGAGCAGGACTGTCTCCGTGGCGCAATTGGCTTGCGCGATCGGTTGTTAACCAGAAGGTTGGAGGTTCGAGCCCTCCCAGGAGTGGTGTGTTGCTTTTTTCTTTGTGGTAATAGCTTTGAAGATATGTTCTGATGGTGGTGAGAGTGGAGCAGGACTGTCTCCATGGCGCAATTGGCTAGCGCGATCGGCTGTTAACCCAAAGTTTGGAGTTTCGAGCCCACCGAGTAGTGGTGCGGCGCTTTTTTTTCTTTGTGCTGATAGCTTTGAAGATATGTTCTGATGGTGGAGAGTGGAGCAGGACTGTCTCCGTGGCGCAATTGGCTAGCGCGATTGGCTGTTAAACGAAAGGTTGGAGGTTCGAGCCCACCCGGTGGTGGTGCGGTGCTTTTTTTTCTTTGGGCTGATAGCTTTGAAGATATGTTCTGATGGTGGTGAGAGTGGAGCAGGACTGTTTCCCTGGCGCCATTGGCTAGCGCGATCGGCTGTTAACCGAAAAGTTGGAGGTTCGAGCCAACGCGGTGGTGGTGCGGCGCTTTTTTTTCTTTGCGCTGATAGCTTTGAAGATATGTTCTGATGGTGGTGAGAGTGGAGCAAGACTGTCCCCGTGGCGCAATTGGCTAGCGCGATCGGCTGTTAACCGAAAGGTTGGAGGTTCAAGCCCACCCGGTGGTGGTGCGGCGCTTTTTTTTCTTTGCGCTTGTAGCTTTGAAGATATGTTCTGATGGTGTTGAGAGTGGAGCGAGACTGTCTCCATGGCGCAATTGGCTAGCGCGATCGGCTGATAACCGAAAGGTTGGAGTTTCGAGCCCACCCTGTGGTGGTGCGGCGCTTTTTCTTCTTTGGGCTGATAGCTCTGAAGAAATGTTCTGACGGTGGTGGGAGTGGAGCAGAACTGTCTCCGTGGCGCAATTGGCTAGCGCGATCAACTGTTAACCGAAAGGTTGGAGGTTCGAGCCCACCCGGTGGTGGTGCGGCGCTTTTTTTTTCTTTGGGGCGATAGCACTGAAGAAATGGTCTGACGGTGGTGAGAGTGAAGCACGACTGTCTGTGGCGCAATTGGCTAGCGTGATCGGCTGTTAACCGAAAGGTTGGAGGTTCGAGCCCACCCGGTGGTGGTGCGGCGCTTTTTTTTCTTTAGGCTGATAGCTCTGAAGAAATGTTCTGACGGTGGTGAGAGTGGAGCAGGACTGTCCCCGTGGCGCCATTGGCTAGCGTGAACGGCTGTTAACCGAAAGGTTGGAGTGTCGAGCCCTCCCAGGAGTGGTGTGTTGCTTTTTTCTTTGTGGTAATAGCTTTGAATTATGTTCTGATGGTGGTAAGAGTAGAGCAGGACTGTCTCCATAGCGCAATTGGCTAGCGCGATCGGCTGTTAACCGAAAGATTGGAGTTTCGAGCCATCCCGGTGGTGGTGCGGCGCTTTTTTTTCTTTGTGCTGATAGCTTTGGAGATATGTTCTGATGGTGGTGAGAGTGGAGCAGGACTGTCTCCGTGGCGCTATTGGCTAGCGCGATTGGCTGTTAACCGAAAGGTTGGAGGTTCGAGCCCACCCGGTTGTGGTGCGGTGCTTTTTTTTCTTTGGGCTGATAGCTTTGAAGATATGTTCTGATGGTGGTGAGAGTGGAGCAGGACGGTCTCCGTGGCGCAATTGGCTTGCGCGATCGGCTGTTAACCAAAAGATTGGAGGTTCGAGCCCTCCCAGGAGTGGTGTGTTGCTTTTTTCTTTGTGGTAATAGCTTTGAAGATATGTTCTGATGGTGGTGAGAGTGGAGCAGGACTGTCTCCATGGCGCAATTGGCTAGCGCGATCGGCTGTTAACCGAAAGGTTGGAGTTTCGTGCCCACCCAGTAGTGGTGCGGCGCTTTTTTTTCTTTGTGCTGATAGCTTTGAAGATATGTTCTGATGGTGGAGAGTGGAGCAGGACTGTCTCCGTGGCGCAATTGGCTAGCGCGATTGGCTGGTAAACGAAAGGTTGGAGGTTCGAGCCCACCCGGTGGTGGTGCGGTGCTTTTTTTTCTTTGGGCTGATAGCTTTGAAGATATGTTCTGATGGTGGTGAGAGTGGAGCAGGACTGTCTCCCTGGCGCCATTGGCTAGCGCGATCGGCTGTTAACCGAAAGGTTGGAGGTTCGAGCCCACCCGGTGGTGGTGCGGCGCTTTTTTTCTTTGCGCTGATAGCTTTGAAGATATGTTCTGATGGTGGTGAGAGTGGAGCAAGAGCGCAATCGGCTGTTAACCGAAAGGTTGGAGGTTCGAGCCCACCCGGTGGTGGTGCGGCGCTTTTTTTTGTTTGCGCTGATAGCTTTGAAGATATGTTCTGATGGTGGTGAGAGTGGAGCAAGACTGTCCCCGTGGCGCAATGGGTTAGCGCGATCGGCTGTTAACCGAAAGGTTGAGGTTCGAGCCCACCCGGTGGTGGCGCGGCGCTTTTTTTCTTTGCGCTAATAGCTTTGAAGATAAGTTCTGATGGTGGTGAGAGTGGAGCAGGACTGTCTCCATGGCGCAATTGGCTAGCGCGATCGGCTGATAACCGAAAGGTTGGAGTTTCGAGCCCACCCGGTGGTGGTGCGGCGCTTTTTCTTCTTTGGGCTGATAGCTCTGAAGAAATGTTCTGACGGTGGTGAGAGTGGAGCAGGACTGTCTCCGTGGCGCAATTGGCTAGCGCGATCAACTGTTAACCGAAAGGTTGGAGGTTCGAGCCCACCCGGTGGTGGTGCGGCGCTTTTTTTTTCTTTGGGGCGATATCTCTGAAGAAATGGTCTGACGGTGGTGAGTGTGAAGCACGACTGTCTCTGTGGCGCAATTGGCTAGCGCGATCGGCTGTTAACCGAAAGGTTGGAGGTTCGAGCCCACCCGGTGGTGGTGTGGCGCTTTTTTTTCTTTAGGCTGATAGCTCTGAAGAAATGTTCTGACGGTGGTGAGAGTGGAGGAGGACTGTCCCCGTGGCGCCATTGGCTAGCGCGATCGGCTGTTAACAAAAAGGTGGAGGTTCGAGCGCTCCCGGGTGAGGTGTGTTGCTTTTTTCTTCTCGATGATAGCTTTGAAGATAATTTCTGATGGTGGTGAGTGTGGAGCACGATTGTCTCCGTGGCGCAATTGGCTAGCGCGATCGGCCGTTAAGCAAAAGGTTGGAGGTTCGAGCCCACCCGGTGGTGGTGCGGCGCTTTTTTTTTTCTTTGGGCTGATAGCTTGAAAGATATGTTGTAATGGTGGTGAGAGTGGAGCAGGACTGTCTCCGTGGCGCAATGGGCTAGCGCGATCGGCTGTTAACCGAAAGGTTGGAGTTTCGAGCCCTCCCAGGAGTGGTGTGTTGCTTTTTTTTGTGGTAATAGCTTTGAAGATATGTTCTGATGGTGGTGAAAGTGGAGCAGGACTGTCTCCATGGCGCAATGGGCTAGCGCGATCGGCTGTTAACCGAAAGGTTGGAGTTTCGAGCCCACCCAGTGGTGGTGCGGCGCTTTTTTTTCTTTGTGCTGATAGCTTTGAAGATATGTTCTGATGGGGGAGAGTGGAGCAGGACTGTCTCCGTGGCGCAATGGGCTAGCGCGATTGGCTGTTAACCGAAAGGTTGGAGGTTCGAGCCCACCCGGTGGTGGTGCGGTTCTTTTTTTTCTTTGGGCTGATAGTTTTGAAGATATGTTCTGATGGTGGTGAGAGTGAAGCAGGACTGTCTCCGTGGCGTAATTGGCTTGTGCGATCGGCTGTTAACCGAAAGGTTGGAGGTTCGAGCCCACCCGGGTTGGTGCGGCGCTTTTTTTCTTTGCGCTGATAGCTTTGAAGATATGTTCTGATGGTGGTGAGAGTGAAGCAGGACTGTCTCCGTGGCGCAATTGGCTAGCGCGATTGGCTGTTAACCGAAAGGTTGGAGGTTCGAGCCCAACCGGTGGTGGTGCGGTGCTTTTTTTCTTTGGGCAGATAGCTTTGAAGATATGTTCTGATGGTGGTGAGAGTGGAGCTGGACTGCCTCCGTGGCGCAATTGGCTTGCGCAATCGGCTGTTAACCGAAAGGTTGAAGGTTCGAGCCCACCTGGTGGTGGTGCGGCGCAATTTTTTTCTTTGTGCTGATAGCTTTGAAGATATGTTCTGATGGTGGTGAGAGTGGAGCAAGACTGTCCTCGTGGCACAATGGGCTAGCGCGATCCGCTGTAAACCGAAGGGTTGGAGTTTTGAGCCCTCCCGGGAATGGTGTGTTGCTTTTTTCTTTGCACTAATAGCTTTGAAGATATGTTCTGATGGTGATGAAAGTGGAGCAGGACTGTCTCCGTGGCGCGATTGGCTAGCGCGATCGGCTTTTAACCGAAAGGTTGGAGTTTCGAGCCCACCCGGAGGTGGTGCGGCACTTTTTTTCTTTGTGCTGATAGCTTTGAAGATATGTTCTGATGGTGGTGAGAGTGGAGCAGGACTGTCTCCGTGGCGCAATTGGCTTGCGCGATCGGTTGTTAACCAGAAGGTTGGAGGTTCGAGCCCTCCCAGGAGTGGTGTGTTGCTTTTTTTTTGTGGTAATAGCTTTGAAGATATGTTCTGATGGTGGTGAGAGTGGAGCAGGACTGTCTCCATGGCGCAATTGGCTAGCGCGATCGGCTGTTAACCGAAAGTTTGGAGTTTCGAGCCCACCGAGTAGTGGTGCGGCGCTTTTTTTTCTTTGTGCTGATAGCTTTGAAGATATGTTCTGATGGTGGAGAGTGGAGCAGGACTGTCTCCGTGGCGCAATTGGCTAGCGCGATTGGCTGTTAAACGAAAGGTTGGAGGTTCGAGCCCACCCGGTGGTGGTGCGGTGCTTTTTTTTCTTTGGGCTGATAGCTTTGAAGATATGTTCTGATGGTGGTGAGAGTGGAGCAGGACTGTTTCCCTGGCGCCATTGGCTAGCGCGATCGGCTGTTAACCGAAAAGTTGGAGGTTCGAGCCAACCCGGTGGTTCGGCGCTTTTTTTTCTTTGCGCTGATAGCTTTGAAGATATGTTCTGATGGTGGTGAGAGTGGAGCAAGACTGTCCCCGTGGCGCAATTGGCTAGCGCGATCGGCTGTTAACCGAAAGGTTGGAGGTTCAAGCCCACCCGGTGGTGGTGCGGCGCTTTTTTTTCTTTGCGCTTGTAGCTTTGAAGATATGTTCTGATGGTGTTGAGAGTGGAGCGAGACTGTCTCCGTGGCGCAATTGGCTAGCGCGATCGGCTGTTAACCGAAAGGTTGGAGGTTCGAGCCCACCCGGAGGTGGTGCGGCGCTTTTTTTTGTTTGCGCTGATAGCTTTGAAGATATTTTCTGATGGTGGTGAGAGTGGAGCAAGATTGTCCCCGTGGCGCAATGGGTTAGCGCGATCGGCTGTTAACCGAAAGGTTGGAGGTTCGAGCCCACCCGGTGGTGGCGCGGCGCTTTTTTTCTTTGCGCTAATAGCTTTGAAGATATGTTCTGATGGTGGTGAGAGTGGAGCAGGACTGTCTCCATGGCGCAATTGGCTAGCGCGATCGGCTGATAACCGAAAGGTTGGAGTTTCGAGCCCACCCGGTGGTGGTGCGGCGCTTTTTCTTCTTTGGGCTGATAGCTCTGAAGAAATGTTCTGACGGTGGTGAGAGTGGAGCAGGACTGTCTCCGTGGCGCAATTGGCTAGCGCGATCAACTGTTAACCGAAAGGTTGGAGGTTCGAGCCCACCCGGTGGTGGTGCGGCGCTTTTTTTTTCTTTGGGGCGATAGCACTGAAGAAATGGTCTGACGGTGGTGAGAGTGAAGCACGACTGTCTCTGTGGCGCAATTGGCTAGCGCGATCGGCTGTTAACCGAAAGGTTGGAGGTTCGAGCCCACCCGGTGGTGGTGCGGCGCTTTTTTTTCTTTAGGCTGATAGCTCTGAAGAAATGTTCTGACGGTGGTGAGAGTGGAGCAGGACTGTCCCCGTGGCGCCATTGGCTAGCGTGAACGGCTGTTAACCAAAAAGTTGGAGGTTCGAGCCCTCCCGGGAGTGGTATGTTGCTTTCTTTGTGGTAATAGCTTTGAAGATATGTTCTGATGGTGGAGAAAGTGGAGCAGGACTGTCTCCATGGCGCAATTGGCTAGCGCGATCGGCTGTTAACCGAAAGGTTGGAGGTTTGAGCCCACCCGGTGGTGGTGCAGCGCTTTTTTTCTTTGGGGTGATAGCTCTGAATAAATGTTTTGACGGTGGTGAGAGTGGAGCAGGACTGTCTCCGTGGCGCCATTGGCTAGCGCGATCGGCTGTTAACCGAAAGGTTGGAGGTTCGAGCCCACCCGGTGGTGGTGCGGTTCTTTTTTTTCTTTGGGCTGATAGCTTTGAAGATATGTTCTGATGGTGGTGAGAGTGAAGCAGGACTGTCTCCGTGGCGCAATGGGCTTGTGCGATCGGCTGTTAACCGAAAGGTTGGAGGTTCGAGCCCACCCGGTGGTGGTGCGGCGCTTTTTTTTCTTTGCGCTGATAGCTTTGAAGATATGTTCTCATGGTGGTGAGAGTGGAGCAGGACTGTCTCCTGGGCGCAATCGGCTAGCGCGATCGGCTGTTAACCGAAAGGTTGGAGGTTTGAGCCCACCCGGTGGTGGTGCGGCGCTTTTTTTTCTTTGGGGTGATAGCTCTGAATAAATGTTTTGACGGTGGTGAGAGTGGAGCAGGACTGTCTCCGTGGCGCAATTGGCTTGCGTGATCGGCTGTTAACCGAAAGGTTGGAGGTTCGAGCCCACCCGGTGATGGTGTGGCGCTTTTGTTTCTTTGTGCTGATAGCTTTGAAGATATGTTCTGATGGTGGTGAGAGTGAAGCAGGACTGTCTCCGTGGCGCAATTGGCTAGCGCGATTGGCTGTTAAGCGAAAGGTTGGAGGTTCGAGCCCACCCGGTGGTGGTGCGGTGCTTTTTTTCTTTGGGCTAATAGCTTTGAAGATATGTTCTGATGGTGATGAGAGTGGAGCAGGACTGCCTCCGTGGCGCGATTGGCTTGCGCAATCGGCTGCTTACCGAAAGGTTCGAGCCCACCTGGTGGTGGTGCGGCGCATTTTTTTCTTTGTGCTGATAGCTTTGAAGATATGTTCTGATGGTGGTGAGAGTGGAGCAAGACTGTCCACGTGGCGCAATGGGCTAGCGCGATCGGCTGTAAACCGAAGGGTTGGAGTTTTGAGCCCTCCCGGGAATGGTGTGCTGCTTTTTTCTTTGCACTAATAGCTTTGAAGATATGTTCTGATGGTGGTGAAAGTGGAGCAGGACTGTCTCCGTGGCGCGATTGGCTAGCGCGATCGGCTTTTAACCGAAAGGTTGGAGGTTCGAGCCCACCCGGTGGTGGTGCGGCGCTTTTTTTCTTTGCGCTAATAGCTTTGAAGATATGTTCTGATGGTGTTGAGAGTGGAGCAAGGCTATCTCCGTGGCGCAATGGGCTAGCGCGATCGGCTGTTAACCGAAACGTTGGAGTGTCGAGCCCTCCCAGGAGTGGTGTGTTGCTTTTTTCTTTGTGGTAATAGCTTTGAATTATGTTCTGATGGTGGTGAGAGTAGAGCAGGACTGTCTCCATGGCGCAATTGGCTAGCGCGATCGGCTGTTAACCGAAAGGTTGGAGTTTCGAGCCCACCCGGTGGTGGTGCGGCGCTTTTTTTTCTTTGTGCTGATAGCTTTGAAGATATGTTATGATGGTGGTGAGAGTGGAGCAGGACTGTCTCCGTGGCGCAATTGGCTAGCGCGA
The DNA here is from genome assembly GCF_043290135.1 of Rhipicephalus microplus. Lineage (NCBI taxonomy): Eukaryota > Metazoa > Arthropoda > Arachnida > Ixodida > Ixodidae > Rhipicephalus > Rhipicephalus microplus. The sequence continues at coordinate 225,672 of NW_027464652.1, forward strand.
TTGGCTGTTAACCGAAAGGTTGGAGGTTCGAGCCCACCCGGTGGTGGTGCGGTGTTTTTTTTTCTTTGGGCTGATAGCTTTGAAGATATGTTCTGATGGTGGTAAGAGTGGAGCAGGACTGTCTCCGTGGCGCAATTGGCTTGCGCGATCGGCTGTTAACCAACAGGTTGGAGGTTCGAGCCCTCCCAGGAGTGGTGTGTTGCTTTTTTCTTTGTGGTAATAGCTTTGAAGATATGTTCTGATGGTGGTGAGAGTGGAGCAGGACTGTCTCCATGGCGCAATTGGCTAGCGCTATCGGCTGTTAACCGAAAGGTTGGAGTTTAGAGCCCACCCGGTGGTGGTGCGGCGCTTTTTTTTCTTTGTGCTGATAGCTTTGAAGATATGTTCTGATGGTGGTGAGAGTGGAGCAGGACTGTCTCCGTGGCGCAATTGGCTAGCGCGATTGGCTGTTAAACGGATGGTTGGAGGTTCGAGCCCACCCGGTGGTGGTGCGGTGCTTTTTTTTGTTTGGGCTGATAGCTTTGAAGATATGTTCTGATGGTGGTGAGAGTGGAGCAGGACTGTCTCCCTGGCGCAATTGGCTAGCGCGATCGGCTGTTAACCGAAAGGTTGGAGGTTCGAGCCCACCCGGTGGTGGTGCGGCGCTTTTTTTTCTTTGCGCTGATAGCTTTGAAGATATGTTCTGATGATGGTGAGAGTGGAGCAAGACTGTCCCCGTGGCGCAATTGGCTAGCGCGATAGGCTGTTAACCGAAAGGTTGGAGGTTCGAGCCCACCCGGTGGTGGTGCGGCGCTTTTTTTTCTTTGCGCTTGTAGCTTTGAAGATATGTTCTGATGGTGTTGAGAGCGGAGCAAGACTGTCTCCGTGGCGCAATTGGCTAGCGCGATCGGCTGTTAACCGAAAGGTTGGAGGTTCGAGCCCACCCGGTGGTGGTGCGGCGCTTTTTTTTCTTTGCGCTGATAGCTTTGAAGATATGTTCTGATGGTGGTGAGAGTGGAGCAAGACTGTCCCCGTGGCGCAATGGGCAAGCGCGATCGGCTGTTAACCAAAAGGTTGGAATTTCGAGCCCACCCAGTGGTGGTGCGGCGCTTTTTTTTGCCCTGATAGTTTGAAGATATGTTCTGATGGTGGTGAGAGTGGAGCAAGACTGTGTCCGTGGCGCAATGGGCTAGCGCGATCGGCTGTTAACCGAAAGGTTGGAATTTCGAGCCCTCCCGGGAGTGGTGTGTTGCTTTTTTCTTTGCGGTAATAGCTTTGAAGATATGTTCTGATGGTGGTGAGGGTGCAGCAGGACTGTCTTCGTGGCGCAATTGGCTAGCGCGATCGGCTGTTAACCGAAAGGTTGGAGGTTCGATCCCACCCGGTGGTGTTGCGGCGCTTTTTTTTCTTTGTGGTAATAGCTTTGAAGATATGTTCTGATGGTGGTGAGAGTGGAGCAGGACTGTCTCCATGGCGCAATTGGCTAGCGCGATCGGCTGTTAACCGAAAGGTTGGAGTTTCGAGCCCACCCGGTGGTGGTGCGGCGCTTTTTTCTCTTTGTGCTGATAGCTTTGAAGATATGTTCTGATGGTGGTGAGAGTGGAGCAAGACTGTCCCCGTGGCGCATAGGGCTAGCGCGATGGGCTGTTAACCAAAAGGTTGGAGTTTCGAGCCCACCCGGTGGTGGTGTGGCGCTTTTTTTTCTTTGGGCTGATAGCTCTGAAGAAATGTTCTGACGGCGGTGAGAGTTGAGCGGGACTGTCTCCGTGGCGCAATTGGCTAGTGCGATCGGCTGTTAACCGAAAGGTTGGAGGTTCGAGCCTTCCCGGGTGGGTGTGTGTTGCTTTTTTCTTTGCGCTGATAGCTTTGAAGATATGTTCTGATGGTGGTGAGCGTGGAGCACGATTGTCTCCGTGGCGCAATTGGCTTGCGCGATCGGCCGTTAACCAAAAGGTTGGAGGTTCGAGCCCTCCCGGTGGTGTCGGCGCTTTTTATTCTTTGAGCTGATAGCTTGAAAGGTATGTTCTAATGGTGGTGAGAGTGCAGCAGGACTGCCTCCGTGGCGCAATTGGCCAGCGCGATCGGCTGTTAACCCAAAAGTTGGAGGTTCGAGCCCTCCCGGGAGTGGTGTGTTGCTTTTTTCTTTGCGCTGATAGCTTTGAAGATATGTTCTGATGGTGGTAAGAGTGGAGCACGACTGTCTCCGTGGCGCAATTGGCTAGTGCGATCGGCTGTTAACCGAAAGGTTGGAGGTTCGAGCCCACCCGGTGGTGGTGCGGCGCTTTTTTTCTTTGGGCTGATAGCTTTGAAGATATGTTCTGATGGTGGTGAGAAGGGAGCAAGACTGTCTCCGTGGCGCAATGGGCTAGCGCGATCGGCTGTTAACCAAAAGGTTGGAGGTTCGAGCCCACCCGGTGGTGGTGCGGCGCTTTTTTTTCTTTGCGCTGATAGCTTTGAAGATATGTTCTGATGGTGGTGAGAGTGGAGCAAGACTGTGTCCGTGGCGCAATGGACTAGCGCGATCGGCTGTTAACCGAAAGGTTGGAGTTTCGAGCCCTCCCGGTGGTGGTGCGGCGCTTTTTTTTCTTTGGGGTGATAGCTCTGAATAAATGTTTTGACGGTGGTGAGAGTGGAGCAGGACTGTCTCCGTGGCGCAATTGGCTTGCGCGATCGGCTGTTAACCGAAAGGTTGGAGGTTCGAGCCCACCCGGTGATGGTGTGGCGCTTTTTTTTCTTTGTGCTGAAAGATTTGAAGATATGTTATGAGGGTGGTGAGAGTGGAGCAGAACCGTCTCCGTGGCGCAATTGGCTAGCGCGATTGACTGTTAACCGAGAGGTTGGAGGTTCGAGCCCACCCGGTGGTGGTGCGGTGCTTTTTTTCTTTGAGCTGATAGCTTTGAAGATATGTTCTAATGGTGGTGACAGTGGAGCAGGACTGTCTCCGTGGCGCAATTGGCTTGCGCGATCGGCTGTTAACCGAAAGTTTGGAAGTTCGAGCCCACCCGGTGGTGGTGCGGCGCCTTTTTTTGCGCTGATAGCTTTGAAGATATGTTCTGATGGTGGTGAGAGTGGAGCAAGACTGTCCCCGTGGCGCGTTGGGCTAGCGCGATCGGCTGTCAACCGAAAGTTTGGAGTTTCGAGCCCTCCCGCGAGTGGTGTGTTGCTTTTTTCTTTGCACTATTAGCTTTGAAGATATGTTCTGATGGTGGTGAAAATGAAGCAGGACTGTCTCCGTGGCGCAATTGGCTAGCGCGATCGGCTATCAACCGGAAGGTTGGAGGTTCGAGCCCACCCGGTGTTGGCGCGGCGCTTTTTTTCTTTGCGCTAATAGCTTTGAAGATATGTTCTGATGGTGTTGAGAGTGGAGCAAGGCTGTCTCTGTGGCGCAATGGGCTAGCGCGATCGGCTGTTAACCGAAAGGTTGGAGTTTCGAGCCCTCCCAGGAGTGGTGTGTTGCTTTTTTTTGTGGTAATAGCTTTGAGGATATGTTCTGATGGTGGTGAGAGTGGAGCAGGACTGTCTCCATGGCGCAATTGGCTAGCGCGATCGGCTGTTAACCGAAAGGTTGGAGTTTCGAGCCCACCCGGTGGTGGTGCGGCGCTTTTTTTTCTTTGTGCTGATAGCTTTGAAGATATGTTCTGATGGTCGAGAGTGGAGCAGGACTGTCTCCGTGGCGCAATTGGCTAGCGCGATTGGCTGTTAACCGAAAAGTTGGAGGTTCGAGCCCACCCGGTGGTGGTGCGGTTTTTTTTTCTTTGGGCTGATAGCTTTGAATATATGTTCTGATGGTGGTGGGAGTGAAGCAGGACTGTCTCCGTGGCGCAATTGGCTTGCGCGATCGGCTGTTAACCGAAAGGTTGGAGGTTCGAGCCCACCCGGTGGTGGTGCGGCGCTTTTTTTTCTTTGCGCTGATAGCTTTGAAGATATGTTCTGATGGTGGTGAGAGTGGAGCGAACTGTCTCCGTGGCGCAATTGGCTAGCGCAATCGGCTGTTAACTGAAAGGTTGGAGGTTCGAGCCCACCCGGTGGTGGTGCGGCGCTTTTTTTTCTTTGGGGTGATAGCTCTGAATAAATGTTTTGACGGTGGTGAGTGTGGAGCAGGACTGTCTCCGTGGCGCAATTGGCATGCGCGATCGGCTGTTAACCGAAAGGTTGGAGGTTCGAGCCCACCCGATGATGGTGCGGCGCTTTTTTTCTTTGTGCTGATAGCTTTGAAGATATGTTCTGATGGTGGTGAGAGTGAAGCAGGACTGTTTCCGTGGCGCAATTGGCTGGCGCGATTGGCTGTTAACCGAAAGGTTGGAAGTTCGAGCCCACCCGGTGGTGGTGCGGTGCTTTTTTTCTTTGGGCTGATAGCTTTGAAGATATGTTCTGATGGTGGTGAGAGTGGAGAAGGACTGTCTCCGTGGCGCAATTGGCTTGCGCAATCGGCTGTTAACCGAAAGGTTGGAGGTTCGAGCCCACCCGGTGGTGGTGCGGCGCTTTTTTTTTCTTTGTGCTGATAGCTTTGAAGATATGTTCTGATGGTGGTGAGAGTGGAGCAAGACTGTCCTTGAGGCGCAATGGGCTAGCGCGATCGGCTGTAAACCGAAGGGTTGGAGTTTCGAGCCCTCCCGGGAATGGTGTGTTGCTTTTTTCTTTGCACTAATAGCTTTGAAGATATGTTCTGATGGTGGTGAAAGTGGAGCACGACTGCCTCCGTGGCGCAATTGGCTAGCGCGATCAGCTGTTAACCGAAAGGTTGGAGTTTCGAGCCCTCCCGGTGTGGGTGCGGCGCTTTTTTTTCTTTGGGGTGATAGCTCTGAATAAATGTTTTGACGGTGGTGAGAGTGGAGCAGGACTGTCTCCGTGGCGCAATTGGCTTGCGCGATCGGCTATTAACCGAAAGGCTGGAGGTTCGAGCCCACCCGGTGGTGGTGCGGCGCTTTTTTTTCTTTGCGCTGATAGCTTTGAAGATATGTTCTGATAGTGGTGAGTGTGGAGCAAGACTGTCCCCGTGGCGCATAGGGCTAGCGCGATGGGCTGTTAACCGAAAGGTTGGAGTTTCGAGCCCTCCCGGGAGTGGTGTGTTGCTTTTTTCTTTGCACTGATAGCTTTGAAGATATGTCCTGCTGGTAGTGAGAGTGGAGCAGAACTGTCTCCGTGGCGCGATTGGCTAGCGCGATCGGCTGTTAACCGAAAGGTTGGAGTTTCGAGCCCACCCGGTGGTGGTGTGGCGCTTTTTTTTTGGGCTGATAGCTCTGAAGAAATGTTCTGACGGCGGTGAGAGTTGAGCGGGACTGTCTCCGTGGCGCAATTGGCTAGTGCGATCGGCTGTTAACCGAAAGGTTGGAGGTTCGAGCCCACCCGGTGGTGGTGCGGCGCTTTTTTTTTCTTTGGGGCGATAGCTCTGAAGAAATGGTCTGACGGTGGTTAGAGTGGAGCACGACTGTCTCTGTGGCGCAGTGGGCTAGCGCGATCGGCTGTTAACCGAAAGGTTGGAGGTTCGAGCCCACCCGGTGGTGGTGCGGCGAATTTTTTTTCTTTGGGCTGATAGCTTGAAAGGTATGTTCTAATGGTGGTGAGAGTGCAGCAGGACTGCCTCCGTGGCGCAATTGGCCAGCGCGATCGGCTGTTAACCCAAAAGTTGGAGGTTCGAGCCCTCCCGGAAGTGGTGTGTTGCTTTTTTCTTTGCGCTGATAGCTTTGAAGATATGTTCTGATGGTGGTAAGAGTGGAGCACGACTGTCTCCGTGGGGCAATTGGCTAGTGCGATCGGCTGTTAACCGAAAGGTTGGAGGTTCGAGCCCACCCGGTGGTGTCGGCGCTTTTTATTCTTTGGGCTGATAGCTTGAAAGGTATGTTCTAATGGTGGTGAGAGTGCAGCAGGACTGCCTCCGTGGCGCAATTGGCCAGCGCGATCGGCTGTTAACCCAAAAGTTGGAGGTTCGAGCCCTCCCGGGAGTGGTGTGTTGCTTTTTTCTTTGCGCTGATAGCTTTGAAGATATGTTCTGATGGTGGTAAGAGTGGAGCACGACGTTCTCCGTGGGGCAATTGGCTAGTGCGATCGGCTGTTAACCGAAAGGTTGGAGGTTCGAGCCCACCCGGTGGTGGCGCGGCGCTTTTTTTCTTTGGGCTGATAGCTTTGAAGATATGTTCTGATGGTGGTGAGAAGGGAGCAAGACTGTCTCCGTGGCGCAATGGGCTAGCGCGATCGGCTGTTAACCAAAAGGTTGGAGGTTCGAGCCCACCCGGTGGTGGTGCGGCGCTTTTTTTTCTTTGCGCTGATAGCTTTGAAGATATGTTCTGATGGTGGTGAGAGTGGAGCAAGACTGTGTCCGTGGCGCAATGGACTAGCGCGATCGGCTGTTAACCGAAAGGTTGGAGTTTCGAGCCCTCCCGGTGGTGGTGCGGCGCTTTTTTTTCTTTTGGGTGATAGCTCTGAATAAATGTTTTGACGGTGGTGAGAGTGGAGCAGGACTGTCTCCGTGGCGCAATTGGCTTGCGCGATCGGCGGTTAACCGAAAGGTTGGAGGTTCGAGCCCACCCGGTGATGGTGTGGCGCTTTTTTTTCTTTGTGCTGATAGATTTGAAGATATGTTATGAGGGTGGTGAGAGTGGAGCAGGACCGTCTCCGTGGCGCAATTGGCTAGCGCGATTGACTGTTAACCGAGAGGTTGGAGGTTCGAGCCCACCCGGTGGTGGTGCGGTGCTTTTTTTCTTTGGGCTGATAGCTTTGAAGATATGTTCTAATGGTGGTGACAGTGGAGCAGGACTGTCTCCGTGGCGCAATTGGCTTGCGCGATCGGCTGTTAACCGAAAGTTTGGAGGTTCGAGCCCACCCGGTGGTGCTGCGGCGCCTTTTTTTTGCGCTGATAGCTTTGAAGATATGTTCTGATGGTGGTGAGAGTGGAGCAAGACTGTCCCCGTGGCGCGTTGGGCTAGCGCGATCGGCTGTCAACCGAAAGTTTGGAGTTTCGAGCCCTCCCGGGAGTGGTGTGTTGCTTTTTTCTTTGCACTACTAGCTTTGAAGATATGTTCTGATTGTGGTGTTCGCGATAGCACACCTGATAACCGAACTGTCGTTAGTGCGCATGCGCCCACTAGTGCTTAAATAGTAACGCTAAAAGCACTGTCCCCCATTCCCGTGATGTAACCCCAGTCGTACGCTTCGGCAATAAACGCTGTTGTTTGCCCGTTGGACCCTTGGCCTTGTCAGTCCCTGGACGAGATTCAACACTGGCGACGAGGATGGGATGAAAAATGAAGAGTAGCGAGCAGTGTGGTGAAGAAGCGACAATGCGGTCTGGTGGGCAGCTGGGCCAGATGGAGTCATTCGACGTTACTGCAAGCGACTGGACGGCATACAAGGAGAGGTTGACCTCTTTTCTGATTGTCAACAAGGTTCCCGACAGCGACAAGGTACACGCATTCCTCAGCATCATCGGACCGCGTACGTATGGGTTGCTGAAGTCGTTGGCTGCACCGGACCTACCATCGGGAAAAAGTTTCGAGCAACTGAAGAGCCTCTTGGATGCACATCTTGCCCCAAAGCCGTCCACAATCGGTGAACGAGCAAAGTTTTACCGCAGAGCACAGCACGAAGGCGAGTCTCTGCCCGAATATGTTGCTGAACTTCGGAAGTTGTCCCAGAGTTGTCAGTTTGGAGCAAATTTGGACGAAGCGCTGCGGGATCGTTTTGTCTGTGGACTACTGCGAGAGGACGTGCAGCGAGTACTCTTTACCGAGGACGACAAACTGACGTTCCCGAGAGCAGTCGAGCGCGCCCTGGCCATGGAAGCGGCCCGGAAGAATGTTGCCGAGACTAGAGTCGTAGAGTCAGTGGCCACACAGCTGCACAAAATGGAGGGAGAATGCAATTATGACCCTGCTGATTTGTACGAGGCGCAAGCGATTTCCGGTAAGCAGCGACTGGCTTGTTATCGCTGCGGTTCTCCGAGCCACACTCATTCAGTATGCCCTCACGTTAATAATACGTGCTATAAGTGTGGAAAGAAAGGGCATATTCAAAGGGCCTGTCGCAGCAACGGGCAATATTGTGGCGGGTATCAGCAGAAACGGAGAGTGAAAACGCTGAAAGTGGTCACGCAGGTGCCACCCATAGGCGTTTCGGAACAAGTGGCGTCCGGCCGCACGCCTATTTTTGTTGGACTGAAAATAGATGGAGCACTGGTGGAAATGGAACTTGACACGGGAGCCGCGGTGTCTATCATGCCTTACAAGCAGTTCAAGCAGCAGTTCCCTTCAGCCAGATGCGGACCAACAGACATCGTCCTGCGCACCTATACCGGAGCACTCGTCCAACCTTGCGGCGTGGCGGTCGTCAAGGTGCAGCACGGGGAACAGACGGCGAAACTACCACTCTACCTCGTCGATCAAGCAGGACCACCACTGCTAGGGCGTGAATGGCTGCGCACAGTACGGCTAAACTGGAACCAGATTTTGGGCCTCAACCACGTCTCAAGGTCAGTGTTCGACTTGTCCTCGCGAACGAAGGAAAGGCTAGAATCGTTGCTCGAAAAATACAAAATGCTGTTTAAGGATGAGCTAGGCGCTATCACAGACGAAAGGGCCGAGCTGTTCTTCAAAGCCGATCACCGGCCGAGGTTCCTGAAGGCACGCAATGTGCCATTCGCACTGCAGTCAGCAGTAGAAGCAGAGATAGAAAAATTGGTGCAGCTGGGAATACTCACACCCGTGAATACATCAGAATATGCCACGCCCGCCGTGCCAGTGATAAAAAAAGATGGAAGCATACGTCTCTGTGGGGATTATAAGACAACGATAAACCCCTCTCTGGACATCACACACTACCCGCTACCTAAAATTGATGACCTATTAGCTGCGTTGGCCGGGGGAATGCACTTTAGTAAGATCGACCTTAACAGGGCATACCAACAAGTACTCATGTCAGAAGAGTCGAAGAAGTACTTGACTTTAAACACGCGGAAAGGGCTGTTTGCAGTCAACAGGCTACCTTTCGGAATAGCGTCAGCACCAGGTATTTTTCAGAAAATAATGGACACAATGCTGAAGGGCCTAAACGGAGTTTGTTGTTATCTCGATGACATCTTAGTCACAGGAAGAAACGCTGAAGAACACCTGGTAAACCTAGACGCACTCTTGAAACGGTTGCTGGAGCGAGGCGTCAAAATAAAGAAAGAAAAATGCGCGTTCTTTCAAAATGAGCTCTGTTACCTGGGGCACAAAATTACTGCAGCAGGAATATCTGCGTCACCAGAGAAAATTGAAGCAGTCATAAACGCTGCCGCACCGACAAACAAGCAGCAACTGCAGTCCTTCCTGGGTGTCGTTAATTATTATGGAAAGTTTGTGCCTAATCTTTCAACAATGGCTGTGCCTTTTTACCAGCTTTTACGGAAAGACGCTCCTTGGTGTTGGGACGACTGCTGCCGAGACGCGTTCAACGAAGTTAAAAGAATGCTGTCATCGCCGCAGGTGCTGGCCCACTACGACCCGGATAGGCCATTAAAGCTGGCCTGTGACGCATCGCAGTATGGGGTAGGTGCAGTGCTCTCCCATGTTTTTGAGGACGGGAAGTCTAGGCCAGTTGCTTTTGCTTCGCGCACGCTTTCCGAGGCAGAGAAGAAATATAGCCAGCTTGAAAAAGAGGCGCTGGCCATAATCTTTGGCATAAAAAAGTTTCACTGCTATATTTATGGCCGCGCATTCACTTTAATCACTGATCATAAACCCTTACAGCAAATTTTGGGGCCAACAACAGGTATTCCGCCTATCGCGGCTGCGCGCCTACAGCGGTGGGCTGTGACGTTGTCGGCATACAGATACGACCTTCTTTTTAGAAAATCAGCCGATAACGCAGAAGCCGATTTTTGCTCCCGTTTGCCGCTACCATGTGTGAAAGACGAAACGCAGGAGTCGGAAGAGACTTTCTATTCATTGCGGCTGGCCTCCCTACCAGTGTCGAGCAATGGAATTGCCCATGCCACAGAGCAGGATAACGATCTGGCGAAAGTAAAAGAGTGCATAAGCACAGGCTGGCCAATATTTGTCAATGACCATAGACTGAAACAATACTTCGCCAGACGCAATCAACTGACATTGCATGGAGGATGCATTTTGCTGGGAACGCGGGTAGTCATTCCCGCAAAGCTGCAGAGAGCAGTTCTGGCCGAATTACACGAGGGTCACCCAGGTATAGTTCGCAGCAAGGCGCTTGCGCGTAGTTACGTCTGGTGGCCGTCCATCGAGGGGGACCTTGAGCGTATGGTACAGTCATGTACAGATTGCCAAGAACAGCGCAGTGCCCCTTGCAAAGCTCCGTTGCACCCTTGGGCCTGGCCCTCAGCGCCGTGGCAGCGCATACATATAGATTTTGCAGGACCATTTCAACAGTCAATGTTTCTTATAGTGGTCGATGCTCACTCGAAGTGGCCCGAAGTTTTTATGATGCGTTCAACTACTGCAGATGCAACAATTGAGTGCTTACGAGATGTTTTCGCTCGTTTTGGGTTCCCTGAGACAATCGTGTCGGATAACGGCCCACAGTTCACGTCAGAGGAGTTCAAGCAGTTTGTAAGGGAGATGGGTTGCCGACACGTGCAAACAGCCCCCTACAATCCCAGCACCAATGGACTTGCGGAGCGTTTCGTACAGACCCTGAAGAACGCGCTAAAAAAGGATGACGTGCATCAACCTATGAAGGTAAAGCTCAACAAGTTTCTGCTCGCTTATCGCAACACGCCCCACGCTACGACACACGAGGCACCAGCCAACTTGTTGTTGGGGCGACGTTTGCGCACCCGCCTCGATGTACTCAAACCCGCCGTGGGGGAAAGGGTGGCTTACAATCAGTTCAGACAGACGGTGAACCGACAGTGTCGTGTGCGTGACGTGAGTGTTGGTGATCATGTACTTGCACGAAATTACAGGGGACAGCCCAAATGGGTACCAGCTGTGGTGATGGCTCAAAGTGGACCAGTGTCTTTCAGGGTACGAGCGTCGACATCTTCAGGATGCTTCGAGTGGCGGCGCCACAAGAACCAGCTACTTCAAGGCACGGCAGGGCTTGCCGAAGACGTCGCGCAAGACGACGGTTTCTCCGTGTGGCCACAGAGTGACACCGAACCGGAGCCAGCACCTTCATTGCCTGCAGCTAGGGTTTCGCCTTCACCACCGACGTTGCTGACAGACACTTCTCGAGGCGACCTGGATCGGCGCTACCCGCTACGAAATCGCCGACCGCCTGATTGGTTCTGAGAGGGAACGTGAACTATTAGCTTCCGAATAAAAGCAGAGGAAGTGTGGTGTTCGCGATAGCACACCTGATAACCGAACTGTCGTTAGTGCGCATGCGCCCACTAGTGCTTAAATAGTAACGCTAAAAGCACTGTCCCCCATTCCCGTGATGTAACCCCAGTCGTACGCTTCGGCAATAAACGCTGTTGTTTGCCCGTTGGACCCTTGGCCTTGTCAGTCCCTGGACGAGATTCAACACTGATGGTGGTGAAAATGAAGCAGGACTGTCTCCGTGGCGCAATTGGCTAGCGCGATCGGCTATCAACCGGAAGGTTGGAGGTTCGAGCCCACCCGGTGTTGGCGCGGCGCTTTTTTTCTTTGCGCTAATAGCTTTGAAGATATGTTCTGATGGTGTTGAGAGTGGAGCAAGGCTGTCTCTGTGGCGCAATGGGATAGCGCGATCGGCTGTTAACCGAAAGGTTGGAGTTTCGAGCCCTCCCAGGAGTGGTGTGTTGCTTTTTTTTGTGGTAATAGCTTTGAGGATATGTTCTGATGGTGGTGAGAGTGGAGCAGGACTGTCTCCATGGCGCAATTGGCTAGCGCGATCGGCTGTTAACCGAAAGGTTGGAGTTTCGAGCCCACCCGGTGGTGGTGTGGCGCTTTTTTTTCTTTGTGCTGATAGCTTTGAAGATATGTTCTGATGGTCGAGAGTGGAGCAGGACTGTCTCCGTGGCGCAATTGGCTAGCGCGTTTGGCTGTTAACCGAAAAGTTGGAGGTTCGAGCCCACCCGGTGGTGGTGCGGTTTTTTTTTTTCTTTGGGCTGATAGCTTTGAATATATGTTCTGATGGTGGTGGGAGTGAAGCAGGACTGTCTCCGTGGCGCAATTGGCTAGCGCAATCGGCTGTTAACTGAAAGGTTGGAGGTTCGAGCCCACCCGGTGGTGGTACGGCGCTTTTTTTTCTTTGGGGTGATAGCTCTGAATAAATGTTTTGACGGTGGTGAGTGTGGAGCAGGACTGTCTCCGTGGCGCAATTGGCATGCGCGATCGGCTGTTAACCGAAAGGTTGGAGGTTCGAGCCCACCCGATGATGGTGCGGCGCTTTTTTTCTTTGTGCTGATAGCTATAAGATATGTTCTGATGGTGGTGAGAGTGAAGCAGGACTGTTTCCGTGGCGCAATTGGCTGGCGCGATTGGCTGTTAACCGAAAGGTTGGAAGTTCGAGCCCACCCGGTGGTGGTGCGGTGCTTTTTTTCTTTGGGCTGATAGCTTTGAAGATATGTTCTGATGGTGGTGAGAGTGGAGAAGGACTGTCTCCGTGGCGCAATTGGCTTGCGCAATCGGCTGTTAACCGAAAGGTTGGAGGTTCGAGCCCACCCGGTGGTGGTGCGGCGCTTTTTTTTTCTTTGTGCTGATAGCTTTGAAGATATGTTCTGATGGTGGTGAGAGTGGAGCAAGACTGTCCTTGAGGCGCAATGGGCTAGCGCGATCGGCTGTAAACCGAAGGGTTGGAGTTTCGAGCCCTCCCGGGAATGGTGTGTTGCTTTTTTCTTTGCACTAATAGCTTTGAAGATATGTTCTGATGGTGGTGAAAGTGGAGCACGACTGCCTCCGTGACGCAATTGGCGAGTGCGATCAGCTGTTAACCGAAAGGTTGGAGTTTCGAGCCCTCCCGGTGTGGGTGCGGCGCTTTTTTTTTCTTTGGGGTGATAGCTCTGAATAAATGTTTTGACGGTGGTGAGAGTGGAGCAGGACTGTCTCCGTGGCGCAATTGGCTTGCGCGATCGGCTATTAACCGAAAGGCTGGAGGTTCGAGCCCACCCGGTGGTTGTGCGGCGCTTTTTTTTCTTTGCGCTGATAGCTTTGAAGATATGTTCTGATAGTGGTGAGTGTGGAGCAAGACTGTCCCCGTGGCGCATAGGGCTAGCGCGATGGGCTGTTAACCGAAAGGTTGGAGTTTCGAGCCCTCCCGGGAGTGGTGTGTTGCTTTTTTCTTTGCACTGATAGCTTTGAAGATATGATCTGGTGGTAGTGAGAGTGGAGCACGACTGTCTCTGTGGCGCAGTGGGCTAGCGCGATCGGCTGTTAACCGGAAGGTTGGAGGTTCGAGCCCACCCGGTGGTGGTGCGGCGAATTTTTTTTTCTTTGGGCTGATAGCTCTGAAGAAATGTTCTGACGATGGTGAGAGTGGAGCAGGACTCTCCCCGTGGCGCCATTGGTTAGCGCGATCGGCTGTTAACCAAAAAGTTGGAGGTTCGAGCCTTCCCGGGTGGGTGTGTGTTGCTTTTTTCTTTGCGCTGATAGCTTTGAAGATATGTTCTGATGGTGGTGAGCGTGGAGCACGATTGTCTCCGTGGCGCAATTGGCTAGCGCGATCGGCCGTTAACCAAAAGGTTGGAGATTCGAGCCCACCCGGTGGTGTCGGCGCTTTTTATTCTTTGGGCTGATAGCTTGAAAGGTATGTTCTAATGGTGGTGAGAGTGCAGCAGGACTGCCTCCGTGGCGCAATTGGCCAGCGCGATCGGCTGTTAACCCAAAAGTTGGAGGTTCGAGCCCTCCCGGGAGTGGTGTGTTGCTTTTTTCTTTGCGCTGATAGCTTTGAAGATATGTTCTGATGGTGGTAAGAGTGGAGCACGACTGTCTCCGTGGCGCAATTGGCTAGTGCGATCGGCTGTTAACCGAAAGGTTGGAGGTTCGAGCCCACCCGGTGGTGGTGCGGCGCTTTTTTTCTTTGGGCTGATAGCTTTGAAGATATGTTCTGATGGTGGTGAGATGGGAGCAAGACTGTCTCCATGGCGCAATGGGCTAGCGCGATCGGCTGTTAACCAAAAGGTTGGAGGTTCGAGCCCACCCGGTGGTGGTGCGGCGCTTTTTTTTCTTTGCGCTGATAGCTTTGAAGATATGTTCTGATGTTGGTGAGAGTGGAGCAAGACTGTGTCCGTGGCGCAATGGACTAGCGCGATCGGCCTTTAACCGAAAGGTTGGAGTTTCGAGCCCTCCCGGTGGTGGTGCGGCGCTTTTTTTTCTTTGGGGTGATAGCTCTGAATAAATGTTTTGACGGTGGTGAGAGTGGAGCAGGACTGTCTCCGTGGCGCAATTGGCTTGCGCGATCGGCTGTTAACCGAAAGGTTGGAGGTTCGAGCCCACCCGGTGATGGTGTGGCGCTTTTTTTTCTTTGTGCTGATAGATTTGAAGATATGTTATGAGGGTGGTGAGAGTGGAGCAGGACTGTCTCCGTGGCGCAATTGGCTAGCGCGATTGACTGTTAACCGAGAGGTTGGAGGTTCGAGCCCACCCGGTGGTGGTGCGGTGCTTTTTTTCTTTGGGTTGATAGCTTTGAAGATATGTTCTGATAGTGGTGACAGTGGAGCAGGACTGTCTCCGTGGCGCAATTGGCTTGCGCGATCGGCTGTTAACCGAAAGTTTGGAGGTTCGAGCCCACCCGGTGGTGGTGCGGCGCTTTTTTTTGCGCTGATAGCTTTGAAGATATGTTCCGATGGTGGTGAGAGTGGAGCAAGACTGTCCCCGTGGCGCATTGGGCTAGCGCGATCGGCTGTCAACCGAAAGTCTGGAGTTTCGAGCCCTCCCGGGAGTGGTCTGTTGCTTTTTTCTTTGCACTATTAGCTTTGAAGATATGTTCTGATGGTGGTGAAAATGAAGCAGGACTGTCTCCGTGGCGCAATTGGCTAGCGCGATCGGCTGTCAACCGAAAGGTTGGAGGTTCGAGCCCACCCGGTGTTGGCGCGGCGCTTTTTTTCTTTGCGCTAATAGCTTTGAAGATATGTTCTGATGGTGTTGAGAGTGGAGCAAGGCTGTCTCTGTGGCGCAATGGGCTAGCGCGATCGGCTGTTAACCGAAAGGTTGGAGTTTCGAGCCCTCCCAGGAGTGGTGTGTTGCTTTTTTTTGTGGTAATAGCTTTGAGGATATGTTCTGATGGTGGTGAGAGTGGAGCAGGACTGTCTCCATGGCGCAATTGGCTAGCGCGATCGGCTGTTAACCGAAAGGTTGGAGTTTCGAGCCCACCCGGTGGTGGTGCGGCGCTTTTTTTACTTTGTGCTGATAGCTTTGAAGATATGTTCTGATGGTCGAGAGTGGAGCAGGACTGTCTCCGTGGCGCAATTGGCTAGCACGTATGGCTGTTAACCGAAAAGTTGGAGGTTCGAGCCCACCCGGTGGTGGTGCGGTTCTTTTTTTTCTTTGGGCTGATAGCTTTGAATATATGTTCTGATGGTGGTGGGAGTGAAGCAGGACTGTCTCCGTGGCGCAATTGGCTTGCGCGATCGGCTGTTAACCGAAAGGTTGGAGGTTCGAGCCCACCCGGTGGCGGTGCGGCGCTTTTTTTTCTTTGCGCTGATAGCTTTGAAGATATGTTCTGATGGTGGTGAGAGTGGAGCGAACTGTCTCCGTGGCGCAATTGGCTAGCGCGATCGGCTGTTAACTGAAAGGTTGGAGGTTCGAGCCCACCCGGTGGTGGTGCGGCGCTTTTTTTTCTTTGGGGTGATAGCTCTGAATAAATGTTTTGACGGTGGTGAGTGTGGAGCAGGACTGTCTCCTGGGCGCAATTGGCATGAGCGATCGGCTGTTAACCGAAAGGTTGGAGGTTCGAGCCCACCCGGTGGTGGTGCGGCGCTTTTTTTTTCTTTGTGCTGATAGCTTTGAAGATATGTTCTGATGGTGGTGAGAGTGGAGCAAGACTGTCCTCGTGGCGCAATGGGCTAGCGCGATCGGCTGTAAACCGAAGGTTTGGAGTTTCGAGCCCTCCCGGGAATGGTGTGTTGCTTTTTTCTTTGCACTAATAGCTTTGAAGATATGTTCTGATGGTGGTGAAAGTGGAGCATGACTGCCTCCGTGGCGCAATTGGCGAGTGCGATCAGCTGTTAACCGAAAGGTTGGAGTTTCGAGCCCTCCCGGTGGTGGTGCGGCGCTTTTTTTTTTTCTTTGGGGTGATAGCTCTGAATAAATGTTTTGGCGGTGGTGAGAGTGGAGCAGGACTGTCTCCGTGGCGCAATTGGCTTGCGCGATCGGCTGTTAACCGAAAGGTTGGAGGTTCGAGCACACCCGGTGATGGTGTGGCGCTTTTTTTTCTTTGCGCTTGTAGCTTTGAAGATATGTTCTGATGGTGTTGAGAGTGGAGCGAGACTGTCTCCGTGGCGCAATTTGCTAGCGCGATCGGCTGTTAACCGAAAGGTTGGAGGTTCGAGCCCACCCGGTGGTGGTGCGGCGCTTTTTTTTGTGCTGATAGCTTTGAAGATATGTTCTGATGATGGTGAGAGTGCAGCAAGACTGTCCCCGTGGCGCATTGGGCTAGCGCGATCGGCTGTTAACCGAAAGGTTGGAGTTTCGAGCCCTCCCAGGAGTGGTGTGTTGCTTTTTTTTGTGGTAATAGCTTTGAGGATATGTTCTGATGGTGGTGAAAATGAAGCAGGACTGTCTCCGTGGGGCAATTGGCGGCTAGCGCGATCGGCTGTTAACCGAAAGGTTGGAGGTTCGAGCCCACCCGGTGGTGGCGCGGCGCTTTTTTTCTTTGCGCTAATAGCTTTGAAGATATGTTCTGATGGTGTTGAGAGTGGAGCAAGGCTGTCTCCGTGGCGCAATGGGCTAGCGCGATCGGCTGTTAACCGAAAGGTTGGAGTTTCGAGCCCTCCCAGGAGTGGTGTGTTGCTTTTTTTGTGGTAATAGCTTTGAGGATATGTTCTGATGGTGGTGAGAGTGGAGCAGGACTGTCTCCATGGCTCAATTGGCTAGCGCGATCGGCTGTTAACCGAAAGGTTGGAGTTTCGAGCCCACCCGGTGGGGGTGCGGCGCTTTTTTTTCTTTGTGCTGATAGCTTTGAAGATATGTTCTGATGGTCGAGAGTGGAGCAGGACTGTCTCCGTGGCGCAATTGGCTAGCGCGATTGGCTGTTAACCGAAAGGTTGAAGGTTCGAGCCCACCCGGTGGTGGTGCGGCTCTTTTTTTTCTTTGGGCTGATAGCTTTGAATATATGTTCTGATGGTGGTGGGAGTGAAGCAGGACTGTCTCCGTGGCGCAATTGGCTTGCGTGATCGGCTGTTAACCGAAAGGTTGGAGGTTCGAGCCCACCCGGTGGTGGTGCGGCGCTTTTTTTCTTTGCGCTGATAGCTTTGAAGATATGTTCTGATGTTGGTGAGAGTGGAGCAAGACTGTGTCCGTGGCGCAATGGACTAGCGCGATCGGCCTTTAACCGAAAGGTTGGAGTTTCGAGCCCTCCCGGTGGTGGTGCGGCGCTTTTTTTTCTTTGGGGTGATAGCTCTGAATAAATGTTTTGACGGTGGTGAGAGTGGAGCAGGACTGTCTCCGTGGCGCAATTGGCTTGCGCGATCGGCTGTTAACCGAAAGGTTGGAGGTTCGAGCCCACCCGGTGATGGTGTGGCGCTTTTTTTTCTTTGTGCTGATAGATTTGAAGATATGTTATGAGGGTGGTGAGAGTGGAGCAGGACTGTCTCCGTGGCGCAATTGGCTAGCGCGATTGACTGTTAACCGAGAGGTTGGAGGTTCGAGCCCACCCGGTGGTGGTGCGGTGCTTTTTTTCTTTGGGTTGATAGCTTTGAAGATATGTTCTGATAGTGGTGACAGTGGAGCAGGACTGTCTCCGTGGCGCAATTGGCTTGCGCGATCGGCTGTTAACCGAAAGTTTGGAGGTTCGAGCCCACCCGGTGGTGGTGCGGCGCTTTTTTTTGCGCTGATAGCTTTGAAGATATGTTCCGATGGTGGTGAGAGTGGAGCAAGACTGTCCCCGTGGCGCATTGGGCTAGCGCGATCGGCTGTCAACCGAAAGTCTGGAGTTTCGAGCCCTCCCGGGAGTGGTCTGTTGCTTTTTTCTTTGCACTATTAGCTTTGAAGATATGTTCTGATGGTGGTGAAAATGAAGCAGGACTGTCTCCGTGGCGCAATTGGCTAGCGCGATCGGCTGTCAACCGAAAGGTTGGAGGTTCGAGCCCACCCGGTGTTGGCGCGGCGCTTTTTTTCTTTGCGCTAATAGCTTTGAAGATATGTTCTGATGGTGTTGAGAGTGGAGCAAGGCTGTCTCTGTGGCGCAATGGGCTAGCGCGATCGGCTGTTAACCGAAAGGTTGGAGTTTCGAGCCCTCCCAGGAGTGGTGTGTTGCTTTTTTTTGTGGTAATAGCTTTGAGGATATGTTCTGATGGTGGTGAGAGTGGAGCAGGACTGTCTCCATGGCGCAATTGGCTAGCGCGATCGGCTGTTAACCGAAAGGTTGGAGTTTCGAGCCCACCCGGTGGTGGTGCGGCGCTTTTTTTACTTTGTGCTGATAGCTTTGAAGATATGTTCTGATGGTCGAGAGTGGAGCAGGACTGTCTCCGTGGCGCAATTGGCTAGCACGTATGGCTGTTAACCGAAAAGTTGGAGGTTCGAGCCCACCCGGTGGTGGTGCGGTTCTTTTTTTTCTTTGGGCTGATAGCTTTGAATATATGTTCTGATGGTGGTGGGAGTGAAGCAGGACTGTCTCCGTGGCGCAATTGGCTTGCGCGATCGGCTGTTAACCGAAAGGTTGGAGGTTCGAGCCCACCCGGTGGCGGTGCGGCGCTTTTTTTTCTTTGCGCTGATAGCTTTGAAGATATGTTCTGATGGTGGTGAGAGTGGAGCGAACTGTCTCCGTGGCGCAATTGGCTAGCGCGATCGGCTGTTAACTGAAAGGTTGGAGGTTCGAGCCCACCCGGTGGTGGTGCGGCGCTTTTTTTTCTTTGGGGTGATAGCTCTGAATAAATGTTTTGACGGTGGTGAGTGTGGAGCAGGACTGTCTCCTGGGCGCAATTGGCATGAGCGATCGGCTGTTAACCGAAAGGTTGGAGGTTCGAGCCCACCCGGTGGTGGTGCGGCGCTTTTTTTTTCTTTGTGCTGATAGCTTTGAAGATATGTTCTGATGGTGGTGAGAGTGGAGCAAGACTGTCCTCGTGGCGCAATGGGCTAGCGCGATCGGCTGTAAACCGAAGGTTTGGAGTTTCGAGCCCTCCCGGGAATGGTGTGTTGCTTTTTTCTTTGCACTAATAGCTTTGAAGATATGTTCTGATGGTGGTGAAAGTGGAGCATGACTGCCTCCGTGGCGCAATTGGCGAGTGGGATCAGCTGTTAACCGAAAGGTTGGAGTTTCGAGCCCTCCCGGTGGTGGTGCGGCGCTTTTTTTTTTTCTTTGGGGTGATAGCTCTGAATAAATGTTTTGGCGGTGGTGAGAGTGGAGCAGGACTGTCTCCGTGGCGCAATTGGCTTGCGCGATCGGCTGTTAACCGAAAGGTTGGAGGTTCGAGCACACCCGGTGATGGTGTGGCGCTTTTTTTTCTTTGCGCTTGTAGCTTTGAAGATATGTTCTGATGGTGTTGAGAGTGGAGCAAGACTGTCTCCGTGGCGCAATTTGCTAGCGCGATCGGCTGTTAACCGAAAGGTTGGAGGTTCGAGCCCACCCGGTGGTGGTGCGGCGCTTTTTTTGTGCTGATAGCTTTGAAGATATGTTCTGATGATGGTGAGAGTGCAGCAAGACTGTCCCCGTGGCGCATTGGGCTAGAGCGATCGGCTGTTAACCGAAGGGTTGGAGTTTCGAGCCCTCCCAGGAGTGGTGTGTTGCTTTTTTTTGTGGTAATAGCTTTGAGGATATGTTCTGATGGTGGTGAAAATGAAGCAGGACTGTCTCCGTGGGGCAATTGGCGGCTAGCGCGATCGGCTGTTAACCGAAAGGTTGGAGGTTCGAGCCCACCCGGTGGTGGCGCGGCGCTTTTTTTCTTTGCGCTAATAGCTTTGAAGATATGTTCTGATGGTGTTGAGAGTGGAGCAAGGCTGTCTCCGTGGCGCAATGGGCTAGCGCGATCGGCTGTTAACCGAAAGGTTGGAGTTTCGAGCCCTCCCAGGAGTGGTGTGTTGCTTTTTTTGTGGTAATAGCTTTGAGGATATGTTCTGATGGTGGTGAGAGTGGAGCAGGACTGTCTCCATGGCTCAATTGGCTAGCGCGATCGGCTGTTAACCGAAAGGTTGGAGTTTCGAGCCCACCCGGTGGGGGTGCGGCGCTTTTTTTTCTTTGTGCTGATAGCTTTGAAGATATGTTCTGATGGTCGAGAGTGGAGCAGGACTGTCTCCGTGGCGCAATTGGCTAGCGCGATTGGCTGTTAACCGAAAGGTTGAAGGTTCGAGCCCACCCGGTGGTGGTGCGGCTCTTTTTTTTCTTTGGGCTGATAGCTTTGAATATATGTTCTGATGGTGGTGGGAGTGAAGCAGGACTGTCTCCGTGGCGCAATTGGCTTGCGTGATCGGCTGTTAACCGAAAGGTTGGAGGTTCGAGCCCACCCGGTGGTGGTGCGGCGCTTTTTTTCTTTGCGCTGATAGCTTTGAAGATATGTTCTGATGGTGGTGAGAGTGGAGCGAACTGTCTCCGTGGCGCAATCGGCTAGTGGGATCGGCTGTTAACTGAAAGGTTGGAGGTTCGAGCCGACCCGGTGGTGGTGCGGTTTTTTTTTTCTTTGGGCTGATAGCTTTGAATATATGTTCTGATGGTGGTGGGAGTGAAGCAGGACTGTCTCCGTGGCGCAATTGGCTAGCGCAATCGGCTGTTAACTGAAAGGTTGGAGGTTCGAGCCCACCCGGTGGTGGTACGGCGCTTTTTTTTCTTTGGGGTGATAGCTCTGAATAAATGTTTTGACGGTGGTGAGTGTGGAGCAGGACTGTCTCCGTGGCGCAATTGGCATGCGCGATCGGCTGTTAACCGAAAGGTTGGAGGTTCGAGCCCACCCGATGATGGTGCGGCGCTTTTTTTCTTTGTGCTGATAGCTATAAGATATGTTCTGATGGTGGTGAGAGTGAAGCAGGACTGTTTCCGTGGCGCAATTGGCTGGCGCGATTGGCTGTTAACCGAAAGGTTGGAAGTTCGAGCCCACCCGGTGGTGGTGCGGTGCTTTTTTTCTTTGGGCTGATAGCTTTGAAGATATGTTCTGATGGTGGTGAGAGTGGAGAAGGACTGTCTCCGTGGCGCAATTGGCTTGCGCAATCGGCTATTAACCGAAAGGTTGGAGGTTCGAGCCCACCCGGTGGTGGTGCGGCGCTTTTTTTTTCTTTGTGCTGATAGCTTTGAAGATATGTTCTTATGGTGGTGAGAGTGGAGCAAGACTGTCCTTGAGGCGCAATGGGCTAGCGCGATCGGCTGTAAACCGAAGGGTTGGAGTTTCGAGCCCTCCCGGGAATGGTGTGTTGCTTTTTTCTTTGCACTAATAGCTTTGAAGATATGTTCTGATGGTGGTGAAAGTGGAGCACGACTGCCTCCGTGACGCAATTGGCGAGTGCGATCAGCTGTTAACCGAAAGGTTGGAGTTTCGAGCCCTCCCGGTGTGGGTGCGGCGCTTTTTTTTTCTTTGGGGTGATAGCTCTGAATAAATGTTTTGACGGTGGTGAGAGTGGAGCAGGACTGTCTCCGTGGCGCAATTGGCTTGCGCGATCGGCTATTAACCGAAAGGCTGGAGGTTCGAGCCCACCCGGTGGTTGTGCGGCGCTTTTTTTTCTTTGCGCTGATAGCTTTGAAGATATGTTCTGATAGTGGTGAGTGTGGAGCAAGACTGTCCCCGTGGCGCATAGGGCTAGCGCGATGGGCTGTTAACCGAAAGGTTGGAGTTTCGAGCCCTCCCGGGAGTGGTGTGTTGCTTTTTTCTTTGCACTGATAGCTTTGAAGATATGATCTGGTGGTAGTGAGAGTGGAGCACGACTGTCTCTGTGGCGCAGTGGGCTAGCGCGATCGGCTGTTAACCGGAAGGTTGGAGGTTCGAGCCCACCCGGTGGTGGTGCGGCGAATTTTTTTTTCTTTGGGCTGATAGCTCTGAAGAAATGTTCTGACGATGGTGAGAGTGGAGCAGGACTCTCCCCGTGGCGCCATTGGTTAGCGCGATCGGCTGTTAACCAAAAAGTTGGAGGTTCGAGCCTTCCCGGGTGGGTGTGTGTTGCTTTTTTCTTTGCGCTGATAGCTTTGAAGATATGTTCTGATGGTGGTGAGCGTGGAGCACGATTGTCTCCGTGGCGCAATTGGCTAGCGCGATCGGCCGTTAACCAAAAGGTTGGAGGTTCGAGCCCACCCGGTGGTGTCGGCGCTTTTTATTCTTTGGGCTGATAGCTTGAAAGGTATGTTCTAATGGTGGTGAGAGTGCAGCAGGACTGCCTCCGTGGCGCAATTGGCCAGCGCGATCGGCTGTTAACCCAAAAGTTGGAGGTTCGAGCCCTCCCGGGAGTGGTGTGTTGCTTTTTTCTTTGCGCTGATAGCTTTGAAGATATGTTCTGATGGTGGTAAGAGTGGAGCACGACTGTCTCCGTGGCGCAATTGGCTAGTGCGATCGGCTGTTAACCGAAAGGTTGGAGGTTCGAGCCCACCCGGTGGTGGTGCGGCGCTTTTTTTCTTTGGGCTGATAGCTTTGAAGATATGTTCTGATGGTGGTGAGATGGGAGCAAGACTGTCTCCATGGCGCAATGGGCTAGCGCGATCGGCTGTTAACCAAAAGGTTGGAGGTTCGAGCCCACCCGGTGGTGGTGCGGCGCTTTTTTTTCTTTGCGCTGATAGCTTTGAAGATATGTTCTGATGTTGGTGAGAGTGGAGCAAGACTGTGTCCGTGGCGCAATGGACTAGCGCGATCGGCCTTTAACAGAAAGGTTGGAGTTTCGAGCCCTCCCGGTGGTGGTGCGGCGCTTTTTTTTCTTTGGGGTGATAGCTCTGAATAAATGTTTTGACGGTGGTGAGAGTGGAGCAGGACTGTCTCCGTGGCGCAATTGGCTTGCGCGATCGGCTGTTAACCGAAAGGTTGGAGGTTCGAGCCCACCCGGTGATGGTGTGGCGCTTTTTTTTCTTTGTGCTGATAGATTTGAAGATATGTTATGAGGGTGGTGAGAGTGGAGCAGGACTGTCTCCGTGGCGCAATTGGCTAGCGCGATTGACTGTTAACCGAGAGGTTGGAGGTTCGAGCCCACCCGGTGGTGGTGCGGTGCTTTTTTTCTTTGGGTTGATAGCTTTGAAGATATGTTCTGATAGTGGTGACAGTGGAGCAGGACTGTCTCCGTGGCGCAATTGGCTTGCGCGATCGGCTGTTAACCGAAAGTTTGGAGGTTCGAGCCCACCCGGTGGTGGTGCGGCGCTTTTTTTTGCGCTGATAGCTTTGAAGATATGTTCCGATGGTGGTGAGAGTGGAGCAAGACTGTCCCCGTGGCGCATTGGGCTAGCGCGATCGGCTGTCAACCGAAAGTCTGGAGTTTCGAGCCCTCCCGGGAGTGGTCTGTTGCTTTTTTCTTTGCACTATTAGCTTTGAAGATATGTTCTGATGGTGGTGAAAATGAAGCAGGACTGTCTCCGTGGCGCAATTGGCTAGCGCGATCGGCTGTCAACCGAAAGGTTGGAGGTTCGAGCCCACCCGGTGTTGGCGCGGCGCTTTTTTTCTTTGCGCTAATAGCTTTGAAGATATGTTCTGATGGTGTTGAGAGTGGAGCAAGGCTGTCTCTGTGGCGCAATGGGCTAGCGCGATCGGCTGTTAACCGAAAGGTTGGAGTTTCGAGCCCTCCCAGGAGTGGTGTGTTGCTTTTTTTGTGGTAATAGCTTTGAGGATATGTTCTGATGGTGGTGAGAGTGGAGCAGGACTGTCTCCATGGCGCAATTGGCTAGCGCGATCGGCTGTTAACCGAAAGGTTGGAGTTTCGAGCCCACCCGGTGGTGGTGCGGCGCTTTTTTTACTTTGTGCTGATAGCTTTGAAGATATGTTCTGATGGTCGAGAGTGGAGCAGGACTGTCTCCGTGGCGCAATTGGCTAGCACGTATGGCTGTTAACCGAAAAGTTGGAGGTTCGAGCCCACCCGGTGGTGGTGCGGTTCTTTTTTTTCTTTGGGCTGATAGCTTTGAATATATGTTCTGATGGTGGTGGGAGTGAAGCAGGACTGTCTCCGTGGCGCAATTGGCTTGCGCGATCGGCTGTTAACCGAAAGGTTGGAGGTTCGAGCCCACCCGGTGGTGGTGCGGCGCTTTTTTTTCTTTGCGCTGATAGCTTTGAAGATATGTTCTGATGGTGGTGAGAGTGGAGCGAACTGTCTCCGTGGCGCAATTGGCTAGCGCGATCGGCTGTTAACTGAAAGGTTGGAGGTTCGAGCCCACCCGGTGGTGGTGCGGCGCTTTTTTTTCTTTGGGGTGATAGCTCTGAATAAATGTTTTGACGGTGGTGAGTGTGGAGCAGGACTGTCTCCTGGGCGCAATTGGCATGAGCGATCGGCTGTTAACCGAAAGGTTGGAGGTTCGAGCCCACCCGGTGGTGGTGCGGCGCTTTTTTTTTCTTTGTGCTGATAGCTTTGAAGATATGTTCTGATGGTGGTGAGAGTGGAGCAAGACTGTCCTCGTGGCGCAATGGGCTAGCGCGATCGGCTGTAAACCGAAGGTTTGGAGTTTCGAGCCCTCCCGGGAATGGTGTGTTGCTTTTTTCTTTGCACTAATAGCTTTGAAGATATGTTCTGATGGTGGTGAAAGTGGAGCATGACTGCCTCCGTGGCGCAATTGGCGAGTGCGATCAGCTGTTAACCGAAAGGTTGGAGTTTCGAGCCCTCCCGGTGGTGGTGCGGCGCTTTTTTTTTTCTTTGGGGTGATAGCTCTGAATAAATGTTTTGGCGGTGGTGAGAGTGGAGCAGGACTGTCTCCGTGGCGCAATTGGCTTGCGCGATCGGCTGTTAACCGAAAGGTTGGAGGTTCGAGCACACCCGGTGATGGTGTGGCGCTTTTTTTTCTTTGCGCTTGTAGCTTTGAAGATATGTTCTGATGGTGTTGAGAGTGGAGCAAGACTGTCTCCGTGGCGCAATTTGCTAGCGCGATCGGCTGTTAACCGAAAGGTTGGAGGTTCGAGCCCACCCGGTGGTGGTGCGGCGCTTTTTTTTGTGCTGATAGCTTTGAAGATATGTTCTGATGATGGTGAGAGTGCAGCAAGACTGTCCCCGTGGCGCATTGGGCTAGCGCGATCGGCTGTTAACCGAAAGGTTGGAGTTTCGAGCCCTCCCAGGAGTGGTGTGTTGCTTTTTTTTGTGGTAATAGCTTTGAGGATATGTTCTGATGGTGGTGAAAATGAAGCAGGACTGTCTCCGTGGGGCAATTGGCGGCTAGAGCGATCGGCTGTTAACCGAAAGGTTGGAGGTTCGAGCCCACCCGGTGGTGGCGCGGCGCTTTTTTTCTTTGCGCTAATAGCTTTGAAGATATGTTCTGATGGTGTTGAGAGTGGAGCAAGGCTGTCTCCGTGGCGCAATGGGCTAGCGCGATCGGCTGTTAACCGAAAGGTTGGAGTTTCGAGCCCTCCCAGGAGTGGTGTGTTGCTTTTTTTGTGGTAATAGCTTTGAGGATATGTTCTGATGGTGGTGAGAGTGGAGCAGGACTGTCTCCATGGCTCAATTGGCTAGCGCGATCGGCTGTTAACCGAAAGGTTGGAGTTTCGAGCCCACCCGGTGGGGGTGCGGCGCTTTTTTTTCTTTGTGCTGATAGCTTTGAAGATATGTTCTGATGGTCGAGAGTGGAGCAGGACTGTCTCCGTGGCGCAATTGGCTAGCGCGATTGGCTGTTAACCGAAAGGTTGAAGGTTCGAGCCCACCCGGTGGTGGTGCGGCTCTTTTTTTTCTTTGGGCTGATAGCTTTGAATATATGTTCTGATGGTGGTGGGAGTGAAGCAGGACTGTCTCCGTGGCGCAATTGGCTTGCGTGATCGGCTGTTAACCGAAAGGTTGGAGGTTCGAGCCCACCCGGTGGTGGTGCGGCGCTTTTTTTCTTTGCGCTGATAGCTTTGAAGATATGTTCTGATGGTGGTGAGAGTGGAGCGAACTGTCTCCGTGGCGCAATCGGCTAGTGGGATCGGCTGTTAACTGAAAGGTTGGAGGTTCGAGCCGACCCGGTGGCGGTGCAGCCCTTTTTTTTCTTTGTGGTGATAGCTCTGAATAAATGTTTTGACGGTGGTGAGTGTGGAGCAGGACTGTCTCCGTAGCGCAATTGGCTTGCGCGATCGGCTGTTAACCGAAAGGTTGGAGGTTCGAGCCCCCCCGATGATGGTGTGGCGCTTTTTTTCTTTGTGCTGATAGCTTTGAAGATATGTTCTGATGGTGGTGAGAGTGAAGCAGGACTGTCTCCGTGGCGTAATTGGCTAGCGCGATTGGCTGTTAACCGAAAGGTTGGAGGTTCGAGCCCACCCGGTGGTGGTGCGGCGCTTTTTTTTTCTTTGTGCTGATAGCTTTGAAGAAATGTTCTGATAGTGGTAAGAGTGGAGCACGACTGCCTCCGTGGCGCAATTGGCGAGTGCGATCAGCTGTTAACCGAAAGGTTGAAAGTTCGAGCCCACCCGGTGGTGGTGCGGCGCTTTTTTTTCTTTGGGCTGATAGCTTTGAAGATATGTTCTGATGGTGGTGAGAGTGGAGCAAGACCGTCCCCGTGGCGCAATGGGCAAGCGCGATCGGCTGTTAACCAAAAGGTTGGAGTTTCGAGCCCACCCGGTGGTGGTGCGGCGCTTTTTTTTTCTTTGGGGTGATAGCTCTGAATAAATGTTTTGACGGTGGTGAGAGTGGAGCAGGACTGTCTCCGTGGCGCAATTGGCTTGCGCGATCGGCTGTTAACCGAAAGGTTGGAGGTTCGAGCCCACCCAGTGATGGTGTGGCGCTTTTTTTTCTTTGCGCTTGTAGCTTTGAAGATATGTTCTGATGGTGTTGAGAGTGGAGCAAGACTGTCTCCGTGGCGCAATTTGCTAGCGCGATCGGCTGTTAACCGAAAGGTTTGAGGTTCGAGCCCACCCGGTGGTGGTGCGGCGCTATTTTTTCTTTGCGCTGATAGCTTTGAAGATATGTTCTGATGGTGGTGAGAGTGGAGCAAGACTGTCCCCGTGGCGCAATGGGCTAGCGCGATCGGCTGTTAACCGAAAGGTTGGAGGTTCGAGCCCACCCGGTTGTGGTGCGGCGCTTTTTTTTCTTTGCGCTGATAGCTTTGAAGATATGTTCTGATGGTGGTGAGAGTGGAGCAAGACTGTGTCCGTGGCGCAATGGACTAGCGCGATCGGCTGTTAACCGAAAGGTTGGAGTTTCGAGCCCTCCCGGTGGTGGTGCGGCGCTTTTTTTTCTTTGGGGTGATAGCTCTGAATAAATGATTTGACGGTGGTGAGAGTG
The DNA here is from genome assembly GCF_043290135.1 of Rhipicephalus microplus. Lineage (NCBI taxonomy): Eukaryota > Metazoa > Arthropoda > Arachnida > Ixodida > Ixodidae > Rhipicephalus > Rhipicephalus microplus. Next base: position 253,019 of record NW_027464652.1, read on the forward strand.
GAGCAGGACTGTCTCCGTGGCGCAATTGGCTCGCGCGATCGGCTGTTAACCGAAAGGTTGGAGGTTCGAGCCCACCCGGTGATGGTGTGGCGTTTTTTTTCTTTGTGCTGATAGATTTGAAGATATGTTATGAGGGTGGTGAGAGTGGAGCAGGACTGTCTCCGTGGCGCAATTGGCGAGTGCGATCAGCTGTTAACCGAAAGGTTGGAGTTTCGAGCCCTCCCGGTGTGGGTGCGGCGCTTTTTTTTTTCTTTGGGGTGATAGCTCTGAATAAATGTTTTGACGGTGGTGAGAGTGGAGCAGGACTGTCTCCGTGGCGCAATTGGCTTGCGCGATCGGCTATTAACCGAAAGGCTGGAGGTTCGAGCCCACCCGGTGGTTGTGCGGCGCTTTTTTTTCTTTGCGCTGATAGCTTTGAAGATATGTTCTGATAGTGGTGAGTGTGGAGCAAGACTGTCCCCGTGGCGCATAGGGCTAGCGCGATGGGCTGTTAACCGAAAGGTTGGAGTTTCGAGCCCTCCCGGGAGTGGTGTGTTGCTTTTTTCTTTGCACTGATAGCTTTGAAGATATGTTCTGGTGGTAGTGAGAGTGGAGCACGACTGTCTCTGTGGCGCAGTGGGCTAGCGCGATCGGCTGTTAACCGGAAGGTTGGAGGTTCGAGCCCACCCGGTGGTGGTGCGGCGAATTTTTTTTTCTTTGGGCTGATAGCTCTGAAGAAATGTTCTGACGATGGTGAGAGTGGAGCAGGACTCTCCCCGTGGCGCCATTGGTTAGCGCGATCGGCTGTTAACCAAAAAGTTGGAGTTTCGAGCCTTCCCGGGTGGGTGTGTGTTGCTTTTTTCTTTGCGCTGATAGCTTTGAAGATATGTTCTGATGGTGGTGAGCGTGGAGCACGATTGTCTCCGTGGCGCAATTGGCTAGCGCGATCGGCCGTTAACCAAAAGGTTGGAGGTTCGAGCCCACCCGGTGGTGTCGGCGCTTTTTATTCTTTGGGCTGATAGCTTGAAAGGTATGTTCTAATGGTGGTGAGAGTGCAGCAGGACTGCCTCCGTGGCGCAATTGGCCAGCGCGATCGGCTGTTAACCCAAAAGTTGGAGGTTCGAGCCCTCCCGGGAGTGGTGTGTTGCTTTTTTCTTTGCGCTGATAGCTTTGAAGATATGTTCTGATGGTGGTAAGAGTGGAGCACGACTGTCTCCGTGGCGCAATTGGCTAGTGCGATCGGCTGTTAACCGAAAGGTTGGAGGTTCGAGCCCACCCGGTGGTGGTGCGGCGCTTTTTTTCTTTGGGCTGATAGCTTTGAAGATATGTTCTGATGGTGGTGAGAAGGGAGCAAGACTGTCTCCATGGCGCAATGGGCTAGCGCGATCGGCTGTTAACCAAAAGGTTGGAGGTTCGAGCCCACCCGGTGGTGGTGCGGCGCTTTTTTTTCTTTGCGCTGATAGCTTTGAAGATATGTTCTGATGTTGGTGAGAGTGGAGCAAGACTGTGTCCGTGGCGCAATGGACTAGCGCGATCGGCCTTTAACCGAAAGGTTGGAGTTTCGAGCCCTCCCGGTGGTGGTGCGGCGCTTTTTTTTCTTTGGGGTGATAGCTCTGAATAAATGTTTTGACGGTGGTGAGAGTGGAGCAGGACTGTCTCCGTGGCGCAATTGGCTTGCGCGATCGGCTGTTAACCGAAAGGTTGGAGGTTCGAGCCCACCCGGTGATGGTGTGGCGCTTTTTTTTCTTTGTGCTGATAGATTTGAAGATATGTTATGAGGGTGGTGAGAGTGGAGCAGGACTGTCTCCGTGGCGCAATTGGCTAGCGCGATTGACTGTTAACCGAGAGGTTGGAGGTTCGAGCCCACCCGGTGGTGGTGCGGTGCTTTTTTTCTTTGGGTTGATAGCTTTGAAGATATGTTCTGATAGTGGTGACAGTGGAGCAGGACTGTCTCCGTGGCGCAATTGGCTTGCGCGATCGGCTGTTAACCGAAAGTTTGGAGGTTCGAGCCCACCCGGTGGTGGTGCGGCGCTTTTTTTTGCGCTGACAGCTTTGAAGATATGTTCCGATGGTGGTGAGAGTGGAGCAAGACTGTCCCCGTGGCGCATTGGGCTAGCGCGATCGGCTGTCAACCGAAAGTCTGGAGTTTCGAGCCCTCCCGGGAGTGGTCTGTTGCTTTTTTCTTTGCACTATTAGCTTTGAAGATATGTTCTGATGGTGGTGAAAATGAAGCAGGACTGTCTCCGTGGCGCAATTGGCTAGCGCGATCGGCTGTCAACCGAAAGGTTGGAGGTTCGAGCCCACCCGGTGTTGGCGCGGCGCTTTTTTTCTTTGCGCTAATAGCTTTGAAGATATGTTCTGATGGTGTTGAGAGTGGAGCAAGGCTGTCTCTGTGGCGCAATGGGCTAGCGCGATCGGCTGTTAACCGAAAGGTTGGAGTTTCGAGCCCTCCCAGGAGTGGTGTGTTGCTTTTTTTTGTGGTAATAGCTTTGAGGATATGTTCTGATGGTGGTGAGAGTGGAGCAGGACTGTCTCCATGGCGCAATTGGCTAGCGCGATCGGCTGTTAACCGAAAGGTTGGAGTTTCGAGCCCACCCGGTGGTGGTGCGGCGCTTTTTTTACTTTGTGCTGATAGCTTTGAAGATATGTTCTGATGGTCGAGAGTGGAGCAGGACTGTCTCCGTGGCGCAATTGGCTAGCACGTATGGCTGTTAACCGAAAAGTTGGAGGTTCGAGCCCACCCGGTGGTGGTGCGGTTCTTTTTTTTCTTTGGGCTGATAGCTTTGAATATATGTTCTGATGGTGGTGGGAGTGAAGCAGGACTGTCTCCGTGGCGCAATTGGCTTGCGCGATCGGCTGTTAACCGAAAGGTTGGAGGTTCGAGCCCACCCGGTGGTGGTGCGGCGCTTTTTTTTCTTTGCGCTGATAGCTTTGAAGATATGTTCTGATGGTGGTGAGAGTGGAGCGAACTGTCTCCGTGGCGCAATTGGCTAGCGCGATCGGCTGTTAACTGAAAGGTTGGAGGTTCGAGCCCACCCGGTGGTGGTGCGGCGCTTTTTTTTCTTTGGGGTGATAGCTCTGAATAAATGTTTTGACGGTGGTGAGTGTGGAGCAGGACTGTCTCCTGGGCGCAATTGGCATGAGCGATCGGCTGTTAACCGAAAGGTTGGAGGTTCGAGCCCACCCGGTGGTGGTGCGGCGCTTTTTTTTTCTTTGTGCTGATAGCTTTGAAGATATGTTCTGATGGTGGTGAGAGTGGAGCAAGACTGTCCTCGTGGCGCAATGGGCTAGCGCGATCGGCTGTAAACCGAAGGTTTGGAGTTTCGAGCCCTCCCGGGAATGGTGTGTTGCTTTTTTCTTTGCACTAATAGCTTTGAAGATATGTTCTGATGGTGGTGAAAGTGGAGCATGACTGCCTCCGTGGCGCAATTGGCGAGTGCGATCAGCTGTTAACCGAAAGGTTGGAGTTTCGAGCCCTCCCGGTGGTGGTGCGGCGCTTTTTTTTTTCTTTGGGGTGATAGCTCTGAATAAATGTTTTGGCGGTGGTGAGAGTGGAGCAGGACTGTCTCCGTGGCGCAATTGGCTTGCGCGATCGGCTGTTAACCGAAAGGTTGGAGGTTCGAGCACACCCGGTGATGGTGTGGCGCTTTTTTTTCTTTGCGCTTGTAGCTTTGAAGATATGTTCTGATGGTGTTGAGAGTGGAGCAAGACTGTCTCCGTGGCGCAATTTGCTAGCGCGATCGGCTGTTAACCGAAAGGTTGGAGGTTCGAGCCCACCCGGTGGTGGTGCGGCGCTTTTTTTTGTGCTGATAGCTTTGAAGATATGTTCTGATGATGGTGAGAGTGCAGCAAGACTGTCCCCGTGGCGCATTGGGCTAGCGCGATCGGCTGTTAACCGAAAGGTTGGAGTTTCGAGCCCACCCGGTGGTGGTGCGGCGCTTTTTTTCTTTGCGCTGATAGCTTTGAAGATATGTTCTGATGGTGGTGAGAGTGGAGCGAACTGTCTCCGTGGCGCAATCGGCTAGTGGGATCGGCTGTTAACTGAAAGGTTGGAGGTTCGAGCCCACCCGGTGGCGGTGCAGCCCTTTTTTTTCTTTGTGGTGATAGCTCTGAATAAATGTTTTGACGGTGGTGAGTGTGGAGCAGGACTGTCTCCGTAGCGCAATTGGCTTGCGCGATCGGCTGTTAACCGAAAGGTTGGAGGTTCGAGCCCCCCCGATGATGGTGTGGCGCTTTTTTTCTTTGTGCTGATAGCTTTGAAGATATGTTCTGATGGTGGTGAGAGTGAAGCAGGACTGTCTCCGTGGCGTAATTGGCTAGCGCGATTGGCTGTTAACCGAAAGGTTGGAGGTTCGAGCCCACCCGGTGGTGGTGCGGCGCTTTTTTTTTCTTTGTGCTGATAGCTTTGAAGAAATGTTCTGATAGTGGTAAGAGTGGAGCACGACTGCCTCCGTGGCGCAATTGGCGAGTGCGATCAGCTGTTAACCAAAAGGTTGGAGTTTCGAGCCCACCCGGTGGTGGTGCGGCGCTTTTTTTTTCTTTGGGGTGATAGCTCTGAATAAATGTTTTGACGGTGGTGAGAGTGGAGCAGGACTGTCTCCGTGGCGCAATTGGCTTGCGCGATCGGCTGTTAACCGAAAGGTTGGAGGTTCGAGCCCACCCAGTGATGGTGTGGCGCTTTTTTTTCTTTGCGCTTGTAGCTTTGAAGATATGTTCTGATGGTGTTGAGAGTGGAGCAAGACTGTCTCCGTGGCGCAATTTGCTAGCGCGATCGGCTGTTAACCGAAAGGTTGGAGGTTCGAGCCCACCCGGTGGTGGTGCGGCGCTATTTTTTCTTTGCGCTGATAGCTTTGAAGATATGTTCTGATGGTGGTGAGAGTGGAGCAAGACTGTCCCCGTGGCGCAATGGGCTAGCGCGATCGGCTGTTAACCGAAAGGTTGGAGGTTCGAGCCCACCCGGTGGTGGTGCGGCGCTTTTTTTTCTTTGCGCTGATAGCTTTGAAGATATGTTCTGATGGTGGTGAGAGTGGAGCAAGACTGTGTCCGTGGCGCAATGGACTAGCGCGATCGGCTGTTAACCGAAAGGTTGGAGTTTCGAGCCCTCCCGGTGGTGGTGCGGCGCTTTTTTTTCTTTGGGGTGATAGCTCTGAATAAATGATTTGACGGTGGTGAGAGTGGAGCAGGACTGTCTCCGTGGCGCAATTGGCTCGCGCGATCGGCTGTTAACCGAAAGGTTGGAGGTTCGAGCCCACCCGGTGATGGTGTGGCGTTTTTTTTCTTTGTGCTGATAGATTTGAAGATATGTTATGAGGGTGGTGAGAGTGGAGCAGGACTGTCTCCGTGGCGCAATTGGCTAGCGCGATTGGCTGTTAACCGAGAGGTTGGAGTTTCGAGCCCACCCGGTTGTGGTGCGGTGCTTTTTTTCTTTGGGCTGATAGCTTTGAAGATATGTTCTGATGGTGGTGACAGTGGAGCAGGACTCTCTCCGTGGCGCAATTGGCTTGCGCGATCAGCTGTTAACCGAAAGCTTGGAGGTTCGAGCCCACCGGTGGTGGTGCGGCGCTTTTTTTTGTGCTGATAGCTTTGAAGATATGTTCTGATGGTGGTGAGAGTGGAGCAAGACTGTCCCCGTGGCGCATTGGGCTAGCGCGATCGGCTGTTAACCGAAAGTTTGGAGTTTCGAGCCCTCCCGGGAGTGGTCTGTTGCTTTTTTCTTTGCACTATTAGCTTTGAAGATATGTTCTGATGGTGGTGAAAATGAAGCAGGACTGTCTCCGTGGCGCAATTGGCGGCTAGCGCGATCGGCTGTTAACCGAAAGGTTGGAGGTTCGAGCCCACCCGGTGGTGGCGCGGCGCTTTTTTTCTTTGCGCTAATAGCTTTGAAGATATGTTCTGATGGTGTTGAGAGTGGAGCAAGGCTGTCTCCGTGGCGCAATGGGCTAGCGCGATCGGCTGTTAACCGAAAGGTTGGAGTTTCGAGCCCACCCAGGAGTGGTGTTTTGCTTTTTTTGTGGTAATAGCTTTGAGGATATGTTCTGATGGTGGTGAGAGTGGAGCAGGACTGTCTCCATGGCGCAATTGGCTAGCGCGATCGGCTGTTAACCGAAAGGTTGGAGTTTCGAGCCCACCCGGTGGGGGTGCGGCGCTTTTTTTTTTTTTGTGCTGATAGCTTTGAAGATATGTTCTGATGGTCGAGAGTGGAGCAGGACTGTCTCCGTGGCGCAATTGGCTAGCGCGATTGGCTGTTAACCGAAAGGTTGGAGGTTCGAGCCCACCCGGTGGTGGTGCGGTTTTTTTTTTCTTTGGGGTGATAGCTCTGAATAAATGTTTTGACGGTAGTGAGTGTGGAGCAGGACTGTCTCCGTGGCGCAATTGGCTTGCGCGATCGGCTGTTAACCGAAAGGTTGGAGGTTCGAGCCCACCCGATGATGGTGTGGCGCTTTTTTTCTTTGTGCTGATAGCTTTGAAGATATGTTCTGATGGTGGTGAGAATGAAGCAGGACTGTCTCCGTGGCGCAATTGGCTAGCGCGATTGGCTGTTAACCGAAAGGTTGGAAGTTCGAGCCCACCCGGTGGTGGTGCGGTGCTTTTTTTCTTTGGGCTGATAGCTTTGAAGATATGTTCTGATGGTGGTGAGAGTGGAGCAGGACTGTCTCCATGGCGCAATTGGCTTGCGCAATCGGCTGTTAACCGAAAGGTTGGAGGTTCCAGCCCATCCAGGAGTGGTGTTTTGCTTTTTTTGTGGTAATAGCTTTGAGGATATGTTCTGATGGTGGTGAGAGTGGAGCAGGACTGTCTCCATGGCGCAATTGGCTAGCGCGATCGGCTGTTAACCGAAAGGTTGGAGTTTCGAGCCCACCCGGTGGGGGTGCGGCGCTTTTTTTTCTTTGTGCTGATAGCTTTGAAGATATGTTCTGATGGTCGAGAGTGGAGCAGGACTGTCTCCGTGGCGCAATTGGCTAGCGCGATTGGCTGTTAACCGAAAGGTTGAAGGTTCGAGCCCACCCGGTGGTGGTGCGGCTCTTTTTTTTCTTTGGGCTGATAGCTTTGAATATATGTTCTGATGGTGGTGGGAGTGAAGCAGGACTGTCTCCGTGGCGCAATTGGCTTGCGTGATCGGCTGTTAACCGAAAGGTTGGAGGTTCGAGCCCACCCGGTGGTGGTGCGGCGCTTTTTTTCTTTGCGCTGATAGCTTTGAAGATATGTTCTGATGGTGGTGAGAGTGGAGCGAACTGTCTCCGTGGCGCAATCGGCTAGTGGGATCGGCTGTTAACTGAAAGGTTGGAGGTTCGAGCCCACCCGGTGGCGGTGCAGCCCTTTTTTTTCTTTGTGGTGATAGCTCTGAATAAATGTTTTGACGGTGGTGAGTGTGGAGCAGGACTGTCTCCGTAGCGCAATTGGCTTGCGCGATCGGCTGTTAACCGAAAGGTTGGAGGTTCGAGCCCCCCCGATGATGGTGTGGCGCTTTTTTTCTTTGTGCTGATAGCTTTGAAGATATGTTCTGATGGTGGTGAGAGTGAAGCAGGACTGTCTCCGTGGCGTAATTGGCTAGCGCGATTGGCTGTTAACCGAAAGGTTGGAGGTTCGAGCCCACCCGGTGGTGGTGCGGCGCTTTTTTTTTCTTTGTGCTGATAGCTTTGAAGAAATGTTCTGATAGTGGTAAGAGTGGAGCACGACTGCCTCCGTGGCGCAATTGGCGAGTGCGATCAGCTGTTAACCGAAAGGTTGAAAGTTCGAGCCCACCCGGTGGTGGTGCGGCGCTTTTTTTTCTTTGGGCTGATAGCTTTGAAGATATGTTCTGATGGTGGTGAGAGTGGAGCAAGACCGTCCCCGTGGCGCAATGGGCAAGCGCGATCGGCTGTTAACCAAAAGGTTGGAGTTTCGAGCCCACCCGGTGGTGGTGCGGCGCTTTTTTTTTCTTTGGGGTGATAGCTCTGAATAAATGTTTTGACGGTGGTGAGAGTGGAGCAGGACTGTCTCCGTGGCGCAATTGGCTTGCGCGATCGGCTGTTAACCGAAAGGTTGGAGGTTCGAGCCCACCCAGTGATGGTGTGGCGCTTTTTTTTCTTTGCGCTTGTAGCTTTGAAGATATGTTCTGATGGTGTTGAGAGTGGAGCAAGACTGTCTCCGTGGCGCAATTTGCTAGCGCGATCGGCTGTTAACCGAAAGGTTGGAGGTTCGAGCCCACCCGGTGGTGGTGCGGCGCTATTTTTTCTTTGCGCTGATAGCTTTGAAGATATGTTCTGATGGTGGTGAGAGTGGAGCAAGACTGTCCCCGTGGCGCAATGGGCTAGCGCGATCGGCTGTTAACCGAAAGGTTGGAGGTTCGAGCCCACCCGGTGGTGGTGCGGCGCTTTTTTTTCTTTGCGCTGATAGCTTTGAAGATATGTTCTGATGGTGGTGAGAGTGGAGCAAGACTGTGTCCGTTGCGCAATGGACTAGCGCGATCGGCTGTTAACCGAAAGGTTGGAGTTTCGAGCCCTCCCGGTGGTGGTGCGGCGCTTTTTTTTCTTTGGGGTGATAGCTCTGAATAAATGATTTGACGGTGGTGAGAGTGGAGCAGGACTGTCTCCGTGGCGCAATTGGCTCGCGCGATCGGCTGTTAACCGAAAGGTTGGAGGTTCGAGCCCACCCGGTGATGGTGTGGCGTTTTTTTTCTTTGTGCTGATAGATTTGAAGATATGTTATGAGGGTGGTGAGAGTGGAGCAGGACTGTCTCCGTGGCGCAATTGGCTAGCGCGATTGGCTGTTAACCGAGAGGTTGGAGTTTCGAGCCCACCCGGTTGTGGTGCGGTGCTTTTTTTCTTTGGGCTGATAGCTTTGAAGATATGTTCTGATGGTGGTGACAGTGGAGCAGGACTCTCTCCGTGGCGCAATTGGCTTGCGCGATCAGCTGTTAACCGAAAGCTTGGAGGTTCGAGCCCACCGGTGGTGGTGCGGCGCTTTTTTTTGTGCTGATAGCTTTGAAGATATGTTCTGATGGTGGTGAGAGTGGAGCAAGACTGTCCCCGTGGCGCATTGGGCTAGCGCGATCGGCTGTTAACCGAAAGTTTGGAGTTTCGAGCCCTCCCGGGAGTGGTCTGTTGCTTTTTTCTTTGCACTATTAGCTTTGAAGATATGTTCTGATGGTGGTGAAAATGAAGCAGGACTGTCTCCGTGGCGCAATTGGCGGCTAGCGCGATCGGCTGTTAACCGAAAGGTTGGAGGTTCGAGCCCACCCGGTGGTGGCGCGGCGCTTTTTTTCTTTGCGCTAATAGCTTTGAAGATATGTTCTGATGGTGTTGAGAGTGGAGCAAGGCTGTCTCCGTGGCGCAATGGGCTAGCGCGATCGGCTGTTAACCGAAAGGTTGGAGTTTCGAGCCCACCCAGGAGTGGTGTTTTGCTTTTTTTGTGGTAATAGCTTTGAGGATATGTTCTGATGGTGGTGAGAGTGGAGCAGGACTGTCTCCATGGCGCAATTGGCTAGCGCGATCGGCTGTTAACCGAAAGGTTGGAGTTTCGAGCCCACCCGGTGGGGGTGCGGCGCTTTTTTTTCTTTGTGCTGATAGCTTTGAAGATATGTTCTGATGGTCGAGAGTGGAGCAGGACTGTCTCCGTGGCGCAATTGGCTAGCGCGATTGGCTGTTAACCGAAAGGTTGGAGGTTCGAGCCCACCCGGTGGTGGTGCGGTTTTTTTTTTCTTTGGGGTGATAGCTCTGAATAAATGTTTTGACGGTAGTGAGTGTGGAGCAGGACTGTCTCCGTGGCGCAATTGGCTTGCGCGATCGGCTGTTAACCGAAAGGTTGGAGGTTCGAGCCCACCCGATGATGGTGTGGCGCTTTTTTTCTTTGTGCTGATAGCTTTGAAGATATGTTCTGATGGTGGTGAGAATGAAGCAGGACTGTCTCCGTGGCGCAATTGGCTAGCGCGATTGGCTGTTAACCGAAAGGTTGGAAGTTCGAGCCCACCCGGTGGTGGTGCGGTGCTTTTTTTCTTTGGGCTGATAGCTTTGAAGATATGTTCTGATGGTGGTGAGAGTGGAGCAGGACTGTCTCCATGGCGCAATTGGCTTGCGCAATCGGCTGTTAACCGAAAGGTTGGAGGTTCCAGCCCATCCAGGAGTGGTGTTTTGCTTTTTTTGTGGTAATAGCTTTGAGGATATGTTCTGATGGTGGTGAGAGTGGAGCAGGACTGTCTCCATGGCGCAATTGGCTAGCGCGATCGGCTGTTAACCGAAAGGTTGGAGTTTCGAGCCCACCCGGTGGGGGTGCGGCGCTTTTTTTTCTTTGTGCTGATAGCTTTGAAGATATGTTCTGATGGTCGAGAGTGGAGCAGGACTGTCTCCGTGGCGCAATTGGCTTGCGCGATCGGCTGTTAACCGAAAGGTTGGAGGTTCGAGCCCACCCGGTGGTGGTGCGGTTTTTTTTTCTTTGCGCTGATAGCTTTGAAGATATGTTCTGATGGTGGTGAGAGTGGAGCGAACTGTCTCCGTGGCGCAATCGGCTAGCGCGATCGGCTGTTAACTGAAAGGCTGGAGGTTCGAGCCCACCCGGTGGTGGTGCGGCGCTTTTTTTTCTTTGGGGTGATAGCTCTGAATAAATGTTTTGACGGTAGTGAGTGTGGAGCAGGACTGTCTCCGTGGCGCAATTGGCTTGCGCGATCGGCTGTTAACCGAAAGGTTGGAGGTTCGAGCCCACCCGATGATGGTGTGGCGCTTTTTTTCTTTGTGCTGATAGCTTTGAAGATATGTTCTGATGGTGGTGAGAATGAAGCAGGACTGTCTCCGTGGCGCAATTGGCTAGCGCGATTGGCTGTTAACCGAAAGGTTGGAAGTTCGAGCCCACCCGGTGGTGGTGCGGTGCTTTTTTTCTTTGGGCTGATAGCTTTGAAGATATGTTCTGATGGTGGTGAGAGTGGAGCAGGACTGTCTCCATGGCGCAATTGGCTCGCGCAATCGGCTGTTAACCGAAAGGTTGGAGGTTCCAGCCCACCCGGTGGTGGTGCGGCGCTTTTTTTTCCTTGTGCTGATAGCTTTGAAGATATGTTCTGATGGTGGTGAGAGTGTAGCAAGCCTGTCCTCGTGGCGCAATGGGCTAGCGCGATCGGCTGTAAACCGAAGGGTTGGAGTTTCGAGCCCTCCCGGGCATGGTGTGTTGCTTTTTTCTTTGCACTAATAGCTTTGAAGATATGTTCTGATGGTGGTGAAAGTGGAGCAGGACTGTCTCCGTGGCGCGATTGGCTAGCGCGATCGGCTTTTAACCGAAAGGTTGGAGGTTCGTGCCCACCCGGTGATGGTGCGGCGCTTTTTTTCTTTGGGGCGATAGCTCTGAAGAAATGGTCTGACGGTGGTGAGAGTGGAGCACGACTGTCTCTGTGGCGCAGTTGGCTAGCGCGATCGGCTGTTAACGGAAAGGTTGGAGGTTCGAGCCCACCCGGTGGTGGTGCGGCGCTTTTTTTTCTTTGGGCTGATAGCTCTGAAGAAATGTTCTGACGGTGGTGAGAGTGGAGCTGGACTGCCTCCGTGGCGCAATTGGCGAGTGCGATCAGCTCTTAACCGAAAGGTTGAAAGTTCGAGCCCACCCGGTGGTGGTGCGGCGCTTTTTTTTCTTTGGGCTGATAGCTTTGAAGATATGTTCTGATGGTGGTGAGAGTGGAGCAAGACCGTCCCCGTGGCGCAATGGGCAAGCGCGATCGGCTGTTAACCAAAAAGTTGGAGGTTCGAGCCCACCCGGTGGTGGTGCGGCGCTATTTTTGCTTTGCGCTGATAGCTTTGAAGATATGTTCTGATGGTGGTGAGAGTGGAGCAAGACTGTCCCCGTGGCGCAATGGGCTAGCGCGATCGGCTGTTAACCGAAAGGTTGGAGGTTCGAGCCCACCCGGTGGTGGTGCGGCGCTTTTTTTTCTTTGCGCTGATAGCTTTGAAGATATGTTCTGATGGTGGTGAGAGTGGAGCAAGACTGTGTCCGTGGCGCAATGGACTAGCGCGATCGGCTGTTAACCGAAAGGTTGGAGTTTCGAGCCCTCCCGGTGGTGGTGCGGCGCTTTTTTTTCTTTGGGGTGATAGCTCTGAATAAATGATTTGACGGTGGTGAGAGTGGAGCAGGACTGTCTCCGTGGCGCAATTGGCTCGCGCGATCGGCTGTTAACCGAAAGGTTGGAGGTTCGAGCCCACCCGGTGATGGTGTGGCGTTTTTTTTCTTTGTGCTGATAGATTTGAAGATATGTTATGAGGGTGGTTAGAGTGGAGCAGGACTTTCTCCGTGGCGCAATTGGCTAGCGCGATTGGCTGTTAACCGAGAGGTTGGAGTTTCGAGCCCACCCGGTTGTGGTGCGGTGCTTTTTTTCTTTGGGCTGATAGCTTTGAAGATATGTTCTGATGGTGGTGACAGTGGAGCAGGACTCTCTCCGTGGCGCAATTGGCTTGCGCGATCAGCTGTTAACCGAAAGCTTGGAGGTTCGAGCACACCGGTGGTGGTGCGGCGCTTTTTTTTGTGCTGATAGCTTTGAAGATATGTTCTGATGGTGGTGAGAGTGGAGCAAGACTGTCCCCGTGGCGCATTGGGCTAGCGCGATCGGCTGTTAACCGAAAGTTTGGAGTTTCGAGCCCTCCCGGGAGTGGTCTGTTCCTTTTTTCTTTGCACTATTAGCTTTGAAGATATGTTCTGATGGTGGTGAAAATGAAGCAGGACTGTCTCCGTGGCGCAATTGGCGGCTAGCGCGATCGGCTGTTAACCGAAAGGTTGGAGGTTCGAGCCCACCCGGTGGTGGCGCGGCGCTTTTTTTCTTTGCGCTAATAGCTTTGAAGATATGTTCTGATGGTGTTGAGAGTGGAGCAAGGCTGTCTCCGTGGCGCAATGGGCTAGCGCGATCGGCTGTTAACCGAAAGGTTGGAGTTTCGAGCCCACCCAGGAGTGGTGTTTTGCTTTTTTTGTGGTAATAGCTTTGAGGATATGTTCTGATGGTGGTGAGAGTGGAGCAGGACTGTCTCCATGGCGCAATTGGCTAGCGCGATCGGCTGTTAACCGAAAGGTTGGAGTTTCGAGCCCACCCGGTGGGGGTGCGGCGCTTTTTTTTCTTTGTGCTGATAGCTTTGAAGATATGTTCTGATGGTCGAGAGTGGAGCAGGACTGTCTCCGTGGCGCAATTGGCTAGCGCGATTGGCTGTTAACCGAAAGGTTGGAGGTTCGAGCCCACCCGGTGGTGGTGCGGTTTTTTTTTTCTTTGGGCTGATAGCTTTGAATATATGTTCTGATGGTGGTGGGAGTGAAGCAGGACTGTCTCCGTGGCGCAATTGGCTTGCGCAATCGGCTGTTAACCGAAAGGTTGGAGGTTCGAGCCCACCCGGTGGTGGTGCGGCGCTTTTTTTCTTTGCGCTGATAGCTTTGAAGATATGTTCTGATGGTGGTGAGAGTGGAGCGAACTGTCTCCGTGGCGCAATCGGCTAGCGCGATCGGCTGTTAACTGAAAGGTTGGAGGTTCGAGCCCACCCGGTGGTGGTGCGGCGCTTTTTTTTCTTTGGGGTGATAGCTCTGAATAAATGTTTTGACGGTAGTGAGTGTGGAGCAGGACTGTCTCCGTGGCGCAATTGGCTTGCGCGATCGGCTGTTAACCGAAAGGTTGGAGGTTCGAGCCCACCCGATGATGGTGTGGCGCTTTTTTTCTTTGTGCTGATAGCTTTGAAGATATGTTCTGATGGTGGTGAGAATGAAGCAGGACTGTCTCCGTGGCGCAATTGGCTAGCGCGATTGGCTGTTAACCGAAAGGTTGGAAGTTCGAGCCCACCCGGTGGTGGTGCGGTGCTTTTTTTCTTTGGGCTGATAGCTTTGAAGATATGTTCTGATGGTGGTGAGAGTGGAGCAGGACTGTCTCCATGGCGCAATTGGCTCGCGCAATCGGCTGTTAACCGAAAGGTTGGAGGTTCCAGCCCACCCGGTGGTGGTGCGGCGCTTTTTTTTCCTTGTGCTGATAGCTTTGAAGATATGTTCTGATGGTGGTGAGAGTGTAGCAAGCCTGTCCTCGTGGCGCAATGGGCTAGCGCGATCGGCTGTAAACCGAAGGGTTGGAGTTTCGAGCCCTCCCGGGCATGGTGTGTTGCTTTTTTCTTTGCACTAATAGCTTTGAAGATATGTTCTGATGGTGGTGAAAGTGGAGCAGGACTGTCTCCGTGGCGCGATTGGCTAGCGCGATCGGCTTTTAACCGAAAGGTTGGAGGTTCGTGCCCACCCGGTGATGGTGCGGCGCTTTTTTTCTTTGGGGCGATAGCTCTGAAGAAATGGTCTGACGGTGGTGAGAGTGGAGCACGACTGTCTCTGTGGCGCAGTTGGCTAGCGCGATCGGCTGTTAACGGAAAGGTTGGAGGTTCGAGCCCACCCGGTGGTGGTGCGGCGCTTTTTTTTCTTTGGGCTGATAGCTCTGAAGAAATGTTCTGACGGTGGTGAGAGTGGAGCTGGACTGCCTCCGTGGCGCAATTGGCGAGTGCGATCAGCTCTTAACCGAAAGGTTGAAAGTTCGAGCCCACCCGGTGGTGGTGCGGCGCTTTTTTTTCTTTGGGCTGATAGCTTTGAAGATATGTTCTGATGGTGGTGAGAGTGGAGCAAGACCGTCCCCGTGGCGCAATGGGCAAGCGCGATCGGCTGTTAACCAAAAAGTTGGAGGTTCGAGCCCACCCGGTGGTGGTGCGGCGCTATTTTTGCTTTGCGCTGATAGCTTTGAAGATATGTTCTGATGGTGGTGAGAGTGGAGCAAGACTGTCCCCGTGGCGCAATGGGCTAGCGCGATCGGCTGTTAACCGAAAGGTTGGAGGTTCGAGCCCACCCGGTGGTGGTGCGGCGCTTTTTTTTCTTTGCGCTGATAGCTTTGAAGATATGTTCTGATGGTGGTGAGAGTGGAGCAAGACTGTGTCCGTGGCGCAATGGACTAGCGCGATCGGCTGTTAACCGAAAGGTTGGAGTTTCGAGCCCTCCCGGTGGTGGTGCGGCGCTTTTTTTTCTTTGGGGTGATAGCTCTGAATAAATGATTTGCGGTGGTGAGAGTGGAGCAGGACTGTCTCCGTGGCGCAATTGGCTCGCGCGATCGGCTGTTAACCGAAAGGTTGGAGGTTCGAGCCCACCCGGTGATGGTGTGGCGTTTTTTTTCTTTGTGCTGATAGATTTGAAGATATGTTATGAGGGTGGTTAGAGTGGAGCAGGACTTTCTCCGTGGCGCAATTGGCTAGCGCGATTGGCTGTTAACCGAGAGGTTGGAGTTTCGAGCCCACCCGGTTGTGGTGCGGTGCTTTTTTTCTTTGGGCTGATAGCTTTGAAGATATGTTCTGATGGTGGTGACAGTGGAGCAGGACTCTCTCCGTGGCGCAATTGGCTTGCGCGATCAGCTGTTAACCGAAAGCTTGGAGGTTCGAGCCCACCGGTGGTGGTGCGGCGCTTTTTTTTGTGCTGATAGCTTTGAAGATATGTTCTGATGGTGGTGAGAGTGGAGCAAGACTGTCCCCGTGGCGCATTCGGCTAGCGCGATCGGCTGTTAACCGAAAGTTTGGAGTTTCGAGCCCTCCCGGGAGTGGTCTGTTCCTTTTTTCTTTGCACTATTAGCTTTGAAGATATGTTCTGATGGTGGTGAAAATGAAGCAGGACTGTCTCCGTGGCGCAATTGGCGGCTAGCGCGATCGGCTGTTAACCGAAAGGTTGGAGGTTCGAGCCCACCCGGTGGTGGCGCGGCGCTTTTTTTCTTTGCGCTAATAGCTTTGAAGATATGTTCTGATGGTGTTGAGAGTGGAGCAAGGCTGTCTCCGTGGCGCAATGGGCTAGCGCGATCGGCTGTTAACCGAAAGGTTGGAGTTTCGAGCCCACCCAGGAGTGGTGTTTTGCTTTTTTTGTGGTAATAGCTTTGAGGATATGTTCTGATGGTGGTGAGAGTGGAGCAGGACTGTCTCCATGGCGCAATTGGCTAGCGCGATCGGCTGTTAACCGAAAGGTTGGAGTTTCGAGCCCACCCGGTGGGGGTGCGGCGCTTTTTTTTCTTTGTGCTGATAGCTTTGAAGATATGTTCTGATGGTCGAGAGTGGAGCAGGACTGTCTCCGTGGCGCAATTGGCTAGCGCGATTGGCTGTTAACCGAAAGGTTGGAGGTTCGAGCCCACCCGGTGGTGGTGCGGTTTTTTTTTTCTTTGGGCTGATAGCTTTGAATATATGTTCTGATGGTGGTGGGAGTGAAGCAGGACTGTCTCCGTGGCGCAATTGGCTTGCGCAATCGGCTGTTAACCGAAAGGTTGGAGGTTCGAGCCCACCCGGTGGTGGTGCGGCGCTTTTTTTCTTTGCGCTGATAGCTTTGAAGATATGTTCTGATGGTGGTGAGAGTGGAGCGAACTGTCTCCGTGGCGCAATCGGCTAGCGCGATCGGCTGTTAACTGAAAGGTTGGAGGTTCGAGCCCACCCGGTGGTGGTGCGGCGCTTTTTTTTCTTTGGGGTGATAGCTCTGAATAAATGTTTTGACGGTAGTGAGTGTGGAGCAGGACTGTCTCCGTGGCGCAATTGGCTTGCGCGATCGGCTGTTAACCGAAAGGTTGGAGGTTCGAGCCCACCCGATGATGGTGTGGCGCTTTTTTTCTTTGTGCTGATAGCTTTGAAGATATGTTCTGATGGTGGTGAGAATGAAGCAGGACTGTCTCCGTGGCGCAATTGGCTAGCGCGATTGGCTGTTAACCGAAAGGTTGGAAGTTCGAGCCCACCCGGTGGTGGTGCGGTGCTTTTTTTCTTTGGGCTGATAGCTTTGAAGATATGTTCTGATGGTGGTGAGAGTGGAGCAGGACTGTCTCCATGGCGCAATTGGCTTGCGCAATCGGCTGTTAACCGAAAGGTTGGAGGTTCCAGCCCACCCAGGAGTGGTGTTTTGCTTTTTTTGTGGTAATAGCTTTGAGGATATGTTCTGATGGTGGTGAGAGTGGAGCAGGACTGTCTCCATGGCGCAATTGGCTAGCGCGATCGGCTGTTAACCGAAAGGTTGGAGTTTCGAGCCCACCCGGTGGGGGTGCGGCGCTTTTTTTTCTTTGTGCTGATAGCTTTGAAGATATGTTCTGATGGTCGAGAGTGGAGCAGGACTGTCTCCGTGGCGCAATTGGCTTGCGCGATCGGCTGTTAACCGAAAGGTTGGAGGTTCGAGCCCACCCGGTGGTGGTGCGGTTTTTTTTTCTTTGCGCTGATAGCTTTGAAGATATGTTCTGATGGTGGTGAGAGTGGAGCGAACTGTCTCCGTGGCGCAATCGGCTAGCGCGATCGGCTGTTAACTGAAAGGCTGGAGGTTCGAGCCCACCCGGTGGTGGTGCGGCGCTTTTTTTTCTTTGGGGTGATAGCTCTGAATAAATGTTTTGACGGTAGTGAGTGTGGAGCAGGACTGTCTCCGTGGCGCAATTGGCTTGCGCGATCGGCTGTTAACCGAAAGGTTGGAGGTTCGAGCCCACCCGATGATGGTGTGGCGCTTTTTTTCTTTGTGCTGATAGCTTTGAAGATATGTTCTGATGGTGGTGAGAATGAAGCAGGACTGTCTCCGTGGCGCAATTGGCTAGCGCGATTGGCTGTTAACCGAAAGGTTGGAAGTTCGAGCCCACCCGGTGGTGGTGCGGTGCTTTTTTTCTTTGGGCTGATAGCTTTGAAGATATGTTCTGATGGTGGTGAGAGTGGAGCAGGACTGTCTCCATGGCGCAATTGGCTTGCGCAATCGGCTGTTAACCGAAAGGTTGGAGGTTCCAGCCCACCCGGTGGTGGTGCGGCGCTTTTTTTTCCTTGTGCTGATAGCTTTGAAGATATGTTCTGATGGTGGTGAGAGTGTAGCAAGACTGTCCTCGTGGCGCAATGGGCTAGCGCGATCGGCTGTAAACCGAAGGGTTGGAGTTTCGAGCCCTCCCGGGCATGGTGTGTTGCTTTTTTCTTTGCACTAATAGCTTTGAAGATATGTTCTGATGGTGGTGAAAGTGGAGCAGGACTGTCTCCGTGGCGCGATTGGCTAGCGCGATCGGCTTTTAACCGAAAGGTTGGAGGTTCGTGCCCACCCGGTGATGGTGCGGCGCTTTTTTTCTTTGGGGCGATAGCTCTGAAGAAATGGTCTGACGGTGGTGAGAGTGGAGCACGACTGTCTCTGTGGCGCAGTTGGCTAGCGCGATCGGCTGTTAACGGAAAGGTTGGAGGTTCGAGCCCACCCGGTGGTGGTGCGGCGCTTTTTTTTCTTTGGGCTGATAGCTCTGAAGAAATGTTCTGACGGTGGTGAGAGTGGAGCTGGACTGCCTCCGTGGCGCAATTGGCGAGTGCGATCAGCTCTTAACCGAAAGGTTGAAAGTTCGAGCCCACCCGGTGGTGGTGCGGCGCTTTTTTTTCTTTGGGCTGATAGCTTTGAAGATATGTTCTGATGGTGGTGAGAGTGGAGCAAGACCGTCCCCGTGGCGCAATGGGCAAGCGCGATCGGCTGTTAACCAAAAAGTTGGAGGTTCGAGCCCACCCGGTGGTGGTGCGGCGCTATTTTTGCTTTGCGCTGATAGCTTTGAAGATATGTTCTGATGGTGGTGAGAGTGGAGCAAGACTGTCCCCGTGGCGCAATGGGCTAGCGCGATCGGCTGTTAACCGAAAGGTTGGAGGTTCGAGCCCACCCGGTGGTGGTGCGGCGCTTTTTTTTCTTTGCGCTGATAGCTTTGAAGATATGTTCTGATGGTGGTGAGAGTGGAGCAAGACTGTGTCCGTGGCGCAATGGACTAGCGCGATCGGCTGTTAACCGAAAGGTTGGAGTTTCGAGCCCTCCCGGTGGTGGTGCGGCGCTTTTTTTTCTTTGGGGTGATAGCTCTGAATAAATGATTTGACGGTGGTGAGAGTGGAGCAGGACTGTCTCCGTGGCGCAATTGGCTCGCGCGATCGGCTGTTAACCGAAAGGTTGGAGGTTCGAGCCCACCCGGTGATGGTGTGGCGTTTTTTTTCTTTGTGCTGATAGATTTGAAGATATGTTATGAGGGTGGTGAGAGTGGAGCAGGACTTTCTCCGTGGCGCAATTGGCTAGCGCGATTGGCTGTTAACCGAGAGGTTGGAGTTTCGAGCCCACCCGGTTGTGGTGCGGTGCTTTTTTTCTTTGGGCTGATAGCTTTGAAGATATGTTCTGATGGTGGTGACAGTGGAGCAGGACTCTCTCCGTGGCGCAATTGGCTTGCGCGATCAGCTGTTAACCGAAAGCTTGGAGGTTCGAGCCCACCGGTGGTGGTGCGGCGCTTTTTTTTGTGCTGATAGCTTTGAAGATATGTTCTGATGGTGGTGAGAGTGGAGCAAGACTGTCCCCGTGGCGCATTGGGCTAGCGCGATCGGCTGTTAACCGAAAGTTTGGAGTTTCGAGCCCTCCCGGGAGTGGTCTGTTGCTTTTTTCTTTGCACTATTAGCTTTGAAGATATGTTCTGATGGTGGTGAAAATGAAGCAGGACTGTCTCCGTGGCGCAATTGGCGGCTAGCGCGATCGGCTGTTAACCGAAAGGTTGGAGGTTCGAGCCCACCCGGTGGTGGCGCGGCGCTTTTTTTCTTTGCGCTAATAGCTTTGAAGATATGTTCTGATGGTGTTGAGAGTGGAGCAAGGCTGTCTCCGTGGCGCAATGGGCTAGCGCGATCGGCTGTTAACCGAAAGGTTGGAGTTTCGAGCCCACCCAGGAGTGGTGTTTTGCTTTTTTTGTGGTAATAGCTTTGAGGATATGTTCTGATGGTGGTGAGAGTGGAGCAGGACTGTCTCCATGGCGCAATTGGCTAGCGCGATCGGCTGTTAACCGAAAGGTTGGAGTTTCGAGCCCACCCGGTGGGGGTGCGGCGCTTTTTTTTCTTTGTGCTGATAGCTTTGAAGATATGTTCTGATGAACGAGAGTGGAGCAGGACTGTCTCCGTGGCGCAATTGGCTAGCGCGATTGGCTGTTAACCGAAAGGTTGGAGGTTCGAGCCCACCCGGTGGTGGTGCGGTTTTTTTTTTCTTTGGGCTGATAGCTTTGAATATATGTTCTGATGGTGGTGGGAGTGAAGCAGGACTGTCTCCGTGGCGCAATTGGCTTGCGCAATCGGCTGTTAACCGAAAGGTTGGAGGTTCGAGCCCACCCGGTGGTGGTGCGGCGCTTTTTTTCTTTGCGCTGATAGCTTTGAAGATATGTTCTGATGGTGGTGAGAGTGGAGCGAACTGTCTCCGTGGCGCAATCGGCTAGCGCGATCGGCTGTTAACTGAAAGGTTGGAGGTTCGAGCCCACCCGGTGGTGGTGCGGCGCTTTTTTTTCTTTGGGGTGATAGCTCTGAATAAATGTTTTGACGGTAGTGAGTGTGGAGCAGGACTGTCTCCGTGGCGCAATTGGCTTGCGCGATCGGCTGTTAACCGAAAGGTTGGAGGTTCGAGCCCACCCGATGATGGTGTGGCGCTTTTTTTCTTTGTGCTGATAGCTTTGAAGATATGTTCTGATGGTGGTGAGAATGAAGCAGGACTGTCTCCGTGGCGCAATTGGCTAGCGCGATTGGCTGTTAACCGAAAGGTTGGAAGTTCGAGCCCACCCGGTGGTGGTGCGGTGCTTTTTTTCTTTGGGCTGATAGCTTTGAAGATATGTTCTGATGGTGGTGAGAGTGGAGCAGGACTGTCTCCATGGCGCAATTGGCTTGCGCAATCGGCTGTTAACCGAAAGGTTGGAGGTTCCAGCCCACCCAGGAGTGGTGTTTTGCTTTTTTTGTGGTAATAGCTTTGAGGATATGTTCTGATGGTGGTGAGAGTGGAGCAGGACTGTCTCCATGGCGCAATTGGCTAGCGCGATCGGCTGTTAACCGAAAGGTTGGAGTTTCGAGCCCACCCGGTGGGGGTGCGGCGCTTTTTTTTCTTTGTGCTGATAGCTTTGAAGATATGTTCTGATGGTCGAGAGTGGAGCAGGACTGTCTCCGTGGCGCAATTGGCTTGCGCGATCGGCTGTTAACCGAAAGGTTGGAGGTTCGAGCCCACCCGGTGGTGGTGCGGTTTTTTTTTCTTTGCGCTGATAGCTTTGAAGATATGTTCTGATGGTGGTGAGAGTGGAGCGAACTGTCTCCGTGGCGCAATCGGCTAGCGCGATCGGCTGTTAACTGAAAGGCTGGAGGTTCGAGCCCACCCGGTGGTGGTGCGGCGCTTTTTTTTCTTTGGGGTGATAGCTCTGAATAAATGTTTTGACGGTAGTGAGTGTGGAGCAGGACTGTCTCCGTGGCGCAATTGGCTTGCGCGATCGGCTGTTAACCGAAAGGTTGGAGGTTCGAGCCCACCCGATGATGGTGTGGCGCTTTTTTTCTTTGTGCTGATAGCTTTGAAGATATGTTCTGATGGTGGTGAGAATGAAGCAAGACTGTCTCCGTGGCGCAATTGGCTAGCGCGATTGGCTGTTAACCGAAAGGTTGGAAGTTCGAGCCCACCCGGTGGTGGTACGGTGCTTTTTTTCTTTGGGCTGATAGCTTTGAAGATATGTTCTGATGGTGGTGAGAGTGGAGCAGGACTGTCTCCATGGCGCAATTGGCTTGCGCAATCGGCTGTTAACCGAAAGGTTGGAGGTTCCAGCCCACCCGGTGGTGGTGCGGCGCTTTTTTTTCCTTGTGCTGATAGCTTTGAAGATATGTTCTGATGGTGGTGAGAGTGTAGCAAGACTGTCCTCGTGGCGCAATGGGCTAGCGCGATCGGCTGTAAACCGAAGGGTTGGAGTTTCGAGCCCTCCTGGGCATGGTGTGTTGCTTTTTTCTTTGCACTAATAGCTTTGAAGATATGTTCTGATGGTGGTGAAAGTGGAGCAGGACTGTCTCCGTGGCGCGATTGGCTAGCGCGATCGGCTTTTAACCGAAAGGTTGGAGGTTCGTGCCCACCCGGTGATGGTGCGGCGCTTTTTTTCTTTGGGGCGATAGCTCTGAAGAAATGGTCTGACGGTGGTGAGAGTGGAGCACGACTGTCTCTGTGGCGCAGTTGGCTAGCGCGATCGGCTGTTAACGGAAAGGTTGGAGGTTCGAGCCCACCCGGTGGTGGTGCGGCGCTTTTTTTTCTTTGGGCTGATAGCTCTGAAGAAATGTTCTGACGGTGGTGAGAGTGGAGCTGGACTGCCTCCGTGGCGCAATTGGCGAGTGCGATCAGCTCTTAACCGAAAGGTTGAAAGTTCGAGCCCACCCGGTGGTGGTGCGGCGCTTTTTTTTCTTTGGGCTGATAGCTTTGAAGATATGTTCTGATGGTGGTGAGAGTGGAGCAAGACCGTCCCCGTGGCGCAATGGGCAAGCGCGATCGGCTGTTAACCAAAAGGTTGGAGTTTCGAGCCCACCCGGTGGTGGTGCGGCGCTTTTTTTTGCGCTGATAGTTTGAAGATATCTTCTGATGGTGGTGAGAGTGGAGCAAGACTGTCTCCGTGGCGCAATGGGCTAGCGCGATCGGCTGTTAACCGAAAGGTTGGAATTTCGAGCCCTCCCGGGAGTGGTGTGTTGCTTTTTTCTTTGCGGTAATAGCTTTGAAGATATGTTCTGATGGTGGTGAGAGTGCAGCAGGACTGTCTTCGTGGCGCAATTGGCTAGCGCGATCGGCTGTTAACCGAAAGGTTTGAGGTTCGAGCCCACCCGGTGGTGGTGCGGCGCTTTTTTTTCTTTGGGGTGATAGCTCTGAAGAAATGTTCTCACGGTGGTGAGAGTGGAGCACGACTGTCTCCGTGGGGCAATAGGCTAGCGCGATCGGCTGTTAACCGAAAGGTTGGAGGTTCGAGCCCACCCGGGGGTGGTGCGGCGCTTTTTTTTCTTTGGGCTGATAGCTTTGAAGATATGTTCTGATGCTGGTGAGAGTGGAGCACGACTGTCTCCGTGGCGCAGTTGGCTAGCACGATCGGCTGTTATCCGAAAGGTTGGAGGTTCGAGCCCACCCGGTGTTGGTGTGGCGCTTTTTTTCTTTGTGCTGATAGCTTTGAAAATATGTTCTGATGGTGGTGAGAGGGGAGCAGGACTGTCTCCGTGGCGCAATTGGCTAGCGCGATCGGCTGTTAACCGAAAGGTTGGAGGTTCGAGCCAACCCGGTGGTGGTGCGGCGCTTTTTTTCTTTGCGCTAATAGCTTTGAAGATATGTTCTGATGGTGTTGAGAGTGGAGCAAGGCTATCTCCGTGGCGCAATAGGCTAGCGCGATCGGCTGTTAACCGAAAGGTTGGAGGTTCGAGCCCACCCGGTGGTGGTGCGGCGCTTTTTTTTCTTTGCGCTGATAGCTTTAAAAATATATTCTGATGGTGGTGAGAGTGGAGCGAACTGTCTCCGTGGCGCAATCGGCTAGCGCGATCGGCTGTTAACTGATAGGTTGGAGGTTCGAGCCCACCCGGTGGTGGTGCGGCGGTTTTTTTTCTTTGGGGTGATAGCTCTGAATAAATGTTTTGACGGTGGTGAGTGTGGAGCAGGACTGTCTCCGTGGCGCAATTGGCTTGCGCGATCGGCTGTTAACCGAAAGGTTGGAGGTTCGAGCCCACCCGATGATGATGTGGCGCTTTTTTTCTTTGTGCTGATAGCTTGGAAGATATGTTCTGATGGTGGTGACAGTGAAGCAGGACTGTCTCCGTGGCGCAATTGGCTAGCGCGATTGGCTGTTAACCGAAAGGTTGGAAGTTCGAGCCCACCCGGTGGTGGTGCGGTGCTTTTTTTCTTTGGGCTGATAGCTTTGAAGATATGTTCTGATGGTGGTGAGAGTGGAGCAAGACCGTCCCCGTGGCGCAATGGGCAAGCGCGATCGGCTGTTAACCGAAAGGTTGGAGGTTCGAGCCCACCCGGTGGTGGTGCGGCGCTTTTTTTTCTTTGGGCTGATAGCTCTGAAGAAATGTTCTGACGGTGGTGAGAGTGGAGCTGGACTGCCTCCGTGGCGCAATTGGCGAGTGCGATCAGCTCTTAACCGAAAGGTTGAAAGTTCGAGCCCACCCGGTGGTGGTGCGGCGCTTTTTTTTCTTTGGGCTGATAGCTTTGAAGATATGTTCTGATGGTGGTGAGAGTGGAGCAAGACCGTCCCCGTGGCGCAATGGGCAAGCGCGATCGGCTGTTAACCAAAAGGTTGGAGTTTCGAGCCCACCCGGTGGTGGTGCGGCGCTTTTTTTTGCGCTGATAGTTTGAAGATATCTTCTGATGGTGGTGAGAGTGGAGCAAGACTGTCTCCGTGGCGCAATGGGCTAGCGCGATCGGCTGTTAACCGAAAGGTTGGAATTTCGAGCCCTCCCGGGAGTGGTGTGTTGCTTTTTTCTTTGCGGTAATAGCTTTGAAGATATGTTCTGATGGTGGTGAGAGTGCAGCAGGACTGTCTTCGTGGCGCAATTGGCTAGCGCGATCGGCTGTTAACCGAAAGGTTTGAGGTTCGAGCCCACCCGGTGGTGGTGCGGCGCTTTTTTTTCTTTGGGGTGATAGCTCTGAAGAAATGTTCTCACGGTGGTGAGAGTGGAGCACGACTGTCTCCGTGGGGCAATAGGCTAGCGCGATCGGCTGTTAACCGAAAGGTTGGAGGTTCGAGCCCACCCGGGGGTGGTGCGGCGCTTTTTTTTCTTTGGGCTGATAGCTTTGAAGATATGTTCTGATGCTGGTGAGAGTGGAGCACGACTGTCTCCGTGGCGCAGTTGGCTAGCACGATCGGCTGTTATCCGAAAGGTTGGAGGTTCGAGCCCACCCGGTGTTGGTGTGGCGCTTTTTTTCTTTGTGCTGATAGCTTTGAAAATATGTTCTGATGGTGGTGAGAGGGGAGCAGGACTGTCTCCGTGGCGCAATTGGCTAGCGCGATCGGCTGTTAACCGAAAGGTTGGAGGTTCGAGCCAACCCGGTGGTGGTGCGGCGCTTTTTTTCTTTGCGCTAATAGCTTTGAAGATATGTTCTGATGGTGTTGAGAGTGGAGCAAGGCTATCTCCGTGGCGCAATAGGCTAGCGCGATCGGCTGTTAACCGAAAGGTTGGAGGTTCGAGCCCACCCGGTGGTGGTGCGGCGCTTTTTTTTCTTTGCGCTGATAGCTTTAAAAATATATTCTGATGGTGGTGAGAGTGGAGCGAACTGTCTCCGTGGCGCAATCGGCTAGCGCGATCGGCTGTTAACTGATAGGTTGGAGGTTCGAGCCCACCCGGTGGTGGTGCGGCGCTTTTTTTTCTTTGGGGTGATAGCTCTGAATAAATGTTTTGACGGTGGTGAGTGTGGAGCAGGACTGTCTCCGTGGCGCAATTGGCTTGCGCGATCGGCTGTTAACCGAAAGGTTGGAGGTTCGAGCCCACCCGATGATGATGTGGCGCTTTTTTTCTTTGTGCTGATAGCTTGGAAGATATGTTCTGATGGTGGTGACAGTGAAGCAGGACTGTCTCCGTGGCGCAATTGGCTAGCGCGATTGGCTGTTAACCGAAAGGTTGGAAGTTCGAGCCCACCCGGTGGTGGTGCGGTGCTTTTTTTCTTTGGGCTGATAGCTTTGAAGATATGTTCTGATGGTGGTGAGAGTGGAGCAGGACTGTCTCCGTGGCGCAATTGGCTTGCGCAATCGGCTGTTAACCGAAAGGTTGGAGGTTCGAGCCCACCCGGTGGTGGTGCGGCGCTTTTTTTTCTTTGTGCTATAGCTTTGAAGATATGTTCTGATGGTGGTGAGAGTGGAGCAAGACTGTCCTCGTGGCGCAATGGGCTAGCGCAATCGGCTGTAAACCAAAGGGTTTGAGTTTCGAGCCCTCCCGGGAATGGTGTGTTGCTTTTTTCTTTGCACTAATAGCTTTGAAGATATGTTCTGATGGTGGTGAGAGTGGAGCAAGACTGTTTCCGTAGCGCAATGGACTAGCGCGATCGCCTGTTAACCGAAAGGTTGGAGTTTCGAGCCCTCCCGGTGGTGGTGCGGCGCTTTTTTTTCTTTGGGGTGATAGCTCTGAATAAATGTTTTGACGGTGGTGAGAGTGGAGCAGGACTGTCTCCGTGGCGCAATTGGCTAGCGCGATCGGCTGTTAACCGAAAGGTTGGAGGTTCGAGCCGACCCGGTGGTGGTGCGGCGCTTTTTTTCTTTGTGCTAATAGCTTTGAAGATATGTTCTGATGGTGTTGAGAGTGGAGCAAGGCTGTCTATGTGGCGCAATGGGCTAGCGCGATCGGCTGTTAACCGAAAGGTTGGAGTTTCGAGCCCTCCCAGGAGTGGTGTGTTGCTTTTTTCTTTGTGGTAATAGCTTTGAAGATATGTTCTGATGGTGGTGAGAGTGGAGCAGGACTGTTTCCATGGCGCAATTGGCTAGCACGATCGGCTGTTAACCGAAAGGTTGGAGTTTCGAGCCCACCCGGTGGTGGTGCGGCGCTTTTTTCTCTTTGTGCGGATAGCTTTGAAGATATGTTCTGATGGTGGTGAGAGCGGAGCAGGACTGTCTCCGTGGCGCAATTGGCTAACGCGATTGGCTGTTAACCGAAAGGTTGGAGGTTCCAGCCCACCCGGTGGTGGTGCGGTGCTTTTTTTGGGGGGCTGATAGCTTTGAAGATATGTTCTGATGGTGGTGAGAGTGGAGCATGACTGTCTCCGTGGCGCTATTGGCTTGCGCGATCGGCCATTAACCGAAAGGCTGGAGGTTCGAGCCCACCCGGTGGTGTAGCGGCGCTTTTTTTTCTTTGCGCTGATAGCTTTGAAGATATGTTCTGATGGTGGTGAGAGTGGAGCAAGACTGTCTCCGTGGCGCAATGGGCTAGCGCGATGGGCTGTTAACCGAAAGGTTGGAGTTTCGAGCCCTCCCGGGAGTGGTGTGTTGCTTTTTTCTTTGCACTGATAGCTTTGAAGATATGTTATGATGGTGGTGAGCGTGGAGCACGATTGTCTCCGTGGCGCAATTGGCTAGCGCGATCGGCCGTTAACCAAAAGGTTGGAGGTTCGAGCCCACCCGGTGGTGTCGGCGCTTTTTATTCCTTGGGCTGATAGCTTGAAATATATGCTCTAATGGTGGTGAGAGTGCAGCAGGACTGTCTCCGTGGCGCAATTAGCTTGCGCGATCGGCTGTTAACCGAAAGGTTGGAGGTTCGAGCCCACCCGGTGGTGGTGCAGCGTTTTTTTTCTTTGTGCTGATAGCTTTGAAGTTATGTACTGATGGTGGTGAGAGTGGAGCAAGACTGTCCCCGTGGCGCAGTGGGCTAGCGCGATCGGCTGTTAACCGAAAGGTTGGAGTTTCGAGTCCTCCCGGGAGTGGTGTGCTGCTTTTTTCTTTGCACTAATAGCTTTGAAGATATGTTCTGATGGTGGTGAGAGTGGAGCAGGACTGTCTCCGTGGCGCAATTGGCTAGCGCGATTGGCTGTTAACCGAAAGGTTGGAGGTTCGAGCCCACCCGGTGGTGGTGCGGCGCTTTTTTTCTTTGCGCTAATAGCTTTGAAGATATGTTCTGATGGTGTTGAGAGTGGAGCAAGGCTGTCTATGTGGCGCAATGGGTTAGCGCGATCGGCTGTTAACCGAAAGGTTGGAGTTTCGAGCCCTCCCAGGAGTGGTGTGTTGCTTTTTTCTTTGTGGTAATAGCTTTGAAGATATGTTCTGATGGTGGTGAGAGTGGAGCAGCACTGTCTCCATGGCGCAATTGGCTAGCACGATCGGCTGTTAACCGAAAGGTTGGAGTTTCGAGCCCACCCGGTGGTGGTGCGGCGCTTTTTTCTCTTTGTGCTGATAGCTTTGAGGATATGTTCTGATGGTGGTGAGAGTGGAGCAGGACTGTCTCCATGGCGCAATTGGCTAGCGCGATCGGCTGTTAACCGAAAGGTTGGAGTTTCGAGCCCACCCGGTGGGGGTGCGGCGCTTTTTTTTCTTTGTGCTGATAGCTTTGAAGATATGTTCTGATGGTCGAGAGTGGAGCAGGACTGTCTCCGTGGCGCAATTGGCTTGCGCGATCGGCTGTTAACCGAAAGGTTGGAGGTTCGAGCCCACCCGGTGGTGGTGCGGTTTTTTTTTCTTTGCGCTGATAGCTTTGAAGATATGTTCTGATGGTGGTGAGAGTGGAGCGAACTGTCTCCGTGGCGCAATCGGCTAGCGCGATCGGCTGTTAACTGAAAGGCTGGAGGTTCGAGCCCACCCGGTGGTGGTGCGGCGCTTTTTTTTCTTTGGGGTGATAGCTCTGAATAAATGTTTTGACGGTAGTGAGTGTGGAGCAGGACTGTCTCCGTGGCGCAATTGGCTTGCGCGATCGGCTGTTAACCGAAAGGTTGGAGGTTCGAGCCCACCCGATGATGGTGTGGCGCTTTTTTTCTTTGTGCTGATAGCTTTGAAGATATGTTCTGATGGTGGTGAGAATGAAGCAAGACTGTCTCCGTGGCGCAATTGGCTAGCGCGATTGGCTGTTAACCGAAAGGTTGGAAGTTCGAGCCCACCCGGTGGTGGTGCGGTGCTTTTTTTCTTTGGGCTGATAGCTTTGAAGATATGTTCTGATGGTGGTGAGAGTGGAGCAGGACTGTCTCCATGGCGCAATTGGCTTGCGCAATCGGCTGTTAACCGAAAGGTTGGAGGTTCCAGCCCACCCGGTGGTGGTGCGGCGCTTTTTTTTCCTTGTGCTGATAGCTTTGAAGATATGTTCTGATGGTGGTGAGAGTGTAGCAAGACTGTCCTCGTGGCGCAATGGGCTAGCGCGATCGGCTGTAAACCGAAGGGTTGGAGTTTCGAGCCCTCCTGGGCATGGTGTGTTGCTTTTTTCTTTGCACTAATAGCTTTGAAGATATGTTCTGATGGTGGTGAAAGTGGAGCAGGACTGTCTCCGTGGCGCGATTGGCTAGCGCGATCGGCTTTTAACCGAAAGGTTGGAGGTTCGTGCCCACCCGGTGATGGTGCGGCGCTTTTTTTCTTTGGGGCGATAGCTCTGAAGAAATGGTCTGACGGTGGTGAGAGTGGAGCACGACTGTCTCTGTGGCGCAGTTGGCTAGCGCGATCGGCTGTTAACGGAAAGGTTGGAGGTTCGAGCCCACCCGGTGGTGGTGCGGCGCTTTTTTTTCTTTGGGCTGATGGCTCTGAAGAAATGTTCTGACGGTGGTGAGAGTGGAGCTGGACTGCCTCCGTGGCGCAATTGGCGAGTGCGATCAGCTCTTAACCGAAAGGTTGAAAGTTCGAGCCCACCCGGTGGTGGTGCGGCGCTTTTTTTTCTTTGGGCTGATAGCTTTGAAGATATGTTCTGATGGTGGTGAGAGTGGAGCAAGACCGTCCCCGTGGCGCAATGGGCAAGCGCGATCGGCTGTTAACCAAAAGGTTGGAGTTTCGAGCCCACCCGGTGGTGGTGCGGCGCTTTTTTTTGCGCTGATAGTTTGAAGATATCTTCTGATGGTGGTGAGAGTGGAGCAAGACTGTCTCCGTGGCGCAATGGGCTAGCGCGATCGGCTGTTAACCGAAAGGTTGGAATTTCGAGCCCTCCCGGGAGTGGTGTGTTGCTTTTTTCTTTGCGGTAATAGCTTTGAAGATATGTTCTGATGGTGGTGAGAGTGCAGCAGGACTGTCTTCGTGGCGCAATTGGCTAGCGCGATCGGCTGTTAACCGAAAGGTTTGAGGTTCGAGCCCACCCGGTGGTGGTGCGGCGCTTTTTTTTCTTTGGGGTGATAGCTCTGAAGAAATGTTCTCACGGTGGTGAGAGTGGAGCACGACTGTCTCCGTGGGGCAATAGGCTAGCGCGATCGGCTGTTAACCGAAAGGTTGGAGGTTCGAGCCCACCCGGGGGTGGTGCGGCGCTTTTTTTTCTTTGGGCTGATAGCTTTGAAGATATGTTCTGATGCTGGTGAGAGTGGAGCACGACTGTCTCCGTGGCGCAGTTGGCTAGCACGATCGGCTGTTATCCGAAAGGTTGGAGGTTCGAGCCCACCCGGTGTTGGTGTGGCGCTTTTTTTCTTTGTGCTGATAGCTTTGAAAATATGTTCTGATGGTGGTGAGAGGGGAGCAGGACTGTCTCCGTGGCGCAATTGGCTAGCGCGATCGGCTGTTAACCGAAAGGTTGGAGGTTCGAGCCAACCCGGTGGTGGTGCGGCGCTTTTTTTCTTTGCGCTAATAGCTTTGAAGATATGTTCTGATGGTGTTGAGAGTGGAGCAAGGCTATCTCCGTGGCGCAATAGGCTAGCGCGATCGGCTGTTAACCGAAAGGTTGGAGGTTCGAGCCCACCCGGTGGTGGTGCGGCGCTTTTTTTTCTTTGCGCTGATAGCTTTAAAAATATATTCTGATTGTGGTGAGAGTGGAGCGAACTGTCTCCGTGGCGCAATCGGCTAGCGCGATCGGCTGTTAACTGATAGGTTGGAGGTTCGAGCCCACCCGGTGGTGGTGCGGCGCTTTTTTTTCTTTGGGGTGATAGCTCTGAATAAATGTTTTGACGGTGGTGAGTGTGGAGCAGGACTGTCTCCGTGGCGCAATTGGCTTGCGCGATCGGCTGTTAACCGAAAGGTTGGAGGTTCGAGCCCACCCGATGATGATGTGGCGCTTTTTTTCTTTGTGCTGATAGCTTGGAAGATATGTTCTGATGGTGGTGACAGTGAAGCAGGACTGTCTCCGTGGCGCAATTGGCTAGCGCGATTGGCTGTTAACCGAAAGGTTGGAAGTTCGAGCCCACCCGGTGGTGGTGCGGTGCTTTTTTTCTTTGGGCTGATAGCTTTGAAGATATGTTCTGATGGTGGTGAGAGTGGAGCAGGACTGTCTCCGTGGCGCAATTGGCTTGCGCAATCGGCTGTTAACCGAAAGGTTGGAGGTTCGAGCCCACCCGGTGGTGGTGCGGCGCTTTTTTTTCTTTGTGCTATAGCTTTGAAGATATGTTCTGATGGTGGTGAGAGTGGAGCAAGACTGTCCTCGTGGCGCAATGGGCTAGCGCAATCGGCTGTAAACCAAAGGGTTTGAGTTTCGAGCCCTCCCGGGAATGGTGTGTTGCTTTTTTCTTTGCACTAATAGCTTTGAAGATATGTTCTGATGGTGGTGAGAGTGGAGCAAGACTGTTTCCGTGGCGCAATGGACTAGCGCGATCGCCTGTTAACCGAAAGGTTGGAGTTTCGAGCCCTCCCGGTGGTGGTGCGGCGCTTTTTTTTCTTTGGGGTGATAGCTCTGAATAAATGTTTTGACGGTGGTGAGAGTGGAGCAGGACTGTCTCCGTGGCGCAATTGGCTAGCGCGATCGGCTGTTAACCGAAAGGTTGGAGGTTCGAGCCGACCCGGTGGTGGTGCGGCGCTTTTTTTCTTTGTGCTAATAGCTTTGAAGATATGTTCTGATGGTGTTGAGAGTGGAGCAAGGCTGTCTATGTGGCGCAATGGGCTAGCGCGATCGGCTGTTAACCGAAAGGTTGGAGTTTCGAGCCCTCCCAGGAGTGGTGTGTTGCTTTTTTCTTTGTGGTAATAGCTTTGAAGATATGTTCTGATGGTGGTGAGAGTGGAGCAGGACTGTTTCCATGGCGCAATTGGCTAGCACGATCGGCTGTTAACCGAAAGGTTGGAGTTTCGAGCCCACCCGGTGGTGGTGCGGCGCTTTTTTCTCTTTGTGCGGATAGCTTTGAAGATATGTTCTGATGGTGGTGAGAGCGGAGCAGGACTGTCTCCGTGGCGCAATTGGCTAACGCGATTGGCTGTTAACCGAAAGGTTGGAGGTTCCAGCCCACCCGGTGGTGGTGCGGTGCTTTTTTTTGGGGGCTGATAGCTTTGAAGATATGTTCTGATGGTGGTGAGAGTGGAGCATGACTGTCTCCGTGGCGCTATTGGCTTGCGCGATCGGCCATTAACCGAAAGGCTGGAGGTTCGAGCCCACCCGGTGGTGTAGCGGCGCTTTTTTTTCTTTGCGCTGATAGCTTTGAAGATATGTTCTGATGGTGGTGAGAGTGGAGCAAGACTGTCTCCGTGGCGCAATGGGCTAGCGCGATGGGCTGTTAACCGAAAGGTTGGAGTTTCGAGCCCTCCCGGGAGTGGTGTGTTGCTTTTTTCTTTGCACTGATAGCTTTGAAGATATGTTATGATGGTGGTGAGCGTGGAGCACGATTGTCTCCGTGGCGCAATTGGCTAGCGCGATCGGCCGTTAACCAAAAGGTTGGAGGTTCGAGCCCACCCGGTGGTGTCGGCGCTTTTTATTCCTTGGGCTGATAGCTTGAAATATATGCTCTAATGGTGGTGAGAGTGCAGCAGGACTGTCTCCGTGGCGCAATTAGCTTGCGCGATCGGCTGTTAACCGAAAGGTTGGAGGTTCGAGCCCACCCGGTGGTGGTGCAGCGTTTTTTTTCTTTGTGCTGATAGCTTTGAAGTTATGTACTGATGGTGGTGAGAGTGGAGCAAGACTGTCCCCGTGGCGCAGTGGGCTAGCGCGATCGGCTGTTAACCGAAAGGTTGGAGTTTCGAGTCCTCCCGGGAGTGGTGTGCTGCTTTTTTCTTTGCACTAATAGCTTTGAAGATATGTTCTGATGGTGGTGAGAGTGGAGCAGGACTGTCTCCGTGGCGCAATTGGCTAGCGCGATTGGCTGTTAACCGAAAGGTTGGAGGTTCGAGCCCACCCGGTGGTGGTGCGGCGCTTTTTTTCTTTGCGCTAATAGCTTTGAAGATATGTTCTGATGGTGTTGAGAGTGGAGCAAGGCTGTCTATGTGGCGCAATGGGTTAGCGCGATCGGCTGTTAACCGAAAGGTTGGAGTTTCGAGCCCTCCCAGGAGTGGTGTGTTGCTTTTTTCTTTGTGGTAATAGCTTTGAAGATATGTTCTGATGGTGGTGAGAGTGGAGCAGCACTGTCTCCATGGCGCAATTGGCTAGCACGATCGGCTGTTAACCGAAAGGTTGGAGTTTCGAGCCCACCCGGTGGTGGTGCGGCGCTTTTTTCTCTTTGTGCTGATAGCTTTGAAGATATGTTCTGATGGTGGTGAGAGTGGAGCAGGACTGTCTCTGTGGCGCAATTGGCTAACGCGATTGGCTGTTAACCGAAAGGTTGGAGGTTCCAGCCCACCCGGTGGTGGTGCGGCGCTTTTTTTTCTTTGCGCTGATAGCTTTGAAGATATGTTCTGATGGTGGTAAGAGTGGAGCACGACTGTCTCCGTGGCGCAATTGGCTAGTGCGATCGG
This sequence comes from Rhipicephalus microplus, assembly GCF_043290135.1. NCBI lineage: Eukaryota > Metazoa > Arthropoda > Arachnida > Ixodida > Ixodidae > Rhipicephalus > Rhipicephalus microplus. The sequence continues at coordinate 285,960 of NW_027464652.1, forward strand.
CTGTTAACCGATAGGTTGGAGGTTCGAGCCCACCCGGTGGTGGTGCGGCGCTTTTTTTCTTTGGGCTGATAGCTTTGAAGATATGTTCTGATGGTGGTAAGAGTGGAGCACGACTGCCTCCGTGGCGCAATTGGATAGTGCGATCGGCTGTTAACCGAAAGGTTGAAGGTTCGAGCCCACCCGGTGGTGGTGCGGCGCTTTTTTTTCTTTGGGCTGATAGCTCTGAAGATATGTTCTGATGGTGGTGAGAGTGGAGCAAGACTGTCTCCGTGGCGCAATGGGCTAGCGCGATCGGCTGTTAGCCGAAAGGTTGGAATTTCGAGCCCTCCCGGGAGTGGTGTGTTGCTTTTTTCTTTGCGGTAATAGCTTTGAAGATATGTTCTGATGGTGGTGAGAGTGCAGCAGGACTGTCTTCGTGGCGCAATTGGCTAGCGTGATCGGCTGTTAACCGAAAGGTTGGAGGTTCGAGCCCACCCGGTGGTGGTGCGGCGCTTTTTTTTCTTTGGGGTGATAGCTCTGAAGAAATGTTCTGACGGTGGTGAGAGTGGAGCACGACTGTCTCAGTGGGGCAATAGGCTAGCGCGATCGGCTGTTAACCGAAAGGTTGGAGGTTCGAGCCCACCCGGGGGTGGTGCGGCGCTTTTTTTTCTTTGGGCTGATAGCTTTGAAGATATGTTCTGATGCTGGTGAGAGTGGAGCACGACTGTCTCCGTGGCGCAGTTGGCTAGCACGATCGGCTGTTATCCGAAAGGTTGGAGGTTCGAGCCCACCCGGTGTTGGTGTGGCGCTTTTTTTCTTTGTGCTGATAGCTTTGAAGATATGTTCTGATGGTGGTGAGAGTGGAGCAGGACTGTCTCCACGGCCCAATTGGCTAGCGCGATCGGCTGTTAACCGAAAGGTTGGAGTTTCGAGCCCACCCGGTGGTGGTGCGGCGCTTTTTTCTCTTTGTGCTGATAGCTTTGAAGATATGTTCTGATGGTGGTGAGAGTGGAGCAGGACTGTCTCCGTGGCGCAATTGGCTAGCGCGATTACCTGTTAACCAGAAGGTTGGAGGTTCGAGCCCACCCGGTGGTGGTGCGGTGCTTTTTTTCTTTGGGCCGATAGCTTTGAAGATATGTTCTGATGGTGGTGAGAGTGGAGCAGGACTGTCTCCGCGGCGCAATTGGCTTGCGCGATCGGCTGTTAACCGAAAGGTTGGAGGTTCGAGCCCACCCGGTGGTGGTGCGGCGTTTTTTTTTTCTTTGTGCTGATAGCTTTGAAGATATGTACTGATGGTGGTGAGAGTGGAGCAAGACGGTCCCCGTGGCGCAATGGGCTAGCGCGATCGGCTGTTAACCGAAAGGTTTGAGTTTCGAGTCCTCCCGGGAGTGGTGTGCTGCTTTTTTCTTTGCACTAACAGCTTTGAAGATATGTTCTGATGGTGGTGAGAGTGGAGCAGGACTGTCTCCGTGGCGCAATTGGCTAGCGCGATTGGCTGTTAACCGAAAGGTTGGAGGTTCGAGCCCACCCGGTGGTGGTGCGGCGCTTTTTTTCTTTGCGCTAATAGCTTTGAAGATATGTTCTGATGGTGTTGAGAGTGGAGCAAGGCTGTCTATGTGGCGCAATGGGCTAGCGCGATCGGCTGTTAACCGAAAGGTTGGAGTTTCGAGCCCTCCCAGGAGTGGTGTGTTGCTTTTTTCTTTGTGGTAATAGCTTTGAAGATATGTTCTGATGGTGGTGAGAGTGGAGCAGGACTGTCTCCATGGCGCAATTGGCTAGCACGATCGGCTGTTAACCGAAAGGTTGGAGTTTCGAGCCCACCCGGTGGTGGTGCGGCGCTTTTTTCTCTTTGTGCTGATAGCTTTGAAGATATGTTCTGATGGTGGTGAGAGTGGAGCATGACTGTCTCCGTGGCGCAATTGGCTTGCGCGATCGGCCATTACCCGAAAGGCTGGAGGTTCGAGCCCACCCGGGGGTGGTGCGGCGCTTTTTTTCTTTGCGCTGATAGCTTTGAAGATATGTTCTGATGGTGGTGAGAGTGGAGCAAGACTGTCTCCGTGGCGCAATGGGCTAGCGCGATGGGCTGTTAACCGAAAGGTTGGAGTTTCGAGCCCTCTCGGGAGTGGTGTGTTGCTTTTTTCTTTGCACTGATAGCTTTGAAGATATGTTCTGATGGTGTTGAGCATGGAGCACGATTGTCTCCGTGGCGCAATTGGCTAGCGCGATCGGCCGTTAACCAAAAGGTTGGAGGTTCGAGCCCACCCGGTGGTGTCGGCGCTTTTTATTCCTTGGGCTGATAGCTTGAAAGATATGTTCTAATGGTGGTGAGAGTGCAGCAGGACTGTCTCCGTGGCGCAATTGGCCAGCGCGATCGGCTGTTAACCCAAAAGATGGAGGTTCGAGCCCTCCCGGGAGTGGTGTGTTGCTTTTTTCTTTGCGCTGATAGCTTTGAAGATATGTTCTGATGGTGGTAAGAGTGGAGCACGACTGTCTCCGTGGCGCAATTGGCTAGTGCGATCGGCTGTTAACCGAAAGGTTGGAGGTTCGAGCCCACCCGGTGGTGGTGCGGCGCTTTTTTTCTTTGGGCTGATAGCTTTGAAGATATGTTCTGATGGTGGTAAGAGTGGAGCACGACTGCCTCCGTGGCGCAATTGGCTAGTGCGATCGGCTGTTAACCGAAAGGTTGAAGGTTCGAGCCCACCCGGTGGTGGTGCGGCGCTTTTTTTTCTTTGGGCTGATAGCTCCGAAGATATGTTCTGATGGTGGTGAGAGTGGAGCAAGACTGTCTCCGTGGCGCAATGGGCTAGCGCGATCGGCTGTTAGCCGAAAGGTTGGAATTTCGAGCCCTCCCGGGAGTGGTGTGTTGCTTTTTTCTTTGCGGTAATAGCTTTGAAGATATGTTCTGATGGTGGTGAGAGTGCAGCAGGACTGTCTTCGTGGCGCAATTGGCTAGCGTGATCGGCTGTTAACCGAAAGGTTGGAGGTTCGAGCCCACCCGTTGGTGGTGCGGCGCTTTTTTTTCTTTGGGGTGATAGCTCTGAAGAAATGTTCTGACGGTGGTGAGAGTGGAGCACGACTATCTCAGTGGGGCAATAGGCTAGCGCGATCGGCTGTTAACCGAAAGGTTGGAGGTTCGAGCCCACCCGGGGGTGGTGCGGCGCTTTTTTTTCTTTGCGCTGATAGCTTTGAAGATATGTTCTGATGCTGGTGAGAGTGGAGCACGACTGTCTCCGTGGCGCAGTTGGCTAGCACGATCGGCTGTTATCCGAAAGGTTGGAGTTTCGAGCCCTCCCAGGAGTGGTGTGTTGCTTTTTTCTTTGTGGTAATAGCTTTGAAGATATGTTCTGATGGTGGTGAGAGTGGAGCAGGACTGTTTCCATGGCGCAATTGGCTAGCACGATCGGCTGTTAACCGAAAGGTTGGAGTTTCGAGCCCACCCGGTGGTGGTGCGGCGCTTTTTTCTCTTTGTGCGGATAGCTTTGAAGATATGTTCTGATGGTGGTGAGAGCGGAGCAGGACTGTCTCCGTGGCGCAATTGGCTAACGCGATTGGCTGTTAACCGAAAGGTTGGAGGTTCCAGCCCACCCGGTGGTGGTGCGGTGCTTTTTTTTGGGGGCTGATAGCTTTGAAGATATGTTCTGATGGTGGTGAGAGTGGAGCATGACTGTCTCCGTGGCGCTATTGGCTTGCGCGATCGGCCATTAACCGAAAGGCTGGAGGTTCGAGCCCACCCGGTGGTGTAGCGGCGCTTTTTTTTCTTTGCGCTGATAGCTTTGAAGATATGTTCTGATGGTGGTGAGAGTGGAGCAAGACTGTCTCCGTGGCGCAATGGGCTAGCGCGATGGGCTGTTAACCGAAAGGTTGGAGTTTCGAGCCCTCCCGGGAGTGGTGTGTTGCTTTTTTCTTTGCACTGATAGCTTTGAAGATATGTTATGATGGTGGTGAGCGTGGAGCACGATTGTCTCCGTGGCGCAATTGGCTAGCGCGATCGGCCGTTAACCAAAAGGTTGGAGGTTCGAGCCCACCCGGTGGTGTCGGCGCTTTTTATTCCTTGGGCTGATAGCTTGAAATATATGCTCTAATGGTGGTGAGAGTGCAGCAGGACTGTCTCCGTGGCGCAATTAGCTTGCGCGATCGGCTGTTAACCGAAAGGTTGGAGGTTCGAGCCCACCCGGTGGTGGTGCAGCGTTTTTTTTCTTTGTGCTGATAGCTTTGAAGTTATGTACTGATGGTGGTGAGAGTGGAGCAAGACTGTCCCCGTGGCGCAGTGGGCTAGCGCGATCGGCTGTTAACCGAAAGGTTGGAGTTTCGAGTCCTCCCGGGAGTGGTGTGCTGCTTTTTTCTTTGCACTAATAGCTTTGAAGATATGTTCTGATGGTGGTGAGAGTGGAGCAGGACTGTCTCCGTGGCGCAATTGGCTAGCGCGATTGGCTGTTAACCGAAAGGTTGGAGGTTCGAGCCCACCCGGTGGTGGTGCGGCGCTTTTTTTCTTTGCGCTAATAGCTTTGAAGATATGTTCTGATGGTGTTGAGAGTGGAGCAAGGCTGTCTATGTGGCGCAATGGGTTAGCGCGATCGGCTGTTAACCGAAAGGTTGGAGTTTCGAGCCCTCCCAGGAGTGGTGTGTTGCTTTTTTCTTTGTGGTAATAGCTTTGAAGATATGTTCTGATGGTGGTGAGAGTGGAGCAGCACTGTCTCCATGGCGCAATTGGCTAGCACGATCGGCTGTTAACCGAAAGGTTGGAGTTTCGAGCCCACCCGGTGGTGGTGCGGCGCTTTTTTCTCTTTGTGCTGATAGCTTTGAAGATATGTTCTGATGGTGGTGAGAGTGGAGCAGGACTGTCTCTGTGGCGCAATTGGCTAACGCGATTGGCTGTTAACCGAAAGGTTGGAGGTTCCAGCCCACCCGGTGGTGGTGCGGCGCTTTTTTTTCTTTGCGCTGATAGCTTTGAAGATATGTTCTGATGGTGGTGAGAGTGGAGCAAGACTGTCTCCGTGGCGCAATGGGCTAGCGCGATGGGCTGTTAACCGAAAGGTTGGAGTTTCGAGCCCTCCCGGGAGTGGTGTGTTGCTTTTTTCTTTGCACTGATAGCTTTGAAGATATGTTCTGATGGTGGTGAGCATGGAGCACGATTGTCTCCGTGGCGCAATTGGCTAGCGCGATCGGCCGTTAACCAAAAGGTTGGAGGTTCGAGCCCACCCGGTGGTGTCGGCGCTTTTTATTCCTTGGGCTGATAGCTTGAAAGATATGTTCTAATGGTGGTGAGAGTGCAGCAGGACTGTCTCCGTGGCGCAATTGGCCAGCGCGATCGGCTGTTAACCCAAAAGTTGGAGGTTCGAGCCCTCCCGGGAGTGGTGTGTTGCTTTTTTCTTTGCGCTGATAGCTTTGAAGATATGTTCTGATGGTGGTAAGAGTGGAGCACGACTGTCTCCGTGGCGCAATTGGCTAGTGCGATCGGCTGTTAACCGATAGGTTGGAGGTTCGAGCCCACCCGGTGGTGGTGCGGCGCTTTTTTTCTTTGGGCTGATAGCTTTGAAGATATGTTCTGATGGTGGTAAGAGTGGAGCACGACTGCCTCCGTGGCGCAATTGGCTAGTGCGATCGGCTGTTAACCGAAAGGTTGAAGGTTCGAGCCCACCCGGTGGTGGTGCGGCGCTTTTTTTTCTTTGGGCTGATAGCTCTGAAGATATGTTCTGATGGTGGTGAGAGTGGAGCAAGACGGTCCCCGTGGCGCAATGGGCTAGCGCGATCGGCTGTTAACCGAAAGGTTTGAGTTTCGAGTCCTCCCGGGAGTGGTGTGCTGCTTTTTTCTTTGCACTAACAGCTTTGAAGATATGTTCTGATGGTGGTGAGAGTGGAGCAGGACTGTCTCCGTGGCGCAATTGGCTAGCGCGATTGGCTGTTAACCGAAAGGTTGGAGGTTCGAGCCCACCCGGTGGTGGTGCGGCGCTTTTTTTCTTTGCGCTAATAGCTTTGAAGATATGTTCTGATGGTGTTGAGAGTGGAGCAAGGCTGTCTATGTGGCGCAATGGGCTAGCGCGATCGGCTGTTAACCGAAAGGTTGGAGTTTCGAGCCCTCCCAGGAGTGGTGTGTTGCTTTTTTCTTTGTGGTAATAGCTTTGAAGATATGTTCTGATGGTGGTGAGAGTGGAGCAGGACTGTCTCCATGGCGCAATTGGCTAGCACGATCGGCTGTTAACCGAAAGGTTGGAGTTTCGAGCCCACCCGGTGGTGGTGCGGCGCTTTTTTCTCTTTGTGCTGATAGCTTTGAAGATATGTTCTGATGGTGGTGAGAGTGGAGCATGACTGTCTCCGTGGCGCAATTGGCTTGCGCGATCGGCCATTACCCGAAAGGCTGGAGGTTCGAGCCCACCCGGGGGTGGTGCGGCGCTTTTTTTCTTTGCGCTGATAGCTTTGAAGATATGTTCTGATGGTGGTGAGAGTGGAGCAAGACTATCTCCGTGGCGCAATGGGCTAGCGCGATGGGCTGTTAACCGAAAGGTTGGAGTTTCGAGCCCTCTCGGGAGTGGTGTGTTGCTTTTTTCTTTGCACTGATAGCTTTGAAGATATGTTCTGATGGTGTTGAGCATGGAGCACGATTGTCTCCGTGGCGCAATTGGCTAGCGCGATCGGCCGTTAACCAAAAGGTTGGAGGTTCGAGCCCACCCGGTGGTGTCGGCGCTTTTTATTCCTTGGGCTGATAGCTTGAAAGATATGTTCTAATGGTGGTGAGAGTGCAGCAGGACTGTCTCCGTGGCGCAATTGGCCAGCGCGATCGGCTGTTAACCCAAAAGATGGAGGTTCGAGCCCTCCCGGGAGTGGTGTGTTGCTTTTTTCTTTGCGCTGATAGCTTTGAAGATATGTTCTGATGGTGGTAAGAGTGGAGCACGACTGCCTCCGTGGCGCAATTGGCTAGTGCGATCGGCTGTTAACCGAAAGGTTGAAGGTTCGAGCCCACCCGGTGGTGGTGCGGCGCTTTTTTTTCTTTGGGCTGATAGCTCCGAAGATATGTTCTGATGGTGGTGAGAGTGGAGCAAGACTGTCTCCGTGGCGCAATGGGCTAGCGCGATCGGCTGTTAGCCGAAAGGTTGGAATTTCGAGCCCTCCCGGGAGTGGTGTGTTGCTTTTTTCTTTGCGGTAATAGCTTTGAAGATATGTTCTGATGGTGGTGAGAGTGCAGCAGGACTGTCTTCGTGGCGCAATTGGCTAGCGTGATCGGCTGTTAACCGAAAGGTTGGAGGTTCGAGCCCACCCGTTGGTGGTGCGGCGCTTTTTTTTCTTTGGGGTGATAGCTCTGAAGAAATGTTCTGACGGTGGTGAGAGTGGAGCACGACTATCTCAGTGGGGCAATAGGCTAGCGCGATCGGCTGTTAACCGAAAGGTTGGAGGTTCGAGCCCACCCGGGGGTGGTGCGGCGCTTTTTTTTCTTTGCGCTGATAGCTTTGAAGATATGTTCTGATGCTGGTGAGAGTGGAGCACGACTGTCTCCGTGGCGCAGTTGGCTAGCACGATCGGCTGTTATCCGAAAGGTTGGAGTTTCGAGCCCTCCCAGGAGTGGTGTGTTGCTTTTTTCTTTGTGGTAATAGCTTTGAAGATATGTTCTGATGGTGGTGAGAGTGGAGCAGGACTGTTTCCATGGCGCAATTGGCTAGCACGATCGGCTGTTAACCGAAAGGTTGGAGTTTCGAGCCCACCCGGTGGTGGTGCGGCGCTTTTTTCTCTTTGTGCAGATAGCTTTGAAGATATGTTCTGATGGTGGTGAGAGCGGAGCAGGACTGTCTCCGTGGCGCAATTGGCTAACGCGATTGGCTGTTAACCGAAAGGTTGGAGGTTCCAGCCCACCCGGTGGTGGTGCGGTGCTTTTTTTTGGGGGCTGATAGCTTTGAAGATATGTTCTGATGGTGGTGAGAGTGGAGCATGACTGTCTCCGTGGCGCTATTGGCTTGCGCGATCGGCCATTAACCGAAAGGCTGGAGGTTCGAGCCCACCCGGTGGTGTAGCGGCGCTTTTTTTTCTTTGCGCTGATAGCTTTGAAGATATGTTCTGATGGTGGTGAGAGTGGAGCAAGACTGTCTCCGTGGCGCAATGGGCTAGCGCGATGGGCTGTTAACCGAAAGGTTGGAGTTTCGAGCCCTCCCGGGAGTGGTGTGTTGCTTTTTTCTTTGCACTGATAGCTTTGAAGATATGTTATGATGGTGGTGAGCGTGGAGCACGATTGTCTCCGTGGCGCAATTGGCTAGCGCGATCGGCCGTTAACCAAAAGGTTGGAGGTTCGAGCCCACCCGGTGGTGTCGGCGCTTTTTATTCCTTGGGCTGATAGCTTGAAATATATGCTCTAATGGTGGTGAGAGTGCAGCAGGACTGTCTCCGTGGCGCAATTAGCTTGCGCGATCGGCTGTTAACCGAAAGGTTGGAGGTTCGAGCCCACCCGGTGGTGGTGCAGCGTTTTTTTTCTTTGTGCTGATAGCTTTGAAGTTATGTACTGATGGTGGTGAGAGTGGAGCAAGACTGTCCCCGTGGCGCAGTGGGCTAGCGCGATCGGCTGTTAACCGAAAGGTTGGAGTTTCGAGTCCTCCCGGGAGTGGTGTGCTGCTTTTTTCTTTGCACTAATAGCTTTGAAGATATGTTCTGATGGTGGTGAGAGTGGAGCAGGACTGTCTCCGTGGCGCAATTGGCTAGCGCGATTGGCTGTTAACCGAAAGGTTGGAGGTTCGAGCCCACCCGGTGGTGGTGCGGCGCTTTTTTTCTTTGCGCTAATAGCTTTGAAGATATGTTCTGATGGTGTTGAGAGTGGAGCAAGGCTGTCTATGTGGCGCAATGGGTTAGCGCGATCGGCTGTTAACCGAAAGGTTGGAGTTTCGAGCCCTCCCAGGAGTGGTGTGTTGCTTTTTTCTTTGTGGTAATAGCTTTGAAGATATGTTCTGATGGTGGTGAGAGTGGAGCAGCACTGTCTCCATGGCGCAATTGGCTAGCACGATCGGCTGTTAACCGAAAGGTTGGAGTTTCGAGCCCACCCGGTGGTGGTGCGGCGCTTTTTTCTCTTTGTGCTGATAGCTTTGAAGATATGTTCTGATGGTGGTGAGAGTGGAGCAGGACTGTCTCTGTGGCGCAATTGGCTAACGCGATTGGCTGTTAACCGAAAGGTTGGAGGTTCCAGCCCACCCGGTGGTGGTGCGGCGCTTTTTTTTCTTTGCGCTGATAGCTTTGAAGATATGTTCTGATGGTGGTGAGAGTGGAGCAAGACTGTCTCCGTGGCGCAATGGGCTAGCGCGATGGGCTGTTAACCGAAAGGTTGGAGTTTCGAGCCCTCCCGGGAGTGGTGTGTTGCTTTTTTCTTTGCACTGATAGCTTTGAAGATATGTTCTGATGGTGGTGAGCATGGAGCACGATTGTCTCCGTGGCGCAATTGGCTAGCGCGATCGGCCGTTAACCAAAAGGTTGGAGGTTCGAGCCCACCCGGTGGTGTCGGCGCTTTTTATTCCTTGGGCTGATAGCTTGAAAGATATGTTCTAATGGTGGTGAGAGTGCAGCAGGACTGTCTCCGTGGCGCAATTGGCCAGCGCGATCGGCTGTTAACCCAAAAGTTGGAGGTTCGAGCCCTCCCGGGAGTGGTGTGTTGCTTTTTTCTTTGCGCTGATAGCTTTGAAGATATGTTCTGATGGTGGTAAGAGTGGAGCACGACTGTCTCCGTGGCGCAATTGGCTAGTGCGATCGGCTGTTAACCGATAGGTTGGAGGTTCGAGCCCACCCGGTGGTGGTGCGGCGCTTTTTTTCTTTGGGCTGATAGCTTTGAAGATATGTTCTGATGGTGGTAAGAGTGGAGCACGACTGCCTCCGTGGCGCAATTGGCTAGTGCGATCGGCTGTTAACCGAAAGGTTGAAGGTTCGAGCCCACCCGGTGGTGGTGCGGCGCTTTTTTTTCTTTGGGCTGATAGCTCTGAAGATATGTTCTGATGGTGGTGAGAGTGGAGCAAGACTGTCTCCGTGGCGCAATGGGCTAGCGCGATCGGCTGTTAGCCGAAAGGTTGGAATTTCGAGCCCTCCCGGGAGTGGTGTGTTGCTTTTTTCTTTGCGGTAATAGCTTTGAAGATATGTTCTGATGGTGGTGAGAGTGCAGCAGGACTGTCTTCGTGGCGCAATTGGCTAGCGTGATCGGCTGTTAACCGAAAGGTTGGAGGTTCGAGCCCACCCGGTGGTGGTGCGGCGCTTTTTTTTCTTTGGGGTGATAGCTCTGAAGAAATGTTCTGACGGTGGTGAGAGTGGAGCACGACTGTCTCAGTGGGGCAATAGGCTAGCGCGATCGGCTGTTAACCGAAAGGTTGGAGGTTCGAGCCCACCCGGGGGTGGTGCGGCGCTTTTTTTTCTTTGGGCTGATAGCTTTGAAGATATGTTCTGATGCTGGTGAGAGTGGAGCACGACTGTCTCCGTGGCGCAGTTGGCTAGCACGATCGGCTGTTAACCGAAAGGTTGGAGTTTCGAGCCCACCCGGTGGTGGTGCGGCGCTTTTTTCTCTTTGTGCTGATAGCTTTGAAGATATGTTCTGATGGTGGTGAGAGTGGAGCAGGACTGTCTCCGTGGCGCAATTGGCTAGCGCGATTACCTGTTAACCAGAAGGTTGGAGGTTCGAGCCCACCCGGTGGTGGTGCGGTGCTTTTTTTCTTTGGGCCGATAGCTTTGAAGATATGTTCTGATGGTGGTGAGAGTGGAGCAGGACTGTCTCCGCGGCGCAATTGGCTTGCGCGATCGGCTGTTAACCGAAAGGTTGGAGGTTCGAGCCCACCCGGTGGTGGTGCGGCGTTTTTTTTTTCTTTGTGCTGATAGCTTTGAAGATATGTACTGATGGTGGTGAGAGTGGAGCAAGACGGTCCCCGTGGCGCAATGGGCTAGCGCGATCGGCTGTTAACCGAAAGGTTGGAGTTTCGAGTCCTCCCGGGAGTGGTGTGCTGCTTTTTTCTTTGCACTAATAGCTTTGAAGATATGTTCTGATGGTGGTGAGAGTGGAGCAGGACTGTCTCCGTGGCGCAATTGGCTAGCGCGATTGGCTGTTAACCGAAAGGTTGGAGGTTCGAGCCCACCCGGTGGTGGTGCGGCGCTTTTTTTCTTTGCGCTAATAGCTTTGAAGATATGTTCTGATGGTGTTGAGAGTGGAGCAAGGCTGTCTATGTGGCGCAATGGGCTAGCGCGATCGGCTGTTAACCGAAAGGTTGGAGTTTCGAGCCCTCCCAGGAGTGGTGTGTTGCTTTTTTCTTTGTGGTAATAGCTTTGAAGTTATGTTCTGATGGTGGTGAGAGTGGAGCAGGACTGTCTCCATGGCGCAATTGGCTAGCACGATCGGCTGTTAACCGAAAGGTTGGAGTTTCGAGCCCACCCGGTGGTGGTGCGGCGCTTTTTTCTCTTTGTGCTGATAGCTTTGAAGATATGTTCTGATGGTGGTGAGAGTGGAGCATGACTGTCTCCGTGGCGCAATTGGCTTGCGCGATCGGCCATTACCCGAAAGGCTGGAGGTTCGAGCCCACCCGGTGGTGGTGCGGCGCTTTTTTTCTTTGCGCTGATAGCTTTGAAGATATGTTCTGATGGTGGTGAGAGTGGAGCAAGACTGTCTCCGTGGCGCAATGGGCTAGCGCGATGGGCTGTTAACCGAAAGGTTGGAGTTTCGAGCCCTCTCGGGAGTGGTGTGTTGCTTTTTTCTTTGCACTGATAGCTTTGAAGATATGTTCTGATGGTGTTGAGCATGGAGCACGATTGTCTCCGTGGCGCAATTGGCTAGCGCGATCGGCCGTTAACCAAAAGGTTGGAGGTTCGAGCCCACCCGGTGGTGTCGGCGCTTTTTATTCCTTGGGCTGATAGCTTGAAAGATATGTTCTAATGGTGGTGAGAGTGCAGCAGGACTGTCTCCGTGGCGCAATTGGCCAGCGCGATCGGCTGTTAACCCAAAAGATGGAGGTTCGAGCCCTCCCGGGAGTGGTGTGTTGCTTTTTTCTTTGCGCTGATAGCTTTGAAGATATGTTCTGATGGTGGTAAGAGTGGAGCACGACTGTCTCCGTGGCGCAATTGGCTAGTGCGATCGGCTGTTAACCGAAAGGTTGGAGGTTCGAGCCCACCCGGTGGTGGTGCGGCGCTTTTTTTCTTTGGGCTGATAGCTTTGAAGATATGTTCTGATGGTGGTAAGAGTGGAGCACGACTGCCTCCGTGGCGCAATTGGCTAGTGCGATCGGCTGTTAACCGAAAGGTTGAAGGTTCGAGCCCACCCGGTGGTGGTGCGGCGCTTTTTTTTCTTTGGGCTGATAGCTCCGAAGATATGTTCTGATGGTGGTGAGAGTGGAGCAAGACTGTCTCCGTGGCGCAATGGGCTAGCGCGATCGGCTGTTAGCCGAAAGGTTGGAATTTCGAGCCCTCCCGGGAGTGGTGTGTTGCTTTTTTCTTTGCGGTAATAGCTTTGAAGATATGTTCTGATGGTGGTGAGAGTGCAGCAGGACTGTCTTCGTGGCGCAATTGGCTAGCGTGATCGGCTGTTAACCGAAAGGTTGGAGGTTCGAGCCCACCCGTTGGTGGTGCGGCGCTTTTTTTTCTTTGGGGTGATAGCTCTGAAGAAATGTTCTGACGGTGGTGAGAGTGGAGCACGACTATCTCAGTGGGGCAATAGGCTAGCGCGATCGGCTGTTAACCGAAAGGTTGGAGGTTCGAGCCCACCCGGGGGTGGTGCGGCGGTTTTTTTTCTTTGCGCTGATAGCTTTGAAGATATGTTCTGATGCTGGTGAGAGTGGAGCACGACTGTCTCCGTGGCGCAGTTGGCTAGCACGATCGGCTGTTATCCGAAAGGTTGGAGGTTCGAGCCCACCCGGTGTTGGTGTGGCGCTTTTTTTCTTTGTGCTGATAGCTTTGAAGATATGTTCTGATGGTGGTGAGAGTGGAGCAGGACTGTCTCCATGGCGCAATTGGCTAGCGCGATCGGCTGTTAACCGAAAGGTTGGAGTTTCGAGCCCACCCGGTGGTGGTGCGGCGCTTTTTTCTCTTTGTGCTGATAGCTTTGAAGATATGTTCTGATGGTGGTGAGAGTGGAGCAGGACTGTCTCCGTGGCGCAATTGGCTAGCGCGATTACCTGTTAACCAGAAGGTTGGAGGTTCGAGCCCACCCGGTGGTGGTGCGGTGCTTTTTTTCTTTGGGCCGATAGCTTTGAAGATATGTTCCGATGGTGGTGAGAGTGGAGCAGGACTGTCTCCGTGGCGCAATTGGCTTGCGCGATCGGCTGTTAACCGAAAGGTTGGAGGTTCGAGCCCACCCGGTGGTGGTGCGGCATTTTTTTTCTTTGTGCTGATAGCTTTGAAGATATGTACTGATGGTGGTGAGAGTGGAGCAAGACTGTCCCCGTGGCGCAATGGGCTAGCGCGATCGGCTGTTAACCGAAAGGTTGGAGTTTCGAGTCCTCCCGGGAGTGGTGTGCTGCTTTTTTCTTTGCGCTAATAGCTTTGAAGATATGTTCTGATGGTGTTGAGAGTGGAGCAAGGCTGTCTATGTGGCGCAATGGGCTAGCGCGATCGGCTGTTAACCGAAAGGTTGGAGGTTCGAGCCCTCCCGGGAGTGGTGTGTTGCTTTTTTCTTTGCGCTGATAGCTTTGAAGATATGTTCTGATGGTGGTAAGAGTGGAGCAGGACTGTCTCCGTGGCGCAATTGGCTTGCGCGATCGGCTGTTAACCGAAAGGTTGGAGGTTCGAGCCCACCCGGTGATGGTGTGGCGCTTTTTTCTTTGCACTATTAGCTTTGAAGATATGTTCTGATGGTGGTGAAAATAGAGCAGGACTGTCTCCGTGGCGCAATTGGCTAGCGCGATTGGCTGTTAACCGAAAGGTTGGAGGTTCCAGCCCACCCGGTGGTGGCGCGGCGCTTTTTTTCTTTGCGCTAATAGCTTTGAAGATATGTTCTGATGGTGTTGAGAGTGGAGCAAGGCTGTCTCCGTGGCGCAATGGGCTAGCGCGATCGGCTGTTAACCGAAAGGTTGGAGGTTCGAGCCCACCCGGTGGTGGCGCGGCGCTTTCTATTCTTTGGGCTGATAGCTTTGAATATATGTTCTGATGGTGGTGAGAGTGAAGCAGGACTGTCTCCGTGGCGCAATTGGCTTGCGCGATCGGCTGTTAACCGAAAGGTTGGAGGTTCGAGCCCACCCGGTGGTGGTGCGGCGCTTTTTTTTCTTTGCGCTGATAGCTTTGAAGATATGTTCTGATGGTGGTGAGAGTGAAGCAGGACTGTCTCCGTGGCGCAATTGGCTAGCGCGATTGGCTGTTAACCGAAAGGTTGGAAGTTCGAGCCCACCCGGTGGTGGTGCGGTGCTTTTTTTTTGGGCTGATAGCTTTGAAGATATGTTCTGATGGTGGTGAGAGTGGAGCAGGACTGTCTCCGTGGCGCAATTGGCTTGCGCAATCGGCTGTTAACCGAAAGGTTGGAGGTTCGAGCCCACCCGGTGGTGGTGCGGCGCTTTTTTTTCTTTGTGCTGATAGCTTTGTAGATATGTTCTGATGGTGGTGAGAGTGGAGCAAGACTGTCCTCGTGGCGCAATGGGCTAGCGCGATCGGCTGTAAACCGAAAGGTTGGAGTTTCGAGCCCTCCCGGTGGTGGTGCGGCGCTTTTTTTTCTTTGGGGTGATAGCTCTGAATAAATGTTTTGACGGTGGTGAGAGTGGAGCAGGACTGTCTCCGTGGCGCAATTGGCTTGCGCGATCGGCTGTTAACCGAAAGGTTGGAGGTTCGAGCCCACCCGGTGATGGTGTGGCGCTTTTTTCTTTGCACTATTAGCTTTGAAGATATGTTCTGATGGTGGTGAGAGTGGAGCAAGACTGTATCCATGGCGCAATTGGCTAGCACGATCGGCTGTTAACCGAAAGGTTGGAGTTTCGAGCCCACCCGGTGGTGGTGCGGCGCTTTTTTCTCTTTGTGCTGATAGCTTTGAAGATATGTTCTGATGGTGGTGAGAGTGGAGCAGGACTGTCTCCGTGGCGCAATTGGCTAACGCGATTGGCTGTTAACCGAAAGGTTGGAGGTTCCAGCCCACCCGGTGGTGGTGCGGTGCTTTTTTGGGGGGGCTGATAGCTTTGAAGATATGTTCTGATGGTGGTGAGAGTGGAGCATGACTGTCTCCGTGGCGCAATTGGCTTGCGCGATCGGCCATTAACCGAAAGGCTGGAGGTTCGAGCCCACCCGGTGGTGGTGCGGCGCTTTTTTTTCTTTGCGCTGATAGCTATGAAGATATGTTCTGATGGTGGTGAGAGTGGAGTAAGACTGTCTCCGTGGCGCAATGGGCTAGCGCGATGGGCTGTTAACCGAAAGGTTGGAGTTTCGAGCCCTCCCGGGAGTGGTGTGTTGCTTTTTTCTTTGCACTGATAGCTTTGAAGATATGTTCTGATGGTGGTAAGAGTGGAGCACGACTGTCTCCGTGGCGCAATTGGCTAGTGCGATCGGCTGTTAACCGAAAGGTTGGAGGTTCGGGCCCACCCGGTGGTGGTGCGGCGCTTTTTTTTCTTTGGGCTGATAGCTTTGAAGATATGTTTTGATGGTGGTGAGAAGGGAGCAAGACTGTCTCCGTGGCGCATTGGGCTAGCGCAATCGGCTGTTAACCGAAAGGTTGGAGGTTCGAGCCCACCCGGTGGTGGTGCCGCGCTTTTTTTTCTTTGCGCTGATAGCTTTGAAGATATGTTCTGATGGTGGTGAGAGTGGAGCAAGACTGTGTCCGTGGCGCAATGGACTAGCGCGATCGGCTGTTAACCGAAAGGTTGGAGTTTCAAGCCCTCCCGGTGGTGGTGCGGCGCTTTTTTTCTTTGGGGTGATAGCTCTGAATAAATGTTTTGACGGTGGTGAGAGTTGAGCAGGACTGTCTCCGTGGCGCAATTGGCTTGCGCGATCGGCTGTTAACCGAAAGGTTGGAGGTTCGAGCCCACCCGTTGGTGGTGCGGCGCTTTTTTTTCTTTGGGGTGATAGCTCTGAAGAAATGTTCTGACGGTGGTGAGAGTGGAGCACGACTATCTCAGTGGGGCAATAGGATAGCGCGATCGGCTGTTAACCGAAAGGTTGGAGTTTCGAGTCCTCCCGGGAGTGGTGTGCTGCTTTTTTCTTTGCGCTAATAGCTTTGAAGATATGTTCTGATGGTGTTGAGAGTGGAGCAAGGCTGTCTATGTGGCGCAATGGGCTAGCGCGATCGGCTGTTAACCGAAAGGTTGGAGGTTCGAGCCCTCCCGGGAGTGGTGTGTTGCTTTTTTCTTTGCGCTGATAGCTTTGAAGATATGTTCTGATGGTGGTAAGAGTGGAGCAGGACTGTCTCCGTGGCGCAATTGGCTTGCGCGATCGGCTGTTAACCGAAAGGTTGGAGGTTCGAGCCCACCCGGTGATGGTGTGGCGCTTTTTTCTTTGCACTATTAGCTTTGAAGATATGTTCTGATGGTGGTGAAAATAGAGCAGGACTGTCTCCGTGGCGCAATTGGCTAGCGCGATTGGCTGTTAACCGAAAGGTTGGAGGTTCCAGCCCACCCGGTGGTGGCGCGGCGCTTTTTTTCTTTGCGCTAATAGCTTTGAAGATATGTTCTGATGGTGTTGAGAGTGGAGCAAGGCTGTCTCCGTGGCGCAATGGGCTAGCGCGATCGGCTGTTAACCGAAAGGTTGGAGGTTCGAGCCCACCCGGTGGTGGCGCGGCGCTTTCTATTCTTTGGGCTGATAGCTTTGAATATATGTTCTGATGGTGGTGAGAGTGAAGCAGGACTGTCTCCGTGGCGCAATTGGCTTGCGCGATCGGCTGTTAACCGAAAGGTTGGAGGTTCGAGCCCACCCGGTGGTGGTGCGGCGCTTTTTTTTCTTTGCGCTGATAGCTTTGAAGATATGTTCTGATGGTGGTGAGAGTGAAGCAGGACTGTCTCCGTGGCGCAATTGGCTAGCGCGATTGGCTGTTAACCGAAAGGTTGGAAGTTCGAGCCCACCCGGTGGTGGTGCGGTGCTTTTTTTTTGGGCTGATAGCTTTGAAGATATGTTCTGATGGTGGTGAGAGTGGAGCAGGACTGTCTCCGTGGCGCAATTGGCTTGCGCAATCGGCTGTTAACCGAAAGGTTGGAGGTTCGAGCCCACCCGGTGGTGGTGCGGCGCTTTTTTTTCTTTGTGCTGATAGCTTTGTAGATATGTTCTGATGGTGGTGAGAGTGGAGCAAGACTGTCCTCGTGGCGCAATGGGCTAGCGCGATCGGCTGTAAACCGAAAGGTTGGAGTTTCGAGCCCTCCCGGTGGTGGTGCGGCGCTTTTTTTTCTTTGGGGTGATAGCTCTGAATAAATGTTTTGACGGTGGTGAGAGTGGAGCAGGACTGTCTCCGTGGCGCAATTGGCTTGCGCGATCGGCTGTTAACCGAAAGGTTGGAGGTTCGAGCCCACCCGGTGATGGTGTGGCGCTTTTTTCTTTGCACTATTAGCTTTGAAGATATGTTCTGATGGTGGTGAGAGTGGAGCAAGACTGTATCCATGGCGCAATTGGCTAGCACGATCGGCTGTTAACCGAAAGGTTGGAGTTTCGAGCCCACCCGGTGGTGGTGCGGCGCTTTTTTCTCTTTGTGCTGATAGCTTTGAAGATATGTTCTGATGGTGGTGAGAGTGGAGCAGGACTGTCTCCGTGGCGCAATTGGCTAACGCGATTGGCTGTTAACCGAAAGGTTGGAGGTTCCAGCCCACCCGGTGGTGGTGCGGTGCTTTTTTGGGGGGGCTGATAGCTTTGAAGATATGTTCTGATGGTGGTGAGAGTGGAGCATGACTGTCTCCGTGGCGCAATTGGCTTGCGCGATCGGCCATTAACCGAAAGGCTGGAGGTTCGAGCCCACCCGGTGGTGGTGCGGCGCTTTTTTTTCTTTGCGCTGATAGCTATGAAGATATGTTCTGATGGTGGTGAGAGTGGAGTAAGACTGTCTCCGTGGCGCAATGGGCTAGCGCGATGGGCTGTTAACCGAAAGGTTGGAGTTTCGAGCCCTCCCGGGAGTGGTGTGTTGCTTTTTTCTTTGCACTGATAGCTTTGAAGATATGTTCTGATGGTGGTAAGAGTGGAGCACGACTGTCTCCGTGGCGCAATTGGCTAGTGCGATCGGCTGTTAACCGAAAGGTTGGAGGTTCGGGCCCACCCGGTGGTGGTGCGGCGCTTTTTTTTCTTTGGGCTGATAGCTTTGAAGATATGTTTTGATGGTGGTGAGAAGGGAGCAAGACTGTCTCCGTGGCGCATTGGGCTAGCGCAATCGGCTGTTAACCGAAAGGTTGGAGGTTCGAGCCCACCCGGTGGTGGTGCCGCGCTTTTTTTTCTTTGCGCTGATAGCTTTGAAGATATGTTCTGATGGTGGTGAGAGTGGAGCAAGACTGTGTCCGTGGCGCAATGGACTAGCGCGATCGGCTGTTAACCGAAAGGTTGGAGTTTCAAGCCCTCCCGGTGGTGGTGCGGCGCTTTTTTTCTTTGGGGTGATAGCTCTGAATAAATGTTTTGACGGTGGTGAGAGTTGAGCAGGACTGTCTCCGTGGCGAAATTGGCTTGCGCGATCGGCTGTTAACCGAAAGGTTGGAGGTTCGAGCCCACCCGGTGATGGTGTGGCGCTTTTTTCTTTGCACTATTAGCTTTGAAGATATGTTCTGATGGTGGTGAAAATAGAGCAGGACTGTCTCCGTGGCGCAATTGGCTAGCGCGATTGGCTGTTAACCGAAAGGTTGGAGGTTCCAGCCCACCCGGTGGTGGCGCGGCGCTTTTTTTCTTTGCGCTAATAGCTTTGAAGATATGTTCTGATGGTGTTGAGAGTGGAGCAAGGCTGTCTCCGTGGCGCAATGGGCTAGCGCGATCGGCTGTTAACCGGAAGGTTGGAGGTTCGAGCCCACCCGGTGGTGGCGCGGCGCTTTCTATTCTTTGGGCTGATAGCTTTGAATATATGTTCTGATGGTGGTGAGAGTGAAGCAGGACTGTCTCCGTGGCGCAATTGGCTTGCGCGATCGGCTGTTAACCGAAAGGTTGGAGGTTCGAGCCCACCCGGTGGTGGTGCGGCGCTTTTTTTTTCTTTGCGCTGATAGCTTTGAAGATATGTTCTGATGGTGGTGAGAGTGAAGCAGGACTGTCTCCGTGGCGCAATTGGCTAGCGCGATTGGCTGTTAACCGAAAGGTTGGAAGTTCGAGCCCACCCGGTGGTGGTGCGGTGCTTTTTTTCTTTGGGCTGATAGCTTTGAAGATATGTTCTCATGGTGGTGAGAGTGGAGCAGGACTGTCTCCGTGGCGCAATTGGCTTGCGCAATCGGCTGTTAACCGAAAGGTTGGAGGTTCGAGCCCACCCGGTGGTGGTGCGGCGCTTTTTTTTTCTTTGTGCTGATAGCTTTGTAGATATGTTCTGATGGTGGTGAGAGTGGAGCAAGACTGTCCTCGTGGCGCAATGGGCTAGCGCGATCGGCTGTAAACCGAAGGGTTGGAGTTTCGAGCCCTCCCGGTGGTGGTGCGGCGCTTTTTTTTCTTTGGGGTGATAGCTCTGAATAAATGTTTTGACGGTGGTGAGAGTGGAGCAGGACTGTCTCCGTGGCGCAATTGGCTTGCGCGATCGGCTGTTAACCGAAATGCTGGAGGTTCGAGTCCACCCGGTGATGGTGTGGCGCTTTTTTCTTTGCACTATTAGCTTTGAAGATATGTTCTGATGGTGGTGAAAATGGAGCAGGACTGTCTCCGTGGCGCAATTGGCTAGCGCGATCGGCTGTTAACCGAAAGGTTGGAGGTTCGAGCCCACCCGGTGGTGGCGCGGCGCTTTCTATTCTTTGGGCTGATTTCTTGAAAGATATGTTCTAATGGTGGTGAGAGTGGAGCAAGGCTGTCTCCGTGGCGCAATGGGCTAGCGCGATCGGCTGTTAACCGAAAGGTTGGAGTTTCGAGCCCTCCCAGGAGTGGTGTGTTGCTTTTTTCTTTGTGGTAATAGCTTTGAAGATATGTTCTGGTGGTGGTGAGAGTGGAGCAGGACTGTCTCCATGGCGCAATTGGCTAGCGCGATCGGCTGTTAACCGAAAGGTTGGAGTTTCGAGCCCACCCGGTGGTGGTGCGGCGCTTTTTTCTCTTTGTGCTGATAGCTTTGAAGATATGTTCTGATGGTGGTGAGAGTGGAGCAAGACTGTCCCCGTGGCGCAATGGGCTAGCGCGATCGGCTGTTAACCGAACGGTTGGAGGTTCGAGCCCACCCGGTTGTGGTGCGGCGTTTTTTTTCTTTGTGTTGATAGCTTTGAAGATATGTACTGATGGTGGCGAGAGTGGAGCAAGACTGTCCCCGTGGCGCAATGGGCTAGCGCGATCGGTTGTTAACCAAAAGGTTGGAGTTTCGAGTCCTCCCGGGAGTGGTGTGCTGCTTTTTTCTTTGCACTAATAGCTTTGAAGATATGTTCTGATGGTGGTGAGAGTGGAGCAGGACTGTTTCCGTGGCGCAATTGGCTAGCGCGATCGGCTGTTAACCGAAAGGTTGGAGGTTCAAGCCCACCCGGTGGTGGTGCGGCGCTTTTTTTCTTTGCGCTAATAGCTTTGAAGATATGTTCTGATGGTGTTGAGAGTGGAGCAAGGCTGTCTATGTGGCGCAATGGGCTAGCGCGATCGGCTGTTAACCGAAAGGTTGGAGTTTCGAGCCCTCCCAGGAGTGGTGTGTTGCTTTTTTCTTTGTGGTAATAGCTTTGAAGATATGTTCTGATGGTGGTGAGAGTGGAGCAGGACTGTCTCCATGGCGCAATTGGCTAGCAGGATCGGCTGTTAACCGAAAGGTTGGAGTTTCGAGCCCACCCGGTGGTGGTGCGGCGCTTTTTTCTCTTTGTGCTGATAGCTTTGAAGATATGTTCTGATGGTGGTGAGAGTGGAGCAGGACTGTCTCCGCGGCACAATTGGCTAACGCGATTGGCTGTTAACCGAAAGGTTGGAGGTTCCAGCCCACCCGGTGGTGGTGCGGTGCTTTTTTGGGGGCTGATAGGTTTGAAGATATGTTCTGATGGTGGTGAGAGTGGAGCATGTCTGTCTCCGTGGCGCCATTGGCTTGCGCGATCGGCCATTAACCGAAAGGCTGGAGGTTCGAGCCCACCCGGTGGTGGTGCGGCGCTTTTTTTCTTTGCGCTAATAGCTTTGAAGATATGTTCTGATGGTGTTGAGAGTGGAGCAAGACTGTCTCCGTGGCGCAATGGGCTAGCGCGATGGGCTGTTAACCGAAAGGTTGGAGTTTCGAGCCCTCCCGGGAGTGGTGTGTTGCTTTTTTCTTTGCACTGATAGCTTTGAAGATATATTCTGATGGTGGTGAGCGTGGAGCACGATTGTCTCCGTGGCGCAATTGGCTAGCGCGATCGGCCGTTAACCAAAAAGTTGGAGGTTCGAGCCCACCCGGTGGTGTCGGCGCTTTTTATTCCTTGGGCTGATAGATTGAAAGATATGTTCTAATGGTGGTGAGAGTGCAGCAGGACTGTCTCCGTGGCGCAATTGGCCAGCGCGATCGGCTGTTAACCCAAAAGGTGGAGGTTCGAGCCCTCCCGGGAGTGGTGTGTTGCTTTTTTCTTTGCGCTGATAGCTTTGAAGTTATGTTCTGATGGTGGTAAGAGTGGAGCACGACTGTCTCCGTGGCGCAATTGGCTAGTGCGATCGACTGTTAACCGAAAGGTTGGAGGTTCGAGCCCACCCTGTGGTGGTGCGGCGCTTTTTTTTCTTTGGGCTGATAGCTTTGAAGATATGTTCTGATGGTGGTGAGAAGGGAGCAAGACTGTCTCCGTGGCGCAATGGGCTAGCGCGATCGGCTGTTAACCGAAAGGTTGGAGGTTCGAGCGCACCCGGTGGTGGTGCGGCGCTTTTTTTTCTTTGCGCCGATAGCTTTGAAGATATGTTCTGATGGTGGTGAGAGTGGAGCAAGACTGTGTCCGTGGCGCAATGGACTAGCGCGATCGGCTGTTAACCGAAAGGTTGGAGGTTCGAGCCCACCCGGTGGTGGTGCGGCGCTTTTTTTTTTGCGCTGATAGCTTTGAAGATATGTTCTGATGGTGGTGAGAAGGGAGCAAGACTGTCTCCGTGGCGCAATGGGCTAGCGCAATCGGCTGTTAACCGAAAGGTTGGAGGTTCGAGCCCACCCGGTGGTGGTGCGGCGCTTTTTTTTCTTTGCGCTGATAGCTTTGAAGATATGTTCTGATGGTGGTGAGAGTGGAGCAAGACTGTGTCCGTGGCGCAATGGACTAGCGCGATTGGCTGTTAACCGAAAGGTTGGAGTTTCGAGCCCTCTCGGTGGTGGTGCGGCGCTTTTTTTTCTTTGGGGTGATAGCTCTGAATAAATGTTTTGACGGTGGTGAGAGTGGAGCAGGACTGTCTCCGTGGCGCAATTGGCTTGCGCGATCGGCTGTTAACCGAAAGGTTGGAGGTTCGAGCCCACCCGGTGATGGTGTGGCGCTTTTTTCTTTGCACTATTAGCTTTGAAGATATGTTCTGATGGTGGTGAAAATGGAGCAGGACTGTCTCCGTGGCGCAATTGGCTAGCGCGATCGGCTGTTAACCGAAAGGTTGGAGGTTCGAGCCCACCCGGTGGTGGTGCGGCGCTTTTTTTTTCTTTGTGCTGATAGCTTTGAAGATATGTTCTGATGGTGGTGAGAGTGGAGAAAAACTGTCCTCGTGGCGCAATGGGCTAGCGCGATCAGCTGTAAACCGAAGGGTTTGAGTTTTGAGCCCTCCCGGGAATGGTGTGTTGCTTTTTACTTTGCACTAATAGCTTTGAAGATATGTTCTGATGGTGGTGAGAGTGGAGCAGGACTGTCTCCGTGGCGCAATTGGCTTGCGCAATCGGCTGTTAACCGAAAGTTTGGAGGTTCGAGCCCACCCGGTGGTGGTGCGGCGCTTTTTTTTTCTTTGTGCTGATAGCTTTGAAGATATGTTCTGATGGTGGTGAGAGTGGAGCAAGACTGTGTCCGTGGCGCAATGGACTAGCGCGATCGGCTGTTAACCGAAAGGTTGGAGTTTCGAGCCCTCCCGGTGGTGGTGCGGCGCTTTTTTTTCTTTGGGGTGATAGCTCTGAATAAATGTTTTGACGGTGGTGAGAGTGGAGCAGGACTGTCTCCGTGGCGCAATTGGCTTGCGCGATCGGCTGTTAACCGAAAGGTTGGAGGTTCGAGCCCACCCGGTGATGGTGTGGCGCTTTTTTCTTTGCACTATTAGCTTTGAAGATATGTTCTGATGGTGGTGAAAATGGAGCAGGACTGTCTCCGTGGCGCAATTGGCTAGCGCGATCGGCTGTTAACCGAAAGGTTGGAGGTTCGAGCCCACCCGGTGGTGGCGCGGCGCTTTTTTTCTTTGGGCTGATAGCTTTGAAGATATGTTCTGATGGTGGTGAGAGTGGAGCAGGACTGTCTCCCTGGCGCAATTGGCTTGCGCAATCGGCTGTTAACCGAAAGGTTGGAGGTTCGAGCCCACCCGGTGGTGGCGCGGCGCTTTTTTTCTTTGGGCTGATAGCTTTGAAGATATGTTCTGATGGTGGTGAGAGTGGAGCAGGACTGTCTCCGTGGCGCAATTGGCTTGCGCAATCGGCTGTTAACCGAAAGGTTGGAGGTTCGAGCCCACCCGGTGGTGGCGCGGCGCTTTTTTTCTTTGCGCTAATAGCTTTGAATATATGTTCTGATGGTGGTGAGAGTGAAGCAGGACTGTCTCCGTGGGGCAATTGGCTAGCGCGATCGGCTGTTAACCGAAAGGTTGGAGGTTCGAGCCCACCCGGTGGTGTTGCGGCGCTTTTTTTTCTTTGGGGTGATAGCTCTGAAGAAATGTTTTGACGGTGGTGAGTGTGGAGCAGGACTGTCTCCGTGGCGCAATCGGCTTGCGCAATCAGTTGTTAACCAAAAGGTTGGAGGTTCGAGCCCACCCGATGATGGTGTGGCGCTTTTTTTCTTTGTGCTGATAGCTTTGAAGATATGTTCTGATGGTGGTGAGAGTGAAGCAGGACTGTCTCCGTGGCGCAATTGGCTAGCGCGATTGGCTGTTAACCTAAAGGTTGGAAGTTCGAGCCCACCCCGTGGTGGTGCGGTGCTTTTTTTCTTTGGGCTGATAGCTTTGAAGATATGTTCTGATGGTGGTGAGAGTGGAGCAGGACTGTCTCCGTGGCGCAATTGGCTTGCGCAATCGGCTGTTAACCGAAAGGTTGGAGGTTCGAGCCCACCCGGTGGTGGTGCGGCGCTTTTTTTTTCTTTGTGCTGATATATTTGAAGATATGTTCTGATGGTGGTGAGAGTGGAGCACGACTGTCTCCGTGGGGCAATAGGCTAGCGCGA
Organism: Rhipicephalus microplus; assembly: GCF_043290135.1. Classification (NCBI taxonomy): domain Eukaryota; kingdom Metazoa; phylum Arthropoda; class Arachnida; order Ixodida; family Ixodidae; genus Rhipicephalus; species Rhipicephalus microplus. Next base: position 310,214 of record NW_027464652.1, read on the forward strand.
TCGGCTGTTAACCGAAAGGTTGGAGGTTCGAGCCCACGCGGTGATGGTGTGCCGCTTTTTTTTCTTTGTGCTGATAGCTTTGAAGATATGTTCTGATGGTGGTGAGAGTGGAGCAGGACTGTCTCCGTGGCGCAATTGGCTAGCGCGATTACCTGTTGACCGAAAGGTTGGAGGTTCGAGCCCACCCGGTGGTGCGGTGCTTTTTTTCTTTGGGCCGATAGCTTTGAAGATATGTTCTGATGGTGGTGAGAGTGGAGCAGGACTGTCTCCGTGGCGCAATTGGCTAGCGCGATGGGCTGTTAACCGAAAGGTTGGAGTTTCGAGCCCTCCCGGGAGTGGTGTGTTGCTTTTTTCTTTGCACTGATAGCTTTGAAGATATGTTCTGATGGTGGTGAGCGTGGAGCACGATTGTCTCCGTGGCGCAATTGGCTAGCGCGATCGGCCGTTAACCAAAAGGTTGGAGGTTCGAGCCCACACGGTGGTGTCGGCGCTTTTTATTCCTTGGGCTGATAGATTGAAAGATATGTTCTAATGGTGGTGAGAGTGCAGCAGGACTGTCTCCGTGGCGCAATTGGCCAGCGCGATCGGCTGTTAACCCAAAAGTTGGAGGTTCGAGCCCTCCCGGGAGTGGTGTGTTGCTTTTTTCTTTGCGCTGATAGCTTTGAAGATATGTTCTGATGGTGGTAAGAGTGGAGCACGACTGTCTCCGTGGCGCAATTGGCTAGTGCGATCGGCTGTTAACCGAAAGGTTGGAGGTTCGAGCCCACCCTGTGGTTGTGCGGCGCTTTTTTTTCTTTGGGCTGATAGCTTTGAAGATATGTTCTGATGGTGGTGAGAAGGGAGCAAGACTGTCTCCGTGGCGCAATGGGCTAGCGCAATCGGCTGTTAACCGAAAGGTTGGAGGTTCGAGCCCACCCGGTGGTGGTGCGGCGCTTTTTTTCTTTGCGCTGATAGCTTTGAAGATATGTTCTGATGGTGGTGAGAGTGGAGCAAGACTGTGTCCGTGGCGCAATGGACTAGCGCGATCGGCTGTTAACCGAAAGGTTGGAGGTTCGAGCCCACCCGGTGGTGGTGCGGCGCTTTTTTTTCTTTGCGCTGATAGCTTTGAAGATATGTTCTGATGGTGGTGAGAAGGGAGCAAGACTGTCTCCGTGGCGCAATGGGCTAGCGCAATCGGCTGTTAACCGAAAGGTTGGAGGTTCGAGCCCACCCGGTGGTGGTGCGGCGCTTTTTTTTCTTTGCGCTGATAGCTTTGAAGATATGTTCTGATGGTGGTGAGAGTGGAGCAAGACTGTGTCCGTGGCGCAATGGACTAGCGCGATCGGCTGTTAACCGAAAGGTTGGAGTTTCGAGCCCTCCCGGTGGTGGTGCGGCGCTTTTTTTTCTTTGGGGTGATAGCTCTGAATAAATGTTTTGACGGTGGTGAGAGTGGAGCAGGACTGTCTCCGTGGCGCAATTGGCTTGCGCGATCGGCTGTTAACCGAAAGGTTGGAGGTTCGAGCCCACCCGGTGATGGTGTGGCGCTTTTTTCTTTGCACTATTAGCTTTGAAGATATGTTCTGATGGTGGTGAAAATGGAGCAGGACTGTCTCCGTGGCGCAATTGGCTAGCGCGATCGGCTGTTAACCGAAAGGTTGGAGGTTCGAGCCCACCCGGTGGTGGCGCGGCGCTTTTTTTCTTTGCGCTAATAACTTTGAAGATATGTTCTGATAGTGTTGAGAGTGGAGCAAGGCTGTCTCCGTGGCGCAATTGGCTTGCGCAATCGGCTGTTAACCGAAAGGTTGGAGGTTCGAGCCCACCCGGTGGTGGTGCGGCGCTTTTTTTTTTCTTTGTGCTGATAGCTTTGAAGATATGTTCTGATGGTGGTGAGAGTGGAGCAAGACTGTCCTCGTGGCGCAATGGGCTAGCGCGATCAGCTGTAAACCGAAGGGTTTGAGTTTTGAGCCCACCCGGTGATGGTGTGGCGCTTTTTTCTTTGCACTATTAGCTTTGAAGATATGTTCTGATGGTGGTGAAAATGGAGCAGGACTGTCTCCGTGGCGCAATTGGCTAGCGCGATCGGCTGTTAACTGAAAGGTTGGAGGTTCGAGCCCACCCGGTGGTGGCGCGGCGCTTTTTTTCTTTGGGCTGATAGCTTTGAAGATATGTTCTGATGGTGGTGAGAGTGGAGCAGGACTGTCTCCGTGGCGCAATTGGCTTGCGCAATCGGCTGTTAACCGAAAGGTTGGAGGTTCGAGCCCACCCGGTGGTGGCGCGGCGCTTTTTTTCTTTGGGCTGATAGCTTTAAGATATGTTCTGATGGTGGTGAGAGTGGAGCAGGACTGTCTCCGTGGCGCAATTGGCTTGCGCAATCGGCTGTTAACCGAAAGGTTGGAGGTTCGAACCCACCCGGTGGTGGCGCGGCGCTTTTTTTCTTTGGGGTGATAGCTCTGAATAAATGTTTTGACGGTGGTGAGAGTGGAGCAGGACTGTCTCCGTGGCGCAATTGGCTTGCGCGATCGGCTGTTAACCGACAGGTTGGAGGTTCGAGCCCACCCGGTGGTGTTGCGGCGCTTTTTTTTCTTTGGGGTGATAGCTCTGAAGAAGTGTTTTGACGGTGGTGAGTGTGGAGCAGGACTGTCTCCGTGGCGCAATTGGCTTGCGCGATCGGTTGTTAACCGAAAGGTTGGAGGTTCGAGCCTACCCGATGATGGTGTGGCGCTTTTTTTCTTTGTGCTGATAGCTTTGAAGATATGTTCTGATGGTGGTGAGAGTGAAGCAGGACTCTCTCCGTGGCGCAATTGGCTAGCGCGATTGGCTGTTAACCTAAAGGTTGGAAGTTCGAGCCCACCCCGTGGTGGTGCGGTGCTTTTTTTCTTTGGGCTGATAGCTTTGGAGATATGTTCTGATGGTGGTGAGAGTGGAGCAGGACTGTCTCCGTGGCGCAATTGGCTTGCGCAATCGGCTGTTAACCGAAAGGTTGGAGGTTCGAGCCCACCCGGTGGTGGTGCGGCGCTTTTTTTTTCTTTGTGCTGATAGCTTTGAAGATATGTTCTGATGGTGGTGAGAGTGGAGCACGACTGTCTCCGTGGGGCAATAGGCTAGCGCGATCGGCTGTTAACCGAAAGGTTGGAGGTTCGAGCCCACCCGGAGGTGGTGCGGCGCTTTTTTTTTCTTTGGGCTAATAGCTTTGAAGATATGTTCTGATGGTGACGAGAGTGGAGCACGACTGTCTCCGTGGCGCAGTTGGCTAGCGCGATCGGCTGTTAACCGAAAGGTTGGAGGTTCGAGCCCACGCGGTGATGGTGTGCCGCTTTTTTTTCTTTGTGCTGATAGCTTTGAAGATATGTTCTGATGGTGGTGAGAGTGGAGCAGGACTGTCTCCGTGGCGCAATTGGCTAGCGCGATTACCTGTTGACCGAAAGGTTGGAGGTTCGAGCCCACCCGGTGGTGCGGTGCTTTTTTTCTTTGGGCCGATAGCTTTGAAGATATGTTCTGATGGTGGTGAGAGTGGAGCAGGACTGTCTCCGTGGCGCAATTGGCTTGCGCGATCGGCTGTTAACTGAAAGGTTGGAGGTTCGAGCCCACCCGGTGGTGGTGCGGCGTTTTTTTTTCTTTGTGCTGATAGCTTTGAAGATATGTACTGATGGTGGTGAGTGTGGAGCAAGACTGTCCCCGTGGCGCAATGGGCTAGCGCGATCGGCTGTTAACCGGAATGTTGGAGTTTCGAGCCCTCCCGAAAGTGGTGTGCTGCTTTTTTCTTTGCACTAATAGCTTTGAAGATATGTTCTGATGGTGGTGAGAGTGGAGCAGGACTGTCTCCGTGGCGCAATTGGCTAGCGCGATCGGCTGTGTGATGTGTGGTGCGCGTTCAAAGTGCGCGCCTTCGAAAAGTGCGCGTCACGGAAAAAAAAAAACAAAAGGAGAAATACCAGAGTGCACGTGCGGTGCTGCTTAAACAAGAACGACGACGTTAAAGAGCGTCAAGCACGAGGATGCGTGGCAGGACGTGAAGTAAACAAAAGGTAAAACATCCAATGGGCAGCGAACACGGAGATTTCAAGGCCCAATGGCTTGACACCACGAGACAGCAGTATCTCCAATGAGAACGAGACAAGTGGGCCAGAGCTGAAGCAGGAGCCTGGGGAGACCAGAGCAAGGGGAATTCGAGGCAGGCAGTGCAAGCGGAAGGTCGTCACCGGACCGGGCGCTGAAGATGGGCCGTCGGGCGTAGGACCCGAGCCTGCAGGTCTTCAACCGGCCGGGGCCTCCTGCCGTCGTGTTCCCGCTCCAAAGGACCGTGGCCATCCGGTCCTGAACTCCTTTCCAGGGCCTGCGGACTTTGGTTCCGGCAGGCGAGCTACAGCCGTCGGGCTCCGGGCCCGAGCTGTGCGCCCAGCTGCTTGACTAGGTCGACCCTGGTTCTCTGACGCGTCACCACCAGCCTGCGTTCTCTCGTCACAGACGGGTCCACACTCCTAAAGCCAGAGCCACCACGTTCCGGCCTGGTTTCTCGACGTGTCGTCAGCAGCCAGCGTTCCTTCATCCCCGTCCTGCCCGCGTCCTGAAGCCGGAATCACCGCGTTCCGGTTTGCTCATCGTCGGCGGAATTCAGCGTGTGGGTGAGACCGAACAGATATCTTGCGCTACTCCCATCACTCAGCCCCTTTCGAACGTTAGGTTTAGTTACTGACTTTGAACGTTCTTGTTGGGTGTTTACAGATGTGTTTCGTCATGTCCAGTCAACTCTTTATTAAGTGTTTTGTTTTGTGAGGAATCTTTGTCTTTTTACTTTTCAATTAAACTTTTTGTGTGTTTCTTGGAAACCGAACGGCTTTGTCCTTATTAACAAAATTCTCTGAGGCTCAGCCCGGGAGAAAAACAAATCAGCAACAAGACCCCGCATCACAAATTGGCGTCCGCGACAGGACAAAGTCGTTTGTTTTTCATGTAGATTTTTCGACGCGATGAAAGCCATGAAAAGCACTTCGGAATTATTAGATCTGGCGGAGAGTATAAGTCTCAAGGGAGCGGAGTTCAAGGAGTGGTACGACAAGCAAATGGCGCAAGCGCAAGAGGAACGGGCTGCGATATGTGACGCTAAAAAGCAGCAGATTGCATTGCAAACACACGCTAAGAGAGAGGAGTTCGAGCGAGAAACACGGGCTAGGAGAGAGAAGCTCGAGCGAGAGACACGCGCTAAGAAGGAGCAGCTTGAGCTAGAAATGCGTGAAAAGAAAAGGCTGCTCGAGATAGAGATGCGCGAAAAGAAGAGACTGTTGGAACTAGAATATGAGGATTTGCAGCAGTGGCTTGAGAGGGAAAACGCTGAATATACGTGGTCTGAGAGCCAGAGTAGTCAACCAGTGGATGAGGTGTGCTCTGAAAGCAGTTACATCGGGAGCGATTTGAATTTACGTGAGACTGACCCTGTACCTCGTCATGACCTTTCGCTAGAGAAAGAAACTCTGAAAGAGTATGACAGGGAGGTAAACAGTCAAAAGACTAGGAGACTCGATAAGCTTATTGAAGCGCAGGAATGCTTCGTGAGCATGGAACAAGAACGTTCCATTCAGAGTAAAGGGTATTTTGAAACCTGTGAGAGGTCAAGCGCACTTTATTCAGAGGTAGGATTGCCTCTGAATAGCTCCGCTGAAGGAGCAATAAAAGGTCTCCTAGGTAATGCCGGCGAATGCCATAATGAAAGCTCTGATGTAGCAGCTACCTATTGTTTTGGGCCACTGGAGATAGCAACAGACGCTACGGACATGGTTTTTCACCATGATTATAACTTGCCCATACAGAGAGATGGCTTGTGTTCTCGGGAAATTGTAGATGATGCTTTTAGAAGAATATTGGAGCAAAATGCAAAAGCACTTGTTGAAGAACAGAGAGTAGAGTTGCAATGTAGGTCAGCTATATGTGACAATGAGGGTAATCACGATGACCCAGGCAGAAGGGTTGAAAGTATTGATGAACAAGCAATACAGAAAGCTGAAGGGATGGAAAGTGAACCAGAAGGCAGTAATGGTCCAGCAGGTTATTGTACGAGGAAGGACGCCGACTGGTGCTCTTTGGCATCTTCGGTTGAAGAGGTCGCTTCTGTTAAGATGTCTCAACGATTAGCGGCTTACGAGCTCAAGCAAGGCGTTCGTGGGAAGGATGAAATGATTCAGGCGTGGTTGTACTGGTGCGCCTGGAGGCAACGCCTCCGACTGGCATACAGACATTCCAGCGTGTATGCTTGTGATTTCGAGGTTGGGAACCTGGTGATACACAGCTTTAGGTTCATACGAGCTTACGGTCGAGAATTCTTCCACTGGCTTCCGATTCCTTACTCTCGTCAAATGGTTAGAGCAGTTAAACGTCTTGTACGGGACGCTATAACTTAAGCGTCAAATTCGATTTCCCGCTGGTTTCTTTTGGATCTTGCTTGCGGACCATGGAAGGGTGTTGCTTGTAAATATTTGAAGAAGTTACATGCAATGTAACATTAACATGATGTATAGTTTTTGAGATGATAGGGTATATATGATAAAAAAAAAAGGGGTGGTGTACTACTAATTTGGGGATTTTCACAATCCGCTAGATGTGTCCATACTTTTTCTCACTTCTTGCGTATTTTGAGGTTAGTGAATGTGGACCTTTGGGCAATGCAGTGAACTGTGTGGCGGACATATGTGGGTAAATTGTGGTGCAGTGCGAAACGTGCACTCAACGGCAGTTTTTTTTTTCTTCTCGAAAAAAAAAAAACTTTTCTTATTGTTGTTGGTTGAATGTTACGTTCTGTGGACTCGGTGTTTCGACGTGAGACATGTCAACGAAGAAGCAGTGTGGTGCCATCGGTGTGATGTGTTGAACTGCGTGGTGCAAATATGTGGTGTAATTGTGACGTAGTGCAGAACGCGCACTCATCGGCAGTTTTTTTTTTTCTAAAAAAAAAAAAACTTGAATGAAAGGGGGGCGTATGTGATGTGTGGTGCGCGTTCAAAGTGCGCGCCTTCGAAAAGTGCGCGTCACGGAAAAAAAAAAAAACAAAAGGAGAAATACCAGAGTGCACGTGCGGTGCTGCTTAAACAAGAACGACGACGTTAAAGAGCGTCAAGCACGAGGATGCGTGGCAGGACGTGAAGTAAACAAAAGGTAAAACATCCAATGGGCAGCGAACACGGAGATTTCAAGGCCCAATGGCTTGACACCACGAGACAGCAGTATCTCCAATGAGAACGAGACAAGTGGGCCAGAGCTGAAGCAGGAGCCTGGGGAGACCAGAGCAAGGGGAATTCGAGGCAGGCAGTGCAAGCGGAAGGTCGTCACCGGACCGGGCGCTGAAGATGGGCCGTCGGGCGTAGGACCCGAGCCTGCAGGTCTTCAACCGGCCGGGGCCTCCTGCCGTCGTGTTCCCGCTCCAAAGGACCGTGGCCATCCGGTCCTGAACTCCTTTCCAGGGCCTGCGGACTTTGGTTCCGGCAGGCGAGCTACAGCCGTCGGGCTCCGGGCCCGAGCTGTGCGCCCAGCTGCTTGACTAGGTCGACCCTGGTTCTCTGACGCGTCACCACCAGCCTGCGTTCTCTCGTCACAGACGGGTCCACACTCCTAAAGCCAGAGCCACCACGTTCCGGCCTGGTTTCTCGACGTGTCGTCAGCAGCCAGCGTTCCTTCATCCCCGTCCTGCCCGCGTCCTGAAGCCGGAATCACCGCGTTCCGGTTTGCTCATCGTCGGCGGAATTCAGCGTGTGGGTGAGACCGAACAGATATCTTGCGCTACTCCCATCACTCAGCCCCTTTCGAACGTTAGGTTTAGTTACTGACTTTGAACGTTCTTGTTGGGTGTTTACAGATGTGTTTCGTCATGTCCAGTCAACTCTTTATTAAGTGTTTTGTTTTGTGAGGAATCTTTGTCTTTTTACTTTTCAATTAAACTTTTTGTGTGTTTCTTGGAAACCGAACGGCTTTGTCCTTATTAACAAAATTCTCTGAGGCTCAGCCCGGGAGAAAAACAAATCAGCAACAAGACCCCGCATCACAGGCTGTTAACCGAAAGGTTGGGTGTTCGAGCCCACCCGGTGGTGGTGCGGCGCTTTCTTTCTTTGCGCTAAAAGCTTTGAAGATATGTTCTGATGGTGTTGAGATTGGAGCAAGGCTGTCTCCGTGGCGCAATGGGCTAGCGCGATCAGCTGTTAACTGAAAGGTTGGAGTTTCGATCCCTCCCAGGAGTGGTGTGTTGCTTTTTTCTTTGTGGTAATAGCTTTGAAGATATGTTCTGATGGTGATGAGAGTGGAGCAGGACTGTCTCCATGGCGCAATTGGCTAGCGCGATCGGCTGTTAACCGAAAGGTTGGAGTTTCGAGCCCACGCGGTGGTGGTGCGGCGCTTTTTTCTCTTTGTGCTGATAGCTTTGAAGATATGTTCTGATTGTGGTGAGAGTGGAGCAGGACTGTCTCCGTGGCGCAATTGGCTTGCGCGATCTGCTGTTAACCGAAAGGTTGGAGGTTCGAGCCCACCCGGTGGTGGTGCGGCGTTTTTTTTTCTTTGTGCTGATAGCTTTGAAGATATGTTCTGATGGTGTTGAGAGTGGAGCAAGACTGTCTCCGTGGCGCAATTGGCTAGCGCGATCGGCTGTTAACCGAAAGGTTGGAGCTTCGAGCCCACCCGGTGGTGGTGCGGCGCTTTTTTTTCTTTGCGCTGATAGCTTTGAAGATATGTTCTGATGGTGGTGAGAGTAGAGCAAGACTGTCCCCGTGGCGCATTGGGTTAGCGCGATCGGCTGTTAACCGAAAGGTTGGAGGTTCGAGCCCACCCGGTGGTGGCGCGGCGCTTTTTTTCTTTGCGCTAATAGCTTTGAAGATATGTTCTGATGGTGGTGAGAGTGGAGCAGGACTGTCTCCGTGGCGCAATTGACTTGCGCGATCGGCTGTTAACCAAAAGGTTGGAGGTTCGAGCCCTCCCAGGAGTGGTGTGTTGCTTTTTTCTTTGTGGTAATAGCTTTGAAGATATGTTCTGATGGTGGTGAGAGTGGAGCAGGACTGTCTCCATGGCGCAATTGGCTAGCGCGATCGGCTGTTAACCGAAAGGTTGGAATTTCGAGCCCACCCGGTGGAGGTGCGGCGCTTTTTTTCTTTGCGCTAACAGCTTTGAAGATATGTTCTGATGGTGTTGAGAGTGGAGCAAGGCTATCTCCGTGGCGCAATGGGCTCGCGCGATCGGCTGTTAACCGAAAGGTTGGAGGTTCGAGCCCACCCGGTGGTGGTGCGGCGCTTTTTTTTTCTTTGTGCTGATAGCTTTGAAGATATGTTCTGATGGTGGTAAGAGTGGAGCACGACTGCCTCCGTGGCGCAATTGGCGAGTGCGATCAGCTGTTATCCGAAAGGTTGAAGGTTCGAGCCCACCCGGTGGTGGTGCGGCGCTTTTTTTTCTTTGGGCTGATAGCTTTGAAGATATGTTCTGATGGTGGTGAGAATGGAGCAAGACTGTCCCCGTGGCGCAATGGGCAAGCGCGATCGGCTGTTAACCAAAAGGTTGGAGTTTCGAGCCCAACCGGTGGTGGTGCGGCGCTGTTTTTTGCGCAGAAAGTTTGAAGATATGTTCTGATGGTGGTGAGAGTGCAGCAGGACTGTCTTCGTGGCGCAATTGGCTAGCGCGATTACCTGTTGACCGAAAGGTTGGAGGTTCGAGCCCACCCGGTGGTGGTGCGGTGCTTTTTTTCTTTGGGCCGATAGCTTTGAAGATATGTTCTGATGGTGGTGAGAGTGGAGCAGGACTGTCTCCGTGGCGCAATTGGCTTGCGCGATCGGCTGTTAACCGAAAGGTTGGAGGTTCGAGCCCACCCGGTGGTGGTGCGGCGTTTTTTTTTGTGCTGATAGCTTTGAAGATATGTACTGATGGTGGTGAGTGTGGAGCAAGACTGTCCCCGTGGCGCAATGGGCTAGCGCGATCAGCTGTTAACTGAAAGGTTGGAGTTTCGATCCCTCCCAGGAGTGGTGTGTTGCTTTTTTCTTTGTGGTAATAGCTTTGAAGATATGTTCTGATGGTGGTGAGAGTGGAGCAGGACTGTCTCCATGGCGCAATTGGCTAGCGCGATCGGCTGTTAACCGAAAGGTTGGAGTTTCGAGCCCACCCGGTGGTGGTGCGGCGCTTTTTTCTCTTTGTGCTGATAGCTTTGAAGATATGTTCTGATGGTGGTGAGAGTGGAGCAGGACTGTCTCCGTGGCGCAATTGGCTTGCGCGATCGGCTGTTAACCGAAAGGTTGGAGGTTCGAGCCCACCCGGTGGTGGTGCGGCGTTTTTTTTCTTTGTGCTGATAGCTTTGAAGATATGTTCTGATGGTGTTGAGAGTGGAGCAAGACTGTCTCCGTGGCGCAATTGGCTAGCGCGATCGGCTGTTAACCGAAAGGTTGGAGGTTCGAGCCCACCCGGTGGTGGTGCGGCGCTTTTTTTTCTTTGCGCTGATAGCTTTGAAGATATGTTATGATGGTGGTGAGAGTAGAGCAAGACTGTCCCCGTGGCGCATTGGGTTAGCGCGATCGGCTGTTAACCGAAAGGTTGGAGGTTCGAGCCCACCCGGTGGTGGCGCGGCGCTTTTTTTCTTTGCGCTAATAGCTTTGAAGATATGTTCTGATGGTGGTGAGAGTGGAGCAGGACTGTCTCCGTGGCGCAATTGGCTTGCGCGATCGGCTGTTAACCAAAAGATTTGAGGTTCGAGCCCTCCCAGGAGTGGTGTGTTGCTTTTTACTTTGTGGTAATAGCTTTGAAGATATGTTCTGATGGTGGTGAGAGTGGAGCAGGACTGTCTCCATGGCGCAATTGGCTAGCGCGATCGGCTGTTAACCGAAAGGTTGGAGTTTCGAGCCTACCCGGTGGTGGTGCGGCGCTTTTTTTTCTTTGTGCTGATAGCTTCGAAGATATGTTCTGATGGTGGTGAGAGTGGAGCAGGACTGTCTCCGTGGCGCAATTGGCTAGCGCGATCGGCTGTTGACCGAAAGGTTGGAGGTTCGAGCACACCCAGTGGTGGTGCGGCGCTTTTTTTTTCTTTGCGCTGATAGCTTTGAAGATATGTTCTGATGGTGGTGAGGGTGGAGCAAGACTGTCCCTGTGGCGCAATTGGCTAGCGCGATCGGCTGTTAACCGAAAGGTTGGAGGTTCGAGCCCACCCGGTGGTGGTGCGGCGCTTTTTTTTCTTTGCGCTTGTAGCTTTGAAGATATGTTCTGATGGTGTTGAAAGTGGAGCAAGACTGTCTCTGTGGCGCAATTGGCTCGCGCGATCGGCTGTTAACCAAAAGGTTGGAGTTTCGAGCCCACCCGGTGGTGGTGCGGCACTTTTTTTTGCGCTGATAGTTTGAAGATATGTTCTGATGGTGGTGAGAGTGCAGCAGGACTGTCTTCGTGGCGCAATTGGCTAGCGCGATCGGCTGTTAACCGAAAGGTTGGAGGTTCGAGCCCACCCGGTGGTGCTGCGGCTCTTTTTTTTCTTTGGGGTGATAGCTCTGAAGAAATGTTCTGACGGTGGTGAGAGTGGAGCACGACTGTCTCCGTGGGGCAATAGGCTAGCGCGATCGGCTGTTAACCGAAAGGTTGGAGGTTCCAGCCCACCCGGAGGTGGTGCGGCGCTTTTTTTTCTTTGGGCTGATAGCTTTGAAGATATGTTCTGATGGTGGTGAGAGTGGAGCACGACTGTCTCCGTGGCGCATTTGGCTAGCGCGATCGGCTGTTAACCGAAAGGTTGGAGGTTCGAGCCCACGCGGTGATGGTGTGCCGCTTTTTTTTCTTTGTGCTGATAGCTTTGAAGATATGTTCTGATGGTGGTGAGAGTGGAGCAGGGCTGTCTCCGTGGCGCAATTGGCTAGCGCGATTACCTGTTGACCGAAAGGTTGGAGGTTCGAGCCCACCCGGTGGTGGTGCGGTGCTTTTTTTCTTTCGGCCGATAGCTTTGAAGATATGTTCTGATGGTGGTGAGAGTGGAGCAGGACTGTCTCCGTGGCGCAATTGCCTTGCGCGATCGGCTGTTAACCGAAAGGTTGGAGGTTCGAGCCCACCCGGTGGTGGTGCGGCGTTTTTTTTCTTTGTGCTGATAGCTTTGAAGATATGTACTGATGGTGGTGAGAGTGGAGCAAGACTGTCCCCGTGGCGCAATGGGCTAGCGCGATCGGCTGTTAACCGAAAGGTTGGAGTTTCGAGCCCTCCCGGGAGTGGTGTGCTGCTTTTTTCTTTGCACTAATAGCTTTGAAGATATGTTCTGATGGTGGTGAGAGTGGAGCAGGACTGTCTCCGTGGCGCAATTGGCTAGCGCGATCGGCTGTTAACCGAATGGTTGGATGTTCGAGCCCACCCGGTGGTGGTGCGGCGCTTTTTTCTTTGCGCTAATAGCTTTGAAGATATATTCTGATGGTGTTGAGATTGGAGCAAGGCTGTCTCTGTGGCGCAATGGGCTAGCGCGATCAGCTGTTAACCGAAAGGTTGGAGTTTCGAGCCCTCCCAGGAGTGGTGTGTTGCTTTTTTCTTTGTGGTAATAGCTTTGAAGATATGTTCTGACGGTGGTGAGAGTGGAGCAGGACTGTCTCCATGGCGCAATTGGCTAGCGCGATCGGCTGTTAACCGAAAGGTTGGAGTTTCGAGCCCACCCGGTGGTGGTGCGGCGCTTTTTTCTCTTTGTGCTGATAGCTTTGAAGATATGTTCTGATGGTGGTAAGAGTGGAGCAGGACTGTCTCTGTGGCGCAATTGGCTAACGCGATTGGCTGTTAACCGAAAGGTTGGAGGTTCGAGCCCACCCGGTGGTGGTGCGGCGCTTTTTTTTCTTTGCGCTTGTAGCTTTGAAGATATGTTCTGATGGTGTTAAGAGAGGAGCAAGACTGTCTCCGTGGCGCAATTGGCTAGCGCGATCGGCTGTTAACCGAAAGGTTGGAGGTTCGAGCCCACCCGGTGGTGGTGCGGCGCTTTTTTTTCTTTGCGCTGATAGCTTTGAAGATATGTTCTGATGGTGGTGAGAGTGGAGCAAGACTGTCCCCGTGGCGCATTGGGTTAGCGCGATCGGCTGTTAACCGAAAGGTTGGAGGTTCGAGCCCACCCGGTGGTGGCGCGGCGCTTTTTTTCTTTGCGCTAATAGCTTTGAAGATATGTTCTGATGGTGGTGAGAGTGGAGCAGGACTGTCTCCATGGCGCAATTGGCTAGCGCGATCGGCTGTTAACCGAAAGGTTGGAGTTTCGAGCCTACCCGGTGGTGGTGCGGCGCTTTTTTATCTTTTTGCTGATAGCTTTGAAGATATGTTCTGATGGTGGTAAGAGTGGAGCAGGACTGTCTCCGTGGCGCAATTGGCTAGCGCGATTGGCTGTTAAACGAAAGGTTGGAGGTTCGAACCCACCCGGTGGTGGTGCGGTGCTTTTTTTCTTTGGGCTGATAGCTTTGAAGATATGTTCTGATGGTGGTGAGAGTGGAGCAGGACTGTCTCCCTGGCGCAATTGGCTAGCGCGATCGGCTGTTAACCGAAAGGTTGGAGGTTCGAGCACACCCGGTGGTGGTGCGGCGCTTTTTTTTCTTTGCGCTGATAGCTTTGAAGATATGTTCTGATGGTGGTGAGGGTGGAGCAAGACTGTCCCCGTGGCGCAATTGGCCAGCGCGATCGGCTGTTAACCGAAAGGTTGGAGGTTCGAGCCCACCCGGTGGTGGTGCGGCGCTTTTTTTTGCGCTTGTAGCTTTGAAGATATGTTCTGATGGTGTTGAGAGTGAAGCAAGACTGTCTCTGTGGCGCAATTGGCTAGCGCGATCGGCTGTTAACCGAAAGGTTGGAGGTTCGAGCCGACCTGGTGGTGGTGCGGCGCTTTTTTTTCTTTGCGCTGATAGCTTTGAAGATATGTTCTGATAGTGGTGAGAGTGGAGCAAGACTGTCCCCGTGGCGCAATGGGTTAGCGCGATCGGCTGTTAACCGAAAGGTTGGAGGTTCGAGCCCACCCGAAGGTGGCGCGGCGCTTTTTTTCTTTGCGCTAATAGCTTTGAAGATATGTTCTGATGGTGGTGAGAGTGGAGCAGGACTGTCTCCATGGCGCAATTGGCTAGCGCGATCGGCTGATAACCAAAAGGTTGGAGTTTCGAGCCCACCCGGTGGTGGTGCGGCGCTTTTTCTTCTTTGGGCTGATAGCTCTGAAGAAATGTTCTGACGGTGGTGAGAGTGGAGCAGGACTGTCTCCGTGGTGCAATTGGCTAGCGCGATCAACTTTTAACCGAAAGGTTGGAGGTTCGAGCCCACCCGGTGGTGGTGCGGCGCTTTTTTTTTCTTTGGGGCGATAGCTCTGAAGAAATGGTCTGACGGTGGTGAGAGTGAAGCACGACTGTCTCTGTGGCGCAATTGGCTAGCGCGATCGGCTGTTAACCGAAAGGTTGTAGGTTCGAGCCCACCCGGTGGTGGTGCGGCGCTTTTTTTCTTTAGGCTGATAGCTCTGAAGAAATGTTCTGACGGTGGTGAGAGTGGAGCAGGACTGTCCCCGTGGCGCCATTGGCTAGCGCGATCGGCTTTTAACCAAAAAGGTGGAGGTTCGAGCCCTCCCGGGTGGGGTGTGTTGCTTTTTTCTTTGCGATGATAGCTTATAGCTTTGAAGATATTTTCTGATGTTGGTGAGCGTGGAGCACAATTGTCTCCGTGGCGCAATTGGCTAGCGCGATCGGCCGTTAACCAAAAGGTTGGAGGTTCGAGCCCACCCGGTGGTGGTGCGGCGCTTTTTTTTTCTTTGGGCTGATAGCTTGAAAGATATGTTCTAATGGTGGGGAGAGTGGAGCAGGACTGTCTCCGTGGAGCAATTGGCTAGCGCGATCAGCTGTTAACCGAAAGGTTGGAGTTTCGAGCCCTCCCAGGAGTGGTGTGTTGCTTTTTTCTTTGTGGTAATAGCTTTGAAGATATGTTCTGACGGTGGTGAGAGTGGAGCAGGACTGTCTCCATGGCGCAATTGGCTAGCGCGATCGGCTGTTAACCGAAAGGTTGGAGTTTCGAGCCCACCCGGTGGTGGTGCGGCGCTTTTTTCTCTTTGTGCTGATAGCTTTGAAGATATGTTCTGATGGTGGTAAGAGTGGAGCAGGACTGTCTCTGTGGCGCAATTGGCTAACGCGATTGGCTGTTAACCGAAAGGTTGGAGGTTCGAGCCCACCCGGTGGTGGTGCGGCGCTTTTTTTTCTTTGCGCTTGTAGCTTTGAAGATATGTTCTGATGGTGTTGAGAGAGGAGCAAGACTGTCTCCATGGCGCAATTGGCTAGCGCGATCGGCTGTTAACCGAAAGGTTGGAGGTTCGAGCCCACCCGGTGGTGGTGCGGCGCTTTTTTTTCTTTGCGCTGATAGCTTTGAAGATATGTTCTGATGGTGGTGAGAGTGGAGCAAGACTGTCCCCGTGGCGCATTGGGTTAGCGCGATCGGCTGTTAACCGAAAGGTTGGAGGTTCGAGCCCACCCGGTGGTGGCGCGGCGCTTTTTTTCTTTGCGCTAATAGCTTTGAAGACTTGTTCTGATGGTGGTGAGAGTGGAGCAGGACTGTCTCCATGGCGCAATTGGCTAGCGCGATCGGCTGTTAACCGAAAGGTTGGAGTTTCGAGCCTACCCGGTGGTGGTGCGGCGCTTTTTTTTCTTTGTGCTGATAGCTTTGAAGATATGTTCTGATGGTGGTGAGAGTGGAGCAGGACTGTCTCCGTGGCGCAATTGGCTAGCGCGATTGGCTGTTAAACGAAAGGTTGGAGGTTCGAACCCACCCGGTGGTGGTGCGGTGCTTTTCTTTCTTTGGGCTGATAGCTTTGAAGATATGTTCTGATGGTGGTGAGAGTGGAGCAGGACTGTCTCCCTGGCGCAATTGGCTAGCGCGATCGGCTGTTAAACGAAAGGTTGGAGGTTCGAGCACACCCGGTGGTGGTGCGGCGCTTTTTTTTTCTTTGCGCTGATAGCTTTGAAGATATGTTCTGGTGGTGGTGAGGGTGGAGCAAGACTGTCCCCATGGCGCAATTGGCCAGCGCGATCGGCTGTTAACCGAAAGGTTGGAGGTTCGAGCCCACCCGGTGGTGGTGCGGCGCTTTTTTTGCGCTTGTAGCTTTGAAGATATTTTCTGATGTTGGTGAGCGTGGAGCACAATTGTCTCCGTGGCGCAATTGGCTAGCGCGATCGGCCGTTAACCAAAAGGTTGAAGGTTCGAGCCCACCCGGTGGTGGTGCGGCGCTTTTTTTTTCTTTGGGCTGATAGCTTGAAAGATATGTTCTAATGGTGGTGAGAGTGGAGCAGGACTGTCTCCGTGGAGCAATTGGCCAGCGCGATCGGCTGTTAACCGAAAAGTTGGAGGTTCGAGCCCTCCCGGGAGTGGTGTGTTGCTTTTTTCTTTGTGCTGATAGCTTTGAAGATATGTTCTGATGGTGGTAAGAGTGGAGCACGACTGCCTCCGTGGCGCAATTGGCTAGTGCGATCGGCTGTTAACCGAAAGGTTGAAGGTTCGAGCCCACCCGGTGGTGGTGCGGCGCTTTTTTTTTCTTTGGGCTGATAGCTTTGATGATATGTTCTGATGGTGGTGAGAGTGGAGCAAGACTGTCCCCGTGGCGCAATGGGCAAGCGCGATCGGCTGTTAACCAAAAGGTTGGAATTTCGAGCCCACCCGGTGGTGGTGCTGCGCTTTTTTTGCGCTGATAGTTTGAAGATATGTTCTGATGGTGGTGTGAGTGGAGCAAAACTGTCTCCGTGGCGCAATGGGCTAGCGCGATCGGCTGTTAACCGAAAGGTTGGAATTTCGAGCCCTCCCGGGAGTGGTGTGTTGCTTTTTTCTTTGCGGTAATAGCTTTGAAGATATGTTCTGATGGTGGTGAGAGTGCAGCAGGACTGTCTTCGTGGCGCAATTGGCTAGCGCGATCGGCTGTTAACCGAAAGGTTGGAGGTTCGAGCCAACCCGGTGGTGTTGCGGCGCTTTTTTTTCTTTGTGGTAATAGCTTTGAAGATATGTTCTGATGGTGGTGAGAGTGGAGCAGGACTGTCTCCATGGCATAATTGGCTAGCCCGATCGGCTGTTAACCGAAAGGTTGCAGTTTCGAGCCCACCCGGTGGTGGTGCGGCGCTTTTTTCGCTTTGTGCTGATAGCTTTAAGATATGTTCTGATGGTGGTGAGAGTGGAGCAGGACTGTCTCCGTGGCGCAATTGGCTAACGCGATTGGCTGTTAACCGAAAGGTTGGAGGTTCCAGCCCACCCGGTGGTGGTGCGGTGCTTTTTTTCTTTGGGCTGATAGCTTTGAAGATATGTTCTGATGGTGGTGAGAGTGGAGCAGGACTGTCTCCCTGGCGCAATTGGCTGGCGCGATCGGCTGTTAACCGAAACGTTGGAGGTTCGAGCCCACCCGGTGGTGGTGCGGCGCTTTTTTTTCTTTGCGCTGATAGCTTTGAAGATATGTTCTGACGGTGGTGAGAGTGGAGCAGGACTGTCCCCGTGGCGCCATTGGCTAGCGCGATCGGCTTTTAACCAAAAAGGTGGAGGTTCGAGCCCTCCCGGGTGGGGTGTGTTGCTTTTTTCTTTGCGATGATAGCTTTGAAGATATTTTCTGATGTTGGTGAGCGTGGAGCACAATTGTCTCCGTGGCGCAATTGGCTAGCGCGATCGGCCGTTAACCAAAAGGTTGGAGGTTCGAGCCCACCCGGTGGTGGTGCGGCGCTTTTTTTTTCTTTGGGCTGATAGCTTGAAAGATATGTTCTAATGGTGGTGAGAGTGGAGCAGGACTGTCTCCGTGGAGCATTTGGCTAGCGCGATCAGCTGTTAACCGAAAGGTTGGAGTTTCGAGCCCTCCCAGGAGTGGTGTGTTGCTTTTTTCTTTGTGGTAATAGCTTTGAAGATATGTTCTGACGGTGGTGAGAGTGGAGCAGGACTGTCTCCATGGCGCAATTGGCTAGCGCGATCGGCTGTTAACCGAAAGGTTGGAGTTTCGAGCCCACCCGGTGGTGGTGCGGCGCTTTTTTCTCTTTGTGCTGATAGCTTTGAAGATATGTTCTGATGGTGGTAAGAGTGGAGCAGGACTGTCTCTGTGGCGCAATTGGCTAACGCGATTGGCTGTTAACCGAAAGGTTGGAGGTTCGAGCCCACCCGGTGGTGGTGCGGCGCTTTTTTTTCTTTGCGCTTGTAGCTTTGAAGATATGTTCTGATGGTGTTGAGAGAGGAGCAAGACTGTCTCCATGGCGCAATTGGCTAGCGCGATCGGCTGTTAACCGAAAGGTTGGAGGTTCGAGCCCACCCGGTGGTGGTGCGGCGCTTTTTTTTCTTTGCGCTGATAGCTTTGAAGATATGTTCTGATGGTGGTGAGAGTGGAGCAAGACTGTCCCCGTGGCGCATTGGGTTAGCGCGATCGGCTGTTAACCGAAAGGTTGGAGGTTCGAGCCCACCCGGTGGTGGCGCGGCGCTTTTTTTCTTTGCGCTAATAGCTTTGAAGATATGTTCTGATGGTGGTGAGAGTGGAGCAGGACTGTCTCCATGGCGCAATTGGCTAGCGCGATCGGCTGTTAACCGAAAGGTTGGAGTTTCGAGCCTACCCGGTGGTGGTGCGGCGCTTTTTTTTTCTTTGTGCTGATAGCTTTGAAGATATGTTCTGATGGTGGTGAGAGTGGAGCAGGACTGTCTCCGTGGCGCAATTGGCTAGCGCGATTGGCTGTTAAACGAAAGGTTGGAGGTTCGAACCCACCCGGTGGTGGTGCGGTGCTTTTCTTTCTTTGGGCTGATAGCTTTGAAGATATGTTCTGATGGTGGTGAGAGTGGAGCAGGACTGTCTCCCTGGCGCAATTGGCTAGCGCGATCGGCTGTTAAACGAAAGGTTGGAGGTTCGAGCACACCCGGTGGTGGTGCGGCGCTTTTTTTTTCTTTGCGCTGATAGCTTTGAAGATATGTTCTGATGGTGGTGAGGGTGGAGCAAGACTGTTCCCATGGCGCAATTGGCCAGCGCGATCGGCTGTTAACCGAAAGGTTGGAGGTTCGAGCCCCCCCGGTGGTGGTGCGGCGCTTTTTTTGCGCTTGTAGCTTTGAAGATATTTTCTGATGTTGGTGAGCGTGGAGCACAATTGTCTCCGTGGCGCAATTGGCTAGCGCGATCGGCCGTTAACCAAAAGGTTGAAGGTTCGAGCCCACCCGGTGGTGGTGCGGCGCTTTTTTTTTCTTTGGGCTGATAGCTTGAAAGATATGTTCTAATGGTGGTGAGAGTGGAGCAGGACTGTCTCCGTGGAGCAATTGGCCAGCGCGATCGGCTGTTAACCGAAAAGTTGGAGGTTCGAGCCCTCCCGGGAGTGGTGTGTTGCTTTTTTCTTTGTGCTGATAGCTTTGAAGATATGTTCTGATGGTGGTAAGAGTGGAGCACGACTGCCTCCGTGGCGCAATTGGCTAGTGCGATCGGCTGTTAACCGAAAGGTTGAAGGTTCGAGCCCACCCGGTGGTGGTGCGGCGCTTTTTTTTCTTTGGGCTGATAGCTTTGATGATATGTTCTGATGGTGGTGAGAGTGGAGCAAGACTGTCCCCGTGGCGCAATGGGCAAGCGCGATCGGCTGTTAACCAAAAGGTTGGAATTTCGAGCCCACCCGGTGGCGGTGCTGCGCTTTTTTTGCGCTGATAGTTTGAAGATATGTTCTGATGGTGGTGTGAGTGGAGCAAAACTGTCTCCGTGGCGCAATGGGCTAGCGCGATCGGCTGTTAACCGAAAGGTTGGAATTTCGAGCCCTCCCGGGAGTGGTGTGTTGCTTTTTTCTTTGCGGTAATAGCTTTGAAGATATGTTCTGATGGTGGTGAGAGTGCAGCAGGACTGTCTTCGTGGCGCAATTGGCTAGCGCGATCGGCTGTTAACCGAAAGGTTGGAGGTTCGAGCCAACCCGGTGGTGTTGCGGCGCTTTTTTTTCTTTGTGGTAATAGCTTTGAAGATATGTTCTGATGGTGGTGAGAGTGGAGCAGGACTGTCTCCATGGCATAATTGGCTAGCCCGATCGGCTGTTAACCGAAAGGTTGCAGTTTCGAGCCCACCCGGTGGTGGTGCGGCGCTTTTTTCGCTTTGTGCTGATAGCTTTAAGATATGTTCTGATGGTGGTGAGAGTGGAGCAGGACTGTCTCCGTGGCGCAATTGGCTAACGCGATTGGCTGTTAACCGAAAGGTTGGAGGTTCCAGCCCACCCGGTGGTGGTGCGGTGCTTTTTTTCTTTGGGCTGATAGCTTTGAAGATATGTTCTGATGGTGGTGAGAGTGGAGCAGGACTGTCTCCCTGGCGCAATTGGCTGGCGCGATCGGCTGTTAACCGAAACGTTGGAGGTTCGAGCCCACCCGGTGGTGGTGCGGCGCTTTTTTTTCTTTGCGCTGATAGCTTTGAAGATATGTTCTGATGGTGGTGAGAGTGGAGCAAGACTGTCCCCGTGGCGCAATTGGCTAGCGCGATCGGCTGTTAACCGAAAGGTTGGAGGTTCGAGCCCACCCGGTGGTGGTGCGGCGCTTTTTTTTCTTTGCGCTTGTAGCTTTGAAGTTATGTTCTGATGGTGTTGAGAGTGGAGCAAGACTGTCTCTGTGGCGCAATTGGCTAGCGCGATCGGCTGTTAACCGAAAGGTTGGAGGTTCGAGCCCACCCGGTGGTGGTGCGGCGCTTTTTTTTTGCGCTGATAGCTTTGAAGATATGTTCTGATAGTGGTGAGAGTGGAGGAAGACTGTCCCCGTGGCGCAATGGGTTAGCGCGATCGGCTGTTAACCGAAAGGTTGGAGGTTCGAGCCCACCCGGTGGTGGCGCGGCGCTTTTTTTTCTTTGCGCTGATAGCTTTGAAGATATGTTCTGATGGTGGTGAGAGTGGACCAGGACTGTCTCCGTGGCGCAATCGGCTAGCGCGATCGGCTGTTAACTGAAAGGTTGGAGGTTCGAGCCCACCCGGTGGTGGTGCGGCGCTTTTTTTTTGGGGGTGATAGCTCTGAAGAAATGTTTTGACGGTGGTGAGTGTGGAGCAGGACTGTCTCCGTGGCGCAATTGGCTTGCGCGATCGGCTGTTAACCGAAAGGTTGGAGGTTCGAGCCCACCCGATGATGGTGTGGCGCTTTTTTTTCTTTGTGCTGATAGCTTTGAAGATATGTTCTGATGGTGGTGAGAGTGAAGCAGGGCTGTCTCCGTGGCGCAATTGGCTAGCGCGATTGGCTGTTAACCGAAAGGCTGGAAGTTCGAGCCCACCCGGTGGTGGTGCGGTGCTTTTTTTCTTTAGGCTGATAGCTTTGAAGATATGTTCTGATGGTGGTGAGAGTGGAGCAGGACTGTCTCCGTGGCGCAATTGGCTTGCACAATCGGCTGTTAACCGAAAGGTTGGAGGTTCGAGCCCACCCGGTGGTGGTGCGGCGCTTTTTTTTCTTTGCGCTGATAGCTTTGTAGATATTTTCTGATAGTGGTGAGAGTGGAGCAACACTGTCCCCGTGGCGCAATGGGTTAGCGCGATCGGCTGTTAACCGAAAGGTTGGAGGTTCGAGCCCACCCGAAGGTGGCGCGGCGCTTTTTTTCTTTGCGCTAATAGCTTTGAAGATATGTTCTGATGGTGGTGAGAGTGAAGCAGGACTGTCTCCCTGGCGCAATTGGCTAGCGCGATCGGCTGTTAACCGAAAGGTTGGAGTTTCGAGCCCACCCGGTGGTGGTGCGGCGCTTTTTTCTCTTTGTGCTGATAGCTTTGAAGATATGTTCCGATGGTGGTGA
Source organism: Rhipicephalus microplus (assembly GCF_043290135.1). Classification (NCBI taxonomy): domain Eukaryota; kingdom Metazoa; phylum Arthropoda; class Arachnida; order Ixodida; family Ixodidae; genus Rhipicephalus; species Rhipicephalus microplus. The sequence continues at coordinate 331,863 of NW_027464652.1, forward strand.
GAGTGGAGCAGGACTGTCTTTGTGGCGCTATTGGCTAACGCGATTGGCTGTTAACCGAAAGGTTGGAGGTTCGAGCCCACCCGTAGGTGGTGCGGCGCTTTTTTTTCTTTGCGCTCGTAGCTTTGAAGATATGTTCTGATGGTGTTGAGCGTGGAGCAAGATTGTCTCCGTGGCGCAATTGGCTAGCGCGATCGGCTGTTAACCGAAAGGTTGGAGGTTCGAGCCCACCCGGTGGTGGTGCGGCGCAATTTTTCTTTGCGCTGATAGCTTTGAAGATATGTTCTGATGGTGGTGAGAGTGGAGCAAGACTGTCCCCGTGGCGCATTGGGTTAGCGCGATCGGCTGTTAACCGAAAGGTTGGAGGTTCGAGCCCACCCGGTGGTGGCGCGGCGCTTTTTTTCTTTGGGCTAATAGCTTTGAAGATATGTTCTGATGGTGGTGAGAGTGGAGCAGGACTGTCTCCGTGGCGCAATTGGCTAGCGCGATTGGCTGTTAACCGAAAGGTTGGAGGTTCGAGCCCACCCGGTGGTGGTGCGGTGCTTTTTTTTCTTTGGGCTGATGGCTTTGAAGATATGTTCTGATGGTGGTGAGAGTGGAGCAAGACTGTCCCCGTGGCGCATTGGGTTAGCGCGATCGGCTGTTAACCGAAAGGTTGGAGGTTCGAGCCCACCCGGTGGTTGCGCGGCGCTTTTTTTCTTTGCGCTAATAGCTTTGAAGATATGTTCTGATGGTGGTGAGAGTGGAGCAGGACTGTCTCCGTGGCGCAATTTGCTAGCGCGATTGGCTGTTAACCGAAAGGTTGGAGGTTCGAGCCCACCCGGTGGTGGTGCGGTGCTTTTTTTTCTTTGGGCTGATGGCTTTGAAGATATGTTCTGATGGTGGTGAGAGTGGAGCAGGACTGTCTCCATGGCGCAATTGGCTAGCGCGATCGGCTGTTAACCGAAAGGTTGGAGTTTCGAACCTACCCGGTGGTGGTGCGGCGCTTTTTTTCTTTGGGGTGATAGCTCTGAAGAAATGTTTTGACGGTGGTGAGTGTGGAGCAGGACTGTCTCCGTGGTGCAATTGGCGAGTGCGATCAGCTGTTATCCGAAAGGTTGAAGGTTCGAGCCCACCCGGTGGTGGTGCGGCGCTTTTTTTTTTCTTTGGGCTGATAGCTTTGAAGATATGTTCTGATGGTGGTGAGAGTGGAGCAAGACTGTCCCCGTGGCGCAATGGGCAAGCGCGATCGGCTGTTAACCGAAAGGTTGGAGGTTCGAGCCCACCCGGTGATGGTGTGGCGCTTTTTTCTTTGCACTTTTAGCTTTGAAGATATGTTCTGATGGTGGTGAAAATGGAGCAGGACTGTCTCCGTGGCGCAATTGGCTAGCGCGATCGGCTGTTAACCGAAAGGTTGGAGGTTCGAGCCCACCCGGTGGTGGCGCGGTGCTTTTTTTCATTGCGCTAATAGCTTTGAAGATATGTTCTGATAGTGTTAGAGTGGAGCAAGGCTGTCTCCGTGGCGCAATGGGCTAGCGCGATCGGCTGTTAACCGAAAGGTTGGAGGTTCGAGCCCACCCGGTGGTGGCGCGGCGCTTTCTATTCTTTGGGCTGATAGCTTTGAATATGTGTTCTGATGGTGGTGAGAGTGAAGCAGGACTGTCTCCGTGGCGCAATTGGCTAGCGCGATCGGCTGTTAACCGAAAGGTTGGAGGTTCGAGCCCACCCGGTGGTGTTGCGGCGCTTTTTTTTCTTTGGGGTGATAGCTCTGAAGAAATGTTTTGACGGTGGTGAGTGTGGAGCAGGACTGTCTTCGTGGCGCAATTGGCTTGCGCGATCGGTTGTTAACCGAAAGGTTGGAGGTTCGAGCCCACCCGATGATGGTGTGGCGCTTTTTTTCTTTGTGCTGATAGCTTTGAAGATATGTTCTGATGGTGGTGAGAGTGAAGCAGGACTGTCTCCGTGGCGCAATTGGCTAGCGCGATTGGCTGTTAACCGAAAGGTTGGAAGTTCGAGCCCACCCGGTGGTGGTGCGGTGCTTTTTTTCTTTGGGCTGATAGTTTTGAAGATATGTTCTGATGGTGGTGAGAGTGGAGCAGGACTGTCTCCGTGGCGCAATTGGCTTGCGCAATCGGCTGTTAACCGAAAGGTTGGAGGTTCGAGCCCTCCCGGTAGTGGTGCGGCGCTTTTTTTTTCTTTGTGCTGATAGCTTTGAAGATATGTTCTGATGGTGGTGAGAGTGGAGCAAGACTGTCCTCGTGGCGCAATGGGCTAGCGCGATCGGCTGTAAACCGAAGGGTTGGAGTTTCGAGCCCTCCCGGGAATGGTGTGTTGCTTTTTACTTTGCACTAATAGCTTTGAAGATATTTTCTGATGGTGGTGAAAGTGGAGCAGGACTGTCTTCGTGGCGCGAATGGCTAGCGCGATCGGCTGTTAACCAAAAGGTTGGAGTTTCGAGCCCACCCGGTGGTGGTGCGGCGCTGTTTTTTGCGCTGATAGTTTGAAGATATGTTCTGATGGTGGTGAGAGTGCAGCAGGACTGTCTTCGTGGCGCAATTGGCTAGCGCGATCGGCTGTTAACCGAAAGGTTGGAGGTTCGAGCCCACGCGGTGGTGCTGCGGCTCTTTTTTTTCTTTGGGGTGATAGCTCTGAAGAAATGTTCTGACGGTGGTGAGAGTGGAGCACGACTGTCTCCGTGGGGCAATAGGCTAGCGCGATCGGCTGTTAACCGGAAGGTTGGAGGTTCGAGCCCACCCGGAGGTGGTGCGGCGCTTTTTTTTTCTTTGGGCTAATAGCTTTGAAGATATGTTCTGATGGTGGTGAGAGTGGAGCACGACTGTCTCCGTTGCGCAGTTGGCTAGCGCGATCGGCTGTTAACCGAAAGGTTGGAGGTTCGAGCCCACGCGGTGATAGTGTGCCGCTTTTTTTTCTTTGTGCTGATAGCTTTGAAGATATGTTCTGATGGTGGTGAGAGTGGAGCAGGACTGTCTCCGTGGCGCAATTGGCTGGCGCGATCGGCTGTTAACCGAAACGTTGGAGGTTCGAGCCGACCCGGTGGTGGTGCGGCGCTTTTTTTTCTTTGCGCTGATAGCTTTGAAGATATGTTCTGATGGTGGTGAGAGTGGAGCAAGACTGTCCCCGTGGCGCAATTGGCTAGCGCGATCGGCTGTTAACCGAAAGGTTGGAGGTTCGAGCCCACCCGGTGGTGGTGCGGCGCTTTTTTTTCTTTGCGCTTGTAGCTTTGAAGATATGTTCTGATGGTGTTGAGAGTGGAGCACGACTGTCTCCGTTGTGCAGTTGGCTAGCGCGATCGGCTGTTAACCGAAAGGTTGGAGGTTCGAGCCCACGCGGTGATGGTGTGCCGCTTTTTTTTCTTTGTGCTGATAGCTTTGAAGATATGTTCTGATGGTGGTGAGAGTGGAGCAGGACTGTCTCCGTGGCGCAATTGGCTGGCGCGATCGGCTGTTAACCGAAACGTTGGAGGTTCGAGCCCACCCGGTGGTGGTGCGGCGTTTTTTTTTTCTTTGTGCTGATAGCTTTGAAGATATGTACTGATGGTGGTGAGTGTGGAGCAAGACTGTCCCCGTGGCGCAATGGGCTAGCGCGATCGGCTGTTAACCGAAAGGTTGGAGTTTCGAGCCCTCCCGGGAGTGGTGTGCTGCTTTTTTCTTTGCACTAATAGCTTTGAAGATATGTTCTGATGGTGGTGAGAGCGGAGCAGGACTGTCTCCGTGGCGCAATTGGCTAACGCGATTGGCTGTTAACCGAAAGGTTGGAGGTTCCAGCCCACCCGGTGGTGGTGCGGTGCTTTTTTTCTTTGGGCTGATAGCTTTGAAGATATGTTCTGATGGTGGTGAGAGTGGAGCAGGACTGTCTCCCTGGCGCAATTGGCTGGCGCGATCGGCTGTTAACCGAAACATTGGAGGTTCGAGCCCACCCGGTGGTGGTGCGGCGCTTTTTTTTCTTTGCGCTGATAGCTTTGAAGATATGTTCTGATGGTGGTGAGAGTGGAGCAAGACTGTCCCCGTGGCGCAATTGGCTAGCGCGATCGGCTGTTAACCGAAAGGTTGGAGGTTCGAGCCCACCCGGTGGTGGTGCGGCGCTTTTTTTTCTTTGCGCTTGTAGCTTTGAAGATATGTTCTGATGGTGTTGAGAGTGGAGCAAGACTGTCTCTGTGGCGCAATTGGCTAGCGCGATCGGCTGTTAACCGAAAGGTTGGAGGTTCGAGCCCACCCGGTGGTGGTGCGGCGCTTTTTTTTCTTTGCGCTTGTAGCATTGAAGATATGTTCTGATGGTGTTGAGAGTGGAGCACGACTGTCTCCGTTGCGCAGTTGGCTAGCGCGATCGGCTGTTAACCGAAAGGTTGGAGGTTCGAGCCCACCCGGTGGTGGCGCGGCGCTTTTTTTTCTTTGCGCTGATAGCTTTGAAGATATGTTCTGATGGTGGTGAGAGTGGACCAGGACTGTCTCCGTGGCGCAATCGGCTAGCGCGATCGGCTGTGAACTGAAAGGTTGGAGGTTCGAGCCCACCCGGTGGTGGTGCGGCGCTTTTTTTTTTTGGGGTGATAGCTCTGAAGAAATGTTTTGACGGTGGTGAGTGTGGAGCAGGACTGTCTCCGTGGCGCAATTGGCTTGCGCGATCGGCTGTTAACCGAAAGGTTGGAGGTTCGAGCCCACCCGATGATGGTGTGGCGCTTTTTTTTCTTTGTGCTGATAGCTTTGAAGATATGTTCTGATGGTGGTGAGAGTGAAGCAGGGCTGTCTCCGTGGCGCAATTGGCTAGCGCGATTGGCTGTTAACCGAAAGGCTGGAAGTTCGAGCCCACCCGGTGGTGGTGCGGTGCTTTTTTTCTTTAGGCTGATAGCTTTGAAGATATGTTCTGATGGTGGTGAGAGTGGAGCAGGACTGTCTCCGTGGCGCAATTGGCTTGCACAATCGGCTGTTAACCGAAAGGTTGGAGGTTCGAGCCCACCCGGTGGTGGTGCGGCGCTTTTTTTTCTTTGCGCTGATAGCTTTGTAGATATTTTCTGATAGTGGTGAGAGTGGAGCAACACTGTCCCCGTGGCGCAATGGGTTAGCGCGATCGGCTGTTAACCGAAAGGTTGGAGGTTCGAGCCCACCCGAAGGTGGCGCGGCGCTTTTTTTCTTTGCGCTAATAGCTTTGAAGATATGTTCTGATGGTGGTGAGAGTGAAGCAGGACTGTCTCCCTGGCGCAATTGGCTAGCGCGATCGGCTGTTAACCGAAAGGTTGGAGTTTCGAGCCCACCCGGTGGTGGTGCGGCGCTTTTTTCTCTTTGTGCTGATAGCTTTGAAGATATGTTCCGATGGTGGTGAGAGTGGAGCAGGACTGTCTTTGTGGCGCTATTGGCTAACGCGATTGGCTGTTAACCGAAAGGTTGGAGGTTCGAGCCCACCCGGAGGTGGTGCGGCGCTTTTTTTTCTTTGCGCTCGTAGCTTTGAAGATATGTTCTGATGGTGTTGAGCGTGGAGCAAGACTGTCTCCGTGGCGCAATTGGCTAGCGCGATCGGCTGTTAACCGAAAGGTTGGAGGTTCGAGCCCACCCGGTGGTGGTGCGGCGCAATTTTTCTTTGCGCTGATAGCTTTGAAGATATGTTCTGATGGTGGTGAGAGTGGAGCAAGACTGTCCCCGTGGCGCATTGGGTTAGCGCGATCGGCTGTTAACCGAAAGGTTGGAGGTTCGAGCCCACCCGGTGGTGGCGCGGCGCTTTTTTTCTTTGGGCTAATAGCTTTGAAGATATGTTCTGATGGTGGTGAGAGTGGAGCAGGACTGTCTCCGTGGCGCAATTGGCTAGCGCGATTGGCTGTTAACCGAAAGGTTGGAGGTTCGAGCCCACCCGGTGGTGGTGCGGTGCTTTTTTTTCTTTGGGCTGATGGCTTTGAAGATATGTTCTGATGGTGGTGAGAGTGGAGCAAGACTGTCCCCGTGGCGCATTGGGTTAGCGCGATCGGCTGTTAACCGAAAGGTTGGAGGTTCGAGCCCACCCGGTGGTGGCGCGGCGCTTTTTTTCTTTGCGCTAATAGCTTTGAAGATATGTTCTGATGGTGGTGAGAGTGGAGCAGGACTGTCTCCGTGGCGCAATTTGCTAGCGCGATTGGCTGTTAACCGAAAGGTTGGAGGTTCGAGCCCACCCGGTGGTGGCGCGGTGCTTTTTTTTCTTTGGGCTGATGGCTTTGAAGATATGTTCTGATGGTGGTGAGAGTGGAGCAGGACTGTCTCCATGGCGCAATTGGCTAGCGCGATCGGCTGTTAACCGAAAGGTTGGAGTTTCGAGCCTACCCGGTGGTGGTGCGGCGCTTTTTTTCTTTGGGGTGATAGCTCTGAAGAAATGTTTTGACGGTGGTGAGTGTGGAGCAGGACTGTCTCCGTGGTGCAATTGGCGAGTGCGATCAGCTGTTATCCGAAAGGTTGAAGGTTCGAGCCCACCCGGTGGTGGTGCGGCGCTTTTTTTTTCTTTGGGCTGATAGCTTTGAAGATATGTTCTGATGGTGGTGAGAGTGGAGCAAGACTGTCCCCGTGGCGCAATGGGCAAGCGCGATCGGCTGTTAACCGAAAGGTTGGAGGTTCGAGCCCACCCGGTGATGGTGTGGCGCTTTTTTCTTTGCACTATTAGCTTTGAAGATATGTTCTGATGGTGGTGAAAATGGAGCAGGACTGTCTCCGTGGCGCAATTGGCTAGCGCGATCGGCTGTTAACCGAAAGGTTGGAGGTTCGAGCCCACCCGGTGGTGGCGCGGTGCTTTTTTTCTTTGCGCTAATAGCTTTGAAGATATGTTCTGATAGTGTTAGAGTGGAGCAAGGCTGTCTCCGTGGCGCAATGGGCTAGCGCGATCGGCTGTTAACCGAAAGGTTGGAGGTTCGAGCCCACCCGGTGGTGGCGCGGCGCTTTCTATTCTTTGGGCTGATAGCTTTGAATATGTGTTCTGATGGTGGTGAGAGTGAAGCAGGACTGTCTCCGTGGCGCAATTGGCTAGCGCGATCGGCTGTTAACCGAAAGGTTGGAGGTTCGAGCCCACCCGGTGGTGTTGCGGCGCTTTTTTTTCTTTGGGGTGATAGCTCTGAAGAAATGTTTTGACGGTGGTGAGTGTGGAGCAGGACTTTCTCCGTGGCGCAATTGGCTTGCGCGATCGGTTGTTAACCGAAAGGTTGGAGGTTCGAGCCCACCCGATGATGGTGTGGCGCTTTTTTTCTTTGTGCTGATAGCTTTGAAGATATGTTCTGATGGTGGTGAGAGTGAAGCAGGACTGTCTCCGTGGCGCAATTGGCTAGCGCGATTGGCTGTTAACCGAAAGGTTGGAAGTTCGAGCCCACCCGGTGGTGGTGCGGTGCTTTTTTTCTTTGGGCTGATAGTTTTGAAGATATGTTCTGATGGTGGTGAGAGTGGAGCAGGACTGTCTCCGTGGCGCAATTGGCTTGCGCAATCGGCTGTTAACCGAAAGGTTGGAGGTTCGAGCCCACCCGGTAGTGGTGCGGCGCTTTTTTTTTCTTTGTGCTGATAGCTTTGAAGATATGTTCTGATGGTGGTGAGAGTGGAGCAAGACTGTCCTCGTGGCGCAATGGGCTAGCGCGATCGGCTGTAAACCGAAGGGTTGGAGTTTCGAGCCCTCCCGGGAATGGTGTGTTGCTTTTTACTTTGCACTAATAGCTTTGAAGATATTTTCTGATGGTGGTGAAAGTGGAGCAGGACTGTCTTCGTGGCGCGAATGGCTAGCGCGATCGGCTTTTAACCGAAAGGTTGGAGGTTCGAGCCCACCCGGTGGAGGTGCGGCGCTTTTTTTCTTTGCGCTATTAGCTTTGAAGATATGTTCTGATGGTGTTGAGAGTGGAGCAAGGCTATCTCCGTGGCGCAATGGGCTAGCGCGATCGGCTGTTAACCGAAAGGTTGGAGGTTCGAGCCCACCCGGTGGTGGTGCGGCGCTTTTTTTTCTTTGTGCTGATAGCTTTGAAGATATGTTCTGATGGTGGTAAGAGTGGAGCACGACTGCCTCCGTGGCGCAATTGGCGAGTGCGATCAGCTGTTATCCGAAAGGTTGAAGGTTCGAGCCCACCCGGTGGTGGTGCGGCGCTTTTTTTTTTCTTTGGGCTGATAGCTTTGAAGATATGTTCTGATGGTGGTGAGAGTGGAGCAAGACTGTCCCCGTGGCGCAATGGGCATGCGCGATCGGCTGTTAACCAAAAGGTTGGAGTTTCGGGCCCACCCGGTGGTGGTGCGGCGCTGTTTTTTGCGCTGATATTTTGAAGATATGTTCTGATGGTGGTGAGAGTGCAGCAGGACTGTCTTCGTGGCGCAATTGGCTAGCGCGATCGGCTGTTAACCGAAAGGTTGGAGGTTCGAGCCCACGCGGTGGTGCTGCGGCTCTTTTTTTTCTTTGGGGTGATAGCTCTGAAGAAATGTTCTGACGGTGGTGAGAGTGGAGCACGACTGTCTCCGTGGGGCAATAGGCTAGCGCGATCGGCTGTTAACCGGAAGGTTGGAGGTTCGAGCCCACCCGGAGGTGGTGCGGCGCTTTTTTTTTCTTTGGGCTAATAGCTTTGAAGATATGTTCTGATGGTGGTGAGAGTGGAGCACGACTGTCTCCGTTGCGCAGTTGGCTAGCGCGATCGGCTGTTAACCGAAAGGTTGGAGGTTCGAGCCCACGCGGTGATGGTGTGCCGCTTTTTTTTCTTTGTGCTGATAGCTTTGAAGATATGTTCTGATGGTGGTGAGAGTGGAGCAGGACTGTCTCCGTGGCGCAATTGGCTAGCGCGATTACCTGTTGACCGAAAGGTTGGAGGTTCGAGCCCACCCGGTGGTGGTGCGGTGCTTTTTTTCTTTGGGCCGATAGCTTTGAAGATATGTTCTGATTGTGGTGAGAGTAGAGCAGGACTGTCTCCGTGGCGCAATTGGCTTGCGCGATCGGCTGTTAACCGAAAGGTTGGAGGTTCGAGCCCACCCGGTGGTGGTGCGGCGTTTTTTTTTTCTTTGTGCTGATAGCTTTGAAGATATGTACTGATGGTGGTGAGTGTGGAGCAAGACTGTCCCCGTGGCGCAATGGGCTAGCGCGATCGGCTGTTAACCGAAAGGTTGGAGTTTCGAGCCCACCCGGTGGTGGTGCGGCGCTGTTTTTTGCGCTGATATTTTGAAGATATGTTCTGATGGTGGTGAGAGTGCAGCAGGACTGTCTTCGTGGCGCAATTGGCTAGCGCGATCGGCTGTTAACCGAAAGGTTGGAGGTTCGAGCCCACGCGGTGGTGCTGCGGCTCTTTTTTTTCTTTGGGGTGATAGCTCTGAAGAAATGTTCTGACGGTGGTGAGAGTGGAGCACGACTGTCTCCGTGGGGCAATAGGCTAGCGCGATCGGCTGTTAACCGGAAGGTTGGAGGTTCGAGCCCACCCGGAGGTGGTGCGGCGCTTTTTTTTTCTTTGGGCTAATAGCTTTGAAGATATGTTCTGATGGTGGTGAGAGTGGAGCACGACTGTCTCCGTTGCGCAGTTGGCTAGCGCGATCGGCTGTTAACCGAAAGGTTGGAGGTTCGAGCCCACGCGGTGATGGTGTGCCGCTTTTTTTTTGTGCTGATAGCTTTGAAGATATGTTCTGATGGTGGTGAGAGTGGAGCAGGACTGTCTCCGTGGCGCAATTGGCTAGCGCGATTACCTGTTGACCGAAAGGTTGGAGGTTCGAGCCCACCCGGTGGTGGTGCGGTGCTTTTTTTCTTTGGGCCGATAGCTTTGAAGATATGTTCTGATTGTGGTGAGAGTAGAGCAGGACTGTCTCCGTGGCGCAATTGGCTTGCGCGATCGGCTGTTAACCGAAAGGTTGGAGGTTCGAGCCCACCCGGTGGTGGTGCGGCGTTTTTTTTTTCTTTGTGCTGATAGCTTTGAAGATATGTACTGATGGTGGTGAGTGTGGAGCAAGACTGTCCCCGTGGCGCAATGGGCTAGCGCGATCGGCTGTTAACCGAAAGGTTGGAGTTTCGAGCCCTCACGGGAGTGGTGTGCTGCTTTTTTCTTTGCACTAAAGCTTTGAAGATATGTTCTGATGGTGGTGAGAGCGGAGCAGGACTGTCTCCGTGGCGCAATTGGCTAGCGCGATCGGCTGTTAACCGAAAGGTTGGATGTTCGAGCCCACCCGGTGGTGGTGCGGCGCTTTTTTTCTTTGCGCTAATAGCTTTGAAGATATGTTCTGATGGTGTTGAGATTGGAGCAAGGCTGTCTCCGTGGCGCAATGGGCTAGCGCGATCAGCTGTTAACTGAAAGGTTGGAGTTTCGATCCCTCCCAGGAGTGGTGTGTTGCTTTTTTCTTTGTGGTAATAGCTTTGAAGATATGTTCTGATGGTGGTGAGAGTGGAGCAGGACTGTCTCCATGGCGCAATTGGCTAGCGCGATCGGCTGTTAACCGAAAGGTTGGAGTTTCGAGCCCACCCGGTGGTGGTGCGGCGCTTTTTTCTCTTTGTGCTGATAGCTTTGAAGATATGTTCTGATGGTGGTGAGAGTGGAGCAGTACTGTCTCCATGGCGCAATTGGCTTGCGCGATCGGCTGTTAACCGAAAGGTTGGAGGTTCGAGCCCACCCGGTGGTGGTGCGGCGTTTTTTTTTCTTTGTGCTGATAGCTTTGAAGATATGTTCTGATGGTGTTGAGAGTGGAGCGAGACTGTCTCCGTGGCGCAATTGGCTAGCGCGATCGGCTGTTAACCGAAAGGTTGGAGGTTCGAGCCCACCCGGTGGTGGTGCGGCGCTTTTTTTTGCGCTGATAGCTTTGAAGATATGTTCTGATGGTGGTGAGAGTAGAGCAAGACTGTCCCCGTGGCGCATTGGGTTAGCGCGATCGGCTGTTAACCGAAAGGTTGGAGGTTCGAGCCCACCCGGTGGTGGCGCGGCGCTTTTTTTCTTTGCGCTAATAGCTTTGAAGATATGTTCTGATGGTGGTGAGAGTGGAGCAGGACTGTCTCCGTGGCGCAATTGGCTTGCGCGATCGGCTGTTAACCAAAAGGTTGGAGGTTCGAGCCCTCCCAGGAGTGGTGTGTTTCTTTTTTCTTTGTGGTAATAGCTTTGAAGATAATCTTACAAGAAAACGTATATTTACAGATATTTACAACGATTACACGCGATGACAATGCCTGGCGCACTGGCGGGCTGGAACCAGTCTCTATCCACTTCGTAGTCTTCTCTTTTTGCCAGGGACCCTCTACCGCTTTATGCCCCAATCCCACTACTGCCTTGTGGCACTACCCCGCGGCGTCAAAGCGCCGACCCGGCGCTTGTCACGAAAGGGGAGTGTTGGGTGACACATAAGGCTTCAGTCTTACGACGTGCACAACAGTGGATGGTGGTGGCATTGAGTGCGCTTCGTCGACGACTCGCTGTATCTCGTAGGAGAGGTTGCTGATCTTGCGAAGGACTTTGTATGGTCCGTCATAGCGAAATAAAAGTTTTTCGGAGAGGCCGATGTGACGACATTGGGTCCACAAGAGTACGAGAGAACCTGGTGCATACGAAACTTCACGGTGGTGACGATCGTATCGATATTTCTGAGAGGCTTGAGAAAGCATGAGTCGTTCTCGGGCAATCTGTCGTGCTGCGTCGGCTCGCTCTATGGCATCGCGGACGTATGTGACAGGGGAGCTTGAACCAGCGGGAAGGAGTGTATCAAGAGGCAGCGAGGGTTCCCGTCCATAAAGAAGGTAGAACGGGGAAGAGCCTGCGGTGTCATGTCTGGAGGAGTTGTAAGCGAAGGTGACGTAGGGTAACGTTGCGTCCCAGTCACGGTGGTCTGGAGAAACATACATTGACAACATGTCCGTGATAGTGCGATTCAGGCGCTCTGTAAGTCCATTAGTTTGTGGATGGTATGCCGTTGTGAACTTGTGGTTCGTGGAACAGGAACGTACGATATCCTGGACGATGCGAGATAAAAAGTATCGGCCTTGGTCAGTAACGAGCTGTCGAGGAGCGCCGTGATGCAATATGATGTCATGTAGCAGAAAGTCGGCGACATCGGTAGCGCAGCTGGTTGGAAGAGCGCGGGTGATCGCATAACGTGTCGCGTAGTCGGTCGCCACGGCAACCCATTTGTTCCCTGATGCAGAAGTGAGAAATGGCCCGAGAAGGTCGAGCCCTACGCGGTAGAATGGTTCAGCAGGGATATCAATAGGGTTAAGAAGGCCAGCTGGAAGCGATGTTGGTCGTTTTCGACGTTGACAAAGGTCGCAGCTGGCAACATACTTTTGCACAGTGCGATATAGGCGTGGCCAGAAAAAACGGCGCCGGACGCGATCATAAGTGCGAGTGACTCCCAGGTGACCGGCGGCAGGTTCATCGTGAAGCTGTCGGAGAACATCTACACGCAAATGGGAAGGCACGACGAGAAGGTGGTCAGGGCCGTTAGGGCGCATGTTGTGGCGGTAGAGAACTCCTACATGAAGGAAATACAAGTTCAGAGAAGTGGGTGGAGTAGCGGAACTCAGGCTTTCTATGATGGGAAGTAAATCCGGGTCGCGGCGTTGCTCAGAAGCTATATCAAGAAAGTCTGATATTGATAAGACGCAAGCCTCCGTAGCTCTCTCTGTGGCGTCTGGTGGATCCACTGGATACCGTGACAGGCAGTCGGCGTCTTGATGGAGGTGACCAGATTTATACACGACCGAGAAGGTGTATTCTTGGAGGCGTAGAGACCAACGACCGAGACGTCCCGTGGGATCCTTTAGCGAGGAAAGCCAGCAGAGTGCATGGTGATCAGTTACAACAGTAAAACTGCGGCCGAAGAGGTACGGGCGAAATTTAGCGACAGCCCAAACAAGAGCAAGACACTCTCTTTCGGTGATTGAATAGTTCCTCTCGGCAGGGGATAAAAGGCGGCTGGCGTAGGCGATGACACAGTCACGTCCATGCTGACGCTGAGCTAAAACAGCACCAATTCCGTGGCCACTCGCGTCCGTACGAACTTCTGTCGGGGCAGTCTGATCGAAGTGGGCAATTATTGGCGTAGTCGTGAGGGCTGCAATGAGCGCCGAAAATGCAGCACTCTGAGGCGAATTCCAAGTAAATGGGACGTCTTTTTTAAGAAGCTCGGTGAGAGGCCGCGCAATATCGGCGAAATTTCGGATGAAGCGGCGAAAATAGGAGCACAAACCAAGGAAGCTCCGGACATCCTTATGAGAAGAGGGCACGGGAAATTGAGTCAATGCGCGAATTTTGTCCGGATCGGGCTGTACCCCAGATGCGTTAACGAGGTGACCAAGTACAGTTATTTCGCGACGGCCGAAACGGCATTTGGAAGAGTTCAGCTGAAGACCAGCGTTGCGAAATACTTGGAGAATACTGGACAGTCGCTCTAGATGGCTTGCGAACGTCGGTGAAAAAACAATTTTATCATCCAAGTAGCATAAGCAAAACCATTTGAAGCCGCGCAGAAGGGAGTCCATCATGCGCTCAAAGGTGGCCGGCGCATAACAAAGCCCAAACGGCATTACTTTAAATTGATATAACCCATCGGGGGTTACAAATGCTGTTTTTTCTCGGTCCCGTGGGTCAACAGCGATCTGCCAATAACCAGATCGAAGGTCAATGGACGAGAAAAACTTTGCGCCATGAAGGCAGTCAAGGGCGTCATCTATTCTTGGTAAAGGGTAAACGTCCTTCTTAGTGACCTTGATGAGATGTCTATAGTCGACACAAAATCGCCATGTGTTGTCCTTCTTCTTGACAAGCACTACCGGGGATGCCCACGGACTAGATGAGTGTTCGACGACGCCTTTGGCGAGCATTTTCTCGACCTCTTTCTGGATGACAGAGTGTTCGGCGGCCGAGACGCGGTAAGGGCGGCGATGAATTGGGTTGGCATCGCCGGTGTTGATGTGATGGGTCACAACTGATGTCTGGCCTAAAGGGCGGTTGTCAAGATCGAATATGTCCGCATAGGATGTCAACAGACGGTGGAGGTCTTGTGCTTCGGAGGGCGAAAGATCTGGCGCTATCATTTTGGCAATGTCAATGCTTGACAGGTTGGGCGCAGTGAGCAAGTTGACATGTGGAGTAGGTTGCTGAGCCGACAGTTCAGAAATATCACACTCTTGCAGCGACGACATGACGCCTAGTTTAATACCAGCAGGCAGCACATGCGTGGAGAAACCAAAGTTCAAAAGAGACAAATGGGTCTGATTGTGGCATACTCTCACCACGGTGTGCGGGACAGCAATGGAGTGCTTTAGCACAACGTCGGTAATAGGTGAAACGACATATTTACCATCGCGCACAGGCGGATCACACACGAGCTGCACGTAAGTCGCGGCTTGCGGCGGAAGATGCAGGAACTCGGTGGCACAAAGGCGACTTTGAGCGTTATGGGCAACAGCGGCGTCAAAAGGCAGTTCCAACTGAAGAAGACCTGTTGAGCAGTCGATAAGGGCGGAGTGCGCAGAGAGAAAGTCGAGGCCAAGAATCACGTCATGTGGGCACTGCTCAAGCACGGTGAACAATACGACGGTCTGGCGCCCAGCAATACATACGCGAGAAGTACACATGCCGAGAACGGCAGATGTGCTCCCATCGGCAAGCATTACTGCACACTTAATAGGAGGCGTGATCACTTTTCGCAGTTTAGTACAGAGAGCAGCGCTCATGACTGAAACTTGTGCACCAGTGTCTATCAGGGCTGTAACGGTAACATCATCCACCAAAAGGTCCAAAATATTGCGGCGTGTAGGAATCGTCAACAGAGGATTTGCAGAATGGGTCGTTAATGCAGCGTCACCTCCGGGAGCTGCATGGTCTAGTTTCCCGAGGTTGAGGGCCCAGGTCGTGCAGGGGACCTGGATCGAGAAATCATCGGCGAGAGAGATCGGCGGCCTTGGGGTGAAGGCGACCGGCTGAACCTTCGGCCCTGAACGTTAGTAGGAGCAGGCTGTGGATCGTACGAAGTAGAAAAGCGGCGAGAACTGCCTTCAAAGCGACGCCATGTCCCAGTGTTCCAAGATGAATTGGATGACCAACGATTGCGACAGTAGCGTGCAATGTGGCCGGCGCGGGAGCAGTGAAAGCAGATTGGTCTATCATCCGACGTTCTCCATTCAGCAGGGTTCCGGTAGCGGGAAGGGTAGCGTGAAGGGTACACCGGAATCTGGTTAACAGAAGCCGAGCTCTCGGTGGTGCGAACAGCGCAAACAGGTGTGATGCCGAGATTTGCTATTTCTTGGCGAACGACGGCTTGGATGAGGGAGACGGTGGATGCGTTGTCTTGAGGACCGTCAGAGGCGATGGCTGCAGGAGCCATTGCATCGAGTTCGCGACGAACGATTCGGGTGACATTTTCGGACGATGTAGCTTGCGTGAACTTGGGGCTGTATTCACAGGTCGAAGTGGCTGCAGTATTAGGCAGACGCGCAAACTGGCGGGTTATGCGACGGTTCTTGGCGTGCTCGAAGCGCTGACACTCCTTCACAACTGCGTCGACGGTGGCGCAATCTTTAACGATCAACAGATTGAACGCGTCATCGGCAATTCCCTTCAATATGTGAGCGATTTTGTCAGTTTCGCTCATGTTCTCGTCCACCTTTCGACAGAGGCCCAATACGTCCTGTATGTAAGATACATACGATTCTGTCGATGTCTGCACGCGACATTCCAGGTCTTTCCTCGCGGCCTGCTGTCGCCCAAATGGCCTGCTGAATAACTCGAGAAGCTTCAGTTTGCAAACGTCCCAGCTGGTCAACTCCGACTCGTGCGTCTCATACCAGGTGAGCGCCGTATCCCGCAAGTAAAATACAACGTTGGCCAGCATCAACGTAGGGTCCCACCTATAGTATTCGCTCACGCGCTCGTACAAAGCGACCCAATCTTCAACATTCACCTTGTCCTTGCCTGTGCCCGAGAAGGTTCCAGGGGTCTCGTGGAGGCAGGAGAATCAGAGGAGGCAGCTGCTGCTGCTGGTGCTGGTGCTGCTGGTGCTGCTGGTGCTGGTGCTGGTGCTGCTGCTGCTGCTGCTGCTGCAGCTGCGGCTGCAGCTGCGGCTGCTGTTGCTCTTGTGAGTGGGCCTGTTGAGCCATTGCAGAAAAATGAAGGTGGCGACCACTCCGAAGTTCCGTGTTGGTTTGCCGGAAAAGCCAGGTAGGCGTACCCCGCACCTCCACCAATAATCTTACAAGAAAACGTATATTTACAGATATTTACAACGATTACACGCGATGACAATGCCTGGCGCACTGGCGGGCTGGAACCAGTCTCTATCCACTTCGTAGTCTTCTCTTTTTGCCAGGGACCCTCTACCGCTTTATGCCCCAATCCCACTACTGCCTTGTGGCAATATGTTCTGATGGTGGTGAGAGTGGAGCAGGACTGTCTCCCTGGCGCAATTGGCTAGCGCGATCGGCTGTTAACCGAAAGGTTGGAGGTTCGAGCACACCCGGTGGTGGTGCGGCGCTTTTTTTTCTTTGCGCTGATAGCTTTGAAGATATGTTCTGATGGTGGTGAGGGTGGAGCAAGACTGTCCCCGTGGCGCAATTGGCTAGCGCGATCGGCTGTTAACCGAAAGGTTGGAGGTTCGAGCCCACCTGGTGGTGGTGCGGCGCTTTTTTTTCTTTGCGCTTGTAGCTTTGAAGATATGTTCTGATGGTGGTGAGAGTGGAGCAGGACTGTCTCCGTGGCGCAATTGGCTAGCGCGATTACCTGTTGACCGAAAGGTTGGAGGTTCGAGCCCACCCGGTGGTGCTGCGGCTCTTTTTTTTCTTTGGGGTGATAGCTCTGAAGAAATGTTCTGACGGTGGTGAGAGTGGAGCACGACTGTCTCCGTGGGGCAATAGGCTAGCGCGATCGGCTGTTAACCGAAAGGTTGGAGGTTCGAGCCCACCCGGAGGTGGTGCGGCGCTTTTTTTTTCTTTGGGCTGATAGCTTTGAAGATATGTTCTGATGGTGGTGAGAGTGGAGCACGACTGTCTCCGTGGCGCATTTGGCTAGCGCGATCGGCTGTTAACCGAAAGGTTAGAGGTTCGAGCCCACGCGGTGATGGTGTGCCGCTTTTTTTCTTTGTGCTGATAGCTTTGAAGATATGTTCTGATGGTGGTGAGAGTGGAGCAGGACTGTCTCCGTGGCGCAATTGGCTAGCGCGATTACCTGTTGACCGAAAGGTTGGAGGTTCGAGCCCACCCGGTGGTGGTGCGGTGCTTTTTTTCTTTGGGCCGATAGCTTTGAAGATATGTTCTGATGGTGGTGAGAGTAGAGCAGGACTGTCTCCGTGGCGCAATTGCCTTGCGCGATCGGCTGTTAACCGAAAGGTTGGAGGTTCGAGCCCACCCGGTGGTGGTGCGGCGTTTTTTTTTCTTTGTGCTGATAGCTTTGAAGATATGTACTGATGGTGGTGAGAGTGGAGCAAGACTGTCCCCGTGGCGCAATGGGCTAGCGCGATCGGCTGTTAACCGAAAGGTTGGAGTTTCGAGCCCTCCCGGGAGTGGTGTGCTGCTTTTTTCTTTGCACTAATAGTTTTGAAGATATGTTCTGATGGTGGTGAGAGTGGAGCAGGACTGTCTCCGTGGCGCAATTGGCTAGCGCGATCGGCTGTTAACCGAAAGGTTGGATGTTCGAGCCCACCCGGTGGTGGTGCGGCGCTTTTTTTCTTTGCGCTAATAGCTTTGAAGATATGTTCTGATGGTGTTGAGATTGGAGCAAGGCTGTCTCCGTGGCGCAATGGGCTGCCGCGATCAGCTGTTAACCGAAAGGTTGGAGTTTCGAGCCCTCCCAGGAGTGGTGTGTTGCTTTTTTCTTTGTGGTAATAGCTTTGAAGATATGTTCTGACGGTGGTGAGAGTGGAGCAGGACTGTCTCCATGGTGCAATTGGCTAGCGCGATCGGCTGTTAACCGAAAGGTTGGAGTTTCGAGCCCACCCGGTGGGGGTGCGGCGCTTTTTTCTCTTTGTGCTGATAGCTTTGAAGATATGTTCTGATGGTGGTGAGAGTGGAGCAGGACTGTCTCTGTGGCGCAATTGGCTAACGCGATTGGCTGTTAACCGAAAGGTTGGAGGTTCGAGCCCACCCGGTGGTGGTGCGGCGCTTTTTTTTCTTTGCGCTTGTAGCTTTGAAGATATGTTCTGATGGTGTTGAGAGTGGAGCAAGACTGTCTCCGTGGCGCAATTGGCTAGCGCGATCGGCTGTTAACCGAAAGGTTGGAGGTTCGAGCCCACCCAGTGGTGGTGCGGCGCTTTTTTTTCTTTGCGCTGATAGCTTTGAAGATATGTTCTGATGGTGGTGAGAGTGGAGCAAGACTGTCCCCGTGGCGCATTGGGTTAGCGCGATCGGCTGTTAACCGAAAGGTTGGAGGTTCGAGCCCACCCGGTGGTGGCGCGGCGCTTTTTTTCTTTGCGCTAATAGCTTTGAAGATATGTTCTGATGGTGGTGAGAGTGGAGCAGGACTGTCTCCGTGGCGCAATTGGCTTGCGCGATCGGCTGTTAACCAAAAGGTTGGAGGTACGAGCCCTCCCAGGAGTGGTGTGTTGCTTTTTTCTTTGTGGTAATAGCTTTGAAGATATGTTCTGATGGTGGTGAGAGTGGAGCAGGACTGTCTCCATGGCGCAATTGGCTAGCGCGATCGGCTGTTAACCGAAAGGTTGGAGTTTCGAGCCTACCCGGTGGTGGTGCGGCGCTTTTTTTTCTTTGTGCTGATAGCTTTGAAGATATGTTCTCATGGTGGTGAGAGTGGAGCAGGACTGTTTTCCGTGGCGCAATTGGCTAGCGCGATTGGCTGTTAAACGAAAGGTTGGAGGTTCGAGCCCACCCGGTGGTGGTGCGGTGCTTTTTTTTCTTTGGGCTGATAGCTTTGAAGATATGTTCTGATGGTGGTGAGAGTGGAGCAGGACTGTCTCCCTGGCGCAATTGGCTAGCGCGATCGCCTGTTAACCGAAAGGTTGGAGGTTCGAGCACACCCGGTGGTGGTGCGGCGCTTTTTTTTCTTTGCGCTGATAGCTTTGAAGATATGTTCTGATGGTGGTGAGGGTGGAGCAAGACTGTCCCCGTGGCGCAATTGGCCAGCGCGATCGGCTGTTAACCGAAAGGTTGGAGGTTCGAGCCCACCCGGTGGTGGTGCGGCGCTTTTTTTTTCTTTGCGCTTGTAGCTTTGAAGGTATGTTCTGATGGTGTTGAGAGTGGAGCAAGACTGTCTCCATGGCGCAATTGGCTAGCGCGATCGGCTGATAACCGAAAGGTTGGAGTTTCGAGCCCACCCGGTGGTGGTGCGGCGCTTTTTCTTCTTTGGGCTGATAGCTCTGAAGAAATGTTCTGACGGTGGTGAGAGTGGAGCAGGACTGTCTCCGTGGCGCAATTGGCTAGCGCGATCAACTTTTAACCGAAAGGCTGGAGGTTC
The DNA here is from genome assembly GCF_043290135.1 of Rhipicephalus microplus. Taxonomy (NCBI): domain Eukaryota; kingdom Metazoa; phylum Arthropoda; class Arachnida; order Ixodida; family Ixodidae; genus Rhipicephalus; species Rhipicephalus microplus. The sequence continues at coordinate 351,178 of NW_027464652.1, forward strand.
GAGCCCACCCGGTGGTGGTGCGGCGCTTTTTTTTTCTTTGGGGCGATAGCTCTGAAGAAATGGTCTGACGGTGGTGAGAGTGAAGCACGACTGTCTCTGTGGCGCAATTGGCTAGCGCGATCGGCTGTTAACCGAAAGGTTGTAGGTTCGAGCCCACCCGGTGGTGGTGCGGCGCTTTTTTTCTTTAGGCTGATAGCTCTGAAGAAATGTTCTGACGGTGGTGAGAGTGGAGCAGACTGTCCCCGTGGCGCCATTGGCTAGCGCGATCGGCTTTTAACCAAAAAGTTGGAGGTTCGAGCCCTCCCGGGTGGGGTGTGTTGCTTTTTTCTTTGCGATGATAGCTTTGAAGATATTTTCTGATGTTGGTGAGCGTGGAGCACGATTGTCTCCGTGGCGCAATTGGCTAGCGCGATCGGCCGTTAACCAAAAGGGTGGAGGTTCGAGCCCACCCGGTAATGGTGCGGCGCTTTTTTTTTCTTTGGGCTGATAGCTTGAAAGATATGTTCTAATGGTGGTGAGAGTGGAACAGGACTGTCTCCGTGGAGCAATTGGCCAGCGCGATCGGCTGTTAACCGAAAAGTTGGAGGTTCGAGCCCTCCCGGGAGTGGTGTGTTGCTTTTTTCTTTGTGCTGATAGCTTTGAAGATATGTTCTGATGGTGGTAAGAGTGGAGCACGACTGCCTCCGTGGCGCAATTGGCTAGTGCGATCGGCTGTTAACCGAAAGGTTGAAGGTTCGAGCCCACCCGGTGGTGGTGCGGCGCTTTTTTTTCTTTGGGCTGATAGCTTTGATGATATGTTCTGATGGTGGTGAGAGTGGAGCAAGACTGTCCCCGTGGCGCAATGGGCAAGCGCGATCGGCTGTTAACCAAAAGGTTGGAATTTCGAGCCCACCCGGTGGTGGTGCTGCGCTTTTTTTGCGCTGATAGTTTGAAGATATGTTCTGATGGTGGTGAGAGTGGAGCGCGATCGGCTGTTAACCGAAAGGTTGGAATTTCGAGCCCTCCCGGGAGTGGTGTGTTGCTTTTTTCTTTGCGGTAATAGCTTTGAAGATATGTTCTGATGGTGGTGAGAGTGCAGCAGGACTGTCTTCGTGGCGCAATTGGCTAGCGCGATCGGCTGTTAACCGAAAGGTTGGAGGTTCGAGCCAACCCGGTGGTGTTGCGGCGCTTTTTTTTCTTTGTGGTAATAGCTTTGAAGATATGTTCTGATGGTGGTGAGAGTGGAGCAGGACTGTCTCCATGGCGCAATTGGCTAGCGCGATCGCCTGTTAACCGAAAGGTTGGAGTTTCGAGCCCACCCGGTGGTGGTGCGGCGCTTTTTTTTCTTTGGGGTGATAGCTCTGAAGAAATGTTTTGACGGTGGTGAGTGTGGAGCAGGACTGTCTCCGTGGCGCAATTGGCTTGCGCGATCGGCTGTTAACCGAAAGGTTGGAGGTTCGAGCCCACCCGATGATGGTGTGGCGCTTTTTTTTTCTTTGTGCTGATAGCTTTGAAGATATGTTCTGATGGTGGTGAGAGTGAAGCAGGACTGTCTCCGTGGCGCAATTGGCTGTTAACCGAAAGGTTGGAAGTTCGAGCCCACCCGGTGGTGGCGCGGTGCTTTTTTTCTTTAGGCTGATAGCTTTGAAGATATGTTCTGATGGTGGTGAGAGTGGAGCAGGACTGTCTCCGTGGCGCAATTGGCTTGCGCAATCGGCTGTTAACCAAAAGGTTGGAGTTTCGAGCCCACCCGGTGGTGGTGCGGGGCTTTTTTTTGCGCTGATAGTTTGAAGATACCCAGGCAGATCTTGGACCAACATCGGCTAACATCGGCACCGACGTCGGGCCGACGTCGGAAGTGCAACTTCTTCCAATGTCGGGCCGACGTTCAAGCCAATGATGGACCGACGTTTTGCCGATGTTTTAGCCAGTATGCAACCAACATTGGGCCGACGAAGGCCCATCGTATTGCCGACAAAGCTGCCAATGTTCGGCCAACATTGGGCCATATTTCAGCCAATCACATGCCATTTTTACGCCGATGTTTGCTGCACGACGAATATTGGCTACGGATGTGCGACCGACATTGGACCAATCCAGGGCCACATTGCAGCCCATCAAATGCCGTTATTACACCGATGTTTCCTGCACGACGAATATTGGCTACTGATTGGCTTGCCATTATGTAACCATTATTAGTAGGGAATTTTTCTTACCGGAATATTTAAACAATATGCCTCGATGACCCGCTCTTGTAGCTTTGCAGCCCTGTATACTTGGGGCAACAGAAAATTGAATGCTGAGAACTGAAAGCAGTTACTCGATCTATTTCATCTTTTATACCTCATTCCCTTTGCTAACACTAGAAGTGTAGTTTATTTTTTTACCAATTTATCTTTTGCAATAGCGAGTGCTTTATTTGGTACTGGTATTTGGTACAGCAGATCGAAAAAAGTCGTTAGGAAGTAAATGTTGAAAGCGTATGTCCCCCACTTGCAATCCCCACATATGTCCCCCACATGGTAATCGAGAGTATTCATAGTTTAGAGCATTTTTTTGTAACTAAAACATGGTGATGGTGCTTCCGAATCAGCATAAGCTAGCCGAACAGTGCACCACCGACAGTCTGCAGACTATTTATTCTTTGTTTTTTTTTTATTTGGTACAACAAAAAATGTATACATTGAAAAATATATATACACAACTAAAAAAGGCCCGCTCTAGTGCAGGTCAGGTTGCTTTGGGGGCACAGTGACAGTGGTGCTGTCAAGGCCCTGGCTGCTGTGGCTGGGCAGGAAGCCAGCTGCCGCGAGCAGCCGATAATCTGCACTCTGAGAGTGGGGATCATCGGGCTGCTCCACAACAAATTCTTCTCTGAAGCGCCGCTTCCTGCCCCCACAGCGATCACCAGACCCTGGCAGCCACCTCTTAATAAAGTTGAGGGCCTCCGCCTGGTCGCACCCAGCTTTTTGGCAGATGACATCTGCATACAAGAACAGAAATACCATATTACACATGAAGCACTGCTGTACAGAGAATACACAAGGGTACACACACATAAAACAATGAACAAGTCTAACCTGTCACTAATCTACAGAGCCTCAGGTTCACAAAGGCCCTTTTCCCTTTTCTGCCATGAAGGCTGTACAGCACTTGCACGTCATGTGCCAATACAGCCTTCATGGCATTCACACCAATTTTTCGGAGGCCACGTCCCCCAATCTGCAGGAGGTGCTTGCGCTGTAAAAAAATGCAAGAAGCATAGATGGGGTAAACGCTACAGCACATCGAAATGTTTTCATGATAAAATTCTGCAAGAAGAGGACACTGAAAACAACAACTTGAATTTTTGGGCATCACATTTCATTGTTTTTTTACGCTAACTTCAACTCACTTGACCTAAAATGGTTTCCACATCAGCCCTCTCACACTCAGTGTGAGAACCTTTCAAAGTCCTTCTCTGAATGCAGTTTCGCGGTTATGAAATCAAATACAACACTGTTATAACCCTTAATAAATATTGATTCTAGCTATGAAATAGTATAATTACTTTGTACCACGTTTCTTCGAGGTTACAATGTCTTTGCCTGAATGTTGACCAGGAGTAGCTTCTACAGGTGAAAAACGATAAAATATGTGGAATTCAAAAAGAAGCTTGGACATGTTTTTAATCAATGCATTGTAAGCAGAGCACAACAAGATAAATGAACATGATCAAGGCGTACTAAGAGGCAACCTTAGAGCGACCAAATCTTGGTCATAGATGAAACTGATAGAAAAATAAAGGTCGCACTAGATGGTCGCACCATTTGCTGTTTATCTTTTTCTGTGATAGCCAACAAAGAGGCATGTCGCTATAGAAATCTCATCACAATAAACAAAGGTGCATTTTTCTTCACACTGCGAAATTGGGTGCATGTTAGATTTTTAAAAAGGTAAGAAATCGGCTAACACAAGGCAGGGTGAACTGTAGCTCAAAGTAGAGAGAGCCGCAGCGGACACGAAATAGGGTGATAAATGAACAAAATTACTGAATGTCTGTTTTAAGCAGGCTATTGCTAGTCACTGCCCATCAAACACACGATGCCGCCTACATCGTCTGCTAGCTTAGGACAGTTCACTCGGACTTCACAGACTATAGTAAATACAGTCGAATCTCATTAATTCCAACACACTTAATTCGAACTGACGCTGTGGTCCTATCAAAGCTATACCGCGCTCCGAAAATGCTCTCAGCACCCCGCCCAATCCTGCGGTGGCACTTCAGACACCTCATCGCTGTGCTTGAAGAAGAAAATGAAGAAAAGGAAAGAAAAGACTGCGGTGGAATGTTTGCCAAATGCCAATCTGCGACATTCCTGTGCCCCGCTTTGGCTGTTTCTGTCCCTGCCATGTAGAGACCCTTCTCCTCTTAACACTTCGCATGAAGAGAAAGAGGGGAAAAAAAGCTGTCGCAGAGAGTTGGCTCTCTCATGCCGATCTGCAACGCGCCGGTGTCACGCTCCCCTGTTTTTCGTTCCTGCTATGTAGAGACTCTTCTCCTTTCAACACCGCGCATGAAGAGAGAGAGAAAAAAAAAAGCTGCCGCGGAGTGTTTCTCTCTCGAATGCCGATCTGCTTTTCTCCAGGTGGAGACACTCCTCCATTCTCATCATGTGTGCTGGCCACGCTCCGGCTGCAGCGCAGATGGTAACAGTGGAAACACAGTTGTCTTCGAAGAGTGTCAGCACTGGACATTGCCGCGCTCAACTTCTTTTGCCAGGAGAATACTGAAGCCGAAGTACAAAAGCTTTGCAAACTGCACGCAAAACTTGTTGACTCGTTGCAAGGCCAACGTGTACAGACATGTATTGACTACTTTAATTAATCACGGATGTCCTGTAATTTGTGAACAAACCTTCTCCATGCACATGCATCACTGCATGGTGAACCCTCCGCTCGTTTACCGTATTTACTCTATTCTACCGCGCCCTTGATTGTAACGCGCGCCCGGTTTCCACGACAAAAAAAAAAAAAACTAAGACATCGGTTGCAACGCGCACCCCCTTTTTTCTCGTTGGCCCGCTTGATCACACCACTCGCGAAAACGACTCTTTTTGAGAGCGTCTTCCGTTTAAATATGAAGTACGGGGGAAGCTTATGCCTATCTGACGTGCAACAAAGCATTGCTGTCACTCTAGTTTTACCGTGGCCCGATGTCAGTACACAAACTTGCTTCGCCCCCTTCTCCTAGACGGTTGTGGTGCCAGGCATGTCGAAGTAAAGAGGCGTGTGATCGGCATTCCCGATTTGCCCAAGCAGGTAGCCGTTGTTGTGCCGCAAGTTTAGGAGGAACCTCTGAAGACTCTGAAGCTTTTCTTCGTACTCCTACGGCAACTTCCGGCATATGCCCGTTCGCCTTCGGAGGGAAAAGCCTTTTCTCTTCATAAAGTTCGTTAGCCAGCACCTGCTCGCTTTAAAATGGCTCTGCATTAGCCCTTTTTCTAAGGCTAACTGCATAGCCTGCACTTGGAGCAGTTCTGTCGTCACGGGCCGCTGTGCCGCTCACTGCTTAATCACATACTCGCCGAGCAGCTTTTCAATTTCTGGAAACCGACCCTGCTGTGGTCCACTGAAGCCTTTGCGTGAATCTTTGCTGTCGACAATATTCTGCTTTTGTTTCCGCCAGTCCCGCACGCACGTTTCGGGAACTCCGAATGACCGCGATGCGGCCCGATTTCTGTCCGTTCCGGCACACGCGACGACTTTTCTTTTAGAAGCAGCATTGTGGTGCACTCGTCGAGTTTTTGGAGTCGGCCCTACCATGCCGTCGATGCTAATGTGCTACAAGATGACGACGAACTCCTCAGCACACGTATGAAGTGCTGCGCATGGGAAACACATAGGCATAAATGACCGACGCGCCATGCCGACGCACGTAGGGGGCGGCCATTTTGTAAGTGGCGATGGCAATAGAATGACCATATTCATTTTTTTTTTCGTACTCGATTCTAACGCACATGCGATTTATGAACTCTCTTAACCGGAAAAAAGGTGCGTGTTAGATTCAAGTAATTACGGTAACTTTCATTATTTTGAACTTCTTTTAATTTGAACAAATTTTCTGGCCTCTTTGAGTACGAATTATTCATATTCGACTGTAGTACAGTGGCTCATGAGATAACCTGACTAGTTTGTTTCCCGAAACACAGTATCTTAAAGCAGTACTAAATTTCTGCATGTTACATAGGCATATTAAAAATCAAGAAATATACACCAAAGCCGCAGCCACAGCTTTACTCTGCACAGCTGCCTCTGCTGCCTCCACTTCTCCAATTGTACCAGCAGGCAGCCGCGGAAGGTCAGAGGGGCGCTGTGCTGGCTGGGCGTGCCAAGGCACGGACAAGAGCCGTACCTTGTGCTTCAGCTGTCGCACCTCCTGCAGAACCTCTCTTTGTTGCTGCCGGATGCCAAGTTGGATCCGCAGGATCAATAGCAATAGAGCTGAAACATACAAGAGTACATACCATATTTACTCGCACAATTTGCATCCTCACATAATTTGCTCACCAGTATAATTAGCCAGCCTGCTTTACTACAAGAAACTTTTTGCTCGCATACTTTGCCCTCCCCAACCAGCCCGAGCCACCTTGCCAGCACACACACAGACATATTTGACTTCATGATGCTCTGGTCAGGCACATCTCTTGTCGAGCAGGCGAGTGCAGTCTTACACAAAATGGACTGAGTGCAAGGTCCCTTCTTCATTGAACTTTTATGCTTTCCCTAGAATATTGAACTTGAAAACTGAAACCTGTTTATGTGTAGTCCGAAATGCCTAAAGGTTTGCCTCCTATCTTCCCACCTTTTCCACGGCAAGAATGTATTCCCGAGACACAGCACAGATGTTGAACGCGTGCAAGGACCTGTCACATCAACAAGATGAGGCAGGTTTTCGCACTCATTTTTTTTTCCCCGTTTCGCCATCTGGCCATTGCGTTTTTACCGTTCCTTGTGATAGGCTACAATAATTATATATGAGGCAGATTGCTGTTATAAAGCTTACCGAAGAAAACTGAAACCGTGCTACCGCTAAGCACATCAGCGTGGAGTTCTTCGACATGCAATATTCAGTATGGGAGCCAGCAGAAGAGTGCGTTGAATAAGACTTAGCATAGAAGCTTGGGTGTGTTGGTTAGATATCGGAGGGAACACAACGCAATAGAAGACTGGGACAAGAAATGGACACACACACACATGAAGGGCGACACACACAGCACTGTGTTGGCATCGTGCTTCCTTGTCTGCATCTTACTTTACGTTGGGTTCCCGACAATTATTGGAGAGTACTTATGTTCTCTGGTATAACCCTGTCGTGGGAACTGGTTTTTGTGAGCACTGTTCGGAAGAACTTCAAGAAAATGGGGGCATTTGAACAGGCTTAGCAAACAAATGACAATCCGCTTTGAGACAGCTGTGACAGCGCCTGCAACATATATTCCCAGTTGAGCTTTTAGGCCAGCGATTCCTACTAGCTTCGCACATGATCGGATTGACAAAAAAAGTACACATAATACGCGAGTATATACCGCATTTGACTCTGTAGCTTTGATGAACCAGGCAGATACACAAATTTATCCAAAACTCCATTGATTCTGTTGCAAAATTATTCAACAAACAAATTGCGATGTTATCCATGTTACTATACGATTGTGGCACTTTACCATTGCAGCTTTCCAGGAGGCACACATAGTGCAGCGTTAGTTCACCACTCGCAGTTAATTGTATGCAGTAGGTTGCTCACAGCAACTGACTGCATGCAATGGTGAACATCTTGCATGCTTGCACCGCTGTTTCAGCATGCTGGCTGCTTCCCATACGGCTATCAATTGATGTTCACAAAATTGGGAAGATGAAAAAAGACTACACAGTGCCCTCTGGCCACCCTATACTCCAAACCTCCAGCCAACAAACAAACAAAAGAAACAGAAGTATGCAAATGAATATTATTCCTAATGCAGCTGGAATGGAGTGTAGTTTTTACCAATTCTGTGTGTTAAGTCAATATGGAGTGAGTTAACTCCATAAAGTAGCTTTTCTCATAACAGTGTTCACTCTATTGTAACACAAGGAGTGACTTCATAGCATCTAGAAGGAAAAATAGAATCTTCAGTATTTGATAGAAATGTGAGGCTCTACCTTAAAACAACAATAATCTGGAAAAAGAACTCATTACATTCGAAAAAAAAAGGTAGCACAGTTGATCCCCTTTACAAGAGACACTGATGTAACAGACAAACGGGGATAAGAGGCACCAGTGTGCAGGCTGACATTTGGCCCATCATGCATCAGGCACTCCGTAGATGCGCCTGTGCAGCCGGGAGCCCTGCAGTCAAGCATGCTGAGCAAGACTGTTGACCACTGTACAATGACACATTGCCACAAAATTTCAAAACTTCATTTCACAGACTTCTGCAAAAGCTTCTTACACTCTTGCATAATTTTTGCACAAGCTTCTCTCATTCTTGCGTGATTTTCATCAGAACATATAAGTGTTGGAAGTTGTATGTCCCCAAAAACTTGCACAATACAAATAGCATACATTAAAGTCTATCACTTAATACGTGCATAGGGTAACAATGAAAGGAAACTCACGCATGGTTTGCTCCGAGCCTTCCCCGTGCGGTGCCTCCTTGAGCATTGGAGAGCACTGTACAGCTAGAGCAAAGTAGCATCAATCCAGTGTTAACGGCAGGCTAACAAGACAACAAAACTAACCCCCATATTCATAAACGCTCCCCGACTCGACTTTCACCCTTCACTTGACAGAGTTGAGCACTGTGCCGCTACTCGTTTGAAAGCGACGCTGCGCTACTCGAGAATCACAGCAGATTATTGCTGACATGCAGCAATTTTCTCTGCTTAAAGACGGCGCTCCCATCAGCCATCTCAAGTGAAGGTGAAGCGTTGAGTGGAGGGACGTTCTAGAATACGGGGGTAAGATTGGTTGCAAGAACACTACAATAGACACACTTAATTTTTACACTTCATCTATATTGTACAGCTACACACATTCTGCGTCCTTATAATGCAACATATACATACAGGCTTATAAGGTAAACACTGTAGGCTGCTCAAATAACACCTACACCAAAAAATTACCCAAAAGTGGCCATGCGCAAAGCACTTTTATTTGAAACTCACAAAACTTTTGCGGTGATGGAGAATAAATAAGACAGGTTACGCTTGGAGGCACATGGGACCTTCGCAGCTTTCATAAAGTACAAAAAACAATATGTGTGTGTGTATGTACACATGAAGCTTCAGCCTTTACATACGGTTTCTTGAAAGAATCGACTATGAATTTTATGGCACCTGTGTCCTTCAGCGCAATTGAAAGCCTGCTGATCAGTGTGTGCAATTGTGGATTAGTTACATGGAAAATGGCGTGAAACACCTAAAATCAAATTTTTCTAGCTAGGAAATATGCAGCTGTGTATACACAACACATGCTGCAAACAGTGGGAGGTGACCACAAGAGTGATTTGAGTGCAAGCGGCAGTATTCCGCATTCATGCACCCCGCCATTTTCAACTGTTGCCCAAAGGCAGCACCACTTCAGCGTGCTACTTTTTTTTTACATCATAAACAGCACGGAATACAGCGAGGATGAAAACAACATATGCAAATAAATTTTGAGCACTATTTATGGTGCGCATGATTGATTGATTGATATGTGGTGTTTAACGTCCCAAAACCACTATATGATTATGATAGACGCCGTAGTGGAGGGCTCCGGAAATTTAGACCACCTGGGGTTCTTTAACGTGCACCTAAATCTGAGCACACGGGCCTACAACATTCCCGCCTCCATCGGAAATGCAGCCGCCGCAGCCGGGATTCGAGCCCGCGCCCTGCGGGTCAGCAGCCGAGTACCTTAGCCACTAGACCACCGCGGCGGGGATGGTGCGCATGAAAAAAAAATAGGCCCTTGTACAACGACGAATTCATAATTTGCCTTCACGGACCTTCTGTTAGGCTGCACCACATACAAATTTTTTGTGGCTTTCAAAAGAGATTTGAAAAAAAAAATAATAACCGTGTTTACTCTCGTCATGAGCGCACTCACTAAGTCACCCTCATTTCAGTCGCCAAAATTTTGATTTTTTTTTTCTTCCACATATTAAACACACACCTTACGTTCATCCGCTGAAGTCCCACGGGCTCCCCCCACCCCCTTGTCGCCTTCGCTCGCTGCCACGTGCCATTTTATTTTTGTTTCTATTTGTTCACGAAACGTCCCCTGTCTTTTTTAATTATCTCTTGTAACATATGTGGCATTATCTTGTTCCCGAGGTGCCACAGGTGCTCTGCTATGTAGATGCACCATTAAACTAGTATTTTTGATCAACTGTGCATTTCTGATGTTTACCTTGCAAGTACGTAAAACTGGCATGCTTCTCGATCTACGATACACATGTGGCTTGTCTCACTTTGAAGGAAAAGTTAGCATACAATGGTGTAAATGCTTAGAATTTGAAATATTGAGGCAGAAGCACACCGGAGATGATCATATGGTAAAGAAACAAGTGCTGCCTTATTACTGGCAAGTTGTCACTTATATGTACAAATAAATTTCGCGAGCTAAAAAAAGTACAAAAGCACAGCGAGGCTATGATGTGGTTCAACCTGTGGATTCGCTTCATTTATCACGCCATATGATGAAGCTTCCTTTGGTAAAACTGCTCAGATAAGAAAAAAAGTTTGCTGTCCAATACAGAAACTATACAAAGTGTGCACGTGCATCTCGCAGCGCCTTTTCATCACTTCCGAAATGCGCCACCAACATGCCCGGGCACCAACCGAATCTATCGCCTACAACTGCCATGTTGTCTCCTCATGCTTGCACCCGTTTAGTTTTGCCTCACGATGCAAGTTTGAGAAATTATGAGCTGCTAGTGAGGCAAGTTGATTTAGTAGTCCACGCAGAGGGAGCAGAGCTTAGGGTGTTTCTTCGCTGAAAGTTATAACCTGAAATTGAGAACACACATTCCGATTTTCCTAAAAGTACCAGCGTATTTGGCTGGTGCAGATTAACAAAAGCTACTTGAAGAAACTTTGCAATATTTGCATCTTCAGGTGCAACTTCATTATGGGTAAGTGCCATAGCCAAGTATTTACCTGCAAACAGATATAGCTTACCAAGATACTGTACATACAAACTTGTCCGCAGTTAAAATCATGATGGCGAGGAAGGCGTTTAAAATCGTGACGGCGATCGCGGAGATTTGGTATTGCATTGAAACAAACTATAAAGAATGGGAAACAATATTAGTTCACTTTGAAGCATAGCCGATCGGTTCAAGTTGGGTGTCAGGATTTTTTTTAATTAGTCAATTAATTCTATACACGGTCTCTATCATGTTCAGTGACTCCACTGTACATTAGCGTACAACAAAAGCAAAATACAAAGTGAAAAGTGTGTTAAAGCATACGCGAAAAATAAAGTGATGACTGGCGTTACCGCGGCACACACCACGCAAAGTCTCTATCTGCCTTGTATAATATTTTCCTCGACTATTTTCACAAATTGCAATCAAAGAGGCTCAAGCTCAACATCAGCACTGTTTAAAACACTTGGGGGGGGGGAAGGGGGGGGGGCATTGCTACTTTGGTGGCGTAGGCCGTGACAATATATTCATAATATTATATCTCTTGTAAACTTGCCTAGCTCTGCACGACTAGTTTTCGATGGGAGCAGCTGCGCTTCGCACATCCACTCTTGAAATTGCGGCTCGAGAGATTTTGAGCTTTCACTTGTTTTTGGGCCAGGCAATTTGTAGTGAAAGCAAGATAATAGGCCCTCATAGGTTGTGGCGGGCAGCCGGTGTACGCCGTGGCTGGTATATGTGTCGCACATCTTGATTATCTGGTCTTGTATCGAGTGAACGAGCGAGGCCTTCCTAATCCAATGAGCTCGTTAAAGTAAGACAACAAAAAACCACAATGCTTCCACATCGTTCACAGCAACAGATGACGAGCCCCCAACAAACCGCACTGCAGCACGTGAACTGCCGTAGGTACCCAGGGAGTTACCCGGGCATGGCGGGAGAGGGCCACAATGGCAGAAGTGACATCACAAGAACACTATGTATAAAGGGGACATTTAAAGACTTTTTTCCTATTTTTAAACTTCGTTCACTGTTCTGTCACAATTTATAGCTGAGAATAGTTGTATTTTGAAAAGGGCACTAATTCATAAGCCCAATGGTTCAAGGATGGGTGCATTTAGGGGGCCCATTCTACGTTTTACTTATGCCCTTCAAGAACTTGCTTACAGGGCCAAAGTCCTGTTTCAGAAAGAACACGCTAGTGCGTGGCAAGCAGTCCGACAAGCATTAGTGCTGGTGAGATTTGGAAATGCAGCGCATGAGCATCCTCATCTGCTACTTCTCTGCTCATGCTCTCGGGGCTTACTTGCAAGGCACGGTCCTTCGCACTTCTCATTTTCACACTGTAAATCAACTGATACCAACTCTGCCTTCCATTATTTAATAAACCAATATTTCATGGTCACGAGGACGAGCTTAAAATGTTTGCTACATCAGACCTGAACAGCATTTTGAGTCATCGAAACTTGCTAGTTGCAGCGAGCATTATGCGAAAAATATGATGTGCTTTACGGTGACAACTTGCAAAACACTGCAGCAACGATTAAAATCATGCATTTTTTGTGCTCACAGGAAATCCCTGAAGCAGGAGGCACTGGGCTAGATAAATTGCGCAGCTAAAATACGGATGCGCTTTCCAATGCTGTCATGCGTACAGGCGAAGAAATGGCAGACAAAACTGGGCGCACCCTGATTCTATGCGCATGCGTCCCATTCACAAGCCTCGCTGCCAGTTAGCACCACATGGCTAACTGTCCATGAGCTCGCTTGTTTCCTGTAACAGTGGATTATACGGTACACCTATTTAAAAACGAGGATAGAATGTATATAATGCAGCATCTGATGAAGCCATGACGATGTGTTGCTGCTGAAATCTGGAACTCTAGTTAGTACCCTTATTGTTAACCAGCCGGCCGACTAGCAAAAAGATTTGCGACTGAAATCATGGCATCTACACCTGCCCTTAAAGGGACACTGAACAAAGTTTTTGCCACCGAGATTTTCAGCCAAAGCAAAAGATTGGGCCATGAAATTCATAGACAATAATAATTTCAAGCAGAAACTATGAAAACATACTGAATTTGATTAGCCTTTTACAAAATGCCGCGTCTAGCTCTTAGACACGGCGTTTTCTAAAAGGTCGCGACATTTATTTTTCAAGTTTTTTTTTGTTATTCAAGACAAATCTACGGTGCATTGTTCACAGAAAACAAAATTGCCTCGGTAAGATTTCTTTGCGAGCAGCTTACTAATTCTAAGGCAGGCGCGTTGATTCGCGAACTGAAGGATGCGAGTGATCGATCTTGCTTGCTAGTGGCTAGGCGACAAAGGCTTTACCTCATGTCCTGGTGTAGCTAAGTGACGCAAATGGAGCAGAAAATGTGCATTATCATTTATTTCACCTAAATATCACACGTATGTGATTTATTGCCGGTGACAGGTGATCAGGATGAAGTCGACAAGTTGCAAATCTGAACAAGAATTCACTCGAATGAAAAACCAACCTATACTCACGTGCACGGTGAAGTCGAACACGTCGTCCGTCAATGTTGTCACTGATGCGCGAAGGAAAAGAGAAGAGGACAAGCGACGGGGTCGTCTCTTCCTATAAAGTCGGCGGAACTGCCAGAACGGCCAACACAAAAGGCATCGGGTTGACATTCCTCCATCTGGGCATCAGTCGCTCCACCCGGGCATGCAGCTGCTACTGGTTCTACTACTATCCTCTTCCCGACATTGCAGTGTTGCTGCCATACTCGCGAACCTTTTTAAATTAAAGCACGTAATCATGTATTATCGTGCGCCATACTAAACTTAAAAACAGTGCGCCGGTACATGAGATCACGAAGCGCGGTTCACGCCATCACAAGAGCAATTAGAGAAATGAAACAAAGAAAACAAAAATGTATGAAATATTTTGTCTCAATACGATCCGCAATCCAGTTTCCTGCAGCGGCTTTTGGCTCTGTATGAACGGCCAAGCCAGTGCCAGGCCAAGCTTGCGTCCCTGATCAGCTGTTTGTTTCCATCGAGAATTCAACAGTGAACTGGCAATTTGTTTAGGTGATATTGCTAAAGGGCTTGAAATTGAATATTTCTCTACGTACTACTGCTGTACTTTTCCTCTCTGTTTCCTGATCACAGTGATGAGATTGAGGAGGTTACAATTTAGAAAACAGCAAGTGCAGCTCAAGCATTGCTAGTATCGCTGTTTCGGTAATAAAATGTTGCAAAGATTTTGCCCCGCGACCTGCTTGCCGTGTTCGAGCACCCAGTAGAAATTTACGGTGCCGCGTTTGAAAGAGTTGAATAAAATTGCAATATTACGAAAGAAAGGCTCTGAAGCAACATCGCATTCTATCAGGCCTACACCTCCCACACCTAGACGAGTAAAACTCGTCGATATTATCTTGCAAAGCTGTGTATAATAATTAAAACACATTCTTTAGCCCACGATGAATTGTTATCTCGTGTGGCTTCTCCATTTGGTACTGTCATGTTAACTTACAAAGGCAACTTTCCATATTTAGTCTCTTTAGATGTTGCAAAAGCTTGACACGTGGTGTGTATGCCATACTGATAATTCTCCTCGTAATCTGGGTCCGCCTCTTTAAACAGCGTCGAATTTTATTGTTCGCAATTGTGTTTGTTTTATACTGTAAGCGAGCTGTGTGATTTCATCAATATTCACGAGTGTTCCCTGACTATACAAACACGCGCGTCTTATTTGGTGCGGTGCACGTTTGTATGTAGCAAAAAATGTCATTTCGTCAGCGTGTGTCTGCATACACTTGCATGCCCTGCAGTACGTGTACATAATTAATGCAGTAAGGACTGCAATGCATAGCCTTGCATGGGACATATATTCCATGCACCCTCAGAGAAATGTTGTTTGTTATGAGCCTACTGTTTATCATTACTTTTTTTTTTCGTTAAAGTTTCATCTCCATATAAAGCAGCTGTATACAGGCACGAGCTTCAGCAGCTTCCTCGTTGTTCCATTTTAAATAAAAACACCAAGCCTACCCGAATCAATGATCTGTTTGCTATCATTACTGTTATGTGTTCTACGATGTACACAAGGACAGTAGTATACAAAAAATAGGGAGGGAATTGAATGCCCTGCCTGCATGGCTGCGCCGTTTCACAAGATCAGGCGCTGCACTGTGAAGCTTCCTACCGGCCTGCAGAAATTCAAGGGAGCGTACAATAGCGTGGTTCAAGAGGACTTGTGGGGAATACTAGACAGACTGGGTGTAAAAGATGGAGTCACTAATCGTTTAAAGGAAATCTATAAAACTAACAAGGTAGTTAAAAAGTGGGAAAAACAGGTATCCAAGCCCACAGTGGTGAAACGTGGACTTAGGCAGGCGTGCCCACTGTCACCCTTCTTATTCATGATGTACCTACAAGGATTAGAGGCCAAATTAGAGGCAAGGGGACTTGGCTTCAACCTCTTTTTAGTCAAACAAGGAAAACTCATTGATCAGGCACTATCAGCTTTAATCTACGCAGATTATATAGTGCTAATGGCCGACAACAAGGAAGATTTGCAGAGGTTGATGGACATCTGCGGTAATGAGAAAGATAGGTTAGATTTTAGATTCAGTTAGGAAAAATCAGTAGTCATGATTTTTAATGATAACAAAGGTAGTGAGCTTAGAATACAGGAAGTCACGCTAGAGATAACAGATAAACACAAATAACTGGGCGTATGGATAAGCAATGGGACCGAGTATCTGAGGGAACACGAAATATGCATGACGACTAAAGATAACAGGAATGCAGCAGTGATGAAAAATAGGGCACTGTGGAATTACAATAGGTATAATGTTGTGAGAGGAATATGGAAAGGGGTCATGGTTCCTGGGCTGACGTTCGGCAACGCGGTCTTGTGCACGAGGTCAGAAGTTCAAGCAAGATTAGAAATTAGGCAACGTGAAATATGTAGGCTAGCTTTAGCAGCTCACGGGAATACACCAAATTAGGGAGTACAAGGTGATATGAGATGGACATCATTTGAGCGCATGGAAGCCAGCAGCAAGATAAAATTTGAGAAGCGATTGAGAGAAATGGGGGAGGAGCGTTGGGCTATGAAGGTTTTCAGCTACTTGTACATGAAGAATGTCAATACACAATGGAGGAAGCGAACCAGGAAATTGACTGGTAAATACTTAGAAAACAGCAGGTGGCCAAACCAGAAAGAACTATCGGTTAAAAAGGAACTGCAGGAAACGGAGACTGACATGTGGAGAATTGGCATGATTAAGAAGTCCGCACTAGAGATCTATCGAACTTTTAAGCAGGAAATTGCCAAAGAAAAAATCTATGATAATACTAAGGGTAGTTCTCTACTGTTTGAGGCCAGGACGGGAGTATTGCGAACCAAGACATATCGGGCCAAATATGAAGAGGTAGACACAATATGCAGTGCGTGCGAAGAGAAAGAAAAAACTGCCGAACACTTGACAATGCTCTGTAAAGGGCTTCACCTTATTTATTTTTATTTATTTATTTATTTATTTGGACAATACTGCGAACCTTGAAAGGTCCAAGCAGGAGAGGGATGTACATATCCAGCAGACATGCGTATGGATGCAAGATCGACACATGAATGTGAGGGTACATAATCAACAGGTAAGTATACAGTCATTATACATTGGATGACAGCAAGGGTGAACACTCTGGCAAAACATTCCAATCGGAAACAGTTCTGGGAAAAAATGAATATTTGTATTGGTCTGTACGGGCAAAGAACGGTGTAATACTTCGGCTATGTTTGTGACGAGACGCTCGACTAGGGTTATTAGCTATGTAATCTTGCGACTGGATTCCCAATTTATTAAAATATAGCTGGTGTAGAAAGTTTAGGCGGGCACTTTTACGTCGGTTGGCCAATGGCTCTAGGTGTGCGAGCTCCAACATAGCTGAAGGGGAGTCGCGACGTCTAAAACGTTTATAAATAAAGCGAGCTGCCAATCTCTGAATTTTTTCAAGCTTTTCTTTATTAGTGATAGTATGGGGATCCCATACAATGCTTCCGTATTCTAGGGTGGGTCTTACAATGGATTTGTATGCAATGAGTCTAAGCGATGAGGGGGCATCACCTAATTTATGCTTCAGAAATCCTAACTTTTTTCTCGCGGAGGAACATATGTTATTTATATGTGTTGACCAGTTAAGTCTGGACGTCAAGGTTAACCCCAGGTACTTATGTTCCTCCACTTGTTTAATCTGATAATTGCCAAGACTATACATGAAGTGAGATTTATTCTTATTGGAGATGCACATGTAAACTGTCTTGTCGAGATTTATAATCATATCCCATTTATTGCACCATTCCGTTATTGCATGCAAAGCACGGTTAAGAACGTGCTGGTCAGTGACAGACACTATGTGGCTAAAGATGATGAAATCGTCTGCAAACAGCTTAAGGCGTAGAGGGGGCTTCACAATTTGGCCAAGATCATTAATATAAATGTTAAATAGAACCGGTGCCAAGACCGAACCCTGTGGGACGCCAGAAAAAACATCAAGAAAACGAGAACAGGCACCGTCAATTTCAACATACTGTTTGCGGCCAGTTAGGTATGAAATGACCCAATTGACGACTTGTGATGGAATGCCTAAGTTTTTCATTTTTGTTATTAGTTTCGAGTGTGGAACTCTATCGAACGCTTTTGAGAAGTCTATTAGAACTGCGTAAATCTGTCCGCCCTCGTCAAGTACCTGTGCCATCTCATGAACGGTAACTACTAATTGAGTTGCAGTTGAAAAACCTCTTCGAAAACCGTGCTGTACGTTAGTAAGAAGATTATTGTTGTCAAGAAAATCATTTAGGTGTTTAGCAATTACGTGTTCGAGAACTTTACAAACTGTGCAAGTGAGAGATATGGGTCGGTAATTACAATAATCGGTGACAGAGCCTTTTTTTAAAAATTGGTTTCACTCGGGCAAACAACCATTCAAGTGGGAGGCAAGAAGTTTCAAGAGACTTAGAATACAACTGTACCAAGAATCTAGCTAGGAGCTCTGCATATCTTTTGAGAAATGCGGTGGGAATGTTATCAGGTCCTGCGGATTTTTTAGGATCTAATCGTAAGAGCAGCTCAGTAACACCTTCGACAGTAATATGGATATATTGGTTGCTATCGTTGACGTAAGGCGTATTACCCAGCGTGGCTGGCCTTGAGAATACGCTCTGGAAATAGGAATTGAACGTATCAGCAATTTCTTTTTTATCTGTAACAATGCGAGCACCAACAGCTATTTGATCTACGCTTCTTGAGTCCTTGTTTGATAAAAATTGCCAGAATTTGTGAGGGGATTCAGTAGCAAAGCGCCCAAGGGTAGTTGAATAGAAGTGCTCTTTAGCTTCTCGTAGTTTAGATTTCAACTTAGAACTTAGCTTAAAAAGGAGGGCGGCATCCTTGTTCTTCCTTTTTCGGTACCGTTTTAGTTTACGTTTTAAATGTATAATTTCTCTGGTTATCCAAGGATTGGCTTTGTTGATTTTTTTCATTTTATCTGGAATAAACTTATTGATGCAATAATTGCAGCATGACTTAAACTTTGCCCATAAGACGTTAACATCGTCATCGTGAAATGTCAGTAATGCTTCTTCTAAATGGTGGGCAATGTTTGGGTTATCTGCTGCGTTGTAGTCTTTTACTTTTACAAATTTAGCGTTGTTTAACTTGATTCGGTTTGGAAGCTTGCAGGAAAAATATACGAGCTTGTGGTCCGAGACTCCCTCGTGAATTTCTGTGGTATGATCAGTAAAGCTGGCTGAACACAAAATTAAATCTAGAATGGAGGAAGCAGTGCTAGTCACCCGTGTTGGATATAGTACTGTCTGTGTAAGGTTGTAAGCTAATAAAGTATCTAGAAGGACTTCAGAGTTCTTTGTATCAGTGCCCCCTGATGACATCGAGCACCAATCTATGTGCGGTAAGTTGAAATCTCCCGCAGCAATAATGTCCTGATCCTTATACACGGCCAAATGATCATACAGTTCAAGTAAAAATTCACAGGGAGCTCCCGGCGGCCTATAAATTCCCGCAATAACAATATGGTTTCCTGAAATATTTATTTTACAAAAGACACTTTCGTGGTCAGGGTTAACAGCAGGCAGTGAAACAGATGAAAGGCCCGCCTTCACAAGAATTGCCACACCACCTCCTCGTGTAAGTCTATCTTTGCGATAGCACGTATATGAAGACGGAATCACGTAATTATCAGGCAAATCTGGGCAAAGCCAAGTTTCGGAGATGACAGCTATGTGCGGGTCATATGTTAACAACATGTGTTCCAGTTCGCCTTGTTTATTGCATAAGCTTCGCATATTAAGGGAAATGAGCCTCAATGTTTTCGGTTGTTGCTTTGTAGAATCCGGAAGTCATTCGTTCGCCTTTTTCGTGTTTTTCGGTTTAGTGCTCAGTTCTCGTTTTTTACCTTTGCGCACGAGCACCCGGCAATCTTTTGCTTCGTCCCACGCATAAATGTCGTTGTTAATATGTAGTTTATCATGAACCAGTTTTATCTTATTGTCGGTCTTGTTATCAGAACGTACGGATTGCCAAAGTTTTTTCCTTATGTGCTGCGTTGCCTGGGAGTAGTCATGTGACACGGAAACTTTGCTGCCTTTTAGTTTGAAACAGTTATTTAGTATGGCTATTTTTTCGTTGTAATTGTACAACCTGAGTATGATTGGCCGGGGTTTATCATTTCGCGGTTTACCAATTCGGTGAATGCGTTCGAGAGAGGTTACAGCGACTTTTAGTTCATCATTGCAAACCCGTCGGACAACTAAGTCTTCAAGGACTTCTCTGGTTTCTTTTGGGCCTTCTGGTATGCTAATACTACTAAGTTATTCCGTCGTGACCTATCTTCATAGTCATTAAGCCTCTTGCCTTGAATTGCGACAGTTTTTTCTAGTTGTTCAACGGTGTGCAGAAGGGTATGAATTTTTTCTTGATTTGCTTTTGACAGCTCCAGAACTTCATCAAGGTTTGAACTAATACGGGTCAGAGTTTCATCGCGCTTGCTCGCGGCAGTCTTTATCTCTTTCAGTTCCTCAAGAATAGCACTTAACACATCTTTATGCTCATTGAGGTCAACAGCGGACCGGGTCTGGGGACCGGGATTCGTCTCTACGTCCCCGCACAATACGAGAAGTAGCACAGACCAACAATCAGCAACTATACAGAAACAACGCCGAGGGCACGGCAGCACTACTAATCCATGGTAACTAGTACATTTTCCTAAGGAAGTATCATAAAAACTAACCTGCACGATCAGCCATGCGCAGTCAGACATGCTCGAGGCGATGCCGCCGTGCCCTCTGATGCAGTAAACGATGTTCACTGGCTTTATAGCAGGAAGCGGCGACGTCACCGGGCTGGGCAGCCAATGGGGCGTCAGGGCGGTGATCGGGCTGATATTTTGATGAGCCGGTGGCACCGAAGTGCTCCACGTGTTAGGCGAGTCATTGTTCCAAGGCGGTTGTCCAGGATCAGCCAGCAGAGCTGGCCCTTGCGTTGAGCAGACAAGAAGAACCTGCACGATCAGCCATGCGCAGTCAGACATGCTCGAGGCGATGCCGCCGTGCCCTCTGATGCAGTAAACGATGTTCACTGGCTTTATAGCAGGAAGCGGCGACGTCACCGGGCTGGGCAGCCAATGGGGCGTCAGGGCGGTGATCGGGCTGATATTTTGATGAGCCGGTGGCACCGAAGTGCTCCACGTGTTAGGCGAGTCATTGTTCCAAGGCGGTTGTCCAGGATCAGCCAGCAGAGCTGGCCCTTGCGTTGAGCAGACAAGAAGAACCTGCACGATCAGCCATGCGCAGTCAGACATGCTCGAGGCGATGCCGCCGTGCCCTCTTATAGTTCAAGATGATGGCGCAGAGTTTTTCAAAGCACTGGTGTTTAGGGACAGGGAGGGCAAAATAGTCTTTAAGCGGGTAGACTTAACTAGAAGGAGGTTATCTGATTGGTGGCTAAAGTCAAGGCACGATTGAAAATTAAACCCTTCACTTCAATGTACCCGTCCAACTTTACTATTTAAAGGGGAAAAAAAATCTAGTGGTTAGTTCACTAAGCATTACGGCTAGGTGACGTTAGCCGCCGCCCGATCTAAAGGGTACGGCCACATCCATCCATCTATCCAGCCAAGAATATGCTCTCTGGCTTGTTGCTCCAGGCCTAGTCAGGTAGATTTTCTGGCCTCACCGTTGAATTGTTTGCTCGGGTTGTGGCTTGCAAACATTGCGGTTTTGGGCTTCGTATCATCTTGTTCCGTCATCATGTCCTCCAAGTGGAGGACATGTCGCAGTGTGAGGAGGGAGTACGACAAGGCGCTGATAGAATGAGCTATCAGTCTTACCAGGCAGGCGGTTGAGAGCGCACCGAGGCAGCTGACGCACACCAGCACTATCCGCTTCCTGTATAATACAGGCTAGGGAATTATAGAAACACAGAGCAGAAATCAACTCTTGTGCCTCTCTCATGCACTCACAAGGCGGAACCTGCTTCGAACACTGAGGACCGAGCTAATCAACACCATGCGTGACGATAAATCATGGTCTCCTATTGCAATAATGATTAAGGCACGCATGCAACTTAAACCATTGTCACGCAAGATGAATTCACAACACCGTCGAAGTGAACCCAAGGCACGTGCTGATTATTATGTACGGTACTAGCGCTAAATTCATGCAGACGTTTAGTTGGCGCTGCAGTAGGCTTAGTTGAAGGAATGGCCACAGCTACTGCTGTGATAAAGAATGGGCTCATTAACATCTTCATGTAGATTAAAACGGCTTACCCCGAAATGGCTGGGTGTGTCACGCTATCCCTAGCAGTGGCACATGCAGTTGCATATTTAACGATTACAGAAATGGCGTATCGATTTCCAAAGCACCTATCAATACTTCCGTCAAGGCGTAGCACCAAACACTTTATCGCACATTTCGGGAAACATTCCTTTTTCTCCCAATCTGGTGGCTAGGCATGACTACGCCCAAGAATAAGCATGTTAATATGTATGTCGGAGGCATTTTCATCTGATCCCTGAAAAATTATTTCCCTAAACCCATGGAAAAAAAAGAAAATGGTATTCGCACCTGTCATCACATTGCACCCCATCACAGGAATGGGATCAGATTGGCCTGGCGCTCAATACTCCCTTACGCTTATTCAGAGCTCGGTCTGGCACCAGCTCCAGACAAAACCATTTATAATCTCCTGTCTGGCACATCTGTTTTACTCTGCTCTCTCTCAACCAGAGTGCACCATGTACCTGTGGTTCACGCCTGGTGGATCTTTTTCACTGTTTGTGAATTGCACACAAAGCCCTTACTGGTAGATCCTATTCCCAATTCTTCACTATTCTCACGGGAGGCCACTCTTTGGGCAGCTTACATCACGACATGTGCGTGTCATGATGTCAGTACCGTCTTTTCAGAGTCGGTGCCGTCTTTTCATTCTCTTTTGCTCCTTTCTTGTCCTGTGTTTCTGGTGTTGCGCTGCAAACAAGTGAAGATGTTAAAGAACACCAGATGGTCAAAATTTGCTTCTCATTAATATATCGTGGTTTTGGGAATTAAAATCCCAGATATATTGAAAGAAGATGCATGAAAAGGGAAGGATGATATTGGAAACTGGCAAAAAAGGGATGACAGACTTCTCAAGCCATGCTGCCATTGAGATTTTCAGCTGTTCACGCAATTCTCACACGTGGCTTTGATGCAGCTATGCACATATCACACAAGCATGCTGACTGTACAGTTAGTATAACTGCAACCTTCATGTACCCAGCCTTCATGTACCCTCTATGACATTTCAGAACATCTGAGTCAGTGTTAGCATCAAGTTATGTTCTTCATGCTGGGGAACCAGTGTGATGAGTTACCATTTCTACAGAATGAAGCCCTGTCTACCTGGAACAAGCTGCAAGATATATAACTAAACGGCCCTTTTCAGGGCCAGTCAATCTCTGTCCGGCTTGGATGCACCAACTGATTCCCTTTATCATCAACCCTCAATAAAACTAGCAAATGTTTGTACATGTGCAAGCAGTGTCATTCAATATCTTAGGAAATGCTTGTGAATCAACTTCAAGGAGAATCGTTTTTCTGATCTCATAGTGAGGCATTAGGAACACATTAGTCACACCAAATGCCATTATTCAATGAGAGGAACAAGAGACATATTTCACTGGGAACTATGAAGTAAACAAAAAAACAAATGTTTTCAGATACTGCAAGATCATTTCATAAAAAAGCTAAAAAGTTGCTATGTGTGGCCACATTTAATCTGTGCAAGCATCGTGTGGTTACAAAATTCTGTACCAAACATAGGTTCAGCTTTCTGGAATAGACCGCGCTGCACAAGCTAGCTCAGTGCATGCACTTCTGTACTCTGCCAGAGAATATTTTTACCACCAGTATGTTGTAACGTGAAGTGAAATGGTGATTGCATACTAGGGCGCGTCCTGCAGGACCCCAATAAAGTTGTTTCACTTGATCGGTTGGTGTGCTGTAAGCAGAACATTTCCAAGAAAAATCGTATAGTTTGGAGGAGGACTTAAGCAAGGAAAGGTGTAGATAAAACACTGGATTCACTGGCATTATCCTCACCAAGTTTAACATTGTTTTTCTGGTGAAGCTTTGTGTCTGAACAGCGAGCAGGATAAGCTGGTAAAAACATGCAAAATGGGAAGGCTAGCACAGCAATCTGTGCAGTACTGCTCATTTCATGGAGCATTAATTTCACAGGCTTTGCTCATTGTTAGCGTTAAGCCTATATTATGTCCACTGCAGGGTGGAAGCCCAATCAATGTTCCCTGTCCTGTATGAGCCAATTTCATATTATGGCTGATAATTTCTCGATCTCATTGGAACTAATCACCTGCCACCCTCTGCTACATTTCATGTGTCCTAATATAAATTAATTGACATACTGACCTGTCATCCATCTTTTTTTCTCATTCCCAACTAATGCATTCATTTTTGATAAACTCTGCTTTCTTCCCATGTCTTAATATTATGCTAGCCTTTTTTCATTTTTCTGAAACATTATCTTTGCTCAGAAGCTAGAAGTTATCAAAAAGAACATAACGACATTCTACCTCCTGAGCATATGGCATCATCAATACAAAAATGTAATAAAAGTGAGAAAACATCCTATTTATATAAGAGGCCCTAAAATACTGCAGGAGGCAACAAATAAACTGGTGTTTGTATAAAGGCAGTGACAAAAACTTTGACTACTGTCACTTATTCTGAATCTTGGGACATCTTTTTTAGTACATCATAAGACATAATTACACATTTACGCAATTTACACAGAGGAATTGCCACCACGTGCATTGAGGCCACCCTTCAAAAGTCATGTGAGCACAAGGATGAGGTAAGCCTTAAAAACCAGATTAAAAGACTAAAAGATGCTGGATATCCCAACAGCACCATCACACCCGTGTGCTAAACCCTCCTGCAGAAAGTCAAGTTAAACAAAACAGGACCAAAATAAAAACAGAATGACCAAAGATCTTTGCATGCTATACCGTACGTACATAAGGTGTTTCACAATATAAAGAAAATAGCGAGCCGATATGATTTTATCTTGTTGTTTGCCATCCCTTGCAAGTTTTCAAAAGTGTGTGTACTAAAAAGCAACAGGAATAGCCATTCGTCACGAGAATAGGTATACTGAATTCCAATATAATGTTGTGTATGAGATACTATTGACATGTGGAAACGTAAACATAAGACAAACTGGGCAATGCCCCAATGTTTGAGCAAGACAGCATGCTTAAAATGTTAAGAATGGCTATGGTAGTCGCATGGCCATACACTGTAAAGAATGTAAGTGCAGTTCTATGTTTCATAAAACACTGTTTTTGAAAAAAGCAAGAACAAGAAATGAAAGAGAGACTGTGAAAGCATTTTCTTGTCAGGAAGGCCATGGATCAGTGCATCAGTATACCTTCACTCATCCATTCGGAGAGAGAGTATTCTTTTCTCAGTTAAGATTATATTATCATGGTCTCACATGTGTCGTTGTGCATGAGCACTGTTCTTGTACTCTGTAAAAAGTGGGCGTAGTACCTTCAATAAAATTTAGTTGGCAGTCAGCGCTCTTTCCTGTCCTTTTTGTCTCTTCCTCAACTTTTCTCACTGTTACTAGAACACAACCACGATGAACCAACTTGCCCAGATTAAGCTATTGTTGACGAAAAGTCAGAGCATGAAAATACTTGAGGGGCTCAGAACCTCCTCACTACCCGTCTAGTTACGGCCCTGGTCTATGTGTTCCAAGAGTGAAGCCCTAGTGGAGCTATCTAACTACCTAACGGTGAGGAGGGTTTGTGTATACTCGAGCTTGTTTCATGACATGGTGAGAGGTGGCAGGTTGTTGAAATAATATGCTGTGTGGGAGGTCAAGATTTTGATTGAAAACGCTGAGTATGAGCCAGTGACATTAGGCATTCAAGACTTTTGCGATATTCACTCTAGCATAGGACCTTGGTTGGTGGTTGACGTGTGCATTTGATCACATTGTAGTCTTCCATCATAATTTTTTTGCCACTTTGCGTCGACGCTCTTGAGTTGTACCAAAGTAATTAAGCATCCAGGTACAAGTATCTTCTGTCAGTGTTTCAATGAAGAGCTGAATATGAGTAATAGCTTCCATCGATACTTCTGGCATTGGTGTATGCACATTTCTTTTGAAGTTCTCTTGTAAAAAAGGCATTAAAGGTATGTTTTTGTGACTTTTTAGTGTTGGCCAGAACTGCTGGTGTGTCCGAACGGCTCTTCGATTGATTGTGGTGTTGTCTTGTTCAGGGCCACAGAGCTTTCAGTCTTTATTTATATTTTCCTTCACAGGAATGCTCCTTGCATGCTTCTTCAGTACTTTGTATTATTCCTAAAGCATTGACTTCCAGATTTTGATTGTGGTGCTTTAATCTAGTGTTCAACTTCACGCTAGCTTCATTTGCACGCAAAGCAAGAACTCAGGAGTATGGTAACTTTTGCTATGGGTTTTCCCTTCTTCAGTCTACTGTATTTTTGCCTGTGTTGTCTAAGCGCTGACAGTCTCGTGCGACAGCTTTTTTTTTGTGCACTTATTGTGTGCCAATGACTTATTTTCCTCCTCAGCTAAAAACTTTTTGTATTATAAGAGAAAGCTCGGTCTGTATTGCTTTTGTCATTTGCTGATGGTGTATCTTCAGTATCTTTTCTCAGTGTACACTATACTTGAATGGAAGAGCAGCATGACTACCTTCAGCTGTTAGCAGGCTTTTAGCTGCTGTAATACTGATTGATGCTCCTTTCTCAGGCGTTCTATTTTGGATGGTTGGCATGTCATTGCTTCTTTTAAACTTTAAATTTGCAGGTGCACCTTTTTCTGGTTACACCTGGTATATTTTTCCAGTGGTTATATATACATATATATATGATATATATTGCTAACTTGAGAAACAAGGCCTCTTTACGTTAGGTGCACATCAGGTGGGAAGAGTACTTCTATTACTTGCCAAGATTGTGGCCCCTTATGGTGGGAATCATAATGCACTGTTGATGTGTCAAATTCACATAGCATAATTCCAAGGCACTCGATCAATATCCGAGGAAGAAAATTATGTTCTTTTGTGTGAGTTTCAGCAACTCATAGTAATTTGTATGTAAATGAATACTTCATCATTCTTGGCTGTCATGTTTTATGGAAGCACATGTGCTTCGTTAATAAGAAAAAAACACGCACGCTCACGCCACTGCAGTGGCGTGACCGTGCGTGGTTTTTTTTTGTTATTAACAATTTGCCCTATGCATTCACGTTTCTTTTTTTTTTGTGTGTCGTACTTCTCGTATCGCGCAGCCTACCGTTTTGGGCACACGTAAAAAAAGTACATAAAAAAGATGCGTTCCACGCCGAAATTCGCGTTCGCAACGAGCTGGGCACCGACAGGGTGCCCTATACGACGCCCAACACACTCCGCAACACCTTACCAACCGTTCGCTGCGATGTTGTTGGGAATTCGTGTGGTCGTTGCATTAATATAGCGCGTGCGTGCGCGCGCACGCGCGTCTGTGTGTTAGATCACGGCAACTGCATATGCTGTATGATTCAGTCACCATAACGCAACTGACGACCCCCGCTCTTCCCACACGTCAAGCAGCAGCAAGTGCCGTTAACCGTACTGTGCTGTGAACGCAAAACAGATTAGAATAGGTCGCGTAGATAGCTAGCCCGACACATGATACGTTAAGATTTGCGTCAGATGTTCGACGTCTACATGCGCGCGTAAGACAGCGGTATCCGCAGCAGCTTCGTCATACGTACGGATAGCACCGCATCGGACGTCACGTCTGACAGAGAAACTTGATCGGTAATTTTTTCTCACTTAAAAAGTCTACCTTGCACAACTTCAACCAACGATTATGCATTTCAACGAGCTGTGCATGGTTTAATGATTTATTGATTGATATGTGGGGTTTAACGTCCCAAAACCACCATATAATTATGAGAGACGCCGTAGTGGAGGGCTCCGGAAATTTCGACCACCTGGGGTTCTTTAACGTGCACCCAAATCTGAGCACACGGGCCTACAACATTTCCGCCTCCATCGGAAATGCAGCCGCCGCAGCCGGGATTCGAACCCGCAACCGGCGGGTCAGCAGCCGAGTACCTTAGCCACTAGACCGCCGCGGCGGGGCATGGTTTAATGACGAAAAGATAGTTCTAATAGTGTGCCCGGCACATATATTACTCTCTCTCTAACTTGAAAAATCGGCGCGTGAATTGGGGCCAGAACAGCGCCAAAAAGCAGCACACGAAGAAATTGGCTCATATTCTAATATTATGACATCGTGATGTTGACTTTTCAGCTGACGCCGGCAATAACGTTCAAACGGCGGGCCAATAATGCCGGTCTTATTGGATGGCTCCGCCCATATTGGCTGCTACTTGTACAACTTGGCTAGCGCGATCGGCTTTTAACCAAAAAGTTGGAGGTTCGAGCCCTCCCGGGTGGGGTGTGTTGCTTTTTTCTTTGCGATGATAGCTTTGAAGATATTTTCTGATGTTGGTGAGCGTGGAGCACGATTGTCTCCGTGGCGCAATTGGCTAGCGCGATCGGCCGTTAACCAAAAGGTTGGAGGTTCGAGCCCACCCGGTGGTGGTGCGGCGCTTTTTTTTCTTTGGGCTGATAGCTTGAAATATATGTTCTAATGGTGGTGAGAGTGGAGCAGGACTGTCTCCGTGGAGCAATTGGCCAGCGCGATCGGCTGTTAACCGAAAAGTTGGAGGTTCGAGCCCTCCCGGGAGTGGTGTGTTGCTTTTTTCTTTGTGCTGATAGCTTTGAAGATATGTTCTGATGGTGGTAAGAGTGGAGCACGACTGCCTCCGTGGCGCAATTGGCTAGTGCGATCGGCTGTTAACCGAAAGGTTGAAGGTTCGAGCCCACCCGGTGGTGGTGCGGCGCTTTTTTTTCTTTGGGCTGATAGCTTTGATGATATGTTCTGATGGTGGTGAGAGTGGAGCAGGACTGTCTCCCTGGCGCAATTGGCTAGCGCGATCGGCTGTTAACCGAAAGGTTGGAGGTTCGAGCCCACCCGGTGGTGGTGCGGCGCTTTTTTTTCTTTGCGCTGATAGCTTTGAAGATATGTTCTGATGGTGGTGAGAGTGGAGCAAGACTGTCCCCGTGGCGCAATTGGCTAGCGCGATCGGCTGTTAACCGAAAGGTTGGAGGTTCGAGCCCACCCCGTGGTGGTGCGGCGCTTTTTTTTCTTTGCGCTTGTAGCTTTGAAGATATGTTCTGATGGTGGTGAGAGTGGAGCAAGACTGTCTCGGTGGCGCAATTGGCTAGCGCGATCGGCTGTTAACCGAAAGGTTGGAGGTTCGAGCCCACCCGGTGGTGGTGCGGCGCTTTTTTTTCTTTGCGCTTGTAGCTTTGAAGATATGTTCTGATGGTGTTGAGAGTGGAGCAAGACTGTCTCTGTGGCGCAATTGGCTAGCGCGATCGGCTGTTAACCGAAAGGTTGGAGGTTCGAGCCCACCCGGTGGTGGTGCGGCGCTTTTTTTTCTTTGCGCTGATAGCTTTGAAGATATGTTCTGATAGTGGTGAGAGTGGAGCAAGACTGTCCCCCTGGCGCAATGGGTTAGCGCGATCGGCTGTTAACCGAAAGGTTGGAGGTTCGAGCCCACCCGGTGGTGGCGCGGCGCTTTTTTTTCTTTGCGCTGAAAGCTTTGAAGATATGTTCTGATGGTGGTGAGAGTGGACCAGGACTGTCTCCGTGGCGCAATCGGCTAGCGCGATCGGCTGTTAACTGAAAGGTTCGAGGTTCGAGCCCACCCGGTGGTGGTGCGGCGCTTTTTTTTCTTTGGGGTGATAGCTCTGAAGAAATGTTTTGACGGTGGTGAGTGTGGAGCAGGACTGTCTCCGTGGCGCAATTGGCTTGCGCGATCGGCTGTTAACCGAAAGGTTGGAGGTTCGAGCCCACCCGATGATGGTGTGGCGCTTTTTTTTCTTTGTGCTTGTAGCTTTGAAGATATGTTCTGATGGTGTTGAGAGTGGAGCAAGACTGTCTCTGTGGCGCAATTGGCTAGCGCGATCGGCTGTTAACCGAAAGGTTGGAGGTTCGAGCCCACCCGGTGGTGGTGCGGCGCTTTTTTTTCTTTGCGCTGATAGCTTTGAAGATATGTTCTGATAGTGGTGAGAGTGGAGCAAGACTGTCCCCCTGGCGCAATGGGTTAGCGCGATCGGCTGTTAACCGAAAGGTTGGAGGTTCGAGCCCACCCGGTGGTGGCGCGGCGCTTTTTTTTCTTTGCGCTGAAAGCTTTGAAGATATGTTCTGATGGTGGTGAGAGTGGACCAGGACTGTCTCCGTGGCGCAATCGGCTAGCGCGATCGGCTGTTAACTGAAAGGTTGGAGGTTCGAGCCCACCCGGTGGTGGTGCGGCGCTTTTTTTTCTTTGGGGTGATAGCTCTGAAGAAATGTTTTGACGGTGGTGAGTGTGGAGCAGGACTGTCTCCGTGGCGCAATTGGCTTGCGCGATCGGCTGTTAACCGAAAGGTTGGAGGTTCGAGCCCACCCGATGATGGTGTGGCGCTTTTTTTTTTTGTGCTGATAGCTTTGAAGATATGTTCTGATGGTGGTGAGAGTGAAGCAGGACTGTCTCCGTGGCGCAATTGGCTAGCGCGATTGGCTGTTAACCGAAAGGTTGGAAGTTCGAGCCCACCCGGTGGTGGTGCGGTGCTTTTTTTCTTTAGGCTGATAGCTTTGAAGATATGTTCTGATGGTGGTGAGAGTGGAGCAGGACTGTCTCTGTGGCGCTATTGGCTAACGCGATTGGCTGTTAACCGAAAGGTTGGAGCTTCGAGCCCACCCGGTGGTGGTGCGGCGCTTTTTTTTCTTTGCGCTTGTAGCTTTGAAGATATGTTCTGATGGTGTTGAGAGTGGAGCAAGACTGTCTCCGTGGCGCAATTGGCTAGCGCGATCGGCTGTTAACCGAAAGGTTGGAGGTTCGAGCCCACCCGGTGGTGGTGCGGCGCTATTTTTCTTTGCGCTGATAGCTTTGAAGATATGTTCTGATGGTGGTGAGAGTGGAGCTAGACTGTCCTCGTGGCGCATGGGGTTAGCGCGATCGGCTGTTAACCGAAAGGTTGGAGGTTCGAGCCCACCCGGTGGTGGCGCGGCGCTTTTTTTCTTTGCGCTAATAGCTTTGAAGATATGTTCTGATGGTGGTGAGAGTGGAGCAGGACTGTCTCCGTGGCGCAATTGGCTAGCGCGATTGGCTGTTAACCGAAAGGTTGGAGGTTCGAGCCCACCCGGTGGTGGCGCGGCGCTTTTTTTCTTTGCGCTAATATCTTTGAAGATATGTTCTGATGGTGGTGAGAGTGGAGCAGGACTGTCTCCGTGGCGCAATTGGCTAGCGCGATTGGCTGTTAACCGAAAGGTTGGAGGTTCGAGCCCACCCGGTGGTGGTGCGGTGCTTTTTTTTCTTTGGGCTGATGGCTTTGAAGATATGTTCTGATGGTGGTGAGAGTGGAGCAGGACTGTCTCCATGGCGCAATTGGCTAGCGCGATCGGCTGTTAACCGAAAGGTTGGAGTTTCGAGCCTACCCGGTGGTGGTGCGGCGCTTTTTTTTCTTTGGGGTGATAGCTCTGAAGAAATGTTTTGACGGTGGTGAGTGTGGAGCAGGACTGTCTCCGTGGTGCAATTGGCTTGCGCGATCGGTTCTTAACCGAAAGGTTGGAGGTTCGAGCCCACCCGATGATGGTGTGGCGCTTTTTTTTCTTTGTGCTGATAGCTTTGAAGATATGTTCTGATGGTGGTGAGAGTGAAGCAGGACTGTCTCCGTCGCGCAATTGGCTAGCGCGATTGGCTGTTAACCGAAAGGTTGGAAGTTCGAGCCCACCCGGTGGTGGTGCGGTGCTTTTTTTCTTTGGGCTGATAGCTTTGAAGATATGTTTTGATGGTGGTGAGAGTGGAGCAGGACTGTCTCCGTGGCGCAATTGGCTAGCGCGATCGGCTGTTAACCAAAAGGTTGGAGGTTCGAGCCCACCCGGTGGTGGTGCGGCGCTTTTTTTTTCTTTGTGCTGATAGCTTTGAAGATATGTTCTGATGGTGGTGAGAGTGGAGCAAGACTGTCCTCGTGGCGCAATGGGCTAGCGCGATCGGCTGTAAACCGAAGGGTTGGAGTTTCGAGCCCTCCCGGTGGTGGTGCGGCGCTTTTTTTTCTTTGGGGTGATAGCTCTGAATAAATGTTTTGACGGTGGTGAGAGTGGAGCAGGACTGTCTCCGTGGCGCAATTGGCTTGCGCGATCGGCTGTTAACCGAAAGGTTGGAGGTTCGAGCCCACCCGGTGATGGTGTGGCGCTTTTTTCTTTGCACTATTAGCTTTGAAGATATGTTCTGATGGTGGTGAAAATGGAGCAGGACTGTCTCCGTGGCGCAATTGGCTAGCGCGATCGGCTGTTAACCGAAAGGTTGGAGGTTCGAGCCCACCCGGTGGTGGCGCGGCGCTTTCTATTCTTTGGGCTGATAGCTTGAAAGATATGTTCTAATGGTGGTGAGAGTGGAGCAAGGCTGTCTCCGTGGCGCAATGGGCTAGCGCGATCGGCTGTTAACCGAAAGGTTGGAGTTTCGAGCCCTCCCAGGAGTGGTGTGTTGCTTTTTTCTTTGTGGTAATAGCTTTGAAGATATGTTCTGGTGGTGGTGAGAGTGGAGCAGGACTGTCTCCCTGGCGCAATTGGCTAGCGCGATCGGCTGTTAACCGAAAGGTTGGAGTTTCGAGCCCACCCGGTGGTGGTGCGGCGCTTTTTTCTCTTTGTGCTGATAGCTTTGAAGATATGTTCTGATGGTGGTGAGAGTGGAGCAAGACTGTCCCCGTGGCGCAATGGGCTAGCGCGATCGGCTGTTAACCGAAAGGTTGGAGGTTCGAGCCCACCCGGTGGTGGTGCGGCGTTTTTTTTCTTTGTGCTGATAGCTTTGAAGATATGTACTGATGGAGGTGAGAGTGAAGCAAGACTGTCCCCGTGGCGCAATGGGCTAGCGCGATCGGCTGTTAACCGAAAGGTTGGAGTTTCGAGTCCTTCCTGGAGTGGTGTGCTGCTTTTTTCTTTGCACTAATAGCTTTGAAGATATGTTCTGATGGTGGTGAGACTGGAGCAGGACTGTCTCCATGGCGCAATTGGCTAGCACGATCGGCTGTTAACCGAAAGGTTGGAGTTTCGAGCCCACCCGGTGGTGGTGCGGCGCTTTTTTCTCTTTGTGCTGATAGCTTTGAAGATATGTTCTCATTGTGGTGAGAGTGGAGCAGGACTGTCTCCGTGGCGCAATTGGCTAACGCGATTGGCTGTTAACCGAAAGGTTGGAGGTTCCAGCCCGCCCGGTGGTGGTGCGGTGCTTTTTTTGGGGGGCTGATAGGTTTGAAGATATGTTCTGATGGTGGTGAGAGTGGAGCATGTCTGTCTCCGTGGCGCAATTGGCTTGCGCGATCGGCCATTAACCGAAAGGCTGGAGGTTCGAGCCCACCCGGTGGTGGTGCGGCGCTTTTTTTTCTTTGCACTGATAGCTTTGAAGATATGTTCTGATGGTGGTGAGCGTGCAGCACGATTGTCTCCGTGGCGCAATTGGCTAGCGCGATCGGCCGTTAACCAAAAGGTTGGAGGTTCGAGCCCGCCCGGTGGTGGTGCGGTGCTTTTTTTGGGGGGCTGATAGGTTTGAAGATATGTTCTGATTGTGGTGAGAGTGGAGCAAGACTGTCTCCGTGGCGCAGTGGGCTAGCGCGATGGGCTGTTAACCGAAAGGTTGGAGTTTCGAGCCCTCCCGGGAGTGCTGTGTTGCTTTTTTCTTTGCACTGATAGCTTTGAAGATATGTTCTGATGGTGGTGAGCGTGCAGCACGATTGTCTCCGTGGCGCAATTGGCTAGCGCGATCGGCCGTTAACCAAAAGGTTGGAGGTTCGAGCCCACCCGGTGGTGTCGGCGCTTTTTATTCCTTGGGCTGATAGCTTGAAAGATATGTTCTAATGGTGGTGAGAGTGCAGCAGGACTGTCTCCGTGGCGCAATTGGCCAGCGCGATCGGCTGTTAACCCAAAAGTTGGAGGTTCGAGCCCTCCCGGGAGTGGTGTGTTGCTTTTTTCTTTGCGCTGATAGCTTTGAAGATATGTTCTGATGGTGATAAGAGTGGAGCACGACTGTCTCCGTGGCGCAATTGGCTAGTGCGATCGGCTGTTAACCGAAAGGTTGGAGGTTCGAGCCCACCCGGTGGTGGTGCGGCGCTTTTTTTTCTTTGGGCTGATAGCTTTGAAGATATGTTCTGATGGTGGTGAGAAGGGAGCAAGACTGTCTCCGTGGCGCAATGGGCTAGCGCAATCGGCTGTTAACCGAAAGTTTGGAGGTTCGAGCCCACCCGGTGGTGGTGCGGCGCTTTTTTTTCTTTGCGCTGATAGCTTTGAAGATATGTTCTGATGGTGGTGAGAGTGGAGCAAGACTGTGTCCGTGGCGCAATGGACTAGCGCGATCGGCTGGTAACCGAAAGGTTGGAGTTTCGAGCCCTCCCGGTGGTGGTGCGGCGCTTTTTTTTCTTTGGGGTGATAGCTCTGAATAAATGTTTTGACGGTGGTGAGAGTGGAGCAGGGCTGTCTCCGTGGCGCAATTGGCTTGCGCGATCGGCTGTTAACCGAAAGGTTGGAGGTTAGAGCCCACCCGGTGATGGTGTGGCGCTTTTTTCTTTGCACTATTAGCTTTGAAGATATGTTCTGATGGTGGTGAAAATAGAGCAAGACTGTCTCCGTGGCGCAATTGGCTAGCGCGATCGGCTGTTAACCGAAAGGTTGGAGGTTCGAGCCCACCCGGTGGTGGCGCGGCGCTTTTTTTCTTTGCGCTAATAGCTTTGAAGATATGTTCTGATGGTGTTGAAAGTGGAGCAAGGCTGTCTCCGTGGCACAATGGGCTAGCGCGATTGGCTGTTAACCGAAAGGTTGGAGGTTCGAGCCCACCCGGTGGTGGCGCGGCGCTTTCTATTCTTTGGGCTGATAGCTTTGAATATATGTTCTGATGGTGGTGAGAGTGAAGCAGGACTGTCTCCGTGGCGCAATTGGCTTGCGCGATCGGCTGTTAACCGAAAGGTTGGAGGTTTGAGCCCACCCGGTGGTGTTGCGGCGCTTTTTTTTTCTTTGGGGTGATAGCTCTGAAAAAATGTTTTGACGGTGGTGAGTGTGGAGTAGGACTGTCTCCGTGGCGCAATTGGCTTGCGCGATCGGTTGTTAACCGAAAGGTTGGAGGTTCGAGCCCACCCGGTGGTGGTGCGGTATTTTTTTTCTTTGGGCTGATAGCTTTGAAGATATGTTCTGATGGTGGTGAAAGTGGAGCAGGACTGTCTCCGTGGCGCAATTGGCTTGCGCAATCGGCTGTTAACCGAAAGGTTGGAGGTTCGAGCGCACCCGGTGGTGGTGCGGCGCTTTTTTTTTCTTTGTGCTGATAGCTTTGAAGATATGTTCTGATGGTGGTGAGAGTGGAGCAAGACTGTCCTCGTGGCGCAATGGGCTAGCGCGATCGGCTGTAAACCGAAGGGTTGGAGTTTCGAGCCCTCCCGGGAGTGGTGTGTTGCTTTTTACTTTGCACTAATAGCTTTGAAGATATGTTCTGATGGTGGTGAAAGTGGAGCAGGACTGTCTTCGTGGCGCGATTGGCTAGCGCGATCGGCTTTTAACCGAAAGGTTGGAGGTTCGAGCCCACCCGGTGGAGGTGCGGCGCTTTTTTTCTTTGCGCTAATAGCTTTGAAGATATGTTCTGATGGTGTTGAGAGTGGAGCAAGGCTATCTCCGTGGCGCAATGGGCTAGCGCGATCGGCTGTTAACCGAAAGGTTGGAGGTTCGAGCCCACCCGGTGGTGGTGCGGCGCTTTTTTTTTCTTTGTGCTGATAGCTTTGAAGATATGTTCTGATGGTGGTAACAGTGGAGCACGACTGCCTCCGTGGCGCAATTGGCGAGTGCGATCAGCTGTTATCCGAAAGGTTGAAGGTTCGAGCCCACCCGGTGGTGGTGCGGCGCTTTTTTTTTCTTTGGGCTGATAGCTTTAAGATATGTTCTTATGGTGGTGAGAGTGGAGCAAGACTGTCCCCGTGGCGCAATGGGCAAGCGCGATCGGCTGTTAACCAAAAAGTTGGAGTTTCGAGCCCACCCGGTGGTGGTGCGGCGCTGTTTTTTGCGCTGATAGTTTGAAGATATGTTCTGATGGTGGTGAGAGTGCAGCAGGACTGTCTTCGTGGCGCAATTGGCTAGCGCGATCGGCTGTTAACCGAAAGGTTGGAGGTTCGAGCCCACGCGGTGGTGCTGCGGCTTTTTTTTTTCTTTGGGGTGATAGCTCTGAAGAAATCTTCTGACGGTGGTGAGAGTGGAGCACGACTGTTTCTGTGGGGCAATAGGCTAGCGCGATCTGCTGTTAACCGAAAGTTGGAGGTTCGAGCCCACCCGGAGGTGGTGCGGCGCTTTTTTTCTTTGGGCTGATAGCTTTGAAGATATGTTCTGATGGTGGTGAGAGTGGAGCACGACTGTCTCCGTGGCGCAGTTGGCTAGCGCGATCGGCTGTTAACCGAAAGGTTGGAGGTTCGAGCCCACGCGGTGATAGTGTGCCGCTTTTTTTTCTTTGTGCTGATAGCTTTGAAGATATGTTCTGATGGTGGTGAGAGTGGAGCAGGACTGTCTCCGTGGCGCAATTGGCTAGCTCGATTACCTGTTGACCGAAAGGTTGGAGGTTCGAGCCCACCCGGTGGTGGTGCGGTGCTTTTTTTCTTTGGGCGGATAGCTTTGAAGATATGTTCTGATGGTGGTGAGAGTGGAGCAGAAGTGTCTCCGTGGCGCAATTGGCTTGCGCGATCGGCTGTTAACCGAAAGGTTGGAGGTTCGAGCCCACCCGGTGGTGGTGCGGCGTTTTTTTTTCTTTGTGCTGATAGCTTTGAAGATATGTAGTGATGGTGGTGAGTGTGGAGCAAGACTGTCCCCGTGGCGCAATGGGCTAGCGCTATCGGCTGTTAACCGAAAGGTTGGAGTTTCGAGCCCTCCCGGGAGTGGTGTGCTGCTTTTTTCTTTGCACTAATAGCTTTGAAGATATGTTCTGATGGTGGGGAGAGTGGAGCAGGACTGTCTCCGTGGCGCAATTGGCTAGCGCGATCGGCTGTTAACCGAAAGGTTGGATGTTCGAGCCCACCCGGTGGTGGTGCGGCGCTTTTTTTCTTTGCGCTAATCGCTTTGAAGATATGTTCTGATGGTGTTGAGATTGGAGCAAGGCTGTCTCCGTGGCGCAATGGGCTAGCGCGATCAGCTGTTAACTGAAAGGTTGGAGTTTCGATCCCTCCCAGGAGTGGTGTGTTGCTTTTTTCTTTGTGGTAATAGCTTTGAAGATATGTTCTGATGGTGGTGAGAGTGGAGCAGGACTGTCTCCATGGCGCAATTGGCTAGCGCGATCGGCTGTTAACCGAAAGGTTGGAGTTTCAAGCCCACCTGGTGGTGGTGCGGCGCTTTTTTCTCTTTGTGCTGATAGCTTTGAAGATATGTTCTGATGGTGGTGAGAGTGGAGCAGGACTGTCTCTGTGGCGCAATTGGCTAACGCGATTGGCTGTTAACCGAAAGGTTGGAGGTTCGAGCCCACCCAGTGGTGGTGCGGCGCTTTTTTTTCTTTGCGCTTGTAGCTTTGAAGATATGTTCTGATGGTGTTGAGAGTGGAGCAAGACTGTCTCCGTGGCGCAATTGGCTAGCGCGATCGGCTGTTAACCGAAAGGTTGGAGGTTCGAGCCCTCCCAGGAGTGGTGTGTTGCTTTTTTCTTTTTGGTAATAGCTTTGAAGATATGTTCTGATGGTGGTGAGAGTGGAGCAGGACTGTCTCCATGGCGCAATTGGCTAGCGCGATCGGCTGTTAACCGAAAGGTTGGAGTTTCGAGCCCACCCGGTGGTGGTGCGGCGCTTTTTTCTCTTTGTGCTGATAGCTTTGAAGATATGTTCTGATGGTGGTGAGAGTGGAGCATGACTGTCTCCGTGGCGCAATTGGCTAACGCGATTGGCTGTTAACCGAAAGGTTGGAGGTTGCAGCCCGCCCGGTGGTGGTGCGGTGCTTTTTTTTTTGGGGCTGATAGGTTTGAAGATATGTTCTGATGGTGGTGAGAGTGGAGCAAGTCTGTCTCCGTGGCGCAATTGGCTTGCGCGGTCGGCCATTAACCGAAAGGCTGGAGGTTCGAGCCCACCCGGTGGTGGTGCGGCGCTTTTTTTTCTTTGCGCTGATAGCTTTGAAGATATGTTCTGATGGTGGTGAGAGTGGAGCAAGACTGTCTCCGTGGCGCAGTGGGCTAGCGCGATGGGCTGTTAACCGAAAGGTTGGAGTTTCGAGCCCTCCCGGGAGTGCTGTGTTGCTTTTTTCTTTGCACTGATAGCTTTGAAGATATGTTCTGATGGTGGTGAGCGTGCAGCACGATTGTTTCCGTGGCGCAATTGGCTAGCGCGATCGGCCGTTAACCAAAAGGTTGGAGGTTCGAGCCCACCCGGTGGTGTCGGCGCTTTTTATTCCTTGGGCTGATAGCTTGAAAGATATGTTCTAATGGTGGTGAGAGTGCAGCAGGACTGTCTCCGTGGCGCAATTGGCCAGCGCGATCGGCTGTTAACCCCAAAGTTGGAGGTTCGAGCCCTCCCGGGAGTGGTGTGTTGCTTTTTTCTTTGCGCTGATAGCTTTGAAGATATGTTCTGATGGTGATAAGAGTGGAGCACGACTGTCTCCGTGGCGCAATTGGCTAGTGCGATCGGCTGTTAACCGAAAGGTTGGAGGTTCTAGCCCACCCGGTGGTGGTGCGGCGCTTTTTTTTCTTTGGGCTGATAGCTTTGAAGATATGTTCTGATGGTGGTGAGAAGGGAGCAAGACTGTCTCCGTGGCGCAATGGGCTAGCGCAATCGGCTGTTAACCGAAAGGTTGGAGGTTCGAGCCCACCCGGTGGTGGTGCGGCACTTTTTTTTCTTTGCGCTGATAGCTTTGAAGATATGTTCTGATGGTGGTGAGAGTGGAGCAAGACTGTGTCCGTGGCGCAATGGACTAGCGCGATCGGCTGTTAACCGAAAGGTTGGAGTTTCGAGCCCTCCCGGTGGTGGTGCGGCGCTTTTTTTTCTTCGGGGTGATAGCTCTGAATAAATGTTTTGACGGTGGTGAGAGTGGAGCAGGACTGTGTCCGTGGCGCAATTGGCTTGCGCGATCGGCTGTTAACCGAAAGGTTGGAGGTTAGAGCCCACCCGGTGATGGTGTGGCGCTTTTTTCTTTGCACTATTAGCTTTGAAGATATGTTCTGATGGTGTTGAAAGTGGAGCAAGGCTGTCTCCGTGGCGCAATGGGCTAGCGCGATCGGCTGTTAACCGAAAGGTTGGAGGTTCGAGCCCACCCGGTGGTGGCGCGGCGCTTTCTATTCTTTGGGCTGATAGCTTTGAATATATGTTCTGATGGTGGTGAGAGTGAAGCAGGACTGTCTCCGTGGCGCAATTGGCTTGCGCGATCGGCTGTTAACCGAAAGGTTGGAGGTTTGAGCCCACCCGGTGGTGTTGCGGCGCTTTTTTTTCTTTGGGGTGATAGCTCTGAAAAAATGTTTTGACGGTGGTGAGTGTGGAGCAGGACTGTCTCCGTGGCGCAATTGGCTTGCGCGATCGGCTGTTAACCGAAAGGTTGGAGGTTCGAGCCCACCCGGTGGTGGTGCGGCGCTTTTTTTTTCTTTGTGCTGATAGCTTTGAAGATATGTTCTGATGGTGGTGAGAGTGGAGCAAGACTGTCCTCGTGGCGCAATGGGCTAGCGCGATCGGCTGTAAACCGAAGGGTTGGAGTTTCGAGCCCTCCCGGGAGTGGTGTGTTGCTTTTTACTTTGCACTAATAGCTTTGAAGATATGTTCTGATGGTGGTGAGAGTGGAGCAGGACTGTCTCCATGGCGCAATTGGCTAGCGCGATCGGCTGTTAACCGAAAGGTTGGAGTTTCGAGCCCACCCGGTGGTGGTGCGGCGCTTTTTTCTCTTTGTGCTGATAGCTTTGAAGATATGTTCTGATGGTGGTGAGAGTGGAGCATGACTGTCTCCGTGGCGCAATTGGCTAACGCGATTGGCTGTTAACCGAAAGGTTGGAGGTTCCAGCCCGCCCGGTGGTGGTGCGGTGCTTTTTTTTTGGGGGCTGATAGGTTTGAAGATATGTTCTGATGGTGGTGAGAGTGGAGCAAGTCTGTCTCCGTGGCGCAATTGGCTTGCGCGATCGGCCATTAACCGAAAGGCTGGAGGTTCGAGCCCACCCGGTGGTGGTGCGGCGCTTTTTTTTCTTTGCGCTGATAGCTTTGAAGATATGTTCTGATGGTGGTGAGAGTGGAGCAAGACTGTCTCCGTGGCGCAGTGGGCTAGCGCGATGGGCTGTTAACCGAAAGGTTGGAGTTTCGAGCCCTCCCGGGAGTGCTGTGTTGCTTTTTTCTTTGCACTGATAGCTTTGAAGATATGTTCTGATGGTGGTGAGCGTGCAGCACGATTGTCTCCGTGGCGCAATTGGCTAGCGCGATCGGCCGTTAACCAAAAGGTTGGAGGTTCGAGCCCACCCGGTGGTGTCGGCGCTTTTTATTCCTTGGGCTGATTTCTTGAAAGATATGTTCTAATGGTGGTGAGAGTGCAGCAGGACTGTCTCCGTGGCGCAATTGGCCAGCGCGATCGGCTGTTAACCCAAAAGTTGGAGGTTCGAGCCCTCCCGGGAGTGGTGTGTTGCTTTTTTCTTTGCGCTGATAGCTTTGAAGATATGTTCTGATGGTGATAAGAGTGGAGCACGACTGTCTCCGTGGCGCAATTGGCTAGTGCGATCGGCTGTTAACCGAAAGGTTGGAGGTTCGAGCCCACCCGGTGGTGGTGCGGCGCTTTTTTTTCTTTGGGCTGATAGCTTTGAAGATATGTTCTGATGGTGGTGAGAAGGGAGCAAGACTGTCTCCGTGGCGCAATGGGCTAGCGCAATCGGCTGTTAACCGAAAGGTTGGAGGTTCGAGCCCACCCGGTGGTGGTGCGGTACTTTTTTTTCTTTGCGCTGATAGCTTTGAAGATATGTTCTGATGGTGGTGAGAGTGGAGCAAGACTGTGTCCGTGGCGCAATGGACTAGCGCGATCGGCTGTTAACCGAAAGGTTGGAGTTTCGAGCCCTCCCGGTGGTGGTGCGGCGCTTTTTTTTCTTCGGGGTGATAGCTCTGAATAAATGTTTTGACGGTGGTGAGAGTGGAGCAGGACTGTGTCCGTGGCGCAATTGGCTTGCGCGATCGGCTGTTAACCGAAAGGTTGGAGGTTAGAGCCCACCCGGTGATGGTGTGGCGCTTTTTTCTTTGCACTATTAGCTTTGAAGATATGTTCTGATGGTGGTGAAAATGGAGCAGGACTGTCTCCGTGGCGCAATTGGCTAGCGCGATCGGCTGTTAACCGAAAGGTTGGAGGTTCGAGCCCACCCGGTGGTGGCGCGGCGCTTTTTTTCTTTGCGCTAATAGCTTTGAAGATATGTTCTGATGGTGTTGAAAGTGGAGCAAGGCTGTCCCCGTGGCGCATTGGGTTAGCGCGATCGGCTGTTAACCGAAAGGTTGGAGGTTCGAGCCCACCCGGTGGATGCGCGGCGCTTTTTTTCTTTGAGCTAATAGCTTTGAAGATATGTTCTGATGGTGGTGAGAGTGGAGCAGGACTGTCTCCGTGGCGCAATTGGTTGCGCGATCGGCTGTTAACCAAAAGGTTGGAGGTTCGAGCCCTCCCAGGAGTGGTGTGTTGCTTTTTTCTTTTTGGTAATAGCTTTGAAGATATGTTCTGATGGTGGTGAGAGTGGAGCAGGACTGTCTCCATGGCGCAATTGGCTAGCGCGATCGGCTGTTAACCGAAAGGTTGGAGTTTCGAGCCCACCCGGTGGTGGTGCGGCGCTTTTTTCTCTTTGTGCTGATAGCTTTGAAGATATGTTCTGATGGTGGTGAGAGTGGAGCATGACTGTCTCCATGGCGCAATTGGCTGATAGCTTTGAAGATATGTTCTGATGGTGGTGAGAGTGGAGCATGACTGTCTCCGTGGCGCAATTGGCTAACGCGATTGGCTGTTAACCGAAAGGTTGGAGGTTCCAGCCCGCCCGGTGGTGGTGCGGTGCTTTTTTTTTGGGGGGCTGATAGGTTTGAAGATATGTTCTGATGGTGGTGAGAGTGGAGCAAGTCTGTCTCCGTGGCGCAATTGGCTTGCGCGATCGGCCATTAACCGAAAGGCTGGAGGTTCGAGCCCACCCGGTGGTGGTGCGGCGCTTTTTTTTCTTTGCGCTGATAGCTTTGAAGATATGTTCTGATGGTGGTGAGAGTGGAGCAAGACTGTCTCCGTGGCGCAGTGGGCTAGCGCGATGGGCTGTTAACCGAAAGGTTGGAGTTTCGAGCCCTCCCGGGAGTGCTGTGTTGCTTTTTTCTTTGCACTGATAGCTTTGAAGATATGTTCTGATGGTGGTGAGCGTGCAGCACGATTGTCTCCGTGGCGCAATTGGCTAGCGCGATCGGCCGTTAACCAAAAGGTTGGAGGTTCGAGCCCACCCGGTGGTGTCGGCGCTTTTTATTCCTTGGGCTGATAGCTTGAAAGATATGTTCTAATGGTGGTGAGAGTGCAGCAGGACTGTCTCCGTGGCGCAATTGGCCAGCGCGATCGGCTGTTAACCCAAAAGTTGGAGGTTCGAGCCCTCCCGGGAGTGGTGTGTTGCTTTTTTCTTTGCGCTGATAGCTTTGAAGATATGTTCTGATGGTGATAAGAGTGGAGCACGACTGTCTCCGTGGCGCAATTGGCTAGTGCGATCGGCTGTTAACCGAACGGTTGGAGGTTCGAGCCCACCCGGTGGTGGTGCGGCGCTTTTTTTTCTTTGGGCTGATAGCTTTGAAGATATGTTCTGATGGTGGTGAGAAGGGAGCAAGACTGTCTCCGTGGCGCAATGGGCTAGCGCAATCGGCTGTTAACCGAAAGGTTGGAGGTTCGAGCCCACCCGGTGGTGGTGCGGCACTTTTTTTTCTTTGCGCTGATAGCTTTGAAGATATGTTCTGATGGTGGTGAGAGTGGAGCAAGACTGTGTCCGTGGCGCAATGGACTAGCGCGATCGGCTGTTAACCGAAAGGTTGGAGTTTCGAGCCCTCCCGGTGGTGGTGCGGCGCTTTTTTTTCTTCGGGGTGATAGCTCTGAATAAATGTTTTGACGGTGGTGAGAGTGGAGCAGGACTGTGTCCGTGGCGCAATTGGCTTGCGCGATCGGCTGTTAACCGAAAGGTTGGAGGTTAGAGCCCACCCGGTGATGGTGTGGCGCTTTTTTCTTTGCACTATTAGCTTTGAAGATATGTTCTGATGGTGTTGAAAGTGGAGCAAGGCTGTCTCCGTGGCGCAATGGGCTAGCGCGATCGGCTGTTAACCGAAAGGTTGGAGGTTCGAGCCCACCCGGTGGTGGCGCGGCGCTTTCTATTCTTTGGGCTGATAGCT
Organism: Rhipicephalus microplus; assembly: GCF_043290135.1. Lineage (NCBI taxonomy): Eukaryota > Metazoa > Arthropoda > Arachnida > Ixodida > Ixodidae > Rhipicephalus > Rhipicephalus microplus. The sequence goes on from NW_027464652.1 coordinate 394,321, forward strand.
TTGAATATATGTTCTGATGGTGGTGAGAGTGAAGCAGGACTGTCTCCGTGGCGCAATTGGCTTGCGCGATCGGCTGTTAACCGAAAGGTTGGAGGTTTGAGCCCACCCGGTGGTGTTGCGGCGCTTTTTTTTCTTTGGGGTGATAGCTCTGAAAAAATGTTTTGACGGTGGTGAGTGTGGAGCAGGACTGTCTCCGTGGCGCAATTGGCTTGCGCGATCGGTTGTTAACCGAAAGGTTGGAGGTTCGAGCCCACCCGATGATGGTGTGGCGCTTTTTTTCTTTGTGCTGATAGCTTTGAAGATATGTTCTGATGGTGGTGAGAGTGAGGCAGGACTGTCTCCGTGGCGCAATTGGCTAGCGCGATTGGCTGTTAACCGAAAGGTTGGAAGTTCGAGCCCACCCGGTGGTGGTGCGGTATTTTTTTTCTTTGGGCTGATAGCTTTGAAGATATGTTCTGATGGTGGTGAGAGTGGAGCAGGACTGTCTCCGTGGCGCAATTGGCTTGCGCAATCGGCTGTTAACCGAAAGGTTTGAGGTTCGAGCCCACACGGTGGTGGTGCGGCGCTTTTTTTTTCTTTGTGCTGATAGCTTTGAAGATATGTTCTGATGGTGGTGAGAGTGGAGCAAGACTGTCCTCGTGGCGCAATGGGCTAGCGCGATCGGCTGTAAACCGAAGGGTTGGAGTTTCGAGCCCTCCCGGGAGTGGTGTGTTGCTTTTTACTTTGCACTAATAGCTTTGAAGATATGTTCTGATGGTGGTGAAAGTGGAGCAGGACTGTCTTCGTGGCGCGATTGGCTAGCGCGATCGGCTTTTAACCGAAAGGTTGGAGGTTCGAGCCCACCCGGTGGAGGTGCGGCGCTTTTTTTCTTTGCGCTAATAGCTTTGAAGATATGTTCTGATGGTGTTGAGAGTGGAGCAAGGCTATCTCCGTGGCGCAATGGGCTAGCGCGATCGGCTGTTTACCGAAAGGTTGGAGGTTCGAGCCCACCCGGTGGTGGTGCGGCGCTTTTTTTTTCTTTGTGCTGATAGCTTTGAAGATATGTTCTGATGGTGGTAAAAGTGGAGCACGACTGCCTCCGTGGCGCAATTGGCGAGTGCGATCAGCTGTTATCCGAAAGGTTGAAGGTTCGAGCCCACCCGGTGGTGGTGCGGCGCTTTTTTTTCTTTGGGCTGATAGCTTTGAAGATATGTTCTGATGGTGGTGAGAGTGGAGCAAGACTGTCCCCGTGGCGCAATGGGCAAGCGCGATCGGCTGTTAACCAAAAAGTTGGAGTTTCGAGCCCACCCGGTGGTGGTGCGGCGCTGTTTTTTGCGCTGATAGTTTAAAGATATGTTCTGATGGTGGTGAGAGTGCAGCAGGACTGTCTTCGTGGCGCAATTGGCTAGCGCGATCGGCTGTTAACCGAAAGGTTGGAGGTTCGAGCCCACGCGGTGGTGCTGCGGCTCTTTTTTTTCTTTGGGGTGATAGCTCTGAAGAAATGTTCTGACGGTGGTGAGAGTGGAGCACGACTGTCTCCGTGGGGCAATAGGCTAGCGCGATCTGCTGTTAACCGAAAGGTTGGAGGTTCGAGCCCACCCGGAGGTGGTGCGGCGCTTTTTTTTCTTTGGGCTGATAGCTTTGAAGATATGTTCTGATGGTGGTGAGGGTGGAGCACGACTGTCTCCGTGGCGCAGTTGGCTAGCGCGATCGGCTGTTAACCGAAAGGTTGGAGGTTCGAGCCCACGCGGTGATAGTGTGCCGCTTTTTTTTCTTTGTGCTGATAGCTTTGAAGATATGCTCTGATGGTGGTGAGAGTGGAGCAGGACTGTCTCCGTGGCGCAATTGGCTAGCGCGATTACCTGTTGACCGAAAGGTTGGAGGTTCGAGCCCACCCGGTGGTGGTGCGGTGCTTTTTTTCTTTGGGCCGATAGCTTTGAAGATATGTTCTGATGGTGGTGAGAGTGGAGCAGGACTGTCTCCGTGGCGCAATTGGCTTGCGCGATCGGCTGTTAACCGAAAGGTTTGAGGTTCGAGCCCACCCGGTGGTGGTGCGGCGTTTTTTTTTCTTTGTGCTGATAGCTTTGAAGATATGTAGTGATGGTGGTGAGTGTGGAGCAAGACTGTCCCCGTGGCGCAATGGGCTAGCGCGATCGGCTGTTAACCGAAAGGTTGGAGTTTCGAGCCCTCCCGGGAGTGGTGTGCTGCTTTTTTCTTTGCACTAATAGCTTTGAAGATATGTTCTGATGGTGGTGAGAGTGGAGCAGGACTGTCTCCGTGGCGCAATTGGCTAGCGCGATCGGCTGTTAACCGAAAGGTTGGATGTTCGAGCCCTCCCGGTGGTGGTGCGGCGCTTTTTTTCTTTGCGCTAATAGCTTTGAAGATATGTTCTGATGGTGTTAAGATTGGAGCAAGGCTGTCTCCGTGGCGCAATGGGCTAGCGCGATCAGCTGTTAACTGAAAGGTTGGAGTTACTATCCCTCCCAGGAGTGGTGTGTTGCTTTTTTCTTTGTGGTAATAGCTTTGAAGATATGTTCTGATGGTGGTGAGAGTGGAGCAGGACTGTCTCCATGGCGCAATTGGCTAGCGCGATCGGCTGTTAACTGAAAGGTTGGAGTTTCGAGCCCTCCCGGGAGTGGTGTGCTGCTTTTTTCTTTGCACTAATAGCTTTGAAGATATGTTCTGATGGTGGTGAGAGTGGAGCAGGACTGTCTCCGTGGCGCAATTGGCTAGCGCGATCGGCTGTTAACCGAAAGGTTGGAGGTTCGAGCCCACCCGGTGGTGGTGCGGCGCTTTTTTTCTTTGCGCTAATAGCTTTGAAGATATGTTCTGATGGTGTTAAGATTGGAGCAAGGCTGTCTCCGTGGCGCAATGGGCTAGCGCGATCAGCTGTTAACTGAAAGGTTGGAGTTACTATCCCTCCCAGGAGTGGTGTGTTGCTTTTTTCTTTGTGGTAATAGCTTTGAAGATATGTTCTGATGGTGGTGAGAGTGGAGCAGGACTGTCTCCATGGCGCAATGGGCTAGCGCGATCAGCTGTTAACTGAAAGGTTGGAGTTACTATCCCTCCCAGGAGTGGTGTGTTGCTTTTTTCTTTGTGGTAATAGCTTTGAAGATATGTTCTGATGGTGGTGAGAGTGGAGCAGGACTGTCTCCATGGCGCAATTGGCTAGCGCGATCGGCTGTTAACCGAAAGGTTGGAGTTTCGAGCACACCTGGTGGTGGTGCGGCGCTTTTTTCTCTTTGTGCTGATAGCTTTGAAGATATGTTCTGATGGTGGTGAGAGTGGAGCAGGACTGTCTCTGTGGCGCAATTGGCTAACGCGATTGGCTGTTAACCGAAAGGTTGGAGGTTCGAGCCCACCCGGTGGTGGTGCGGCGCTTTTTTTTCTTTGCGCTTGTAGCTTTGAAGATATGTTCTGATGGTGTTGAGAGTGGAGCAAGACTGTCTCCGTGGCGCAATTGGCTAGCGCGATCGGCTGTTAACCGAAAGGTTGGAGGTTCGAGACCACCCGGTGGTGGTGCGGCGCTTTTTTTTCTTTGCGCTGATAGCTTTGAAGATATGTTCTGATGGTGGTGAGAGTAGAGCAAGACTGTCCCCGTGGCGCATTGGGTTAGCGCGATCGGCTGTTAACCGAAAGGTTGGAGGTTCGAGCCCACCCGGTGGTGGCGCGGCGCTTTTTTTCTTTGCGCTAATAGCTTTGAAGATATGTTCTGATGGTGTTAAGATTGGAGCAAGGCTGTCTCCGTGGCGCAATGGGCTAGCGCGATCAGCTGTTAACTGAAAGGTTTGAGTTACTATCCCTCCCAGGAGTGGTGTGTTGCTTTTTTCTTTGTGGTAATAGCTTTGAAGATATGTTCTGATGGTGGTGAGAGTGGAGCAGGACTGTCTCCATGGCGCAATTGGCTAGCGCGATCGGCTGTTAACTGAAAGGTTGGAGTTTCGAGCCCACCCGGTGGTGGTGTGGCGCTTTTTTTCTTTGCGCTAATAGCTTTGAAGATATGTTCTGACGGTGTTAAGATTGGAGCAAGGCTGTCTCCGTGGCGCAATGGGCTAGCGCGATCAGCTGTTAACTGAAAGGTTTGAGTTACTATCCCTCCCAGGAGTGGTGTGTTGCTTTTTTCTTTGTGGTAATAGCTTTGAAGATATGTTCTGATGGTGGTGAGAGTGGAGCAGGACTGTCTCCATGGCGCAATTGGCTAGCGCGATCGGCTGTTAACCGAAAGGTTGGAGGTTCGAGCCCACCCGGTGGTGGCGCGGCGCTTTTTTTCTTTGCGCTAATAGCTTTGAAGATATGTTCTGATGGTGTTAAGATTGGAGCAAGGCTGTCTCCGTGGCGCAATGGGCTAGCGCGATCAGCTGTTAACTGAAAGGTTTGAGTTACTATCCCTCCCAGGAGTGGTGTGTTGCTTTTTTCTTTGTGGTAATAGCTTTGAAGATATGTTCTGATGGTGGTGAGAGTGGAGCAGGACTGTCTCCGTGGCGCAATTGGCTAGCGCGATCGGCTGTTAACCGAAAGGTTGGATGTTCGAGCCCACCCGGTGGTGGTGCGGCGCTTTTTTTCTTTGCGCTAATAGCTTTGAAGATATGTTCTGATGGTGTTAAGATTGGAGCAAGGCTGTCTCCGTGGCGCAATGGGCTAGCGCGATCAGCTGTTAACTGAAAGGTTGGAGTTACTATCCCTCCCAGGAGTGGTGTGTTGCTTTTTTCTTTGTGGTAATAGCTTTGAAGATATGTTCTGATGGTGGTGAGAGTGGAGCAGGACTGTCTCCATGGCGCAATGGGCTAGTGCGATCAGCTGTTAACTGAAAGGTTGGAGTTACTATCCCTCCCAGGAGTGGTGTGTTGCTTTTTTCTTTGTGGTAATAGCTTTGAAGATATGTTCTGATGGTGGTGAGAGTGGAGCAGGACTGTCTCCATGGCGCAATTGGCTAGCGCGATCGGCTGTTAACCGAAAGGTTGGAGTTTCGAGCCCACCTGGTGGTGGTGCGGCGCTTTTTTCTCTTTGTGCTGATAGCTTTGAAGATATGTTCTGATGGTGGTGAGAGTGGAGCAGGACTGTCTCTGTGGCGCAATTGGCTAACGCGATTGGCTGTTAACCGAAAGTTTGGAGGTTCGAGCCCACCCGGTGGTGGTGCGGCGCTTTTTTTTCTTTGCGCTTGTAGCTTTGAAGATATGTTCTGATGGTGTTGAGAGTGGAGCAAGACTGTCTCCGTGGCGCAATTGGCTAGCGCGATCGGCTGTTAACCGAAAGGTTGGAGGTTCGAGACCACCCGGTGGTGGTGCGGCGCTTTTTTTTCTTTGCGCTGATAGCTTTGAAGATATGTTCTGATGGTGGTGAGAGTAGAGCAAGACTGTCCCCGTGGCGCATTGGGTTAGCGCGATCGGCTGTTAACCGAAAGGTTGGAGGTTCGAGCCCACCCGGTGGTGGCGCGGCGCTTTTTTTCTTTGCGCTAATAGCTTTGAAGATATGTTCTGATGGTGGTGAGAGTGGAGCAGGACTGTCTCCGTGGCGCAATTGGTTGCGCGATCGGCTGTTAACCAAAAGGTTGGAGGTTCGAGCCTCCCAGGAGTGGTGTGTTGCTTTTTTTCTTTGTGGTAATAGCTTTGAAGATATGTTCTGATGGTGGTGAAAGTGGAGCAGGACTGTCTTCGTGGCGCGATTGGCTAGCGCGATCGGCTTTTAACCGAAAGGTTGGAGGTTCGAGCCCACCCGGTGGAGGTGCGGCGCTTTTTTTCTTTGCGCTAATAGCTTTGAAGATATGTTCTGATGGTGTTGAGAGTGGAGCAAGGCTATCTCCGTGGCGCAATGGGCTAGCGCGATCGGCTGTTAACCGAAAGGTTGGAGGTTCGAGCCCACCCGGTGGTGGTGCGGCGCTTTTTTTTTTCTTTGTGCTGATAGCTTTGAAGATATGTTCTGATGGTGGTAACAGTGGAGCACGACTGCCTCCGTGGCGCAATTGGCGAGTGCGATCAGCTGTTATCCGAAAGGTTGAAGGTTCGAGCCCACCCGGTGGTGGTGCGGCGCTTTTTTTTCTTTGGGCTGATAGCTTTGAAGATATGTTCTGATGGTGGTGAGAGTGGAGCAAGACTGTCCCCATGGCGCAATGGGCAAGCGCGATCGGCTGTTAACCAAAAAGTTGGAGTTTCGAGCCCACCCGGTGGTGGTGCGGCGCTGTTTTTTGCGCTGATAGTTTAAAGATATGTTCTGATGGTGGTGAGAGTGCAGCAGGACTGTCTTCGTGGCGCAATTGGCTAGCGCGATCGGCTGTTAACCGAAAGGTTAGAGGTTCGAGCCCACGCGGTGGTGCTGCGGCTCTTTTTTTTCTTTGAGGTGATAGCTCTGAAGAAATGTTCTGACGGTGGTGAGAGTGGAGCACGACTGTCTCTGTGGCGCAATTGGCTAGCGCGATTACCTGTTGACCGAAAGGTTGGAGGTTCGAGCCCACCCGGTGGTGGTGCGGTGCTTTTTTTCTTTGGGCCGATAGCTTTGAAGATATGTTCTGATGGTGGTGAGAGTGGAGCAGGACTGTCTCCGTGGCGCAATTGGCTTGCGCGATCGGCTGTTAACCGAATGGTTGGAGGTTCGAGCCCACCCGGTGGTGGTGCGGCGTTTTATTTTCTTTGTGCTGATAGCTTTGAAGATATGTAGTGATGGTGGTGAGTGTGGAGCAAGACTGTCCCCGTGGCGCAATGGGCTAGCGCGATCGGCTGTTAACCGAAAGGTTGGAGTTTCGAGCCCTCCCGGGAGTGGTGTGCTGCTTTCTTCTTTGCACTAATAGCTTTGAAGATATGTTCTGATGGTGGTGAGAGTGGAGCAGGACTGTCTCCGTGGCGCAATTGGCTAGCGCGATCGGCTGTTAACCGAAAGGTTGGATGTTCGAGCCCACCCGGTGGTGGTGCGGCGCTTTTTTTCTTTGCGCTAATAGCTTTGAAGATATGTTCTGATGGTGTTAAGATTGGAGCAAGGCTGTCTCCGTGGCGCAATGGGCTAGCGCGATCAGCTGTTAACTGAGAGGATGGAGTTTCTATCCCTCCCAGGAGTGGTGTGTTGCTTTTTTCTTTGTGGTAATAGCTTTGAAGATATGTTCTGATGGTGGTGAGAGTGGAGCAGGACTGTCTCCATGGCGCAATTGGCTAGCGCGATTGGCTGTTAACCGAAAGGTTGGAGTTTCGAGCCCACCTGGTGGTGGTGCGGCGCTTTTTTCTCTTTGTGCTGATAGCTTTGAAGATATGTTCTGATGGTGGTGAGAGTGGAGCAGGACTGTCTCTGTGGCGCAATTGGCTAACGCGATTGGCTGTTAACCGAAAGGTTGGAGGTTCGAGCCCACCCGGTGGTGGTGCGGCGCTTTTTTTTCTTTGCGCTTGTAGCTTTGAAGATATGTTCTGATGGTGTTGAGAGTGGAGCAAGACTGTCTCCGTGGCGCAATTGGCTGGCGCGATCGGCTGTTAACCGAAAGGTTGGAGGTTCGAGCCCACCCGGTGGTGGTGCGGCGCTTTTTTTTCTTTGCGCTGATAGCTTTGAAGATATGTTCTGATGGTGGTGAGAGTAGAGCAAGACTGTCCCCGTGGCGCATTGGGTTAGCGCGATCGGCTGTTAACCGAAAGGTTGGAGGTTCGAGCCCACCCGGTGGTGGCGCGGCGCTTTTTTTCTTTGCGCTAATAGCTTTGAAGATATGTTCTGATGGTGGTGAGAGTGGAGCAGGACTGTCTCCGTGGCGCAATTGGTTGCGCGATCGGCTGTTAACCAAAAGGTTGGAGGTTCGAGCCCTCCCAGGAGTGGTGTGTTGCTTTTTTCTTTGTGGTAATAGCTTTGAAGATATGTTCTGATGGTGGTGAGAGTGGAGCAGGACTGTCTCCATGGCGCAATTGGCTAGCGCGATCGGCTGTTAACCGAAAGGTTGGAGTTTCGAGCCTACCCGGTGGTGGTGCGGCGCTTTTTTTTCTTTGTGCTGATAGCTTTGAAGATATGTTCTGATGGTGATGAGAGTGGAGCAGGACTGTCTCCGTGGCGCAATTGGCTAGCGCGATCGGCTGTTAACCGAAAGGTTGGAGGTTCGAGCACACCCGGTGGTGGGGCGGCGCTTTTTTTTCATTGCGCTGATAGCTTTGAAGATTTGTTCTGATGGTGGTGAGGGTGGAGCAAGACTGTCCCCGTGGCGCAATTGGCTAGCGCGATCGGCTGTTAACCGAAAGGTTGGAGGTTCGAGCCCACCCGGTGGTGGTGCGGCGCTTTTTTTTCTTTGCGCTTGTAGCTTTGAAGATATGTTCTGATGGTGTTGAGAGTGGAGCAAGACTGTCTCTGTGGCGCATTTGGCTAGCGCGATCGGCTGTTAACCAAAAGGTTGGAGTTTCGAGCCCACCCGGTGGTGGTGCGGCGCTTTTTTTGCGCTGATAGTTTGAAGATATGTTCTGATGGTGGTGAGAGTGCAGCAGGACTGTCTTCGTGGCGCAATTGGCTAGCGCGATCGGCTGTTAACCGAAAGGTTGGAGGTTCGAGCCCACCCGGTGGTGCTGCGGCTCTTTTTTTTCTTTGGGGTGATAGCTCTGAAGAAATGTTCTGACGGTGGTGAGAGTGGAGCACGACTGTCTCCGTGGGGCAATAGGCTAGCGCGATCGGCTGTTAACCGAAAGGTTGAAGGTTCGAGCCCACCCGGAGGTGGTGCGGCGCTTTTTTTTTCTTTGGGCTGATAGCTTTGAAGATATGTTCTGATGGTGGTGAGAGTGGAGCACGACTATCTCCGTGGCGCAGTTGGCTAGCTCGATCGGCTGTTAACCGAAAGGTTGGAGGTTCGAGCCCACGCGGTGATGGTGTGCCGCTTTTTTTTCTTTGTGCTGATAGCTTTGAAGATATGTTCTGATGGTGGTGAGAGTGGAGCAGGACTGTCTCCGTGGCGCAATTGGCTAGCGCGATTACCGGTTGACCGAAAGGTTGGAGGTTCGAGCCCACCCGGAGGTGGTGCGGCGCTTTTATTTCTTTGGGCTGATAGCTTTGAAGATATGTTCTGATGGTGGTGAGAGTGGAGCACGACTGTCTCCGTGGTGCAGTTGGCTAATGCGATCGGCTGTTACCCGAAAGGTTGGAGGTTCGAGCCCACGCGGTGATAGTGTGCCGCTTTTTTTTCTTTGTGCTGATAGCTTTGAAGATATGTTCTGATGGTGGTGAGAGTGGAGCAGGACTGTCTCCGTGGCGCAATTGGGTAGCGCGAGTACCTGTTGACCGAAAGGTTGGAGGTTCGAGCCCACCCGGTGGTGGTGCGGTGCTTTTTTTCTTTGGGCCGATAGCTTTGAAGATATGTTCTGATGGTGGTGAAAGTGGAGCAGGACTGTCTCCCTGGCGCAATTGGCTTGCGCGATCGGCTGTTAACCGAAAGGTTGGAGGTTCGAGCCCACCCGGTGGTGGTGGGGCGTTTTTTTTTCTTTGTGCTGATAGCTTTGAAGATATGTAGTGATGGTGGTGAGTGTGGAGCAACACTGTCCCCGTGGCGCAATGGGCTAGCGCGATCGGCTGTTAACCGAAAGGTTGGAGTTTCGAGCCCTCCCGGGAGTGGTGTGCTGCTTTTTTCTTTGCACTAATAGCTTTGAAGATATGTTCTGATGGTGGTGAGAGTGGAGCAGGACTGTCTCCGTGGCGTAATTGGCTAGCGCGATCGGCTGTTAACCGAAAGGTTGGATGTTCGAGCCCACCCGGTGGTGGTGCGGCGCTTTTTTTCTTTGCGCTAATAGCTTTGAAGATATGTTCTGATGGTGTTAAGATTGGAGCAAGGCTGTCTCCGTGGCGCAATGGGCTAGTGCGATCAGCTGTTAACTGAAAGGTTGGAGTTTCTATTCCTCCCAGGAGTGGTGTGTTGCTTTTTTCTTTGTGGTAATAGCTTTGAAGATATGTTCTGATGGTGGTGAGAGTGGAGCAGGACTGTCTCCATGGCGCAATTGGCTCGCGCGATCGGCTGTTAACCGAAAGGTTGGAGTTTCGAGCCCACCTGGTGGTGGTGCGGCGCTTTTTTCTCTTTGTGCTGATAGCTTTGAAGATATGTTCTGATGGTGGTGAGAGTGGAGCAGGACTGTCTCTGTGGCGCAATTGGCTAACGCGATTGACTGTTAACCGAAAGGTTGGAGGTTCGAGCCCACCCGGTGGTGGTGCGGCGCTTTTTTTTCTTTGCGCTTGTAGCTTTGAAGATATGTTCTGATGGTGTTGAGAGTGGAGCAAGACTGTCTCCGTGGCGCAATTGGCTAGCGCGATCGGCTGTTAACCGAAAGGTTGGAGGTTCGAGCCCACCCGGTGGTGGTGCGGCGCTTTTTTTTCTTTGCGCTGATGGCTTTGAAGATATGTTCTGATGGTGGTGAGAGTAGAGCAAGACTGTCCCCGTGGCGCATTGGGTTAGCGCGATCGGCTGTTAACCGAAAGGTTGGAGGTTCGAGCCCACCCGGTGGTGGCGCGGCGCTTTTTTTCTTTGCGCTAATAGCTTTGAAGATATGTTCTGATGGTGGTGAGAGTGGAGCAGGACTGTCTCCGTGGCGCAATTGGTTGCGCGATCGGCTGTTAACCAAAAGGTTGGAGGTTCGAGCCCTCCCAGGAGTGGTGTGTTGCTTTTTTCTTTGTGGTAATAGCTTTGAAGATATGTTCTGATGGTGGTGAGAGTGGAGCAGGACTGTCTCCATGGCGCAATTGGCTAGCGCGATCGGCTGTTAACCGAAAGGTTGGAGTTTCGAGCCTACCCGGTGGTGGTGCGGCGCTTTTTTTTCTTTGTGCTGATAGCTTTGAAGATATGTTCTGATGGTGGTGAGAGTGGAGCAGGACTGTCTCCGTGGCGCAATTGGCTAGCGCGATCGGCTGTTAACCGAAAGGTTGGAGGTTCGAGCACACCCGGTGGTGGTGCGGCGCTTTTTTTTCATTGCGCTGATAGCTTTGAAGATATGTTCTGATGGTGGTGAGGGTGGAGCAAGACTGTCCCCGTGGCGCAATTGGCTAGCGCGATCAGCTGTTAACCGAAAGGTTGGAGGTTCGAGCCCACCCGGTGGTGGTGCGGCGCTTTTTTTTCTTTGCGCTTGTAGCTTTGAAGATATGTTCTGATGGTGTTGAGAGTGGAGCAAGACTGTCTCTGTGGCGCATTTGGCTAGCGCGATCGGCTGTTAACCAAAAGGTTGGAGTTTCGAGCCCACCCGGTGGTGGTGCGGCGCTTTTTTTGCGCTGATAGTTTGAAGATATGTTCTGATGGTGGTGAGAGTGCAGCAGGACTGTCTTCGTGGCGCAATTGGCTAGCGCGATCGGCTGTTAACCAAAAGGTTGGAGGTTCGAGCCCACCCGGTGGTGCTGCGGCTCTTTTTTTTCTTTGGGGTGATAGCTCTGAAGAAATGTTCTGACGGTGGTGAGAGTGGAGCACGGCTGTCTCCGTGGGGCAATAGGCTAGCGCGATCGGCTGTTAACCGAAAGGTTGAAGGTTCGAGCCCACCCGGAGGTGGTGCGGCGCTTTTTTTTTCTTTGGGCTGATAGCTTTGAAGATATGTTCTGATGGTGGTGAGAGTGGAGCACGACTGTCTCCGTGGCGCAGTTGGCTAGCGCGATCGGCTGTTAACCGAAAGGTTGGAGGTTCGAGCCCACGCGGTGATGGTGTGCCGCTTTTTTTTCTTTGTGCTGATAGCTTTGAAGATATGTTCTGATGGTGGTGAGAGTGGAGCAGGGCTGTCTCCGTGGCGCAATTGGCTAGCGCGATTACCGGTTGACCGAAAGGTTGGAGGTTCGAGCCCACCCGGTGGTGGTGCGGTGCTTTTTTTCTTTGCGCTAATAGCTTTGAAGATATGTTCTGATGGTGTTGAGATTGGAGCAAGGCTGTCTCCGTGGCGCAATGGGCTAGAGCGATCAGCTGTTAACCGAAAGGTTGGAGTTTCGAGCCCTCCCAGGAGTGGTGTGTTGCTTTTTTCTTTGTGGTAATAGCTTTGAAGATATGTTCTGACGGTGGTGAGAGTGGAGCAGGACTGTCTCCATGGCGCAATTGGCTAGTGCGATCGGCTGTTAACCGAAAGGTTGGAGTTTCGAGCCCACCCGGTGGTGGTGCGGCGCTTTTTTCTCTTTGTGCTGATAGCTTTGAAGATATGTTCTGATGGTGGTGAGAGTGGAGCAGGACTGTCTCTGTGGCGCAATTGGCTAACGCGATTGGCTGTTAACCGAAAGGTTGGAGGTTCGAGCCCACCCGGTGGTGGTGCGGCGCTTTTTTTTCTTTGCGCTTGTAGCTTTGAAGATATGTTCTGATGGTGTTGAGAGTGGAGCAAGACTGTCTCCGTGGCGCAATTGGCTAGCGCGATCGGCTGTTAACCGAAAGGTTGGAGGTTCGAGCCCACCCGGTGGTGGTGCGGCGCTTTTTTTTCTTTGCGCTGATAGCTTTGAAGATATGTTCTGATGGTGGTGAGAGTGGAGCAAGACTGTCCCCGTGGCGCATTGGGTTAGCGCGATCGGCTGTTAACCGAAAGGTTGGAGGTTCGAGCCCACCCGGTGGTGGCGCGGCGCTTTTTTTCTTTGCGCTAATAGCTTTGAAGATATGTTCTGATGGTGGTGAGAGTGGAGCAGGACTGTCTCCGTGGCGCAATTGGCTTGCGCGATCGGCTGTTAACCAAAAGGTTGGAGGTTCGAGCCCTCCCAGGAGTGGTGTGTTGCTTTTTTCTTTGTGGTAATAGCTTTAAAGATATGTTCTGATGGTGGTGAGAGTGGAGCAGGACTGTCTCCATGGCGCAATTGGCTAGCGCGATCGGCTGTTAACCGAAAGGTTGGAGTTTCGAGCCTACCCGGTGGTGGTGCGGCGCTTTTTTTTCTTTGTGCTGATAGCTTTGAAGATATGTTCTGATGGTGGTGAGAGTGGAGCAGGACTGTCTTTGTGGCGCAATTGGCTAGCGCGATTGGCTGTTAAACGAAAGGTTGGAGGTTCGAGCCCACCCGGTGGTGGTCCGGTGCTTTTTTTTCTTTGGGCTGATAGCTTTGAAGATATGTTCTGATGGTGGTGAGAGTAGAGCAGGACTGTCTCCCTGGCGCAATTGGCTAGCGCGATCGGCTGTTAACCGAAAGGTTGGAGGTTCGAGCACACCCGGTGGTGGTGCGGCGCTTTTTTTTCTTTGCGCTGATAGCTTTGAAGATATGTTCTGATGGTGGTGAGAGTGGAGCAGGACTGTCTCCGTGGCGCAATTGGCTAGCGCGATTACCGGTTGACCGAAAGGTTGGAGGTTCGAGCCCACCCGGTGGTGGTGCGGTGCTTTTTTTCTTTGCGCTAATAGCTTTGAAGATATGTTCTGATGGTGTTGAGATTGGAGCAAGGCTGTCTCCGTGGCGCAATGGGCTAGAGCGATCAGCTGTTAACCGAAAGGTTGGAGTTTCGAGCCCTCCCAGGAGTGGTGTGTTGCTTTTTTCTTTGTGGTAATAGCTTTGAAGATATGTTCTGACGGTGGTGAGAGTGGAGCAGGACTGTCTCCATGGCGCAATTGGCTAGTGCGATCGGCTGTTAACCGAAAGGTTGGAGTTTCGAGCCCACCCGGTGGTGGTGCGGCGCTTTTTTCTCTTTGTGCTGATAGCTTTGAAGATATGTTCTGATGGTGGTGAGAGTGGAGCAGGACTGTCTCTGTGGCGCAATTGGCTAACGCGATTGGCTGTTAACCGAAAGGTTGGAGGTTCGAGCCCACCCGGTGGTGGTGCGGCGCTTTTTTTTCTTTGCGCTTGTAGCTTTGAAGATATGTTCTGATGGTGTTGAGAGTGGAGCAAGACTGTCTCCGTGGCGCAATTGGCTAGCGCGATCGGCTGTTAACCGAAAGGTTGGAGGTTCGAGCCCACCCGGTGGTGGTGCGGCGCTTTTTTTTCTTTGCGCTGATAGCTTTGAAGATATGTTCTGATGGTGGTGAGAGTGGAGCAAGACTGTCCCCGTGGCGCATTGGGTTAGCGCGATCGGCTGTTAACCGAAAGGTTGGAGGTTCGAGCCCACCCGGTGGTGGCGCGGCGCTTTTTTTCTTTGCGCTAATAGCTTTGAAGATATGTTCTGATGGTGGTGAGAGTGGAGCAGGACTGTCTCCGTGGCGCAATTGGCTTGCGCGATCGGCTGTTAACCAAAAGGTTGGAGGTTCGAGCCCTCCCAGGAGTGGTGTGTTGCTTTTTTCTTTGTGGTAATAGCTTTAAAGATATGTTCTGATGGTGGTGAGAGGGGAGCAGGACTGTCTCCATGGCGCAATTGGCTAGCGCGATCGGCTGTTAACCGAAAGGTTGGAGTTTCGAGCCTACCCGGTGGTGGTGCGGCGCTTTTTTTTCTTTGTGCTGATAGCTTTGAAGATATGTTCTGATGGTGGTGAGAGTGGAGCAGGACTGTCTTTGTGGCGCAATTGGCTAGCGCGATTGGCTGTTAAACGAAAGGTTGGAGGTTCGAGCCCACCCGGTGGTGGTCCGGTGCTTTTTTTTCTTTGGGCTGATAGCTTTGAAGATATGTTCTGATGGTGGTGAGAGTAGAGCAGGACTGTCTCCCTGGCGCAATTGGCTAGCGCGATCGGCTGTTAACCGAAAGGTTGGAGGTTCGAGCACACCCGGTGGTGGTGCGGCGCTTTTTTTTCTTTGCGCTGATAGCTTTGAAGATATGTTCTGATGGTGGTGAGGGTGGCGCAAGACTGTCCCCGTGGCGCAATTGGCTAGCGCGATCGGCTGTTAACCGAAAGGTTGGAGGTTCGAGCGCACCCGGTGGTGGTGCGGCGCTTTTTTTTTCTTTGCGCTTGTAGCTTTGAAGATATGTTCTGATGGTGTTGAGAGTGGAGCAAGACTGTCTCTGTTGCGCAATTGGCTAGCGCGATCGGCTGTTAACCGAAAGGTTAGAGGTTCGAGCCCACCTGGTGGTGGTGCGGCGCTTTTTTTTCTTTGCACTGATAGCTTTGAAGATATGTTCTGATAGTGGTGAGAGTGGAGCAAGACTGTCCCCGTGGCGCAATGGGTTAGCGCGATCGGCTTTTAACCAAAAAGTTGGAGGTTCGAGCCCTCCCGGGTGGGGTGTGTTGCTTATTTCTTTGCGATGATAGCTTTGAAGATATTTTCTGATGTTGGTGAGAGTGGAGCACGATTGTCTCCGTGGCGCAATTGGCTAGCGCGATCGGCCGTTAACCAAAAGGTTGGAGGTTCGAGCCCACCCGGTGGTGGTGCGGCGCTTTTTTTTTCTTTGGGCTGATAGCTTGAAAGATATGTTCTAATGGTGGTGAGAGTGGAGCAGGACTGTCTCCGTGGAGCAATTGGCCAGCGCGATCGGCTGTTAACCGAAAAGTTGGAGGTTCGAGCCCTCCCGGGAGTGGTATGTTGCTTTTTTCTTTGTGCTGATAGCTTTGAAGATATGTTCTGATGGTGGTAAGAGCGGAGCACGACTGCCTCCATGGCGCAATTGGCTAGTGCGATCGGCTGTTAACCGAAAGGTTGAAGGTTCGAGCCCACCCGGTGGTGGTGCGGCGCTTTTTTTTCTTTGGGCTGATAGCTTTGATGATATGTTCTGATGGTGGTGAGAGTGGAGCAAGACTGTCCCCGTGGCGCAATGGGCAAGCGCGATCGGCTGTTAACCAAAAGGTTGGAATTTCGAGCCCACCCGGTGGTGGTGCTGCGCTTTTTTTTGCGCTGATAGTTTGAAGATATGTTCTGATGGTGGTGAGAGTGGAGCAAGGCTGTCTCTGTGGCGCAATGGGCTAGCGCGATCGGCTGTTAACCGAAAGGTTGGAATTTCGAGCCCTCCCGGGAGTGGTGTGTTGCTTTTTTCTTTGCGGTAATAGCTTTGAAGATATGTTCTGATGGTGGTGAGAGTGCAGCAGGACTGTCTTCGTGGCGCAATTGGCTAGCGCGATCGGCTGTTAACCGAAAGGTTGGAGGTTCGAGCCAACCCGGTGGTGTTGCGGCGCTTTTTTTTCTTTGTGGTAATAGCTTTGAAGATATGTTCTGATGGTGGTGAGAGTGGAGCAGGACTGTCTCCATGGCGCAATTGGCTAGCGCGATCGGCTGTTAACCGAAAGGTTGGAGTTTCGAGCCCACCCGGTGGTGGTGCGGCGCTTTTTTATCTTTGTGCTGATAGCTTTAAGATATGTTCTGATGGTGGTGAGAGTGGAGCAGGACTGTCTCCGTGGCGCAATTGGCTAACGCGATTGGCTGTTAACCGAAAGGTTGGAGGTTCCAGCCCACCCGGTGGTGGTGCGGTGCTTTTTTTCTTTGGGCTGATAGCTTTGAAGATATGTTCTGATGGTGGTGAGAGTGGAGCAAGGCTGTCTCCGTGGCGCAATGGGCTAGCGCGATCGGCTGTTAACCGAAAGGTTGGAATTTCGAGCCCGCCCGGTGGTGGTGCGGCGCTTTTTTTCTTTGCACTTGTAGCTTTGAAGATATGTTCTGATGGTGTTGAGAGTGGAGCAAGACTGTCTCTGTGGCGCAACTGGCTAGCGCGATCGGCTGTTAACCGAAAGGTTGGAGGTTCGAGCCCACCCGGTGGTGGTGCGGCGCTTTTTTTCTTTGCGCTGATAGCTTTGAAGATATGTTCTGATAGTGGTGAGAGTGGAGCAAGACTGTCCCCGTGGCGCAATGGGTTAGCGCGATCGGCTGTTAACCGAAAGGTTGGAGGTTCGAGCCCACCCGGTGGTGGCGCTGCGCTTTTTTTTCTTTGCGCTGATAGCTTTGAAGATATGTTCTGATGGTGGTGAGAGTGGAGCAGGACTGTCTCCGTGGCGCAATCGGCTAGCGCGATCGGCTGTTAACTGAAAGGTTGGAGGTTCGAGCCCACCCGGTGGGGTTGCGGCGCTTTTTTTTATTTGGGGTGATAGCTCTGAAGAAATGTTTTGACGGTGGTGAGTGTGGAGCAGGACTGTCTCCGTGGCGCAATTGGCTTGCGCGATCGGCTGTTAACCGAAAGGTTGGAGGTTCGAGCCCACCCGATGATGGTGTGGCGCTTTTTTTTCTTTGTGCTGATAGCTTTGAAGATATGTTCTGATGGTGGTGAGAGTGAAGCAGGACTGTCTCCGTGGCGCAATTGGCTAGCGCGATTGGCTGTTAACCGAAAGGTTGGAAGTTCGAGCCCACCCGGTGGTGGTGCGGTGCTTTTTTTCTTTAGGCTGATAGCTTTGAAGATATGTTCTGATGGTGGTGAGAGTGCAGCAGGACTGTCTCAATGGCGCAATTGGCTTGCGCAATCGGCTGTTAACCGAAAGGTTGGAGGTTCGAGCCCACCCGGTGGTGGTGCGGCGCTTTTTTTTCTTTGCGCTGATAGCTTTGAAGATATGTTCTGATAGTGGTGAGAGTGGAGCAAGACTGTCCCCGTGGCGCAATGGGTTAGCGCGATCGGCTGTTAACCGAAAGGTTGGAGGTTCGAGCCCACCCATAGGTGGCGCGGCGCTTTTTTTCTTTGCGCTAATAGCTTTGAAGATATGTTCTGATGGTGGTGAGAGTGGAGCAGGACTGTCTCCCTGGCGCACTTGGCTAGCGCGATCGGCTGTTAACCGAAAGGTTGGAGGTTCGAGCACACCCGGTGGTGTTGCGGCGCTTTTTTTTTCTTTGCGCTGATAGCTTTGAAGATATGTTCTGATGGTGGTGAGGGTGGAGCAAGACTGTCCCCGTGGCGCAATTGGCTAGCGCGATCGGCTGTTAACCGAAAGGTTGGAGGATCGAGCCCACCCGGTGGTGGTGCAGCGCTTTTTTTTCTTTGCGCTTGTAGCTTTGAAGATATGTTCTGATGGTGTTGAGAGTGGAGCAAGACTGTCTCTGTGGCGCAATTGGCTAGCGCGATCGGCTGTTAACCGAAAGGTTGGAGGTTCGAGCCCACCCGGTGGTGGTGCGGCGCTTTTTTTTCTTTGCGCTGATAGCTTTGAAGATATGTTCTGATACTGGTGAGAGTGGAGCAAGACTGTCTCCATTGCGCAATTGGCTAGCGCGATCGGCTGATAACCGAAAGGTTGGAGTTTCGAGCCCACCCGGTGGTGGTGCGGCGCTTTTTCTTCTTTGGGCTCAGAGCTCTGAAGAAATGTTCTGACGGTGGTGAGAGTGGGGCAGGACTTTCTCCGTGGCGCAATTGGCTAGCGCGATCAACTTTTAACCGAAAGGTTGGAGGTTCGAGCCCAACGGGTGGTGGTGCGGCGCGTTTTTTTCTTTGGGGCGATAGCTCTGAAGAAATGGTCTGACGGTGGTGAGAGTGAAGCACGACTGTCTCTGTGGCGCAATTGGCTAGCGCGATCGGCTGTTAACCGAAAGGTTGTAGGTTCGAGCCCACCCGGTGGTGGTGCGGCGCTTTTTTTTCTTTGCACTGATAGCTTTGAAGATATGTTCTGATAGTGGTTAGAGTGGAGCAAGACTGTCCCCGTGGCGCAATGGGTTAGCGCGATCGGCTGTTAACCAAAAAGTTGGAGGTTCGAGCCCTCCCGGGTGGGGTGTGTTGCTTTTTTCTTTGCGATGATAGCTTTGAAGATATTTTCTGATGGTGGTGAGCGTGGAGCACGATTGTCTCCGTGGCGCAATTGGCTAGCGCGATCGGCCGTTAACCAAAAGGTTGGAGGTTCGAGCCCACCCGGTGGTGGTGTGGCGCTTTTTTTTTCTTTGGGCTGATAGCTTGAAAGATATGTTCTAATGGTGGTGAGAGTGGAGCAGGACTGTCTCCGTGGAGCAATTGGCCAGCGCGATCGGCTGTTAACCGAAAAGTTTGAGGTTCGAGCCCTCCCGGGAGTGGTGTGTTGCTTTTTTCTTTGTGCTGATAGCTTTGAAGATATGTTCTGATGGAGGTAAGAGTGGAGCACGACTGCCTCCGTGGCGCAGTTGGCTAGTGCGATCGGCTGTTAACCGAAAGGTTGAAGGTTCGAGCCCACCCGGTGGTGGTGCGGCGCTTTTTTTTCTTTGGGCTGATAGCTTTGATGATATGTTCTGATGGTGGTGAGAGTGGAGCAAGACTGTCCCCGTGGCGCAATGGGCAAGCGCGATCGGCTGTTAACCAAAAGGTTGGAATTTCGAGCCCACCCGGTAGTGGTGCGGGGCTTTTTTTGCGCTGATAGTTTGAAGATATGTTCTGATGGTGGTGAGAGTGGAGCAAGACTGTCTCCGTGGCGCAATGGGCTAGCGCGATCGGCTGTTAACCGAAAGGTTGGAATTTCGAGCCCTCCCGGGAGTGGTGTGTTGCTTTTTTCTTTGCGGTAATAGCTTTGAAGATATGTTCTGATGGTGGTGAGAGTGCAGCAGGACTGTCTTCTTGGCGCAATTGGCTAGCGCGATCAGCTGTTAACCGAAAGTTTGGAGGTTCGAGCCCACCCGGTGGTGTTGCGGCGCTTTTTTTTCTTTGTGGTAATAGCTTTGATGATATGTTCTGATGGTGTTGAGAGTGGAGCAGGACTGTCTCCATGGCGCAATTGGCTAGCGCGATCGGCTGTTAACCGAAAGGTTGGAGTTTCGAGCCCACCCGGTGGTGGTGCGGCGCTTTTTTCTCTTTGTGCTGATAGCTTTGAAGATATGTTCTGATGGTGGTGAGAGTGGAGCAGGACTGTCTCCGTGGCGCAATTGGCTAACGCGATTGGCTGTTAACCGAAAGGTTGGAGGTTCCAGCCCACCCGGTGGTGGTGGGGTGCTTTTTTTCTTTGGGCTGATAGCTTTGAAGATATGTTCTGATGGTGGTGAGAGTGGAGCAAGACTGTCCCCGTGGCGCAATTGGCTAGCGCGATCGGCTGTTAACCGAAAGGTTGGAGGTTCGAGCCCACCCGTAGGTGGCGCGGCGCTTTTTTTCTTTGCGCTAATACACTCTAAGCCAAAAATGGCCAAAATGGGAGCAACGGCTGTTTTTACTCCTTCAGACCGACTGTTACTCTCCGAAAAGACCAAGCGGAACAAGATGGCCGACTTGTTCGAGAATGGGGGAGCAACTGTATTCATCTTAAGTTTGTAAGGGAGCAACGGAAGGAGGAACCGCTGTAAATGCTCTCGTCACGCAACGGTTACTCCCCGGCAGGACACCGCACACAAATATGCATGCCGCCCACATTGATATTTATGGGCCAGATTATTGTTTGTTCTGTGTGCCAAACTTCACCAAGCCAAAACAGTGATTTATTTTAGCATCCGTAGATAATAAGATAGCAGCGCTGGCTGAACACAGAAGGCCTGAGAATACAGTACGGCAAATACCTAACACACGCAGCAGCAGAATGGAGAGTTGGCACGTCAAAGCGGACCGAATGCCGAAACACGTGCAAAACAACGATAAAAAAAAGCCTAGACACGCCGTTCGTCCGCGAAGTAAGGGCGTCAAAGTCGATCAAGCACCGAAACACGTGCATAAAGAGCCCCCCCCCCCCCCCGCCCAGATATATCGGAGAAGAAAAAAAAAAAAAGCGGACCCAGACGCGCTTCTCATCAGCCATACACTTAGTAGCACGCTTCACCGTGTAGTTTGAGGGCAGAATGACAAATCTGCGCCATCTGCGCCCGCACGACAAAAGTGGCGCTGGTGTAGCAAACGATGTAAGTTACAAAGTAATTTTTATTCAGTGTTTATGTTGACTAGCACTAAATAAAAATTACACTAAACTTTTTATATTTATTTATGAGTTTTAGTGTACCTCAGTTTTTTTTTATAATTGTATTAGGAGAACACACTGAAATTATTGCGCTGACGCCTGTGCTGCCACTCCTGGACGTTTTTTTTTTTCGGCGCAACTAGGTCCCCGTTCGCACTAACTCATTTTCATATGGTCTGTGGTTGGCGAGCACATGGACGGGCTAGCTTGTGAGCTATGTTTTGATCGTGTGTGTGTGCCGCAGATTTGCGTTTCTGCTTATTCGTGATGAAGGTTAGTGTATATTTATCTTTATGGAGCGCGAAGTAGTTGTGGATTTTGCTGCTGGGTGGAACAAACACATCGTAAACACGTCTTCAGCTATCTGCAAGCCTGTTCGCTCGTCGGACAAAGGACCGAGCATGCATCAGCGTGCAGGTGAGTGGCATTTCCAGCAACATTTAATGCTCTTACAATACATTGTTGAGTGGTTGCGCTATTGAAAAGGAAATGATTTGCTCTTATTCACCGTATCCATTGCTAGCCGTATCGGACTAAATTACCTCTATTACCGCCTGCATACCCTCTTGCTTCCCCTGTCACCACTGCAGTGCCAGTGTACTTTTGCAGTTAAAAGTTCATTTCCGCAACACTACCTCGCTTGAAAAAACATTGGGGCGGGGTTGTAGCTGCATTCATACTGGCACTTTTCTACCATTGGCTTTATGTAATGTTAACGGCTGAGTGTTGGGGCCTTGGGCCGCATTTTTTAGAGATGTAAAGTGTATGTAAATCAGTAAGTGAACAAATCATTGTCGCATCACTTCACTGGCATAGCCAGGCGGTTGCGCACAGAATTTTTTTAGGCCGGGCGTAGGGAGCCCAAATTGACGACCATATTCGCTTGCCCGGCCTATTCAGATAAGCGGACCCCCCCTCCCTCCCCGCACGCCTAAAAAAAAAAAATCTGCCCACATCACTGCGTCACTTGCTTCACCTCTGCGCTGAACGTACTATTTTATAAGCGCACCATCAAGCGAGCAGTTTACATATTGACAGAACAATTGGAGGAGGAATGACCCAAATCTTTCAGATTTCTTTAGTGATGTAAAACCTTAGCAAAACTGAATATTGTAAAAGACAATCATAAATGCTGTATGTTCTCGTTAGCGCTGTCATTATTCTGCGTCATGAAATCTTTATGCGCTGTGAAAACTTGGCATGCCGTTGAAGTCACATATCGACGTTAATACCAATCGACGAAAATTTCGACAACCTCAATAACGCCGTTTGGGATTTGCCGCATGCACATAATTCGGCTGATTCCCACTTGGCTGTTCTTAACCTGACTTCACTGCTACCAAATGAAACAATATTTGATGCATGTCTTTTACTTTTTTTTCAGGGATATGACACAAATTTGGTTATAC
This sequence comes from Rhipicephalus microplus, assembly GCF_043290135.1. Taxonomy (NCBI): domain Eukaryota; kingdom Metazoa; phylum Arthropoda; class Arachnida; order Ixodida; family Ixodidae; genus Rhipicephalus; species Rhipicephalus microplus. The sequence continues at coordinate 416,225 of NW_027464652.1, forward strand.
TGCAGATAAAGATGCTCCCAACGATGCTAAAGTACAGAAAGCAAGTGAGTTTTGGTAAGTGCAGACTTTTTGTACTACGTATATGAAAGCATCGCTTTTTAGGGGCAAACTGTGCATGTGTTGGCCAGATAATAGTTCATTACGCCACATGGTTACACTGGCACTGACAATTCGACATGGCTCCGCTGGCCCGTGTGTGTGCTCACACTGTTACCGTTAAGATAAAATGTTTATGTTTTCATTGCAGGAATTGCTGTTTGTACTAAAAAGCCAACTGCCAAGATTTGTTTACGCCGGTACTCCTAAAAGTATGCTTTCCCTATTTACATGGATTTTGGCTTGCACAAAGCATAACACTTGGGCCTAGATTCACAAAGTTGTCCATGCGCAGGCCTTCATAACAGCGTTTCTTGACTTGCCTTTACCCTGTTTTCTGCAGATGTTTCGTGGGTTTAAAAGTGCCACAGCATGTTGACCTCCCCCACTCTGAAATATTCGCGTTCAAAGTTCCGCAAGAGTGGGCTTAACTTTCTTGTGCACCTCTTTGCTAGTCCAAGATACTGAAGTGTTATGCTCTTACTAGAGGTGGCAGTGTTTCTAATGTTTGTATTTCCATCACATTGACCAAGTATGCGATCTTGGCTTGACTGGTAGCACATCCTCAACAAATAAATGTCTTTGTGGCACATGTAGAAGGCAGTACAAAATAAATAGGCAGACATTCACACCGGGAGCTAACTTCTAATAATGCTTTTTTTTTTGGAAACCATGATGTGCTTATTCCAATTTGTCTAACAAGCAGTAACCTGTTTGGCTGTGAACCAACAAGACGTTGAACTAATAAAAGCTTCACATCTTGTTGCTCTCAAATATATATGTATTGGCAAGCTATCTGTGACACCGTCAAACAAAGAATTAGAATATCTGTGCATGCCTTAAGATATATTGCTTCGTTTACATATCTCGTGGCTGTGACTCGTCAACCGAGTGAACAAATGCACCCTAGTTTTCTAAATTTAAAGCATTTTTTGAAGGTAGCGCGGTCTACATTTATTTGTCTATAGTTTTGTCCAGCCGTTTGCGTCAGGTACAAAGAAATATACTAGATTATCATGTAGCCTCTGCAAATGGTTGCTTTCAAGCAGGCTTTGCATGCTTGGCTTGTGCCTGCAGGTATTGCACAATTCAAGACGCAGCAGCGTATGATAGAACAGTAGAATCGAGAGCAACTATGTGCACGAGCTAAATAAGTATTTTAACATGAGCGGACAGTACGTGTTATTTGCCACACACATGACCTCATTTAGAATGCCCATTGGTGACTGGGCTCATAGAAATGTAACTCAGCTGTGTATAGGAAACAAGTTAACTGAACCTAAGGGTATCTTTAACTGCTACAAATATGCCTTGTATAGGTGCTGCACATTTTCTTCCAGAATATTGCTGTCCGAGACATCATGTGAAGAGCGTCTACCACATCAGCATTTATATGGCTTGCCAAGTAACGTTTGGCCGAACCTTCCTTTTTTTCACATTTCGTTTTGCAGTAGACATTCTAGAATGTAAGCGCTGCTTCAGTGTGTGTGACTCATTGTTATGAATTGATTCTGGCATGTTTAACCTCACACTTCTATTTTTTTTCTTGCAGCAATGAGATGCTTCACATATGCCTGCGGTGACGTTCTGCTGCGCTAGCCTGATGGAAACACCAGCTGCGAAACTTGAGTTCTTCAGAATCGGAGAAGTTGCCCTTCTCTCACCAATGATGACACAGACTGCCCTATGCTAAAAATTCAACATTGTTTTTCCACGGATGACGCAGAAAACCTTTGATATATTATGGTGTTTGTTTAGTGCTGGCTGTGGTGTGGCGAAGTCTACTTTTACGTGTGGTCACACGTCGCCTCATAAAAAGAACAATAAAGCATTTATTTTCCTTTCAATATTGTCCACTTTTTGTGTTAGAAGCACCCAAGCAGTGCTCTTCCAAGGAGCTCTCGCCATGTGTTAAGCGTGTGACAAGCATACTCGAGATAAATACTCATTTCCCCAAGGAGTAATTGGAAGCATGTGCAGTTGGTTTTCAGAGAGTAACTGCAAACACGTGGGAGGAACGGTAAAGAGTAACTGTTGCTCTTAGAAGAGCAACTGGTGGGAGTAAGGGTTGGTCGGCAGGGAGCAACTGGTGGGAGTAACTGTTGGTCTGCAGGGAGGAACTGGAGGGAGTAACTGCTCATCTCCCGAAGGAGGAACTGAAAGGAGAGCAACGGTTCCTCCCTCTGCAGTTACTCCTTTTAGGAGAGTAATGGGAGTGGCAATGCAATTGCTCCCTGAAAGGAGCAACCCCTATACCGCTGTTGCTCCGTTTTGGCTTAGAGTGTAGCTTTGAAGATATGTTCTGATGGTGTTGAGAGTGGAGCAAGACTGTCTCTGTGGCGCAATTGGCTAGCGCGATCGGCTGTTAACCGAAAGGTTGGAGGTTCGAGCCCACCCGGTGGTGGTGCGGCGCTTTTTTTTCTTTGCGCTGATAGCTTTGAAGATATGTTCTGATACTGGTGAGAGTGGAGCAAGACTGTCTCCATTGCGCAATTGGCTAGCGCGATCGGCTGATAACCGAAAGGTTGGAGTTTCGAGCCCACCCGGTGGTGGTGCGGCGCTTTTTCTTCTTTGGGCTCATAGCTCTGAAGAAATGTTCTGACGGTGGTGAGAGTGGGGCAGGACTTTCTCCGTGGCGCAATTGGCTAGCGCGATCAACTTTTAACCGAAAGGTTGGAGGTTCGAGCCCACCGGGTGGTGGTGCGGCGCTTTTTTTTCTTTGGGGCGATAGCTCTGAAGAAATGGTTTGACGGTGGTGAGAGTGAAGCACGACTGTCTCTGTGGCGCAATTGGCTAGCGCGATCGGCTGTTAACCGAAAGGTTGTAGGTTCGAGCCCACGCGGTGATGGTGTGCCGCTTTTTTTTCTTTGTGCTGATAGCTTTGAAGATATGTTCTGATGGTGGTGAGAGTGGAGCAGGGCTGTCTCCGTGGCGCAATTGGCTAGCGCGATTACCGGTTGACCGAAAGGTTGGAGGTTCGAGCCCACCCGGTGGTGGTGCGGTGCTTTTTTTCTTTGCGCTAATAGCTTTGAAGATATGTTCTGATGGTGTTGAGATTGGAGCAAGGCTGTCTCCGTGGCGCAATGGGCTAGAGCGATCAGCTGTTAACCGAAAGGTTGGAGTTTCGAGCCCTCCCAGGAGTGGTGTGTTGCTTTTTTCTTTGTGGTAATAGCTTTGAAGATATGTTCTGACGGTGGTGAGAGTGGAGCAGGACTGTCTCCATGGCGCAATTGGCTAGTGCGATCGGCTGTTAACCGAAAGGTTGGAGTTTCGAGCCCACCCGGTGGTGGTGCGGCGCTTTTTTCTCTTTGTGCTGATAGCTTTGAAGATATGTTCTGATGGTGGTGAGAGTGGAGCAGGACTGTCTCTGTGGCGCAATTGGCTAACGCGATTGGCTGTTAACCGAAAGGTTGGAGGTTCGAGCCCACCCGGTGGTGGTGCGGCGCTTTTTTTTCTTTGCGCTTGTAGCTTTGAAGATATGTTCTGATGGTGTTGAGAGTGGAGCAAGACTGTCTCCGTGGCGCAATTGGCTAGCGCGATCGGCTGTTAACCGAAAGGTTGGAGGTTCGAGCCCATCCGGTGGTGGTGCGGCGCTTTTTTTTCTTTGCGCTGATAGCTTTGAAGATATGTTCTGATGGTGGTGAGAGTGGAGCAAGACTGTCCCCGTGGCGCATTGGGTTAGCGCGATCGGCTGTTAACCGAAAGGTTGGAGGTTCGAGCCCACCCGGTGGTGGCGCGGCGCTTTTTTTCTTTGCGCTAATAGCTTTGAAGATATGTTCTGATGGTGGTGAGAGTGGAGCAGGACTGTCTCCGTGGCGCAATTGGCTTGCGCGATCGGCTGTTAACCAAAAGGTTGGAGGTTGGAGCCCTCCCAGGAGTGGTGTGTTGCTTTTTTCTTTGTGGTAATAGCTTTAAAGATATGTTCTGATGGTGGTGAGAGTGGAGCAGGACTGTCTCCATGGCGCAATTGGCTAGCGCGATCGGCTGTTAACCGAAAGGTTGGAGTTTCGAGCCTACCCGGTGGTGGTGCGGCGCTTTTTTTTCTTTGTGCTGATAGCTTTGAAGATATGTTCTGATGGTGGTGAGAGTGGAGCAGGACTGTCTTTGTGGCGCAATTGGCTAGCGCGATTGGCTGTTAAACGAAAGGTTGGAGGTTCGAGCCCACCCGGTGGTGGTCCGGTGCTTTTTTTTCTTTGGGCTGATAGCTTTGAAGATATGTTCTGATGGTGGTGAGAGTAGAGCAGGACTGTCTCCCTGGCGCAATTGGCTAGCGCGATCGGCTGTTAACCGAAAGGTTGGAGGTTCGAGCACACCCGGTGGTGGTGCGGCGCTTTTTTTTCTTTGCGCTGATAGCTTTGAAGATATGTTCTGATGGTGGTGAGAGTGGAGCAGGACTGTCTCCGTGGCGCAATTGGCTAGCGCGATTACCGGTTGACCGAAAGGTTGGAGGTTCGAGCCCACCCGGTGGTGGTGCGGTGCTTTTTTTCTTTGCGCTAATAGCTTTGAAGATATGTTCTGATGGTGTTGAGATTGGAGCAAGGCTGTCTCCGTGGCGCAATGGGCTAGAGCGATCAGCTGTTAACCGAAAGGTTGGAGTTTCGAGCCCTCCCAGGAGTGGTGTGTTGCTTTTTTCTTTGTGGTAATAGCTTTGAAGATATGTTCTGACGGTGGTGAGAGTGGAGCAGGACTGTCTCCATGGCGCAATTGGCTAGTGCGATCGGCTGTTAACCGAAAGGTTGGAGTTTCGAGCCCACCCGGTGGTGGTGCGGCGCTTTTTTCTCTTTGTGCTGATAGCTTTGAAGATATGTTCTGATGGTGGTGAGAGTGGAGCAGGACTGTCTCTGTGGCGCAATTGGCTAACGCGATTGGCTGTTAACCGAAAGGTTGGAGGTTCGAGCCCACCCGGTGGTGGTGTGGCGCTTTTTTTTCTTTGCGCTTGTAGCTTTGAAGATATGTTCTGATGGTGTTGAGAGTGGAGCAAGACTGTCTCCGTGGCGCAATTGGCTAGCGCGATCGGCTGTTAACCGAAAGGTTGGAGGTTCGAGCCCACCCGGTGGTGGTGCGGCGCTTTTTTTTCTTTGCGCTGATAGCTTTGAAGATATGTTCTGATGGTGGTGAGAGTGGAGCAAGACTGTCCCCGTGGCGCATTGGGTTAGCGCGATCGGCTGTTAACCGAAAGGTTGGAGGTTCGAGCCCACCCGGTGGTGGCGCGGCGCTTTTTTTCTTTGCGCTAATAGCTTTGAAGATATGTTCTGATGGTGGTGAGAGTGGAGCAGGACTGTCTCCGTGGCGCAATTGGCTTGCGCGATCGGCTGTTAACCAAAAGGTTGGAGGTTCGAGCCCTCCCAGGAGTGGTGTGTTGCTTTTTTCTTTGTGGTAATAGCTTTAAAGATATGTTCTGATGGTGGTGAGAGTGGAGCAGGACTGTCTCCATGGCGCAATTGGCTAGCGCGATCGGCTGTTAACCGAAAGGTTGGAGTTTCGAGCCTACCCGGTGGTGGTGCGGCGCTTTTTTTTCTTTGTGCTGATAGCTTTGAAGATATGTTCTGATGGTGGTGAGAGTGGAGCAGGACTGTCTTTGTGGCGCAATTGGCTAGCGCGATTGGCTGTTAAACGAAAGGTTGGAGGTTCGAGCCCACCCGGTGGTGGTCCGGTGCTTTTTTTTCTTTGGGCTGATAGCTTTGAAGATATGTTCTGATGGTGGTGAGAGTAGAGCAGGACTGTCTCCCTGGCGCAATTGGCTAGCGCGATCGGCTGTTAACCGAAAGGTTGGAGGTTCGAGCACACCCGGTGGTGGTGCGGCGCTTTTTTTTCTTTGCGCTGATAGCTTTGAAGATATGTTCTGATGGTGGTGAGGGTGGCGCAAGACTGTCCCCGTGGCGCAATTGGCTAGCGCGATCGGCTGTTAACCGAAAGGTTGGAGGTTCGAGCGCACCCGGTGGTGGTGCGGCGCTTTTTTTTTCTTTGCGCTTGTAGCTTTGAAGATATGTTCTGATGGTGTTGAGAGTGGAGCAAGACTGTCTCTGTTGCGCAATTGGCTAGCGCGATCGGCTGTTAACCGAAAGGTTAGAGGTTCGAGCCCACCTGGTGGTGGTGCGGCGCTTTTTTTTCTTTGCACTGATAGCTTTGAAGATATGTTCTGATAGTGGTGAGAGTGGAGCAAGACTGTCCCCGTGGCGCAATGGGTTAGCGCGATCGGCTTTTAACCAAAAAGTTGGAGGTTCGAGCCCTCCCGGGTGGGGTGTGTTGCTTATTTCTTTGCGATGATAGCTTTGAAGATATTTTCTGATGTTGGTGAGAGTGGAGCACGATTGTCTCCGTGGCGCAATTGGCTAGCGCGATCGGCCGTTAACCAAAAGGTTGGAGGTTCGAGCCCACCCGGTGGTGGTGCGGCGCTTTTTTTTTCTTTGGGCTGATAGCTTGAAAGATATGTTCTAATGGTGGTGAGAGTGGAGCAGGACTGTCTCCGTGGAGCAATTGGCCAGCGCGATCGGCTGTTAACCGAAAAGTTGGAGGTTCGAGCCCTCCCGGGAGTGGTGTGTTGCTTTTTTCTTTGTGCTGATACCTTTGAAGATATGTTCTGATGGTGGTAAGAGCGGAGCACGACTGCCTCCATGGCGCAATTGGCTAGTGCGATCGGCTGTTAACCGAAAGGTTGAAGGTTCGAGCCCACCCGGTGGTGGTGCGGCGCTTTTTTTTCTTTGGGCTGATAGCTTTGATGATATGTTCTGATGGTGGTGAGAGTGGAGCAAGACTGTCCCCGTGGCGCAATGGGCAAGCGCGATCGGCTGTTAACCAAAAGGTTGGAATTTCGAGCCCACCCGGTGGTGGTGCTGCGCTTTTTTTTGCGCTGATAGTTTGAAGATATGTTCTGATGGTGGTGAGAGTGGAGCAAGGCTGTCTCTGTGGCGCAATGGGCTAGCGCGATCGGCTGTTAACCGAAAGGTTGGAATTTCGAGCCCTCCCGGGAGTGGTGTGTTGCTTTTTTCTTTGCGGTAATAGCTTTGAAGATATGTTCTGATGGTGGTGAGAGTGCAGCAGGACTGTCTTCGTGGCGCAATTGGCTAGCGCGATCGGCTGTTAACCGAAAGGTTGGAGGTTCGAGCCAACCCGGTGGTGTTGCGGCGCTTTTTTTTCTTTGTGGTAATAGCTTTGAAGATATGTTCTGATGGTGGTGAGAGTGGAGCAGGACTGTCTCCATGGCGCAATTGGCTAGCGCGATCGGCTGTTAACCGAAAGGTTGGAGTTTCGAGCCCACCCGGTGGTGGTGCGGCGCTTTTTTATCTTTGTGCTGATAGCTTTAAGATATGTTCTGATGGTGGTGAGAGTGGAGCAGGACTGTCTCCGTGGCGCAATTGGCTAACGCGATTGGCTGTTAACCGAAAGGTTGGAGGTTCCAGCCCACCCGGTGGTGGTGCGGTGCTTTTTTTCTTTGGGCTGATAGCTTTGAAGATATGTTCTGATGGTGGTGAGAGTGGAGCAAGGCTGTCTCCGTGGCGCAATGGGCTAGCGCGATCGGCTGTTAACCGAAAGGTTGGAATTTCGAGCCCGCCCGGTGGTGGTGCGGCGCTTTTTTTCTTTGCACTTGTAGCTTTGAAGATATGTTCTGATGGTGTTGAGAGTGGAGCAAGACTGTCTCTGTGGCGCAACTGGCTAGCGCGATCGGCTGTTAACCGAAAGGTTGGAGGTTCGAGCCCACCCGGTGGTGGTGCGGCGCTTTTTTTCTTTGCGCTGATAGCTTTGAAGATATGTTCTGATAGTGGTGAGAGTGGAGCAAGACTGTCCCCGTGGCGCAATGGGTTAGCGCGATCGGCTGTTAACCGAAAGGTTGGAGGTTCGAGCCCACCCGGTGGTGGCGCTGCGCTTTTTTTTCTTTGCGCTGATAGCTTTGAAGATATGTTCTGATGGTGGTGAGAGTGGAGCAGGACTGTCTCCGTGGCGCAATCGGCTAGCGCGATCGGCTGTTAACTGAAAGGTTGGAGGTTCGAGCCCACCCGGTGGGGTTGCGGCGCTTTTTTTTATTTGGGGTGATAGCTCTGAAGAAATGTTTTGACGGTGGTGAGTGTGGAGCAGGACTGTCTCCGTGGCGCAATTGGCTTGCGCGATCGGCTGTTAACCGAAAGGTTGGAGGTTCGAGCCCACCCGATGATGGTGTGGCGCTTTTTTTTCTTTGTGCTGATAGCTTTGAAGATATGTTCTGATGGTGGTGAGAGTGAAGCAGGACTGTCTCCGTGGCGCAATTGGCTAGCGCGATTGGCTGTTAACCGAAAGGTTGGAAGTTCGAGCCCACCCGGTGGTGGTGCGGTGCTTTTTTTCTTTAGGCTGATAGCTTTGAAGATATGTTCTGATGGTGGTGAGAGTGCAGCAGGACTGTCTCAATGGCGCAATTGGCTTGCGCAATCGGCTGTTAACCGAAAGGTTGGAGGTTCGAGCCCACCCGGTGGTGGTGCGGCGCTTTTTTTTCTTTGCGCTGATAGCTTTGAAGATATGTTCTGATAGTGGTGAGAGTGGAGCAAGACTGTCCCCGTGGCGCAATGGGTTAGCGCGATCGGCTGTTAACCGAAAGGTTGGAGGTTCGAGCCCACCCATAGGTGGCGCGGCGCTTTTTTTCTTTGCGCTAATAGCTTTGAAGATATGTTCTGATGGTGGTGAGAGTGGAGCAGGACTGTCTCCCTGGCGCACTTGGCTAGCGCGATCGGCTGTTAACCGAAAGGTTGGAGGTTCGAGCACACCCGGTGGTGTTGCGGCGCTTTTTTTTCTTTGCGCTGATAGCTTTGAAGATATGTTCTGATGGTGGTGAGGGTGGAGCAAGACTGTCCCCGTGGCGCAATTGGCTAGCGCGATCGGCTGTTAACCGAAAGGTTGGAGGATCGAGCCCACCCGGTGGTGGTGCAGCGCTTTTTTTTCTTTGCGCTTGTAGCTTTGAAGATATGTTCTGATGGTGTTGAGAGTGGAGCAAGACTGTCTCTGTGGCGCAATTGGCTAGCGCGATCGGCTGTTAACCGAAAGGTTGGAGGTTCGAGCCCACCCGGTGGTGGTGCGGCGCTTTTTTTTCTTTGCGCTGATAGCTTTGAAGATATGTTCTGATACTGGTGAGAGTGGAGCAAGACTGTCTCCATTGCGCAATTGGCTAGCGCGATCGGCTGATAACCGAAAGGTTGGAGTTTCGAGCCCACCCGGTGGTGGTGCGGCGCTTTTTCTTCTTTGGGCTCAGAGCTCTGAAGAAATGTTCTGACGGTGGTGAGAGTGGGGCAGGACTTTCTCCGTGGCGCAATTGGCTAGCGCGATCAACTTTTAACCGAAAGGTTGGAGGTTCGAGCCCAACGGGTGGTGGTGCGGCGCGTTTTTTTCTTTGGGGCGATAGCTCTGAAGAAATGGTCTGACGGTGGTGAGAGTGAAGCACGACTGTCTCTGTGGCGCAATTGGCTAGCGCGATCGGCTGTTAACCGAAAGGTTGTAGGTTCGAGCCCACCCGGTGGTGGTGCGGCGCTTTTTTTTCTTTGCGCTGATAGCTTTGAAGATATGTTCTGATAGTGGTTAGAGTGGAGCAAGACTGTCCCCGTGGCGCAATGGGTTAGCGCGATCGGCTGTTAACCAAAAAGTTGGAGGTTCGAGCCCTCCCGGGTGGGGTGTGTTGCTTTTTTCTTTGCGATGATAGTTTTGAAGATATTTTCTGATGGTGGTGAGCGTGGAGCACGATTGTCTCCGTGGCGCAATTGGCTAGCGCGATCGGCCGTTAACCAAAAGGTTGGAGGTTCGAGCCCACCCGGTGGTGGTGTGGCGCTTTTTTTTTCTTTGGGCTGATAGCTTGAAAGATATGTTCTAATGGTGGTGAGAGTGGAGCAGGACTGTCTCCGTGGAGCAATTGGCCAGCGCGATCGGCTGTTAACCGAAAAGTTTGAGGTTCGAGCCCTCCCGGGAGTGGTGTGTTGCTTTTTTCTTTGTGCTGATAGCTTTGAAGATATGTTCTGATGGAGGTAAGAGTGGAGCACGACTGCCTCCGTGGCGCAGTTGGCTAGTGCGATCGGCTGTTAACCGAAAGGTTGAAGGTTCGAGCCCACCCGGTGGTGGTGCGGCGCTTTTTTTTCTTTGGGCTGATAGCTTTGATGATATGTTCTGATGGTGGTGAGAGTGGAGCAAGACTGTCCCCGTGGCGCAATGGGCAAGCGCGATCGGCTGTTAACCAAAAGGTTGGAATTTCGAGCCCACCCGGTAGTGGTGCGGGGCTTTTTTTTGCGCTGATAGTTTGAAGATATGTTCTGATGGTGGTGAGAGTGGAGCAAGACTGTCTCCGTGGCGCAATGGGCTAGCGCGATCGGCTGTTAACCGAAAGGTTGGAATTTCGAGCCCTCCCGGGAGTGGTGTGTTGCTTTTTTCTTTGCGGTAATAGCTTTGAAGATATGTTCTGATGGTGGTGAGAGTGCAGCAGGACTGTCTTCTTGGCGCAATTGGCTAGCGCGATCAGCTGTTAACCGAAAGTTTGGAGGTTCGAGCCCACCCGGTGGTGTTGCGGCGCTTTTTTTTCTTTGTGGTAATAGCTTTGATGATATGTTCTGATGGTGTTGAGAGTGGAGCAGGACTGTCTCCATGGCGCAATTGGCTAGCGCGATCGGCTGTTAACCGAAAGGTTGGAGTTTCGAGCCCACCCGGTGGTGGTGCGGCGCTTTTTTCTCTTTGTGCTGATAGCTTTGAAGATATGTTCTGATGGTGGTGAGAGTGGAGCAGGACTGTCTCCGTGGCGCAATTGGCTAACGCGATTGGCTGTTAACCGAAAGGTTGGAGGTTTCAGCCCACCCGGTGGTGGTGGGGTGCTTTTTTTCTTTGGGCTGATAGCTTTGAAGATATGTTCTGATGGTGGTGAGAGTGGAGCAAGACTGTCCCCGTGGCGCAATTGGCTAGCGCGATCGGCTGTTAACCGAAAGGTTGGAGGTTCGAGCCCACCCGTAGGTGGCGCGGCGCTTTTTTTCTTTGCGCTAATACACTCTAAGCCAAAAATGGCCAAAATGGGAGCAACGGCTGTTTTTACTCCTTCAGACCGACTGTTACTCTCAGAAAAGACCAAGCGGAACAAGATGGCCGACTTGTTCGAGAATGGGGGAGCAACTGTATTCATCTTAAGTTTGTAAGGGAGCAACGGAAGGAGGAACCGCTGTAAATGCTCTCGTCACGCAACGGTTACTCCCCGGCAGGACACCGCACACAAATATGCATGCCGCCCACATTGATATTTATGGGCCAGATTATTGTTTGTTCTGTGTGCCAAACTTCACCAAGCCAAAACAGTGATTTATTTTAGCATCCGTAGATAATAAGATAGCAGCGCTGGCTGAACACAGAAGGCCTGAGAATACAGTACGGCAAATACCTAACACACGCAGCAGCAGAATGGAGAGTTGGCACGTCAAAGCGGACCGAATGCCGAAACACGTGCAAAACAACGATAAAAAAAAGCCTAGACACGCCGTTCGTCCGCGAAGTAAGGGCGTCAAAGTCGATCAAGCACCGAAACACGTGCATAAAGAGCCCCCCCCCCCCCCCCCGCCCAGATATATCGGAGAAGAAAAAAAAAAAAAGCGGACCCAGACGCGCTTCTCATCAGCCATACACTTAGTAGCACGCTTCACCGTGTAGTTTGAGGGCAGAATGACAAATCTGCGCCATCTGCGCCCGCACGACAAAAGTGGCGCTGGTGTAGCAAACGATGTAAGTTACAAAGTAATTTTTATTCAGTGTTTATGTTGACTAGCACTAAATAAAAATTACACTAAACTTTTTATATTTATTTATGAGTTTTAGTGTACCTCAGTTTTTTTTTATAATTGTATTAGGAGAACACACTGAAATTATTGCGCTGACGCCTGTGCTGCCACTCCTGGACGTTTTTTTTTTTCGGCGCAACTAGGTCCCCGTTCGCACTAACTCATTTTCATATGGTCTGTGGTTGGCGAGCACATGGACGGGCTAGCTTGTGAGCTATGTTTTGATCGTGTGTGTGTGCCGCAGATTTGCGTTTCTGCTTATTCGTGATGAAGGTTAGTGTATATTTATCTTTATGGAGCGCGAAGTAGTTGTGGATTTTGCTGCTGGGTGGAACAAACACATCGTAAACACGTCTTCAGCTATCTGCAAGCCTGTTCGCTCGTCGGACAAAGGACCGAGCATGCATCAGCGTGCAGGTGAGTGGCATTTCCAGCAACATTTAATGCTCTTACAATACATTGTTGAGTGGTTGCGCTATTGAAAAGGAAATGATTTGCTCTTATTCACCGTATCCATTGCTAGCCGTATCGGACTAAATTACCTCTATTACCGCCTGCATACCCTCTTGCTTCCCCTGTCACCACTGCAGTGCCAGTGTACTTTTGCAGTTAAAAGTTCATTTCCGCAACACTACCTCGCTTGAAAAAACATTGGGGCGGGGTTGTAGCTGCATTCATACTGGCACTTTTCTACCATTGGCTTTATGTAATGTTAACGGCTGAGTGTTGGGGCCTTGGGCCGCATTTTTTAGAGATGTAAAGTGTATGTAAATCAGTAAGTGAACAAATCATTGTCGCATCACTTCACTGGCATAGCCAGGCGGTTGCGCACAGAATTTTTTTAGGCCGGGCGTAGGGAGCCCAAATTGACGACCATATTCGCTTGCCCGGCCTATTCAGATAAGCGGACCCCCCCTCCCTCCCCGCACGCCTAAAAAAAAAAATCTGCCCACATCACTGCGTCACTTGCTTCACCTCTGCGCTGAACGTACTATTTTATAAGCGCACCATCAAGCGAGCAGTTTACATATTGACAGAACAATTGGAGGAGGAATGACCCAAATCTTTCAGATTTCTTTAGTGATGTAAAACCTTAGCAAAACTGAATATTGTAAAAGACAATCATAAATGCTGTATGTTCTCGTTAGCGCTGTCATTATTCTGCGTCATGAAATCTTTATGCGCTGTGAAAACTTGGCATGCCGTTGAAGTCACATATCGACGTTAATACCAATCGACGAAAATTTCGACAACCTCAATAACGCCGTTTGGGATTTGCCGCATGCACATAATTCGGCTGATTCCCACTTGGCTGTTCTTAACCTGACTTCACTGCTACCAAATGAAACAATATTTGATGCATGTCTTTTACTTTTTTTTCAGGGATATGACACAAATTTGGTTATACTGCAGATAAAGATGCTCCCAACGATGCTAAAGTACAGAAAGCAAGTGAGTTTTGGTAAGTGCAGACTTTTTGTACTACGTATATGAAAGCATCGCTTTTTAGGGGCAAACTGTGCATGTGTTGGCCAGAGAATAGTTCATTACGCCACATGGTTACACTGGCACTGACAATTCGACATGGCTCCGCTGGCCCGTGTGTGTGCTCACACTGTTACCGTTAAGATAAAATGTTTATGTTTTCATTGCAGGAATTGCTGTTTGTACTAAAAAGCCAACTGCCAAGATTTGTTTACGCCGGTACTCCTAAAAGTATGCTTTCCCTATTTACATGGATTTTGGCTTGCACAAAGCATAACACTTGGGCCTAGATTCACAAAGTTGTCCATGCGCAGGCCTTCATAACAGCGTTTCTTGACTTGCCTTTACCCTGTTTTCTGCAGATGTTTCGTGGGTTTAAAAGTGCCACAGCATGTTGACCTCCCCCACTCTGAAATATTCGCGTTCAAAGTTCCGCAAGAGTGGGCTTAACTTTCTTGTGCACCTCTTTGCTAGTCCAAGATACTGAAGTGTTATGCTCTTACTAGAGGTGGCAGTGTTTCTAATGTTTGTATTTCCATCACATTGACCAAGTATGCGATCTTGGCTTGACTGGTAGCACATCCTCAACAAATAAATGTCTTTGTGGCACATGTAGAAGGCAGTACAAAATAAATAGGCAGACATTCACACCGGGAGCTAACTTCTAATAATGCTTTTTTTTTGGAAACCATGATGTGCTTATTCCAATTTGTCTAACAAGCAGTAACCTGTTTGGCTGTGAACCAACAAGACGTTGAACTAATAAAAGCTTCACATCTTGTTGCTCTCAAATATATATGTATTGGCAAGCTATCTGTGACACCGTCAAACAAAGAATTAGAATATCTGTGCATGCCTTAAGATATATTGCTTCGTTTACATATCTCGTGGCTGTGACTCGTCAACCGAGTGAACAAATGCACCCTAGTTTTCTAAATTTAAAGCATTTTTTGAAGGTAGCGCGGTCTACATTTATTTGTCTATAGTTTTGTCCAGCCGTTTGCGTCAGGTACAAAGAAATATACTAGATTATCATGTAGCCTCTGCAAATGGTTGCTTTCAAGCAGGCTTTGCATGCTTGGCTTGTGCCTGCAGGTATTGCACAATTCAAGACGCAGCAGCGTATGATAGAACAGTAGAATCGAGAGCAACTATGTGCACGAGCTAAATAAGTATTTTAACATGAGCGGACAGTACGTGTTATTTGCCACACACATGACCTCATTTAGAATGCCCATTGGTGACTGGGCTCATAGAAATGTAACTCAGCTGTGTATAGGAAACAAGTTAACTGAACCTAAGGGTATCTTTAACTGCTACAAATATGCCTTGTATAGGTGCTGCACATTTTCTTCCAGAATATTGCTGTCCGAGACATCATGTGAAGAGCGTCTACCACATCAGCATTTATATGGCTTGCCAAGTAACGTTTGGCCGAACCTTCCTTTTTTTCACATTTCGTTTTGCAGTAGACATTCTAGAATGTAAGCGCTGCTTCAGTGTGTGTGACTCATTGTTATGAATTGATTCTGGCATGTTTAACCTCACACTTCTATTTTTTTTCTTGCAGCAATGAGATGCTTCACATATGCCTGCGGTGACGTTCTGCTGCGCTAGCCTGATGGAAACACCAGCTGCGAAACTTGAGTTCTTCAGAATCGGAGAAGTTGCCCTTCTCTCACCAATGATGACACAGACTGCCCTATGCTAAAAATTCAACATTGTTTTTCCACGGATGACGCAGAAAACCTTTGATATATTATGGTGTTTGTTTAGTGCTGGCTGTGGTGTGGCGAAGTCTACTTTTACGTGTGGTCACACGTCGCCTCATAAAAAGAACAATAAAGCATTTATTTTCCTTTCAATATTGTCCACTTTTTGTGTTAGAAGCACCCAAGCAGTGCTCTTCCAAGGAGCTCTCGCCATGTGTTAAGCGTGTGACAAGCATACTCGAGATAAATACTCATTTCCCCAAGGAGTAATTGGAAGCATGTGCAGTTGGTTTTCAGAGAGTAACTGCAAACACGTGGGAGGAACGGTAAAGAGTAACTGTTGCTCTTAGAAGAGCAACTGGTGGGAGTAAGGGTTGGTCGGCAGGGAGCAACTGGTGGGAGTAACTGTTGGTCTGCAGGGAGGAACTGGAGGGAGTAACTGCTCATCTCCCGAAGGAGGAACTGAAAGGAGAGCAACGGTTCCTCCCTCTGCAGTTACTCCTTTTAGGAGAGTAATGGGAGTGGCAATGCAATTGCTCCCTGAAAGGAGCAACCCCTATACCGCTGTTGCTCCGTTTTGGCTTAGAGTGTAGCTTTGAAGATATGTTCTGATGGTGGTGAGAGTGGAGCAGGACTGTCTCCCTGGCGCACTTGGCTAGCGAGATCGGCTGTTAACCGAAAGGTTGGAGGTTCGAGCACACCCGGTGGTGTTGCGGCGCTTTTTTTTTTTCTTTGCGCTGATAGCTTTGAAGATATGTTCTGATGGTGGTGAGGGTGGAGCAAGACTGTCCCCGTGGCGCAATTGGCTAGCGCGATCGGCTGTTAACCGAAAGGTTGGAGGATCGAGCCCACCCGGTGGTGGTGCAGCGCTTTTTTTTCTTTGCGCTTGTAGCTTTGAAGATATGTTCTGATGGTGTTGAGAGTGGAGCAAGACTGTCTCTGTGGCGCAATTGGCTAGCGCGATCGGCTGTTAACCGAAAGGTTGGAGGTTCGAGCCCACCCGGTGGTGGTGCGGCGCTTTTTTTTCTTTGCGCTGATAGCTTTGAAGATATGTTCTGATACTGGTGAGAGTGGAGCAAGACTGTCTCCATTGCGCAATTGGCTAGCGCGATCGGCTGATAACCGAAAGGTTGGAGTTTCGAGCCCACCCGGTGGTGGTGCGGCGCTTTTTCTTCTTTGGGCTCATAGCTCTGAAGAAATGTTCTGACGGTGGTGAGAGTGGGGCAGGACTTTCTCCGTGGCGCAATTGGCTAGCGCGATCAACTTTTAACCGAAAGGTTGGAGGTTCGAGCCCACCGGGTGGTGGTGCGGCGCTTTTTTTTCTTTGGGGCGATAGCTCTGAAGAAATGGTTTGACGGTGGTGAGAGTGAAGCACGACTGTCTCTGTGGCGCAATTGGCTAGCGCGATCGGCTGTTAACCGAAAGGTTGTAGGTTCGAGCCCACCCGGTGGTGGTGCGGCGCTTTTTTTTCTTTGCGCTGATAGCTTTGAAGATATGTTCTGATAGTGGTGAGAGTGGAGCAAGACTGTCCCCGTGGCGCAATGGGTTAGCGCGATCGGCTGTTAACCAAAAAGTTGGAGGTTCGAGCCCTCCCGGGTGGGGTGTGTTGCTTTTTTCTTTGCGATGATAGCTTTGAAGATATTTTCTGATGGTGGTGAGCGTGGAGCACGATTGTCTCCGTGGCGCAATTGGCTAGCGCGATCGGCCGTTAACCAAAAGGTTGGAGGTTCGAGCCCACCCGGTGGTGGTGCGGCGCTTTTTTTTTCTTTGGGCTGATAGCTTGAAAGATATGTTCTAATGGTGGTGAGAGTGGAGCAGGACTGTCTCCGTGGAGCAATTGGCCAGCGCGATCGGCTGTTAACCGAAAAGTTTGAGGTTCGAGCCCTCCCGGGAGTGGTGTGTTGCTTTTTTCTTTGTGCTGATAGCTTTGAAGATATGTTCTGATGGTGGTAAGAGTGGAGCACGACTGCCTCCGTGGCGCAGTTGGCTAGTGCGATCGGCTGTTAACCGAAAGGTTGAAGGTTCGAGCCCACCCGGTGGTGGTGCGGCGCTTTTTTTTCTTTGGGCTGATAGCTTTGATGATATGTTCTGATGGTGGTGAGAGTGGAGCAAGACTGTCCCCGTGGCGCAATGGGCAAGCGCGATCGGCTGTTAACTGTGAAGTTTGTTGGTGAGGTTCGTCGCGCCGCAGAGCGTGTGACGCGTTGCGGATGGAGGAGACGGTATCTGACGTTAACAAACCACACTACAATTGTATTTGACAGCATACACACACGAAATACATAAAGCGGCAGCGTACACTACTAGTCAATTGTCTCACGTGGCGGTGCTTGGGGACCAGGAGGCTGTGGGCTGGTTGCGTCCCTGTGATGACGTAATCGTCGTCGGGTAGATGTCCGGTGTGGAAACGACGTAGCAGCAGCAGGGGTTAAGGGCCGAGTGAACGAACCGTCGCTCGGTAGCCGGTAGCCAGACAGGGCTCGTCCGCGCCAGGCCAGGACCTTGCGACGCTTGTCTCGACGGCGGTGGACAATCTGGAACCTCGCGCGTAGGTGCGGGTTCTCCGAGAGCAGCAGGCCGCGTCCCAGGTCTTGCCAGGCGAGGACCGTGAGGCGCTCGCTGTCCCGAAGACAGGCGCCCTGTGTATGCGAACCTCGCGCGTAGATGCGGGTTCTCCAACAACCTGCCGCCCGTTCTGCCGGCGTTCCAAAAAAAAAACTGTCTCGCCTGCGCGCGCCCTTCTTAATCTTCTCTGCAGCCCGAGCTCCTTCGTTTTTCTCGCCTTCCAGCGATCGGCCACTCCGTCGTCTGCTCTCGCTTTCCCTGCTTCGTCACATTACCCCCCCACTTAAGAAGGTTCTTCGCTGTGAAGAACTTGCAGCTGCCACTGGACCCCTTGGGACACCGTAGTACACGCGCACTCGGAGCACTGCACTACACTTCCGAGCCCCGCACACTCGGCACACATAAGAGACACAAAAGTTGTCACCAGTGTTCAGGGCCCCGCACACCCGACACTCTCAAAGGTACTCGCAAGACGAGATGAAAGTTGGTCCGTCACGGTAAGTAATGTGCACCGAAAAAAAAAAATTCCATCAATTATACCCGACACTGCGAAATCCTCAAGCCGTGTAGCGATGATGTTCATGCGCTTGGCAACCGGCTCATATAGTCTGCTCCTACATTCTCACTGCCTTTTATATATTCAACGCTGAAGTCGTACTCCATGAGTATGAGGCTCCAACGTAGAACACGGCTGTTGATGTGTTTGGCGGAGTTGATGTAAACGAGAGGCTTGTGGTCGCTTTGTAGTATGAACGTTCGCCCGAACAAGTAAATATGAAATTTCTGGATGGCCCACGTGAGTGCCAGGGCTTCGCGCTCGATTGTCGAATAGGCAGTTTCTCGTGGTTGCAGTCGTCGGCTAGCGTACGACACTGGGTGTAGCATAGCACCATGCCGCTGCATAAGTATGGCACCTACGCTTGTTGACGAGGCGTCGGTGCGAAGTACAAAAGGCTGAGCGAAATCGGGTGCTCTCAAGACAGGTTGTGTAGACAGCATGGTCTTGAGTGCATCGAAGGCTTTCTGTTCCTGCACTCCCCAAATTACTTTGTTAGGGGCTCTCTTTTTAGTCAGTTCAGTTAATGGTCCTGCTATCTCGGAGTACTTGTGGACGAAATCTCTGTAATAGCCCGTAAGTCCAAGGAAAGAGCGTACTTCTTTTTTCGTCTGTGGGCGCTTGGCTGCCCGTATTTTATCAAGGGTTTCGATCTGGGGTTTGATGATGCCATTTTCGACGTGATGACCGAGGAACTTTACTGACCGCTGACCAATCTCACTTTTCGTTGGTCGAATCGTCAACCCGGATTCGCTAACTCGTTGAAGAAAGGCTTCAAGTGTGGCCACGTGTTCTGTCCACGTCTCGGTTGCAACGAGCACATCGTCGAAGTAAAAGTAAATATGGGGTATATCTGCTACCACCTTCCTCATTAGACGGTTGAAGACAGCTGGGGCGGTTTTAATGCCAAACGGCATGAAACGAAACTGATAAAGGCCTGCTGATGTAGAAAACGCTGTCATTGCTTTGGACTCTTCATGCATCGGGACTTGCCAATACCCTTTAGCAAAGTCGAACTTAGAAAAATATCGTGCCTTCCCCAGTTGTCCAAAAATAACATCAACTCGAGGTATGGGCTCATTGTCGTTCAGCAGTATCTTGTTGAGTTGCCGGAAGTCAATGCATAGACGTATTGTCCCGTCTTTTTTCTTGACAACTACTATCGGCGACTGGTAGGGAGACTCAGATGGCTCGATGATGCCTTGCTTCAGCATGTCTCTAATTTCTTGTTGAACTGCCTCTTTGGTAGCAAACGGTAGTGGATACGGCCGTATGTTCACTGGTGTATCCGTTGCGACATTCAACTTGCACTGGGTGAGATGTGTTCTGCCGGGAATGTCGGTGAATACATTCTCGTAGGTATGCAGTATTCTAGCGATCTGCGTGCGCTGTTTAGTAGAGAGTGCTTCCGATATGTTCACATCGGCAGCAGATTCTTTTTGCTGAAAAGGTACGCATGGTAGATCGTCGTGCTCAGTATCATCAGCCAGACACGCGACTGACGCTTCTTTTGTTGGCTGTGGTACCGATGGTCGTTCTTGATATTTTTTGAGGAGGTTGACGTGAAACAGAGATGTTCGCGTTCCTAAATCAATAACGTAATCCACGTCATTCTTCCTCTCTAGAACTGTGAAAGGCCCTTTCCATGTTAGAATCAGTTTGTTGTTGTCCGACGGGAGTAGCAGCAGCACCTTGTCTCCAACAGCTAAACGCCGTGGTCTAGTCTTCATGTCATAGTGCTTCTTCTGCACAAGTTTGGCTTTCTGCAGCTCCTCCTTGGCTAGACGACAAGTGTTTTCAAGACGTCTCCGCAGGTCAACTACATAGCCGTACGAGGTCTTCGTCTCATCATCTAGATGATTACCAGTCCACATCTCTTTCAATATTGACATGGGCCCTCTGACGTAACGGCCATACAGTAAGTCAAACGGGGCGAAGCCCAAACTTGACTGCGGAACTTCTCTATATGCGAAAAGTAAAGGCGCTAAGTACCGGTCCCAACTTTTCGGGCACTCTTGACACATTCGTCTTATCATTCGTTTAAGTGTGCCATTGAACCTCTCGACAAGACCATTTGCCATGGGATGATATGGTGTCGTCGGCAACTGTGTGAAGGATAGAAGCCTGCTGAATTCGCGCATTAGGTGGGACGTAAAAGACGTGCCTCGGTCGCTGATGATTTCCTGAGGTACCCCCACTCGCGAGAACATCTCCAACAGTGCTTCAGCGATCCTTTCTGTTTCAATGCTTGGCAGCGCCACCGCATCAGGATACCGCGTTGCCATGTCCACCATTGTCAAAACGTATCTATTCCCTTTTTCTGACTTGGGAGATAATGGTCCCACAATGTCAATGGCCACTCTCTTAAACGGTGTATCAATGACGGGGGTTTTACCCAACGGTACTCGCCCAACTAAGTGTTTTGGGACAGTTCTCTGGCACGTGTCGCACGATTTCACAAATCGTGTGATGTCAGAAAGTACCCCTGGCCAATAGAACTCCTCGAGGATACGGTCTGTTGTGCGTTTTATACCCTGATGGCCCGCAAGAATTCCTTCATGAGCCATTTGCATTACACAATGGCGGAGGGCTGTAGGTACAACAAGTTGTTCAGTTTCTCTCTTCGATCTGAGCTTGTACCTCCTGTATAGAATTTCTTCTTTTGTAAAGAAAAGAATCTCGGCAAACCTGGTCTGGATGGGTTTATCGACGGCCTCAAAGCATTTCTGTAAGCTAGCGTCATCCCTCTGACTTTTCTGCAAGTCACGTGCACTCATATCTAGGGGACTTATTGTTGGTACCGGCAGGCGACGAGAACTCTGTCCGACTGTCGCGGCGACTTCGTTTTCCTTTGATTGCCTCGCAACCGAAGTGAATGCATCTGTAGTATAAGATCCAGTCAGCGATCCGTCGTCCGCTCCCACCCTAGATGATATTTTCATCGGACTAGCTGGACGTAGGTGTCTTTTCCAATCTTGATCAGGATCGGAGGCGTCACGGACCCCTTGGACGTTTCCCAGAACGACGTCATACAGTGGGTCATCCATGCAGATCGCGCGAGTCTTGCCTGAGGAAAAAGGGTGAAATAATTCGCACGTCTGCCTCCGGCAGTTTCAGTACCCTTCGATCAAGAAGACACACAGAGGAAACTTTCCCCGTCAGATTGCTGACTGGTACAAGGGACCTTCTCACAATAACCGAGTCGCATCCTGTATCCCGTAAGACCGTAACGGGCTGGTTTTCAAGGACGCCTTCGGCCGTAGGCATAGACTTGTCCTCCCACTTGATTCTCGTACGTTTCGAGCAATCAGTACCTTGCCGGGAAGCCTGTGTCTCCTGGTTTGATGCTTTCGGACCTTCTGCTTGCTCTTTCAGGCACGAGGCTTTACCGCTTCCCTTGTTAGGGCAGTCCTCTTTGCTATGCCCACTACGTCTACATTTTCCGCAGAAGGCTGGTTTTGTCCTTGGCCCTTTAGTATTTGCCCAGCAATCTGAGGCCTTATGACCGCGCTTTCCACAAAGCAAACAATGTGGTTTGTCCTTTTCCTCTTTCCGTAGTGCGGCCTGCGCTCGATCTGGTGGCTTTTTATGGTCCTTGTCGTCCTTACCTTTACCAAGGTTGACGAAACCCTGCGCCTCCATATAATGATCAGTAGCTTCTACTAGCTTTTCAATTCCTCGGCAATCCCTTTCCCGCAGGAAGATTGCCAGCTTCTCGTGGCACTGCGTGATGAATTGCTCTGAAACAATAACGTCTCGTAGAGCTTCGTACGTCCGTTCGGTCTTGGCCATCTCTTGCCAATGGTCGAAATAACCTAGCAATCGCCCAGCGAACTGTCGACCCGTTTCGCAGTCCTCAGGCTTCGCCGACCGAAACTTAGTGCGGTAGCCCTCCTCTGTAAACCGGAAGCGCTGCAACAACGTTTTCTTTAACGTTGCGTAATCCATGGCATGGTCAGGTGCCATCCTGCCAACAACACTTAGCGCTTCACCTGTCAAACAAAGGCTCAGTGAAAGGGCCCACTTGTCTTGCGGCCAATCCTGGCTCCTGGCGACGCGTTCAAAGCGCTGGATGTACGCGTCCAGCTCGTCGCGAACTTCGTTGAAGGGCGGTATGAGTTTGTGCGGACTTTCGTAGCTTTGAGGAGAACCCATGTGCGGACCCTCTACTGATTGACCTGTAGTCACGCTACCCGTTGTCGCATCTAACTCTCGGAGCTTCAACCTTAGTTCGAGAACCTCCTTTTCTGCTTGTAGCCTCGCCAGTGCCTCGGCATCAGCTTCTTTTGCCGCATTGCGTTCGGCTAAACGTACTTCCCGCGCTTCTCGTTCACGTACGCGCTCCTCATCGATCCACTGCTTTAGCCCTGGACCGCTCAACCCCAGTTCCTTTCCAATTGCTGTGAGCTTGTCCGTCTCCATCGTCAACCGTCAGACCCGCATAAGCGACGCGCTGCTCTTTTATAGGATAAGAGCGGTCCTGTCGCGCGGACGCCAGATGTGAAGTTTGTTGGTGAGGTTCGTCGCGCCGCAGAGCGTGTGACGCGTTGCGGATGGAGGAGACGGTATCTGACGTTAACAAACCACACTACAATTGTATTTGACAGCATACACACACGAAATACATAAAGCGGCAGCGTACACTACTAGTCAATTGTCTCACGTGGCGGTGCTTGGGGACCAGGAGGCTGTGGGCTGGTTGCGTCCCTGTGATGACGTAATCGTCGTCGGGTAGATGTCCGGTGTGGAAACGACGTAGCAGCAGCAGGGGTTAAGGGCCGAGTGAACGAACCGTCGCTCGGTAGCCGGTAGCCAGACAGGGCTCGTCCGCGCCAGGCCAGGACCTTGCGACGCTCGTCTCGACGGCGGTGGACAATCTGGAACCTCGCGCGTAGGTGCGGGTTCTCCGAGAGCAGCAGGCCGCGTCCCAGGTCTTGCCAGGCGAGGACCGTGAGGCGCTCGCTGTCCCGAAGACAGGCGCCCTGTGTATGCGAACCTCGCGCGTAGATGCGGGTTCTCCAACAACCTGCCGCCCGTTCTGCCGGCGTTCCAAAAAAAAAACTGTCTCGCCTGCGCGCGCCCTTCTTAATCTTCTCTGCAGCCCGAGCTCCTTCGTTTTTCTCGCCTTCCAGCGATCGGCCACTCCGTCGTCTGCTCTCGCTTTCCCTGCTTCGTCACATTAACCAAAAGGTTGGAATTTCGAGCCCACCCGGTGGTGGTGCGGGGCTTTTTTTTGCGCCGATAATTTGAAGATATGTTCTGATGGTGGTGAGAGTGGAGCAAGACTGTCTCCGTGGCGCAATGGGCTAGCGCGATCGGCTGTTAACCGAAAGGTTGGAATTTCGAGCCCTCCCGGGAGTGGTGTGTTGCTTTTTTCTTTGCGGTAATAGCTTTGAAGATATGTTCTGATGGTGGTGAGAGTGCAGCAGGACTGTCTTCTTGGCGCAATTGGCTAGCGCGATCAGCTGTTAACCGAAAGTTTGGAGGTTCGAGCCCACCCGGTGGTGTTGCGGCGCTTTTTTTTCTTTGTGGTAATAGCTTTGATGATATGTTCTGATGGTGGTGAGAGTGGAGCAGGACTGTCTCCGTGGCGCAATTGGCTAACGCGATTGGCTGTTAACCGAAAGGTTGGAGGTTCGAGCCCACCCGGTGGTGGTGCGGCGCTTTTTGTTCTTTGCGCTGATAGCTTTGAAGATATGTTCTGATAGTGGTGAGAGTGGAGCAAGACTGTCCCCGTGGCGCAATGGGTTAGCGCGATCGGCTGATAACCGAAAGGTTGGAGGTTCGAGCCCACCCGGTGGTGGCGCGGCGCTTTTTTTTCTTTGCGCTGATAGCTTTGAAGATATGTTCTGATGGTGGTGAGAGTGGACCAGGACTGTCTCCATGGCGCAATCGGCTAGCGCGATCGGCAGTTAACTGAAAGGTTGGAGGTTCGAGCCCACCCGGTGGTGGTGCGGCGCTTTTTTTTCTTTGGGGTGATAGCTCTGAAGAAATGTTATGACGGTGGTGAGTGTGGAGCAGGACTGTCTCCATGGCGCAATTGGCTTGCGCGATCGGCTGTTAAGCGAAAGGTTGGAGGTTCGAGCCCACCCGATGATGGTGTGGCGCTTTTTTTTCTTTGTGCTGATAGCTTTGAAGATATGTTCTGATGGTGGTGAGAGTGAAGCAGGACTGTCTCCGTGGCGCAATTGGCTAGCGCGATTGGCTGTTAACCGAAAGGTTGGAAGTTCGAGCCCACCCGGTGGTGGTGCGGTGCTTTTTTTCTTTGGGCTGATAGCTTTGAAGATATGTTCTGATGGTGGTGAGAGTGGAGCAGGACTGTCTCCGTGGCGCAATTGGCTTGCGCAATCGGCTGTTAACCGAAAGGTTGGAGGTTCGAGCCCACCCGGTGGTGGTGCGGCGCTTTTTTTTCTTTGCGCTTGTAGCTTTGAAGATATGTTCTGATGGTGTTGAGAGTGGAGCAAGAGTGTCTCTGTGGCGCAATTGGCTAGCGCGATCGGCTGTTAACCGAAAGGTTGGAGGTTCGAGCCCACCCGGTGGTGGCGCGGCGCTTTTTTTCTTTGCGCTAATAGCTTTGAAGATATGTTCTGATGGTGGTGAGAGTGGAGCACGACTGTCTCCGTGGCGCAATTGGCTAGCGCGATTGGCTGTTAACCGAAAGGTTGGAGGCTCGAGCCCACCCGGTGGTGGTGCGGTGCTTTTTTTTCTTTGGGCTGATAGCTTTGAAGATATGTTCTGATGGTGGTGAGAGTGGAGCAGGACTGTCTCCTTGGCGCAATTGGCTAGCGCGATCGGCTGTTAACCGAAAGGTTGGAGTTTCGAGCCTACCCGGTGGTGGTGCAGCGCTTTTTTTTTCTTTGTGCTGATAGCTTTGAAGATATGTTCTGATGGTGGTGAGAGTGGAGCAGGACTGTCTCCGTGGCGCAATTGGCTAGCGCGATTGGCTGTTAAACTGAAGGTTGGAGGTTCGAGCCCACCCGGTGGTGGTGCGGTGCTTTTTTTTCTTTGGGCTGATAGCTTTGAAGATATGTTCTGATGGTGGTGAGAGTGGAGCAAGACTTTCTCCCTGGCGCAATTGGCTAGCGCGATCGGCTGTTAACCGAAAGGTTGGAGGTTCGAGCACACCCGGTGGTGGTGCGGCGCTTTTTTTTCTTTGCGCTGATAGCTTTGAAGATATGTTCTGATGGTGGTGAGGGTGGAGCAAGACTGTCCCCGTGGCGCAAGTGGCTAGCGCGATCGGCTGTTAACCGAAAGGTTGGAGGTTCGAGCCCACCCGGTGGTGGTGCAGCGCTTTTTTTCTTTGCGCTTGTAGCTTTCAAGATATGTTCTGATAGTGTTGAGAGTGGAGCAAGACTGTCTCTGTGGCGCAATTGGCTAGCGCGATCGGCTGTTAACCGAAAGGTTGGAGGTTCGAGCCCACCCGGTGGTGGTGCGGCGCTTTTTTTCTTTGCGCTAATAGCTTTGAAGATATGTTCTGATGGTGTTGAGATTGGAGCAAGGCTGTCTCCGTGGCGCAATGGGCTAGAGCGATCAGCTGTTAACCGAAAGGTTGGAGTTTCGAGCCCTCCCAGGAGTGGTGTGTTGCTTTTTTCTTTGTGGTAATAGCTTTGAAGATATGTTCTGACGGTGGTGAGAGTGGAGCAGGACTGTCTCCGTGGCGCAATTGGCTAGCGCGATCGGCCGTTAACCAAAAGGTTGGAGGTTCGAGCCCACCCGGTGGTGGTGCGGCGCTTTTTTTTTCTTTGGGCTGATAGCTTGAAAGATATGTTCTAATGGTGGTGAGAGTGGAGCAGGACTGTCTCCGTGGAGCAATTGGCCAGCGCGATCGGCTGTTAACCGAAAAGTTTGAGGTTCGAGCCCTCCCGGGAGTGGTGTGTTGCTTTTTTCTTTGTGCTGATAGCTTTGAAGATATGTTCTGATGGTGGTAAGAGTGGAGCACGACTGCCTCCGTGGCGCAGTTGGCTAGTGCGATCGGCTGTTAACCGAAAGGTTGAAGGTTCGAGCCCACCCGGTGGTGGTGCGGCGCTTTTTTTTCTTTGGGCTGATAGCTTTGATGATATGTTCTGATGGTGGTGAGAGTGGAGCAAGACTGTCCCCGTGGCGCAATGGGCAAGCGCGATCGGCTGTTAACCAAAAGGTCGGAATTTCGAGCCCACCCGGTGGTGGTGCGGGGCTTTTTTTTGCGCTGATAGTTTGAAGATATGTTCTGATGGTGGTGAGAGTGGAGCAAGACTGTCTCCGTGGCGCAATGGGCTAGCGCGATCGGCTGTTAACCGAAAGGTTGGAATTTCGAGCCCTCCCGGGAGTGGTGTGTTGCTTTTTTCTTTGCGGTAATAGCTTTGAAGATATGTTCTGATGGTGGTGAGAGTGCAGCAGGACTGTCTTCTTGGCGCAATTGGCTAGCGCGATCAGCTGTTAACCGAAAGTTTGGAGGTTCGAGCCCACCCGGTGGTGTTGCGGCGCTTTTTTTTCTTTGTGGTAATAGCTTTGATGATATGTTCTGATGGTGGTGAGAGTGGAGCAGGACTGTCTCCGTGGCGCAATTGGCTAACGCGATTGGCTGTTAACCGAAAGGTTGGAGGTTCCAGCCCACCCGGTGGTGGTGGGGTGCTTTTTTTCTTTGGGCTGATAGCTTTGAAGATATGTTCTGATGGTGGTGAGAGTGGAGCAAGACTGTCCCCGTGGCGCAATTGGCTAGCGCGATCGGCTGTTAACCGAAAGGTTGGAGGTTCGAGCCCACCCGGTGGTGGTGCGGCGCTTTTTTTTCTTTGCGCTTGTAGGTTTGAAGATATGTTCTGATGGTGTTGAGAGTGGAGCAAGACTGTCTCTGTGGCGCAATTGGCTAGCGCGATCGGCTGTTAACCGAAAGGTTGGAGGTTCGAGCCCACCCGGTGGTGGTGCGGCGCTTTTTTTTCTTTGCGCTGATAGCTTTGAAGATATGTTCTGATA
This sequence comes from Rhipicephalus microplus, assembly GCF_043290135.1. NCBI lineage: Eukaryota > Metazoa > Arthropoda > Arachnida > Ixodida > Ixodidae > Rhipicephalus > Rhipicephalus microplus. The sequence goes on from NW_027464652.1 coordinate 443,347, forward strand.
GTGGTGAGAGTGGAGCAAGACTGTCCCCGTGGCGCAATGGGTTAGCGCGATCGGCTGATAACCGAAAGGTTGGAGGTTCGAGCCCACCCGGTGGTGGCGCGGCGCTTTTTTTTCTTTGCGCTGATAGCTTTGAAGATATGTTCTGATGGTGGTGAGAGTGGACCAGGACTGTCTCCATGGCGCAATCGGCTAGCGCGATCGGCAGTTAACTGAAAGGTTGGAGGTTCGAGCCCACCCGGTGGTGGTGCGGCGCTTTTTTTTCTTTGGGGTGATAGCTCTGAAGAAATGTTATGACGGTGGTGAGTGTGGAGCAGGACTGTCTCCATGGCGCAATTGGCTTGCGCGATCGGCTGTTAACCGAAAGGTTGGAGGTTCGAGCCCACCCGATGATGGTGTGGCGCTTTTTTTTCTTTGTGCTGATAGCTTTGAAGATATGTTCTGATGGTGGTGAGAGTGAAGCAGGACTGTCTCCGTGGCGCAATTGGCTAGCGCGATTGGCTGTTAACCGAAAGGTTGGAAGTTCGAGCCCACCCGGTGGTGGTGCGGTGCTTTTTTTCTTTGGGCTGATAGCTTTGAAGATATGTTCTGATGGTGGTGAGAGTGGAGCAGGACTGTCTCCGTGGCGCAATTGGCTTGCGCAATCGGCTGTTAACCGAAAGGTTGGAGGTTCGAGCCCACCCGGTGGTGGTGCGGCGCTTTTTTTTCTTTGCGCTTGTAGCTTTGAAGATATGTTCTGATGGTGTTGAGAGTGGAGCAAGAGTGTCTCTGTGGCGCAATTGGCTAGCGCGATCGGCTGTTAACCGAAAGGTTGGAGGTTCGAGCCCACCCGGTGGTGGCGCGGCGCTTTTTTTCTTTGCGCTAATAGCTTTGAAGATATGTTCTGATGGTGGTGAGAGTGGAGCACGACTGTCTCCGTGGCGCAATTGGCTAGCGCGATTGGCTGTTAACCGAAAGGTTGGAGGCTCGAGCCCACCCGTTGGTGGTGCGGTGCTTTTTTTTCTTTGGGCTGATAGCTTTGAAGATATGTTCTGATGGTGGTGAGAGTGGAGCAGGACTGTCTCCTTGGCGCAATTGGCTAGCGCGATCGGCTGTTAACCGAAAGGTTGGAGTTTCGAGCCTACCCGGTGGTGGTGCAGCGCTTTTTTTTCTTTGTGCTGATAGCTTTGAAGATATGTTCTGATGGTGGTGAGAGTGGAGCAGGACTGTCTCCGTGGCGCAATTGGCTAGCGCGATTGGCTGTTAAACTAAAGGTTGGAGGTTCGAGCCCACCCGGTGGTGGTGCGGTGCTTTTTTTTCTTTGGGCTGATAGCTTTGAAGATATGTTCTGATGGTGGTGAGAGTGGAGCAAGACTTTCTCCCTGGCGCAATTGGCTAGCGCGATCGGCTGTTAACCGAAAGGTTGGAGGTTCGAGCACACCCGGTGGTGGTGCGGCGCTTTTTTTTCTTTGCGCTGATAGCTTTGAAGATATGTTCTGATGGTGGTGAGGGTGGAGCAAGACTGTCTCCGTGGCGCAATTCGCTAGCGCGATCGGCTGTTAACCGAAAGGTTGGAGGTTCGAGCCCACCCGGTGGTGGTGCAGCGCTTTTTTTTCTGTGCGCTTGTAGCTTTCAAGATATGTTCTGATAGTGTTGAGAGTGGAGCAAGACTGTCTCTGTGGCGCAATTGGCTAGCGCGATCGGCTGTTAACCGAAAGGTTGGAGGTTCGAGCCCACCCGGTGGTGGTGCGGCGCTTTTTTTCTTTGCGCTAATAGCTTTGAATATATGTTCTGATGGTGTTGAGATTGGAGCAAGGCTGTCTCCGTGGCGCAATGGGCTAGAGCGATCAGCTGTTAACCGAAAGGTTGGAGTTTCGAGCCCTCCCAGGAGTGGTGTGTTGCTTTTTTCTTTGTGGTAATAGCTTTGAAGATATGTTCTGACGGTGGTGAGAGTGGAGCAGGACTGTCTCCATGGCGCAATTGGCTAGTGCGATCGGCTGTTAACCGAAAGGTTGGAGTTTCGAGCCCACCCGGTGGTGGTGCGGCGCTTTTTTCTCTTTGTGCTGATAGCTTTGAAGATATGTTCTGATGGTGGTGAGAGTGGAGCAGGACTGTCTCTGTGGCGCAATTGGCTAACGCGATTGGCTGTTAACCGAAAGGTTGGAGGTTCGAGCCCACCCGGTGGTGGTGCAGCGCTTTTTTTTCTTTGCGCTTGTAGCTTTGAAGATATGTTCTGATGGTGTTGAGAGTGGAGCAAGACTGTCTCCGTGGCGCAATTGGCTAGCGCGATCGGCTGTTAACCGAAAGGTTGGAGGTTCGAGCCCACCCGGTGGTAGTGCGGCGCTTTTTTTTCTTTGCGCTGATAGCTTTGAAGATATGTTCTGATGGTGGTGAGAATGGAGCAAGACTGTCCCCGTGGCGCATTGGGTTAGCGCGATCGGCTGTTAACCGAAAGGTTGGAGGTTCGAGCCCACCCGGTGGTGGCGCGGCGCTTTTTTTCTTTGCGCTAATAGCTTTGAAGATATGTTCTGATGGTGGTGAGAGTGGAGCAGGACTGTCTCCGTGGCGCAATTGGCTTGCGCGATCGGCTGTTAACCAAAAGGTTGGAGGTTCGAGCCCTCCCAGGAGTGGTGTGTTGCTTTTTTCTTTGTGGTAATAGCTTTGAAGATATGTTCTGATGGTGGTGAGAGTGGAGCAGGACTGTCTCCATGGCGCAATTGGCTAGCGCGATCGGCTGTTAACCGAAAGGTTGGAGTTTCGAGCCTACCCGGTGGTGGTGCGGCGCTTTTTTTTCTTTGTGCTGATAGCTTTGAAGATATGTTCTGATGGTGGTGAGAGTGGAGCAGGACTGTCTCCATGGCGCAATTGGCTAGCGCGATTGGCTGTTAAACGAAAGGTTGGAGGTTCGAGCCCACCCGGTGGTGGTCCGGTGCTTTTTTTTCTTTGGGCTGATAGCTTTGAAGATATGTTCTGATGGTGGTGAGAGTGGAGCAGGACTGTCTCCCTGGCGCAATTGGCTAGCGCGATCGGCTGTTAACCGAAAGGTTGGAGGTTCGAGCACACCCGGTGGTGGTGCGGCGCTTTTTTTCTTTGCGCTGATAGCTTTGAAGATATGTTCTGATGGTGGTGAGGGTGGCGCAAGACTGTCCCCGTGGAGCAATTGGCTAGCGCGATCGGCTGTTAACCGAAAGGTTGGAGGTTCGAGCGCACCCGGTGGTGGTGCGGCGCTTTTTTTTTCTTTGCGCTTGTAGCTTTGAAGATATGTTCTGATGGTGTTGAGAGTGGAGCAAGACTGTCTCTGTGGCGCAATTGGCTAGCGCGATCGGCTGTTAACCGAAAGGTTAGAGGTTCGAGCCCACCTGGTGGTGGTGCGGCGCTTTTTTTTCTTTGCACTGATAGCTTTGAAGATATGTTCTGATAGTGGTGAGAGTGGAGCAAGACTGTCCCCGTGTCGCAATGGGTTAGCGCGATCGGCTTTTAACCAAAAAGTTGGAGGTTCGAGCCCTCCCGGGTGGGGTGTGTTGCTTTTTTCTTTGCGGTGATAGCTTTGAAGATATTTTCTGATGTTGGTGAGGGTGGAGCACGATTGTCTCCGTGGCGCAATTGGCTAGCGCGATCGGCCGTTAACCAAAAGGTTGGAGGTTCGAGCCCACCCGGTGGTGGTGCGGCGCTTTTTTTTTCTTTGGGCTGATAGCTTGAAAGATATGTTCTAATGGTGGTGAGAGTGGAGCAGGACTGTCTCCGTGGAGCAATTGGCCAGCGCGATCGGCTGTTAACCGAAAAGTTGGAGGTTCGAGCCCTCCCGGGAGTGGTGTGTTGCTTTTTTCTTTGTGCTGATAGCTTTGAAGATATGTTCTGATGGTGGTAAGAGTGGAGCACGACTGCCTTCATGGCGCAATTGGCTAGTGCGATCGGCTGTTAACCGAAAGGTTGAAGGTTCGAGCCCACCCGGTGGTGGTGCGGCGCTTTTTTTTCTTTGGGCTGATAGCTTTGATGATATGTTCTGATGGTGGTGAGAGTGGAGCAAGACTGTCCCCGTGGCGCAATGGGCAAGCGCGATCGGCTGTTAACCAAAAGGTTGGAATTTCGAGCCCACCCGGTGGTGGTGCTGCGCTTTTTTTGCGCTGATAGTTTGAAGATATGTTCTGATGGTGGTGAGAGTGGAGAAAGGCTGTCTCCGTGGCGCAATGGGCTAGCGCGATCGGCTGTTAACCGAAAGGTTGGAATTTCGAGCCCTCCCGGGAGTGGTGTGTTGCTTTTTTCTTTGCGGTAATAGCTTTGAAGATATGTTCTGATGGTGGTGAGAGTGCAGCAGGACTGTCTTCGTGGCGCAATTGGCTAGCGCGATCGGCTGTTAACCGAAAGGTTGGAGGTTCGAGCCAACCCGGTGGTGTTGCGGCGCTTTTTTTTCTTTGTGGTAATAGCTTTGACGATATGTTCTGATGGTGGTGTGAGTGGAGCAGGACTGTCTCCATGGCGCAATTGGCTAGCGCGATCGGCTGTTAACCGAAAGGTTGGAGTTTCGAGCCCACCCGGTGGTGGTGCGGCGCTTTTTTCTCTTTGTGCTGATAGCTTTAAGATATGTTCTGATGGTGGTGAGAGTGGAGCAGGACTGTCTCTCTGGCGCAATTGGCTAGCGTGATCGGCTGTTAACCGAAAAATTGGAGGTTCGAGCCCACCCGGTGGTGGTGCGGCGCTTTTTTTTCTTTGTGCTGATAGCTTTGAAGATATGTTCTGATGGTGGTGAGAGTGGAGCCAGACTGTCCCCGTGGCGCAATTGGCTAGCGCGATCGGCTGGTAACCGAAAGGTTGGAGGTTCGAGCCCGCCCGGTGGTGGTGCGGCGCTTTTTTTTCTTTGCACTTGTAGCTTTGAAGATATGTTCTGATGGTGTTGAGAGTGGTGCAAGACTGTCTCTGTGGCGCAACTGGCTAGCGCGATCGGCTGTTAACCGAAAGGTTGGAGGTTCGAGCCCACCCGGTGGTGGTGCGGCGCTTTTTTTCTTTGCGCTGATAGCTTTGAAGATATGTTCTGATAGTGGTGAGAGTGGAGCAAGACTGTCCCCGTGGCGCAATGGGTTAGCGCGATCGGCTGTTAACCGAAAGGTTGCAGGTTCGAGCCCACCCGGTGGTGGCGCTGCGCTTTTTTTTCTTTGCGCTGATAGCTTTGAAGATATGTTCTGATGGTGGTGAGAGTGGAGCAGGACTGTCTCCGTGGCGCAATCGGCTAGCGCGATCGGCTGTTAACTGAACGGTTGGAGGTTCGAGCCCACCCGGTGGGGTTGCGGCGCTTTTTTTTATTTGGGGTGATAGCTCTGAAGAAATGTTTTGACGGTGGTGAGTGTGGAGCAGGACTGTCTCCGTGGCGCAATTGGCTTGCGCGATCGGCTGTTAACCGAAAGGTTGGAGGTTCGAGCCCACCCGATGATGGTGTGGCGCTTTTTTTTCTTCGTGCTGATAGCTTTGAAGATATGTTCTGATGGTGGTGAGAGTGAAGCAGGACTGTCTCCGTGGCGCAATTGGCTAGCGCGATTGGCCGTTAACCGAAAGGTTGGAAGTTCGAGCCCACCCGGTGGTGGTGCGGTGCTTTTTTTCTTTAGGCTGATAGCTTTGAAGATATGTTCTGATGGTGGTGAGAGTGGAGCAGGACTGTCTCCATGGCGCAATTGGCTTGCGCAATCGGCTGTTAACCGAAACGTTGGAGGTTCGAGCCCACCCGGTGGTGGTGCGGCGCTTTTTTTTCTTTGCGCTGATAGCTTTGAAGATATGTTCTGATAGTGGTGAGAGTGGAGCAAGACTGTCCCCGTGGCGCAATGGGTTAGCGCGATCGGCTGTTAACCGAAAGGTTGGAGGTTCGAGCCCACCCGTAGGTGGCGCGGCACTTTTTTTCTTTGCGCTAATAGCTTTGAAGATATGTTCTGATGGTGGTGAGAGTGGAGCAGGACTGTCTCCCTGGCGCACTTGGCTAGCGCGATTGGCTGTTAACCGAAAGGTTGGAGGTTCCAGCCCACCCGGTGGTGGTGCGGTGCTTTTTTTCTTTGGGCTGATATCTTTGAAGATAGGTTCTGATGGTGGTGAGAGTGGAGCAGGACTGTCTCTGTGGCGCTATTGGCTAACGCGATTGGCTGTTAACCGAAAGGTTGGAGGTTCGAGCCCACCCGGTGGTGGTGCGGCGCTTTTTTTTTTCTTTGCGCTTGTAGCTTTGAAGATATGTTCTGATGGTGGTGAGAGTGGAGCAGGACTGTCTCCCTGGCGCACTTGGCTAGCGCGATCGGCTGTTAACCGAAAGGTTGGAGGTTCGAGCACACCCGGCGGTGGTGCGGCGCTTTTTTTTTTCTTTGCGCTGATAGCTTTGAAGATATGTTCTGATGGTGGTGAGGGTGGAGCAAGACTGTCCCCGTGGCGCAATTGGCTAGCGCGATCGGCTGTTAACCGAAAGGTTGGAGGTTCGAGCCCACCCGGTGGTGGTGCAGCGCTTTTTTTTCTTTGCGCTTGTAGCTTTGAAGATATGTTCTGATGGTGTTGAGAGTGGAGCAAGACTGTCTCTGTGGCGCAATTGGCTAGCGCGATCGGCTGTTAACCGAAAGGTTGGAGGTTCGAGCCCACCCGGTGGTGGTGCGGCGCTTTTTTTTTCTTTGCGCTGATAGCTTTGAAGATATGTTCTGATAGTGGTGAGAGTGGAGCAAGACTGTCCCCATGGCGCAATGGGTTAGCGCGATCGGCTGTTAACCGAAAGGTTGGAGGTTCGAGCCCACCCGAAGGTGGCGCGGCGCTTTTTTTTGCGCTAATAGCTTTGAAGATATGTTCTGATGGTGGTGAGAGTGGAGCAGGACTGTCTCCATGGCGCAATTGGCTAGCGCGATCGGCTGATAACCGAAAGGTTGGAGTTTCGAGCCCACCCGGTGGTGGTGCGGCGCTTTTTCTTCTTTGGGCTCATAGCTCTGAAGAAATGTTCTGACGGTGGTGAGAGTGGGGCAGGACTGTCTCCGTGGCGCAATTGGCTAGCGCGATCAACTTTTAACCGAAAGGTTGGAGGTTCGAGCCCACCCGGTGGTGGTGCGGCGCTTTTTTTTCTTTGGGGCGATAGCTCTGAAGAAATGGTCTGACGGTGGTGAGAGTGAAGCACGACTGTCTCTGTGGCGCAATTGGCTAGCGCGATCGGCTGTTAACCGAAAGGTTGTAGGTTCGAGCCCACCCGGTGGTGGTGCGGCGCTTTTTTTTCTTTGCGCTGATAGCTTTGAAGATATGTTCTGATAGTGGTGAGAGTGGAGCAAGACAGTCCCCGTGGCGCAATGGGTTAGCGCGATCGGCTGTTAACCAAAAAGTTGGAGGTTCGAGCCCTCCCGGGTGGGGTGTGTTGCTTTTTTCTTTGCGATGATAGCTTTGAAGATATTTTCTGATGGTGGTGAGCGTGGAGCACGATTGTCTCCGTGGCGCAATTGGCTAGCGCGATCGGCCGTTAACCAAAAGGTTGGAGGTTCGAGCCCACCCGGTGGTGGTGCGGCGCTTTTTTTTTCTTTGGGCTGATAGCTTGACAGATATGTTCTAATGGTGGTGAGAGTGGAGCAGGACTGTCTCCGTGGAGCAATTGGCCAGCGCGATCGGCTGTTAACCGAAAAGTTTGAGGTTCGAGCCCTCCCGGGAGTGGTGTGTTGCTTTTTTCTTTGTGCTGATAGCTTTGAAGATATGTTCTGATGGTGGTAAGAGTGGAGCACGACTGCCTCCGTGGCGCAGTTGGCTAGTGCGATCGGCTGTTAACCGAAAGGTTGAAGGTTCGAGCCCACCCGGTGGTGGTGCGGCGCTTTTTTTTCTTTGGGCTGATAGCTTTGATGATATGTTCTGATGGTGGTGAGAGTGGAGCAAGACTGTCCCCGTGGCGCAATGGGCAAGCGCGATCGGCTATTAACCAAAAGGTTGGAATTTCGAGCCCACCCGGTGGTGGTGCGGGGCTTTTTTTTGCGCTGATAGTTTGAAGATATGTTCTGATGGTGGTGAGAGTGGAGCAACACTGTCTCCGTGGCGCAATGGGCTAGCGCGATCGGCTGTTAACCGAAAGGTTGGAATTTCGAGCCCTCCCGGGAGTGGTGTGTTGCTTTTTTCTTTGCGGTAATAGCTTTGAAGATATGTTCTGATGGTGGTGAGAGTGCAGCAGGACTGTCTTCTTGGCGCAATTGGCTAGCGCGATCAGCTGTTAACCGAAAGTTTGGAGGTTCGAGCCCACCCGGTGGTGTTGCGGCGCTTTTTTTTCTTTGTGGTAATAGCTATGAAGATATGTTCTGATGGTGGTGAGAGTGGAGCAGGACTGTCTCCATGGCGCAATTGGCTAGCGCGATCGGCTGTTAACCGAAAGGTTGGAGTTTCGAGCCCACCCGGTGGTGGTGCGGCGCTTTTTTTTGCGCTGATAGTTTGAAGATATGTTCTGATGGTGGTGAGAGTGGAGAAAGGCTGTCTCCGTGGCGCAATGGGCTAGCGCGATCGGCTGTTAACCGAAAGGTTGGAATTTCGAGCCCTCCCGGGAGTGGTGTGTTGCTTTTTTCTTTGCGGTAATAGCTTTGAAGATATGTTCTGATGGTGGTGAGAGTGCAGCAGGACTGTCTTCGTGGCGCAATTGGCTAGCGCGATCGGCTGTTAACCGAAAAGTTGGAGGTTCGAGCCAACCCGGTGGTGTTGCGGCGCTTTTTTTTCTTTGTGGTAATAGCTTTGACGATATGTTCTGATGGTGGTGTGAGTGGAGCAGGACTGTCTCCATGGCGCAATTGGCTAGTGCGATCGGCTGTTAACCGAAAGGTTGAAGGTTCGAGCCCACCCGGTGGTGGTGCGGCGCTTTTTTTTCTTTGGGCTGATAGCTTTGATGATATGTTCTGATGGTGGTGAGAGTGGAGCAAGACTGTCCCCGTGGCGCAATGGGCAAGCGCGATCGGCTGTTAACCAAAAGGTTGGAATTTCGAGCCCACCCGGTGGTGGTGCTGCGCTTTTTTTTGCGCTGATAGTTTGAAGATATGTTCTGATGGTGGTGAGAGTGGAGAAAGGCTGTCTCCGTGGCGCAATGGGCTAGCGCGATCGGCTGTTAACCGAAAGGTTGGAATTTCGAGCCCTCCCGGGAGTGGTGTGTTGCTTTTTTCTTTGCGGTAATAGCTTTGAAGATATGTTCTGATGGTGGTGAGAGTGCAGCAGGACTGTCTTCGTGGCGCAATTGGCTAGCGCGATCGGCTGTTAACCGAAAGGTTGGAGGTTCGAGCCAACCCGGTGGTGTTGCGGCGCTTTTTTTTCTTTGTGGTAATAGCTTTGACGATATGTTCTGATGGTGGTGTGAGTGGAGCAGGACTGTCTCCATGGCGCAATTGGCTAGCGCGATCGGCTGTTAACCGAAAGGTTGGAGTTTCGAGCCCACCCGGTGGTGGTGCGGCGCTTTTTTCTCTTTGTGCTGATAGCTTTAAGATATGTTCTGATGGTGGTGAGAGTGGAGCAGGACTGTCTCTCTGGCGCAATTGGCTAGCGCGATCGGCTGTTAACCGAAAAATTGGAGGTTCGAGCCCACCCGGTGGTGGTGCGGCGCTTTTTTTTCTTTGTGCTGATAGCTTTGAAGATATGTTCTGATGGTGGTGAGAGTGGAGCAAGACTGTCCCCGTGGCGCAATTGGCTAGCGCGATCGGCTGGTAACCGAAAGGTTGGAGGTTCGAGCCCGCCCGGTGGTGGTGCGGCGCTTTTTTTTCTTTGCACTTGTAGCTTTGAAGATATGTTCTGATGGTGTTGAGAGTGGTGCAAGACTGTCTCTGTGGCGCAACTGGCTAGCGCGATCGGCTGTTAACCGAAAGGTTGGAGGTTCGAGCCCACCCGGTGGTGGTGCGGCGCTTTTTTTCTTTGCGCTGATAGCTTTGAAGATATGTTCTGATAGTGGTGAGAGTGGAGCAAGACTGTCCCCGTGGCGCAATGGGTTAGCGCGATCGGCTGTTAACCGAAAGGTTGCAGGTTCGAGCCCACCCGGTGGTGGCGCTGCGCTTTTTTTTCTTTGCGCTGATAGCTTTGAAGATATGTTCTGATGGTGGTGAGAGTGGAGCAGGACTGTCTCCGTGGCGCAATCGGCTAGCGCGATCGGCTGTTAACTGAAAGGTTGGAGGTTCGAGCCCACCCGGTGGGGTTGCGGCGCTTTTTTTTATTTGGGGTGATAGCTCTGAAGAAATGTTTTGACGGTGGTGAGTGTGGAGCAGGACTGTCTCCGTGGCGCAATTGGCTTGCGCGATCGGCTGTTAACCGAAAGGTTGGAGGTTCGAGCCCACCCGATGATGGTGTGGCGCTTTTTTTTCTTTGTGCTGATAGCTTTGAAGATATGTTCTGATGGTGGTGAGAGTGAAGCAGGACTGTCTCCGTGGCGCAATTGGCTAGCGCGATTGGCCGTTAACCGAAAGGTTGGAAGTTCGAGCCCACCCGGTGGTGGTGCGTTGCTTTTTTTCTTTAGGCTGATAGCTTTGAAGATATGTTCTGATGGTGGTGAGAGTGGAGCAGGACTGTCTCCATGGCGCAATTGGCTTGCGCAATCGGCTGTTAACCGAAAGGTTGGAGGTTCGAGCCCACCCGGTGGTGGTGCGGCGCTTTTTTTTCTTTGCGCTGATAGCTTTGAAGATATGTTCTGATAGTGGTGAGAGTGGAGCAAGACTGTCCCCGTGGCGCAATGGGTTAGCGCGATCGGCTGTTAACCGAAAGGTTGGAGGTTCGAGCCCACCCGTAGGTGGCGCGGCACTTTTTTTCTTTGCGCTAATAGCTTTGAAGATATGTTCTGATGGTGGTAAGAGTGGAGCAGGACTGTCTCCCTGGCGCACTTGGCTAGCGCGATTGGCTGTTAACCGAAAGGTTGGAGGTTCCAGCCCACCCGGTGGTGGTGCGGTGCTTTTTTTCTTTGGGCTGATAGCTTTGAAGATAGGTTCTGATGGTGGTGAGAGTGGAGCAGGACTGTCTCTGTGGCGCTATTGGCTAACGCGATTGGCTGTTAACCGAAAGGTTGGAGGTTCGAGCCCACCCGGTGGTGGTGCGGCGCTTTTTTTTCTTTGCGCTTGTAGCTTTGAAGATATGTTCTGATGGTGGTGAGAGTGGAGCAGGACTGTCTCCCTGGCGCACTTGGCTAGCGCGATCGGCTGTTAACCGAAAGGTTGGAGGTTCGAGCACACCCGGTGGTGGTGCGGCGCTTTTTTTTTTCTTTGCGCTGATAGCTTTGAAGATATGTTCTGATGGTGGTGAGGGTGGAGCAAGACTGTCCCCGTGGCGCAATTGGCTAGCGCGATCGGCTGTTAACCGAAAGGTTGGAGGTTCGAGCCCACCCGGTGGTGGTGCAGCGCTTTTTTTCTTTGCGCTTGTAGCTTTGAAGATATGTTCTGATGGTGTTGAGAGTGGAGCAAGACTGTCTCTGTGGCGCAATTGGCTAGCGCGATCGGCTGTTAACCGAAAGGTTGGAGGTTCGAGCCCACCCGGTGGTGGTGCGGCGCTTTTTTTTCTTTGCGCTGATAGCTTTGAAGATATGTTCTGATAGTGGTGAGAGTGGAGCAAGACTGTCCCCATGGCGCAATGGGTTAGCGCGATCGGCTGTTAACCGAAAGGTTGGAGGTTCGAGCCCACCCGAAGGTGGCGCGGCGCTTTTTTTTGCGCTAATAGCTTTGAAGATATGTTCTGATGGTGGTGAGAGTGGAGCAGGACTGTCTCCATGGCGCAATTGGCTAGCGCGATCGGCTGATAACCGAAAGGTTGGAGTTTCGAGCCCACCCGGTGGTGGTGCGGCGCTTTTTCTTCTTTGGGCTCATAGCTCTGAAGAAATGTTCTGACGGTGGTGAGAGTGGGGCAGGACTGTCTCCGTGGCGCAATTGGCTAGCGCGATCAACTTTTAACCGAAAGGTTGGAGGTTCGAGCCCACCCGGTGGTGGTGCGGCGCTTTTTTTTCTTTGGGGCGATAGCTCTGAAGAAATGGTCTGACGGTGGTGAGAGTGAAGCACGACTGTCTCTGTGGCGCAATTGGCTAGCGCGATCGGCTGTTAACCGAAAGGTTGTAGGTTCGAGCCCACCCGGTGGTGGTGCGGCGCTTTTTTTTCTTTGCGCTGATAGCTTTGAAGATATGTTCTGATAGTGGTGAGAGTGGAGCAAGACAGTCCCCGTGGCGCAATGGGTTAGCGCGATCGGCTGTTAACCAAAAAGTTGGAGGTTCGAGCCCTCCCGGGTGGGGTGTGTTGCTTTTTTCTTTGCGATGATAGCTTTGAAGATATTTTCTGATGGTGGTGAGCGTGGAGCACGATTGTCTCCGTGGCGCAATTGGCTAGCGCGATCGGCCGTTAACCAAAAGGTTGGAGGTTCGAGCCCACCCGGTGGTGGTGCGGCGCTTTTTTTTTCTTTGGGCTGATAGCTTGAAAGATATGTTCTAATGGTGGTGAGAGTGGAGCAGGACTGTCTCCGTGGAGCAATTGGCCAGCGCGATCGGCTGTTAACCGAAAAGTTTGAGGTTCGAGCCCTCCCGGGAGTGGTGTGTTGCTTTTTTCTTTGTGCTGATAGCTTTGAAGATATGTTCTGATGGTGGTAAGAGTGGAGCACGACTGCCTCCGTGGCGCAGTTGGCTAGTGCGATCGGCTGTTAACCGAAAGGTTGAAGGTTCGAGCCCACCCGGTGGTGGTGCGGCGCTTTTTTTTCTTTGGGCTGATAGCTTTGATGATATGTTCTGATGGTGGTGAGAGTGGAGCAAGACTGTCCCCGTGGCGCAATGGGCAAGCGCGATCGGCTGTTAACCAAAAGGTTGGAATTTCGAGCCCACCCGGTGGTGGTGCGGGGCTTTTTTTTGCGCTGATAGTTTGAAGATATGTTCTGATGGTGGTGAGAGTGGAGCAAGACTGTCTCCGTGGCGCAATGGGCTAGCGCGATCGGCTGTTAACCGAAAGGTTGGAATTTCGAGCCCTCCCGGGAGTGGTGTGTTGCTTTTTTCTTTGCGGTAATAGCTTTGAAGATATGTTCTGATGGTGGTGAGAGTGCAGCAGGACTGTCTTCTTGGCGCAATTGGCTAGCGCGATCAGCTGTTAACCGAAAGTTTGGAGGTTCGAGCCCACCCGGTGGTGTTGCGGCGCTTTTTTTTCTTTGTGGTAATAGCTTTGAAGATATGTTCTGATGGTGGTGAGAGTGGAGCAGGACTGTCTCCATGGCGCAATTGGCTAGCGCGATCGGCTGTTAACCGAAAGGTTGGAGTTTCGAGCCCACCCGGTGGTGGTGCGGCGCTTTTTTCTCTTTGTGCTGATAGCTTTGAAGATATGTTCTGATGGTGGTGAGAGTGGAGCAGGACTGTCTCCGTGGCGCAATTGGCTAACGCGATTGGCTGTTAACCGAAAGGTTGGAGGTTCCAGCCCACCCGGTGGTGGTGGGGTGCTTTTTTTCTTTGGGCTGATAGCTTTGAAGATATGTTCTGATGGTGGTGAGAGTGGAGCAAGACTGTCTTCCTGGCGCAATTGGCTAGCGCGATCGGCTGTTAACCGAAAGGTTGGAGGTTCGAGCCCACCCGGTGGTGGTGCGGCGCTTTTTTTTCTTTGCGCTGATAGCTTTGAAGATATGTTCTGATGGTGGTGAGAGTGGAGCAAGACTGTCCCCGTGGCGCAATTGGCTAGCGCGATCGGCTGTTAACCGAAAGGTTGGAGGTTCGAGCCCACCCGGTGGTGGTGCGGCGCTTTTTTTTCTTTGCGCTTGTAGGTTTGAAGATATGTTCTGATGGTGTTGAGAGTGGAGCAAGACTGTCTCTGTGGCGCAATTGGCTAGCGCGATCGGCTGTTAACCGAAAGGTTGGAGGTTCGAGCCCACCCGGTGGTGGTGCGGTGCTTTTTTTTCTTTGCGCTGATAGCTTTGAAGATATGTTCTGATAGTGGTGAGAGTGGAGCAAGACTGTCCCCGTGGCGCAATGGGTTAGCGCGATCGGCTGATAACCGAAAGGTTGGAGGTTCGAGCCCACCCGGTGGTGGCGCGGCGCTTTTTTTTCTTTGCTCTGATAGCTTTGAAGATATGTTCTGATGGTGGTGAGAGTGGACCAGGACTGTCTCCATGGCGCAATCGGCTAGCGCGATCGGCAGTTAACTGAAAGGTTGGAGGTTCGAGCCCACCCGGTGGTGGTGCGGCGCTTTTTTTTCTTTGGGGTGATAGCTCTGAAGAAATGTTATGACGGTGGTGAGTGTGGAGCAGGACTGTCTCCATGGCGCAATTGGCTTGCGCGATCGGCTGTTAACCGAAAGGTTGGAGGTTCGAGCCCACCCGATGATGGTGTGGCGCTTTTTTTTCTTTGTGCTGATAGCTTTGAAGATATGTTCTGATGGTGGTGAGAGTGAAGCAGGACTGTCTCCGTGGCGCAATTGGCTAGCGCGATTGGCTGTGAACCGAAAGGTTGGAAGTTCGAGCCCACCCGGTGGTGGTGCGGTGCTTTTTTTCTTTGGGCTGATAGCTTTGAAGATATGTTCTGATGGTGGTGAGAGTGGAGCAGGACTGTCTCCGTGGCGCAATTGGCTTGCGCAATCGGCTGTTAACCGAAAGGTTGGAGGTTCGAGCCCACCCGGTGGTGGTGCGGCACTTTTTTTTCTTTGCGCTTGTAGCTTTGAAGATATGTTCTGATGGTGTTGAGAGTGGAGCAAGAGTGTCTCTGTGGCGCAATTGGCTAGCGCGATCGGCTGTTAACCGAAAGGTTGGAGGTTCGAGCCCACCCGGTGGTGGCGCGGCGCTTTTTTTCTTTGCGCTAATAGCTTTGAAGATATGTTCTGATGGTGGTGAGAGTGGAGCACGACTGTCTCCGTGGCGCAATTGGCTAGCGCGATTGGCTGTTAACCGAAAGGTTGGAGGTTCGAGCCCACCCGGTGGTGGTGCGGTGCTTTTTTTTCTTTGGGCTGATAGCTTTGAAGATATGTTCTGATGGTGGTGAGAGTGGAGCAGGACTGTCTCCATGGCGCAATTGGCTAGCGCGATCGGCTGTTAACCGAAAGGTTGGAGTTTCGAGCCTACCCGGTGGTGGTGCGGCGCTTTTTTTTCTTTGTGCTGATAGCTTTGAAGATATGTTCTGATGGTGGTGAGAGTGGAGCAGGACTGTCTCCGTGGCGCAATTGGCTAGCGCGATTGGCTGTTAAACGAAAGGTTGGAGGTTCGAGCCCACCCGGTGGTGGTCCAGTGCTTTTTTTTCTTTGGGCTGATAGCTTTGAAGATATGTTCTGATGGTGGTGAGAGTGGAGCAGGACTGTCTCCGTGGCGCAATTGGCTTGCGCGATCGGCTGTTAACCAAAAGGTTGGAGGTTCGAGCCTACCCGGTGGTGGTGCGGCGCTTTTTTTCTTTGTGCTGATAGCTTTGAAGATATGTTCTGATGGTGGTGAGAGTGGAGCAGGACTGTCTCCATGGCGCAATTGGCTAGCGCGATCGGCTGTTAACCGAAAGGTTGGAGTTTCGAGCCTACCCGGTGGTGGTGCGGCGCTTTTTTTCTTTGTGCTGATAGCTTTGAAGATATGTTCTGATGGTGGTGAGAGTGGAGCAGGACTGTCTCCGTGGCGCAATTGGCTAGCGCGATTGGCTGTTAAACGAAAGGTTGGAGGTTCGAGCCCACCCGGTGGTGGTCCGGTGCTTTTTTTCTTTGGGCTGATAGCTTTGAAGATATGTTCTGATGGTGGTGAGAGTGGAGCAGGACTGTCTCCCTGGCGCAATTGGCTAGCGCGCTCGGCAGTTAACCGAAAGGTTGGAGGTTCGAGCACACCCGGTGGTGGTGCGGCGCTTTTTTTTCTTTGCGCTGATAGCTTTGAAGATATGTTCTGATGGTGGTGAGGGTGGAGCAAGACTGTCCCCGTGGCGCAATTGGCTAGCGCGATCGGCTGTTAACCGAAAGGTTGGAGGTTCGAGCGCACCCGGTGGTGGTGTGGCGCTTTTTTTTTTCTTTGCGCTTGTAGCTTTGAAGATATGTTCTGATGGTGGTAAGAGTGGAGCACGACTGCCTCCATGGCGCAATTGGCTAGTGCGATCGGCTGTTAACCGAAAGGTTGAAGGTTCGAGCCCACCCGGTGGTGGTGCGGCGCTTTTTTTTTTTTGGGCTGATAGCTTTGATGATATGTTCTGATGGTGGTGAGAGTGGAGCAAGACTGTCCCCGTGGCGCAATGGGCAAGCGCGATCGGCTGTTAACCAAAAGGTTGGAATTTCGAGCCCACCCGGTGGTGGTGCTGCGCTTTTTTTTGCGCTGATAGTTTGAAGATATGTTCTGATGGTGGTGAGAGTGGAGCAAGGCTGTCTCCGTGGCGCAATGGGCTAGCGCGATCGGCTGTTAACCGAAAGGTTGGAATTTCGAGCCCTCCCGGGAGTGGTGTGTTGCTTTTTTCTTTGCGGTAATAGCTTTGAAGATATGTTCTGATGGTGGTGAGAGTGCAGCAGGACTGTCTTCGTGGCGCAATTGGCTAGCGCGATCGGCTGTTAACCGAAAGGTTGGAGGTTCGAGCCAACCCGAAGGTGGCGCGGCGCTTTTTTTTGCGCTAATAGCTTTGAAGATATGTTCTGATGGTGGTGAGAGTGGAGCAGGACTGTCTCCATGGCGCAATTGGCTAGCGCGATCGGCTGATAACCGAAAGGTTGGAGTTTCGAGCCCACCCGGTGGTGGTGCGGCGCTTTTTCTTCTTTGGGCTCATAGCTCTGAAGAAATGTTCTGACGGTGGTGAGAGTGGGGCAGGACTGTCTCCGTGGCGCAATTGGCTAGCGCGATCAACTTTTAACCGAAAGGTTGGAGTTTCGAGCCCACCCGGTGGTGGTGCGGCGCTTTTTCTTCTTTGGGCTCATAGCTCTGAAGAAATGTTCTGACGGTGGTGAGAGTGGGGCAGGACTGTCTCCGTGGCGCAATTGGCTAGCGCGATCAACTTTTAACCGAAAGGTTGGAGGTTCGAGCCCACCCGGTGGTGGTGCGGCGCTTTTTTTTCTTTGGGGCGATAGCTCTGAAGAAATGGTCTGACGGTGGTGAGAGTGAAGCACGACTGTCTCTGTGGCGCAATTGGCTAGCGCGATCGGCTGTTAACCGAAAGGTTGTAGGTTCGAGCCCACCCGGTGGTGGTGCGGCGCTTTTTTTTCTTTGCGCTGATAGCTTTGAAGATATGTTCTGATAGTGATGAGAGTGGAGCAAGACTGTCCCCGTGGCGCAATGGGTTAGCGCGATCGGCTGTTAACCAAAATGTTGGAGGTTCGAGCCCTTCCGGGTGGGGTGTGTTGCTTTTTTCTTTGCGATGATAGCTTTGAAGATATTTTCTGATGGTGGTGAGCGTGGAGCACGATTGTCTCCGTGGCGCAATTGGCTAGCGCGATCGGCCGTTAACCAAAAGGTTGGAGGTTCGAGCCCACCCGGTGGTGGTGCGGCGCTTTTTTTTCTTTGGGCTGATAGCTTGAAAGATATGTTCTAATGGTGGTGAGAGTGGAGCAGGACTGTCTCCGTGGAGCAATTGGCCAGCGCGATCGGCTGTTAACCGAAAAGTTTGAGGTTCGAGCCCTCCCGGGAGTGGTGTGTTGCTTTTTTCTTTGTGCTGATAGCTTTGAAGATATGTTCTGATGGTGGTAAGAGTGGAGCACGACTGCCTCCGTTGCGCAGTTGGCTAGTGCGATCGGCTGTTAACCGAAAGGTTGAAGGTTCGAGCCCACCCGGTGGTGGTGCGGCGCTTTTTTTTCTTTGGGCTGATAGCTTTGATGATATGTTCTGATGGTGGTGAGAGTGGAGCAAGACTGTCCCCGTGGCGCAATGGGCAAGCGCGATCGGCTGTTAACCAAAAGGTTGGAATTTCGAGCCCACCCGGTGGTGGTGCGCGGCTTTTTTTGCGCTGATAGTTTGAAGATATGTTCTGATGGTGGTGAGAGTGGAGCAAGACTGTCTCCGTGGCGCAATGGGCTAGCGCGATCGGCTGTTAACCGAAAGGTTGGAATTTCGAGCCCTCCCGGGAGTGGTGTGTTGCTTTTTTCTTTGCGGTAATAGCTTTGAAGATATGTTCTGATGGTGGTGAGAGTGCAGCAGGACTGTCTTCGTGGCGCAATTGGCTAGCGCGATCAGCTGTTAACCGAAAGTTTGGAGGTTCGAGCCCACCCGGTGGTGTTGCGGCGCTTTTTTTTCTTTGTGGTAATAGCTTTGAAGATATGTTCTGATGGTGGTGAGAGTGGAGCAGGACTGTCTCCATGGCGCAATTGGCTAGCGCGATCGGCTGTTAACCGAAAGGTTGGAGTTTCGAGCCCACCCGGTGGTGGTGCGGCGCTTTTTTCTCTTTGTGCTGATAGCTTTGAAGATATGTTCTGATGGTGGTGAGAGTGGAGCAGGACTGTCTCCGTGGCGCAATTGGCTAACGCGATTGGCTGTTAACCGAAAGGTTGGAGGTTCCAGCCCACCCGGTGGTGGTGGGGTGCTTCTTTTCTTTGGGCTGATAGCTTTGAAGATATGTTCTGATGGTGGTGAGAGTGGAGCAAGACTGTCTTCCTGGCGCAATTGGCTAGCGCGATCGGCTGTTAACCGAAAGGTTGGAGGTTCGAGCCCACCCGGTGGTGGTGGTGCGGCGCTTTTTTTTCTTTGCGCTGATAGCTTTGAAGATATGTTCTGATGGTGGTGAGAGTGGAGCAAGACTGTCCCCGTGGCGCAATTGGCTAGCGCGATCGGCTGTTAACCGAAAGGTTGGAGGTTCGAGCCCACCCGGTGGTGGTGGTGCGGCGCTTTTTTTTCTTTGCGCTTGTAGGTTTGAAGATATGTTCTGATGGTGTTGAGAGTGGAGCAAGACTGTCTCTGTGGCGCAATTGGCTAGCGCGATCGGCTGTTAACCGAAAGGTTGGAGGTTCGAGCCCACCGGGTGGTGGTGCGGCGCTTTTTTTTCTTTGCGCTGATAGCTTTGAAGATATGTTCTGATAGTGGTGAGAGTGGAGCAAGACTGTCCCCGTGGCGCAATGGGTTAGCGCGATCGGCTGATAACCGAAAGGTTGGAGGTTCGAGCCCACCCGGTGGTGGCGCGGCGCTTTTTTTCTTTGCGCTGATAGCTTTGAGGATATGTTCTGATGGTGGTGAGAGTGGACCAGGACTGTCTCCATGGCGCAATCGGCTAGCGCGATCGGCAGTTAACTGAAAGGTTGGAGGTTCGAGCCCACCCGGTGGTGGTGCGGCGCTTTTTTTTCTTTGGGGTGATAGCTCTGAAGAAATGTTATGACGGTGGTGAGTGTGGAGCAGGACTGTCTCCGTGGCGCAATTGGCTTGCGCGATCGGCTGTTAACCGAAAGGTTGGAGGTTCGAGCCCACCCGATGATGGTGTGGCGCTTTTTTTTCTTTGTGCTGATAGCTTTGAAGATATGTTCTAATGGTGGTGAGAGTGAAGCAGGACTGTCTCCGTGGCGCAATTGGCTAGCGCGATTGGCTGTTAACCGAAAGGTTGGAAGTTCGAGCCCACCCGGTGGTGGTGCGGTGCTTTTTTTCTTTGGGCTGATAGCTTTGAAGATATGTTCTGATGGTGGTGAGAGTGGAGCAGGACTGTCTCCGTGGCGCAATTGGCTTGCGCAATCGGCTGTTAACCGAAAGGTTGGAGGTTCGAGCCCACCCGGTGGTGGTGCGGCGCTTTTTTTTCTTTGCGCTTGTAGCTTTGAAGATATGTTCTGATGGTGTTGAGAGTGGAGCAAGAGTGTCTCTGTGGCGCAATTGGCTAGCGCGATCGGCTGTTAACCGAAAGGTTGGAGGTTCGAGCCCACCCGGTGGTGGCGCGGCGCTTTTTTTCTTTGCGCTAATAGCTTTGACGATATGTTCTGATGGTGGTGAGAGTGGAGCACGACTGTCTCCGTGGCGCAATTGGCTAGCGCGATTGGCTGTTAACCGAAAGGTTGGAGGTTCGAGCCCACCCGGTGGTGGTGCGGTGCTTTTTTTTCTTTGGGCTGATAGCTTTGAAGATATGTTCTGATGGTGGTGAGAGTGGAGCAGGACTGTCTCCATGGCGCAATTGGCTAGCACGATCGGCTGTTAACCGAAAGGTTGGAGTTTCGAGCCTACCCGGCGGTGGTGCGGCGCTTTTTTTTCTTTGTGCTGATAGCTTTGAAGATATGTTCTGATGGTGGTGAGAGTGGAGCAGGACTGTCTCCGTGGCGCAATTGGCTAGCGCGATTGGCTGTTAAACGAAAGGTTGGAGGTTCGAGCCCACCCGGTGGTGGTGCGGTGCTTTTTTTTCTTTGGGCTGATAGCTTTGAAGATATGTTCTGATGGTGGTGAGAGTGGAGCAGGACTTTCTCCCTGGCGCAATTGGCTAGCGCGATCGGCTGTTAACCGAAAGGTTGGAGGTTCGAGCACACCCGGTGGTGGTGCGGCACTTTTTTTTTCTTTGCGCTGATAGCTTTGAAGATATGTTCTGATGGTGGTGAGGGTGGAGCAAGACTGTCCCCGTGGCGCAATTGGCTAGCGCGATCGGCTGTTAACCGAAAGGTTGGAGGATCGAGCCCACCCGGTGGTGGTGCAGCGCTTTTTTTTCTTTGCGCTTGTAGCTTTGAAGATATGTTCTGATGGTGTTGAGAGTGGAGCAAGACTGTCTCTGTGGCGCAATTGGCTAGCGCGATCGGCTGTTAACCGAAAGGTTGGAGGTTCGAGCCCACCCGGTGGTGGTGCGGCGCTTTTTTTTCTTTGCGCTGATAGCTTTGAAGATATGTTCTGATAGTGGTGAGAGTGGAGCAAGACTGTCCCCGTGGCGCAATGGGTTAGCGCGATCAGCTGTTAACCGAAAGGTTGGAGGTTCGAGCCCACCCGAAGGTGGCGCGGCGCTTTTTTTTTGCGCTAATAGCTTTGAAGATATGTTCTGATGGTGGTAAGAGTGGAGCAGGACTGTCTCCATGGCGCAATTGGCTAGCACGATCGGCTGTTAACCGAAAGGTTGGAGTTTCGAGCCCACCCGGTGGTGGTGCGGCGCTTTTTTCTCTTTGTGCTGATAGCTTTGAAGATATGTTCTGATGGTGGTGAGAGTGGAGCATGACTGTCTCCGTGGCGCAATTGGCTTGCGCGATCGGCCATTAACCGAAAGGCTGGAGGTTCGAGCCAACCCGGTGGTGGTGCGGCGCTTTTTTTTCTTTGCGCTGATAGCTTTGAAGATATGTTCTGATGGTGGTGAGAGTGGAGTAAGACTGTCTCCGTGGCGCAATGGGCTAGCGCGATGGGCTGTTAACCAAAAGGTTGGAATTTCGAGCGCTCCCGGGAGTGGTGTGTTGCTTTTTTCTTTGCACTGATAGCTTTGAAGATATGTTCTGATGGTGGTGAGCGTGGAGCACGATTGTCTCCGTGGCGCAATTGGCTAGCGCGATCGGCCGTTAACCAAAAGGTTGGAGGTTCGAGCCCACCCGGTGGTGTCGGCGCTTTTTATTCCTTGGGCTGATAGCTTGAAAGATATGTTCTAATGGTGGTGAGAGTGCAGCAGGACTGTCTCCGTGGCGCAATTGGCCAGCGCGATCGGCTGTTAACCCAAAAGTTGGAGGTTCGAGCCCTCCCGGGAGTGGTGTGTTGCTTTTTTCTTTGCGCTGATAGCTTTGAAGATATGTTCTGATGGTGGTGAGAGTGGAGCAAGACTGTCCCCGTGGCGCATTGGGTTAGCGCGATCGGCTGTTAACCGAAAGGTTGGAGGTTCGAGCCCACCCGGTGGTGGCGCGGCGCTTTTTTTCTTTGCGCTAATAGCTTTGAAGATATAATCTGATGGTGGTGAGAGTGGAGCAGGACTGTCTCCGTGGCGCAATTGGCTTGCGCGATCGGCTGTTAACCAAAAGGTTGGAGGTTCGAGCCCTCCCAGGAGTGGTGTGTTGCTTTTTTCTTTGTGGTAATAGCTTTGAAGATATGTTCTGATGGTGGTGAGAGTGGAGCAGGACTGTCTTCATGGCGCAATTGGCTAGCGCGATCGGCTGTTAACCGAAAGGTTGGAGTTTCGAGCCGACCCGGTGGTGGTGCGGCGCTTTTTTTTTCTTTGTGCTGATAGCTTTGAAGATATGTTCTGATGGTGGTGAGAGTGGAGCAGGACTGTCTCCGTGGCGCAATTGGCTAGCGCGATTGGCTGTTAAACGAAAGTTTGGAGGTTCGAGCCCACCCGGTGGTGGTCCGGTGCTTTTTTTCTTTGGGCTGATAGCTTTGAAGATATGTTCTGATGGTGGTGAGAGTGGAGCAGGACTGTCTCCCTGGCGCAATTGGCTAGCGCGATCGGCTGTTAACCGAAAGGTTGGAGGTTCGAGCACACCCGGTGGTGGTGCGGCGCTTTTTTTTCTTTGCGCTGATAGCTTTGAAGATATGTTCTGATGGTGGTGAGGGTGGAGCAAGACTGTCCCCGTGGCGCAATTGGCTAGCGCGATCGGCTGTTAACCGAAAGGTTGGAGGTTCGAGCGCACCCGGTGGTGGTGTGGCGCTTTTTTTTCTTTGCGCTTGTAGCTTTGAAGATATGTTCTGATGGTGTTGAGAGTGGAGCAAGACTGTCTCTGTGGCGCAATTGGCTAGCGCGATCGGCTGTTAACCGAAAGGTTGGAGGTTCGAGCCCACCTGGTGGTGGTGCGGCGCTTTTTTTTCTTTGCACTGATAGCTTTGAAGATATGTTCTGATAGTGGTGAGAGTGGAGCAAGACTGTCCCCGTGGCGCAATAAGTTAGCGCGATCGGCTTTTAACCAAAAAGTTGGAGGTTCGAGCCCTCCCGGGTGGGGTGTGTTGCTTTTTTCTTTGCGATGATAGCTTTGAAGATATTTTCTGATGTTGGTGAGAGTGGAGCACGATTGTCTCCGTGGCGCAATTGGCTAGCGCGATCGGCCGTTAACCAAAAGGTTGGAGGTTCGAGCCCACCCGGTGGTGGTGCGGCGCTTTTTTTTTCTTTGGGCTGATACTTGAAAGATATGTTCTGATGGTGGTAAGAGTGGAGCACGACTGCCTCCATGGCGCAATTGGCTAGTGCGATCGGATGTTAACCGAAAGGTTGAAGGTTCGAGCCCACCCGGTGGTGGTTCGGCGCTTTTTTTTCTTTGGGCTGATAGCTTTGATGATATGTTCTGATGGTGGTGAGAGTGGAGCAAGACTGTCCCCGTGGCGCAATGGGCAAGCGCGATCGGCTGTTAACCAAAAGGTTGTAATTTCGAGCCCACCCGGTGGTGGTGCTGCGGTTTTTTTGCGCTGATAGTTTGAAGATATGTTCTGATGGTGGTGAGAGTGGAGCAAGGCTGTCTCCGTGGCGCAATGGGCTAGCGCGATCGGCTGTTAACCGAAAGGTTGGAATTTCGAGCCCTCCCGGGAGTGGTGTGTTGCTTTTTTCTTTGCGGTAATAGCTTTGAAGATATGTTCTGATGGTGGTGAGAGTGCAGCAGGACTGTCTTCGTGGCGCAATTGGCTAGCGCGATCGGCTGTTAACCGAAAGGTTGGAGGTTCGAGCCAACCCGGTGGTGTTGCGGCGCTTTTTTTCTTTGTGGTAATAGCTTTGAAGATATGTTCTGATGGGGTTGAGAGTGGAGCAAGACTGTCTCTGTGGCGCAATTGGCTAGCGCGATCGGCTGTTAACCGAAAGGTTGGAGGTTCGAGCCCACCCGGTGGTGGTGCGGCGCTTTTTTTTCTTTGCGCTGATAGCTTTGAAGATATGTTCTGATAGTGGTGAGAGTGGAGCAAGACTGTCCCCGTGGCGCAATGGGTTAGCGCGATCGGCTGATAACCGAAAGGTTGGAGGTTCGAGCCCACCCGGTGGTGGCGCGGCGCTTTTTTTCTTTGCGCTGATAGCTTTGAGGATATGTTCTGATGGTGGTGAGAGTGGACCAGGACTGTCTCCATGGCGCAATCGGCTAGCGCGATCGGCAGTTAACTGAAAGGTTGGAGGTTCGAGCCCACCCGGTGGTGGTGCGGCGCTTTTTTTTCTTTGGGGTGATAGCTCTGAAGAAATGTTATGACGGTGGTGAGTGTGGAGCAGGACTGTCTCCGTGGCGCAATTGGCTTGCGCGATCGGCTGTTAACCGAAAGGTTGGAGGTTCGAGCCCACCCGATGATGGTGTGGCGCTTTTTTTTCTTTGTGCTGATAGCTTTGAAGATATGTTCTAATGGTGGTGAGAGTGAAGCAGGACTGTCTCCGTGGCGCAATTGGCTAGCGCGATTGGCTGTTAACCGAAAGGTTGGAAGTTCGAGCCCACCCGGTGGTGGTGCGGTGCTTTTTTTCTTTGGGCTGATAGCTTTGAAGATATGTTCTGATGGTGGTGAGAGTGGAGCAGGACTGTCTCCGTGGCGCAATTGGCTTGCGCGATCGGCTGTTAACCGAAAGGTTGGAGGTTCGAGCCCACCCGGTGGTGGTGCGGCGCTTTTTTTTCTTTGCGCTTGTAGCTTTGAAGATATGTTCTGATGGTGTTGAGAGTGGAGCAAGAGTGTCTCTGTGGCGCAATTGGCTAGCGCGATCGGCTGTTAACCGAAAGGTTGGAGGTTCGAGCCCACCCGGTGGTGGCGCGGCGCTTTTTTTCTTTGCGCTAATAGCTTTGACGATATGTTCTGATGGTGGTGAGAGTGGAGCACGACTGTCTCCGTGGCGCAATTGGCTAGCGCGATTGGCTGTTAACCGAAAGGTTGGAGGTTCGAGCCCACCCGGTGGTGGTGCGGTGCTTTTTTTTCTTTGGGCTGATAGCTTTGAAGATATGTTCTGATGGTGGTGAGAGTGGAGCAGGACTGTCTCCATGGCGCAATTGGCTAGCGCGATCGGCTGTTAACCGAAAGGTTGGAGTTTCGAGCCTACCCGGTGGTGGTGCGGCGCTTTTTTTTCTTTGTGCTGATAGCTTTGAAGATATGTTCTGATGGTGGTGAGAGTGGAGCATGACTGTCTCCGTGGCGCAATTGGCTTGCGCGATCGGCCATTAACCGAAAGGCTGGAGGTTCGAGCCAACCCGGTGGTGGTGCGGCGCTTTTTTTTCTTTGCGCTGATAGCTTTGAAGATATGTTCTGATGGTGGTGAGAGTGGAGTAAGACTGTCTCCGTGGCGCAATGGGCTAGCGCGATGGGCTGTTAACCAAAAGGTTGGAATTTCGAGCGCTCCCGGGAGTGGTGTGTTGCTTTTTTCTTTGCACTGATAGCTTTGAAGATATGTTCTGATGGTGGTGAGCGTGGAGCACGATTGTCTCCGTGGCGCAATTGGCTAGCGCGATCGGCCGTTAACCAAAAGGTTGGAGGTTCGAGCCCACCCGGTGGTGTCGGCGCTTTTTATTCCTTGGGCTGATAGCTTGAAAGATATGTTCTAATGGTGGTGAGAGTGCAGCAGGACTGTCTCCGTGGCGCAATTGGCCAGCGCGATCGGCTGTTAACCCAAAAGTTGGAGGTTCGAGCCCTCCCGGGAGTGGTGTGTTGCTTTTTTCTTTGCGCTGATAGCTTTGAAGATATGTTCTGATGGTGGTGAGAGTGGAGCAAGACTGTCCCCGTGGCGCATTGGGTTAGCGCGATCGGCTGTTAACCGAAAGGTTGGAGGTTCGAGCCCACCCGGTGGTGGCGCGGCGCTTTTTTTCTTTGCGCTAATAGCTTTGAAGATATAATCTGATGGTGGTGAGAGTGGAGCAGGACTGTCTCCGTGGCGCAATTGGCTTGCGCGATCGGCTGTTAACCAAAAGGTTGGAGGTTCGAGCCCTCCCAGGAGTGGTGTGTTGCTTTTTTCTTTGTGGTAATAGCTTTGAAGATATGTTCTGATGGTGGTGAGAGTGGAGCAGGACTGTCTTCATGGCGCAATTGGCTAGCGCGATCGGCTGTTAACCGAAAGGTTGGAGTTTCGAGCCGACCCGGTGGTGGTGCGGCGCTTTTTTTTTCTTTGTGCTGATAGCTTTGAAGATATGTTCTGATGGTGGTGAGAGTGGAGCAGGACTGTCTCCGTGGCGCAATTGGCTAGCGCGATTGGCTGTTAAACGAAAGTTTGGAGGTTCGAGCCCACCCGGTGGTGGTCCGGTGCTTTTTTTCTTTGGGCTGATAGCTTTGAAGATATGTTCTGATGGTGGTGAGAGTGGAGCAGGACTGTCTCCCTGGCGCAATTGGCTAGCGCGATCGGCTGTTAACCGAAAGGTTGGAGGTTCGAGCACACCCGGTGGTGGTGCGGCGCTTTTTTTTCTTTGCGCTGATAGCTTTGAAGATATGTTCTGATGGTGGTGAGGGTGGAGCAAGACTGTCCCCGTGGCGCAATTGGCTAGCGCGATCGGCTGTTAACCGAAAGGTTGGAGGTTCGAGCGCACCCGGTGGTGGTGTGGCGCTTTTTTTTCTTTGCGCTTGTAGCTTTGAAGATATGTTCTGATGGTGTTGAGAGTGGAGCAAGACTGTCTCTGTGGCGCAATTGGCTAGCGCGATCGGCTGTTAACCGAAAGGTTGGAGGTTCGAGCCCACCTGGTGGTGGTGCGGCGCTTTTTTTTCTTTGCACTGATAGCTTTGAAGATATGTTCTGATAGTGGTGAGAGTGGAGCAAGACTGTCCCCGTGGCGCAATAAGTTAGCGCGATCGGCTTTTAACCAAAAAGTTGGAGGTTCGAGCCCTCCCGGGTGGGGTGTGTTGCTTTTTTCTTTGCGATGATAGCTTTGAAGATATTTTCTGATGTTGGTGAGAGTGGAGCACGATTGTCTCCGTGGCGCAATTGGCTAGCGCGATCGGCCGTTAACCAAAAGGTTGGAGGTTCGAGCCCACCCGGTGGTGGTGCGGCGCTTTTTTTTTCTTTGGGCTGATACTTGAAAGATATGTTCTGATGGTGGTAAGAGTGGAGCACGACTGCCTCCATGGCGCAATTGGCTAGTGCGATCGGATGTTAACCGAAAGGTTGAAGGTTCGAGCCCACCCGGTGGTGGTTCGGCGCTTTTTTTTCTTTGGGCTGATAGCTTTGATGATATGTTCTGATGGTGGTGAGAGTGGAGCAAGACTGTCCCCGTGGCGCAATGGGCAAGCGCGATCGGCTGTTAACCAAAAGGTTGTAATTTCGAGCCCACCCGGTGGTGGTGCTGCGGTTTTTTTGCGCTGATAGTTTGAAGATATGTTCTGATGGTGGTGAGAGTGGAGCAAGGCTGTCTCCGTGGCGCAATGGGCTAGCGCGATCGGCTGTTAACCGAAAGGTTGGAATTTCGAGCCCTCCCGGGAGTGGTGTGTTGCTTTTTTCTTTGCGGTAATAGCTTTGAAGATATGTTCTGATGGTGGTGAGAGTGCAGCAGGACTGTCTTCGTGGCGCAATTGGCTAGCGCGATCGGCTGTTAACCGAAAGGTTGGAGGTTCGAGCCAACCCGGTGGTGTTGCGGCGCTTTTTTTCTTTGTGGTAATAGCTTTGAAGATATGTTCTGATGGGGTTGAGAGTGGAGCAAGACTGTCTCTTTGGCGCAATTGGCTAGCGCGATCGGCTGTTAACCGAAAGGTTGGAGGTTCGAGCCCACCCGGTGGTGGTGCGGCGCTTTTTTTTCTTTGCGCTGATAGCTTTGAAGATATGTTCTGATAGTGGTGAGAGTGGAGCAAGACTGTCCCCGTGGCGCAATGGGTTAGCGCGATCGGCTGATAACCGAAAGGTTGGAGGTTCGAGCCCACCCGGTGGTGGCGCGGCGCTTTTTTTCTTTGCGCTGATAGCTTTGAGGATATGTTCTGATGGTGGTGAGAGTGGACCAGGACTGTCTCCATGGCGCAATCGGCTAGCGCGATCGGCAGTTAACTGAAAGGTTGGAGGTTCGAGCCCACCCGGTGGTGGTGCGGCGCTTTTTTTTCTTTGGGGTGATAGCTCTGAAGAAATGTTATGACGGTGGTGAGTGTGGAGCAGGACTGTCTCCGTGGCGCAATTGGCTTGCGCGATCGGCTGTTAACCGAAAGGTTGGAGGTTCGAGCCCACCCGATGATGGTGTGGCGCTTTTTTTTCTTTGTGCTGATAGCTTTGAAGATATGTTCTAATGGTGGTGAGAGTGAAGCAGGACTGTCTCCGTGGCGCAATTGGCTAGCGCGATTGGCTGTTAACCGAAAGGTTGGAAGTTCGAGCCCACCCGGTGGTGGTGCGGTGCTTTTTTTCTTTGGGCTGATAGCTTTGAAGATATGTTCTGATGGTGGTGAGAGTGGAGCAGGACTGTCTCCGTGGCGCAATTGGCTTGCGCGATCGGCTGTTAACCGAAAGGTTGGAGGTTCGAGCCCACCCGGTGGTGGTGCGGCGCTTTTTTTTCTTTGCGCTTGTAGCTTTGAAGATATGTTCTGATGGTGTTGAGAGTGGAGCAAGAGTGTCTCTGTGGCGCAATTGGCTAGCGCGATCGGCTGTTAACCGAAAGGTTGGAGGTTCGAGCCCACCCGGTGGTGGCGCGGCGCTTTTTTTCTTTGCGCTAATAGCTTTGACGATATGTTCTGATGGTGGTGAGAGTGGAGCACGACTGTCTCCGTGGCGCAATTGGCTAGCGCGATTGGCTGTTAACCGAAAGGTTGGAGGTTCGAGCCCACCCGGTGGTGGTGCGGTGCTTTTTTTTCTTTGGGCTGATAGCTTTGAAGATATGTTCTGATGGTGGTGAGAGTGGAGCAGGACTGTCTCCATGGCGCAATTGGCTAGCGCGATCGGCTGTTAACCGAAAGGTTGGAGTTTCGAGCCTACCCGGTGGTGGTGCGGCGCTTTTTTTTCTTTGTGCTGATAGCTTTGAAGATATGTTCTGATGGTGGTGAGAGTGGAGCAGGACTGTCTCCGTGGCGCAATTGGCTAGCGCGATTGGCTGTTAAACGAAAGGTTGGAGGTTCGAGCCCACCCGGTGGTGGTGCGGTGCTTTTTTTTCTTTGGGCTGATAGCTTTGAAGATATGTTCTGATGGTGGTGAGAGTGGAGCAGGACTTTCTCCCTGGCGCAATTGGCTAGCGCGATCGGCTGTTAACCGAAAGGTTGGAGGTTCGAGCACACCCGGTGGTGGTGCGGCACTTTTTTTTTCTTTGCGCTGATAGCTTTGGAGATATGTTCTGATGGTGGTGAGGGTGGAGCAAGACTGTCCCCGTGGCGCAATTGGCTAGCGCGATCGGCTGTTAACCGAAAGGTTGGAGGTTCGAGCCCACCCGGTGGTGGTGCAGCGCTTTTTTTTCTTTGCGCTTGTAGCTTTGAAGATATGTTCTGATGGTGTTGAGAGTGGAGCAAGACTGTCTCTGTGGCGCAATTGGCTAGCGCGATCGGCTGTTAACCGAAAGGTTGGAGGTTCGAGCCCACCCGGTGGTGGTGCGGCGCTTTTTTTTGCGCTAATAGCTTTGAAGATATGTTCTGATGGTGGTAAGAGTGGAGCAGGACTGTCTCCATTGCGCAATTGGCTAGCACGATCGGCTGTTAACCGAAAGGTTGGAGTTTCGAGCCCACCCGGTGGTGGTGCGGCGCTTTTTTCTCTTTGTGCTGATAGCTTTGAAGATATGTTCTGATGGTGGTGAGAGTGGAGCATGACTGTCTCCGTGGCGCAATTGGCTTGCGCGATCGGCCATTAACCGAAAGGCTGGAGGTTCGAGCCAACCCGGTGGTGGTGCGGCGCTTTTTTTTCTTTGCGCTGATAGCTTTGAAGATATGTTCTGATGGTGGTGAGAGTGGAGTAAGACTGTCTCCGTGGCGCAATGGGCTAGCGCGATGGGCTGTTAACCAAAAGGTTGGAATTTCGAGCGCTCCCGGGAGTGGTGTGTTGCTTTTTTCTTTGCACTGATAGCTTTGAAGATATGTTCTGATGGTGGTGAGCGTGGAGCACGATTGTCTCCGTGGCGCAATTGGCTAGCGCGATCGGCCGTTAACCAAAAGGTTGGAGGTTCGAGCCCACCCGGTGGTGTCGGCGCTTTTTATTCCTTGGGCTGATAGCTTGAAAGATATGTTCTAATGGTGGTGAGAGTGCAGCAGGACTGTCTCCGTGGCGCAATTGGCCAGCGCGATCGGCTGTTAACCCAAAAGTTGGAGGTTCGAGCCCTCCCGGGAGTGGTGTGTTGCTTTTTTCTTTGCGCTGATAGCTTTGAAGATATGTTCTGATGGTGGTGAGAGTGGAGCAAGACTGCCCCCGTGGCGCATTGGGTTAGCGCGATCGGCTGTTAACCGAAAGGTTGGAGGTTCGAGCCCACCCGGTGGTGGCGCGGCGCTTTTTTTCTTTGCGCTAATAGCTTTGAAGATATAATCTGATGGTGGTGAGAGTGGAGCAGGACTGTCTCCGTGGCGCAATTGGCTTGCGCGATCGGCTGTTAACCAAAAGGTTGGAGGTTCGAGCCCTCCCAGGAGTGGTGTGTTGCTTTTTTCTTTGTGGTAATAGCTTTGAAGATATGTTCTGATGGTGGTGAGAGTGGAGCAGGACTGTCTTCATGGCGCAATTGGCTAGCGCGATCGGCTGTTAACCGAAAGGTTGGAGTTTCGAGCCGACCCGGTGGTGGTGCGGCGCTTTTTTTTTTCTTTGTGCTGATAGCTTTGAAGATATGTTCTGATGGTGGTGAGAGTGGAGCAGGACTGTCTCCGTGGCGCAATTGGCTAGCGCGATTGGCTGTTAAACGAAAGTTTGGAGGTTCGAGCCCACCCGGTGGTGGTCCGGTGCTTTTTTTCTTTGGGCTGATAGCTTTGAAGATATGTTCTGATGGTGGTGAGAGTGGAGCAGGACTGTCTCCCTGGCGCAATTGGCTAGCGCGATCGGCTGTTAACCGAAAGGTTGGAGGTTCGAGCACACCCGGTGGTGGTGCGGCGCTTTTTTTTCTTTGCGCTGATAGCTTTGAAGATATGTTCTGATGGTGGTGAGGGTGGAGCAAGACTGTCCCCGTGGCGCAATTGGCTAGCGCGATCGGCTGTTAACCGAAAGGTTGGAGGTTCGAGCGCACCCGGTGGTGGTGTGGCGCTTTTTTTTTCTTTGCGCTTGTAGCTTTGAAGATATGTTCTGATGGTGTTGAGAGTGGAGCAAGACTGTCTCTGTGGCGCAATTGGCTAGCGCGATCGGCTGTTAACCGAAAGGTTGGAGGTTCGAGCCCACCTGGTGGTGGTGCGGCGCTTTTTTTTCTTTGCACTGATAGCTTTGAAGATATGTTCTGATAGTGGTGAGAGTGGAGCAAGACTGTCCCCGTGGCGCAATAAGTTAGCGCGATCGGCTTTTAACCAAAAAGTTGGAGGTTCGAGCCCTCCCGGGTGGGGTGTGTTGCTTTTTTCTTTGCGATGATAGCTTTGAAGATATTTTCTGATGTTGGTGAGAGTGGAGCACGATTGTCTCCGTGGCGCAATTGGCTAGCGCGATCGGCCGTTAACCAAAAGGTTGGAGGTTCGAGCCCACCCGGTGGTGGTGCGGCGCTTTTTTTTTCTTTGGGCTGATACTTGAAAGATATGTTCTGATGGTGGTAAGAGTGGAGCACGACTGCCTCCATGGCGCAATTGGCTAGTGCGATCGGCTGTTAACCGAAAGGTTGGAGGTTCGAGCCAACCCGGTGGTGTTGCGGCGCTTTTTTTTCTTTGTGGTAATAGCTTTGAAGATATGTTCTGATGGTGGTGAGAGTGGAGCAGGACTGTCTCCATGGCGCAATTGGCTAGCGCGATCGGCTGTTAACCGAAAGGTTGGAGTTTCGAGCCCACCCGGTGGTGGTGCGGCGCTTTTTTCTCTTTGTGCTGATAGCTTTAAGATATGTTCTGATGGTGGTGAGAGTGGAGCAGGACTGTCTCCGTGGCGCAATTGGCTAACGCGACTGGCTGTTAACCGAAAGGTTGGAGGTTCCAGCCCACCCGGTGGTGGTGCGGTGCTTTTTTTCTTTGGGCTGATAGCTTTGAAGATATGTTCTGATGGTGGTGAGAGTGGAGCAGGACTGTCTCTCTGGCGCAATTGGCTAGCGCGATCGGCTGTTAACCGAAAGGTTGGAGGTTCGAGCCCACCCGGTGGTGGTGCGGCGCTTTTTTTTCTTTGTGCTGATAGCTTTGAAGATATGTTCTGATGGTGGTGAGAGTGGAGCAAGACTGTCCCCGTGGCGCAATTGGCTAGCGCGATCGGCTTGTAACCGAAAGGTTGGAGGTTCGAGCCCGCCCGGTGGTGGTGCGGCGCGTTTTTTTCTGTGCACTTGTAGCTTTGAAGATATGTTCTGATGGTGTTGAGAGTGGAGCAAGACTGTCTCTGTGGCGCAATTGGCTAGCGCGATCGGCTGTTAACCGAAAGGTTGGAGGTTCGAGCCCTCCCGGTGGTGGTGCGGCGCTTTTTTTCTTTGCGCTGATAGCTTTGAAGATATGTTCTGATAGTGGTGAGAGTGGAGCAAGAGTGTCCCCGTGGCGCAATGGGTTAGCGCGATCGGCTGTTAACCGAAAGGTTGGAGGTTCGAGCCCACCCGGTGGTGGCGCTGCGCTTTTTTTTCTTTGCGCTGATAGCTTTGAAGATATGTTCTGATGGTGGTGAGAGTGGAGCAGGACTGTCTCCGTGGCGCAATCAGCTAGCGCGATCGGCTGTTAACTGAAAGGTTGGAGGTTCGAGCCCAACCGGTGGGGTTGCGGCGCTTTTTTTTTATTTGGGGTGATAGCTCTGAAGAAATGTTTTGACGGTGGTGAGTGTGGAGCAGGACTGTCTCCGTGGCGCAATTGGCTTGCGCGATCGGCTGTTAACCGAAAGGTTGGAGGTTCGAGCCCACCCGATGATGGTGTGGCGCTTTTTTTTCTTTGTGCTGATAGCTTTGAAGATATGTTCTGATGGTGGTGAGAGTGAAGCAGGACTGTCTCCGTGGCGCAATTGGCTAGCGCGATTGGCTGTTAACCGAAAGGTTGGAAGTTCGAGCCCACCCGGTGGTGGTGCGGTGCTTTTTTTCTTTAGGCTGATAGCTTTGAAGATATGTTCTGATGGTGGTTAGAGTGGAGCAGGACTGTCTCCATGGCGCAACTGGCTTGCGCAATCGGCTGTTAACCGAAAGGTTGGAGGTTCGAGCCCACCCGGTGGTGGTGCGGCGCTTTTTTTTCTTTGCGCTGATAGCTTTGAAGATATGTTCTGATAGTGGTGAGAGTGGAGCAAGACTGTCCCCGTGGCGCAATGGGTTAGCGCGATCGGCTGTTAACCGAAAGGTTGGAGGTTCGAGCCCACCCGTAGGTGGCGCAGCGCTTTTTTCTTTGCGCTATTAGCTTTGAAGATATGTTCTGATGGTGGTGAGAGTGGAGCAGGACTGTCTCCCTGGCGCACTTGGCTAGCGCGATCGGCTGTTAACCGAAAGGTTGGAGGTTCCAGCCCACCCGGTGGTGGTGCGGTGCTTTTTTTCTTTGGGCTGATAGCTTTGAAGAAAGGTTCTGATGGTGGTGAGAGTGGAGCAGGACTGTCTCCCTGGCGCAATTGGCTAGCGCGATCGGCTGTTAACCGAAAGGTTGGAGGTTCGAGCCCACCCGGTGGTGGTGCGGCGCTTTTTTTTCTTTGCGCTGATAGCTTTGAAGATATGTTCTGATGGTGGTGAGAGTGGAGCAAGACTGTCCCCGTGGCGCAATTGGCTAGCGTGATCGGCTTGTAACCGAAAGGTTGGAGGTTCGAGCCCACCCGGTGGTGGTGCGGCGCTTTTTTCTCTTTGTGCTGATAGCTTTGAAGATATGTTCTGATGGTGGTGAGAGTGGAGCAGGACTGTCTCTGTGGCGCTATTGGCTAACGCGATTGGCTGTTAACCGAAAGGTTGGAGGTTCGAGCCCACCCGGTGGTGGTGCGGCGCTTTTTTTCTTTGCGCTTGTAGCTTTGAAGATATGTTCTGATGGTGTTGAGAGTGGAGCAAGACTGTCTCCGTGGCGCAATTGGCTAGCGCGATCGGCTGTTAACCGAAAGGTTGGAGGTTCGAGCCCACCCGGTGGTGGTGCGGCGCTATTTTTCTTTGCGCTGATAGCTTTGAAGATATGTTCTGATGGTGGTGAGAGTGGAGCAAGACTGTCCCCGTGGCGCATTGGGTTAGCGCGATCGGCTGTTAACCGAAAGGTTGGAGGTTCGAGCCCACCCGGTGGTGGTGCGGCGCTTTTTCTTCTTTGGGCTCATAGCTCTGAAGAAATGTTCTGACGGTGGTGAGAGTGGGGCAGGACTGTCTCCGTGGCGCAATTGGCTAGCGCGATCAACTTTTAACCGAAAGGTTGGAGGTTCGAGCGCACCCGGTGGTGGTGTGGCGCTTTTTTTTTCTTTGCGCTTGTAGCTTTGAAGATATGTTCTGATGGTGTTGAGAGTGGAGCAAGACTGTCTCTGTGGCGCAATTGGCTAGCGCGATCGGCTGTTAACCGAAAGGTTGGAGGTTCGAGCCCACCTGGTGGTGGTGCGGCGCTTTTTTTTCTTTGCACTGATAGCTTTGAAGATATGTTCTGATAGTGGTGAGAGTGGAGCAAGACTGTCCCCGTGGCGCAATAAGTTAGCGCGATCGGCTTTTAACCAAAAAGTTGGAGGTTCGAGCCCTCCCGGGTGGGGTGTGTTGCTTTTTTCTTTGCGATGATAGCTTTGAAGATATTTTCTGATGTTGGTGAGAGTGGAGCACGATTGTCTCCGTGGCGCAATTGGCTAGCGCGATCGGCCGTTAACCAAAAGGTTGGAGGTTCGAGCCCACCCGGTGGTGGTGCGGCGCTTTTTTTTTCTTTGGGCTGATACTTGAAAGATATGTTCTGATGGTGGTAAGAGTGGAGCACGACTGCCTCCATGGCGCAATTGGCTAGTGCGATCGGCTGTTAACCGAAAGGTTGGAGGTTCGAGCCAACCCGGTGGTGTTGCGGCGCTTTTTTTTCTTTGTGGTAATAGCTTTGAAGATATGTTCTGATGGTGGTGAGAGTGGAGCAGGACTGTCTCCATGGCGCAATTGGCTAGCGCGATCGGCTGTTAACCGAAAGGTTGGAGTTTCGAGCCCACCCGGTGGTGGTGCGGCGCTTTTTTCTCTTTGTGCTGATAGCTTTAAGATATGTTCTGATGGTGGTGAGAGTGGAGCAGGACTGTCTCCGTGGCGCAATTGGCTAACGCGACTGGCTGTTAACCGAAAGGTTGGAGGTTCCAGCCCACCCGGTGGTGGTGCGGTGCTTTTTTTCTTTGGGCTGATAGCTTTGAAGATATGTTCTGATGGTGGTGAGAGTGGAGCAGGACTGTCTCTCTGGCGCAATTGGCTAGCGCGATCGGCTGTTAACCGAAAGGTTGGAGGTTCGAGCCCACCCGGTGGTGGTGCGGCGCTTTTTTTTCTTTGTGCTGATAGCTTTGAAGATATGTTCTGATGGTGGTGAGAGTGGAGCAAGACTGTCCCCGTGGCGCAATTGGCTAGCGCGATCGGCTTGTAACCGAAAGGTTGGAGGTTCGAGCCCGCCCGGTGGTGGTGCGGCGCGTTTTTTTCTGTGCACTTGTAGCTTTGAAGATATGTTCTGATGGTGTTGAGAGTGGAGCAAGACTGTCTCTGTGGCGCAATTGGCTAGCGCGATCGGCTGTTAACCGAAAGGTTGGAGGTTCGAGCCCTCCCGGTGGTGGTGCGGCGCTTTTTTTCTTTGCGCTGATAGCTTTGAAGATATGTTCTGATAGTGGTGAGAGTGGAGCAAGAGTGTCCCCGTGGCGCAATGGGTTAGCGCGATCGGCTGTTAACCGAAAGGTTGGAGGTTCGAGCCCACCCGGTGGTGGCGCTGCGCTTTTTTTTCTTTGCGCTGATAGCTTTGAAGATATGTTCTGATGGTGGTGAGAGTGGAGCAGGACTGTCTCCGTGGCGCAATCAGCTAGCGCGATCGGCTGTTAACTGAAAGGTTGGAGGTTCGAGCCCAACCGGTGGGGTTGCGGCGCTTTTTTTTATTTGGGGTGATAGCTCTGAAGAAATGTTTTGACGGTGGTGAGTGTGGAGCAGGACTGTCTCCGTGGCGCAATTGGCTTGCGCGATCGGCTGTTAACCGAAAGGTTGGAGGTTCGAGCCCACCCGATGATGGTGTGGCGCTTTTTTTTCTTTGTGCTGATAGCTTTGAAGATATGTTCTGATGGTGGTGAGAGTGAAGCAGGACTGTCTCCGTGGCGCAATTGGCTAGCGCGATTGGCTGTTAACCGAAAGGTTGGAAGTTCGAGCCCACCCGGTGGTGGTGCGGTGCTTTTTTTCTTTAGGCTGATAGCTTTGAAGATATGTTCTGATGGTGGTTAGAGTGGAGCAGGACTGTCTCCATGGCGCAACTGGCTTGCGCAATCGGCTGTTAACCGAAAGGTTGGAGGTTCGAGCCCACCCGGTGGTGGTGCGGCGCTTTTTTTTCTTTGCGCTGATAGCTTTGAAGATATGTTCTGATAGTGGTGAGAGTGGAGCAAGACTGTCCCCGTGGCGCAATGGGTTAGCGCGATCGGCTGTTAACCGAAAGGTTGGAGGTTCGAGCCCACCCGTAGGTGGCGCAGCGCTTTTTTCTTTGCGCTATTAGCTTTGAAGATATGTTCTGATGGTGGTGAGAGTGGAGCAGGACTGTCTCCCTGGCGCACTTGGCTAGCGCGATCGGCTGTTAACCGAAAGGTTGGAGGTTCCAGCCCACCCGGTGGTGGTGCGGTGCTTTTTTTCTTTGGGCTGATAGCTTTGAAGATAGGTTCTGATGGTGGTGAGAGTGGAGCAGGACTGTCTCCCTGGCGCAATTGGCTAGCGCGATCGGCTGTTAACCGAAAGGTTGGAGGTTCGAGCCCACCCGGTGGTGGTGCGGCGCTTTTTTTTCTTTGCGCTGATAGCTTTGAAGATATGTTCTGATGGTGGTGAGAGTGGAGCAAGACTGTCCCCGTGGCGCAATTGGCTAGCGTGATCGGCTTGTAACCGAAAGGTTGGAGGTTCGAGCCCACCCGGTGGTGGTGCGGCGCTTTTTTCTCTTTGTGCTGATAGCTTTGAAGATATGTTCTGATGGTGGTGAGAGTGGAGCAGGACTGTCTCTGTGGCGCTATTGGCTAACGCGATTGGCTGTTAACCGAAAGGTTGGAGGTTCGAGCCCACCCGGTGGTGGTGCGGCGCTTTTTTTCTTTGCGCTTGTAGCTTTGAAGATATGTTCTGATGGTGTTGAGAGTGGAGCAAGACTGTCTCCGTGGCGCAATTGGCTAGCGCGATCGGCTGTTAACCGAAAGGTTGGAGGTTCGAGCCCACCCGGTGGTGGTGCGGCGCTATTTTTCTTTGCGCTGATAGCTTTGAAGATATGTTCTGATGGTGGTGAGAGTGGAGCAAGACTGTCCCCGTGGCGCATTGGGTTAGCGCGATCGGCTGTTAACCGAAAGGTTGGAGGTTCGAGCCCACCCGGTGGTGGTGCGGCGCTTTTTCTTCTTTGGGCTCATAGCTCTGAAGAAATGTTCTGACGGTGGTGAGAGTGGGGCAGGACTGTCTCCGTGGCGCAATTGGCTAGCGCGATCAACTTTTAACCGAAAGGTTGGAGGTTCGAGCCCACCCGGTGGCGGTGCGGCGCTTTTTTTTTCTTTGGGGCGATAGCTCTGAAGAAATGGTCTGACGGTGGTGAGAGTGAAGCACGACTGTCTCTGTGGCGCAATTGGCTAGCGCGATCGGCTGTTAACCGAAAGGTTGTAGGTTCGAGCCCACCCGGTGGTGGTGCGGCGCTTTTTTTTCTTTGCGCTGATAGCTTTGAAGATATGTTTTGATAGTGGTGAGAGTGGAGCAAGACTGTCCCCGTGGCGCAATGGGTTAGCGCGATCGGCTGTTAACCAAAAAGTTGGAGGTTCGAGCCCTCCCGGGTGGGGTGTGTTGCTTTTTTCTTTGCGATGATAGCTTTGAAGATATTTTCTGATGGTGGTGAGCGTGGAGCACGATTGTCTCCGTGGCGCAATTGGCTAGCGCGATCGGCCGTTAACCAAAAGGTTGGAGGTTCGAGCCCACCCGGTGGTGGTGCGGCGCTTTTTTTTCTTTGGGCTGATAGCTTGAAAGATATGTTCTAATGGTGGTGAGAGTGGAGCAGGACTGTCTCCGTGGAGCAATCGGCCAGCGCGATCGGCTGTTAACCGAAAAGTTTGAGGTTCGAGCCCTCCCGGGAGTGGTGTGTTGCTTTTTTCTTAGTGCTGATAGCTTTGAAGATATGTTCTGATGGTGGTAAGAGTGGAGCAGGACTGTCTCCCTGGCGCAATTGGCTAGCGCGATCGGCTGTTAACCGAAAGGTTGGAGGTTCGAGCCCACCCGGTGGTGGTGCGGCGCTTTTTTTTCTTTGTGCTGATAGCTTTGAAGATATGTTCTGATGGTGGTGAGAGTGGAGCAAGACTGTCCCCGTGGCGCAATTGGCTAGCGTGATCGGCTTGTAACCGAAAGGTTGGAGGTTCGAGCCCACCCGGTGGTGGTGCGGCGCTTTTTTCTCTTTGTGCTGATAGCTTTGAAGATATGTTCTGTAGTGGTGAGAGTGGAGCAGGACTGTCTCTGTGGCGCTATTGGCTAACGCGATTGGCTGTTAACTGAAAGGTTGGAGGTTCGAGCCCACCCGGTGGTGGTGCGGCGCTTTTTTTCTTTGCGCTTGTAGCTTTGAAGATATGTTCTGATGGTGTTGAGAGTGGAGCAAGACTGTCTCCGTGGCGCAATTGGCTAGCGCGATCGGCTGTTAACCGAAAGGTTGGAGGTTCGAGCCCACCCGGTGGTGGTGCGGCGCTATTTTTCTTTGCGCTGATAGCTTTGAAGATATGTTCTGATGGTGGTGAGAGTGGAGCAAGACTGTCCCCGTGGCGCATTGGGTTAGCGCGATCGGCTGTTAACCGAAAGGTTGGAGGTTCGAGCCCACCCGGTGGTGGCGCGGCGCTTTTTTTCTTTGCGCTAATAGCTTTGAAGATATGTTCTGATGGTGGTGAGAGTGGAGCAGGACTGTCTCCGTGGCGCAATTGGCTAGCGCGATTGGCTGTTAACCGAAAGGTTGGAGGTTCGAGCCCACCCGGTGGTGGTGCGGTGCTTTTTTTTCTTTGGGCTGATGGCTTTGAAGATATGTTCTGATGGTGGTGAGAGTGGAGCAGGACTGTCTCCATGGCGCAATTGGCTAGCGCGATCGGCTGTTAACCGAAAGGTTGGAGTTTCGAGCCTACCCGGTGGTGGTGCGGCGCTTTTTTTTCTTTGTGCTGATAGCTTTGAAGATATGTTCTGATGGTGGTGAGAGAGGAGCAGGACTGTTTCCGTGGCGCAATTGGCTAGCGCGATTGGCTGTTAAACGAAAGGTTGGAGGTTCGAGCCCACCCGGTGGTAGTGCGGTGCTATTTTTTCTTTGGGCTGATAGCTTTGAAGATATGTTCTGATGGTGGTGAGAGTGGAGCAGGACTGACTCCCTGGCGCACTTGGCTAGCGCGATCGGCTGTTAACCGAAAGGTTGGAGGTTCGAGCACACCCGGTGGTGGTGCGGCGCTTTTTTTTTCTTTGCGCTGATAGCTTTGAAGATATGTTCTGATGGTGGTGAGGGTGGAGCAAGACTGTCCCCGTGGCGCAATTGGCTAGCGCGATCGGCTGTTAACCGAAAGGTTGGAGGTTCGAGCCCACCCGGTGGTGGTGCAGCGCTTTTTTTTCTTTGCGCTTGTAGCTTTGAAGATATGTTCTGAAGGTGTTGAGAGTGCAGCAAGACTGTCTCTGTGGCGCAATTGGCTAGCGCGATCGGCTGTTAACCGAAAGGTTGGAGGTTCGAGCCCACCCGGTGGTGGTGCGGCGCTTTTTTTTTCTTTGCGCTGATAGCTTTGAAGATATGTTCTGATAGTGGTGAGAGTGGAGCAAGACTGTCCCCGTGGCGCAATGGGTTAGCGCGATCTGCTGTTAACCGAAAGGTTGGAGGTTCGAGCCCACCCGAAGGTGGCGCGGCGCTTTTCTTTGCGCTAATAGCTTTGAAGTTATGTTCTGATGGTGGTGAGAGTGGAGCAGGACTGTCTCCATGGCGCAATTGGCTAGCGCGATCGGCTGATAACCGAAAGGTTGGAGTTTCGAGCCCACCCGGTGGTGGTGCGGCGCTTTTTCTTCTTTGGGCTCATAGCTCTGAAGAAATGTTCTGACGGTGGTGAGAGTGGGGCAGGACTGTCTCCGTGGCGCAATTGGCTAGCGCGATCAACTTTTAACCGAAAGGTTGGAGGTTCGAGCCCACCCGGTGGCGGTGCGGCGCTTTTTTTTTCTTTGGTGCGATAGCTCTGAAAAAATGGTCTGACGGTGGTGAGAGTGAAGCACGACTGTCTCTGTGGCGCAATTGGCTAGCGCGATCGGCTGTTAACCGAAAGGTTGTAGGTTCGAGCCCACCCGGTGGTGGTGCGGCGCTTTTTTTTCTTTGCGCTTATAGCTTTGAAGATATGTTCTGATAGTGGTGAGAGTGGAGCAAGACTGTCCCCGTGGCGCAATGGGTTAGCGCGATCGGCTGTTAACCAAAAAGTTGGAGGTTCGAGCCCTCCCGGGTGGGGTGTGTTGCTTTTTTCTTTGCGATGATAGCTTTGAAGATATTTTCTGATGGTGGTGAGCGTGGAGCACGATTGTCTCCGTGGCGCAATTGGCTAGCGCGATCGGCCGTTAACCAAAAGGTTGGAGGTTCGAGCCCACCCGGTGGTGGTGCGGCGCTTTTTTTTTCTTTGGGCTGATAGCTTGAAAGATATGTTCTAATGGTGGTGAGAGTGGAGCAGGACTGTCTCCGTGGAGCAATTGGCCAGCGCGATCGGCTGTTAACCGAAAAGTTTGAGGTTCGAGCCCTCCCGGGAGTGGTGTGTTGCTTTTTTCTTTGTGCTGATAGCTTTGAAGATATGTTCTGATGGTGGTAAGAGTGGAGCACGACTGCCTCCGTGGCGCAGTTGGCTAGTGCGATCGGCTGTTAACCGAAAGGTTGAAGGTTCGAGCCCACCCGGTGGTGGTGCGGCGCTTTTTTTTCTTTGGGCTGATAGCTTTGATGATATGTTCTGATGGTGGTGAGAGTGGAGCAAGACTGTCCCCGTGGCGCAATGGGCAAGCGCGATCGGCTGTTAACCAAAAGGTTGGAATTTCGAGCCCACCCGGTGGTGGTGTGTTGCTTTTTTCTTTGCGGTAATAGCTTTGAAGATATGTTCTGATGGTGGTGAGAGTGCAGCAGGACTGTCTTCGTGGCGCAATTGGCTAGCGCGATCAGCTGTTAACCGAAAGGTTGGAGGTTCGAGCCCACCCGAAGGTTGCGCGGCGCTTTTTTTTGCGCTAATAGCTTTGAAGATATGTTCTG
The DNA here is from genome assembly GCF_043290135.1 of Rhipicephalus microplus. Classification (NCBI taxonomy): domain Eukaryota; kingdom Metazoa; phylum Arthropoda; class Arachnida; order Ixodida; family Ixodidae; genus Rhipicephalus; species Rhipicephalus microplus. The sequence goes on from NW_027464652.1 coordinate 484,303, forward strand.
ATGGTGGTGAGAGTGGAGCAGGACTGTCTTCATGGCGCAATTGGCTAGCGCGATCGGCTGATAACCGAAAGGTTGGAGTTTGGAGCCCACCCGGTGGTGGTGCGGTGCTTTTTCTTCTTTGGGCTGATAGCTCTGAAGAAATGTTCTGACGGTGGTGAGAGTGGAGCAGGACTGTCTCCGTGGCGCAATTGGCTAGCGCGATCAACTTTTAACCGAAAGGTTGGAGGTTCGAGCCCACCCTGTGGTGGTGCGGCGCTTTTTTTTTATTTGGGGCGATAGCTCTGAAGAAATGGTCTGACGGTGGTGAGAGTGAAGCACGACTGTCTCTGTGGCGCAATTGGCTAGCGCGATCGGCTGTTAACCGAAAGGTTGTAGGTTCGAGCCCACCCGGTGGTGGTGCGGCGCTTTTTTTTCTTTAGGCTGATAGCTCTGAAGAAATGTTCTGACGGTGGTGAGAGTGGAGCAGGACTGTCCCCGTGGCGCCATTGGCTAGCGCGATCGGCTGTTAACCAAAAAGTTGGAGGTTCGAGCCCTCCCGGGTTGGGTGTGTTGCTTTTTTCTTTGCGATGATAGCTTTGAAGATATTTTCTGATGGTGGTGAGCGTGGAGCACGATTGTCTCCGTGGCGCAATTGGCTAGCGCGATCGGCCGTCAACAAAAAGGTTGGAGGTTCGAGCCCACCCGGTGGTGGTGCGGCGGTTTTTTTTTCTTTGGGCTGATAGCTTGAAAGATATGTTCTAATGGTGGTGAGAGTGGAGCAGGACTGTCTCCGTGGAGCAATTGGCCAGCGCGATCGGCTGTTAACCGAAAAGTTGGAGGTTCGAGCCCTCCCGGGAGTGGTGTGTTGCTTTTTTCTTTGTGCTGATAGCTTTGAAGATATGTTCTGATAGTGGTGAGAGTGGAGCAAGACTGTCCCCGTGGCGCAATGGGTTAGCGCGATCTGCTGTTAACCGAAAGGTTGGAGGTTCGAGCCCACCCGAAGGTGGCGCGGCGCTTTTCTTTGCGCTAATAGCTTTGAAGTTATGTTCTGATGGTGGTGAGAGTGGAGCAGGACTGTCTCCATGGCGCAATTGGCTAGCGCGATCGGCTGATAACCGAAAGGTTGGAGTTTCGAGCCCACCCGGTGGTGGTGCGGCGCTTTTTCTTCTTTGGGCTCATAGCTCTGAAGAAATGTTCTGACGGTGGTGAGAGTGGGGCAGGACTGTCTCCGTGGCGCAATTGGCTAGCGCGATCAACTTTTAACCGAAAGGTTGGAGGTTCGAGCCCACCCGGTGGCGGTGCGGCGCTTTTTTTTTCTTTGGGGCGATAGCTCTGAAAAAATGGTCTGACGGTGGTGAGAGTGAAGCACGACTGTCTCTGTGGCGCAATTGGCTAGCGCGATCGGCTGTTAACCGAAAGGTTGTAGGTTCGAGCCCACCCGGTGGTGGTGCGGCGCTTTTTTTTCTTTGCGCTTATAGCTTTGAAGATATGTTCTGATAGTGGTGAGAGTGGAGCAAGACTGTCCCCGTGGCGCAATGGGTTAGCGCGATCGGCTGTTAACCAAAAAGTTGGAGGTTCGAGCCCTCCCGGGTGGGGTGTGTTGCTTTTTTCTTTGCGATGATAGCTTTGAAGATATTTTCTGATGGTGGTGAGCGTGGAGCACGATTGTCTCCGTGGCGCAATTGGCTAGCACGATCGGCCGTTAACCAAAAGGTTGGAGGTTCGAGCCCACCCGGTGGTGGTGCGGCGCTTTTTTTTTCTTTGGGCTGATAGCTTGAAAGATATGTTCTAATGGTGGTGAGAGTGGAGCAGGACTGTCTCCGTGGAGCAATTGGCCAGCGCGATCGGCTGTTAACCGAAAAGTTTGAGGTTCGAGCCCTCCCGGGAGTGGTGTGTTGCTTTTTTCTTTGTGCTGATAGCTTTGAAGATATGTTCTGATGGTGGTAAGAGTGGAGCACGACTGCCTCCGTGGCGCAGTTGGCTAGTGCGATCGGCTGTTAACCGAAAGGTTGAAGGTTCGAGCCCACCCGGTGGTGGTGCGGCGCTTTTTTTTCTTTGGGCTGATAGCTTTGATGATATGTTCTGATGGTGGTGAGAGTGGAGCAAGACTGTCCCCGTGGCGCAATGGGCAAGCGCGATCGGCTGTTAACCAAAAGGTTGGAATTTCGAGCCCACCCGGTGGTGGTGTGTTGCTTTTTTCTTTGCGGTAATAGCTTTGAAGATATGTTCTGATGGTGGTGAGAGTGCAGCAGGACTGTCTTCGTGGCGCAATTGGCTAGCGCGATCAGCTGTTAACCGAAAGGTTGGAGGTTCGAGCCCACCCGAAGGTTGCGCGGCGCTTTTTTTTGCGCTAATAGCTTTGAAGATATGTTCTGATGGTGGTGAGAGTGGAGCAGGACTGTCTTCATGGCGCAATTGGCTAGCGCGATCGGCTGATAACCGAAAGGTTGGAGTTTGGAGCCCACCCGGTGGTGGTGCGGTGCTTTTTCTTCTTTGGGCTGATAGCTCTGAAGAAATGTTCTGACGGTGGTGAGAGTGGAGCAGGACTGTCTCCGTGGCGCAATTGGCTAGCGCGATCAACTTTTAACCGAAAGGTTGGAGGTTCGAGCCCACCCTGTGGTGGTGCGGCGCTTTTTTTTTATTTGGGGCGATAGCTCTGAAGAAATGGTCTGACGGTGGTGAGAGTGAAGCACGACTGTCTCTGTGGCGCAATTGGCTAGCGCGATCGGCTGTTAACCGAAAGGTTGTAGGTTCGAGCCCACCCGGTGGTGGTGCGGCGCTTTTTTTTCTTTAGGCTGATAGCTCTGAAGAAATGTTCTGACGGTGGTGAGAGTGGAGCAGGACTGTCCCCGTGGCGCCATTGGCTAGCGCGATCGGCTGTTAACCAAAAAGTTGGAGGTTCGAGCCCTCCCGGGTTGGGTGTGTTGCTTTTTTCTTTGCGATGATAGCTTTGAAGATATTTTCTGATGGTGGTGAGCGTGGAGCACGATTGTCTCCGTGGCGCAATTGGCTAGCGCGATCGGCCGTCAACAAAAAGGTTGGAGGTTCGAGCCCACCCGGTGGTGGTGCGGCGGTTTTTTTTTCTTTGGGCTGATAGCTTGAAAGATATGTTCTAATGGTGGTGAGAGTGGAGCAGGACTGTCTCCGTGGAGCAATTGGCCAGCGCGATCGGCTGTTAACCGAAAAGTTGGAGGTTCGAGCCCTCCCGGGAGTGGTGTGTTGCTTTTTTCTTTGTGCTGATAGCTTTGAAGATATGTTCTGATGGTGGTAAGAGTGGAGCAGGACTGTCTCCATGGCGCAATTGGCTAGCACGATCGGCTGTTAACCGAAAGGTTGGAGTTTCGAGCCCACCCGGTGGTGGTGCGGCGCTTTTTTCTCTTTGTGCTGATAGCTTTGAAGACATGTTCTGATGGTGGTGAGAGTGGAGCATGACTGTCTCCGTGGCGCAATTGGCTTGCGCGATCGGCCATTAACCGAAAGGCTGGAGGTTCGAGCCCACCCGGTGGTGGTGCGGCGCTTTTTTTTCTTTGCGCTGATAGCTTTGAAGATATGTTCTGATGGTGGTGAGAGTGGAGTAAGACTGTCTCCGTGGCGCAATGGGCTAGCGCGATGGGCTGTTAACCAAAAGGTTGGAATTTCGAGCCCTCCCGGGAGTGGTGTGTTGCTTTTTTCTTTGCACTGATAGCTTTGAAGATATGTTCTGATGGTGGTGAGCGTGGAGCACGATTGTCTCCGTGGCGCAATTGGCTAGCGCGATCGGCCGTTAACCAAAAGGTTGGAGGTTCGAGCCCACCCGGTGGTGTCGGCGCTTTTTATTCCTTGGGCTGATAGCTTGAAAGATAAGTTCTAATGGTGGTGAGAGTGCAGCAGGACTGTCTCCGTGGCGCAATTGGCCAGCGCGATCGGCTGTTAACCCAAAAGTTGGAGGTTCGAGCCCTCCCGGGAGTGGTGTGTTGCTTTTTTCTTTGCGCTGATAGCTTTGAAGATATGTTCTGATGGTGGTAAGAGTGGAGCACGACTGTCTCCGTGGCGCAATTGGCTAGTGCGATCGGCTGTTAACCGAAAGGTTGGAGGTTCGAGCCCACCCGGTGGTGGTGCGGCGCTTTTTTTTCTTTGGGCTGATAGCTTTGAAGATATGTTCTGATGGTGGTGAGAAGGGAGCAAGACTGTCTCCGTGGCGCAATGGGCTAGCGCAATCGGCTGTTAACCGAAAGGTTGGAGGTTCGAGCCCACCCGGTGGTGGTGCCGCGCTTTTTTTTCTTTGCGCTGATAGCTTTGAAGATATGTTCTGATGGTGGTGAGAGTGGAGCAAGAGTGTGTCCGTGGCGCAATGGACTAGCGCGATCGGTTGTTAACCGAAAGGTTGGAGTTTCGAGCCCTCCCGGTGGTGGTGCGGCGCTTTTTTTTCTTTGGGGTGATAGCTCTGAATAAATGTTTTGACGGTGGTGAGAGTGGAGCAGGACTGTCTCCGTGGCGCAATTGGCTTGCGCGATCGGCTGTTAACCGAAAGGTTGGAGGTTCGAGCCCACCCGGTGATGGTGTGGCGCTTTTTTCTTTGCACTATTAGCTTTGAAGATATGTTCTGATGGCGGTGAAAATGGAGCAGGACTGTCTCCGTGGCGCAATTGGCTAGCGCGATCGGCTGTTAACCGAAAGATTGGAGGTTCCAGCCCACCCGGTGGTGGCGCGGCGCTTTTTTTCTTTGCGCTAATAGCTTTGAAGATATGTTCTGATGGTGTTGAGAGTGGAGCAAGGCTGTCTCCGTGGCGCAATAGGCTAGCGCGATCGGCTGTTAACCGAAAGGTTGGAGGTTCGAGCCCACCCGGTGGTGGCGCGGCGCTTTCTATTCTTTGGGCTGATAGCTTTGAATATATGTTCTGATGGTGGTGAGAGTGAAGCAGGACTGTCTCCGTGGCGCAATTGGCTTGCGCGATCGGCTGTTAACCGAAAGGTTGGAGGTTCGAGCCCACCCGGTGGTGGTGCGGCGCTTTTTTTTCTTTGCGCTGATAGCTTTGAATATATGTTCTGATGGTGGTGAGAGTGAAGCAGGACTGTCTCCGTGGCGCAATTGGCTAGCGCGATCGGCTGTTAACCGAAAGGTTGGAAGTTCGAGCCCACCCGGTGGTGGTGCGGTGCTTTTTTTCTTTGGGCTGATAGCTTTGAAGATATGTTCTTATGGTGGTGAGAGTGGAGCAGGACTGTCTCAGTGGCGCAATTGGCTTGCGCAATCGGCTGTTAACCGAAAGGTTGGAGGTTCGAGCCCACCCGGTGGTGGTGCGGCGCTTTTTTTTTCTTTGTGCTGATAGCTTTGTAGATATGTTCTGATGGTGGTGAGAGTGCAGCAGGACTGTCTTCGTGGCGCAATTGGCTAGCGCGATCAGCTGTTAACCGAAAGTTTGGAGGTTCGAGCCCACCCGGTGGTGTTGAGGCGCTTTTTTTTTCTTTGTGGTAATAGCTTTGAAGATATGTTCTGATGGTGGTGAGAGTGGAGCAGGACTGTCTCCATGGCGCAATTGGCTAGCGCGATCGGCTGTTAACCGAAAGGTTGGAGTTTCGAGCCCACCCGGTGGTGGTGCGGCGCTTTTTTCTCTTTGTGCTGATAGCTTTGAAGATATGTTCTGATGGTGGTGAGAGTGGAGCAGGACTGTCTCCGTGGCGCAATTGGCTAACGCGATTGGCTGTTAACCGAAAGGTTGGAGGTTCCAGCCCACCCGGTGGTGGTGGGGTGCTTTTTTTCTTTGGGCTGATAGCTTTGAAGATATGTTCTGATGGTGGTGAGAGTGGAGCAAGACTGTCTTCCTGGCGCAATTGGCTAGCGCGATCGGCTGTTAACCGAAAGGTTGGAGGTTCGAGCGCACCCGGTGGTGGTGCGGCGCTTTTTTTTCTTTGCGCTGATAGCTTTGAAGATATGTTCTGATGGTGGTGAGAGTGGAGCAAGACTGTCCCCGTGGCGCAATTGGCTAGCGCGATCGGCTGTTAACCGAAAGGTTGGAGGTTCGAGCCCACCCGGTGGTGGTGCGGCGCTTTTTTTTCTTTGCGCTTGTAGGTTTGAAGATATGTTCTGATGGTGTTGAGAGTGGAGCAAGACTGTCTCTGTGGCGCAATTGGCTAGCGCGATCGGCAGTTAACTGAAAGGTTGGAGGTTCGAGCCCACCCGGTGGTGGTGCGGCGCTTTTTTTTCTTTGGGGTGATAGCTCTAAAGAAATGTTCTGATGGTGACGAGAGTGGAGCACGACTGTCTCCGTGGCGCAGTTGGCTAGCGCGATCGGCTGTTAACCGAAAGGTTGGAGGTTCGAGCCCACGCGGTGATGGTGTGCCGCTTTTTTTTCTTTGTGCTGATTGCTTTGAAGATATGTTCTGATGGTGGTGAGAGTGGAGCAGGACTGTCTCCGTGGCGCAATTGGCTAGCGCGATTACCTGTTGACCGAAAGGTTGGAGGTTCGAGCCCACCCGGTGGTGGTGCGGTGCTTTTTTTCTTTGGGCCGATAGCTTTGAAGATATGTTCTGATGGTGGTGAGAGTGGAGCAGGACTGTCTCCGTGGCGCAATTGGCTTGCGCAATCGGCTGTTAACCGAAAGGTTGGAGGTTCGAGCCCACCCGGTGGTGGTGCGGCGCTTTTTTTTCTTTGCGCTTGTAGCTTTGAAGATATGTTCTGATGGTGTTGAGAGTGGAGCAAGAGTGTCTCTGTGGCGCAATTGGCTAGTGCGATCGGCTGTTAACCGAAAGGTTGGAGGTTCGAGCCCACCCGGTGGTGGCGCGGCGCTTTTTTTCTTTGCGCTAATAGCTTTGAAGATATGTTCTGATGGTGGTGAGAGTGGAGCAGGACTGTCTCCGTGGCGCAATTGGCTAGCGCGATTGGCTGTTAACCGAAAGGTTGGAGGTTCGAGCCCACCCGGTGGTGGTGCGGTGCTTTTTTTTCTTTGGGCTGATAGCTTTGAAGATATGTTCTGATGGTGGTGAGAGTGGAGCAGGACTGTCTCCATGGCGCAATTGGCTAGCGCGATCGGCTGTTAACCGAAAGGTTGGAGTTTCGAGCCTACCCGGTGGTGGTGCGGCGCTTTTTTTTCTTTGTGCTGATAGCTTTGAAGATATGTTGTGATGGTGGTGAGAGTGGAGCAGGACTGTCTCCGTGGCGCAATTGGCTAGCGCGATTGGCTGTTAAACGAAAGGTTGGAGGTTCGAGCCCACTCGGTGGTGGTGCGGTGCTTTTTTTCTTTGGGCTGATAGCTTTGAAGATATGTTCTGATGGTGGTGAGAGTGGAGCAGGACTTTCTCCCTGGCGCAATTGGCTAGCGCGATCGGCTGTTAACCGAAAGGTTGGAGGTTCGAGCACACCCGGTGGTGGTGCGGCGCTTTTTTTTCTTTGCGCTGATAGCTTTGAAGATATGTTCTGATGGTGGTGAGGGTGGAGCAAGACTGTCCCCGTGGCGCAATTGGCTAGCGCGATCGGCTGTTAACCGAAAGGTTGGAGGTTCGAGCCCACCCGGTGGTGGTGCAGCGCTTTTTTTTCTTTGCGCTTGTAGCTTTGAAGATATGTTCTGATGGTGTTGAGAGTGGAGCAAGACTGTCTCTGTGGCGCAATTGGCTAGCGCGATCGGCTGTTAACCGAAAGGTTGGAGGTTCGAGCCCACCCGGTGGTGGTGCGGCGCTTTTTTTTTCTTTGCGCTGATAGCTTTGAAGATATGTTCTGATAGTGGTGAGAGTGGAGCAAGACTGTCCCCGTGGCGCAATGGGTTAGCGCGATCAGCTGTTAACCGAAAGGTTGGAGGTTCGAGCCCACCCGAAGGTGGCGCGGCGCTTTTTTTTGCGCTAATAGCTTTGAAGATATGTTCTGATGGTGGTGAGAGTGGAGCAGGACTGTCTTCATGGCGCAATTGGCTAGCGCGATCGGCTGATAACCGAAAGGTTGGAGTTTTGAGCCCACCCGGTGGTGGTGCGGCGTTTTTCTTCTTTGGGCTGATAGCTCTGAAGAAATGTTCTGACGGTGGTGAGAGTGGAGCAGGACTGTCTCCGTGGCGCAATTGGCTAGCGCGATCAACTTTTAACCGAAAGGTTGGAGGTTCGAGCCCACCCGGTGGTGGTGCGGCGCTTTTTTTTTCTTTGGGGCGATAGCTCTGAAGAAATGGTCTGACGGTGGTGAGAGTGAAGCACGACTGTCTCTGTGGCGCAATTGGCTAGCGCGATCGGCTGTTAACCGAAAGGTTGTAGGTTCGAGCCCACCCGGTGGTGGTGCGGCGCTTTTTTTTCTTTAGGCTGATAGCTCTGAAGAAATGTTCTGACGGTGGTGAGAGTGGAGCAGGACTGTCCCCGTGGCGCCATTGGCTAGCGCGATCGGCTGTTAACCAAAAAGATGGAAGTTCGAGCCCTCCCGGGTTGGGTGTGTTGCTTTTTTCTTTGCGATGATAGCTTTGAAGATATTTTCTGATGGTGGTGAGCGTGGAGCACGATTGTCTCCGTGGCGCAATTGGCTAGCGCGATCGGCCGTTAACCAAAAGGTTGGAGGTTCGAGCCCACCCGGTGGTGGTGCGGCGCTTTTTTTTCTTTGGGCTGATAGCTTGAAAGATATGTTCTAATGGTGGTGAGAGTGGAGCAGGACTGTCTCCGTGGAGCAATTGGCCAGCGCGATCGGCTGTTAACCGAAAAGTTGGAGGTTCGAGCCCTCCCGGGAGTGGTGTGTTGCTTTTTTCTTTGCGCTGATAGCTTTGAAGATATGTTCTGATGGTGGTAAGAGTGGAGCAGGACTGTCTCCATGGCGCAATTGGCTAGCACGATCGGCTGTTAACCGAAAGGTTGGTGTTTCGAGCCCACCCGGTGGTGGTGCGGCGTTTTTTTCTCTTTGTGCTGATAGCTTTGAAGATATGTTCTGATGGTGGTGAGAGTGGAGCATGACTGTCTCCGTGGCGCAATTGGCTTGCGCGATCGGCCATTAACCGAAAGGCTGGAGGTTCGAGCCCACCCGGTGGTGGTGCGGCGCTTTTTTTTCTTTGCGCTGATAGCTTTGAAGATATGTTCTGATGGTGGTGAGAGTGGAGTAAGACTGTCTCCGTGGCGCAATGGGCAAGCGCGATGGGCTGTTAACCAAAAGGTTGGAATTTCGAGCCCTCCCGGGAGTGGTGTGTTGCTTTTTTCTTTGCACTGATAGCTTTGAAGATATGTTCTGATGGTGGTGAGCGTGGAGCACGATTGTCTCCGTGGCGCAATTGGCTAGCGCGATCGGCCGTTAACCAAAAGGTTGGAGGTTCGAGCCCACCCGGTGGTGTCGGCGCTTTTTATTCCTTGGGCTGATAGCTTGAAAGATAAGTTCTAATGGTGGTGAGAGTGCAGCAGGACTGTCTCCGTGGCGCAATTGGCCAGCGCGATCGGCTGTTAACCCAAAAGTTGGAGGTTCGAGCCCTCCCGGGAGTGGTGTGTTGCTTTTTTCTTTGCGCTGATAGCTTTGAAGATATGTTCTGATGGTGGTAAGAGTGGAGCACGACTGTCTCCGTGGCGCAATTGGCTAGTGCGATCGGCTGTTAACCGAAAGGTTGGAGGTTCGAGCCCACCCGGTGGTGGTGCGGCGCTTTTTTTTCTTTGGGCTGATAGCTTTGAAGATATGTTCTGATGGTGGTGAGAAGGGAGCAAGACTGTCTCCGTGGCGCAATGGGCTAGCGCAATCGGCTGTTAACCGAAAGGTTGGAGGTTCGAGCCCACCCGGTGGTGGTGCCGCGCTTTTTTTTCTTTGCGCTGATAGCTTTGAAGATATGTTCTGATGGTGGTGAGAGTGGAGCAAGACTGTGTCCGTGGCGCAATGGACTAGCGCGATCGGCTGTTAACCGAAAGGTTGGAGTTTCGAGCTCTCCCGGTGGTGGTGCGGCGCTTTTTTTTCTTTGGGGTGATAGCTCTGAATAAATGTTTTGACGGTGGTGAGAGTGGAGCAGGACTGTCTCCGTGGCGCAATTGGCTTGCGCGATCGGCTGTTAACCGAAAGGTTTGAGGTTCGAGCCCACCCGGTGATGGTGTGGCGCTTTTTTCTTTGCACTATTAGCTTTGAAGATATGTTCTGATGGTGGTGAAAATGGAGCAGGACTGTCTCCCTGGCGCAATTGGCTAGCGCGATCGGCTGTTAACCGAAAGGTTGGAGGTTCCAGCCCACCCGGTGGTGGCGCGGCGCTTTTTTTCTTTGCGCTAATAGCTTTGAAGATATGTTCTGATGGTGTTGAGAGTGGAGCAAGGCTGTCTCCGTGGCGCAATGGGCTAGCGCGATCGGCTGTTAACCGAAAGGTTGGAGGTTCGAGCCCACCCGGTGGTGGCGCGGCGCTTTCTATTCTTTGGGCTGATAGCTTTGAATATATGTTCTGATGGTGGTGAGAGTGAAGCAGGACTGTCTCCGTGGCGCAATTGGCTTGCGCGATCGGCTGTTAACCGAAAGGTTGGAGGTTCGAGCCCACCCGGTGGTGGTGCGGCGCTTTTTTTTCTTTGCGCTGATAGCTTTGAAGATATGTTCTGATGGTGGTGAGAGTGAAGCAGGACTGTCTCCGTGGCGCAATAGGCTAGCGCGATTGGCTGTTAACCGAAAGGTTGGAAGTTCGAGCCCACCCGGTGGTGGTGCGGTGCTTTTTTTCTTTGGGCTGATAGCTTTGAAGATATGTTCTGATGGTGGTGAGGGTGGAGCAGGACTGTCTCAGTGGCGCAATTGGCTTGCGCAATCGGCTGTTAACCGAAAGGTTGGAGGTTCGAGCCCACCCGGTGGTGGTGCGGTGCTTTTTTTTTCTTTGTGCTGATAGCTTTGTAGATATGTTCTGATGGTGGTGAGAGTGTAGCAGGACTGTCCTCGTGGCGCAATGGGCTAGCGCGATCGGCTGTAAACCGAAGGGTTGGAGTTTCGAGCCCTCCCGGTGGCGGTGCGGCGCTTTTTTTTCTTTGGGGTGATAGCTCTGAATAAATGTTTTGACGGTGGTGAGAGTGGAGCAGGATTGTCTCCGTGGCGCAATTGGCTTGCGCGATCGGCTGTTAACCGAAAGGTTGGAGGTTCGAGCCCACCCGGTGATGGTGTGGCGCTTTTTTCTTTGCACTATTAGCTTTGAAGATATGTTCTGATGGTGGTGAAAATGGAGCAGGACTGTCTCCGTGGCGCAATTGGCTAGCGCGATCGGCTGTTAACCGAAAGGTTGGAGGTTCGAGCCCACCCGGTGATGGTGTGGCGCTTTTTTCTTTGCACTATTAGCTTTGAAGATATGTTCTGATGGTGGTGAGAGTGGAGCAAGACTGTGTCCGTGGCGCAATGAACTAGCGCGATCGGCTGTTAACCGAAAGGTTGGAGTTTCGAGCCCTCCCGGTGGTGGTGCGGCGCTTTTTTTTCTTTGGGGTGATAGCTCTGAATAAATGTTTTGACGGTGGTGAGAGTGGAGCAAGGCTGTCTCCGTGGCGCAATGGGCTAGCGCGATCGGCTGTTAACCGAAAGGTTGGAGTTTCGAGCCCTCCCAGGAGTGGTGTGTTGCTTTTTTCTTTGTGGTAATAGCTTTGAAGATATGTTCTGGTGGTGGTGAGAGTGGAGCAGGACTGTCTCCATGGCGCAATTGGCTAGCGCGATCGGCTGTTAACCGAAAGGTTGGAGTTTCGAGCCCACCCGGTGGTGGTGCGGCGCTTTTTTCTCTTTGTGCTGATAGCTTTGAAGATATGTTCTGATGGTGGTGAGAGTGGAGCAAGACTGTCCCCGTGGCGCAATGGGCTAGCGCGATCGGCTGTTAACCGAACGGTTGGAGGTTCGAGCCCACCCGGTGGTGGCGCGGCGTATTTTTTCTTTGTGCTGATAGCTTTAAAGATATGTACTGATGGTGGCGAGAGTGGAGCAAGACTGTCCCCGTGGCGCAATGGGCTAGCGCGATCGGCTGTTAACCGAAAGGTTGGAGTTTCGAGTCCTCCCGGGAGTGGTGTGCTGCTTTTTTCTTTGCACTAATAGCTTTGACGATATGTTCTGATGGTGGTGAGAGTGGAGCAGGACTGTTTCCGTGGCGCAATTGGCTAGCGCGATCGGCTGTTAACCGAAAGGTTGGAGGTTCAAGCCCACCCGGTGGTGGTGCGGCGCTTTTTTTCTTTGCGCTAATAGCTTTGAAGATATGTTCTGATGGTGTTGAGAGTGGAGCAAGGCTGTCTATGTGGCGCAATGGGCTAGCGCGATCGGCTGTTAACCGAAAGGTTGGAGTTTCGAGCCCTCCCAGGAGTGGTGTGTTGCTTTTTTCTTTGTGGTAATAGCTTTGAAGATATGTTCTGATGGTGGTGAGAGTGGAGCAGGACTGTCTCCATGGCGCAATTGGCTCGCACGATCGGCTGTTAACCGAAAGGTTGGAGTTTCGAGCCCACCCGGTGGTGGTGCGGCGCCTTTTTCTCTTTGTGCTGATAGCTTTGAAGATATGTTCTGATGGTGGTGAGAGTGGAGCAGGACTGTCTCCGCGGCGCAATTGGCTAACGCGATTGGCTGTTAACCGAAAGGTTGGAGGTTCCAGCCCACCCGGTGGTGTCGGCGCTTTTTATTCCTTGGGCTGATAGATTGAAAGATATGTTCTAATGGTGGTGAGAGTGCAGCAGGACTGTCTCCGTGGCGCAATTGGCCAGCGCGATCGGCTGTTAACCCAAAAGTTGGAGGTTCGAGCCCTCCCGGGAGTGGTGTGTTGCTTTTTTCTTTGCGCTGATAGCTTTGAAGATATGTTCTGATGGTGGTAAGAGTGGAGCACGACTGTCTCCGTGGCGCAATTGGCTAGTGCGATCGGCTGTTAACCGAAAGGTTGGAGGTTCGAGCCCACCCGGTGGTGGTGCGGCGCTTTTTTTTCTTTGGGCTGATAGCTTTGAAGAAATGTTCTGATGGTGGTGAGAAGGGAGCAAGACTGTCTCCGTGGCGCAATGGGCTAGCGCAATCGGCTGTTAACCGAAAGGTTGGAGGTTCAAGCCCACCCGGTGGTGGTGCGGCGCTTTTTTTCTTTGCGCTGATAGCTTTGAAGATATGTTCCGATGGTGGTGAGAGTGGAGCAAGACTGTGTCCGTGGCGCAATGAACTAGCGCGATCGGCTGTTAACCGAAAGGTTGGAGTTTCGAGCCCTCCCGGTGGTGGTGCGGCGCTTTTTTCTTTTGGGGTGATAGCTCTGAATAAATGTTTTGACGGTGGTGAGAGTGGAGCAGGACTGTCTCCGTGGCGCAATTGGCTTGCGCGATCGGCTGTTAACCGAAAGGTTGGAGGTTCGAGCCCACCCGGTGATGGTGTGGCGCTTTTTTCTTTGCACTATTAGCTTTGAAGATATGTTCTGATGGTGGTGAAAATGGAGCAGGACTGTCTCCGTGGCGCAATTGGCTAGCGCGATCGGCTGTTAACCGAAAGGTTGGAGGTTCGAGCCCACCTGGTGGTGGCGCGGCGCTTTTTTTCTTTGCGCTGATAGCTTTGAATATATGTTCTGATGGTGGTGAGAGTGAAGCAGGACTGTCTCCGTGGCGCAATTGGCTAGCGCGATCGGCTGTTAACCGAAAGGTTGGAGGTTCGAGCCCACCCGGTGGTGTTGCGGCGCTTTTTTTTTTTGGGGTGATAGCTCTGAAGAAATGTTTTGACGGTGGTGAGTGTGGAGCAGGACTGTCTCCGTGGCGCAATTGGCTTGCGCGATCGGTTGTTAACCGAAAGGTTGGAGGTTCGAGCCCACCCGATGATGGTGTGGCGCTTTTTTTCTTTGTGCTGATAGCTTTGAAGATATGTTCTGATGGTGGTGAGAGTGAAGCAGGACTGTCTCCGTGGCGCAATTGGCTAGCGCGATTGGCTGTTAACCTAAAGGTTGGAAGTTCGAGCCCACCCCGTGGTGGTGCGGTGCTTTTTTTCTTTGGGCTGATAGCTTTGAATTTATGTCCTGATGGTGGTGAGAGTGGAGCAGGACTGTCTCCGTGGCGCAATTGGCTTGCGCAATCGGCTGTTAACCGAAAGGTTGGAGGTTCGAGCCCACCCGGTGGTGGTGCGGCGCTTTTTTTTTCTTTGTGCTGATAGCTTTGAAGATATGTTCTGATGGTGGTGAGAGTGGAGCAAGACTGTCCTCGTGGCGCAATGGGCTAGCGCGATCGGCTGTAAACCGAAGGGTTGGAGTTTCGAGCCCTCCCGGGAATGGTGTGTTGCTTTTTACTTTGCGCTAATAGCTTTGAAGATATGTTCTGATGGTGGTGAAAGTGGAGCAGGACTGTCTTCGTGGCGCGAATGGCTAGCGCGATCGGCTTTTAACCGAAAGGTTGGAGGTTCGAGCCCACCCGGTGGAGGTGCGGCGCTTTTTTTCTTTGCGCTAATAGCTTTGAAGATATGTTCTGATGGTGTTGAGAGTGGAGCAAGGCTATCTCCGTGGCGCAATGGGCTAGCGCGATCGGCTGTTAACCGAAAGGTTGGAGGTTCGAGCCCTCCCAGGAGTGGTGTGTTGCTTTTTTCTTTGTGGTAATAGCTTTGAAGATATGTTCTGATGGTGGTGAGAGTGGGGCAGGACTGTCTCCATGGCGCAATTGGCTAGCGCGATCGGCTGTTAACCGAAAGGTTGGAGTTTCGAGCCTACCCGGTGGTGGTGCGGCGCTTTTTTGTCTTTGTGCTGATAGCTTTGAAGATATGTTCTGATGGTGGTGAGAGTGGAGCAGGACTGTCTCCGTGGCGCAATTGGCTAGCGCGATTGGCTGTTAAACCAAAGGTTGGAGGTTCGAGCCCACCCGGTGGTGGTGCGGTGCTTTTTTTTCTTTGGGCTGATAGCTTTGAAGATATGTTCTGATGGCGGTGAGAGTGGAGCAGGACTGTCTCCCTGGCGCAATTGGCTAGCGCGATCGGCTGTTAACCGAAAGGTTGGAGGTTCGAGCACACCCGGTGGTGGTGCGGCGCTTTTTTTTCTTTGCGCTGATAGCTTTGAAGATATGTTCTGATGGTGGTGAGAGTGGAGCAGGACTGTCTCCGTGGCGCAATTGGCTTGCGCGATCGGCTGTTAACTGAAAGGTTGGAGGTTCGAGCCCACCCGGTGGTGGTGCGGCGTTTTTTTTTCTTTGTGCTGATAGCTTTGAAGATATGTTCTGATGGTGTTGAGAGTGGAGCAAGACTGTCTCCGTGGCGCAATTGGCTAGCGCGATCGGCTGTTAATCGAAAGATTGGAGGTTCGAGCCCACCCGGTGGTGGTGCGGCGCTTTTTTTTCTTTGCGCTGATAGCTTTGAAGATATGTTCTGATGGTGGTGAGAGTAGAGCAAGACTGTCCCCGTGGCGCATTGGGTTAGCGCGATCGGCTGTTAACCGAAAGGTTGGAGGTTCGAGCCCACCCGGTGGTGGCGCGGCGCTTTTTTTCTTTGCGCTAATAGCTTTGAAGATATGTTCTGATGGTGGTGAGAGTGGAGCAGGACTGTCTCCGTGGCGCAATTGGCTTGCGCGATCGGCTGTTAACCAAAAGGTTGGAGGTTCGAGCCCTCCCAGGAGTGGTGCGGCGCTTTTTTTTCTTTGGGCTGATAGCTTTGAAGATATGTTCTGATGGTGGTGAGAGTGGAGCAAGACTGTCCCCGTGGCGCAATGGGCAAGCGCGATCGGCTGTTAACCAAAAGGTTGGAGTTTCGAGCCCACCCGGTGGTGGTGCGGCGCTGTTTTTTGCGCTGATAGTTTGAAGATATGTTCTGATGGTGGTGAGAGTGCAGCAGGACTGTCTTCGTGGCGCAATTGGCTAGCGCGATCGGCTGTTAACCGAAAGGTTGGAGGTTCGAGCCCACGCGGTGGTGCTGCGGCTCTTTTTTTTCTTTGGGGTGATAGCTCTGATGAAATGTTCTGACGCTGGTGAGAGTGGAGCACGACTGTCTCCGTGGGGAAATAGGCTAGCGCGATCGGCTGTTAACCGAAAGGTTGGAGGTTCGAGCCCACCCGGAGGTGGTGCGGCGCTTTTTTTTTCTTTGGGCTAATAGCTTTGAAGATATGTTCTGATGGTGACGAGAGTGGAGCACGACTGTCTCCGTGGCGCAGTTGGCTAGCGCGATCGGCTGTTAACCGAAAGGTTGGAGGTTCGAGCCCACGCGGTGATGGTGTGCCGCTTTTTTTTCTTTGTGCTGATAGCTTTGAAGATATGTTCTGATGGTGGTGAGAGTGGAGCAGGACTGTCTCCGTGGCGCAATTGGCTAGCGCGATTACCTGTTGACCGAAAGGTTGGAGGTTCGAGCCCACCCGGTGGTGGTGCGGTGCTTTTTTTCTTTGGGCCGTTAGCTTTGAACATATGTTCTGATGGTGGTGAGAGTGGAGCAGGACTGTCTCCGTGGCGCAATTGGCTTGCGCGATCGGCTGTTAACCGAAAGGTTGGAGGTTCGAGCCCACCCGGTGGTGGTGCGGCGTTTTTTTTTCTTTGTGCTGATAGCTTTGAAGATATGTACTGATGGTGGTGAGTGTGGAGCAAGACTGTCCCCGTGGCGCAATGGGCTAGCGCGATCGGCTGTTAACCGAAAGGTTGGAGTTTCGAGCCCTCCCGGGAGTGGTGTGCTGCTTTTTTCTTTGCACTAATAGCTTTGAAGATATGTTCTGATGGTGGTGAGAGTGGAGCAGGACTGTCTCCGTGGCGCAATTGGCTAGCGCGATCGGCTGTTAACCGAAAGGTTGGATGTTCGAGCCCACCCGGTGGTGGTGCGGTGCTTTTTTTCTTTGCGCTAATAGCTTTGAAGATATGTTCTGATGGTGTTGAGATTGGAGCAAGGCTGTCTCCGTGGCGCAATGGGCTAGCGCGATCGGCTGTTAACCGAAAGGTTGGAGGTTCGAGCACACCCGGTGGTGGTGCGGCGCTTTTTTTTGTTTGCGCTGATAGCTTTGAAGATATGTTCTGATGGTGGTGAGAGTGGAGCAGGACTGTCTCCGTGGCGCAATTGGCTTGCGCGATCGGCTGTTAACCGAAAGGTTGGAGTTTCGAGCCCTCCCAGGAGTGGTGTGTTGCTTTTTTCTTTGTGGTAATAGCTTTGAAGATATGTTCTGATGGTGGTGAGAGTGGAGCAGGACTGTCTCCATGGCGCAATTGGCTCGCACGATCGGCTGTTAACCGAAAGGTTGGAGTTTCGAGCCCACCCGGTGGTGGTGCGGCGCTTTTTTCTCTTTGTGCTGATAGCTTTGAAGATATGTTCTGATGGTGGTGAGAGTGGAGCAGGACTGTCTCCGCGGCGCAATTGGCTAACGCGATTGGCTGTTAACCGAAAGGTTGGAGGTTCCAGCCCACCCGGTGGTGTCGGCGCTTTTTATTCCTTGGGCTGATAGATTGAAAGATATGTTCTAATGGTGGTGAGAGTGCAGCAGGACTGTCTCCGTGGCGCAATTGGCCAGCGCGATCGGCTGTTAACCCAAAAGTTGGAGGTTCGAGCCCTCCCGGGAGTGGTGTGTTGCTTTTTTCTTTGCGCTGATAGCTTTGAAGATATGTTCTGATGGTGGTGAGAAGGGAGCAAGACTGTCTCCGTGGCGCAATGGGCTAGCGCAATCGGCTGTTAACCGAAAGGTTGGAGGTTCAAGCCCACCCGGTGGTGGTGCGGCGCTTTTTTTCTTTGCGCTGATAGCTTTGAAGATATGTTCCGATAATGGTGAGAGTGGAGCAAGACTGTGTCCGTGGCGCAATGAACTAGCGCGATCGGCTGTTAACCGAAAGGTTGGAGTTTCGAGCCCTCCCGGTGGTGGTGCGGCGCTTTTTTCTTTTGGGGTGATAGCTCTGAATAAATGTTTTGACGGTGGTGAGAGTGGAGCAGGACTGTCTCCGTGGCGCAATTGGCTTGCGCGATCGGCTGTTAACCGAAAGGTTGGAGGTTCGAGCCCACCCGGTGATGGTGTGGCGCTTTTTTCTTTGCACTATTAGCTTTGAAGATATGTTCTGATGGTGGTGAAAATGGAGCAGGACTGTCTCCGTGGCGCAATTGGCTAGCGCGATCGGCTGTTAACCGAAAGGTTGGAGGTTCGAGCCCACCTGGTGGTGGCGCGGCGCTTTTTTTCTTTGCGCTGATAGCTTTGAATATATGTTCTGATGGTGGTGAGAGTGAAGCAGGACTGTCTCCGTGGCGCAATTGGCTAGCGCGATCGGCTGTTAACCGAAAGGTTGGAGGTTCGAGCCCACCCGGTGGTGTTGCGGCGCTTTTTTTTCTTTGGGGTGATAGCTCTGAAGAAATGTTTTGACGGTGGTGAGTGTGGAGCAGGACTGTCTCCGTGGCGCAATTGGCTTGCGCGATCGGTTGTTAACCGAAAGGTTGGAGGTTCGAGCCCACCCGATGATGGTGTGGCGCTTTTTTTCTTTGTGCTGATAGCTTTGAAGATATGTTCTGATGGTGGTGAGAGTGAAGCAGGACTGTCTCCGTGGCGCAATTGGCTAGCGCGATTGGCTGTTAACCTAAAGGTTGGAAGTTCGAGCCCACCCCGTGGTGGTGCGGTGCTTTTTTTCTTTGGGCTGATAGCTTTGAATTTATGTCCTGATGGTGGTGAGAGTGGAGCAGGACTGTCTCCGTGGCGCAATTGGCTTGCGCAATCGGCTGTTAACCGAAAGGTTGGAGGTTCGAGCCCACCCGGTGGTGGTGCGGCGCTTTTTTTTTCTTTGTGCTGATAGCTTTGAAGATATGTTCTGATGGTGGTGAGAGTGGAGCAAGACTGTCCTCGTGGCGCAATGGGCTAGCGCGATCGGCTGTAAACCGAAGGGTTGGAGTTTCGAGCCCTCCCGGGAATGGTGTGTTGCTTTTTACTTTGCACTAATAGCTTTGAAGATATGTTCTGATGGTGGTGAAAGTGGAGCAGGACTGTCTTCGTGGCGCGAATGGCTAGCGCGATCGGCTTTTAACCGAAAGGTTGGAGGTTCGAGCCCACCCGGTGGAGGTGCGGCGCTTTTTTTCTTTGCGCTAATAGCTTTGAAGATATGTTCTGATGGTGTTGAGAGTGGAGCAAGGCTATCTCCGTGGCGCAATGGGCTAGCGCGATCGGCTGTTAACCGAAAGGTTGGAGGTTCGAGCCCTCCCAGGAGTGGTGTGTTGCTTTTTTCTTTGTGGTAATAGCTTTGAAGATATGTTCTGATGGTGGTGAGAGTGGGGCAGGACTGTCTCCATGGCGCAATTGGCTAGCGCGATCGGCTGTTAACCGAAAGGTTGGAGTTTCGAGCCTACCCGGTGGTGGTGCGGCGCTTTTTTGTCTTTGTGCTGATAGCTTTGAAGATATGTTCTGATGGTGGTGAGAGTGGAGCAGGACTGTCTCCGTGGCGCAATTGGCTAGCGCGATTGGCTGTTAAACCAAAGGTTGGAGGTTCGAGCCCACCCGGTGGTGGTGCGGTGCTTTTTTTTCTTTGGGCTGATAGCTTTGAAGATATGTTCTGATGGCGGTGAGAGTGGAGCAGGACTGTCTCCCTGGCGCAATTGGCTAGCGCGATCGGCTGTTAACCGAAAGGTTGGAGGTTCGAGCACACCCGGTGGTGGTGCGGCGCTTTTTTTTCTTTGCGCTGATAGCTTTGAAGATATGTTCTGATGGTGGTGAGAG
The DNA here is from genome assembly GCF_043290135.1 of Rhipicephalus microplus. Lineage (NCBI taxonomy): Eukaryota > Metazoa > Arthropoda > Arachnida > Ixodida > Ixodidae > Rhipicephalus > Rhipicephalus microplus. The sequence goes on from NW_027464652.1 coordinate 503,754, forward strand.
TGGAGCAGGACTGTCTCCGTGGCGCAATTGGCTTGCGCGATCGGCTGTTAACCGAAAGGTTGGAGGTTCGAGCCCACCCGGTGGTGGTGCGGCGTTTTTTTTTCTTTGTGCTGATAGCTTTGAAGATATGTTCTGATGGTGTTGAGAGTGGAGCAAGACTGTCTCCGTGGCGCAATTGGCTAGTGCGATCGGCTGTTAATCGAAAGATTGGAGGTTCGAGCCCACCCGGTGGTGGTGCGGCGCTTTTTTTTCTTTGCGCTGATAGCTTTGAAGATATGTTCTGATGGTGGTGAGAGTGGAGCAGGACTGTCTCCGTGGCGCAATTGGCTAGCGCGATTGGCTGTTAAACGAAAGGTTGGAGGTTCGAGCCCACCCGGTGTTGGTGCGGTGCTTTTTTTTCTTTGGGCTGATAGCTTTGAAGATATGTTCTGATGGCGGTGAGAGTGGAGCAGGACTGTCTCCCTGGCGCAATTGGCTAGCGCGATCGGCTGTTAACCGAAAGGTTGGAGGTTCGAGCACACCCGGTGGTGGTGCGGCGCTTTTTTTTCTTTGCGCTTATAGCTTTGAAGATATGTTCTGATGGTGGTGAGGGTGGAGCAAGACTGTCCCTGTGGCGCAATTGGCTAGCGCGATCGGCTGTTAACCGAAAGGTTGGAGGTTCGAGCCCACCCGGTGGTGGTGCGGCGCTTTTTTTTCTTTGCGCTTGTAGCTTTGAAGATATGTTCTGATGGTGTTGAAAGTGGAGCAAGACTGTCTCTGTGGCGCAATTGGCTAGCGCGATCGGCTGTTAACCAAAAGGTTGGAGTTTCGAGCCCACCCGGTGGTGGTGCGGCACTTTTTTTTGCGCTGATAGTTTGAAGATATGTTCTGATGGTGGTGAGAGTGCAGCAGGACTGTCTTCGTGGCGCAATTGGCTAGCGCGATCGGCTGTTAACCGAAAGGTTGGAGGTTCGAGCCCACCCGGTGGTGCTGCGGCTCTTTTTTTTCTTTGGGGTGATAGCTCTGAAGAAATGTTCTGACGGTGGTGAGAGTGGAGCACGACTGTCTCCGTGGGGCAATAGGCTAGCGCGATCGGCTGTTAACCGAAAGGTTGGAGGTTCGAGCCCACCCCGAGGTGGTGCGGCGCTTTTTTTTCTTTGGGCTGATAGCTTTGAAGATATGTTCTGATGGTGGTGAGAGTGGAGCACGACTGTCTCCGTGGCGCATTTGGCTAGCGCGATCGGCTGTTAACCGAAAGGTTGGAGGTTCGAGCCCACGCGGTGATGGTGTGCCGCTTTTTTTTCTTTGTGCTGATAGCTTTGAAGATATGTTCTGATGGTGGTGAGAGTGGAGCAGGACTGTCTCCGTGGCGCAATTGGCTAGCGCGATTACCTGTTGACCGAAAGGTTGGAGGTTCGAGCCCACCCGGTGGTGGTGCGGTGCTTTTTTTCTTTGGGCCGATAGCTTTGAAGATATGTTCTGATGGTGGTGAGAGTGGAGCAGGACTGTCTCCGTGGCGCAATTGCCTTGCGCGATCGGCTGTTAACCGAAAGGTTGGAGGTTCGAGCCCACCCGGTTGTGGTGCGGCGTTTTTTTTTCTTTGTGCTGATAGCTTTCAAGATATGTACTGATGGTGGTGAGAGTGGAGCAAGACTGTCCCCGTGGCGCAATAGGCTAGCGCGATCGGCTGTTAACCGAGAGGTTGGAGTTTCGAGCCCTCCCGGGAGTGGTGTGCTGCTTTTTTCTTTGCACTAATAGCTTTGAAAATATGTTCTGATGGTGGTGAGAGTGGAGCAGGACTGTCTCCGTGGCGCAATTGGCTAGCGCGATCGGCTGTTAACCGAAAGGTTGGATGTTCGAGCCCACCCGGTGGTGGTGCGGCGCTTTTTTTCTTTGCGCTAATAGCTTTGAAGATATGTTCTGATGGTGTTGAGATTGGAGCAAGGCTGTCTCCGTGGCGCAATGGGCTAGCGCGATCAGCTGTTAACCGAAAGGTTGGAGTTTCGAGCCCTCCCAGGAGTGGTGTGTTGCTTTTTTCTTTGTGGTAATAGCTTTGAAGATATGTTCTGACGGTGGTGAGAGTGGAGCAAGGCTGTCTCCGTGGCGCAATGGGCTAGCGCGATCAGCTGTTAACTGAAAGGTTGGAGTTTCGATCCCTCCAAGGAGTGGTGTGTTGCTTTTTTCTTTGTGGTAATAGCTTTGAAGATATGTTCTGATGGTGGTGAGAGTGGAGCAGGACTGTCTCCATGGCGCAATTGGCTAGCGCGATCGGCTGTTAACCGAAAGGTTGGAGTTTCGAGCCCACCCGGTGGTGGTGCGGCGCTTTTTTCTCTTTGTGCTGATAGCTTTGAAGATATGTTCTGATGGTGGTGAGAGTGGAGCAGGACTGTCTCCGTGGCGCAATTGGCTTGCGCGATCGGCTGTTAACCGAAAGGTTGGAGGTTCGAGCCAACCCGGTGGTGGTGCGGCGTTTTTTTTCTTTGTGCTGATAGCTTTGAAGCTATGTTCTGATGGTGTTGAGAGTGGAGCAAGACTGTCTCCGTGGCGCAATTGGCTAGCGCGATCGGCTGTTAACCGAAAGGTTGGAGGTTCGAGCCCACCCGGTGGTGGTGCGGCGCTTTTTTTTCTTTGCGCTGATAGCTTTGAAGATATGTTATGATGGTGGTGAGAGTAGAGCAAGACTGTCCCCGTGGCGCATTGGGTTAGCGCGATCGGCTGTTAACCGAAAGGTTGGAGGTTCGAGCCCACCCGGTGGTGGCGCGGCGCTTTTTTTCTTTGCGCTAATAGCTTTGATGATATGTTCTGATGGTGGTGAGAGTGGAGCAGGACTGTCTCCGTGGCGCAATTGGCTTGCGCGATCGGCTGTTAACCAAAAGGTTGGAGGTTCGAGCCCTCCCAGGAGTGGTGTGTTGCTTTTTTCTTTGTGGTAATAGCTTTGAAGATATGTTCTGATGGTGGTGAGAGTGGAGCAGGACTGTCTCCATGGCGCAATTGGCTAGCGCGATCGGCTGTTAACCGAAAGGTTGGAGTTTCGAGCCTACCCGGTGGTGGTGTGGCGCTTTTTTGTCTTTGTGCTGATAGCTTTGAAGATATGTTCTGATGGTGGTGAGAGTGGAGCAGGACTGTCTTCGTGGCGCAATTGGCTAGCGCGATTGGCTGTTAAACGAAAGGTTGGAGGTTCGAGCCCACCCGGTGGTGGTGCGGTGCTTTTTTTTCTTTGGGCTGATAGCTTTGAAGATATGTTCTGATGGCGGTGAGAGTGGAGCAGGACTGTCTCCCTGGCGCAATTGGCTAGCGCGATCGGCTGTTAACCGAAAGGTTGGAGGTTCGAGCACACCCGGTGGTGGTGCGGCGCTTTTTTTTCTTTGCGCTGATAGCTTTGAAGATATGTTCTGATGGTGGTGAGGGTGGAGCAAGACTGTCCCTGTGGCGCAATTGGCTAGCGCGATCGGCTGTTAACCGAAAGGTTGGAGGTTCGAGCCCACCCGGTGGTGGTGCGGCGCTTTTTTTTCTTTGCGCTTGTAGCTTTGAAGATATGTTCTGATGGTGTTGAAAGTGGAGCAAGATTGTCTCTGTGGCGCAATTGGCTAGCGCGATCGGCTGTTAACCAAAAGGTTGGAGTTTCGAGCCCACCCGGTGGTGGTGCGGCACTTTTTTTTTGCGCTGATAGTTTGAAGATATGTTCTGATGGTGGTGAGAGTGCAGCAGGACTGTCTTCGTGGCGCAATTGGCTAGCGCGATCGGCTGTTAACCGAAAGGTTGGAGGTTCGAGCCCACCCGGTGGTGCTGCGGCTCTTTTTTTTCTTTGGGGTGATAGCTCTGAAGAAATGTTCTGACGGTGGTGAGAGTGGAGCACGACTGTCTCCGTGGGGCAATAGGCTAGCGCGATCGGCTGTTAACCGAAAGGTTGGAGGTTCGAGCCCACGCGGTGATGGTGTGCCACTTTTTTTCTTTGTGCTGATAGCTTTGAAGATATGTTCTGATGGTGGTGAGAGTGGAGCAGGACTGTCTCCGTGGCGCAATTGGCTAGCGCGATTACCTGTTGACCGAAAGGTTGGAGGTTCGAGCCCACCCGGTGGTGGTGCGGTGCTTTTTTTCTTTGGGCAGATAGCTTTGAAGATATGTTCTGATGGTGGTGAGAGTGGCGCAGGACTGTCTCCGTGGCGCAATTGCCTTGCGCGATCGGCTGTTAACCGAAAGGTTGGAGGTTCGAGCCCACCCGGTGGTGGTGCGGCGTTTTTTTTTCTTTGTGCTGATAGCTTTGAAGATATGTACTGATGGTGGTGAGAGTGGAGCAAGACTGTCCCCGTGGCGCAATGGGCTAGCGCGATCGGCTGTTAACCGAAAGGTTGGAGTTTCGAGCCCTCCCGGGAGTGGTGTGCTGCTTTTTTCTTTGCACTAATAGCTTTGAAGATATGTTCTGATGGTGGTGAGAGTGGAGCAGGACTGTCTCCGTGGCGTAATTGGCTAGCGCGATCGGCTGTTAACCGAAAGGTTGGATGTTCGAGCCCACCCGGTGGTGGTGCGGCGCTTTTTTTCTTTGCGCTAATAGCTTTGAAGATATGTTCTGATGGTGTTGAGATTGGAGCAAGGCTGTCTCCGTGGCGCAATGGGCTAGCGCGATCAGCTGTTAACCGAAAGGTTGGAGTTTCGAGCCCTCCCAGGAGTGGTGTGTTGCTTTTTTCTTTGTGGTAATAGCTTTGAAGATATGTTCTGACGGTGGTGAGAGTGGAGCAAGGCTGTCTCCGTGGCGCAATGGGCTAGCGCGATCAGCTGTTAACCGAAAGGTTGGAGTTTCGAGCCTACCCGGTGGTGGTGTGGCGCTTTTTTGTCTTTGTGCTGATAGCTTTGAAGATATGTTCTGATGGTGGTGAGAGTGGAGCAGGACTGTCTTCGTGGCGCAATTGGCTAGCGCGATTGGCTGTTAAACGAAAGGTTGGAGGTTCGAGCCCACCCGGTGGTGGTGCGGTGCTTTTTTTTCTTTGGGCTGATAGCTTTGAAGATATGTTCTGATGGCGGTGAGAGTGGAGCAGGACTGTCTCCCTGGCGCAATTGGCTAGCGCGATCGGCTGTTAACCGAAAGGTTGGAGGTTCGAGCACACCCGGTGGTGGTGCGGCGCTTTTTTTTCTTTGCGCTGATAGCTTTGAAGATATGTTCTGATGGTGGTGAGGGTGGAGCAAGACTGTCCCTGTGGCGCAATTGGCTAGCGCGATCGGCTGTTAACCGAAAGGTTGGAGGTTCGAACCCACCCGGTGGTGGCGCGGCGCTTTTTTTCTTTGCGCTAATAGCTTTGAAGATATGTTCTGATGGTGGTGAGAGTGGAGCAGGACTGTCTCCATGGCGCAATTGGCTAGCGCGATCGGCTGATAACCGAAAGGTTGGAGTTTCGAGCCCACCCGGTGGTGGTGCGGCGCTTTTTCTTCTTTGGGCTGATAGCTCTGAAGAAATGTTCTGACGGTGGTGAGAGTGGAGCAGGACTGTCTCCGTGGCGCAATTGGCTAGCGCGATCAACTTTTAACCGAAAGGGTGGAGGTTCGAGCCCACCCGGTGGTGGTGCGGCGCTTTTTTTTCTTTGGGGCGATAGCTCTGAAGAAATGGTCTGACGGTGGTGAGAGTGAAGCACGACTGTCTCTGTGGCGCAATTGGCTAGCGCGATCGGCTGTTAACCGAAAGGTTGTCGGTTCGAGCCCACCCGGTGGTGGTGCGGCGCTTTTTTTCTTTAGGCTGATAGCTCTGAAGAAATGTTCTGACGGTGGTGAGAGTGGAGCAGGACTGTCCCCGTGGCGCCATTGGCTAGCGCGATCGGCTTTTAACCAAAAAGTTGGAGGTTCGAGCCCTCCCGGGTGGGGTGTGTTGCTTTTTTCTTTGTGGTAATAGCTTTGAAGATATGTTCTGACGGTGGTGAGAGTGGAGCAAGGCTGTCTCCGTGGCGCAATGGGCTAGCGCGATCAGCTGTTAACTGAAAGGTTGGAGTTTCGATCCCTCCAAGGAGTGGTGTGTTGCTTTTTTCTTTGTGGTAATAGCTTTGAAGATATGTTCTGATGGTGGTGAGAGTGGAGCAGGACTGTCTCCATGGCGCAATTGGCTAGCGCGATCGGCTGTTAACCGAAAGGTTGGAGTTTCGAGCCCACCCGGTGGTGGTGCGGCGCTTTTTTCTCTTTGTGCTGATAGCTTTGAAGATATGTTCTGATGGTGGTGAGAGTGGAGCAGGACTGTCTCCGTGGCGCAATTGGCTTGCGCGATCGGCTGTTAACCGAAAGGTTGGAGGTTCGAGCCAACCCGGTGGTGGTGCGGCGTTTTTTTTCTTTGTGCTGATAGCTTTGAAGCTATGTTCTGATGGTGTTGAGAGTGGAGCAAGACTGTCTCCGTGGCGCAATTGGCTAGCGCGATCGGCTGTTAACCGAAAGGTTGGAGGTTCGAGCCCACCCGGTGGTGGTGCGGCGCTTTTTTTTCTTTGCGCTGATAGCTTTGAAGATATGTTATGATGGTGGTGAGAGTAGAGCAAGACTGTCCCCGTGGCGCATTGGGTTAGCGCGATCGGCTTTTAACCGAAAGGTTGGAGGTTCGAGCCCACCCGGTGGTGGCGCGGCGCTTTTTTTCTTTGCGCTAATAGCTTTGATGATATGTTCTGATGGTGGTGAGAGTGGAGCAGGACTGTCTCCGTGGCGCAATTGGCTTGCGCGATCGGCTGTTAACCAAAAGGTTGGAGGTTCGAGCCCTCCCAGGAGTGGTGTGTTGCTTTTTTCTTTGTGGTAATAGCTTTGAAGATATGTTCTGATGGTGGTGAGAGTGGAGCAGGACTGTCTCCATGGCGCAATTGGCTAGCGCGATCGGCTGTTAACCGAAAGGTTGGAGTTTCGAGCCTACCCGGTGGTGGTGCGGCGCTTTTTTGTCTTTGTGCTGATAGCTTTGAAGATATGTTCTGATGGTGGTGAGAGTGGAGCAGGACTGTCTTCGTGGCGCAATTGGCTAGCGCGATTGGCTGTTAAACGAAAGGTTGGAGGTTCGAGCCCACCCGGTGGTGGTGCGGTGCTTTTTTTTCTTTGGGCTGATAGCTTTGAAGATATGTTCTGATGGCGGTGAGAGTGGAGCAGGACTGTCTCCCTGGCGCAATTGGCTAGCGCGATCGGCTGTTAACCGAAAGGTTGGAGGTTCGAGCACACCCGGTGGTGGTGCGGCGCTTTTTTTTCTTTGCGCTGATAGCTTTGAAGATATGTTCTGATGGTGGTGAGGGTGGAGCAAGACTGTCCCTGTGGCGCAATTGGCTAGCGCGATCGGCTGTTAACCGAAAGGTTGGAGGTTCGAGCCCACCCGGTGGTGGTGCGGCGCTTTTTTTTCTTTGCGCTTGTAGCTTTGAAGATATGTTCTGATGGTGTTGAAAGTGGAGCAAGATTGTCTCTGTGGCGCAATTGGCTAGCGCGATCGGCTGTTAACCAAAAGGTTGGAGTTTCGAGCCCACCTGGTGGTGGTGCGGCACTTTTTTTTTGCGCTGATAGTTTGAAGATATGTTCTGATGGTGGTGAGAGTGCAGCAGGACTGTCTTCGTGGCGCAATTGGCTAGCGCGATCGGCTGTTAACCGAAAGGTTGGAGGTTCGAGCCCACCCGGTGGTGCTGCGGCTCTTTTTTTTCTTTGGGGTGATAGCTCTGAAGAAATGTTCTGACGGTGGTGAGAGTGGAGCACGACTGTCTCCGTGGGGCAATAGGCTAGCGCGATCGGCTGTTAACCGAAAGGTTGGAGGTTCGAGCCCACGCGGTGATGGTGTGCCACTTTTTTTCTTTGTGCTGATAGCTTTGAAGATATGTTCTGATGGTGGTGAGAGTGGAGCAGGACTGTCTCCGTGGCGCAATTGGCTAGCGCGATTACCTGTTGACCGAAAGGTTGGAGGTTCGAGCCCACCCGGTGGTGGTGCGGTGCTTTTTTTCTTTGGGCAGATAGCTTTGAAGATATGTTCTGATGGTGGTGAGAGTGGCGCAGGACTGTCTCCGTGGCGCAATTGCCTTGCGCGATCGGCTGTTAACCGAAAGGTTGGAGGTTCGAGCCCACCCGGTGGTGGTGCGGCGTTTTTTTTTCTTTGTGCTGATAGCTTTGAAGATATGTACTGATGGTGGTGAGAGTGGAGCAAGACTGTCCCCGTGGCGCAATGGGCTAGCGCGATCGGCTGTTAACCGAAAGGTTGGAGTTTCGAGCCCTCCCGGGAGTGGTGTGCTGCTTTTTTCTTTGCACTAATAGCTTTGAAGATATTGTTACACGCAAGAAGTACACGAAAAGGTTGAAAAACAGGCGAGCCTGGATGGTTCGCGTTTACTTCCACAAGGGGTCTCGAGACAGCACACCCAACGTCGTCTTCCTTCTTCACCTTTTTTCTGAATGTTCATTCGCGCTGTATGCGCCGTGCATTGCAACCGCTCGTGACATTTCCCCGTTGGCAGACGAAGCCCGCCGGGCGAGTCACTCAGTGGTTCGTGCATTGCATAGCTTCATGCGAGCGACGTGCGCCACTTCTGTTTTAGCCGAGCGCCGTCCAGTGCTTGTGAGCCGTGCTATGCGGTAGTTGACCTCACTGAGGCGTTCGAGGATAACGTAGGGCCCGACATAGTGAGCGAGAAATTTCTGGTACAGGCCACGTTTCCGTAAAGGCGTCCAGAGCCACACCTGATCTCCAGGATTGAAGTGAACATGTCGGTGACGGTCGTCATAGCGGATCTTTGACCGGTCTTGCGAGGTGACGGTGCGTAGCCGAGCGAGGCGTCGCGCTTCTTCTGCTCTACAGAGAATCTCGTTGATCGGCTCACTGTGATGAGCAGAGTAGGGAAGCATAGTGTCAAGATTATAGCGTGGTGGACGAGCATAAAGGAGAAAGAAAGGTGAGTAACCAGTGGTCTCATGTCTTGCGGTGTTGAAAGCATAGGTGATGAAAGGCAAGATTGTGTCCCAGTTTTTGTGCGCGGAATCGATGTACATGGACAGCATGTTGGCAAGCGTTCGGTTTGTGCGTTCCACTAGACCATTAGTCTGTGGATGGTATGGAGTGGAATGGCGGAAGCTTGATGAGCACAGACGAAGGGTCTCTTCGACAACATCCGCGGTAAATTGCCGCCCACGGTCGCTGATTACGATGCGAGGAGGTCCGTGTCTGAGGATAACTTGAAACAGCAAGAAGATGGAAACGTCTTTTGCTGTGGCCGACGGCAGTGCTGCCGTCTCACAATAACGGGTTAAGTGGTCTACGCAAACGATGACCCAACGATTGCCGTCTGTGGATCGCGGAAAAGGGCCCAGAAGATCTATACCAACTTGCTCAAAGGGGGTGCTAGGAGGCGAAACAGGCTGAAGGCGACCAGACGGCGCGTCAGTTGGTCGCTTGTAACGCTGACATTGGGTGCAGCTGGCGACGTACCGTTCGGTATCATTGCGCATCCGGGGCCAATAAAAGCGTTCCTGAGCACGGTAGAGTGTTCTTGTGCATCCAAGATGTCCGGAAGTTGGTTCGTCGTGCATGGCAGACAATACGTGACTGCGAAGGCTCTTGGGGACAACCAAAAGGTAGCGCGCACCGGTAGCCGAGAAGTTCGTCTTATATAGGGCGCCGTCACGTAAGCGAAAACGATTGTCTGCAGCGGACTCCCGCGCGGCCGCGAATAGCGGCTGTAAGCTGTCGTCTTTCCTCTGCTCTGATATGAAGGTATCCATATCCGGAAATCCCGTGGACACAAAAGCGATGTATTCATCAAAGTTGTCCGCGTCACATTCAGTCGTTGGGAGTGGCAGGCGAGAGAGACAATCAGCATCAGCGTGTCGCCGGCCGCTCTTGTAGGAAACAACGAAATCATACTCCTGCAGACGGAGCGCCCAGCGTGCTAGTCGACCAGAGGGATCCCGAAGATTCACAAGCCAGCATAGAGAGTGATGATCCGTGACGACAGTAAAGGGGCGCCCGTAGAGATACGATCGAAACCGTTGCACAGCGAAGACGACCGCCAGACACTCTTGTTCGGTGACAGTGTAGTTGCGCTCGGGGCGACTCAATGAGCGGCTAGCGTACGATATCACATGCTCGCTGTCGCCGACACGCTGAACTAGTACGGCGCCAATGCCAACACCACTAGCATCGGTATGAACTTCTGTCGGTGATGACGGATTGAAGTGGCGAAGAATAGGCTGGGACGTCAACAGTAGCTTTAGCTGCCGAAACGATGAGTCGCATTCCGAGCTCCACTCGAAAGGAACACCTTTTTGGAGAAGGCATGTGAGCGGATGAGCTATGTCAGCAAATTTGGGAATGAAACGGCGAAAGTAGGAGCATAACCCTAAAAAACTTCGTAGCTGCTTCACAGAGCGAGGTGCCTCGAATGCCTCCACAGCTGTTGTCTTTTGTGGATCTGGTCGTATACCTTCTTTGTCGATCAGGTGTCCCAGCACAAGTGTCTGTCGTTCACCAAAATGGCACTTTTTAGAATTAAGCACAAGGCCGGCCTTCCTCAAGCAGTTCAGTACCAAGTCCAGGCGCTCGTTATGCTCACGAAATGTTCGGCCGAAGATCACAACGTCGTCTAGGTAGCACATACAAACTTCCCACTTCAAACCGCGAAGTATAGTGTCCATGAACCTTTCAAACGTTGCGGGGGCGTTACAAAGCCCGAAAGGCATCACGTTGAATTCAAATAGTCCATCGGGCGTTACAAAAGCGGTCTTCTCTCTGTCATCCGGGTGCATAGGGATTTGCCAGTAACCTGATCGTAAATCCACAGAAGAGAAGTAAGAAGCCGCAAAGAGGCAATCGATGGCGTCGTCAATTCGTGGGAGTGGGTATACGTCTTTCCTAGTAACGGCATTTAGGCGACGGTAATCGACACAGAATCGCCACGTGCCGTCTTTCTTCTTCACCAGTATCACTGGAGCTGCCCAAGGGCTAGACGATTCCCGAATTACTCCTTTACCCATCATTTCTTCGACTTGAGCGCTGATGATCTTTCGCTCCGCAGAGGACACACGATAGGGTTTTTGACGAATCGGTTCAGCGGATCCTGTGTTGATGCGATGGCGAGTACGGGATGCAGGAATCGATGTGGGGCCGTCGTGCTGTGCAAAGTCGAATATTGAAGAGTGTTTCGAGAACAGGGCCATCAAAACACGACGTTCATGGTCACTGAGCGATGTAGCTACCATTCCGAGCATGTGTTCGTTTGCGGTGTGCGAGACACTGGTTTGTGCTGTATCCGGTAGTTCTGTAAGCACTGCCATAGGTATAAATGACTCTCCCTGAAACGTAGCAAGTTTTAGGCCTTGAGACAGCACTACGGCTTCAGTGGAGCAATTTAGCGTCCATAGCCCTGCGCATCCATCGGTAACTGAAACCATACAATACGGAACCAACACATTTTTCTTAAGACAGTTTCTATGGACCGGTTCCACCGCAACATCGAACGAAGTACTAACAGAAGACGAACAAACAACAGGAACGCGCATCGCGGATAAAGCGGGCACAACAGTGTCTTCAGAAACACAAAACACACTCTCTTGCTGGGATGATTCTTCTAAGAGCGCAGAGGACACACTTCCGCAAATACTGAGTTCTCCTGTTCGGCAGTCAACATTGGCGCCACACAATTTCAAAAAGTCAATGCCGAGAATTACATCGTGTGTGGAACGCGGAAGCACGGTAAACTCAGTGTTAAAGGTTTGACCACCCAAGGAGACATCCACGTTACACACACCAACCGGGTATAATGAGTCCCCACTCACTCCACGAAAGCTTGTGCTGTGGTCCCAATGAAACATAACCTTGCGTCCCAGCAGATTTTTGAACACCACACTCATGACAGAAACAGTTGCTCCCGTGTCGACTAAAGCCATGGTAGAAACGCCATCAATAAGTACATTAACCTTATTCTTCAGCATGAAGATAGGTGGAGGTATCCGAGTCGGCAGCAAAGATTTTCCAGCGACCTCACCTCCATCGGCCGCGCTGGCTAGTTTCCCGGCGGTGGTGACGCGAAGCGGCGTCGAGGAGATGATGACGTCACACGCCGTCTGGGAGATGGAGATCGAGACGCTCGGAAAGCTGGTGGTGGTGTCAGAGTACGTTCGGAGGCAGGAGAGCGGTAACGGTTTCGATACCTTTCTTGTTCTACAGAATAGCTGTCCAGAGGGAAGTGACGGCTTCTTTCTTCTCGGAAGTAGCCTTCAAAAGTGGTGTTTCCTGGCCTATTAGTGTCCATTGCACGACCACCGTGTTGCATAAACGATCCCGACTGTCCATTGCTGAATGCCCGACGTCGGTTACAATACCTAGCTATGTGGCCAGGCGTGCCACAGTTGTAACACACGGGTAGAGGGCGAACTTCCGGACGCTGATTGAAATATTCCACAGCGGCCACAGGCTGAGAGTAACTCATCCCCTCCCCTTGGATGTCGTAGGCAGTGCTGGGTCTTCGTGGGCGAACGTCGCGTGGATGCTGATCAAAACGCCGATCAATCGAGTCGTAATGGCGTTGTTCGGTCTGGCCATAATGCGGGTCGTGTCGGTAGCTGTTACAATCCGCAGCATTCACCGAATGCTGCCAAGTAGCCGGAGGAGATGCGCAGACGGCGTCTCGGAAAGCGACGGAGGCGCAACGCGGCACCGCATAACGCGTTTGTTCTTCGTGCCGCAGGAGCTCCTCACGGACAATCTGCCGAATGGTAGCTGAGAGGTCTGTCTGCGGACTCGCGTCAACGCTGGCCACAGTCGTGACATTGGCTAGCCGTCCAAACTTCGGCGTGATTCGGCGAGTTTTCAGCGCCTCGAATGTGCGGCAGTGCCGAATCACGTCTGATACGGTGTTCAGGTTGTCTTTTCCAATGAGGAAGTTATAGACGTCTTCCGCAATACCTTTTAAAAGGTGTCCCACTTTATCTTCCTCGGGCATTCGAGAGTCGATGGTCTTACACAGCTTGAGAACTTCTTCAATATATGTCGTGCAAGTCTCGCCGATCACCTGAGCTCTCTGAGCTAAAGCTGTTTCCGCTCGTTTCTTCTTAGTGTCCGAGTCGCTAAAGCACTTCTTCATTTCTTCAATAAGACTGCTCCATGTAGTAAGCGTGTCGGCGTGGTTTTCATACCAAACCAGGGCCGTGTCCGTCAAATAAAAAACGACATGCCTGAGCTGGCTGGCCGGGTTCCAGTTGTTGCATTGGCTTACCCTTTCGTAATGGGTCAGCCATTCATCGAAGTCTTCCCCTGGCTTTGCTGAGAACGGCCGTGGCTCTCGGTAATGCTGATACAGCGGTGGTCTTGCCGAGGCATTGCCGAGGGGGTCATTTTGCTCCAGAGACATGTCGGGGCGCGATGGCGAAAGTCCGGCAAGGCGACGGCTTCTACGAAGTTCTGGTGCTGACGGCTCCGTCGTAGGTCGTGGGAGGTACCCAGCACAGCTCCACCAAATGTTACACGCAAGAAGTACACGAAAAGGTTGAAAAACAGGCGAGCCTGGATGGTTCGCGTTTACTTCCACAAGGGGTCTCGAGACAGCACACCCAACGTCGTCTTCCTTCTTCACCTTTTTTCTGAATGTTCATTCGCGCTGTATGCGCCGTGCATTGCAACCGCTCGTGACGATATGTTCTGATGGTGGTGAGAGTGGAGCAGGACTGTCTCCGTGGCGCAATTGGCTAGCGCGATCGGCTGTTAACCGAAAGGTTGGATGTTCGAGCCCACCCGGTGGTGGTGCGGCGCTTTTTTTCTTTGCGCTAATAGCTTTGAAGAAATGTTCTGATGGTGTTGAGATTTGAGCAAGGCTGTCTCCGTGGCGCAATGGGCTAGCGCGATCAGCTGTTAACCGAAAGGTTGGAGTTTCGAGCCCTCCCAGGAGTGGTGTGTTGCTTTTTTCTTTGTGGTAATAGCTTTGAAGATATGTTCTGACGGTGGTGAGAGTGGAGCAGGACTGTCTCCATGGCGCAATTGGCTAGCGCGATCGGCTGTTAACCGAAAGGTTCGAGTTTCGAGCCCACCCGGTGGTGGTGCGGCGCTTTTTTCTCTTTGTGCTGATAGCTTTGAAGATATGTTCTGATGGTGGTGAGAGTGGAGCAGGACTGTCTCTGTGGCACAATTGGCTAACGCGATTGGCTGTTAACCGAAAGGTTGGAGGTTCGAGCCCACCCGGTGGTGGTGCGGCGCTTTTTTTTCTTTGCGCTTGTAGCTTTGAAGATATGTTCTGATGGTGTTGAGAGAGGAGCAAGACTGTCTCCGTGGCGCAATTGGCTAGCGCGATCGGCTGTTAACCGAAAGGTTGGAGGTTCGAGCCCACCCGGTGGTGGTGCGGCGCTTTTTTTTCTTTGCGCTGATAGCTTTGAAGATATGTTCTGATGGTGGTGAGAGTGGAGCAAGACTGTCCCCGTGGCGCATTGGGTTAGCGCGATCGGCTGTTAACCGAAAGGTTGGAGGTTCGAGCCCACCCGGTGGTGGCGCGGCGCTTTTTTTCTTTGCGCTAATAGCTTTGAAGATATGTTCTGATGGTGGTGAGAGTGGAGCAGGACTGTCTCCATGGCGCAATTGGCTAGCGCGATCGGCTGTTAACCGAAAGGTTGGAGTTTCGAGCCTACCCGGTGGTGGTGCGGCGCTTTTTTTTCTTTGTGCTGATAGCTTTGAAGATATGTTCTGATGGTGGTGAGAGTGGAGCAGGACTGTCTCCGTGGCGCAATTGGCTAGCGCGATTGGCTGTTAAACGAAAGGTTGGAGGTTCGAACCCACCCGGTGGTGGCGCGGCGCTTTTTTTCTTTGCGCTAATAGCTTTGAAGATATGTTCTGATGGTGGTGAGAGTGGAGCAGGACTGTCTCCATGGCGCAATTGGCTAGCGCGATCGGCTGATAACCGAAAGGTTGGAGTTTCGAGCCCACCCGGTGGTGGTGCGGCGCTTTTTCTTCTTTGGGCTGATAGCTCTGAAGAAATGTTCTGACGGTGGTGAGAGTGGAGCAGGACTGTCTCCGTGGCGCAATTGGCTAGCGCGATCAACTTTTAACCGAAAGGGTGGAGGTTCGAGCCCACCCGGTGGTGGTGCGGCGCTTTTTTTTCTTTGGGGCGATAGCTCTGAAGAAATGGTCTGACGGTGGTGAGAGTGAAGCACGACTGTCTCTGTGGCGCAATTGGCTAGCGCGATCGGCTGTTAACCGAAAGGTTGTCGGTTCGAGCCCACCCGGTGGTGGTGCGGCGCTTTTTTTCTTTAGGCTGATAGCTCTGAAGAAATGTTCTGACGGTGGTGAGAGTGGAGCAGGACTGTCCCCGTGGCGCCATTGGCTAGCGCGATCGGCTTTTAACCAAAAAGTTGGAGGTTCGAGCCCTCCCGGGTGGGGTGTGTTGCTTTTTTCTTTGCGATGATAGCTTTGAAGATATTTTCTGATGTTGGTGAACGTGGAGCACGATTGTCTCCGTGGCGCAATTGGCTAGCGCGATCGGCCGTTAACCAAAAGGTTGGAGGTTCGAGCCCACCCGGTGGTGGTGCGGCGCTTTTTTTTTTCTTTGGGCTGATAGCTTGAAAGATATGTTCTAATGGTGGTGAGAGTGGAGCAGGACTGTCTCCGTGGAGCAATTGGCCAGCGCGATCGGCTGTTAACCGAAACGTTGGAGGTTCCAGCCCTCCCGGGAGTGGTGTGTTGCTTTTTTCTTTGTGCTGATAGCTTTGAAGATATGTTCTGATGGTGGTAAGAGTGGAGCACGACTGCCTCCGTGGCGCAATTGGCTAGTGCGATCGGCTGTTAACCGAAAGGTTGAAGGTTCGAGCCCACCCGGTGGTGGTGCGGCGCTTTTTTTTCTTTGGGCTGATAGCTTTGATGATATGTTCTGATGGTGGTGAGAGTGGAGCAAGACTGTCCCCGTGGCGCAATGGGCAAGCGCGATCGGCTGTTAACCAAAAGGTTGGAATTTCGAGCCCACCCGGTGGTGGTGCTGCGCTTTTTTTGCGCTGATAGTTTGAAGATATGTTCTGATGGTGGTGAGAGTGGAGCAAGACTGTCTCCGTGGCGCAATGGGCTAGCGCGATCGGCTGTTAACCGAAAGGTTGGAATTTCGAGCCCTCCCGGGAGTGGTGTGTTGCTTTTTTCTTTGCGGTAATAGCTTTGAAGATATGTTCTGATGGTGGTGAGAGTGCAGCAGGACTGTCTTCGTGGCGCAATTGGCTAGCGCGATCGGCTGTTAACCGAAAGTTTTGAGGTTCGAGCCAACCCGGTGGTGTTGCGGCGCTTTTTTTTCTTTGTGGTAATAGCTTTGAAGATATGTTCTGATGGTGGTGAGAGTGGAGCAGGACTGTCTCCATGGCGCAATTGGCTAGCCCGATCGGCTGTTAACCGAAAGGTTGCAGTTTCGAGCCCACCCGGTGGTGGTGCGGCGCTTTTTTCTCTTTGTGCTGATAGCTTTAAGATATGTTCTGATGGTGGTGAGAGTGGAGCAGGACTGTCTCCGTGGCGCAATTGGCTAACGCGATTGGCTGTTAAGCGAAAGGTTGGAGGTTCCAGCCCACCCGGTGGTGGTGCGGTGCTTTTTTCCTTTGGGCTGATAGCTTTGAAGATATGTTCTGATGGTGGTGAGAGTGGAGCAGGACTGTCTCCCTGGCGCAATTGGCTGGCGCGATCGGCTGTTAACCGAAAGGTTAGAGGTTCGAGCCCACCCGGTGGTGCTGCGGCTC
The DNA here is from genome assembly GCF_043290135.1 of Rhipicephalus microplus. Classification (NCBI taxonomy): domain Eukaryota; kingdom Metazoa; phylum Arthropoda; class Arachnida; order Ixodida; family Ixodidae; genus Rhipicephalus; species Rhipicephalus microplus. The sequence goes on from NW_027464652.1 coordinate 520,392, forward strand.
TTTTTTTTCTTTGGGGTGATAGCTCTGAAGAAATGTTCTGACGGTGGTGAGAGTGGAGCACGACTTTCTCCGTGGGGCAATAGGCTGGCGCGATCGGCTGTTAACCGAAAGGTTGGAGGTTCGAGCCCACCCGGAGGTGGTGCGGCTCTTTTTTTTCTTTGGGGTGATAGCTCTGAAGAAATGTTCTGACGGTGGTGAGAGTGGAGCACGACTGTCTCCGTGGGGCAATAGGCTGGCGCGATCGGCTGTTAACCGAAAGGTTGGAGGTTCGAGCCCACCCGGAGGTGGTGCGGCGCTTTTTTTTCTTTGGGCTGATAGCTTTGAAGATATGTTCTGATGGTGGTGAGAGTGGAGCACGACTGTCTCCGTGGCGCATTTGGCTAGCGCGATCGGCTGTTAACCGAAAGGTTGGAGGTTCGAGCCCACGTGGTGATGGTGTGCCACTTTTTTTCTTTGTGCTGATAGCTTTGAAGATATGTTCTGATGGTGGTGAGAGTGGAGCAGGACTGTCTCCGTGGCGCAATTGGCTAGCGCGATTACCTGTTGACCGAAAGGTTGGAGGTTCGAGCCCACCCGGTGGTGGTGCGGTGCTTTTTTTCTTTGGGCAGATAGCTTTGAAGATATGTTCTGATGGTGGTGAGAGTGGCGCAGGACTGTCTCCGTGGCGCAATTGCCTTGCGCGATCGGCTGTTAACCGAAAGGTTGGAGGTTCGAGCCCACCCGGTGGTGGTGCGGCGTTTTTTTTTCTTTGTGCTGATAGCTTTGAAGATATGTACTGATGGTGGTGAGAGTGGAGCAAGACTGTCCCCGTGGCGCAATGGGCTAGCGCGATCGGCTGTTAACCGAAAGGTTGGAGTTTCGAGCCCTCCCGGGAGTGGTGTGCTGCTTTTTTCTTTGCACTAATAGCTTTGAAGATATGTTCTGATGGTGGTGAGAGTGGAGCAGGACTGTCTCCGTGGCGCAATTGGATAGCGCGATCGGCTGTTAACCGAAAGGTTGGATGTTCGAGCCCACCCGGTGGTGGTGCGGCGCTTTTTTTCTTTGCGCTAATAGCTTTGAAGATATATTCTGATGGTGTTGAGATTTGAGCAAGGCTGTCTCCGTGGCGCAATGGGCTAGCGCGATCAGCTGTTAACCGAAAGGTTGGAGTTTCGAGCCCTCCCAGGAGTGGTGTGTTGCTTTTTTCTTTGTGGTAATAGCTTTGAAGATATGTTCTGACGGTGGTGAGAGTGGAGCAGGACTGTCTCCATGGCGCAATTGGCTAGCGCGATCGGCTGTTAACCGAAAGGTTGGAGTTTCGAGCCCACCCGGTGGTGGTGCGGCGCTTTTTTCTCTTTGTGCTGATAGCTTTGAAGATATGTTCTGATGGTGGTGAGAGTGGAGCAGGACTGTCTCTGTGGCACAATTGGCTAACGCGATTGGCTGTTAACCGAAAGGTTGGAGGTTCGAGCCCACCCGCTGGTGGTGTGGCGCTTTTTTTTCTTTGCGCTTGTAGCTTTGAAGATATGTTCTGATGGTGTTGAGAGAGGAGCAAGACTGTCTCCGTGGCGCAATTGGCTAGCGCGATCGGCTGTTAACCGAAAGGTTGGAGGTTCGAGCCCACCCGGTGGTGGTGCGGCGCTTTTTTTTCTTTGCGCTGATAGCTTTGAAGATATGTTCTGATGGTGGTGAGAGTGGAGCAAGACTGTCCCCGTGGCGCATTGGGTTAGCGCGATCGGCTGTTAACCGAAAGGTTGGAGGTTCGAGCCCACCCGGTGGTGGCGCGGCGCTTTTTTTCTTTGCGCTAATAGCTTTGAAGATATGTTCCGATGGTGGTGAGAGTGGAGCAGGACTGTCTCCGTGGTGCAATTGGCTTGCGCGATCGGCTGTTAACCAAAAGGTTGGAGGTTCGAGCCCTCCCAGGAGTGGTGTGTTGCTTTTTTCTTTGTGGTAATAACTTTGAAGATATGTTCTGATGGTCGTGAGAGTGGAGCAGGACTGTCTCCATGGCGCAATTGGCTAGCGCGATCGGCTGTTAACCGAAAGGTTGGAGTTTCGAGCCTACCCGGTGGTGGTGCGGCGCTTTTTTTTCTTTGTGCTGATAGCTTTGAAGATATGTTCTGATGGTGGTGAGAATGGAGCAGGACTGTCTCCGTGGCGCAATTGGCTAGCGCGATTGGCTGGTAAACGAAAGGTTGGAGGTTCGAACCCACCCGGTGGTGGCGCGGCGCTTTTTTTCTTTGCGCTAATTTCTTTGAAGATATGTTCTGATGGTGGTGAGAGTGGAGCAGGACTGTCTCCATGGCGCAATTGGCTAGCGCGATCGGCTGATAACCGAAAGGTTGGAGTTTCGAGCCCACCCGGTGGTGGTGCGGCGCTTTTTCTTCTTTGGGCTGATAGCTCTGAAGAAATGTTCTGACGGTGGTGAGAGTGGAGTAGGACTGTCTCCGTGGCGCAATTGGCTAGCGCGATCAACTTTTAACCGAAAGGGTGGAGGTTCGAGCCCACCCGGTGGTGGTGCGGCGCTTTTTTTTCTTTGGGGCGATAGCACTGAAGAAATGGTCTGACGGTGGTGAGAGTGAAGCACGACTGTCTCTGCTGCGCAATTGGCTAGCGCGATCGGCTGTTAACCGAAAGGTTGTCGGTTCGAGCCCACCCGGTGGTGGTGCGGCGCTTTTTTTCTTTAGGCTGATAGCTCTGAAGAAATGTTCTGACGGTGGTGAGAGTGGAGCAGGACTGTCCCCGTGGCGCCATTGGCTAGCGCGATCGGCTTTTAACCAAAAAGTTGGAGGTTCGAGCCCTCCCGTGTGGGGTGTGTTGCTTTTTTCTTTGCGATGATAGCTTTGAAGATATTTTCTGATGTTGGTGAGCGTGGAGCACGATTGTCTCCGTGGCGCAATTGGCTAGCGCGATCGGCCGTTAACCAAAAGGTTGGAGGTTCGAGCCCACCCGGTGGTGGTGCGGCGCTTTTTTTTTCTTTGGGCTGATAGCTTGAAAGATATGTTCTAATGGTGGTGAGAGTGGAGCAGGACTGTCTCCGTGGAGCAATTGGCCAGCGCGATCGGCTGTTAACCGAAAAGTTGGAGGTTCGAGCCCTCCCGGGAGTGGTGTGTTGCTTTTTTCTTTGTGCTGATAGCTTTGAAGATATGTTCTGATGGTGGTAAGAGTGGAGCACGACTGCCTCCGTGGCGCAATTGGCTAGTGCGATCGGCTGTTAACCGAAAGGTTGAAGGTTCGAGCCCACCCGGTGGTGGTGCGGCGCTTTTTTTTCTTTGGGCTGATAGCTTTGATGATATGTTCTGATGGTGGTGAGAGTGGAGCAAGACTTTCCCCCTGGCGCAATGGGCAAGCGCGATCGGCTGTTAACCAAAAGGTTGGAATTTCGAGCCCACCCGGTGGTGGTGCTGCGCTTTTTTTGCGCTGATAGTTTGAAGATATGTTCTGATGGTGGTGAGAGTGGAGCAAGACTGTCTCCGTGGCGCAATGGGCTAGCGCGATCGGCTGTTAACCGAAAGGTTGGAATTTCGAGCCCTCCCGGGAGTGGTGTGTTGCTTTTTTCTTTGCGGTAATAGCTTTGAAGATATGTTCTGATGGTGGTGAGAGTGCAGCAGGACTGTCTTCGTGGCGCAATTGGCTAGCGCGATCGGCTGTTAACCGAAAGGTTGGAGGTTCGAGCCAACCCGGTGGTGTTGCGGCGCTTTTTTTTCTTTGTGGTAATAGCTTTGAAGATATGTTCTGATGGTGGTGAGAGTGGAGCAGGACTGTCTCCATGGCGCAATTGGCTAGCCCGATCGGCTGTTAACCGAAAGGTTGCAGTTTCGAGCCCACCCGGTGGTGGTGCGGCGCTTTTTTCTCTTTGTGCTGATAGCTTTAAGATATGTTCTGATAGTGGTGAGAGTGGAGCAGGACTGTCTCCGTGGCGCAATTGGCTAACGCGATTGGCTGTTAAGCGAAAGGTTGGAGGTTCCAGCCCACCCGGTGGTGGTGCGGTGCTTTTTTCCTTTGGGCTGATAGCTTTGAAGATATGTTCTGATGGTGGTGAGAGTGGAGCAGGACTGTCTCCCTGGCGCAATTGGCTGGCGCGATCGGCTGTTAACCGAAAGGTTGGAGGTTCGAGCCCACCCGGTGGTGGTGCGGCGCTTTTTTTTCTTTGCGCTGATAGCTTTGAAGATATGTTCTGATGGTGGTGAGAGTGGACCAGGACTGTCTCCGTGGCGCAATCGGCTAGCGCGATCGGCTGTTAACTGAAAGGTTGGAGGTTCGAGCCCACCCGGTGGTGGTGCGGCGCTTTTTTTTCTTTGGGGTGATAGCTCAGAAGAAATGTTTTGACGGTGGTGAGTGTGGAGCAGGACTGTCTCCGTGGCGCAATTGGCTTGCGCGATCGGCTGTTAACCGAAAGGTTGGAGGTTCGAGCCCACCCGATGATGGTGTGGCGCTTTTTTTTCTTTGTGCTGATAGCTTTGAAGATATGTTCTGATGGTGGTGAGAGTGAAGCAGGGCTGTCTCCGTGGGGCAATTGGCTAGCGCGATTGGCTGTTAACCGAAAGGCTGGAAGTTCGAGCCCACCCGGTGGTGGTGCGGTGCTTTTTTTCTTTAGGCTGATAGCTTTGAAGATATGTTCTGATGGTGGTGAGAGTGGAGCAGGACTGTCTCCGTGGCGCAATTGGCTTGCACAATTGGCTGTTAACCGAAAGGTTGGAGGTTCGAGCCCACCCGGTGGTGGTGCGGCGCTATTTTTCTTTGCGCTGATAGCTTTGAAGATATGTTCTGATGGTGGTGAGAGTGGAGCAAGACTGTCCCCGTGGCGCATTGGGTTAGCGCGATCGGCTGTTAACCGAAAGGTTGGAGGTTCGAGCCCACCCGGTGGTGGCGCGGCGCTTTTTTCTTTGCGCTAATAGCTTTGAAGATATGTTCTGATGGTGGTGAGAGTGGAGCAGGACTGTCTCCGTGGCGCAATTGGCTAGCGCGATTGGCTGTTAACCGAAAGGTTGGAGGTTCGAGCCCACCCGGTGGTGGTGCGGTGTTTTTTTTCTTTGGGCTGATGGCTTTGAAGATATGTTCTGATGGTGGTGAGAGTGGAGCAAGACTGTCCCCGTGGCGCATTAGGTTAGCGCGATCGGCTGTTAACCGAAAGGTTGGAGGTTCGAGCCCACCAGGTGGTGGCGCGGCGCTTTTTTTTTTTGCGCTAATAGCTTTGAAGATATGTTCTGATGGTGGTGAGAGTGGAGCAGGACTGTCTCCGTGGCGCAAGTGGCTAGCGCGATTGGCTGTTAACCGAAAGGTTGGAGGTTCGAGCCCACCCGGTGGTGGTGCGGTGCTTTTTTTTCTTTGGGCTGATGGCTTTGAAGATATGTTCTGATGGTGGTGAGAGTGGAGCAGGACTGTCTCCGTGGCGCAATTGGCTAGCGCGATCGGCTGTTAACCGAAAGGTTGGATGTTCGAGCCCACCCGGTGGTGGTGCGGCGCTTTTTTTCTTTGCGCTAATAGCTTTGAAGATATTTTCTGATGGTGTTGAGATTGGAGCAAGGCTGTCTCCGTGGCGCAATGGGCTAGCGCGATCAGCTGTTAACTGAAAGGTTGGAGTTTCGAGCCCTCCCAGGAGTGGTGTGTTGCTTTTTTCTTTGTGGTAATAGCTTTGAAGATATGTTCTGACGGTGGTGAGAGTGGAGCAGGACTGTCTCCATGGCGCAATTGGCTAGCGCGATCGGCTGTTAACCGAAAGGTTGGAGTTTCGAGCCCACCCGGTGGTGGTGCGGCGCTTTTTTCTCTTTGTGCTGATAGCTTTGAAGATATGTTCTGATGGTGGTGAGAGTGGAGCAGGACTGTCTCTGTGGCACAATTGGCTAACGCGATTGGCTGTTAACCGAAAGGTTGGAGGTTCGAGCCCACCCGGTGGTGGTGCGGCGCTTTTTTTTCTTTGCGCTTGTAGCTTTGAAGATATGTTCTGATGGTGTTGAGAGAGGAGCAAGACTGTCTCCGTGGCGCAATTGGCTAGCGCGATCGGCTGTTAACCGAAAGGTAGGAGGTTCGAGCCCACCCGGTGGTGGTGCGGCGCTTTTTTTTCTTTGCGCTGATAGCTTTGAAGATATGTTCTGATGGTGGTGAGAGTGGAGCAAGACTGTCCCCGTGGCGCATTGGGTTAGCGCGATGGGCTGTTAACCGAAAGGTTGGAGGTTCGAGCCCACCCGGTGGTGGCGCGGCGCTTTTTTTCTTTGCGCTAATAGCTTTGAAGATATGTTCTGATGGTGGTGAGAGTGGAGCAGGACTGTCTCCATGGCGCAATTGGCTAGCGCGATCGGCTGTTAACCGAAAGGTTGGAGTTTCGAGCCTACCCGGTGGTGGTGCGGCGCTTTTTTTTCTTTGTGCTGATAGCTTTGAAGATATGTTCTGATGGTGGTGAGAGTGGAGCAGGACTGTCTCCGTGGCGCAATTGGCTAGCGCGATTGGCTGTTAAACGAAAGGTTGGAGGTTCGAACCCACCCGGTGGTGGCGCGGCGCTTTTTTTCTTTGCGCTAATAGCTTTGAAGATATGTTCTGATGGTGGTGAGAGTGGAGCAGGACTGTCTCCATGGCGCAATTGGCTAGCGCGATCGGCTGATAACCGAAAGGTTGGAGTTTCGAGCCCACCCGGTGGTGGTGCGGCGCTTTTTCTTCTTTGGGCTGATAGCTCTGAAGAAATGTTCTGACGGTGGTGAGAGTGGAGCAGGACTGTCTCCGTGGCGCAATTGGCTAGCGCGATCAACTTTTAACCGAAAGGGTGGAGGTTCGAGCCCACCCGGTGGTGGTGCGGCGCTTTTTTTTCTTTGGGGCGATAGCTCTGAAGAAATGGTCTGACGGTGGTGAGAGTGAAGCACGACTGTCTCTGTGGCGCAATTGGCTAGCGCGATCGGCTGTTAACCGAAAGGTTGTCGGTTCGAGCCCACCCGGTGGTGGTGCGGCGCTTTTTTTCTTTAGGCTGATAGCTCTGAAGAAATGTTCTGACGGTGGTGAGAGTGGAGCAGGACTGTCCCCGTGGCGCCATTGGCTAGCGCGATCGGCTTTTAACCAAAAAGTTGGAGGTTCGAGCCCTCCCGGGTGGGGTGTGTTGCTTTTTTCTTTGCGATGATAGCTTTGAAGATATTTTCTGATGTTGGTGAGCGTGGAGCACGATTGTCTCCGTGGCGCAATTGGCTAGCGCGATCGGCCGTTAACCAAAAGGTTGGAGGTTCGAGCCCACCCGGTGGTGGTGCGGCGCTTTTTTTTTTCTTTGGGCTGATAGCTTGAAAGATATGTTCTAATGGTGGTGAGAGTGGAGCAGGACTGTCTCCGTGGAGCAATTGGCCAGCGCGATCGGCTGTTAACCGAAACGTTGGAGGTTCCAGCCCTCCCGGGAGTGGTAGGTTGCTTTTTTCTTTGTGCTGATAGCTTTGAAGATATGTTCTGATGGTGGTAAGAGTGGAGCACGACTGCCTCCGTGGCGCAATTGGCTAGTGCGATCGGCTGTTAACCGAAAGGTTGAAGGTTCGAGCCCACCCGGTGGTGGTGCGGCGCTTTTTTTTCTTTGGGCTGATAGCTTTGATGATATGTTCTGATGGTGGTGAGAGTGGAGCAAGACTGTCCCCGTGGCGCAATGGGCAAGCGCGATCGGCTGTTAACCAAAAGGTTGGAATTTCGAGCCCACCCGGTGGTGGTGCTGCGCTTTTTTTGCGCTGATAGTTTGAAGATATGTTCTGATGGTGGTGAGAGTGGAGCAAGACTGTCTCCGTGGCGCAATGGGCTAGCGCGATCGGCTGTTAACCGAAAGGTTGGAATTTCGAGCCCTCCCGGGAGTGGTGTGTTGCTTTTTTCTTTGCGGTAATAGCTTTGAAGATATGTTCTGATGGTGGTGAGAGTGCAGCAGGACTGTCTTCGTGGCGCAATTGGCTAGCGCGATCGGCTGTTAACCGAAAGTTTTGAGGTTCGAGCCAACCCGGTGGTGTTGCGGCGCTTTTTTTTCTTTGTGGTAATAGCTTTGAAGATATGTTCTGATGGTGGTGAGAGTGGAGCAGGACTGTCTCCATGGCGCAATTGGCTAGCCCGATCGGCTGTTAACCGAAAGGTTGCAGTTTCGAGCCCACCCGGTGGTGGTGCGGCGCTTTTTTCTCTTTGTGCTGATAGCTTTAAGATATGTTCTGATGGTGGTGAGAGTGGAGCAGGACTGTCTCCGTGGCGCAATTGGCTAACGCGATTGGCTGTTAAGCGAAAGGTCTGAGGTTCCAGCCCACCCGGTGGTGGTGCGGTGCTTTTTTCCTTTGGGCTGATAGCTTTGAAGATATGTTCTGATGGTGGTGAGAGTGGAGCAGGACTGTCTCCCTGGCGCAATTGGCTGGCGCGATCGGCTGTTAACCGAAAGGTTAGAGGTTCGAGCCCACCCGGTGGTGCTGCGGCTCTTTTTTTTCTTTGGGGTGATAGCTCTGAAGAAATGTTCTGACGGTGGTGAGAGTGGAGCACGACTTTCTCCGTGGGGCAATAGGCTGGCGCGATCGGCTGTTAACCGAAAGGTTGGAGGTTCGAGCCCACCCGGAGGTGGTGCGGCTCTTTTTTTTCTTTGGGGTGATAGCTCTGAAGAAATGTTCTGACGGTGGTGAGAGTGGAGCACGACTGTCTCCGTGGGGCAATAGGCTGGCGCGATCGGCTGTTAACCGAAAGGTTGGAGGTTCGAGCCCACCCGGAGGTGGTGCGGCGCTTTTTTTTCTTTGGGCTGATAGCTTTGAAGATATGTTCTGATGGTGGTGAGAGTGGAGCACGACTGTCTCCGTGGCGCATTTGGCTAGCGCGATCGGCTGTTAACCGAAAGGTTGGAGGTTCGAGCCCACGCGGTGATGGTGTGCCACTTTTTTTCTTTGTGCTGATAGCTTTGAAGATATGTTCTGATGGTGGTGAGAGTGGAGCAGGACTGTCTCCGTGGCGCAATTGGCTAGCGCGATTACCTGTTGACCGAAAGGTTGGAGGTTCGAGCCCACCCGGTGGTGGTGCGGTGCTTTTTTTCTTTGGGCAGATAGCTTTGAAGATATGTTCTGATGGTGGTGAGAGTGGCGCAGGACTGTCTCCGTGGCGCAATTGCCTTGCGCGATCGGCTGTTAACCGAAAGGTTGGAGGTTCGAGCCCACCCGGTGGTGGTGCGGCGTTTTTTTTTCTTTGTGCTGATAGCTTTGAAGATATGTACTGATGGTGGTGAGAGTGGAGCAAGACTGTCCCCGTGGCGCAATGGGCTAGCGCGATCGGCTGTTAACCGAAAGGTTGGAGTTTCGAGCCCTCCCGGGAGTGGTGTGCTGCTTTTTTCTTTGCACTAATAGCTTTGAAGATATGTTCTGATGGTGGTGAGAGTGGAGCAGGACTGTCTCCGTGGCGCAATTGGATAGCGCGATCGGCTGTTAACCGAAAGGTTGGATGTTCGAGCCCACCCGGTGGTGGTGCGGCGCTTTTTTTCTTTGCGCTAATAGCTTTGAAGATATATTCTGATGGTGTTGAGATTTGAGCAAGGCTGTCTCCGTGGCGCAATGGGCTAGCGCGATCAGCTGTTAACCGAAAGGTTGGAGTTTCGAGCCCTCCCAGGAGTGGTGTGTTGCTTTTTTCTTTGTGGTAATAGCTTTGAAGATATGTTCTGACGGTGGTGAGAGTGGAGCAGGACTGTCTCCATGGCGCAATTGGCTAGCGCGATCGGCTGTTAACCGAAAGGTTGGAGTTTCGAGCCCACCCGGTGGTGGTGCGGCGCTTTTTTCTCTTTGTGCTGATAGCTTTGAAGATATGTTCTGATGGTGGTGAGAGTGGAGCAGGACTGTCTCTGTGGCACAATTGGCTAACGCGATTGGCTGTTAACCGAAAGGTTGGAGGTTCGAGCCCACCCGCTGGTGGTGTGGCGCTTTTTTTTCTTTGCGCTTGTAGCTTTGAAGATATGTTCTGATGGTGTTGAGAGAGGAGCAAGACTGTCTCCGTGGCGCAATTGGCTAGCGCGATCGGCTGTTAACCGAAAGGTTGGAGGTTCGAGCCCACCCGGTGGTGGTGCGGCGCTTTTTTTTCTTTGCGCTGATAGCTTTGAAGATATGTTCTGATGGTGGTGAGAGTGGAGCAAGACTGTCCCCGTGGCGCATTGGGTTAGCGCGATCGGCTGTTAACCGAAAGGTTGGAGGTTCGAGCCCACCCGGTGGTGGCGCGGCGCTTTTTTTCTTTGCGCTAATAGCTTTGAAGATATGTTCCGATGGTGGTGAGAGTGGAGCAGGACTGTCTCCGTGGTGCAATTGGCTTGCGCGATCGGCTGTTAACCAAAAGGTTGGAGGTTCGAGCCCTCCCAGGAGTGGTGTGTTGCTTTTTTCTTTGTGGTAATAACTTTGAAGATATGTTCTGATGGTCGTGAGAGTGGAGCAGGACTGTCTCCATGGCGCAATTGGCTAGCGCGATCGGCTGTTAACCGAAAGGTTGGAGTTTCGAGCCTACCCGGTGGTGGTGCGGCGCTTTTTTTTCTTTGTGCTGATAGCTTTGAAGATATGTTCTGATGGTGGTGAGAATGGAGCAGGACTGTCTCCGTGGCGCAATTGGCTAGCGCGATTGGCTGGTAAACGAAAGGTTGGAGGTTCGAACCCACCCGGTGGTGGCGCGGCGCTTTTTTTCTTTGCGCTAATTTCTTTGAAGATATGTTCTGATGGTGGTGAGAGTGGAGCAGGACTGTCTCCATGGCGCAATTGGCTAGCGCGATCGGCTGATAACCGAAAGGTTGGAGTTTCGAGCCCACCCGGTGGTGGTGCGGCGCTTTTTCTTCTTTGGGCTGATAGCTCTGAAGAAATGTTCTGACGGTGGTGAGAGTGGAGTAGGACTGTCTCCGTGGCGCAATTGGCTAGCGCGATCAACTTTTAACCGAAAGGGTGGAGGTTCGAGCCCACCCGGTGGTGGTGCGGCGCTTTTTTTTCTTTGGGGCGATAGCTCTGAAGAAATGGTCTGACGGTGGTGAGAGTGAAGCACGACTGTCTCTGTGGCGCAATTGGCTAGCGCGATCGGCTGTTAACCGAAAGGTTGTCGGTTCGAGCCCACCCGGTGGTGGTGCGGCGCTTTTTTTCTTTAGGCTGATAGCTCTGAAGAAATGTTCTGACGGTGGTGAGAGTGGAGCAGGACTGTCCCCGTGGCGCCATTGGCTAGCGCGATCGGCTTTTAACCAAAAAGTTGGAGGTTCGAGCCCTCCCGTGTGGGGTGTGTTGCTTTTTTCTTTGCGATGATAGCTTTGAAGATATTTTCTGATGTTGGTGAGCGTGGAGCACGATTGTCTCCGTGGCGCAATTGGCTAGCGCGATCGGCCGTTAACCAAAAGGTTGGAGGTTCGAGCCCACCCGGTGGTGGTGCGGCGCTTTTTTTTTCTTTGGGCTGATAGCTTGAAAGATATGTTCTAATGGTGGTGAGAGTGGAGCAGGACTGTCTCCGTGGAGCAATTGGCCAGCGCGATCGGCTGTTAACCGAAAAGTTGGAGGTTCGAGCCCTCCCGGGAGTGGTGTGTTGCTTTTTTCTTTGTGCTGATAGCTTTGAAGATATGTTCTGATGGTGGTAAGAGTGGAGCACGACTGCCTCCGTGGCGCAATTGGCTAGTGCGATCGGCTGTTAACCGAAAGGTTGAAGGTTCGAGCCCACCCGGTGGTGGTGCGGCGCTTTTTTTTCTTTGGGCTGATAGCTTTGATGATATGTTCTGATGGTGGTGAGAGTGGAGCAAGACTTTCCCCCTGGCGCAATGGGCAAGCGCGATCGGCTGTTAACCAAAAGGTTGGAATTTCGAGCCCACCCGGTGGTGGTGCTGCGCTTTTTTTGCGCTGATAGTTTGAAGATATGTTCTGATGGTGGTGAGAGTGGAGCAAGACTGTCTCCGTGGCGCAATGGGCTAGCGCGATCGGCTGTTAACCGAAAGGTTGGAATTTCGAGCCCTCCCGGGAGTGGTGTGTTGCTTTTTTCTTTGCGGTAAAAGCTTTGAAGATATGTTCTGATGGTGGTGAGAGTGCAGCAGGACTGTCTTCGTGGCGCAATTGGCTAGCGCGATCGGCTGTTAACCGAAAGGTTGGAGGTTCGAGCCAACCCGGTGGTGTTGCGGCGCTTTTTTTTCTTTGTGGTAATAGCTTTGAAGATATGTTCTGATGGTGGTGAGAGTGGAGCAGGACTGTCTCCATGGCGCAATTGGCTAGCCCGATCGGCTGTTAACCGAAAGGTTGCAGTTTCGAGCCCACCCGGTGGTGGTGCGGCGCTTTTTTCTCTTTGTGCTGATAGCTTTAAGATATGTTCTGATAGTGGTGAGAGTGGAGCAGGACTGTCTCCGTGGCGCAATTGGCTAACGCGATTGGCTGTTAAGCGAAAGGTTGGAGGTTCCAGCCCACCCGGTGGTGGTGCGGTGCTTTTTTCCTTTGGGCTGATAGCTTTGAAGATATGTTCTGATGGTGGTGAGAGTGGAGCAGGACTGTCTCCCTGGCGCAATTGGCTGGCGCGATCGGCTGTTAACCGAAAGGTTGGAGGTTCGAGCCCACCCGGTGGTGGTGCGGCGCTTTTTTTTCTTTGCGCTGATAGCTTTGAAGATATGTTCTGATGGTGGTGAGAGTGGACCAGGACTGTCTCCGTGGCGCAATCGGCTAGCGCGATCGGCTGTTAACTGAAAGGTTGGAGGTTCGAGCCCACCCGGTGGTGGTGCGGCGCTTTTTTTTCTTTGGGGTGATAGCTCAGAAGAAATGTTTTGACGGTGGTGAGTGTGGAGCAGGACTGTCTCCGTGGCGCAATTGGCTTGCGCGATCGGCTGTTAACCGAAAGGTTGGAGGTTCGAGCCCACCCGATGATGGTGTGGCGCTTTTTTTTCTTTGTGCTGATAGCTTTGAAGATATGTTCTGATGGTGGTGAGAGTGAAGCAGGGCTGTCTCCGTGGGGCAATTGGCTAGCGCGATTGGCTGTTAACCGAAAGGCTGGAAGTTCGAGCCCACCCGGTGGTGGTGCGGTGCTTTTTTTCTTTAGGCTGATAGCTTTGAAGATATGTTCTGATGGTGGTGAGAGTGGAGCAGGACTGTCTCCGTGGCGCAATTGGCTTGCACAATTGGCTGTTAACCGAAAGGTTGGAGGTTCGAGCCCACCCGGTGGTGGTGCGGCGCTATTTTTCTTTGCGCTGATAGCTTTGAAGATATGTTCTGATGGTGGTGAGAGTGGAGCAAGACTGTCCCCGTGGCGCATTGGGTTAGCGCGATCGGCTGTTAACCGAAAGGTTGGAGGTTCGAGCCCACCCGGTGGTGGCGCGGCGCTTTTTTCTTTGCGCTAATAGCTTGGAAGATATGTTCTGATGGTGGTGAGAGTGGAGCAGGACTGTCTCCGTGGCGCAATTGGCTAGCGCGATTGGCTGTTAACCGAAAGGTTGGAGGTTCGAGCCCACCCGGTGGTGGTGCGGTGTTTTTTTTCTTTGGGCTGATGGCTTTGAAGATATGTTCTGATGGTGGTGAGAGTGGAGCAAGACTGTCCCCGTGGCGCATTAGGTTAGCGCGATCGGCTGTTAACCGAAAGGTTGGAGGTTCGAGCCCACCAGGTGGTGGCGCGGCGCTTTTTTTCTTTGCGCTAATAGCTTTGAAGATATGTTCTGATGGTGGTGAGAGTGGAGCAGGACTGTCTCCGTGGCGCAAGTGGCTAGCGCGATTGGCTGTTAACCGAAAGGTTGGAGGTTCGAGCCCACCCGGTGGTGGTGCGGTGCTTTTTTTTCTTTGGGCTGATGGCTTTGAAGATATGTTCTGATGGTGGTGAGAGTGGAGCAGGACTGTCTCCGTGGCGCAATTGGCTAGCGCGATCGGCTGTTAACCGAAAGGTTGGATGTTCGAGCCCACCCGGTGGTGGTGCGGCGCTTTTTTTCTTTGCGCTAATAGCTTTGAAGATATTTTCTGATGGTGTTGAGATTGGAGCAAGGCTGTCTCCGTGGCGCAATGGGCTAGCGCGATCAGCTGTTAACTGAAAGGTTGGAGTTTCGATCCCTCCCAGGAGTGGTGTGTTGCTTTTTTCTTTGTGGTAATAGCTTTGAAGATATGTTCTGATGGTGGTGAGAGTGGAGCAGGACTGTCTCCATGGCGCAATTGGCTAGCGCGATCGGCTGTTAACCGAAAGGTTGGAGTTTCGAGCCCACCCGGTGGTGGTGCGGCGCTTTTTTCTCTTTGTGCTGATAGCTTTGAAGATATGTTCTGATGGTGGTGAGAGTGGAGCAGGACTGTCTCCGTGGCGCGATTGGCTTGCGCGATCGGCTGTTAACCGAAAGGTTGGAGGTTCGAGCCAACCCGGTGGTGGTGCGGCGTTTTTTTTTCTTTGTGCTGATAGCTTTGAAGATATGTTCTGATGGTGTTGAGAGTGGAGCAAGACTGTCTGCGTGGCGCAATTGGCTAGCGCGATCGGCTGTTAACCGAAAGGTTGGAGGTTCGAGCCCACCCGGTGGTGGTGCGGCGCTTTTTTTTCTTTGCGCTGATAGCTTTGAAGATATGTTATGATGGTGGTGAGAGTAGAGCAAGACTGTCCCCGTGGCGCATTGGGTTAGCGCGATCGGCTGTTAACCGAAAGGTTGGAGGTTCGAGCCCACCCGGTGGTGGCGCGGCGCTTTTTTTCTTTGCGCTAATAGCTTTTTTGATATGTTCTGATGGTGGTGAGAGTGGAGCAGGACTGTCTCCGTGGCGCAATTGGCTTGCGCGATCGGCTGTTAACCAAAAGGTTGGAGGTTCGAGCCCTCCCAGGAGTGGTGTGTTGCTTTTCTCTTTGTGGTAATAGCTTTGAAGATATGTTCTGATGGTGGTGAGAGTGGAGCAGGACTGTCTCCATGGCGCAATTGGCTAGCGCGATCGGCTGTTAACCGAAAGGTTGGAGTTTCGAGCCTACCCGGTGGTGGTGCGGCGCTTTTTTGTCTTTGTGCTGATAGCTTTGAAGATATGTTCTGATGGTGGTGAGAGTGGAGCAGGACTGTCTCCGTGGCGCAATTGGCTAGCGCGATTGGCTGTTAAACGAAAGGTTGGAGGTTCGAGCCCACCCGGTGGTGGTGCGGTGCTTTTTTTTCTTTGGGCTGATAGCTTTGAAGATATGTTCTGATGGCGGTGAGAGTGGAGCAGGACTGTCTCCCTGGCGCAATTGGCTAGCGCGATCGGCTGTTAACCGAAAGGTTCGAGGTTCGAGCACACCCGGTGGTGGTGCGGCGCTTTTTTTTCTTTGCGCTGATAGCTTTGAAGATATGTTCTGATGGTGGTGAGGGTGGAGCAAGACTGTCCCTGTGGCGCAATTGGCTAGCGCGATCGGCTGTTAACCGAAAGGTTGGAGGTTCGAGCCCACCCGGTGGTGGTGCGGCGCTTTTTTTTCTTTGCGCTTGTAGCTTTGAAGATATGTTCTGATGGTGTTGAAAGTGGAGCAAGACTGTCTCTGTGGCGCAATTGGCTAGCGCGATCGGCTGTTAACCAAAAGGTTGGAGTTTCGAGCCCACCCGGTGGTGGTGCGGCACTTTTTTTTGCGCTGATAGTTTGAAGATATGTTCTGATGGTGGTGAGAGTGCAGCAGGACTGTCTTCGTGGCGCAATTGGCTAGCGCGATCGGCTGTTAACCGAAAGGTTGGAGGTTCGAGCCCACCCGGTGGTGCTGCGGCTCTTTTTTTTCTTTGGGGTGATAGCTCTGAAGAAATGTTCTGATGGTGGTGAGAGTGGAGCACGACTGTCTCCGTGGGGCAATAGGCTAGCGCGATCGGCTGTTAACCGAAAGGTTGGAGGTTCGAGCCCACCCGGTGGTGGCGCGGCGCTTTTTTCTTTGCGCTAATAGCTTTGAAGATATGTTCTGATGGTGGTGAGAGTGGAGCAGGACTGTCTCCGTGGCGCAAGTGGCTAGCGCGATTGGCTGTTAACCGAAAGGTTGGAGGTTCGAGCCCACCCGGTGGTGGTGCGGTGCTTTTTTTTCTTTGGGCTGATGGCTTTGAAGATATGTTCTGATGGTGGTGAGAGTGGAGCAGGACTGTCTCCATGGCGCAATTGGCTAGCGCGATCGGCTGTTAACCGAAAGGTTGGAGTTTCGAGCCTACCCGGTGGTGGTGCGGTGCTTTTTTTTCTTTGGGGTGATAGCTCTGAAGAAATGTTTTGACGGTGGTGAGTGTGGAGCAGGACTGTCTCCGTGGTGCAATTGGCTTGCGCGATCGGTTGTTAACCGAAAGGTTGGAGGTTCGAGCCCTCCCGATGATGGCGTGGCGCTTTTGTTTCTTTGTTCTGATAGCTTTGAAGATATGTTCTGATGGTGGTGAGAGTGGAGCAGGACTGTCTCCGTGGCGCAATTGGCTAGCGCGATCGGCTGTTAACCGAAAGGTTGGATGTTCGAGCCCACCCGGTGGTGGTGCGGCGCTTTTTTTCTTTGCGCTAATAGCTTTGAAGATATGTTCTGATGGTGTTGAGATTGGAGCAAGGCTGTCTCCGTGGCGCAATGGGCTAGCGCGATCAGCTGTTAACTGAAAGGTTGGAGTTTCGATCCCTCCCAGGAGTGGTGTGTTGCTTTTTTCTTTGTGGTAATAGCTTTGAAGATATGATCTGATGGTGGTGAGAGTGGAGCAGGACTGTCTCCATGGCGCAATTGGCTAGCGCGATCGGCTGTTAACCGAAAGGTTGGAGTTTCGAGCCCACCCGGTGGTGGTGCGGCGTTTTTTTTCTTTGTGCTGATAGCTTTGAAGATATGTTCTGATGGTGTTGAGAGTGGAGCAAGACTGTCTCCGTGGCGCAATTGGCTAGCGCGATCGGCTGTTAACCGAAAGGTTGTAGGTTCGAGCCCACCGGTGGTGGTGCGGCGCTTTTTTTTCTTTGCGCTGATAGCTTTGAAGATATGTTATGATGGTGGTGAGAGTAGAGCAAGACTGTCCCCGTGGCGCATTGGGTTAGCGCGATCGGCTGTTAACCGAAAGGTTGGAGGTTCGAGCCCACCCGGTGGTGGCGCGGCGCTTTTTTCTTTGCGCTAATAGCTTTGAAGATATGTTCTGATGGTGGTGAGAGTGGAGCAGGACTGTCTCCGTGGCGCAATTGGCTTGCGCGATCGGCTGTTAACCAAAAGGTTGGAGGTTCGAGCCCTCCCAGGAGTGGTGTGTTGCTTTTTTCTTTGTGGTAATAGCTTTGAAGATATGTTCTGATGGTGGTGAGAGTGGAGCAGGACTGTCTCCGTGGCGCAATTGGCTAGCGCGATTGGCTGTTAAACGAAAGGTTGGAGGTTCGAGCCCACCCGGTGGTGGTGCGGTGCTTTTTTTTCTTTGGGCTGATAGCTTTGAAGATATGTTCTGATGGCGGTGAGAGTGGAGCAGGACTGTCTCCCTGGCGCAATTGGCTAGCGCGATCGGCTGTTAACCGAAAGGTTGGAGGTTCGAGCCCACCCGGTGGTGGTGCGGCGCTTTTTTTTCTTTGCGCTTGTAGCTTTGAAGATATGTTCTGATGGTGTTGAAAGTGGAGCAAGACTGTCTCTGTGGCGCAATTGGCTAGCGCGATCGGCTGTTAACCAAAAGGTTGGAGTTTCGAGCCCACCCGGTGGTGGTGCGGCACTTTTTTTGCGCTGATAGTTTGAAGATATGTTCTGATGGTGGTGAGAGTGCAGCAGGACTGTCTTCGTGGCGCAATTGGCTAGCGCGATCGGCTGTTAACCGAAAGGTTGGAGGTTCGAGCCCACCCGGTGGTGCTGCGGCTCTTTTTTTTCTTTGGGGTGATAGCTCTGAAGAAATGTTCTGACGGTGGTGAGAGTGGAGCACGACTGTCTCCGTGGCGCAATTGGCTAGCGCGATTACCTGTTGACCGAAAGGTTGGAGGTTCGAGCCCACCCGGTGGTGGTGCGGTGCTTTTTTTTCTTTGGGCCGATAGCTTTGAAGATATGTTCTGATGGTGGTGAGAGTGGAGCAGGACTGTCTCCGTGGCGCAATTGCCTTGCGTGATCGGCTGTTAACCGAAAGGTTGGAGGTTCGAGCCCACCCGGTGGTGGCGCGGCGTTTTTTTTTCTTTGTGTTGATAGCTTTGAAGATATGTACTGATGGTGGTGAGAGTGGAGCAAGACTGTCCCCGTGGCGCAATGGGCTAGCGCGATCGGCTGCTAACCGAAAGGTTGGAGTTTCGAGCCCTCCCGGGAGTGGTGTGCTGCTTTTTTCTTTGCACTAATAGCTTTGAAGATATGTTCTGATGGTGGTGAGAGTGGAGCAGGACTGTCTCCGTGGCGCAATTGGCTAGCGCGATCGGCTGTTAACCGAAAGGTTGGATGTTCGAGCCCACCCGGTGGTGGTGCGGCGCTTTTTTTCTTTGCGCTAATAGCTTTGAAGATATGTTCTGATGGTGTTGAGATTGGAGCAAGGCTGTCTCCGTGGCGCAATGGGCTAGCGCGATCAGCTGTTAACCGAAAGGTTGGAGTTTCGAGCCCTCCCAGGTGTGGTGTGTTGCTTTTTTCTTTGTGGTAATAGCTTTGAAGATATGTTCTGACGGTGGTGAGAGTGGAGCAGGACTGTCTCCATGGCGCAAATGGCTAGCGCGATCGGCTGTTAACCGAAAGGTTGGAGTTTCGAGCCCACCCGGTGGTGGGGCGGCGCTTTTTTCTCTTTGTGCTGATAGCTTTGAAGATATGTTCTGATGGTGGTGAGAGTGGAGCAGGACTGTCTCTGTGGCGCAATTGGCTAACGCGATTGGCTGTTAACCGAAAGGTTGGAGGTTCGAGCCCACCCGGTGGTGGTGCGGCGCTTTTTTTTCTTTGTGCTTGTAGCTTTGAAGATATGTTCTGATGGTGTTGAGAGAGGAGCAAGACTGTCTCCGTGGCGCAATTGGCTAGCGCGATCGGCTGTTAACCGAAAGGTTGGAGGTTCGAGCCCACCCGGTGGTGGTGCGGCGCTTTTTTTTCTTTGCGCTGATAGCTTTGAAGATATGTTCTGATGGTGGTGAGAGTGGAGCAAGACTGTCCCCGTGGCGCATTGGGTTAGCGCGATCGGCTGTTAACCGAAAGGTTGGAGGTTCGAGCCCACCCGGTGGTGGCGCGGCGCTTTTTTTCTTTGCGCTAATAGCTTTGAAGATATGTTCTGATGGTGGTGAGAGTGGAGCAGGACTGTCTCCGTGGCGCAATTGGCTTGCGCGATCGGCTGTTAACCAAAAGGTTGGAGGTTCGAGCCCGCCCAGGAGTGGTGTGTTGCTTTTTTCTTTGTGGTAATAACTTTGAAGATATGTTCTGATGGTGGTGAGAGTGGAGCAGGACTGTCTCCATGGCGCAATTGGCTAGCGCGATCGGCTGTTAACCGAAAGATTGGAGTTTCGAGCCTACCCGGTGGTGGTGCGGCACTTTTTTTTCTTTGTGCTGATAGCTTTGAAGATATGTTCTGATGGTGGTGAGAGTGGAGCAGGACAGTCTCCGTGGCGCAATTGGCTAGCGCGATTGGCTGTTAAACGAAAGGTTGGAGGTTCGAACCCACCCGGTGGTGGTGCGGTGCTTTTTTTTCTTTGGGCTGATAGCTTTGAAGATATGTTCTGATGGTGGTGAGAGTGGAGCAGGACTGTCTCCCTGGCGCAATTGGCTAGCGCGATCGGCTGTTAACCGAAAGGTTGGAGGTTCGAGCACACCCGGTGGTGGTGCGGCGCTTTTTTTTCTTTGCGCTGATAGCTTTGAAGATATGTTCTGATGGTGGTGAGGGTTGAGCAAGACTGTCCCCGTGGCGCAATTGGCCAGCGCGATCGGCTGTTAACCGAAAGGTTGGAGGTTCGAGCCCACCCGGTGGTGGTGCGGCGCTTTTTTTGCGCTTGTAGCTTTGCAGATATGTTCTGATGGTGTTGAGAGTGGAGCAAGACTGTCTCTGTGGCGCAATTGGCTAGCGCGATCGGCTGTTAACCGAAAGGTTGGAGGTTCGAGCCCACCTAGTGGTGGTGCGGCGCTTTTTTTTCTTTGCGCTGATAGCTTTAAAGATATGTTCTGATAGTGGTGAGAGTGGAGCAAGACTGTCCCCGTGGCGCAATGGGTTAGCGCGATCGGCTGTTAACCGAAAGGTTGGAGGTTCGAGCCCACCCGAAGGTGGCGCGGCGCTTTTTTTTCTTTGCGCTAATAGCTTTGAAGATATGTTCTGATGGTGGTGAGAGTTGAGCAGGACTGTCTCCATGGCGCAATTGGCTAGCGCGATCGGCTGATAACCGAAAGGTTGGAGTTTCGAGCCCACCCGGTGGTGGTGCGGCGCTTTTTCTTCTTTGGGCTGATAGCTCTGAAGAAATGTTCTGACGGTGGTGAGAGTGGAGCAGGACTGTCTCCGTGGCGCAATTGGCTAGCGCGATCAACTTTTAACCGAAAGGGTGGAGGTTCGAGCCCTCCCCGTGGTGGTGCGGCGCTTTTTTTTCTTTGGGGCGATAGCTCTGAAGAAATGGTCTGACGGTGGTGAGAGTGAAGCACGACTGTCTCTGTGGCGCAATTGGCTAGCGCGATCGGCTGTTAACCGAAAGGTTGTAGGTTCGAGCCCACCCGGTGGTGGTGCGGCGCTTTTTTTCTTTAGGCTGATAGCTCTGAAGAAATGTTCTGACGGTGGTGAGAGTGGAGCAGGACTGTCCCCGTGGCGCCATTGGCTAGCGCGATCGGCTTTTAACCGAAAGGTTGAAGGTTCGAGCCCACCCGGTGGTGGTGCGGCGCTTTTTTTTCTTTGGGCTGATAGCTTTGATTATATGTTCTGATGGTGGTGAGAGTGGAGCAAGACTGTCCCCGTGGCGCAATGGGCAAGCGCGATCGGCTGTTAACCAAAAGGTTGGAATTTCGAGCCCACCCGGTGGTGGTGCTGCGCTTTTTTGCGCTGATAGTTTGAAGATATGTTCTGATGGTGGTGAGAGTGGAGCAAGACTGTCTCCGTGGCGCAATGCGCTAGCGCGATCGGCTGTTAACCGAAAGGTTGGAATTTCGAGCCCTCCCGGGAGTGGTGTGTTGCTTTTTTCTTTGCGGTAATAGCTTTGAAGATATGTTCTGATGGTGGTGAGAGTGCAGCAGGACTGTCTTCGTGGCGCAATCGGCTAGCGCGATCGGCTGTTAACCGAAAGGAGGTTCGAGCCAACCCGGTGGTGTTGCGGCGCTTTTTTTTCTTTGTGGTAATAGCTTTGAAGATATGTTCTGATGGTGGTGAGAGTGGAGCAGGACTGTCTCCATTGCGCAATTGGCTAGCCCGATCGGCTGTTAACCGAAAGGTTGCAGTTTCGAGCCTACCCGGTGGTGGTGCGGCGCTTTTTTCTCTTTGTGCTGATAGCTTTAAGATATGTTCTGATGGTGGTGAGAGTGGAGCAGGACTGTCTCCGTGGCGCAATTGGCTAACGCGATTGGCTGTTAACCGAAAGGTTGGAGGTTCCAGCCCACCCGGTGGTGGTGCGGGGCTTTTTTTCTTTGGGCCGATGGCTTTGAAGATATGTTCTGATGGTGGTGAGAGTGGAGCAGGACTGTCTCCCTGGCGCAATTGGCTGGCTCGATCGGCTGTTAACCGAAAGGTTGGAGGTTCGAGCCCACCCGGTGGTGGTGCGGCGCTTTTTTTTCTGTGCGCTGATAGCTTTGAAGATATGTTCTGATGGTGGTGAGAGTGGAGCAAGACTGTCCCCGTGGCGCAATTGGCTAGCGCGATCGGCTGTTAACCGAAAGGTTGGAGGTTCGAGCCCACCCGGTGGTGGTGCGGCGCTTTTTTTTCTTTGCGCTTGTAGCTTTGAAGATATGTTCTGATGGTGTTGAGAGTGGAGCAAGACTGTCTCTGTGGCGCAATTGGCTAGCGCGATCGGCTGTTAACCGAAAGGTTGGAGGTTCGAGCCCACCCGGTGGTGGTGCGGCGCTTTTTTTTCTTTGCGCTTGTAGCTTTGAAGATATGTTCTGATGGTGGTGAGAGTGGACCAGGACTGTCTCCGTGGCGCAATCGGCTAGCGCGATCGGCTGTTAACTGAAAGGTTGGAGGTTCGAGCCCACCCGGTGGTGGTGCGGCGCTTTTTTTTTCTTTGGGGTGATAGCTCAGAAGAAATGTTTTGACGGTGGTGAGTGTGGAGCAGGACTGTCTCCGTGGCGCAATTGGCTTGCGCGATCGGCTGTTAACCGAAAGGTTGGAGGTTCGAGCCCACCCGATGATGGTGCGGCGCTTTTTTCTCTTTGTGCTGATAGCTTTAAGATATGTTCTGATGGTGGTGAGAGTGGAGCAGGACTGTCTCCGTGGCGCAATTGGTTAACGCGATTGGCTGTTAACCGAAAGGTTGGAGGTTCCAGCCCACCCGGTGGTGGTGCGGTGCTTTTTTTCTTTGGGCCGATAGCTTTGAAGATATGTTCTGATGGTGGTGAGAGTGGAGCAGGACTGTCTCCCTGGCGCAATTGGCTGGCTCGATCGGCTGTTAACCGAAAGGTTGGAGGTTCGAGCCCACCCGGTGGTGGTGCGGCGCTTTTTTTTCTGTGCGCTGATAGCTTTGAAGATATGTTCTGATGGTGGTGAGAGTGGAGCAAGACTGTCCCCGTGGCGCAATTGGCTAGCGTGATCGGCTGTTAACCGAAAGGTTGGAGGTTCGAGCCCACCCGGTGGTGGTGCGGCGCTTTTTTTTCTTTGCGCTTGTAGCTTTGAAGATATGTTCTGATGTTGTTGAGAGTGGAGCAAGACTGTCTCTGTGGCGCAATTGGCTAGCGCGATCGGCTGTTAACCGAAAGGTTGGAGGTTCGAGCCCACCCGGTGGTGGTGCGGCGCTTTTTTTTCTTTGCGCTTGTAGCTTTGAAGATATGTTCTGATGGTGGTGAGAGTGGACCAGGACTGTCTCCGTGGCGCAATCGGCTAGCGCGATCGGCTGTTAACTGAAAGGTTGGAGGTTCGAGCCCACCCGGTGGTGGTGCGGCGCTTTTTTTTCTTTGCGCTGATAGCTTTGAAGATATGTTCTGATGGTGGTGAGGGTGGAGCAAGACTGTCCCTGTGGCGCAATTGGCTAGCGCGATCGGCTGTTAACAGAAAGGTTGGAGGTTCGAGCCCACCCGGTGGTGGTGCGGCGCTTTTTTTTCTTTGCGCTTGTAGCTTTGAAGATATGTTCTGATGGTGTTGAAAGTGGAGCAAGACTGTCTCTGTGGCGCAATTGGCTAGCGCGATCGGCTGTTAACCAAAAGGTTGGAGTTTCGAGCCCACCCGGTGGTGGTGCGGCACTTTTTTTTGCGCTAATAGTTTGAAGATATGTTCTGATGGTGGTGAGAGTGCAGCAGGACTGTCTTCGTGGCGCAATTGGCTTGCGCGATCGGCTGTTAACCGAAAGGTTGGAGGTTCGAGCCCACCCGGTGGTGCTGCGGCTCTTTTTTTTCTTTGGGGTGATAGCTCTGAAGAAATGTTCTGATGGTGGTGAGAGTGGAGCACGACTGTCTCCGTGGGGCAATAGGCTAGCGCGATCGGCGGTTCACCGAAAGGTTGGAGGTTCGAGCCCACCCGGTGGTGGCGCGGCGCTTTTTTCTTTGCGCTAATAGCTTTGAAGATATGTTCTGATGGTGGTGAGAGTGGAGCAGGACTGTCTCCGTGGCGCAAGTGGCTAGCGCGATTGGCTGTTAACCGAAAGGTTGGAGGTTCGAGCCCACCCGGTGGTGGTGCGGTGCTTTTTTTTCTTTGGGCTGATGGCTTTGAAGATATGTTCTGATGGTGGTGAGAGTGGAGCAGGACTGTCTCCATGGCGCAATTGGCTAGCGCGATCGGCTGTTAACCGAAAGGTTGGAGTTTCGAGCCTACCCGGTGGTGGTGCGGTGCTTTTTTTTCTTTGGGGTGATAGCTCTGAAGAAATGTTTTGACGGTGGTGAGTGTGGAGCAGGACTGTCTCCTTGGTGCAATTGGCTTGCGCGATCGGTTGTTAACCGAAAGGTTGGAGGTTCGAGCCCTCCCGATGATGGCGTGGCGCTTTTGTTTCTTTGTTCTGATAGCTTTGAAGATATGTTCTGATGGTGGTGAGAGTGGAGCAGGACTGTCTCCGTGGCGCAATTGGCTAGCGCGATCGGCTGTTAACCGAAAGGTTGGATGTTCGAGCCCACCCGGTGGTGGTGCGGCGCTTTTTTTCTTTGCGCTAATAGCTTTGAAGATATGTTCTGATGGTGTTGAGATTGGAGCAAGGCTGTCTCCGTGGCGCAATGGGCTAGCGCGATCAGCTGTTAACTGAAAGGTTGGAGTTTCGATCCCTCCCAGGAGTGGTGTGTTGCTTTTTTCTTTGTGGTAATAGCTTTGAAGATATGATCTGATGGTGGTGAGAGTGGAGCAGGACTGTCTCCATGGCGCAATTGGCTAGCGCGATCGTCTGTTAACCGAAAGGTTGGAGTTTCGAGCCCACCCGGTGGTGGTGCGGCGTTTTTTTTCTTTGTGCTGATAGCTTTGAAGATATGTTCTGATGGTGTTGAGAGTGGAGCAAGACTGTCTCCGTGGCGCAATTGGCTAGCGCGATCGGCTGTTAACCGAAAGGTTGGAGGTTCGAGCCCACCGGTGGTGGTGCGGCGCTTTTTTTTCTTTGCGCTGATAGCTTTGAAGATATGTTATGATGGTGGTGAGAGTAGAGCAAGACTGTCCCCGTGGCGCATTGGGTTAGCGCGATCGGCTGTTAACCGAAAGGTTGGAGGCTCGAGCCCACCCGGTGGTGGCGCGGCGCTTTTTTTCTTTGCGCTAATAGCTTTGAAGATATGTTCTGATGGTGGTGAGAGTGGAGCAGGACTGTCTCCGTGGCGCAATTGGCTTGCGCGATCGGCTGTTAACCAAAAGGTTGGAGGTTCGAGCCCTCCCAGGAGTGGTGTGTTGCTTTTTTCTTTGTGGTAATAGCTTTGAAGATATGTTCTGATGGTGGTGAGAGTGGAGCAGGACTGTCTCCATGGCGCAATTGGCTAGCGCGATCGGCTGTTAACCGAAAGGTTGGAGTTTCGAGCCTACCCGGTGGTGGTGCGGCCCTTTTTTGTCTTTGTGCTGATGGCTTTGAAGATATGTTCTGATGGTGGTGAGAGTGGAGCAGGACTGTCTCCGTGGCGCAATTGGCTAGCGCGATTGGCTGTTAAACGAAAGGTTGGAGGTTCGAGCCCACCCGGTGGTGGTGCGGTGCTTTTTTTTCTTTGGGCTGATAGCTTTGAAGATATGTTCTGATGGCGGTGAGAGTGGAGCAGGACTGTCTCCCTGGCGCAATTGGCTAGCGCGATCGGCTGTTAACCGAAAGGTTGGAGGTTCGAGCACACCCGGTGGTGGTGCGGCGCTTTTTTTTCTTTGCGCTGATAGCTTTGAAGATATGTTCTGATGGTGGTGAGGGTGGAGTAAGACTGTCCCTGTGGCGCAATTGGCTAGCGCGATCGGCTGTTAACCGAAAGGTTGGAGGTTCGAGCCCACCCGGTGGTGGTGCGGCGCTTTTTTTTCTTTGCGCTTGTAGCTTTGAAGATATGTTCTGATGGTGTTGAAAGTGGAGCAAGACTGTCTCTGTGGCGCAATTGGCTAGCGCGATCGGCTGTTAACCAAAAGGTTGGAGTTTCGAGCCCACCCGGTGGTGGTGCGGCACTTTTTTTGCGCTGATAGTTTGAAGATATGTTCTGATGGTGGTGAGAGTGCAGCAGGACTGTCTTCGTGGCGCAATTGGCTAGCGCGATCGGCTGTTAACCGAAAGGTTGGAGGTTCGAGCCCACCCGGTGGTGCTGCGGCTCTTTTTTTTCTTTGGGGTGATAGCTCTGAAGAAATGTTCTGATGGTGGTGAGAGTGGAGCAGGACTGTCTCCGTGGCGCAATTGCCTTGAGCGATCGGCTGTTAACCGAAAGGTTGGAGGTTCGAGCCCACCCGGTGGTGGCGCGGCGTTTTTTTTTTCTTTGTGTTGATAGCTTTGAAGATATGTACTGATGGTGGTGAGAGTGGAGCAAGACTGTCCCCGTGGCGCAATGGGCTAGCGCGATCGGCTGCTAACCGAAAGGTTGGAGTTTCGAGCCCTCCCGGGAGTGGTGTGCTGCTTTTTTCTTTGCACTAATAGCTTTGAAGATATGTTCTGATGGTGGTGAGAGTGGAGCAGGACTGTCTCCGTGGCGCAATTGGCTAGCGCGATCGGCTGTTAACCGAAAGGTTGGATGTTCGAGCCCACCCGGTGGTGGCGCGGCGCTTTTTTTCTTTGCGCTAATAGCTTTGAAGATATGTTCTGATGGTGGTGAGATTGGAGCAAGGCTGTCTCCGTGGCGCAATGGGCTAGCGCGATCAGCTGTTAACCGAAAGGTTGGAGTTTCGAGCCCTCCCAGGTGTGGTGTGTTGCTTTTTTCTTTGTGGTAATAGCTTTGAAGATATGTTCTGACGGTGGTGAGAGTGGAGCAGGACTGTCTCCATGGCGCAATTGGCTAGCGCGATCGGCTGTTAACCGAAAGGTTGGAGTTTCGAGCCCACCCGGTGGTGGGGCGGCGCTTTTTTCTCTTTGTGCTGATAGCTTTGAAGATATGTTCTGATGGTGGTGAGAGTGGAGCAGGACTGTCTCTGTGGCGCAATTGGCTAACGCGATTGGCTGTTAACCGAAAGGTTGGAGGTTCGAGCCCACCCGGTGGTGGTGCGGCGCTCTTTTTTCTTTGCGCTTGTAGCTTTGAAGATATGTTCTGATGGTGTTGAGAGAGGAGCAAGACTGTCTCCGTGGCGCAATTGGCTAGCGCGATCGGCTGTTAACCGAAAGGTTGGAGGTTCGAGCCCACCCGGTGGTGGTGCGGCGCTTTTTTTTCTTTGCGCTGATAGCTTTGAAGATATGTTCTGATGGTGGTGAGAGTGGAGCAAGACTGTCCCCGTGGCGCATTGGGTTAGCGCGATCGGCTGTTAACCGAAAGGTTGGAGGTTCGAGCCCACCCGGTGGTGGCGCGGCGCTTTTTTTCTTTGCGCTAATAGCTTTGAAGATATGTTCTGATGGTGGTGAGAGTGGAGCAGGACTGTCTCCGTGGCGCAATTGGCTTGCGCGATCGGCTGTTAACCAAAAGGTTGGAGGTTCGAGCCCGCCCAGGAGTGGTGTGTTGCTTTTTTCTTTGTGGTAATAACTTTGAAGATATGTTCTGACGGTGGTGAGAGTGGAGCAGGACTGTAACCATGGCGCAATTGGCTAGCGCGATCGGCTGTTAACCGAAAGATTGGAGTTTCGAGCCTACCCGGTGGTGGTGCGGCACTTTTTTTTCTTTGTGCTGATAGCTTTGAAGATATGTTCTGATGGTGGTGAGAGTAGAGCAGGACAGTCTCCGTGGCGCAATTGGCTAGCGCGATTGGCTGTTAAACGAAAGGTTGGAGGTTCGAACCCACCCGGTGGTGGTGCGGTGCTTTTTTTTCTTTGGGCTGATAGCTTTGAAGATATGTTCTGATGGTGGTGAGGGTTGAGCAAGACTGTCCCCGTGGCGCAATTGGCCAGCGCGATGGGCTGTTAACCGAAAGGTTGGAGGTTCGAGCCCACCCGGTGGCGGTGCGGCGCTTTTTTTTGCGCTTGTAGCTTTGCAGATATGTTCTGATGGTGTTGAGAGTGGAGCAAGACTGTCTCTGTGGCGCAATTGGCTAGCGCGATCGGCTGTTAACCGAAAGGTTGGAGGTTCGAGCCCACCTAGTGGTGGTGCGGCGCTTTTTTTTCTTTGCGCTGATAGCTTTGAAGATATGTTCTGATAGTGGTGAGAGTGGAGCAAGACTGTCTCCGTGGCGCAATGGGTTAGCGCGATCGGCTGTTAACCGAAAGGTTGGAGGTTCGAGCCCACCCGAAGGTGGCGCGGCGCTTTTTTTTCTTTGCGCTAATAGCTTTAAGATATGTTCTGATGGTGGTGAGAGTGGAGCAGGACTGTCTCCGTGGCGCAATTGGTTAACGCGATTGGCTGTTAACCGAAAGGTTGGAGGTTCCAGCCCACCCGGTGGTGGTGCGGTGCTTTTTTTTCTTTGCGCTTGTAGCTTTGAAGATATGTTCTGATGGTGGTGAGAGTGGACCAGGACTGTCTCCGTGGCGCAATAGGCTAGCGCGATCGGCTGTTAACTGAAAGGTTGGAGGTTCGAGCCCACCCGGTGGTGGTGCGGCGCTTTTTTTTCTTTGGGGTGATAGCTCAGAAGAAATGTTTTGACGGTGGTGAGTGTGGAGCAGGACTGTCTCCGTGACGCAATTGGCTTGCGCGATCGGCTGTTAACCGAAAGGTTGGAGGTTCGAGCCCACCCGATGATGGTGCGGCGCTTTTTTCTCTTTGTGCTGATAGCTTTAAGATATGTTCTGATGGTGGTGAGAGTGGAGCAGGACTGTCTCCGTGGCGCAATTGGTTAACGCGATTGGCTGTTAACCGAAAGGTTGGAGGTTCCAGCCCACCCGGTGGTGGTGCGGTGCTTTTTTTCTTTGGGCCGATAGCTTTGAAGATATGTTCTGATGGTGGTGAGAGTGGAGCAGGACTGTCTCCCAGGCGCAATTGGCTGGCTCGATCGGCTGTTAACCGAAAGGTTGGAGGTTCGAGCCCACCCGGTGGTGCTGCGGCTCTTTTTTTTCTTTGGGGTGATAGCTCTGAAGAAATGTTCTGATGGTGGTGAGAGTGGAGCAGGACTGTCTCCGTGGCGCAATTGCCTTGCGCGATCGGCTGTTAACCGAAAGGTTGGAGGTTCGAGCCCACCCGGTGGTGGCGCGGCGTTTTTTTTTTCTTTGTGTTGATAGCTTTGAAGATATGTACTGATGGTGGTGAGAGTGGAGCAAGACTGTCCCCGTGGCGCAATGGGCTAGCGCGATCGGCTGCTAACCGAAAGGTTGGAGTTTCGAGCCCTCCCGGGAGTGGTGTGCTGCTTTTTTCTTTGCACTAATAGCTTTGAAGATATGTTCTGATGGTGGTGAGAGTGGAGCAGGACTGTCTCCGTGGCGCAATTGGCTAGCGCGATCGGCTGTTAACCGAAAGGTTGGATGTTCGAGCCCACCCGGTGGTGGCGCGGCGCTTTTTTTCTTTGCGCTGATAGCTTTGAAGATATGTTCTGATGGTGGTGAGGGTGGAGCAAGACTGTCCCTGTGGCGCAATTGGCTAGCGCGATCGGCTGTTAACCGAAAGGTTGGAGGTTCGAGCCCACCCGGTGGTGGTGCGGCGCTTTTTTTTCTTTGCGCTTGTAGCTTTGAAGATATGTTCTGATGGTGGTGAGAGTGGAGCAGGACTGTCTCCGTGGCGCAATTGGCTAGCGCGATTGGCTGTTAACCGAAAGGTTGGAGGTTCGAGCCCACCCGGTGGTGGTGCGGTGTTTTTTTTCTTTGGGCTGATGGCTTTGAAGATATGTTCTGATGGTGGTGAGAGTGGAGCAAGACTGTCCCCGTGGCGCATTAGGTTAGCGCGATCGGCTGTTAACCGAAAGGTTGGAGGTTCGAGCCCACCAGGTGGTGGCGCGGCGCTTTTTTTCTTTGCGCTAATAGCTTTGAAGATATGTTCTGATGGTGGTGAGAGTGGAGCAGGACTGTCTCCGTGGCGCAAGTGGCTAGCGCGATTGGCTGTTAACCGAAAGGTTGGAGGTTCGAGCCCACCCGGTGGTGGTGCGGTGCTTTTTTTTCTTTGGGCTGATGGCTTTGAAGATATGTTCTGATGGTGGTGAGAGTGGAGCAGGACTGTCTCCGTGGCGCAATTGGCTAGCGCGATCGGCTGTTAACCGAAAGGTTGGATGTTCGAGCCCACCCGGTGGTGGTGCGGCGCTTTTTTTCTTTGCGCTAATAGCTTTGAAGATATTTTCTGATGGTGTTGAGATTGGAGCAAGGCTGTCTCCGTGGCGCA
Source organism: Rhipicephalus microplus (assembly GCF_043290135.1). Lineage (NCBI taxonomy): Eukaryota > Metazoa > Arthropoda > Arachnida > Ixodida > Ixodidae > Rhipicephalus > Rhipicephalus microplus. Next base: position 550,041 of record NW_027464652.1, read on the forward strand.
ATGGGCTAGCGCGATCAGCTGTTAACTGAAAGGTTGGAGTTTCGATCCCTCCCAGGAGTGGTGTGTTGCTTTTTTCTTTGTGGTAATAGCTTTGAAGATATGTTCTGATGGTGGTGAGAGTGGAGCAGGACTGTCTCCATGGCGCAATTGGCTAGCGCGATCGGCTGTTAACCGAAAGGTTGGAGTTTCGAGCCCACCCGGTGGTGGTGCGGCGCTTTTTTCTCTTTGTGCTGATAGCTTTGAAGATATGTTCTGATGGTGGTGAGAGTGGAGCAGGACTGTCTCCGTGGCGCGATTGGCTTGCGCGATCGGCTGTTAACCGAAAGGTTGGAGGTTCGAGCCAACCCGGTGGTGGTGCGGCGTTTTTTTTTCTTTGTGCTGATAGCTTTGAAGATATGTTCTGATGGTGTTGAGAGTGGAGCAAGACTGTCTGCGTGGCGCAATTGGCTAGCGCGATCGGCTGTTAACCGAAAGGTTGGAGGTTCGAGCCCACCCGGTGGTGGTGCGGCGCTTTTTTTTCTTTGCGCTGATAGCTTTGAAGATATGTTATGATGGTGGTGAGAGTAGAGCAAGACTGTCCCCGTGGCGCATTGGGTTAGCGCGATCGGCTGTTAACCGAAAGGTTGGAGGTTCGAGCCCACCCGGTGGTGGCGCGGCGCTTTTTTTCTTTGCGCTAATAGCTTTTTTGATATGTTCTGATGGTGGTGAGAGTGGAGCAGGACTGTCTCCGTGGCGCAATTGGCTTGCGCGATCGGCTGTTAACCAAAAGGTTGGAGGTTCGAGCCCTCCCAGGAGTGGTGTGTTGCTTTTCTCTTTGTGGTAATAGCTTTGAAGATATGTTCTGATGGTGGTGAGAGTGGAGCAGGACTGTCTCCATGGCGCAATTGGCTAGCGCGATCGGCTGTTAACCGAAAGGTTGGAGTTTCGAGCCTACCCGGTGGTGGTGCGGCGCTTTTTTGTCTTTGTGCTGATAGCTTTGAAGATATGTTCTGATGGTGGTGAGAGTGGAGCAGGACTGTCTCCGTGGCGCAATTGGCTAGCGCGATTGGCTGTTAAACGAAAGGTTGGAGGTTCGAGCCCACCCGGTGGTGGTGCGGTGCTTTTTTTTCTTTGGGCTGATAGCTTTGAAGATATGTTCTGATGGCGGTGAGAGTGGAGCAGGACTGTCTCCCTGGCGCAATTGGCTAGCGCGATCGGCTGTTAACCGAAAGGTTCGAGGTTCGAGCACACCCGGTGGTGGTGCGGCGCTTTTTTTTCTTTGCGCTGATAGCTTTGAAGATATGTTCTGATGGTGGTGAGGGTGGAGCAAGACTGTCCCTGTGGCGCAATTGGCTAGCGCGATCGGCTGTTAACCGAAAGGTTGGAGGTTCGAGCCCACCCGGTGGTGGTGCGGCGCTTTTTTTTCTTTGCGCTTGTAGCTTTGAAGATATGTTCTGATGGTGTTGAAAGTGGAGCAAGACTGTCTCTGTGGCGCAATTGGCTAGCGCGATCGGCTGTTAACCGAAAGGTTGGAGGTTCGAGCCCACCCGGTGGTGGTGCGGCGCTTTTTTTTCTTTGCGCTGATAGCTTTGAAGATATGTTATGATGGTGGTGAGAGTAGAGCAAGACTGTCCCCGTGGCGCATTGGGTTAGCGCGATCGGCTGTTAACCGAAAGGTTGGAGGTTCGAGCCCACCCGGTGGTGGCGCGGCGCTTTTTTTCTTTGCGCTAATAGCTTTTTTGATATGTTCTGATGGTGGTGAGAGTGGAGCAGGACTGTCTCCGTGGCGCAATTGGCTTGCGCGATCGGCTGTTAACCAAAAGGTTGGAGGTTCGAGCCCTCCCAGGAGTGGTGTGTTGCTTTTCTCTTTGTGGTAATAGCTTTGAAGATATGTTCTGATGGTGGTGAGAGTGGAGCAGGACTGTCTCCATGGCGCAATTGGCTAGCGCGATCGGCTGTTAACCGAAAGGTTGGAGTTTCGAGCCTACCCGGTGGTGGTGCGGCGCTTTTTTGTCTTTGTGCTGATAGCTTTGAAGATATGTTCTGATGGTGGTGAGAGTGGAGCAGGACTGTCTCCGTGGCGCAATTGGCTAGCGCGATTGGCTGTTAAACGAAAGGTTGGAGGTTCGAGCCCACCCGGTGGTGGTGCGGTGCTTTTTTTTCTTTGGGCTGATAGCTTTGAAGATATGTTCTGATGGCGGTGAGAGTGGAGCAGGACTGTCTCCCTGGCGCAATTGGCTAGCGCGATCGGCTGTTAACCGAAAGGTTCGAGGTTCGAGCACACCCGGTGGTGGTGCGGCGCTTTTTTTTCTTTGCGCTGATAGCTTTGAAGATATGTTCTGATGGTGGTGAGGGTGGAGCAAGACTGTCCCTGTGGCGCAATTGGCTAGCGCGATCGGCTGTTAACCGAAAGGTTGGAGGTTCGAGCCCACCCGGTGGTGGTGCGGCGCTTTTTTTTCTTTGCGCTTGTAGCTTTGAAGATATGTTCTGATGGTGTTGAAAGTGGAGCAAGACTGTCTCTGTGGCGCAATTGGCTAGCGCGATCGGCTGTTAACCAAAAGGTTGGAGTTTCGAGCCCACCCGGTGGTGGTGCGGCACTTTTTTTTGCGCTGATAGTTTGAAGATATGTTCTGATGGTGGTGAGAGTGCAGCAGGACTGTCTTCGTGGCGCAATTGGCTAGCGCGATCGGCTGTTAACCGAAAGGTTGGAGGTTCGAGCCCACCCGGTGGTGCTGCGGCTCTTTTTTTTCTTTGGGGTGATAGCTCTGAAGAAATGTTCTGATGGTGGTGAGAGTGGAGCACGACTGTCTCCGTGGGGCAATAGGCTAGCGCGATCGGCTGTTAACCGAAAGGTTGGAGGTTCGAGCCCACCCGGTGGTGGCGCGGCGCTTTTTTCTTTGCGCTAATAGCTTTGAAGATATGTTCTGATGGTGGTGAGAGTGGAGCAGGACTGTCTCCGTGGCGCAAGTGGCTAGCGCGATTGGCTGTTAACCGAAAGGTTGGAGGTTCGAGCCCACCCGGTGGTGGTGCGGTGCTTTTTTTTCTTTGGGCTGATGGCTTTGAAGATATGTTCTGATGGTGGTGAGAGTGGAGCAGGACTGTCTCCATGGCGCAATTGGCTAGCGCGATCGGCTGTTAACCGAAAGGTTGGAGTTTCGAGCCTACCCGGTGGTGGTGCGGTGCTTTTTTTTCTTTGGGGTGATAGCTCTGAAGAAATGTTTTGACGGTGGTGAGTGTGGAGCAGGACTGTCTCCGTGGTGCAATTGGCTTGCGCGATCGGTTGTTAACCGAAAGGTTGGAGGTTCGAGCCCTCCCGATGATGGCGTGGCGCTTTTGTTTCTTTGTTCTGATAGCTTTGAAGATATGTTCTGATGGTGGTGAGAGTGGAGCAGGACTGTCTCCGTGGCGCAATTGGCTAGCGCGATCGGCTGTTAACCGAAAGGTTGGATGTTCGAGCCCACCCGGTGGTGGTGCGGCGCTTTTTTTCTTTGCGCTAATAGCTTTGAAGATATGTTCTGATGGTGTTGAGATTGGAGCAAGGCTGTCTCCGTGGCGCAATGGGCTAGCGCGATCAGCTGTTAACTGAAAGGTTGGAGTTTCGATCCCTCCCAGGAGTGGTGTGTTGCTTTTTTCTTTGTGGTAATAGCTTTGAAGATATGATCTGATGGTGGTGAGAGTGGAGCAGGACTGTCTCCATGGCGCAATTGGCTAGCGCGATCGGCTGTTAACCGAAAGGTTGGAGTTTCGAGCCCACCCGGTGGTGGTGCGGCGTTTTTTTTCTTTGTGCTGATAGCTTTGAAGATATGTTCTGATGGTGTTGAGAGTGGAGCAAGACTGTCTCCGTGGCGCAATTGGCTAGCGCGATCGGCTGTTAACCGAAAGGTTGGAGGTTCGAGCCCACCGGTGGTGGTGCGGCGCTTTTTTTTCTTTGCGCTGATAGCTTTGAAGATATGTTATGATGGTGGTGAGAGTAGAGCAAGACTGTCCCCGTGGCGCATTGGGTTAGCGCGATCGGCTGTTAACCGAAAGGTTGGAGGTTCGAGCCCACCCGGTGGTGGCGCGGCGCTTTTTTCTTTGCGCTAATAGCTTTGAAGATATGTTCTGATGGTGGTGAGAGTGGAGCAGGACTGTCTCCGTGGCGCAATTGGCTTGCGCGATCGGCTGTTAACCAAAAGGTTGGAGGTTCGAGCCCTCCCAGGAGTGGTGTGTTGCTTTTTTCTTTGTGGTAATAGCTTTGAAGATATGTTCTGATGGTGGTGAGAGTGGAGCAGGACTGTCTCCGTGGCGCAATTGGCTAGCGCGATTGGCTGTTAAACGAAAGGTTGGAGGTTCGAGCCCACCCGGTGGTGGTGCGGTGCTTTTTTTTCTTTGGGCTGATAGCTTTGAAGATATGTTCTGATGGCGGTGAGAGTGGAGCAGGACTGTCTCCCTGGCGCAATTGGCTAGCGCGATCGGCTGTTAACCGAAAGGTTGGAGGTTCGAGCCCACCCGGTGGTGGTGCGGCGCTTTTTTTTCTTTGCGCTTGTAGCTTTGAAGATATGTTCTGATGGTGTTGAAAGTGGAGCAAGACTGTCTCTGTGGCGCAATTGGCTAGCGCGATCGGCTGTTAACCAAAAGGTTGGAGTTTCGAGCCCACCCGGTGGTGGTGCGGCACTTTTTTTGCGCTGATAGTTTGAAGATATGTTCTGATGGTGGTGAGAGTGCAGCAGGACTGTCTTCGTGGCGCAATTGGCTAGCGCGATCGGCTGTTAACCGAAAGGTTGGAGGTTCGAGCCCACCCGGTGGTGCTGCGGCTCTTTTTTTTCTTTGGGGTGATAGCTCTGAAGAAATGTTCTGACGGTGGTGAGAGTGGAGCACGACTGTCTCCGTGGCGCAATTGGCTAGCGCGATTACCTGTTGACCGAAAGGTTGGAGGTTCGAGCCCACCCGGTGGTGGTGCGGTGCTTTTTTTTCTTTGGGCCGATAGCTTTGAAGATATGTTCTGATGGTGGTGAGAGTGGAGCAGGACTGTCTCCGTGGCGCAATTGCCTTGCGCGATCGGCTGTTAACCGAAAGGTTGGAGGTTCGAGCCCACCCGGTGGTGGCGCGGCGTTTTTTTTTCTTTGTGTTGATAGCTTTGAAGATATGTACTGATGGTGGTGAGAGTGGAGCAAGACTGTCCCCGTGGCGCAATGGGCTAGCGCGATCGGCTGCTAACCGAAAGGTTGGAGTTTCGAGCCCTCCCGGGAGTGGTGTGCTGCTTTTTTCTTTGCACTAATAGCTTTGAAGATATGTTCTGATGGTGGTGAGAGTGGAGCAGGACTGTCTCCGTGGCGCAATTGGCTAGCGCGATCGGCTGTTAACCGAAAGGTTGGATGTTCGAGCCCACCCGGTGGTGGTGCGGCGCTTTTTTTCTTTGCGCTAATAGCTTTGAAGATATGTTCTGATGGTGTTGAGATTGGAGCAAGGCTGTCTCCGTGGCGCAATGGGCTAGCGCGATCAGCTGTTAACCGAAAGGTTGGAGTTTCGAGCCCTCCCAGGTGTGGTGTGTTGCTTTTTTCTTTGTGGTAATAGCTTTGAAGATATGTTCTGACGGTGGTGAGAGTGGAGCAGGACTGTCTCCATGGCGCAATTGGCTAGCGCGATCGGCTGTTAACCGAAAGGTTGGAGTTTCGAGCCCACCCGGTGGTGGGGCGGCGCTTTTTTCTCTTTGTGCTGATAGCTTTGAAGATATGTTCTGATGGTGGTGAGAGTGGAGCAGGACTGTCTCTGTGGCGCAATTGGCTAACGCGATTGGCTGTTAACCGAAAGGTTGGAGGTTCGAGCCCACCCGGTGGTGGTGCGGCGCTTTTTTTTCTTTGTGCTTGTAGCTTTGAAGATATGTTCTGATGGTGTTGAGAGAGGAGCAAGACTGTCTCCGTGGCGCAATTGGCTAGCGCGATCGGCTGTTAACCGAAAGGTTGGAGGTTCGAGCCCACCCGGTGGTGGTGCGGCGCTTTTTTTTCTTTGCGCTGATAGCTTTGAAGATATGTTCTGATGGTGGTGAGAGTGGAGCAAGACTGTCCCCGTGGCGCATTGGGTTAGCGCGATCGGCTGTTAACCGAAAGGTTGGAGGTTCGAGCCCACCCGGTGGTGGCGCGGCGCTTTTTTTCTTTGCGCTAATAGCTTTGAAGATATGTTCTGATGGTGGTGAGAGTGGCGCAGGACTGTCTCCGTGGCGCAATTGGCTTGCGCGATCGGCTGTTAACCAAAAGGTTGGAGGTTCGAGCCCGCCCAGGAGTGGTGTGTTGCTTTTTTCTTTGTGGTAATAACTTTGAAGATATGTTCTGATGGTGGTGAGAGTGGAGCAGGACTGTCTCCATGGCGCAATTGGCTAGCGCGATCGGCTGTTAACCGAAAGATTGGAGTTTCGAGCCTACCCGGTGGTGGTGCGGCACTTTTTTTTCTTTGTGCTGATAGCTTTGAAGATATGTTCTGATGGTGGTGAGAGTGGAGCAGGACAGTCTCCGTGGCGCAATTGGCTAGCGCGATTGGCTGTTAAACGAAAGGTTGGAGGTTCGAACCCACCCGGTGGTGGTGCGGTGCTTTTTTTTCTTTGGGCTGATAGCTTTGAAGATATGTTCTGATGGTGGTGAGAGTGGAGCAGGACTGTCTCCCTGGCGCAATTGGCTAGCGCGATCGGCTGTTAACCGAAAGGTTGGAGGTTCGAGCACACCCGGTGGTGGTGCGGCGCTTTTTTTTCTTTGCGCTGATAGCTTTGAAGATATGTTCTGATGGTGGTGAGGGTTGAGCAAGACTGTCCCCGTGGCGCAATTGGCCAGCGCGATCGGCTGTTAACCGAAAGGTTGGAGGTTCGAGCCCACCCGGTGGTGGTGCGGCGCTTTTTTTTGCGCTTGTAGCTTTGCAGATATGTTCTGATGGTGTTGAGAGTGGAGCAAGACTGTCTCTGTGGCGCAATTGGCTAGCGCGATCGGCTGTTAACCGAAAGGTTGGAGGTTCGAGCCCACCTAGTGGTGGTGCGGCGCTTTTTTTTCTTTGCGCTGATAGCTTTAAAGATATGTTCTGATAGTGGTGAGAGTGGAGCAAGACTGTCCCCGTGGCGCAATGGGTTAGCGCGATCGGCTGTTAACCGAAAGGTTGGAGGTTCGAGCCCACCCGAAGGTGGCGCGGCGCTTTTTTTTCTTTGCGCTAATAGCTTTGAAGATATGTTCTGATGGTGGTGAGAGTTGAGCAGGACTGTCTCCATGGCGCAATTGGCTAGCGCGATCGGCTGATAACCGAAAGGTTGGAGTTTCGAGCCCACCCGGTGGTGGTGCGGCGCTTTTTCTTCTTTGGGCTGATAGCTCTGAAGAAATGTTCTGACGGTGGTGAGAGTGGAGCAGGACTGTCTCCGTGGCGCAATTGGCTAGCGCGATCAACTTTTAACCGAAAGGGTGGAGGTTCGAGCCCTCCCCGTGGTGGTGCGGCGCTTTTTTTTCTTTGGGGCGATAGCTCTGAAGAAATGGTCTGACGGTGGTGAGAGTGAAGCACGACTGTCTCTGTGGCGCAATTGGCTAGCGCGATCGGCTGTTAACCGAAAGGTTGTAGGTTCGAGCCCACCCGGTGGTGGTGCGGCGCTTTTTTTCTTTAGGCTGATAGCTCTGAAGAAATGTTCTGACGGTGGTGAGAGTGGAGCAGGACTGTCCCCGTGGCGCCATTGGCTAGCGCGATCGGCTTTTAACCGAAAGGTTGAAGGTTCGAGCCCACCCGGTGGTGGTGCGGCGCTTTTTTTTCTTTGGGCTGATAGCTTTGATTATATGTTCTGATGGTGGTGAGAGTGGAGCAAGACTGTCCCCGTGGCGCAATGGGCAAGCGCGATCGGCTGTTAACCAAAAGGTTGGAATTTCGAGCCCACCCGGTGGTGGTGCTGCGCTTTTTTGCGCTGATAGTTTGAAGATATGTTCTGATGGTGGTGAGAGTGGAGCAAGACTGTCTCCGTGGCGCAATGCGCTAGCGCGATCGGCTGTTAACCGAAAGGTTGGAATTTCGAGCCCTCCCGGGAGTGGTGTGTTGCTTTTTTCTTTGCGGTAATAGCTTTGAAGATATGTTCTGATGGTGGTGAGAGTGCAGCAGGACTGTCTTCGTGGCGCAATCGGCTAGCGCGATCGGCTGTTAACCGAAAGGAGGTTCGAGCCAACCCGGTGGTGTTGCGGCGCTTTTTTTTCTTTGTGGTAATAGCTTTGAAGATATGTTCTGATGGTGGTGAGAGTGGAGCAGGACTGTCTCCATTGCGCAATTGGCTAGCCCGATCGGCTGTTAACCGAAAGGTTGCAGTTTCGAGCCTACCCGGTGGTGGTGCGGCGCTTTTTTCTCTTTGTGCTGATAGCTTTAAGATATGTTCTGATGGTGGTGAGAGTGGAGCAGGACTGTCTCCGTGGCGCAATTGGCTAACGCGATTGGCTGTTAACCGAAAGGTTGGAGGTTCCAGCCCACCCGGTGGTGGTGCGGGGCTTTTTTTCTTTGGGCCGATGGCTTTGAAGATATGTTCTGATGGTGGTGAGAGTGGAGCAGGACTGTCTCCCTGGCGCAATTGGCTGGCTCGATCGGCTGTTAACCGAAAGGTTGGAGGTTCGAGCCCACCCGGTGGTGGTGCGGCGCTTTTTTTTTCTGTGCGCTGATAGCTTTGAAGATATGTTCTGATGGTGGTGAGAGTGGAGCAAGACTGTCCCCGTGGCGCAATTGGCTAGCGCGATCGGCTGTTAACCGAAAGGTTGGAGGTTCGAGCCCACCCGGTGGTGGTGCGGCGCTTTTTTTTCTTTGCGCTTGTAGCTTTGAAGATATGTTCTGATGGTGTTGAGAGTGGAGCAAGACTGTCTCTGTGGCGCAATTGGCTAGCGCGATCGGCTGTTAACCGAAAGGTTGGAGGTTCGAGCCCACCCGGTGGTGGTGCGGCGCTTTTTTTTCTTTGCGCTTGTAGCTTTGAAGATATGTTCTGATGGTGGTGAGAGTGGACCAGGACTGTCTCCGTGGCGCAATCGGCTAGCGCGATCGGCTGTTAACTGAAAGGTTGGAGGTTCGAGCCCACCCGGTGGTGGTGCGGCGCTTTTTTTTTCTTTGGGGTGATAGCTCAGAAGAAATGTTTTGACGGTGGTGAGTGTGGAGCAGGACTGTCTCCGTGGCGCAATTGGCTTGCGCGATCGGCTGTTAACCGAAAGGTTGGAGGTTCGAGCCCACCCGATGATGGTGCGGCGCTTTTTTCTCTTTGTGCTGATAGCTTTAAGATATGTTCTGATGGTGGTGAGAGTGGAGCAGGACTGTCTCCGTGGCGCAATTGGTTAACGCGATTGGCTGTTAACCGAAAGGTTGGAGGTTCCAGCCCACCCGGTGGTGGTGCGGTGCTTTTTTTCTTTGGGCCGATAGCTTTGAAGATATGTTCTGATGGTGGTGAGAGTGGAGCAGGACTGTCTCCCTGGCGCAATTGGCTGGCTCGATCGGCTGTTAACCGAAAGGTTGGAGGTTCGAGCCCACCCGGTGGTGGTGCGGCGCTTTTTTTTCTGTGCGCTGATAGCTTTGAAGATATGTTCTGATGGTGGTGAGAGTGGAGCAAGACTGTCCCCGTGGCGCAATTGGCTAGCGTGATCGGCTGTTAACCGAAAGGTTGGAGGTTCGAGCCCACCCGGTGGTGGTGCGGCGCTTTTTTTTCTTTGCGCTTGTAGCTTTGAAGATATGTTCTGATGTTGTTGAGAGTGGAGCAAGACTGTCTCTGTGGCGCAATTGGCTAGCGCGATCGGCTGTTAACCGAAAGGTTGGAGGTTCGAGCCCACCCGGTGGTGGTGCGGCGCTTTTTTTTTCTTTGCGCTTGTAGCTTTGAAGATATGTTCTGATGGTGGTGAGAGTGGACCAGGACTGTCTCCGTGGCGCAATCGGCTAGCGCGATCGGCTGTTAACTGAAAGGTTGGAGGTTCGAGCCCACCCGGTGGTGGTGCGGCGCTTTTTTTTCTTTGCGCTGATAGCTTTGAAGATATGTTCTGATGGTGGTGAGGGTGGAGCAAGACTGTCCCTGTGGCGCAATTGGCTAGCGCGATCGGCTGTTAACAGAAAGGTTGGAGGTTCGAGCCCACCCGGTGGTGGTGCGGCGCTTTTTTTTCTTTGCGCTTGTAGCTTTGAAGATATGTTCTGATGGTGTTGAAAGTGGAGCAAGACTGTCTCTGTGGCGCAATTGGCTAGCGCGATCGGCTGTTAACCAAAAGGTTGGAGTTTCGAGCCCACCCGGTGGTGGTGCGGCACTTTTTTTTGCGCTAATAGTTTGAAGATATGTTCTGATGGTGGTTAGAGTGCAGCAGGACTGTCTTCGTGGCGCAATTGGCTTGCGCGATCGGCTGTTAACCGAAAGGTTGGAGGTTCGAGCCCACCCGGTGGTGCTGCGGCTCTTTTTTTTCTTTGGGGTGATAGCTCTGAAGAAATGTTCTGATGGTGGTGAGAGTGGAGCACGACTGTCTCCGTGGGGCAATAGGCTAGCGCGATCGGCGGTTCACCGAAAGGTTGGAGGTTCGAGCCCACCCGGTGGTGGCGCGGCGCTTTTTTCTTTGCGCTAATAGCTTTGAAGATATGTTCTGATGGTGGTGAGAGTGGAGCAGGACTGTCTCCGTGGCGCAAGTGGCTAGCGCGATTGGCTGTTAACCGAAAGGTTGGAGGTTCGAGCCCACCCGGTGGTGGTGCGGTGCTTTTTTTTCTTTGGGCTGATGGCTTTGAAGATATGTTCTGATGGTGGTGAGAGTGGAGCAGGACTGTCTCCATGGCGCAATTGGCTAGCGCGATCGGCTGTTAACCGAAAGGTTGGAGTTTCGAGCCTACCCGGTGGTGGTGCGGTGCTTTTTTTTCTTTGGGGTGATAGCTCTGAAGAAATGTTTTGACGGTGGTGAGTGTGGAGCAGGACTGTCTCCTTGGTGCAATTGGCTTGCGCGATCGGTTGTTAACCGAAAGGTTGGAGGTTCGAGCCCTCCCGATGATGGCGTGGCGCTTTTGTTTCTTTGTTCTGATAGCTTTGAAGATATGTTCTGATGGTGGTGAGAGTGGAGCAGGACTGTCTCCGTGGCGCAATTGGCTAGCGCGATCGGCTGTTAACCGAAAGGTTGGATGTTCGAGCCCACCCGGTGGTGGTGCGGCGCTTTTTTTCTTTGCGCTAATAGCTTTGAAGATATGTTCTGATGGTGTTGAGATTGGAGCAAGGCTGTCTCCGTGGCGCAATGGGCTAGCGCGATCAGCTGTTAACTGAAAGGTTGGAGTTTCGATCCCTCCCAGGAGTGGTGTGTTGCTTTTTTCTTTGTGGTAATAGCTTTGAAGATATGATCTGATGGTGGTGAGAGTGGAGCAGGACTGTCTCCATGGCGCAATTGGCTAGCGCGATCGTCTGTTAACCGAAAGGTTGGAGTTTCGAGCCCACCCGGTGGTGGTGCGGCGTTTTTTTTCTTTGTGCTGATAGCTTTGAAGATATGTTCTGATGGTGTTGAGAGTGGAGCAAGACTGTCTCCGTGGCGCAATTGGCTAGCGCGATCGGCTGTTAACCGAAAGGTTGGAGGTTCGAGCCCACCGGTGGTGGTGCGGCGCTTTTTTTTCTTTGCGCTGATAGCTTTGAAGATATGTTATGATGGTGGTGAGAGTAGAGCAAGACTGTCCCCGTGGCGCATTGGGTTAGCGCGATCGGCTGTTAACCGAAAGGTTGGAGGCTCGAGCCCACCCGGTGGTGGCGCGGCGCTTTTTTTCTTTGCGCTAATAGCTTTGAAGATATGTTCTGATGGTGGTGAGAGTGGAGCAGGACTGTCTCCGTGGCGCAATTGGCTTGCGCGATCGGCTGTTAACCAAAAGGTTGGAGGTTCGAGCCCTCCCAGGAGTGGTGTGTTGCTTTTTTCTTTGTGGTAATAGCTTTGAAGATATGTTCTGATGGTGGTGAGAGTGGAGCAGGACTGTCTCCATGGCGCAATTGGCTAGCGCGATCGGCTGTTAACCGAAAGGTTGGAGTTTCGAGCCTACCCGGTGGTGGTGCGGCCCTTTTTTGTCTTTGTGCTGATGGCTTTGAAGATATGTTCTGATGGTGGTGAGAGTGGAGCAGGACTGTCTCCGTGGCGCAATTGGCTAGCGCGATTGGCTGTTAAACGAAAGGTTGGAGGTTCGAGCCCACCCGGTGGTGGTGCGGTGCTTTTTTTTCTTTGGGCTGATAGCTTTGAAGATATGTTCTGATGGCGGTGAGAGTGGAGCAGGACTGTCTCCCTGGCGCAATTGGCTAGCGCGATCGGCTGTTAACCGAAAGGTTGGAGGTTCGAGCACACCCGGTGGTGGTGCGGCGCTTTTTTTTCTTTGCGCTGATAGCTTTGAAGATATGTTCTGATGGTGGTGAGGGTGGAGTAAGACTGTCCCTGTGGCGCAATTGGCTAGCGCGATCGGCTGTTAACCGAAAGGTTGGAGGTTCGAGCCCACCCGGTGGTGGTGCGGCGCTTTTTTTTCTTTGCGCTTGTAGCTTTGAAGATATGTTCTGATGGTGTTGAAAGTGGAGCAAGACTGTCTCTGTGGCGCAATTGGCTAGCGCGATCGGCTGTTAACCAAAAGGTTGGAGTTTCGAGCCCACCCGGTGGTGGTGCGGCACTTTTTTTGCGCTGATAGTTTGAAGATATGTTCTGATGGTGGTGAGAGTGCAGCAGGACTGTCTTCGTGGCGCAATTGGCTAGCGCGATCGGCTGTTAACCGAAAGGTTGGAGGTTCGAGCCCACCCGGTGGTGCTGCGGCTCTTTTTTTTCTTTGGGGTGATAGCTCTGAAGAAATGTTCTGATGGTGGTGAGAGTGGAGCAGGACTGTCTCCGTGGCGCAATTGCCTTGAGCGATCGGCTGTTAACCGAAAGGTTGGAGGTTCGAGCCCACCCGGTGGTGGCGCGGCGTTTTTTTTTTCTTTGTGTTGATAGCTTTGAAGATATGTACTGATGGTGGTGAGAGTGGAGCAAGACTGTCCCCGTGGCGCAATGGGCTAGCGCGATCGGCTGCTAACCGAAAGGTTGGAGTTTCGAGCCCTCCCGGGAGTGGTGTGCTGCTTTTTTCTTTGCACTAATAGCTTTGAAGATATGTTCTGATGGTGGTGAGAGTGGAGCAGGACTGTCTCCGTGGCGCAATTGGCTAGCGCGATCGGCTGTTAACCGAAAGGTTGGATGTTCGAGCCCACCCGGTGGTGGCGCGGCGCTTTTTTTCTTTGCGCTAATAGCTTTGAAGATATGTTCTGATGGTGGTGAGATTGGAGCAAGGCTGTCTCCGTGGCGCAATGGGCTAGCGCGATCAGCTGTTAACCGAAAGGTTGGAGTTTCGAGCCCTCCCAGGTGTGGTGTGTTGCTTTTTTCTTTGTGGTAATAGCTTTGAAGATATGTTCTGACGGTGGTGAGAGTGGAGCAGGACTGTCTCCATGGCGCAATTGGCTAGCGCGATCGGCTGTTAACCGAAAGGTTGGAGTTTCGAGCCCACCCGGTGGTGGGGCGGCGCTTTTTTCTCTTTGTGCTGATAGCTTTGAAGATATGTTCTGATGGTGGTGAGAGTGGAGCAGGACTGTCTCTGTGGCGCAATTGGCTAACGCGATTGGCTGTTAACCGAAAGGTTGGAGGTTCGAGCCCACCCGGTGGTGGTGCGGCGCTCTTTTTTCTTTGCGCTTGTAGCTTTGAAGATATGTTCTGATGGTGTTGAGAGAGGAGCAAGACTGTCTCCGTGGCGCAATTGGCTAGCGCGATCGGCTGTTAACCGAAAGGTTGGAGGTTCGAGCCCACCCGGTGGTGGTGCGGCGCTTTTTTTTCTTTGCGCTGATAGCTTTGAAGATATGTTCTGATGGTGGTGAGAGTGGAGCAAGACTGTCCCCGTGGCGCATTGGGTTAGCGCGATCGGCTGTTAACCGAAAGGTTGGAGGTTCGAGCCCACCCGGTGGTGGCGCGGCGCTTTTTTTCTTTGCGCTAATAGCTTTGAAGATATGTTCTGATGGTGGTGAGAGTGGAGCAGGACTGTCTCCGTGGCGCAATTGGCTTGCGCGATCGGCTGTTAACCAAAAGGTTGGAGGTTCGAGCCCGCCCAGGAGTGGTGTGTTGCTTTTTTCTTTGTGGTAATAACTTTGAAGATATGTTCTGACGGTGGTGAGAGTGGAGCAGGACTGTAACCATGGCGCAATTGGCTAGCGCGATCGGCTGTTAACCGAAAGATTGGAGTTTCGAGCCTACCCGGTGGTGGTGCGGCACTTTTTTTTCTTTGTGCTGATAGCTTTGAAGATATGTTCTGATGGTGGTGAGAGTAGAGCAGGACAGTCTCCGTGGCGCAATTGGCTAGCGCGATTGGCTGTTAAACGAAAGGTTGGAGGTTCGAACCCACCCGGTGGTGGTGCGGTGCTTTTTTTTCTTTGGGCTGATAGCTTTGAAGATATGTTCTGATGGTGGTGAGGGTTGAGCAAGACTGTCCCCGTGGCGCAATTGGCCAGCGCGATGGGCTGTTAACCGAAAGGTTGGAGGTTCGAGCCCACCCGGTGGTGGTGCGGCGCTTTTTTTTGCGCTTGTAGCTTTGCAGATATGTTCTGATGGTGTTGAGAGTGGAGCAAGACTGTCTCTGTGGCGCAATTGGCTAGCGCGATCGGCTGTTAACCGAAAGGTTGGAGGTTCGAGCCCACCTAGTGGTGGTGCGGCGCTTTTTTTTCTTTGCGCTGATAGCTTTGAAGATATGTTCTGATAGTGGTGAGAGTGGAGCAAGACTGTCTCCGTGGCGCAATGGGTTAGCGCGATCGGCTGTTAACCGAAAGGTTGGAGGTTCGAGCCCACCCGAAGGTGGCGCGGCGCTTTTTTTTCTTTGCGCTAATAGCTTTAAGATATGTTCTGATGGTGGTGAGAGTGGAGCAGGACTGTCTCCGTGGCGCAATTGGTTAACGCGATTGGCTGTTAACCGAAAGGTTGGAGGTTCCAGCCCACCCGGTGGTGGTGCGGTGCTTTTTTTTCTTTGCGCTTGTAGCTTTGAAGATATGTTCTGATGGTGGTGAGAGTGGACCAGGACTGTCTCCGTGGCGCAATAGGCTAGCGCGATCGGCTGTTAACTGAAAGGTTGGAGGTTCGAGCCCACCCGGTGGTGGTGCGGCGCTTTTTTTTCTTTGGGGTGATAGCTCAGAAGAAATGTTTTGACGGTGGTGAGTGTGGAGCAGGACTGTCTCCGTGACGCAATTGGCTTGCGCGATCGGCTGTTAACCGAAAGGTTGGAGGTTCGAGCCCACCCGATGATGGTGCGGCGCTTTTTTCTCTTTGTGCTGATAGCTTTAAGATATGTTCTGATGGTGGTGAGAGTGGAGCAGGACTGTCTCCGTGGCGCAATTGGTTAACGCGATTGGCTGTTAACCGAAAGGTTGGAGGTTCCAGCCCACCCGGTGGTGGTGCGGTGCTTTTTTTCTTTGGGCCGATAGCTTTGAAGATATGTTCTGATGGTGGTGAGAGTGGAGCAGGACTGTCTCCCAGGCGCAATTGGCTGGCTCGATCGGCTGTTAACCGAAAGGTTGGAGGTTCGAGCCCACCCGGTGGTGCTGCGGCTCTTTTTTTTCTTTGGGGTGATAGCTCTGAAGAAATGTTCTGATGGTGGTGAGAGTGGAGCAGGACTGTCTCCGTGGCGCAATTGCCTTGCGCGATCGGCTGTTAACCGAAAGGTTGGAGGTTCGAGCCCACCCGGTGGTGGCGCGGCGTTTTTTTTTTCTTTGTGTTGATAGCTTTGAAGATATGTACTGATGGTGGTGAGAGTGGAGCAAGACTGTCCCCGTGGCGCAATGGGCTAGCGCGATCGGCTGCTAACCGAAAGGTTGGAGTTTCGAGCCCTCCCGGGAGTGGTGTGCTGCTTTTTTCTTTGCACTAATAGCTTTGAAGATATGTTCTGATGGTGGTGAGAGTGGAGCAGGACTGTCTCCGTGGCGCAATTGGCTAGCGCGATCGGCTGTTAACCGAAAGGTTGGATGTTCGAGCCCACCCGGTGGTGGCGCGGCGCTTTTTTTCTTTGCGCTGATAGCTTTGAAGATATGTTCTGATGGTGGTGAGGGTGGAGCAAGACTGTCCCTGTGGCGCAATTGGCTAGCGCGATCGGCTGTTAACCGAAAGGTTGGAGGTTCGAGCCCACCCGGTGGTGGTGCGGCGCTTTTTTTTCTTTGCGCTTGTAGCTTTGAAGATATGTTCTGATGGTGTTGAAAGTGGAGCAAGACTGTCTCTGTGGCGCAATTGGCTAGCGCGATCGGCTGTTAACCAAAAGGTTGGAGTTTCGAGCCCACGCGGTGGTGGTGCGGCACTTTTTTTTGCGCTGATAGGTTGAAGATATGTTCTGATGGTGGTGAGAGTGCAGCAGGACTGTCTTCGTGGCGCAATTGGCTAGCGCGATCGGCTGTTAACCGAAAGGTTGGAGGTTCGAGCCCACCCGGTGGTGCTGCGGCTCTTTTTTTTCTTTGGGGTGATAGCTCTGAAGAAATGTTCTGATGGTGGTGAGAGTGGAGCACGACTGTCTCCGTGGGGCAATAGGCTAGCGCGATCGGCTGTTAACCGAAAGGTTGGAGGTTCGAGCCCACCCGGTGGTGGCGCGGCACTTTTTTCTTTGCGCTAATAGCTTTGAAGATATGTTCTGATGGTGGTGAGAGTGGAGCAGGACTGTCTCCGTGGCGCAAGTGGCTAGCGCGATTGGCTGTTAACCGAAAGGTTGGAGGTTCGAGCCCACCCGGTGGTGGTGCGGTGCTTTTTTTTCTTTGGGCTGATGGCTTTGAAGATATGTTCTGATGGTGGTGAGAGTGGAGCAGGACTGTCTCCATGGCGCAATTGGCTAGCGTGATCGGCTGTTAACCGAAAGGTTGGAGTTTCGAGCCTACCCGGTGGTGGTGCGGTGCTTTTTTTTCTTTGGGGTGATAGCTCTGAAGAAATGTTTTGACGGTGGTGAGTGTGGAGCAGGACTGTCTCCGTGGTGCAATTGGCTTGCGCGATCGGTTGTTAACCGAAAGGTTGGAGGTTCGAGCCCTCCCGATGATGGCGTGGCGCTTTTGTTTCTTTGTTCTGATAGCTTTGAAGATATGTTCTGATGGTGGTGAGAGTGGAGCAGGACTGTCTCCGTGGCGCAATTGGCTAGCGCGATCGGCTGTTAACCGAAAGGTTGGATGTTCGAGCCCACCCGGTGGTGGTGCGGCGCTTTTTTTCTTTGCGCTAATAGCTTTGAAGATATGTTCTGATGGTGTTGAGATGGGAGCAAGGCTGTCTCCGTGGCGCAATGGGCTAGCGCGATCAGCTGTTAACTGAAAGGTTGGAGTTTCGATCCCTCCCAGGAGTGGTGTGTTGCTTTTTTCTTTGTGGTAATAGCTTTGAAGATATGATCTGATGGTGGTGAGAGTGGAGCAGGACTGTCTCCATGGCGCAATTGGCTAGCGCGATCGGCTGTTAACCGAAAGGTTGGAGTTTCGAGCCCACCCGGTGGTGGTGCGGCGTTTTTTTTCTTTGTGCTGATAGCTTTGAAGATATGTTCTGATGGTGTTGAGAGTGGAGCAAGACTGTCTCCGTGGCGCAATTGGCTAGCGCGATCGGCTGTTAACCGAAAGGTTGGAGGTTCGAGCCCACCGGTGGTGGTGCGGCGCTTTTTTTTCTTTGCGCTGATAGCTTTGAAGATATGTTATGATGGTGGTGAGAGTAGAGCAAGACTGTCCCCGTGGCGCATTGGGTTAGCGCGATCGGCTGTTAACCGAAAGGTTGGAGGTTCGAGCCCACCCGGTGGTGGCGCGGCGCTTTTTTTCTTTGCGCTAATAGCTTTGAAGATATGTTCTGATGGTGGTGAGAGTGGAGCAGGACTGTCTCCGTGGCGCAATTGGCTTGCGCGATCGGCTGTTAACCAAAAGGTTGGAGGTTCGAGCCCTCCCAGGAGTGGTGTGTTGCTTTTTTCTTTGTGGTAATAGCTTTGAAGATATGTTCTGATGGTGGTGAGAGTGGAGCAGGACTGTCTCCATGGCGCAATTGGCTAGCGCGATCGGCTGTTAACCGAAAGGTTGGAGTTTCGAGCCTACCCGGTGGTGGTGCGGCCCTTTTTTGTCTTTGTGCTGATTGCTTTGAAGATATGTTCTGATGGTGGTGAGAGTGGAGCAGGACTGTCTCCGTGGCGCAATTGGCTAGCGCGATTGGCTGTTAAACGAAAGGTTGGAGGTTCGAGCCCACCCGGTGGTGGTGCGGTGCTTTTTTTTCTTTGGGCTGATAGCTTTGAAGATATGTTCTGATGGCGGTGAGAGTGGAGCAGGACTGTCTCCCTGGCGCAATTGGCTAGCGCGATCGGCTGTTAACCGAAAGGTTGGAGGTTCGAACACACCCGGTGGTGGTGCGGCGCTTTTTTTTCTTTGCGCTGATAGCTTTGAAGATATGTTCTGATGGTGGTGAGGGTGGAGTAAGACTGTCCCTGTGGCGCAATTGGCTAGCGCGATCGGCTGTTAACCGAAAGGTTGGAGGTTCGAGCCCACCCAGTGGTGGTGCGGCGCTTTTTTTTCTTTGCGCTTGTAGCTTTGAAGATATGTTCTGATGGTGTTGAAAGTGGAGCAAGACTGTCTCTGTGGCGCAATTGGCTAGCGCGATCGGCTGTTAACCAAAAGGTTGGAGTTTCGAGCCCACCCGGTGGTGGTGCGGCACTTTTTTTGCGCTGATAGTTTGAAGATATGTTCTGATGGTGGTGAGAGTGCAGCAGGACTGTCTTCGTGGCGCAATTGGCTAGCGCGATCGGCTGTTAACCGAAAGGTTGGAGGTTCGAGCCCACCCGGTGGTGCTGCGGCTCTTTTTTTTCTTTGGGGTGATAGCTCTGAAGAAATGTTCTGACGGTGGTGAGAGTGGAGCACGACTGTCTCCGTGGCGCAATTGGCTAGCGCGATTACCTGTTGACCGAAAGGTTGGAGGTTCGAGCCCACCCGGTGGTGGTGCGGTGCTTTTTTTTCTTTGGGCCGATAGCTTTGAAGATATGTTCTGATGGTGGTGAGAGTGGAGCAGGACTGTCTCCGTGGCGCAATTGCCTTGCGCGATCGGCTGTTAACCGAAAGGTTGGAGGTTCGAGCCCACCCGGTGGTGGCGCGGCGTTTTTTTTTCTTTGTGTTGATAGCTTTGAAGATATGTACTGATGGTGGTGAGAGTGGAGCAAGACTGTCCCCGTGGCGCAATGGGCTAGCGCGATCGGCTGCTAACCGAAAGGTTGGAGTTTCGAGCCCTCCCGGGAGTGGTGTGCTGCTTTTTTCTTTGCACTAATAGCTTTGAAGATATGTTCTGATGGTGGTGAGAGTGGAGCAGGACTGTCTCCGTGGCGCAATTGGCTAGCGCGATCGGCTGTTAACCGAAAGGTTGGATGTTCGAGCCCACCCGGTGGTGGCGCGGCGCTTTTTTTCTTTGCGCTAATAGCTTTGAAGATATGTTCTGATGGTGGTGAGATTGGAGCAAGGCTGTCTCCGTGGCGCAATGGGCTAGCGCGATCAGCTGTTAACCGAAAGGTTGGAGTTTCGAGCCCTCCCAGGTGTGGTGTGTTGCTTTTTTCTTTGTGGTAATAGCTTTGAAGATATGTTCTGACGGTGGTGAGAGTGGAGCAGGACTGTCTCCATGGCGCAATTGGCTAGCGCGATCGGCTGTTAACCGAAAGGTTGGAGTTTCGAGCCCACCCGGTGGTGGGGCGGCGCTTTTTTCTCTTTGTGCTGATAGCTTTGAAGATATGTTCTGATGGTGGTGAGAGTGGAGCAGGACTGTCTCTGTGGCGCAATTGGCTAACGCGATTGGCTGTTAACCGAAAGGTTGGAGGTTCGAGCCCACCCGGTGGTGGTGCGGCGCTCTTTTTTCTTTGCGCTTGTAGCTTTGAAGATATGTTCTGATGGTGTTGAGAGAGGAGCAAGACTGTCTCCGTGGCGCAATTGGCTAGCGCGATCGGCTGTTAACCGAAAGGTTGGAGGTTCGAGCCCACCCGGTGGTGGTGCGGCGCTTTTTTTTCTTTGCGCTGATAGCTTTGAAGATATGTTCTGATGGTGGTGAGAGTGGAGCAAGACTGTCCCCGTGGCGCATTGGGTTAGCGCGATCGGCTGTTAACCGAAAGGTTGGAGGTTCGAGCCCACCCGGTGGTGGCGCGGCGCTTTTTTTCTTTGCGCTAATAGCTTTGAAGATATGTTCTGATGGTGGTGAGAGTGGAGCAGGACTGTCTCCGTGGCGCAATTGGCTTGCACGATCGGCTGTTAACCAAAAGGTTGGAGGTTCGAGCCCGCCCAGGAGTGGTGTGTTGCTTTTTTCTTTGTGGTAATAACTTTGAAGATATGTTCTGATGGTGGTGAGAGTGGAGCAGGACTGTCTCCATGGCGCAATTGGCTAGCGCGATCGGCTGTTAACCGAAAGATTGGAGTTTCGAGCCTACCCGGTGGTGGTGCGGCACTTTTTTTTCTTTGTGCTGATAGCTTTGAAGATATGTTCTGATGGTGGTGAGAGTGGAGCAGGACAGTCTCCGTGGCGCAATTGGCTAGCGCGATTGGCTGTTAAACGAAAGGTTGGAGGTTCGAACCCACCCGGTGGTGGTGCGGTGCTTTTTTTTCTTTGGGCTGATAGCTTTGAAGATATGTTCTGATGGTGGTGAGAGTGGAGCAGGACTGTCTCCCTGGCGCAATTGGCTAGCGCGATCGGCTGTTAACCGAAAGGTTGGAGGTTCGAGCACACCCGGTGGTGGTGCGGCGCTTTTTTTTCTTTGCGCTGATAGCTTTGAAGATATGTTCTGATGGTGGTGAGGGTTGAGCAAGACTGTCCCCGTGGCGCAATTGGCCAGCGCGATCGGCTGTTAACCGAAAGGTTGGAGGTTCGAGCCCACCCGGTGGTGGTGCGGCGCTTTTTTTTGCGCTTGTAGCTTTGCAGATATGTTCTGATGGTGTTGAGAGTGGAGCAAGACTGTCTCTGTGGCGCAATTGGCTAGCGCGATCGGCTGTTAACCGAAAGGTTGGAGGTTCGAGCCCACCTAGTGGTGGTGCGGCGCTTTTTTTTCTTTGCGCTGATAGCTTTGAAGATATGTTCTGATAGTGGTGAGAGTGGAGCAAGACTGTCCCCGTGGCGCAATGGGTTAGCGCGATCGGCTGTTAACCGAAAGGTTGGAGGTTCGAGCCCACCCGAAGGTGGCGCGGCGCTTTTTTTTCTTTGCGCTAATAGCTTTGAAGATATGTTCTGATGGTGGTGAAAGTTGAGCAGGACTGTCTCCATGGCGCAATTGGCTAGCGCGATCGGCTGATAACCGAAAGGTTGGAGTTTCGAGCCCACCCGGTGGTGGTGCGGCGCTTTTTCTTCTTTGGGCTGATAGCTCTGAAGAAATGTTCTGACGGTGGTGAGAGTGGAGCAGGACTGTCTCCGTGGCGCAATTGGCTAGCGCGATCAACTTTTAACCGAAAGGGTGGAGGTTCGAGCCCACCCCGTGGTGGTGCGGCGCTTTTTTTTCTTTGGGGCGATAGCTCTGAAGAAATGGTCTGACGGTGATGAGAGTGCAGCAGGACTGTCTTCGTGGCGCAATCGGCTAGCGCGATCGGCTGTTAACCGAAAGGTTGGAGGTTCGAGCCAACCCGGTGGTGTTGCGGCGCTTTTTTTTCTTTGTGGTAATAGCTTTGAAGATATGTTCTGATGGTGGTGAGAGTGGAGCAGGACTGTCTCCATGGCGCAATTGGCTAGCCCGATCGGCTGTTAACCGAAAGGTTGCAGTTTCGAGCCCACCCGGTGGTGGTGCGGCGCTTTTTTCTCTTTGTGCTGATAGCTTTAAGATATGTTCTGATGGTGGTGAGAGTGGAGCAGGACTGTCTCCGTGGCGCAATTGGCTAACGCGATTGGCTGTTAACCGAAAGGTTGGAGGTTCCAGCCCACCCGGTGGTGGTGCGGTGCTTTTTTTCTTTGGGCCGATGGCTTTGAAGATATGTTCTGATGGTGGTGAGAGTGGAGCAGGACTGTCTCCCTGGCGCAATTGGCTGGCTCGATCGGCTGTTAACCGAAAGGTTGGAGGTTCGAGCCCACCCGGTGGTGGTGCGGCGCTTTTTTTTCTGTGCGCTGATAGCTTTGAAGATATGTTCTGATGGTGGTGAGAGTGGAGCAAGACTGTCCCCGTGGCGCAATTGGCTAGCGCGATCGGCTGTTAACCGAAAGGTTGGAGGTTCGAGCCCACCCGGTGGTGGTGCGGCGCTTTTTTTTCTTTGCGCTTGTAGCTTTGAAGATATGTTCTGATGGTGTTGAGAGTGGAGCAAGACTGTCTCTGTGGCGCAATTGGCTAGCGCGATCGGCTGTTAACCGAAAGGTTGGAGGTTCGAGCCCACCCGGTGGTGGTGCGGCGCTTTTTTTTCTTTGCGCTTGTAGCTTTGAAGATATGTTCTGATGGTGGTGAGAGTGGACCAGGACTGTCTCCGTGGCGCAATCGGCTAGCGCGATCGGCTGTTAACTGAAAGGTTGGAGGTTCGAGCCCACCCGGTGGTGGTGCGGCGCTTTTTTTTCTTTGGGGTGATAGCTCAGAAGAAATGTTTTGACGGTGGTGAGTGTGGAGCAGGACTGTCTCCGTGGCGCAATTGGCTTGCGCGATCGGCTGTTAACCGAAAGGTTGGAGGTTCGAGCCCACCCGATGATGGTGCGGCGCTTTTTTCTCTTTGTGCTGATAGCTTTAAGATATGTTCTGATGGTGGTGAGAGTGGAGCAGGACTGTCTCCGTGGCGCAATTGGCTAACGCGATTGGCTGTTAACCGAAAGGTTGGAGGTTCCAGCCCACCCGGTGGTGGTGCGGTGCTTTTTTTCTTTGGGCCGATAGCTTTGAAGATATGTTCTGATGGTGGTGAGAGTGGAGCAGGACTGTCTCCCTGGCGCAATTGGCTGGCTCGATCGGCTGTTAACCGAAAGGTTGGAGGTTCAAGCCCACCCGGTGGTGGTGCGGCGCTTTTTTTTCTGTGCGCTGATAGCTTTGAAGATATGTTCTGATGGTGGTGAGAGTGGAGCAAGACTGTCCCCGTGGCGCAATTGGCTAGCGTGATCGGCTGTTAACCGAAAGGTTGGAGGTTCGAGCCCACCCGGTGGTGGTGCGGCGCTTTTTTTTCTTTGCGCTTGTAGCTTTGAAGATATGTTCTGATGGTGTTGAGAGTGGAGCAAGACTGTCTCTGTGGCGCAATTGGCTAGCGCGATCGGCTGTTAACCGAAAGGTTGGAGGTTCGAGCCCACCCGGTGGTGGTGCGGCGCTTTTTTTTCTTTGCGCTTGTAGCTTTGAAGATATGTTCTGATGGTGGTGAGAGTGGACCAGGACTGTCTCCGTGGCGCAATCGGCTAGCGCGATCGGCTGTTAACTGAAAGGTTGGAGGTTCGAGCCCACCCGGTGGTGTTGCGGCGCTTTTTTTTCTTTGGGGTGATAGCTCAGAAGAAATGTTTTGACGGTGGTGAGTGTGGAGCAGGACTGTCTCCGTGGCGCAATTGGCTTGCGCGATCGGCTGTTAACCGAAAGGTTGGAGGTTCGAGCCCACCCGATGATGGTGTGGCGCTTTTTTTTCTTTGTGCTGATAGCTTTGAAGATATGTTCTGATGGTGGTGAGAGTGAAGCAGGGCTGTCTCCGTGGCGCAATCGGCTAGCGCGATTAGCTGATAACCGAAAGGCTGGAAGTTCGAGCCCACCCGGTGGTGGTGCGGTGCTTTTTTTCTTTACGCTGATAGCTTTGAAGATATGTTCTGATGGTGGTGAGAGTGGAGCAGGACTGTCTCCGTGGCGCAATTGGCTTGCACAATCGGCTGTTAACCGAAAGGTTGGAGGTTCGAGCCCACCCGGTGGTGGTGCGGCGCTTTTTTTCTTTGCGCTGATAGCTTTGTAGATATGTTCTGATAGTGGTGAGAGTGGAGCAAGACTGTCCCCGTGGCGCAATGGGTTAGCGCGATCGGCTGTTAACCGAAAGGTTGGAGGTTCGAGCCCACCCGAAGGTGGGGCGGCGCTTTTTTTCTTTGCGCTAATAGCTTTGAAGATATGTTCTGATGGTGGTGAGAGTGAAGCAGAACTGTCTCCCTGGCGCAATTGGCTAGCGCGATCGGCTGTTAACCGAAAGGTTGGAGTTTCGAGCCCACCCGGTGGTGGTGCGGCGCTTTTTTCTCTTTGTGCTGATAGCTTTGAAGATATGTTCTGATGGTGGTGAGAGTGGAGCAGGACTGTCTTTGTGGCGCTATTGGCTAACGCGATTGGCTGTTAACAGAAAGGTTGGAGGTACGAGCCCACCCGGAGGTGGTGTGGCGCTTTTTCTTCTTTGCGCTTGTAGCTTTGAAGATATGTTCTGATGGTGTTGAGCGTGGAGCAAGACTGTCTCCGTGGCGCAATTGGCTAGCGCGATCGGCTGTTAACCGAAAGGTTGGAGGTTCGAGCCCACCCGGTGGTGGTGCGGCGCTATTTTTCTTTGCGCTGATAGCTTTGAAGATATGTTCTGATGGTGGTGAGAGTGGAGCAAGACTGTCCCCGTGGCGCATTGGGTTAGCGCGATCGGCTGTTAACCGAAAGGTTGGAGGTTCGAGCCCACCCGGTGGTGGCGCGGCGCTTTTTTTCTTTGCGCTAATAGCTTTGAAGATATGTTCTGATGGTGGTGAGAGTGGACCAGGACTGTCTCCGTGGCGCAATCGGCTAGCGCGATCGGCTGTTAACTGAAAGGTTGGAGGTTCGAGCCCACCCGGTGGTGGTGCGGCGCTTTTTTTTCTTTGGGGTGATAGCTCAGAAGAAATGTTTTGACGGTGGTGAGTGTGGAGCAGGACTGTCTCCGTGGCGCAATTGGCTTGCGCGATCGGCTGTTAACCGAAAGGTTGGAGGTTCGAGCCCACCCGATGATGGTGTGGCGCTTTTTTTTCTTTGTGCTGATAGCTTTGAAGATATGTTCTGATGGTGGTGAGAGTGAAGCAGGGCTGTCTCCGTGGCGCAATCGGCTAGCGCGATTAGCTGATAACCGAAAGGCTGGAAGTTCGAGCCCACCCGGTGGTGGTGCGGTGCTTTTTTTCTTTACGCTGATAGCTTTGAAGATATGTTCTGATGGTGGTGAGAGTGGAGCAGGACTGTCTCCGTGGCGCAATTGGCTTGCACAATCGGCTGTTAACCGAAAGGTTGGAGGTTCGAGCCCACCCGGTGGTGGTGCGGCGCTTTTTTTCTTTGCGCTGATAGCTTTGTAGATATGTTCTGATAGTGGTGAGAGTGGAGCAAGACTGTCCCCGTGGCGCAATGGGTTAGCGCGATCGGCTGTTAACCGAAAGGTTGGAGGTTCGAGCCCACCCGAAGGTGGGGCGGCGCTTTTTTTCTTTGCGCTAATAGCTTTGAAGATATGTTCTGATGGTGGTGAGAGTGAAGCAGAACTGTCTCCCTGGCGCAATTGGCTAGCGCGATCGGCTGTTAACCGAAAGGTTGGAGTTTCGAGCCCACCCGGTGGTGGTGCGGCGCTTTTTTCTCTTTGTGCTGATAGCTTTGAAGATATGTTCTGATGGTGGTGAGAGTGGAGCAGGACTGTCTTTGTGGCGCTATTGGCTAACGCGATTGGCTGTTAACAGAAAGGTTGGAGGTACGAGCCCACCCGGAGGTGGTGTGGCGCTTTTTCTTCTTTGCGCTTGTAGCTTTGAAGATATGTTCTGATGGTGTTGAGCGTGGAGCAAGACTGTCTCCGTGGCGCAATTGGCTAGCGCGATCGGCTGTTAACCGAAAGGTTGGAGGTTCGAGCCCACCCGGTGGTGGTGCGGCGCTATTTTTCTTTGCGCTGATAGCTTTGAAGATATGTTCTGATGGTGGTGAGAGTGGAGCAAGACTGTCCCCGTGGCGCATTGGGTTAGCGCGATCGGCTGTTAACCGAAAGGTTGGAGGTTCCAGCCCACCCGGTGGTGGTGCGGTGCTTTTTTTCTTTGGGCCGATGGCTTTGAAGATATGTTCTGATGGTGGTGAGAGTGGAGCAGGACTGTCTCCCTGGCGCAATTGGCTGGCTCGATCGGCTGTTAACCGAAAGGTTGGAGGTTCGAGCCCACCCGGTGGTGGTGCGGCGCTTTTTTTTCTGTGCGCTGATAGCTTTGAAGATATGTTCTGATGGTGGTGAGAGTGGAGCAAGACTGTCCCCGTGGCGCAATTGGCTAGCGCGATCGGCTGTTAACCGAAAGGTTGGAGGTTCGAGCCCACCCGGTGGTGGTGCGGCGCTTTTTTTTCTTTGCGCTTGTAGCTTTGAAGATATGTTCTGATGGTGTTGAGAGTGGAGCAAGACTGTCTCTGTGGCGCAATTGGCTAGCGCGATCGGCTGTTAACCGAAAGGTTGGAGGTTCGAGCCCACCCGGTGGTGGTGCGGCGCTTTTTTTTCTTTGCGCTTGTAGCTTTGAAGATATGTTCTGATGGTGGTGAGAGTGGACCAGGACTGTCTCCGTGGCGCAATCGGCTAGCGCGATCGGCTGTTAACTGAAAGGTTGGAGGTTCGAGCCCACCCGGTGGTGGTGCGGCGCTTTTTTTTCTTTGGGGTGATAGCTCAGAAGAAATGTTTTGACGGTGGTGAGTGTGGAGCAGGACTGTCTCCGTGGCGCAATTGGCTTGCGCGATCGGCTGTTAACCGAAAGGTTGGAGGTTCGAGCCCACCCGATGATGGTGCGGCGCTTTTTTCTCTTTGTGCTGATAGCTTTAAGATATGTTCTGATGGTGGTGAGAGTGGAGCAGGACTGTCTCCGTGGCGCAATTGGCTAACGCGATTGGCTGTTAACCGAAAGGTTGGAGGTTCCAGCCCACCCGGTGGTGGTGCGGTGCTTTTTTTCTTTGGGCCGATAGCTTTGAAGATATGTTCTGATGGTGGTGAGAGTGGAGCAGGACTGTCTCCCTGGCGCAATTGGCTGGCTCGATCGGCTGTTAACCGAAAGGTTGGAGGTTCAAGCCCACCCGGTGGTGGTGCGGCGCTTTTTTTTCTGTGCGCTGATAGCTTTGAAGATATGTTCTGATGGTGGTGAGAGTGGAGCAAGACTGTCCCCGTGGCGCAATTGGCTAGCGTGATCGGCTGTTAACCGAAAGGTTGGAGGTTCGAGCCCACCCGGTGGTGGTGCGGCGCTTTTTTTTCTTTGCGCTTGTAGCTTTGAAGATATGTTCTGATGGTGTTGAGAGTGGAGCAAGACTGTCTCTGTGGCGCAATTGGCTAGCGCGATCGGCTGTTAACCGAAAGGTTGGAGGTTCGAGCCCACCCGGTGGTGGTGCGGCGCTTTTTTTTCTTTGCGCTTGTAGCTTTGAAGATATGTTCTGATGGTGGTGAGAGTGGACCAGGACTGTCTCCGTGGCGCAATCGGCTAGCGCGATCGGCTGTTAACTGAAAGGTTGGAGGTTCGAGCCCACCCGGTGGTGGTGCGGCGCTTTTTTTTCTTTGGGGTGATAGCTCAGAAGAAATGTTTTGACGGTGGTGAGTGTGGAGCAGGACTGTCTCCGTGGCGCAATTGGCTTGCGCGATCGGCTGTTAACCGAAAGGTTGGAGGTTCGAGCCCACCCGATGATGGTGTGGCGCTTTTTTTTCTTTGTGCTGATAGCTTTGAAGATATGTTCTGATGGTGGTGAGAGTGAAGCAGGGCTGTCTCCGTGGCGCAATCGGCTAGCGCGATTAGCTGATAACCGAAAGGCTGGAAGTTCGAGCCCACCCGGTGGTGGTGCGGTGCTTTTTTTCTTTACGCTGATAGCTTTGAAGATATGTTCTGATGGTGGTGAGAGTGGAGCAGGACTGTCTCCGTGGCGCAATTGGCTTGCACAATCGGCTGTTAACCGAAAGGTTGGAGGTTCGAGCCCACCCGGTGGTGGTGCGGCGCTTTTTTTCTTTGCGCTGATAGCTTTGTAGATATGTTCTGATAGTGGTGAGAGTGGAGCAAGACTGTCCCCGTGGCGCAATGGGTTAGCGCGATCGGCTGTTAACCGAAAGGTTGGAGGTTCGAGCCCACCCGAAGGTGGGGCGGCGCTTTTTTTCTTTGCGCTAATAGCTTTGAAGATATGTTCTGATGGTGGTGAGAGTGAAGCAGAACTGTCTCCCTGGCGCAATTGGCTAGCGCGATCGGCTGTTAACCGAAAGGTTGGAGTTTCGAGCCCACCCGGTGGTGGTGCGGCGCTTTTTTCTCTTTGTGCTGATAGCTTTGAAGATATGTTCTCATGGTGGTGAGAGTGGAGCAGGACTGTCTTTGTGGCGCTATTGGCTAACGCGATTGGCTGTTAACAGAAAGGTTGGAGGTACGAGCCCACCCGGAGGTGGTGTGGCGCTTTTTCTTCTTTGCGCTTGTAGCTTTGAAGATATGTTCTGATGGTGTTGAGCGTGGAGCAAGACTGTCTCCGTGGCGCAATTGGCTAGCGCGATCGGCTGTTAACCGAAAGGTTGGAGGTTCGAGCCCACCCGGTGGTGGTGCGGCGCTATTTTTCTTTGCGCTGATAGCTTTGAAGATATGTTCTGATGGTGGTGAGAGTGGAGCAAGACTGTCCCCGTGGCGCATTGGGTTAGCGCGATCGGCTGTTAACCGAAAGGTTGGAGGTTCGAGCCCACCCGGTGGTGGCGCGGCGCTTTTTTTCTTTGCGCTAATAGCTTTGAAGATATGTTCTGATGGTGGTGAGAGTGGAGCAGGACTGTCTCCGTGGCGCAATTGGCTAGCGCGATTGGCTGTTAACCGAAAGGTTGGAGGTTCGAGCCCACCCGGTGGTGGTGCGGTGCTTTTTTTTCTTTGGGCTGATGGCTTTGAAGATATGTTCTGATGGTGGTGAGAGTGGAGCAAGACTGTCCCCGTGGCGCATTGGGTTAGCGCGATCGGCTGTTAACCGAACGGTTTGAGGTTCGACCCCACCCGGTGGTGGCGCGGCGCTTTTTTTCTTTGCGCTAATAGCTTTGAAGATATGTTCTGATGGTGGTGAGAGTGGAGCAGGACTGTCTCCGTGGCGCAATTGGCTAGCGCGATTGGCTGTTAACCGAAAGGTTGGAGGTTCGAGCCCACCCGGTGGTGGTGCAGTGCTTTTTTTTCTTTGGGCTGATGGCTTTGAAGTTATGTTCTGATGGTGGTGAGAGTGGAGCAGGACTGTCTCCATGGCGCAATTGGCTAGCGCGATCGGCTGTTAACCGAAAGGTTGGAGTTTCGAGCCTACCCGGTGGTGGTGCGGCGCTTTTTTTTTCTTTGGGGTGATAGCTCTGAAGAAATGTTTTGACGGGGGTGAGTGTGGAGCAGGACTGTCTCCGTGGTGCAATTGGCTTGCGCGATCGGTTGTTAACCGAAAGGTTGGAGGTTCGAGCCCACCCGATGATGGCGTGGCGCTTTTTTTTCTTTGTTCTGATAGCTTTGAAGATATGTTCTGATGGTGGTGAGAGTGAAGCAGGACTGTCTCCGTGGCGCAATTGGCTAGCGCGATTGGCTGTTAACCGAAAGGTTGGAAGTTCGAGCCCACCCGGTGGTGGTGCGGTGCTTTTTTTCTTTGGGCTGATAGCTTTGAAGATATGTTCTGATGGTGGTGAGGGTGAGCAAGACTGTCCCCGTGGCGCAATTGGCTAGCGCGATCGGCTGTTAACCGAAAGGTTGGAGGTTCGAGCCCACCCGGTGGTGGTGCGGCGCTTTTTTTTCTTTGCGCATGTAGCTTTGAAGATATGTTCTGATGGTGTTGAGAGTGGAGCAAGACTGTCTCTGTGGCGCAATTGGCTAGCGCGATCGGCTGTTAACCAAAAGGTTGGAGTTTCGAGCCCACCCGGTGGTGGTGCGGCGCTTTTTTTTTGCGCTGATAGTTTGAAGATATGTTCTGATGGTGGTGAGAGTGCAGCAGGACTGTCTTCGTGGCGCAATTGGCTAGCGCGATCGGCTGTTAACCGAAAGGTTGGAGGTTCGAGCCCACCCGGTGGTGCTGCGGCTCTTTTTTTTCTTTGGGGTGATAGCTCTGAAGAAATGTTCTGACGGTGGTGAGAGTGGAGCACGACTGTCTCCGTGGGGCAATAGGCTAGCGCGATCGGCTGTTAACCGAAAGGTTGGAGGTTCGAGCCCACCCGGTGGTGGTGCGGTGCTTTTTTTTCTTTGGGCTGATGGCTTTGAAGATATGTTCTGATGGTGGTGAGAGTGGAGCAAGACTGTCCCCGTGGCGCATTGGGTTAGCGCGATCGGCTGTTAACCGAAAGGTTGGAGGTTCGAGCCCACCCGGTGGTGGCGCGGCGCTTTTTTTCTTTGCGCTAATAGCTTTGAAGATATGTTCTGATGGTGGTGAGAGTGGAGCAGGACTGTCTCCATGGCGCAATTGGCTAGCGCGATCGGCTGTTAACCGAAAGGTTGGAGTTTCGAGCCTACCCGGTGGTGGTGCGGCGCTTTTCTTTCTTTGGGGTGATAGCTCTGAAGAAATGTTTTGACGGTGGTGAGTGTGGAGCAGGACTGTCTCCGTGGTGCAATTGGCTTGCGCGATCGGTTGTTAACCGAAAGGTTGGAGGTTCGAGCCCACCCGATGATGGCGTGGCGCTTTTTTTTCTTTGTTCTGATAGCTTTGAAGATATGTTCTGATGGTGGTGAGAGTGAAGCAGGACTGTTTCCGTGGCGCAATTGGCTAGCGCGATTGGCTGTTAACCGAAAGGTTGGAAGTTCGAGCCCACCCGGTGGTGGTGCGGTGCTTTTTTTCTTTGGGCTGATAGCTTTGAAGATATGTTCTGATGGTGGTGAGGGTGGAGCAAGACTGTCCCCGTGGCGCAATTGGCTAGCGCGATCGGCTGTTAACCGAAAGGTTGGAGGTTCGAGCCCACCCGGTGGTGGTGCGGCGCTTTTTTTTTCTTTGCGCTTGTAGCTTTGAAGATATGTTCTGATGGTGTTGAGAGTGGCGCAAGACTGTCTCTGTGGCGCAATTGGCTAGCGCGATCGGCTGTTAACCAAAAGGTTGGAGTTTCGAGCCCACCCGGTGGTGGTGCGGCGCTTTTTTTGCGCTGATACTTTGAAGATATGTTCTGATGGTGGTGAGAGTGCAGCAGGACTGTCTTCGTGGCGCAATTGGCTAGCGCGATCGGCTGTTAACCGAAAGGTTGGAGGTTCGAGCCTACCCGGTGGTGCTGCGGCTCTTTTTTTTCTTTGGGGTGATAGCTCTGAAGAAATGTTCTGACGGTGGTGAGAGTGGAGCACGACTGTCTCCGTGGGGCAATAGGCTAGCGCGATCGGCTGTTAACCGAAAGGTTGGAGGTTCGAGCCCACCCGGAGGTGGTGCGGCGCTTTTTTTTTCTTTGGGCTGATAGCTTTGAAGATATGTTCTGATGGCGGTGAGAGTGGAGCACGACTGTCTCCGTGGCGCAATTGGCTAGCGCGATCGGCTGTTAACCGAAAGGTTGGAGGTTCGAGCCCACGCGGTGATGGTGTGCCGCTTTTTTTTCTTTGTGCTGATAGCTTTGAAGATATGTTCTGATGGTGGTGAGAGTGGAGCAGGACTGTCTCCGTGGCGCAATTGCCTTGCGCGATCGGCTGTTAACCGAAAGGTTGGAGGTTCGAGCCCACCCGGTGGTGGTGCGGCGTTTTTTTTTCTTTGTGCTGATAGCTTTGAAGATATGTACTGATGGTGGTGAGAGTGGAGCAAGACTGTCCCCGTGGCGCAATTGGCTAGCGCGATCGGCTGTTAACCGAAAGGTTGGAGTTTCGAGCCCTCCCGGGAGTGGTGTGCTGCTTTTTTCTTTGCACTAATAGCTTTGAAGATATGTTCTGATGGTGGTGAGAGTGGAGCAGGACTGTCTCCGTGGCGCAATTGGCTAGCGCGATCGGCTGTTAACCGAAAGGTTGGATGTTCGAGCCCACCCGGTGGTGGTGCGGCGCTTTTTTTCTTTGCGCTAATAGCTTTGAAGATATGTTCTGATGGTGGTGAGAGTGCAGCAGGACTGTCTCCGTGGCGCAATTGGCCAGCGCGATCGGCTGTTAACCCAAAAGTTGGAGGTTCGAGCCCTCCCGGGAGTGGTGTGTTGCTTTTTTCTTTGCGCTGATAGCTTTGAAGATATGTTCTGATGGTGGTAAGAGTGGAGCACGACTGTCTCCGTGGCGCAATTGGCTAGTGCGATCGGCTGTTAACCGAAAGGTTGGAGGTTCGAGCCCACCCGGTGGTGTTGCGGCGCTTTTTTTTCTTTGGGGTGATAGCTCTGAAGAAATGTTTTGACGGTGGTGAGTGTGGAGCAGGACTGTCTCCGTGGCGCAATTGGCTTGCGCGATCGGTTGTTAACCGAAAGGTTGGAGGTTCGAGCCCACCCGATGATGGTGTGGCGCTTTTTTTCTTTGTGCTGATAGCTTTAGGATATGTTCTGATGGTGGTGAGAGTGAAGCAAGACTGTCTCCGTGGCGCAATTGGCTAGCGCGATTGGCTGTTAACCGAAAGGTTGGAAGTTCGAGCCCACCCGGTGGTGGTGCGGTGCTTTTTTCTTTGGGCTGATAGCTTTGAAGATATGTTCTGATGGTGGTGAGAGTGGAGCAGGACTGTCTCCGTGGCGCAATTGGCTTGCGCAATCGGCTGTTAACCGAAAGGTTGGAGGTTCGAGCCCACCCGGTGGTGGTGCGGCGCTTTTTTTTTCTTTGTGCTGATAGCTTTGAAGATATGTTCTGATGGTGGTGAGAGTGGAGCAAGACTGTCCTCGTGGCGCAATGGGCTAGCGCGATCGGCTGTAAACCGAAGGGTTGGAGTTTCGAGCCCTCCCGGGAATGGTGTGTTGCTTTTTACTTTGCACTAATAGATTTGAAGATATTTTCTGATGGTGGTAAATGTGGAGCAGGACTGTCTTCGTGGCGCGAATGGCTAGCGCGATCGGCTTTTAACCGAAAGGTTGGAGGTTCGAGCCCACCCGGTGGAGGTGCGGCGCTTTTTTTCTTTGCGCTAATAGCTTTGAAGATATGTTCTGATGGTGTTGAGAGTGGAGCAAGGCTATCTCCGTGGCGCAATGGGCTAGCGCGATCGGCTGTTAACCGAAAGGTTGGAGGTTCGAGCCCACCCGGTGGTGGTGCGGCGCTTTTTTTTCTTTGTGCTGATAGCTTTGAAGATATGTTCTGATGGTGGTAAGAGTGGAGTACGACTGCCTCCGTGGCGCAATTGGCGAGTGCGATCAGCTGTTATCCGAAAGGTTGAAGGTTCGAGCCCACCCGGTGGTGGTGCGGCGCTTTTTTTTTCTTTGGGCTGATAGCTTTGAAGATATGTTCTGATGGTGGTGAGAGTGGAGCAAGACTGTCCCCGTGGCGCAATGGGCAAGCGCGATCGGCTGTTAACCAAAAGGTTGGAGTTTCGAGCCCACCCGGTGGTGGTGCGGCGCTGTTTTTTGCGCTGATAGTTTGAAGATATGTTCTGATGGTGGTGAGAGTGCAGCAGGACTGTCTTCGTGGCGCAATTGGCTAGCGCGATCGGCTGTTAACCGGAAGGTTGGAGGTTCGAGCCCACGCGGTGGTGCTGCGGCTCTTTTTTTTCTTTGGGGTGATAGCTCTGAAGAAATGTTCTGACGGTGGTGAGAGTGGAGCACGACTGTCTCCGTGGGGCAATAGGCTAGCGCGATCGGCTGTTAACCGAAAGGTTGGAGGTTCGAGCCCACCCGGAGGTGGTGCGGCGCTTTTTTTTTTGGGGCTAATAGCTTTGAAGATATCTTCTGATGGTGACGAGAGTGGAGCACGACTGTCTCCGTGGCGCAGTTGGCTAGCGCGATCGGCTGTTAACCGAAAGGTTGGAGGTTCGAGCCCACGCGGTGATGGTGTGCCGCTTTTTTTTCTTTGTGCTGATAGCTTTGAAGATATGTTCTGATGGTGGTGAGAGTGGAGCAGGGCTGTCTCCGTGGCGCAATTGGCTAGCGCGATTACCTGTTGACCGAAAGGTTGGAGGTTCGAGCCCACCCGGCGGTGCGGTGCTTTTTTTCTTTGGGCCGATAGCTTTGAAGATATGTTCTGATGGTGGTGAGAGTGGAGCAGGACTGTCTCCGTGGCGCAATTGGCTTGCGCGATCGGCTGTTAACCGAAAGGTTGGAGGTTCGAGCCCACCCGGTGGTGGTGCGGCGTTTTTTTTTCTTTGTGCTGATAGCTTTGAAGATATGTACTGATGGTGGTGAGTGTGGAGCAAGACTGTCCCCGTGGCGCAATGGGCTAGCGCGATCGGCTGTTAACCGAAAGGTTGGAGTTTCGAGCCCACCCGGTGGTGGTGCGGCGCTTTTTTTTTGCGCTAATAGCTTTGAAGATATGTTCTGATGGTGTTGAGATTGGAGCAAGGCTGTCTCCGTGGCGCAATGGGCTAGCGCGATCAGCTGTTAACTGAAAGGTTGGAGTTTCGATCCCTCCCAGGAGTGGTGTGTTGCTTTTTTCTTTGTGGTAATAGCTTTGAAGATATGTTCTGATGGTGGTGAGAGTGGAGCAGGACTGTCTCCATGGCGCAATTGGCTAGCGCGATCGGCTGTTAACCGAAAGGTTGGAGTTTCGAGCCCACCCGGTGGTGGTGCGGCGCTTTTTTCTCTTTGTGCTGATAGCTTTGAAGATATGTTCTGATGGTGGTGAGAGTGGAGCAGGACTGTCTCCATGGCGCAATTGGCTTGCGCAATCGGCTGTTAACCGAAAGGTTGGAGGTACGAGCCCACCCGGTGGTGGTGCGGCGTTTTTTTTTCTTTGTGCTGATAGCTTTGAAGATATGTTCTGATGGTGTTGAGAGTGGAGCAAGACTGTCTCCGTGGCGCAATTGGCTAGCGCGATCGGCTGTTAACCGAAAGGTTGGAGGTTCGAGCCCACCCGGTGGTGGTGTGGCGCTTTTTTTTCTTTGCGCTGATAGCTTTGAAGATATGTTCTGATGGTGGTGAGAGTAGAGCAAGACTGTCCCCGTGGCGCATTGGGTTAGCGCGATCGGCTGTTAACCGAAAGGTTGGAGGTTCGAGCCCACCCGGTGGTGGCGCGGCGCTTTTTTTCTTTGCGCTAATAGCTTTGAAGATATGTTCTGATGGTGGTGAGAGTGGAGCAGGACTGTCTCCGTGGCGCAATTGGCTTGCGCGATCGGCTGTTAACCAAAAGGTTGGAGGTTCGAGCCCTCCCAGGAGTGGTGTGTTGCTTTTTTCTTTGTGGTAATAGCTTTGAAGATAATCTTACAAGAAAACGTATATGTACAGATATTTACAACGATTACACGCGATGACAATGCCTGGCGCACTGGCGGGCTGGAACCAGTCTCTATCCACTTCGTAGTCTTCTCTTTTTGCCAGGGACCCTCTACCGCTTTATGCCCCAATCCCACTACTGCCTTGTGGCACTACCCCGCGGCGTTAAAGCGCCGACCCGGCGCTTGTCACGAAAGGGGAGTGTTGGGTGACACATAAGGCTTCAGTCTTACGACGTGCACAACAGTGGATGGTGGTGGCATTGAGTGCGCTTCGTCGACGACTCGCTGTATCTCGTAGGTGAGGTTGCTGATCTTGCGAAGGACTTTGTATGGTCCGTCATAGCGAAATAAAAGTTTTTCGGAGAGGCCGATGTGACGACATGGGGTCCACAAGAGTACGAGAGAACCTGGTGCATACGAAACTTCACGGTGGTGACGATCGTATCGATATTTCTGAGAGGCTTGAGAAAGCATGAGTCGTTCTCGGGCAATCTGTCGTGCTGCGTCGGCTCGCTCTATGGCATCGCGGACGTATGTGACAGGGGAGCTTGAACCAGCGGGAAGGAGTGTATCAAGAGGCAGCGAGGGTTCCCGTCCATAAAGAAGGTAGAACGGGGAAGAGCCTGCGGTGTCATGTCTGGAGGAGTTGTAAGCGAAGGTGACGTAGGGTAACGTTGCGTCCCAGTCACGGTGGTCTGGAGAAACATACATTGACAACATGTCCGTGATAGTGCGATTCAGGCGCTCTGTAAGTCCATTAGTTTGTGGATGGTATGCCGTTGTGAACTTGTGGTTCGGGGAACAGGAACGTACGATATCCTGGACGACGCGAGATAAAAAGTATCGGCCTTGGTCAGTAACGAGCTGTCGAGGAGCGCCATGATGCAATATGATGTCATGTAGCAGAAAGTCGGCGACATCGGTAGCGCAGCTGGTTGGAAGAGCGCGGGTGATCGCATAACGTGTCGCGTAGTCTGTCGCCACGGCAACCCATTTGTTCCCTGATGCAGAAGTGGGAAATGGCCCGAGAAGGTCGAGCCCTACGCGGTAGAATGGTTCAGCAGGGATATCAATAGGGTTAAGAAGGCCAGCTGGAAGCGATGTTGGTCGTTTTCGACGTTGACAAAGGTCGCAGCTGGCAACATACTTTTGCACAGAGCGATATAGGCGTGGCCAGAAAAAACGGCGCCGGACGCGATCATAAGTGCGAGTGACTCCCAGGTGACCGGCGGCAGGTTCATCGTGAAGCTGTCGGAGAACATCTACACGCAAATGGGAAGGCACGACGAGAAGGTGGTCAGGGCCGTTAGGGCGCATGTTGTGGCGGTAGAGAACTCCTTCATGAAGGAAATACAAGTTCAGAGAAGTGGGTGGAGTAGCGGAACTCAGGCTTTCTATGATGGGAAGTAAATCCGGGTCGCGGCGTTGCTCAGAAGCTATATCAAGAAAGTCTGATATTGATAAGACGCAAGCCTCCGTAGCTCTCTCTGTGGCGTCTGGTGGATCCACTGGATACCGTGACAGGCAGTCGGCGTCTTGATGGAGGTGACCAGATTTATACACGACCGAGAAGGTGTATTCTTGGAGGCGTAGAGACCAACGACCGAGACGTCCCGTGGGATCCTTTAGCGAGGAAAGCCAGCAGAGTGCATGGTGATCAGTTACAACAGTAAAACTGCGGCCGAAGAGGTACGGGCGAAATTTAGCGACAGCCCAAACAAGAGCAAGACACTCTCTTTCGGTGATTGAATAGTTCCTCTCGGCAGGGGATAAAAGGCGGCTGGCGTAGGCGATGACACAGTCACGTCCATGCTGACGCTGAGCTAAAACAGCACCAATTCCGTGGCCACTCGCGTCCGTACGAACTTCTGTCGGGGCAGTCTGATCGAAGTGGGCTAATATTGGCGTAGTCGTGAGGGCTGCAATGAGCGCCGAAAATGCAGCACTCTGAGGCGAATTCCAAGTAAATGGGACGTCTTTTTTAAGAAGTTCGGTGAGAGGCCGCGCAATATCGGCGAAATTTCGGATGAAGCGGCGAAAATAGGAGCACAAACCAAGGAAGCTCCGGACATCCTTATGAGAAGAGGGCACGGGAAATTGAGTCAATGCGCGAATTTTGTCCGGATCGGGCTGTACCCCAGATGCGTTAACGAGGTGACCAAGTACAGTTATTTCGCGACGGCCGAAACGGCATTTGGAAGAGTTCAGCTGAAGACCAGCGTTGCGAAATACTTGGAGAATACTGGACAGTCACTCTAGATGGCTTGCGAACGTCGGTGAAAAAACAATTTTATCATCCAAGTAGCATAAGCAAGTGGACCATTTGAAGCCGCGCAGAAGGAGTCCATCATGCGCTCAAAGGTGGCCGGCGCATTACAAAGCCCAAACGGCATTACTTTAAATTGATATAACCCATCGGGGGTTACAAATGCTGTTTTTTCTCGGTCCCGTGGGTCAACAGCGATCTGCCAATAACCAGATCGAAGGTCAATGGACGAGAAAAACTTTGCGCCATGAAGGCAGTCAAGGGCGTCATCTATTCTTGGTAAAGGGTAAACGTCCTTCTTAGTGACCTTGTTGAGATGTCTATAGTCGACACAAAATCACCATGTGTTGTCCTTCTTCTTGACAAATACTACCGGGGATGCCCACGGACCAGATGAGTGTTCGACGACGCCTTTGGCGAGCATTTTCTCGACCTCTTTCTGGATGACAGAGCGTTCGGCGGCCGAGACGCGGTAAGGGCGGCGATGAATTGGGTTGGCATCGCCGGTGTTGATGTGATGGGTCACAACTGATGTCTGGCCTAAAGGGCGGTTGTCAAGATCGAATATGTCCGCATAGGATGTCAACAGACGGTGGAGGTCTTGTGCTCCGGAGGGCGAAAGATCTGGCGCTATCATTTTGGCAATGTCAATGCTTGACAGGTTGGGCGCAGTGAGCAAGTTGACATGCGGAGTAGGTTGCTGAGCCGACAGTTTAGAAATATCACACTCTTGCAGCGACGACATGACGCCTAGTTTAATACCAGCAGGCAGCACATGCGTGGAGAAACCAAAGTTCAAAAGAGACAAATGGGTCTGATTGTGGCATACTCTCACCACGGTGTGCGGGACAGCAATGGAGTGCTTTAGCACAACGTCGGTAATAGGTGAAACGACATATTCACCATCGCGCACACGCGGATCACACACGAGCTGCACGTAAGTCGCGGCTTGCGGCGGAAGATGCAGGAACTCGGTGGCACAAAGGCGACTTTGAGCGTTATGGGCAACAGCGGCGTCAAAAGGCAGTTCCAACTGAAGAAGACCTGTCGAGCAGTCGATAAGGGCGGAGTGCGCAGAGAGAAAGTCGAGGCCAAGAATCACGTCATGTGGGCACTGCTCAAGCACGGTGAACAATACGACGGTCTGGCGCCCAGCAATACATACGCGAGAAGTACACATGCCGAGAACGGCAGATGTGCTCCCATCGGCAAGCATTACTGCACACTTAATAGGAGGCGTGATCACTTTTCGCAGTTTAGTACAGAGAGCAGCGCTCATGACTGAAACTTGTGCACCAGTGTCTATCAGGGCTGTAACGGTAACATCATCCACCAAAAGGCCCAAATTATTGCGGCGTGTAGGAATCGTCAACGAAGGATTTGCAGAATGGGTCGTTAATTCAGCGTCACCTCCGGGAGCTGCATGGTCTAGTTTCCCGAGGTTGAGGGCCCAGGTCGTGCAGGGGACCTGGATCGAGAAATCATCGGCGAGAGAGATCGGCGGCCTTGGGGTGAAGGCGACCGGCTGAACCTTCGGCCCTGAACGTTAGTAGGAGCAGGCTGTGGATCGTACGAAGTAGAAAAACGGCGAGAACTGCCTTCAAAGCGACGCCATGTCCCAGTGTTCCAAGATGAATTGGATGACCAACGATTGCGACAGTAGCGTGCAATGTGGCCGGCGCGAGAGCAGTGAAAGCAGATTGGTCTATCATCCGACGTTCTCCATTCAGCAGGGTTCCGGTAGCGGGAAGGGTAGCGTGAAGGGTACACCGGAATCTGGTTAACAGAAGCCGAGCTCTCGGTGGTGCGAACAGCGCAAACAGGTGTGATGCCGAGATTTGCTATTTCTTGGCGAACGACGGCTTGGATGAGGGAGACGGTGGATGCGTTGTCTTGAGGACCGTCAGAGGCGATGGCTGCAGGAGCCATTGCTTCGAGTTCGCGACGAACGATTCGGGTGACATTTTCGGACGGTGTAGCTTGCGTGAACTTGGGGCTGTCTTCACAGGTCGAAGTGGCTGCAGTATTAGGCAGACGCGCAAACTGGCGGGTTATGCGACGGTTCTTGGCGTGCTCGAAGCGCTGACACTCCTTCACAACCGCGTCGACGGTGGCGCAATCTTTAACGATCAACAGATTGAACGCGTCATCGGCAATTCCCTTCAATATGTGAGCGATTTTGTCAGTTTCGCTCATGTTCTCGTCCACCTTTCGACAGAGGCCCAATACGTCCTGTATGTAAGATACATACGATTCTGTCGATGTCTGCACGCGACATTCCAGGTCTTTCCTCACGGCCTGCTGTCGCCCAAATGGCCTGCTGAATAACTCGAGAAGCTTCAGTTTGCAAACGTCCCAGCTGGTCAACTCCGACTCGTGCGTCTCATACCAGGTGAGCGCCGTATCCCGCAAGTAAAATACAACGTTGGCCAGCATCAACGTAGGGTCCCACCTATAGTATTCGCTCACGCGCTCGTACAAAGCGACCCAATCTTCAACATTCACCTTGTCCTTGCCTGTGCCAGAGAAGGTTCCGGGGTCTAGTGGAGGCAGGAGAATCAGAGGAGGCAGCTGGTGCTGCTGGTGCTGGTGCTGCTGGTGCTGCTGCTGCTGCTGCTGCTGCTGCAGCTGCGGCTGCAGCTGCGGCTGCTGTTGCTCTTGTGAGTGGGCCTGTTGAGCCATTGCAGAAAAATGAAGGTGGCGACCACTCCGAAGTTCCGTGTTGGTTTGCCGGAAAAGCCAGGTAGGCGTACCCCGCACCTCCACCAATAATATTACAAGAAAACGTATATTTACAGATATTTACAACGATTACACGCGATGACAATGCCTGGCGCACTGGCGGGCTGGAACCAGTCTCTATCCACTTCGTAATCTTCTCTTTTTGCCAGGGACCCTCTACCGCTTTATGCCCCAATCCCACTACTGCCTTGTGGCAATATGTTCTGATGGTGGTGAGAGTGGAGCAGGACTGTCTCCATGGCGCAATTGGCTAGCGCGATCGGCTGTTAACCGAAAGGTTGGAGGTTCGAGCCCACCCGGTGGTGGTGCGGTGCTTTTTTTTCTTTGGGCTGATGGCTTTGAAGATATGTTCTGATGGCGGTGAGAGTGGAGCAGGACTGTCTCCCTGGCGCAATTGGCTAGCGCGATCGGCTGTTAACCGAAAGGTTGGAGGTTCGAGCACACCCGGTGGTGGTGCGGCGCTTTTTTTTCTTTGCGCTGATAGCTTTGAAGATTTGTTCTGATGGTGGTGAGGGTGGAGCAAGACTGTCCCCGTGACGCAATTGGCTAGCGCGATCGGCTGTTAACCGAAAGGTTGGAGGTTCGAGCCCACCCGGTGGTGGTTCGGCGCTTTTTTTTCTTTGCGCTTGTAGCTTTGAAGATATGTTCTGATGGTGTTGAGAGTAGAGCAAGACTGTCTCTGTGGCGCAATTGGCTAGCGCGATCGGCTGTTAACCAAAAGGTTGGAGTTTCGAGCCCACCCGGTGGTGGTGCGGCGCTTTTGTTGCGCTGATAGTTTGAAGATATGTTTTGATGGTGGTGAGAGTGCAGCAGGACTGTCTTCGTGGCGCAATTGGCTAGCGCGATCGGCTGTTAACCGAAAGGTTGGAGGTTCGAGCCCACCCGGTGGTGCTGCGGCTCTTTTTTTTCTTTCGGGTGATAGCTCTGAAGAAATGTTCTGACGGTGGTTAGAGTGGAGCACGACTGTCTCCGTGGGGCAATAGGCTAGCGCGATCGGCGGTTAACCGAAAGGTTGGAGGTTCGAGTCCACCCGGAGGTGGTGCGGCGCTTTTTTTTTCTTTGGGCTGATAGCTTTGAAGATATGTTCTGATGGTGGTGAGAGTGGAGCACGACTGTCTCCGTGGCGCATTTGGCTAGCGCGATCGGCTGTTAACCGAAAGGTTGGAGGATCGAGCCCACGCGGTGATGGTGTGCCGCTTTTTTTTCTTTGTGCTGATAGCTTTGAAGATATGTTCTGATGGTGGTGAGAGTGGAGCAGGACTGTCTCCGTGGCGCAATTGGCTAGCGCGATTACCTGTTGACCGAAAGGTTGGAGGTTCGAGCCCACCCGGTGGTGGTGTGGTGCTTTTTTTCTTTGGGCCGATAGCTTTGAAGATATGTTCTGATGGTGGTGAGAGTGGAGCAGGACTGTCTCCGTGGCGCAATTGCCTTGCGCGATCGGCTGTTAACCGAAAGGTTGGAGGTTCGAGCCCACCCGGTGGTGGTGCGGCGTTTTTTTTTCTTTGTGCTGATAGCTTTGAAGATATGTACTGATGGTGGTGAGAGTGGAGCAAGACTGTCCCCGTGGCGCAATGGGCTAGCGCGATCGGCTGTTAACCGAAAGGTTGGAGTTTCGAGCCCTCCCGGGAGTGGTGCGGCGCTTTTTTCTCTTTGTGCTGATAGCTTTGAAGATATGTTCTGATGGTGGTGAGAGTGGAGCAGGACTGTCTCCGTGGCACAATTGGCTTGCGCGATCGGCTGTTAACCGAAAGGTTGGATGTTCGAGCCCACCCGGTGGTGGAGCGGCGCTTTTTTTCTTTGCGCTAATAGCTTTGAAGATATGTACTGGTGGAGGTGAGAGTGGAGCAAGACTGTCTCCGTGGCGCAATGGGCTGCCGCGATTGGCTGTTAACCGAAAGGTTGGAGGTTCGAGCCCACCCGGTGGTGGTGCGGCGCTTTTTTTTCTTTGCGCTTGTAGCTTTGAAGATATGTTCTGATGGTGATAAGAGTGGAGCAAGACTGTCTCCGTGGCGCAATTGGCTAGCGCGATCGGCTGTTAACCGAAAGGTTGGAGGTTCGAGCCCACCCAGTGGTGGTGCGGCGCTTTTTTTTCTTTGCGCTGATAGCTTTGAAGATATGTTCTGATGGTGCTGAGAGTGGAGCAAGACTGTCCCCGTGGCGCATTGGGTTAGCGCGATCGGCTGTTAACCGAAAGATTGGAGGTTCGAGCCCACCCGGTGGTGGCGCGGCGCTTTTTTTCTTTGCGCTAATAGCTTTGAAGATATGTTCTGATGGTGGTGAGAGTGGAGCAGGACTGTGTCCGTGGCGCAATTGGCTTGCGCGATCGGCTGTTAACCAAAAGGTTGGAGGTTCGAGCCCTCCCAGGAGTGGTGTGTTGCTTTTTTCTTTGTGGTAATAGCTTTGAAGATATGTTCTGATGGTGGTGAGAGTGGAGCAGGACTGTCTCCATGGCGCAATTGGCTAGCGCGATCGGCTGTTAACCGAAAGGTTGGAGTTTCGAGCCTACCCGGGGGTGGTGCGGCGCTTTTTTTTCTTTGTGCTGATAGCTTTGAAGATATGTTCTGATGGTGGTGAGAGTGGAGCAGGACTGTCTCCGTGGCGCAATTAGCTAGCGCGATTGGCTGTTAAACGAAAGGTTGGAGGTTCGAGCCCACCCGGTGGTGGTGCGGTGCTTTTTTTTCTTTGGGCTGATAGCTTTGAAGATATGTTCTGATGGTGGTGAGAGTGGAGCAGGACTGTCTCCCTGGCGCAATTGGCTAGCACGATCGGCTGTTAATCGAAAGGTTGGAGGTTCGAGCACACCCGGTGGTGGTGCGGCGCTTTTTTTTCTTTGCGCTGATAGCTTTGAAGATATGTTCTGATGGTGGTGAGGGTGGAGCAAGACTGTCCCCGTTGCGCAATTGGCCAGCGCGATCGGCTGTTAACCGAAAGGTTGGAGGTTCGAGCCCACCCGGTGGTGGTGCGGCGCTTTTTTTTCTTTGCGCTTGTAGCTTTGAAGATATGTTCTGATGGTGTTGAGAGTGGAGCAAGACTGTCTCTGTGGCGCAATTGGCTAGCGCGATCGGCTGTTAACCGAAAGGTTGGAGGTTCGAGCCCACCTGGTGGTGGTGGTGCGGCGCTTTTTTTTCTTTGCGCTGATAGCTTTGAAGATATGTTCTGATAGTGGTGAGAGTGGAGCAAGACTGTCCCCGTGGCGCAATGGGTTAGCGCGATCGGCTGTTAACCGAAAGGTTGGAGGTTCGAGCCCACCCGAAGGTGGCGCGGCGCTTTTTTTCTTTGCGCTAATAGCTTTGAAGATATGTTCTGATGGTGGTGAGAGTGGAGCAGGACTGTCTCCATGGCGCAATTGGCTAGCGCGATCGGCTGATAACAGAAAGGTTGGAGTTTCGAGCCCACCCGGTGGTGGTGCGGCGCTTTTTCTTCTTTGGGCTGATAGCTCTGAAGAAATGTTCTGACGGTGGTGAGAGTGGAGCAAGACTGTCTCCGTGGCGCAATTGGCTAGCGCGATCAACTTTTAACCGAAAGGTTGGAGGTTCGAGCCCACCCGGTGGTGGTGAGGCGCTTTTTTTTTCTTTGGGGCGATAGCTCTGAAGAAATGGTCTGACGGTGGTGAGAGTGAAGCACGACTGTCTCTGTGGCGCAATTGGCTAGCGCGATCGGCTGTTAACCGAAAGGTTGTAGGTTCGAGCCCACCCGGTGGTGGTGCGGCGCTTTTTTTCTTTAGGCTGATAGCTCTGAAGAAATGTTCTGACGGTGGTGAGAGTGGAGCAGGACTGTCCCCGTGGCGCCATTGGCTAGCGCGATCGGCTTTTAACCAAAAAGTTGGAGGTTCGAGCCCTCCCGGGTGGGGTGTGTTGCTTTTTTCTTTGCGATGATAGCTTTGAAGATATTTTCTGATGTTGGTGAGCGTGGAGCACGATTGTCTCCGTGGCGCAATTGGCTAGCGCGATCGGCCGTTAACCAAAAGGTTGGAGGTTCGAGCCCACCCGGTGGTGGTGCGGCGCTTTTTTTTCTTTGGGCTGATAGCTTGAAAGATATGTTCTAATGGTGGTGAGAGTGGAGCAGGACTGTCTCCGTGGAGCAATTGGCCAGCGCGATCGGCTGTTAACCGAAACGTTGGAGGTTCGAGCCCTCCCGGGAGTGGTGTGTTGCTTTTTTCTTTGTGCTGATAGCTTTGAAGATATGTACTGATGGTGGTAAGAGTGGAGCACGACTGCCTCCGTGGCGCAATTGGCTAGTGCGATCGGCTGTTAACCGAAAGGTTGAAGGTTCGAGCCCACCCGGTGGTGGTGCGGCGCTTTTTTTTCTTTGGGCTGATAGCTTTGATGATATGTTCTGATGGTGGTGAGAGTGGAGCAAGACTGTCCCCGTGGCGCAATGGGCAAGCGCGATCGGCTGTTAACGAAAAGGTTGGAATTTCGAGCCCACCCGGTGGTGGTGCTGCGCTTTTTTTTGCGCTGATAGTTTGAAGATATGTTCTGATGGTGGTGAGAGTGGAGCAAGACTGTCTCCGTGGCGCAATGGGCTAGCGCGATCGGCTGTTAACCGAAAGGTTGGAATTTCGAGCCCTCCCGGGAGTGGTGTGTTGCTTTTTTCTTTGCGGTAATAGCTTTGAAGATATGTTCTGATGGTGGTGAGAGTGCAGCAGGACTGTCTTCGTGGCGCAATTGGCTAGCGCGATCGGCTGTTAACCGAAAGGTTGGAGGTTCGAGCCAACCCGGTGGTGTTGCGGCGCTTTTTTTTCTTTGTGGTAATAGCTTTGAAGATATGTTCTGATGGTGGTGAGAGTGGAGCAGGACTGTCTCCATGGCG
Source organism: Rhipicephalus microplus (assembly GCF_043290135.1). Classification (NCBI taxonomy): domain Eukaryota; kingdom Metazoa; phylum Arthropoda; class Arachnida; order Ixodida; family Ixodidae; genus Rhipicephalus; species Rhipicephalus microplus. The sequence continues at coordinate 594,868 of NW_027464652.1, forward strand.
CAATTGGCTAGCGCGATCGGCTGTTAACCGAAAGGTTGGAGTTTCGAGCCCACCCGGTGGTGGTGCGGCGCTTTTTTCTCTTTGTGCTGATAGCTTTAAGATATGTTCTGATGGTGGTGAGAGTGGAGCAGGACTGTCTCCGTGGCGCAATTGGCTAACGCGATTGGCTGTTAACCGAAAGGTTGGAGGTTCCAGCCCACCCGGTGGTGGTGCGGTGCTTTTTTTCTTTGGGCTGATAGCTTTGAAGATATGTTCTGATGGTGGTGAGAGTGGAGCAGGACTGTCTCCCTGGCGCAATTGGCTAGCGCGATCGGCTGTTAACCGAAAGGTTGGAGGTTCGAGCCCACCCGGTGGTGGTGCGGCGCTTTTTTTTCTTTGCGCTGATAGCTTTGAAGATATGTTCTGATGGTGGTGAGAGTGGAGCAAGACTGTCCCCGTGGCGCAATTGGCTAGCACGATCGGCTGTTAACCGAAAGGTTGGAGGTTCGAGCCCACCCGGTGGTGGTGCGGCGCTTTTTTTTCTTTGCGCTTGTAGCTTTGAAGATATGTTCTGATGGTGTTGAGAGTGGAGCAAGACTGTCTCTGTGGCGCAATTGGCTAGCGCGATCGGCTGTTAACCGAAAGGTTGGAGGTTCGAGCCCACCCGGTGGTGGTGCGGCGCTTTTTTTTCTTTGCGCTGATAGCTTTGAAGATATGTTCTGATAGTGGTGAGAGTGGAGCAAGACTGTCCCCGTGGCGCAATGGGTTAGCGCGGTCGGCTGTTAACCGAAAGGGTGGAGGTTCGAGCCCACCCGGTGGTGGCGCGGCGCTTTTTTTTCTTTGCGCTGATAGCTTTGAAGATATGTTCTGATGGTGGTGAGAGTGGACCAGGACTGTCTCCGTGGCGCAATCGGCTAGCGCGATCGGCTGTTGACTGAAAGTTTGGAGGTTCGAGCCCACCCGGTGGTGGTGCGGCGCTTTTTTTTCTTTGGGATGATAGCTCTGAAGAAATGTTTTGACGGTGGTGAGTGTGGAGCAGGACTGTCTCCGTGGCGCAATTGGCTAGCGCGATTGGCTGTTAACCGAAAGGTTGGAAGTTCGAGCCCACCCGGTGGTGGTGCGGTGCTTTTTTTTCTTTGCGCTGATAGCTTTGAAGATATGTTCTGATAGTGGTGAGAGTGGAGCAAGACTGTCCCCGTGGCGCAATGGGTTAGCGCGGTCGGCTGTTAACCGAAAGGGTGGAGGTTCGAGCCCACCCGGTGGTGGCGCGGCGCTTTTTTTTCTTTGCGCTGATAGCTTTGAAGATATGTTCTGATGGTGGTGAGAGTGGACCAGGACTGTCTCCGTGGCGCAATCGGCTAGCGCGATCGGCTGTTGACTGAAAGTTTGGAGGTTCGAGCCCACCCGGTGGTGGTGCGGCGCTTTTTTTTTCTTCGCGCTGATAGCTTTGAAGATATGTTCTGATGGTGGTGAGAGTGGAGCAAGACTGTCCCCGTGGCGCATTGGGTTAGCGCGATCGGCTGTTAACCGAAAGGTTGGAGGTTCGAACCCACCCGGTGGTGGCGCGGCGCTTTTTTTCTTTGCCCTAATAGCTTTGAAGATATGTTCTGATGGTGGTGAGAGTGGAGCAGGACTGTCTCCGTGGCGCAATTGGCTTGCGCGATCGGCTGTTAACCAAAAGGTTGGAGGTTCGAGCCCTCCCAGGAGTGGTGTGTTGCTTTTTTCTTTGTGGTAATAGCTTTGAAGATATGTTCTGATGGTGGTGAGAGTGGAGCAATACTGTCTCCATGGCGCAATTGGCTAGCGCGATCGGCTGTTAACCGAAAGGTTGGAGTTTCGAGCCTACCCGGTGGTGGTGCGGCGCTTTTTTTTCTTTGTGCTGATAGCTTTGAAGATATGTTCTGATGGTGGTGACAGTGGAGCAGGACTGTCTCCGTGGCGCAATTGGCTAGCGCGATTGGCTGTTAAACGAAAGGTTGGAGGTTCGAGCCCACCCGGTGGCGGTGCGGTGCTTTTTTTTCTTTGGGCTGATAGTAGTAAACAACTTTATTAGCTTTGAAGATATGTTCTGATGGTGATGAGAGTGGAGCAGGACTGTCTCCCTGGCGCAATTGGCTAGCGCGATCGGCTGTTAACCGAAAGGTTGGAGGTTCGAGCACACCCGGTGGTGGTGCGGCGCTTTTTTTTCTTTGCGCTGATAGCTTTGAAGATATGTTCTGATGGTGGTGAGAGTGGAGCAAGGCTGTCCCCGTGGCGCATTGGGTTAGCGCGATCGGCTGTTAACCGAAAGGTTGGAGGTTCGAGCCCACCCGGTGGTGGCGCGGCGCTTTTTTTCTTTGCGCTAATAGCTTTGAAGATATGTTCTGATGGTGGTGAGAGTGGAGCAGGACTGTGTCCGTGGCGCAATTGGCTTGCGCGATCGGCTGTTAACCAAAAGGTTGGAGGTTCGAGCCCTCCCAGGAGTGGTGTGTTGCTTTTTTCTTTGTGGTAATAGCTTTGAAGATATGTTCTGATGGTGGTGAGAGTGGAGCAGGACTGTCTCCATGGCGCAATTGGCTAGCGCGATCGGCTGTTAACCGAAAGGTTGGAGTTTCGAGCCTACCCGGTGGTGGTGCGGCGCTTTTTTTTCTTTGTGCTGATAGCTTTGAAGATATGTTCTGATGGTGGTGAGAGTGGAGCAGGACTGTCTCCGTGGCGCAATTAGCTAGCGCGATTGGCTGTTAAACGAAAGGTTGGAGGTTCGAGCCCACCCGGTGGTGGTGCGGTGCTTTTTTTTCTTTGGGCTGATAGCTTTGAAGATATGTTCTGATGGTGGTGAGAGTGGAGCAGGACTGTCTCCCTGGCGCAATTGGCTAGCACGATCGGCTGTTAACCGAAAGGTTGGAGGTTCGAGCACACCCGGTGGTGGTGCGGCGCTTTTTTTTCTTTGCGCTGATAGCTTTGAAGATATGTTCTGATGGTGGTGAGGGTGGAGCAAGACTGTCCCCGTTGCGCAATTGGCCAGCGCGATCGGCTGTTAACCGAAAGGTTGGAGGTTCGAGCCCACCCGGTGGTGGTGCGGCGCTTTTTTTTCTTTGCGCTTGTAGCTTTGAAGATATGTTCTGATGGTGTTGAGAGTGGAGCAAGACTGTCTCTGTGGCGCAATTGGCTAGCGCGATCGGCTGTTAACCGAAAGGTTGGAGGTTCGAGCCCACCTGGTGGTGGTGGTGCGGCGCTTTTTTTTCTTTGCGCTGATAGCTTTGAAGATATGTTCTGATAGTGGTGAGAGTGGAGCAAGACTGTCCCCGTGGCGCAATGGGTTAGCGCGATCGGCTGTTAACCGAAAGGTTGGAGGTTCGAGCCCACTCGAAGGTGGCGCGGCGCTTTTTTTCTTTGCGCTAATAGCTTTGAAGATATGTTCTGATGGTGGTGAGAGTGGAGCAGGACTGTCTCCATGGCGCAATTGGCTAGCGCGATCGGCTGATAACCGAAAGGTTGGAGTTTCGAGCCTACCCGGTGGTGGTGCGGCGCTTTTTCTTCTTTGGGCTGATAGCTCTGAAGAAATGTTCTGACGGTAGTGAGAGTGGAGCAGGACTGTCTCCGTGGCGCAATTGGCTAGCGCGATCAACTTTTAACCGAAAGGTTGGAGGTTCGAGCCCACCCGGTGGTGGTGCGGCGCTTTTTTTTTCTTTGGGGCGATAGCTCTGAAGAAATGGTCTGACGGTGGTGAGAGTGAAGCACGACTGTCTCTGTGGCGCAATTGGCTAGCGCGATCGGCTGGTAACCGAAAGGTTGTAGGTTCGAGCCCACCCGGTGGTGGTGCGGCGCTTTTTTTCTTTAGGCTGATAGCTCTGAAGAAATGTTCTGACGGTGGTGAGAGTGGAGCAGGACTGTCCCCGTGGCGCCATTGGCTAGTGCGATCGGCTTTTAACCAAAAATTTGGAGGTTCGAGCCCTCCCGGGTGGGGTGTGTTGCTTTTTTCTTTGCGATGATAGCTTTGAAGATATTTTCTGATGTTGGTGAGCGTGGAGCACGATTGTCTCCGTGGCGCAATTGGCTAGCGCGATCGGCCGTTAACCAAAAGGTTGGAGGTTCGAGCCCACCCGGTGGTGGTGCGGCACTTTTTTTTTCTTTGGCCTGATAGCTCGAAATATATGTTCTAATGGTGGTGAGAGTGGAGCAGGACTGTCTCCGTGGAGCAATTGGCCAGCGCGATCGGCTGTTAACCGAAAAGTTGGAGGTTCGAGCCCTCCCGGGAGTGGTGTGTTGCTTTTTTCTTTGTGCTGATAGCTTTGAAGATATGTTCTCATAGTGGTGAGAGTGGAGCAAGACTGTCCCCGTGGCGCAATGGGTTAGCGCGATCGGCTGTTAACCGAAAGGTTGGAGGTTCGAGCCCACCCGGTGGTGGCGCGGCGCTTTTTTTTCTTTGCGCTGATAGCTTTGAAGATATGTTCTGATGGTGGTGAGAGTGGAGCAGGACTGTCTCCATGGCGCAATTGGCTAGCGCGATCGGCTGATAACCGAAAGGTGTGAGTTTCGAGCCCACCCGGTGGTGGTGCGGCGCTTTTTCTTCTTTGGGCTGATAGCTCTGAAGAAATGTTCTGACGGTGGTGAGAGTGGAGCAGGACTGTCTCCGTGGCGCAATTGGCTTGCGCAATCGGCTGTTAACCAAAAGGTTGGAGTTTCGAGCCCACCCGGTGGTGGTGCGGCGCTTTTTTTTGCGCTGATAGTTTGAAGATATGTTCTGATGGTGGTGAGAGTGCAGAAGGACTGTCTTCGTGGCGCAATTGGCTAGCGCGATCGGCTGTTAACCGAAAGGTTGGAGGTTCGAGCCCACCCGGTGGTGCTGCGGCTCTTTTTTTTCTTTGGGGTGATAGCTCTGAAGAAATGTTCTGACGGTGGTGAGAGTGGAGCACGACTGTCTCCGTGGGGCAATAGGCTAGCGCGATCGGCTGTTAACCGAAAGGTTGGAGGTTCGAGCCCACCTGGAGGTTGTGCGGCGCTTTTTTTTTCTTTGGGCTGATAGCTTTGAAGATATGTTCTGATGGTGGTGAGAGTGGAGCACGACTGTCTCCGTGGCGCATTTGGCTAGCGCGATCGGCTGTTAACCGAAAGGTTAGAGGTTCGAGCCCACGCGGTGATGGTGTGCCGCTTTTTTTTCTTTGTGCTGATAGCTTTGAAAATATGTTCTGATGGTGATGAGAGTGGAGCAGGACTGTCTCCGTGGCGCAATTGGCTAGCGCGATTACCTGTTGACCGAAAGGTTGGAGGTTCGAGCCCACCCGGTGGTGGTGCGGTGCTTTTTTTCTTTGGGCCGATAGCTTTGAAGATATGTTCTGATGGTGGTGAGAGTGGAGCAGGACTGTCTCCGTGGCGCAATTCAATTGCCTTGCGCGATCGGCTGTTAACCGAAAGGTTGGAGGTTCGAGCCCACCCGGTGGTGGTGCGGCGTTTTTTTTTCTTTGTGCTGATAGCTTTGAAGATATGTACTGATGGTGGTGAGAGTGGAGCGAGACTGTCCCCGTGGCGCAATGGGCTAGCGCGATCGGCTGTTAACCGAAAGGTTGGAGTTTCGAGCCCTCCCGGGAGTGGTGTGCTGCTTTTTTCTTTGCACTAATAGCTTTGAAGATATGTTCTGATGGTGGTGAGAGTGGAGCACGACTGTCTCCGTGGCGCAATTGGCTAGCGCGATCGGCTGTTAACCGAAAGGTTGGATGTTCGAGCCCACCCGGTGGTGGTGCGGCGCTTTTTTTCTTTGCGCTAATAGCTTTGAAGATATGTTCTGATGGTGTTGAGATTGGAGCAAGGCTGTCTCCTTGGCGCAATGGGCTGCCGCGATCAGCTGTTAACCGAAAGGTTGGAGTTTCGAGCCCTCCCAGGAGTGGTGTGTTGCTTTTTTCTTTGTGGTAATAGCTTTGAAGATATGTTCTGACGGTGGTGAGAGTGGAGCAGGACTGTCTCCATGGCGCAATTGGCTAGCGCGATCGGCTGTTAACCGAAAGGTTGGAGTTTCGAGCCCACCCAGTGGTGGTGCGGCGCTTTTTTCTCTGTGTGCTGATAGCTTTGAAGATATGTTCTGATGGTGGTGAGAGTGGAGCAGTACTGTCTCTGTGGCGCAATTGGCTAACGCGATTGGCTGTTAACCGAAAGGTTGGAGGTTCGAGCCCACCCGGTGGTGGTGCGGCGCTTTTTTTTCTTTGCGCTTGTAGCTTTGAAGATATGTTCTGATGGTGTTGAGAGTGGAGCAAGACTGTCTCCGTGGCGCGATTGGCTAGCGCGATCGGCTGTTAACCGAAAGGTTGGAGGTTCGAGCCCACCCAGTGGTGGTGCGGCGTTTTTTTTTCTTTGCGCTGATAGCTTTGAAGATATGTTCTGATGGTGGTGAGAGTGGAGCAAGACTGTCCCCGTGGCGCATTGGGTTAGCGCGATCGGCTGTTAACCGAAAGGTTGGAGGTTCGAGCCCACCCGGTGGTGGCGCGGCGCTTTTTTTCTTTGCGCTAATAGCTTTGAAGATATGTTCTGATGGTGGTGGGAGTGGAGCAGGACTGTCTCCGTGGCGCAATTGGCTTGCGCGATCGGCTGTTAACCAAAAGGTTGGAGGTTCGAGCCCTCCCAGGAGTGGTGTGTTGCTTTTTTCTTTGTGGTAATAGCTTTGAAGATATGTTCTGATGGTGGTGAGAGTGGAGCAATACTGTCTCCATGGCGCAATTGGCTATCGCGATCGGCTGTTAACCGAAAGGTTGGAGTTTCGAGCCTACCCGGTGGTGGTGCGGCGCTTTTTTTTCTTTGTGCTGATAGCTTTGAAGATATGTTCTGATGGTGGTGAGAGTGGAGCAGGACTGTCTCCGTGGCGCAATTGGCTAGCGCGATTGGCTGTTAAACGAAAGGTTGGAGGTTCGAGCCCACCCGGTGGTGGTGCGGTGCTTTTTTTTCTTTGGGCTGATAGCTTTGAAGATATGTTCTGATGGTGATGAGAGTGGAGCAGGACTGTCTCCCTGGCGCAATTGGCTAGCGCGATCGGCTGTTAACCGAAAGGTTGGAGGTTCGAGCACACCCGGTGGTGGTGCGGCGCTTTTTTTTCTTTGCGCTGATAGCTTTGAAGATATGTTCTGATGGTGGTGAGGGTGGAGCAAGACTGTCCCCGTGGCGCAATTGGCCAGCGCGATCGGCTGTTAACCGAAAGTTTGGAGGTTCGAGCCCACCCGGTGGTGGTGCGGCGCTTTTTTTCTTTGCGCTTGTAGCTTTGAAGATATGTTCAGATGGTGTTGAGAGTGGAGCAAGACTGTCTCTGTGGCGCAATTGGCTAGCGCGATCGGCTGTTAACCGAAGGGTTTGAGGTTCGAGCCCACCTGGTGGTGGTGCGGCGCTTTTTTTTTCTTTGCGCTGATAGCTTTGAAGATATGTTCTGATAGTGGTGAGAGTGGAGCAAGACTGTCCCCGTGGCGCAATGGGTTAGCGCGATCGGCTGTTAACCGAAAGGTTGGAGGTTCGAGCCCACCCGAAGGTGGCGCGGCGCTTTTTTTCTTTGCGCTAATAGCTTTGAAGATATGTTCTGATGGTGGTGAGAGTGGAGCAGGACTGTCTCCATGGCGCAATTGGCTAGCGCGATCGGCTGATAACCGAGAGGTTGGAGTTTCGAGCCTACCCGGTGGTGGTGCGGCGCTTTTTCTTATTTGGGCTGATAGCTCTGAAGAAATGTTCTGACGGTAGTGAGAGTGGAGCAGGACTGTCTCCGTGGCGCAATTGGCTAGCGCGATCAACTTTTAACCGAAGGGTTGGAGGTTCGAGCCCACCCGGTGGTGGTGCGGCGCTTTTTTTTCTTTGGGGCGATAGCTCTGAAGAAATGGTCTGACGGTGGTGAGAGTGAAGCACGACTGTCTCTGTGGCGCAATTGGCTAGCGCGATCGGCTGTTAACCGAAAGGTTGTAGGTTCGAGCCCACCCGGTGGTGGTGCGGCGCTTTTTTTCTTTAGGCTGATAGCTCTGAAGAAATGTTCTGACGGTGGTGAGAGTGGAGCAGGACTGTCCCCGTGGCGCCATTGGCTAGTGCGATCGGCTTTTAACCAAAAATTTGGAGGTTCGAGCCCTCCCGGGTGGGGTGTGTTGCTTTTTTCTTTGCGATGATAGCTTTGAAGATATTTTCTGATGTTGGTGAGCGTGGAGCACGATTGTCTCCGTGGCGCAATTGGCTAGCGCGATCGGCCGTTAACCAAAAGGTTGGAGGTTCGAGCCCACCCGGTGGTGGTGCGGCGCTTTTTTTTTCTTTGGCCTGATAGCTCGAAATATATGTTCTAATGGTGGTGAGAGTGGAGCAGGACTGTCTCCGTGGAGCAATTGGCCAGCGCGATCGGCTGTTAACCGAAAAGTTGGAGGTTCGAGCCCTCCCGGGAGTGGTGTGTTGCTTTTTTCTTTGTGCTGATAGCTTTGAAGATATGTTCTCATAGTGGTGAGAGTGGAGCAAGACTGTCCCCGTGGCGCAATGGGTTAGCGCGATCGGCTGTTAACCGAAAGGTTGGAGGTTCGAGCCCACCCGGTGGTGGCGCGGCGCTTTTTTTTCTTTGCGCTGATAGCTTTGAAGATATGTTCTGATGGTGGTGAGAGTGGAGCAGGACTGTCTCCATGGCGCAATTGGCTAGCGCGATCGGCTGATAACCGAAAGGTGTGAGTTTCGAGCCCACCCGGTGGTGGTGCGGCGCTTTTTCTTCTTTGGGCTGATAGCTCTGAAGAAATGTTCTGACGGTGGTGAGAGTGGAGCAGGACTGTCTCCGTGGCGCAATTGGCTTGCGCAATCGGCTGTTAACCAAAAGGTTGGAGTTTCGAGCCCACCCGGTGGTGGTGCGGCGCTTTTTTTTGCGCTGATAGTTTGAAGATATGTTCTGATGGTGGTGAGAGTGCAGAAGGACTGTCTTCGTGGCGCAATTGGCTAGCGCGATCGGCTGTTAACCGAAAGGTTGGAGGTTCGAGCCCACCCGGTGGTGCTGCGGCTCTTTTTTTTCTTTGGGGTGATAGCTCTGAAGAAATGTTCTGACGGTGGTGAGAGTGGAGCACGACTGTCTCCGTGGGGCAATAGGCTAGCGCGATCGGCTGTTAACCGAAAGGTTGGAGGTTCGAGCCCACCTGGAGGTTGTGCGGCGCTTTTTTTTTCTTTGGGCTGATAGCTTTGAAGATATGTTCTGATGGTGGTGAGAGTGGAGCACGACTGTCTCCTTGGCGCATTTGGCTAGCGCGATCGGCTGTTAACCGAAAGGTTAGAGGTTCGAGCCCACGCGGTGATGGTGTGCCGCTTTTTTTTCTTTGTGCTGATAGCTTTGAAAATATGTTCTGATGGTGATGAGAGTGGAGCAGGACTGTCTCCGTGGCGCAATTGGCTAGCGCGATTACCTGTTGACCGAAAGGTTGGAGGTTCGAGCCCACCCGGTGGTGGTGCGGTGCTTTTTTTCTTTGGGCCGATAGCTTTGAAGATATGTTCTGATGGTGGTGAGAGTGGAGCAGGACTGTCTCCGTGGCGCAATTGCCTTGCGCGATCGGCTGTTAACCGAAAGGTTGGAGGTTCGAGCCCACCCGGTGGTGGTGCGGCGTTTTTTTTTCTTTGTGCTGATAGCTTTGAAGATATGTACTGATGGTGGTGAGAGTGGAGCAAGACTGTCCCCGTGGCGCAATGGGCTAGCGCGATCGGCTGTTAACCGAAAGGTTGGAGTTTCGAGCCCTCCCGGGAGTGGTGTGCTGCTTTTTTCTTTGCACTAATAGCTTTGAAGATATGTTCTGATGGTGGTGAGAGTGGAGCACGACTGTCTCCGTGGCGCAATTGGCTAGCGCGATCGGCTGTTAACCGAAAGGTTGGATGTTCGAGCCCACCCGGTGGTGGTGCGGCGCTTTTTTTCTTTGCGCTAATAGCTTTGAAGATATGTTCTGATGGTGTTGAGATTGGAGCAAGGCTGTCTCCTTGGCGCAATGGGCTGCCGCGATCAGCTGTTAACCGAAAGGTTGGAGTTTCGAGCCCTCCCAGGAGTGGTGTGTTGCTTTTTTCTTTGTGGTAATAGCTTTGAAGATATGTTCTGACGGTGGTGAGAGTGGAGCAGGACTGTCTCCATGGCGCAATTGGCTAGCGCGATCGGCTGTTAACCGAAAGGTTGGAGTTTCGAGCCCACCCAGTGGTGGTGCGGCGCTTTTTTCTCTGTGTGCTGATAGCTTTGAAGATATGTTCTGATGGTGGTGAGAGTGGAGCAGTACTGTCTCTGTGGCGCAATTGGCTAACGCGATTGGCTGTTAACCGAAAGGTTGGAGGTTCGAGCCCACCCGGTGGTGGTGCGGCGCTTTTTTTTCTTTGCGCTTGTAGCTTTGAAGATATGTTCTGATGGTGTTGAGAGTGGAGCAAGACTGTCTCCGTGGCGCGATTTGCTAGCGCGATCGGCTGTTAACCGAAAGGTTGGAGGTTCGAGCCCAACCAGTGGTGGTGCGGCGCTTTTTTTTTCTTTGCGCTGATAGCTTTGAAGATATGTTCTGATGGTGGTGAGAGTGGAGCAAGACTGTCCCCGTGGCGCATTGGGTTAGCGCGATCGGCTGTTAACCGAAAGGTTGGAGGTTCGAGCCCACCCGGTGGTGGCGCGGCGCTTTTTTTCTTTGCGCTAATAGCTTTGAAGATATGTTCTGATGGTGGTGGGAGTGGAGCAGGACTGTCTCCGTGGCGCAATTGGCTTGCGCGATCGGCTGTTAACCAAAAGGTTGGAGGTTCGAGCCCTCCCAGGAGTGGTGTGTTGCTTTTTTCTTTGTGGTAATAGCTTTGAAGATATGTTCTGATGGTGGTGAGAGTAGAGCAATACTGTCTCCATGGCGCAATTGGCTAGCGCGATCGGCTGTTAACCGAAAGGTTGGAGTTTCGAGCCTACCCGGTGGTGGTGCGGCGCTTTTTTTTCTTTGTGCTGATAGCTTTGAAGATATGTTCTGATGGTGGTGAGAGTGGAGCAGGACTGTCTCCGTGGCGCAATTGGCTAGCGCGATTGGCTGTTAAACGAAAGGTTGGAGGTTCGAGCCCACCCGGTGGTGGTGCGGTGCTTTTTTTTCTTTGGGCTGATAGCTTTGAAGATATGTTCTGATGGTGATGAGAGTGGAGCAGGACTGTCTCCCCGGCGCAATTGGCTAGCGCGATCGGCTGTTAACCGAAAGGTTGGAGGTTCGAGCACACCCGGTGGTGGTGCGGCGCTTTTTTTTCTTTGCGCTGATAGCTTTGAAGATATGTTCTGATGGTGGTGAGGGTGGAGCAAGACTGTCCCCGTGGCGCAATTGGCCAGCGCGATCGGCTGTTAACCGAAAGTTTGGAGGTTCGAGCCCACCCGGTGGTGGTGCGGCGCTTTTTTTCTTTGCGCTTGTAGCTTTGAAGATATGTTCAGATGGTGTTGAGAGTGGAGCAAGACTGTCTCTGTGGCGCAATTGGCTAGCGCGATCGGCTGTTAACCGAAAGGTTGGAGGTTCGAGCCCACCTGGTGGTGGTGCGGCGCTTTTTTTTTCTTTGCGCTGATAGCTTTGAAGATATGTACTGATAGTGGTGAGAGTGAAGCAAGACTGTCCCCGTGGCGGAATGGGTTAGCGCGATCGGCTGTTAACCGAAAGGTTGGAGGTTCGAGCCCACCCGAAGGTGGCGCGGCGCTTTTTTTCTTTGCGCTAATAGCTTTGAAGATATGTTCTGCTGGTGGTGAGAGTGGAGCAGGACTGTCTCCATGGCGCAATTGGCTAGCGCGATCGGCTGATAACCGAAAGGTTGGAGTTTCGAGCCCACCCGGTGGTGGTGCGGCGCTTTTTCTTCTTTGGGCTGATAGCTCTGAAGAAATGTTCTGACGATGGTGAGAGTGGAGCAGGACTGTCTCCGTGGCGCAATTGGCTAGCGCGATCAACTTTTAACCGAAAGGTTGGAGGTTCGAGCCCACCCGGTGGTGGTGCGGCGCTTTTTCTTTCTTTGGGGCGATAGCTCTGAAGAAATGGTCTGACGGTGGTGAGAGTGAAGCACGACTGTCTCTGTGGCGCAATTGGCTAGCGCGATCGGCTGTTAACCGAAAGGTTGTAGGTTCGAGCCCACCCGGTGGTGGTGCGGCGCTTTTTTTCTTTAGGCTGATAGCTCTGAAGAAATGTTCTGACGGTGGTGAGAGTGGAGCAGGACTGTCCCCGTGGCGCCATTGGCTAGCGCGATCGGCTTTTAACCAAAAATTTGGAGGTTCGAGCCCTCCCGGGTGGGGTGTGTTGCTTTTTTCTTTGCGATGATAGCTTTGAAGATATTTTCTGATGTTGGTGAGCGTGGAGCACGATTGTCTCCGTGGCGCAATTGGCTAGCGCGATCGGCCGTTAACCAAAAGGTTGGAGGTTCGAGCCCACCCGGTGGTGGTGCGGCGCTTTTTTTTTCTTTGGGCTGATAGCTTGAAATATATGTTCTAATGGTGGTGAGAGTGGAGCAGGACTGTCTCCGTGGAGAAATTGGCCAGCGCGATCGGCTGTTAACCGAAAAGTTGGAGGTTCGAGCCCTCCCGGGAGTGGTGTGTTGCTTTTTTCTTTGTGCTGATAGCTTTGAAGATATGTTCTGATGGTGGTAAGAGTGGAGCACGACTGCCTCCGTGGCACAATTGGCTAGTGCGATCGGCTGTTAACCGAAAGGTTGAAGGTTCGAGCCCACCCGGTGGTGGTGCGGCGCTTTTTTTTCTTTGGGCTGATAGCTTTGATGATATGTTCTGATGGTGGTGAGAGTGGAGCAAGACTGTCTCCGTGGCGCAATGGGCTAGCGCGATCGGCTGTTAACCGAAAGGTTGGAATTTCGAGCCCTCCCGGGTGTGGTGTGTTGCTTTTTTCTTTGCGGTAATAGCTTTGAAGATATGTTCTGATGGTTGTGAGAGTGCAGCAGGACTGTCTTCGTGGCGCAATTGGCTAGCGCGATCGGCTGTTAACCGAAAGGTTGGAGGTTCGAGCCAACCCGGTGGTGTTGCGGCGCTTTTTTTTCTTTGTGGTAATAGCTTTGAAGATATGTTCTGATGGTGGTGAGAGTGGAGCAGGACTGTCTCTATGGCGCAATTGGCTAGCGCGATCGGCTGTTAACCGAAAGGTTGGAGTTTCGAGCCCACCCGGTGGTGGTGCGGCGCTTTTTTCTCTTTGTGCTGATAGCTTTAAGATATGTTCTGATGGTGGTGAGAGTGGAGCAGGACTGTCTCCGTGGCGCAATTGGCTAACGCGATTGGCTGTTAACCGAAAGGTTGGAGGTTCCAGCCCACCCGGTGGTGGTGCAGTGCTTTTTTTCTTTGGGCTGATAGCTTTGAAGATATGTTCTGATGGTGGTGAGAGTGGAGCAGGACTGTCTTCCTGGCGCAATTGGCTAGCGCGATCGGCTGTTAACCGAAAGGTTGGAGGTTCGAGCCCACCCGGTGGTGGTGCGGCGCTTTTTTTTCTTTGCGCTGATAGCTTTGAAGATATGTTCTGATGGTGGTGAGAGTGGAGCAAGACTGTCCCCGTGGCGCAATTGGCTAGCGTGCTCGGCTGTTAACCGAAAGGTTGGAGGTTCGAGCCCACCCGGTGGTTGTGCGGCGCTTTTTTTTCTTTGCGCTTGTAGCTTTGAAGATATGTTCTGATGGTGTTGAGAGTGGAGCAAGACTGTCTCTGTGGCGCAATTGGCTAGCGCGATCGGCTGTTAACCGAAAGGTTGGAGGTTCGAGCCCACCCGGTGGTGGTGTGGCGCTTTTTTTTCTTTGCGCTGATAGCTTTGAAGATATGTTCTGATAGTGGTGAGAGTGGAGCAAGACTGTCCCCGTGGCGCAATGGGTTAGCGCGATCGGCTGTTAACCGAAAGGTTGGAGGTTCGAGCCCACCCGGTGGTGGCGCGGCGCTTTTTTTTCTTTGCGCTGATAGCTTTGAAGATATGTTCTGATGGTGGTGAGAGTGGACCAGGACTGTCTCCGTGGCGCAATCGGCTAGCGCGATCGGCTGTTAACTGAAAGGTTGGAGGTTCGAGCCCACCCGGTGGTGGTGCGGCGCTTTTTTTTCTTTGGGGTGATAGCTCTGAAGAAATGTTTTGACGGTGGTGAGTGTGGAACAGGACTGTCTCCGTGGCGCAATTGGCTTGCGCGATCGGCTGTTAACCGAAAGGTTGGAGGTTCGAGCCCACCCGATGATGGTGTGGCGCTTTTTTTCTTTGTGCTGATAGCTTTGAAGATATGTTCTGATGGTGGTGAGAGTGAAGCAGGACTGTCTCCGTGGCGCAATTGGCTAGCGCGATTGGCTGTTAACCGAAAGGTTGGAAGTTCGAGCCCACCCGGTGGTGGTGCGGTGCTTTTTTTCTTTAGGCTGATAGCTTTGAAGATATGTTCTGATGGTGGTGACAGTGGAGCAGGACTGTCTCCGTGGCGCAATTGGCTTGCGCGATCGGCTGTTAACCGAAAGGTTGGAGGTTCGAGCCCACCCGGTGGTGGTGCGGCGCTTTTTTTTCTTTGCGCTGATAGCTTTGAAGATATGTTCTGATAGTGGTGAGAGTGAAGCAAGACTGTCCCCGTGGCGCAATTGGCTAGCGCGATTGGCTGTTAACCGAAAGGTTGGAGGTTGGAGCCCACCCGGTGGTGGTGCGGTGCTTTTTTTTCTTTGGGCTGATGGCTTTGAAGATATGTTCTGATGGTGTTGAGAGTGGAGCCACACTGTCTCAGTGGCGCAATTGGCTAGCGCGATCGGCTGTTAACCGAAAGGTTGGAGGTTCGAGCCCACCCGGTGGTGGTGCGGCGCTATTTTTTTTTACGCTGATAGCTTTGAAGATATGTTCTGATGGTGGTGAGAGTGGAGCAAGACTGTCCCCGTGGCGCATTGGGTTAGCGCGATCGGCTGTTAACCGAAAGGTTAGAGGTTCGAGCCCACCCGGTGGTGGCGCGGCGCTTTTTTTTCTTTGCGCTAATAGCTTTGAAGATATGTTCTGATGTTGGTGAGAGTTGAGCAGGACTGTCTCCGTGGCGCAATTGGCTAGCGCGATTGGCTGTTAACCGAAAGGTTGGAGGTTCGAGCCCACCCGGTGGTGGTGCGGTGCTTTTTTTCTTTGGGCTGATGGCTTTGACGATATGTTCTGATGGTGGTGAGAGTGGAGCAAGACTGTCCCCGTGGCGCATTGGGTTAGCGCGATCGGCTGTTAACCGAAAGGTTGGAGGTTCGAGCCCACCCGAAGGTGGCGCGGCGCTTTTTTTCTTTGCGATGATAGCTTTGAAGATATTTTCTGATGTTGGTGAGCGTGGAGCACGATTGTCTCCGTGGCGCAATTGGCTAGCGCGATCGGCCGTTAACCAAAAGGTTGGAGGTTCGAGCCCACCCGGTGGTGGTGCGGCGCTTTTTTTTTCTTTGGGCTGATAGCTTGAAAGATATGTTCTAATGGTGGTGAGAGTGGAGCAGGACTGTCTCTGTGGAGCAATTGGCCAGCGCGATCAGCTGTTAACCGATAAGTTGGAGGTTCGAGCCCTCCCGGGAGTGGGGTGTTGCTTTTTTCTTTGTGCTGATAGCTTTGAAGATATGTTCTGATGGTGGTAAGAGTGGAGCACGACTGCCTCCGTGGCGCAATTGGCTAGTGCGATCGGCTGTTAACCGAAAAGTTGAAGGTTCGAGCCCACCCGGTGGTGGTGCGGCGCTTTTTTTTCTTTGGGCTGATAGCTTTGATGATATGTTCTGATGGTGGTGAGAGCGGAGCAAGACTGTCTCCGTGGCACAATGGGCTAGCGCGATCGGCTGTTAACCGAAAGGTTGGAATTTCGAGCCCTCCCGGGAGTGGTGTGTTGCTTTTTTCTTTGCGGTAATAGCTTTGAAGATATGTTCTGATGGTGGTGAGAGTGCAGCAGGACTGTCTTCGTGGCGCAATTGGCTAGCGCGATCGGCTGTTAACCGAAAGGTTGGAGGTTCGAGCCAACCCGGTGGTGTTGCGGCGCTTTTTTTTCTTTGTGGTAATAGCTTTGAAGATATGTTCTGATGGTGGTGAGAGTGGAGCAGGACTGTCTCCATGGCGCAATTGGCTAGCGCGATCGGCTGTTAACCGAAAGGTTGGAGTTTCGAGCCCTCCCGGTGGTGGTGCGGCGCTTTTTTCTCTTTGTGCTGATAGCTTTAAGATATGTTCTGATGGTGGTGAGAGTGGAGCAGGACTGTCTCCGTGGCGAAATTGGCTAACGCGATTGGCTGTTAACCGAAAGGTTGGAGGTTCCAGCCCACCCGGTGGTGGTGCGGTGCTTTTTTTCTTTGGGCTGATAGCTTTGAAGATATGTTCTGATGGTGGTGAGAGTGGAGCAGGACTGTCTCCCTGGCGCAATTGGCTAGCGCGATCGGCTGTTAACCGAAAGGTTGGAGGTTCGAGCCCACCCGGTGGTGGTGCGGCGCTTTTTTTTCTTTGCGCTGATAGCTTTGAAGATATGTTCTGATGGTGGTGAGAGTGGAGCAAGACTGTCCCCGTGGCGCAATTGGCTAGCGCGATCGGCTGTTAACCGAAAGGTTGGAGGTTCGAGCCCACCCGGTGGTGGTGCGGCGCTTTTTTTTCTTTGCGCTTGTAGCTTTGAAGATATGTTCTGATGGTGTTGAGAGTGGAGCAAGACTGTCTCTGTGGCGCAATTGGCTAGCGCGATCGGCTGTTAACCGAAAGGTTGGAGGTTCGAGCCCACCCGGTGGTGGTGCGGCGCTTTTTTTCTTTGCGCTGATAGCTTTGAAGATATGTTCTGATAGTGGTGAGAGTGGAGCAAGACTGTCCCCGTGGCGCAATGGGTTAGCGCGATCGGCTGTTAACCGAAAGGTTGGAGGTTCGAGCCCACCCGGTGGTGGCGCGGCACTTTTTTTTCTTTGCGCTGATAGCTTTGAAGATATGTTCTGATGGTGGTGAGAGTGGACCAGGACTGTCTCCGTGGCGCAATCGGCTAGCGCAATCGGCTGTTAACTGAAAGGTTGGAGGTTCGAGCCCACCCGGTGGTGGTGCGGCGCTTTTTTTTCTTTGGGGTGATAGCTCTGAAGAAATGTTTTGACGGTGGTGAGTGTGGAGCAGGACTGTCTCCGTGGCGCAATTGGCTTGCGCGATCGGCTGTTAACCGAAAGGTTGGAGGTTCGAGCCCACCCGATGATGGTGTGGCGCTTTTTTTTCTTTGTGCTGATAGCTTTGAAGATATGTTCTGATGGTGGTGAGAGTGAAGCAGGACTGTCTCCGTGGCGCAATTGGCTAGCGCGATTGGCTGTTAACCGAAAGGTTGGAAGTTCGAGCCCACCCGGTGGTGGTGCGGTGCTTTTTTTCTTTAGGCTGATAGCTTTGAAGATATGTTCTGATGGTGGTGAGAGTGGAGCAGGACTGTCTTTGTGGCGCTATTGGCTAACGCGATTGGCTGTTAACCGAAAGGTTGGAGGTTCGAGCCCACCCGGTGGTGGTGCGGCGCTTTTTTTTCTTTGCGCTTGTAGCTTTGAAGATATGTCCTGATGGTGTTGAGAGTGGAGCAAGACTGTCTCCGTGGCGCAATTGGCTAGCGCGATCGGCTGTTAACCGAAAGGTTGGAGGTTCGAGCCCACCCGGTGGTGGTGGGGCGCTATTTTTCTTTGCGCTGATAGCTTTGAAGATATGTTCTGATGGTGGTGAGAGTGGAGCAAGACTGTCCCCGTGGCGCATTGGGTTAGCGCGATCGGCTGTTAACCGAAAGGTTGGAGGTTCGAGCCCACCCGGTGGTGGCGCGGCGCTTTTTTTCTTTGCGCTAATAGCTTTGAAGATATGTTCTGATGGTGGTGAGAGTGGAGCAGGACTGTCTCCGTGGCGCAATTGGCTAGCGCGATTGGCTGTTAACCGAAAGGTTGGAGGTTCGAGCCCACCCGGTGGTGGTGCGGTGCTTTTTCTTCTTTGGGCTGATGGCTTTGAAGATATGTTCTGATGGTGGTGAGTGTGGAGCAGGACTGTCTCCGTGGTGCAATTGGCTTGTGCGATCGGTTGTTAACCGAAAGGTTGGAGGTTCGAGCCCACCCGATGATGGTGTGGCGCTTTTTTTTCTTTGTGCTGATAGCTTTGAAGATATGTTCTGATGGTGGTGAGAGTGAAGTAGGACTGTCTCCGTGGCGCAATTGGCTAGCGCGATTGGCTGTTAACCGAAAGGTTGGAAGTTCGAGCCCACCCGGTGGTGGTGCGGTGCTTTTTTTCTTTGGGCTGATAGCTCTGAATAAATGTTTTGACGGTGGTGAGAGTGGAGCAGGACTGTCTCCGTGGCGCAATTGGCTTGCGCGATCGGCTGTTAACCGAAAGGTTGGAGGTTCGAGCCCACCCGGTGGTGGTGCGGCGCTTTTTTTTCTTTGGGGTGATAGCTCTGAAGAAATGTTTTGACGGTGGTGAGTGTGGAGCAGGACTGTCTCCGTGGTGCAATTGGCTTGCGCGATCGGTTGTTAACCGAAAGGTTGGAGGTTCGAGCCCACCCGATGATGGTGTGGTGCTTTTTTTTCTTTGTGCTGATAGCTTTGAAGATATGTTCTGATGGTGGTGAGAGTGGAGCAGGACTGTCTCCGTGGCGCAATTGGCTAGCGCGATTGGCTGTTAACCGAAAGGTTGGAGGTTCGAGCCCACCCGGTGGTGGTGCGGTGCTTTTTTTCTTTGGGCTGATAGCTTTGAAGATATGTTCTGATGGTGGTGAGAGTGGAGCAGGACTGTCTCCGTGGCGCAATTGGCTAACGCGATTGGCTGTTAACCGAAAGGTTGGAGGTTCCAGCCCGCCCGGTGGTGGCGTGTTGCTTTTTTCTTTGCGCTGATAGCTTTTAAGATATGTTCTGATGGTGGTAAGAGTGGAGCATGTCTGTCTCCGTGGCGCAATTGGCTTGCGCGATCGACCATTAACCGAAAGGCTGGAGGTTCGAGCCCACCCGGTGGTGGTGCGGCGCTTTTTTTTCTTTGCGCTGATAGCTTTGAAGATATGTTCTGATGGTGGTGAGAGTGGAGCAAGACTGTCTCCGTGACGCAGTGGGCTAGCGCGATGGGCTGTTAACCGAAAGGTTGGAGTTTCGAGCCCTCCCGGGAGTGCTGTGTTGCTTTTTTCGTTGCACTGATAGCTTTGAAGATATGTTCTGATGGTGGTGAGCGTGCAGCACGATTGTCTCCGTGGCGCAATTGGCTAGCGCGATCGGCCGTTAACCAAAAGGTTGGAGGTTCGAGCCCACCCGGTGGTGTCGGCGCTCTTTATTCCTTGGGCTGATAGCTTGAAAGATATGTTCTAATGGTGGTGAGAGTGCCGCAGGACTGTCTCCGTGGCGCAATTGGCCAGCGCGATCGGCTGTTAACCCAAAAGTTGGAGGTTCGAGCCCACCCGGTGGTGGTGCGGTGCTTTTTTTTCTTTGGGCTGATAGCTTTGAAGATATGTTCTGACGGTGGTGAGAGTGGAGCAGGACTGTCTCCATGGCGCAATTGGCTAGCGCGATCGGCTGTTAACCGAAAGGTTGGAGTTTCGAGCCCACCCAGTGGTGGTGCGGCGCTTTTTTCTCTGTGTGCTGATAGCTTTGAAGATATGTTCTGATGGTGGTGAGAGTGGAGCAGTACTGTCTCTGTGGCGCAATTGGCTAACGCGATTGGCTGTTAACCGAAAGGTTGGAGGTTCGAGCCCACCCGGTGGTGGTGCGGCGCTTTTTTTTTCTTTGTGCTGATAGCTTTGAAGATATGTTCTGATGGTGGTGAGAGTGGAGCAAGACTGTCCTCGTGGCGCAATGGGCTAGCGCGATCGGCTGTAAACCGAAGGGTTGGAGTTTCGAGCCCAACCAGTGGTGGTGCGGCGCTTTTTTTTTCTTTGCGCTGATAGCTTTGAAGATATGTTCTGATGGTGGTGAGAGTGGAGCAAGACTGTCCCCGTGGCGCATTGGGTTAGCGCGATCGGCTGTTAACCGAAAGGTTGGAGGTTCGAGCCCACCCGGTGGTGGCGCGGCGCTTTTTTTCTTTGCGCTAATAGCTTTGAAGATATGTTCTGATGGTGGTGGGAGTGGAGCAGGACTGTCTCCGTGGCGCAATTGGCTTGCGCGATCGGCTGTTAACCAAAAGGTTGGAGGTTCGAGCCCTCCCAGGAGTGGTGTGTTGCTTTTTTCTTTGTGGTAATAGCTTTGAAGATATGTTCTGATGGTGGTGAGAGTAGAGCAATACTGTCTCCATGGCGCAATTGGCTAGCGCGATCGGCTGTTAACCGAAAGGTTGGAGTTTCGAGCCTACCCGGTGGTGGTGCGGCGCTTTTTTTTCTTTGTGCTGATAGCTTTGAAGATATGTTCTGATGGTGGTGAGAGTGGAGCAGGACTGTCTCCGTGGCGCAATTGGCTAGCGCGATTGGCTGTTAAACGAAAGGTTGGAGGTTCGAGCCCACCCGGTGGTGGTGCGGTGCTTTTTTTTCTTTGGGCTGATAGCTTTGAAGATATGTTCTGATGGCGATGAGAGTGGAGCAGGACTGTCTCCCTGGCGCAATTGGCTAGCGCGATCGGCTGTTAACCGAAAGGTTGGAGGTTCGAGCACACCCGGTGGTGGTGCGGCGCTTTTTTTTCTTTGCGCTGATAGCTTTGAAGATATGTTCTGATGGTGGTGAGGGTGGAGCAAGACTGTCCCCGTGGCGCAATTGGCCAGCGCGATCGGCTGTTAACCGAAAGTTTGGAGGTTCGAGCCCACCCGGTGGTGGTGCGGCGCTTTTTTTCTTTGCGCTTGTAGCTTTGAAGATATGTTCAGATGGTGTTGAGAGTGGAGCAAGACTGTCTCTGTGGCGCAATTGGCTAGCGCGATCGGCTGTTAACCGAAAGGTTGGAGGTTCGAGCCCACCTGGTGGTGGTGCGGCGCTTTTTTTTTCTTTGCGCTGATAGCTTTGAAGATATGTACTGATAGTGGTGAGAGTGAAGCAAGACTGTCCCCGTGGCGCAATGGGTTAGCGCGATCGGCTGTTAACCGAAAGGTTGGAGGTTCGAGCCCACCCGAAGGTGGCGCGGCGCTTTTTTTCTTTGCGCTAATAGCTTTGAAGATATGTTCTGATGGTGGTGAGAGTGGAGCAGGACTGTCTCCATGGCGCAATTGGCTAGCGCGATCGGCTGATAACCGAAAGGTTGGAGTTTCGAGCCCACCCGGTGGTGGTGCGGCGCTTTTTCTTCTTTGGGCTGATAGCTCTGAAGAAATGTTCTGACGATGGTGAGAGTGGAGCAGGACTGTCTCCGTGGCGCAATTGGCTAGCGCGATCAACTTTTAACCGAAAGGTTGGAGGTTCGAGCCCACCCGGTGGTGGTGCGGCGCTTTTTCTTTCTTTGGGGCGATAGCTCTGAAGAAATGGTCTGACGGTGGTGAGAGTGAAGCACGACTGTCTCTGTGGCGCAATTGGCTAGCGCGATCGGCTGTTAACCGAAAGGTTGTAGGTTCGAGCCCACCCGGTGGTGGTGCGGCGCTTTTTTTCTTTAGGCTGATAGCTCTGAAGAAATGTTCTGACGGTGGTGAGAGTGGAGCAGGACTGTCCCCGTGGCGCCATTGGCTAGCGCGATCGGCTTTTAACCAAAAATTTGGAGGTTCGAGCCCTCCCGGGTGGGGTGTGTTGCTTTTTTCTTTGCGATGATAGCTTTGAAGATATTTTCTGATGTTGGTGAGCGTGGAGCACGATTGTCTCCGTGGCGCAATTGGCTAGCGCGATCGGCCGTTAACCAAAAGGTTGGAGGTTCGAGCCCACCCGGTGGTGGTGCGGCGCTTTTTTTTTCTTTGGGCTGATAGCTTGAAATATATGTTCTAATGGTGGTGAGAGTGGAGCAGGACTGTCTCCGTGGAGCAATTGGCCAGCGCGATCGGCTGTTAACCGAAAAGTTGGAGGTTCGAGCCCTCCCGGGAGTGGTGTGTTGCTTTTTTCTTTGTGCTGATAGCTTTGAAGATATGTTCTGATGGTGGTAAGAGTGGAGCACGACTGCCTCCGTGGCACAATTGGCTAGTGCGATCGGCTGTTAACCGAAAGGTTGAAGGTTCGAGCCCACCCGGTGGTGGTGCGGCGCTTTTTTTTCTTTGGGCTGATAGCTTTGATGATATGTTCTGATGGTGGTGAGAGTGGAGCAAGACTGTCTCCGTGGCGCAATGGGCTAGCGCGATCGGCTGTTAACCGAAAGGTTGGAATTTCGAGCCCTCCCGGGTGTGGTGTGTTGCTTTTTTCTTTGCGGTAATAGCTTTGAAGATATGTTCTGATGGTGGTGAGAGTGCAGCAGGACTGTCTTCGTGGCGCAATTGGCTAGCGCGATCGGCTGTTAACCGAAAGGTTGGAGGTTCGAGCCAACCCGGTGGTGTTGCGGCGCTTTTTTTTCTTTGTGGTAATAGCTTTGAAGATATGTTCTGATGGTGGTGAGAGTGGAGCAGGACTGTCTCTATGGCGCAATTGGCTAGCGCGATCGGCTGTTAACCGAAAGGTTGGAGTTTCGAGCCCACCCGGTGGTGGTGCGGCGCTTTTTTCTCTTTGTGCTGATAGCTTTAAGATATGTTCTGATGGTGGTGAGAGTGGAGCAGGACTGTCTCCGTGGCGCAATTGGCTAACGCGATTGGCTGTTAACCGAAAGGTTGGAGGTTCCAGCCCACCCGGTGGTGGTGCAGTGCTTTTTTTCTTTGGGCTGATAGCTTTGAAGATATGTTCTGATGGTGGTGAGAGTGGAGCAGGACTGTCTTCCTGGCGCAATTGGCTAGCGCGATCGGCTGTTAACCGAAAGGTTGGAGGTTCGAGCCCACCCGGTGGTGGCGCGGCGCTTTTTTTTCTTTGCGCTGATAGCTTTGAAGATATGTTCTGATGGTGGTGAGAGTGGAGCAGGACTGTCTCCGTGGCGCAATCGGCTAGCGCGATCGGCTGTTAACTGAAAGGTTGGAGGTTCGAGCCCACCCGGTGGTGGTGCGGCGCTTTTTTTTCTTTGGGGTGATAGCTCTGAAGAAATGTTTTGACGGTGGTGAGTGTGGAACAGGACTGTCTCCGTGGCGCAATTGGCTTGCGCGATCGGCTGTTAACCGAAAGGTTGGAGGTTCGAGCCCACCCGATGATGGTGTGGCGCTTTTTTTCTTTGTGCTGATAGCTTTGAAGATATGTTCTGATGGTGGTGAGAGTGAAGCAGGACTGTCTCCGTGGCGCAATTGGCTAGCGCGATTGGCTGTTAACCGAAAGGTTGGAAGTTCGAGCCCACCCGGTGGTGGTGCGGTGCTTTTTTTCTTTAGGCTGATAGCTTTGAAGATATGTTCTGATGGTGGTGACAGTGGAGCAGGACTGTCTCCGTGGCGCAATTGGCTTGCGCGATCGGCTGTTAACCGAAAGGTTGGAGGTTCGAGCCCACCCGGTGGTGGTGCGGCGCTTTTTTTTCTTTGCGCTGATAGCTTTGAAGATATGTTCTGATAGTGGTGAGAGTGAAGCAAGACTGTCCCCGTGGCGCAATTGGCTAGCGCGATTGGCTGTTAACCGAAAGGTTGGAGGTTGGAGCCCACCCGGTGGTGGTGCGGTGCTTTTTTTTCTTTGGGCTGATGGCTTTGAAGATATGTTCTGATGCTGTTGAGAGTGGAGCCACACTGTCTCAGTGGCGCAATTGGCTAGCGCGATCGGCTGTTAACCGAAAGGTTGGAGGTTCGAGCCCACCCGGTGGTGGTGCGGCGCTATTTTTTTTTACGCTGATAGCTTTGAAGATATGTTCTGATGGTGGTGAGAGTGGAGCAAGACTGTCCCCGTGGCGCATTGGGTTAGCGCGATCGGCTGTTAACCGAAAGGTTAGAGGTTCGAGCCCACCCGGTGGTGGCGCGGCGCTTTTTTTTCTTTGCGCTAATAGCTTTGAAGATATGTTCTGATGTTGGTGAGTGTTGAGCAGGACTGTCTCCGTGGCGCAATTGGCTAGCGCGATTGGCTGTTAACCGAAAGGTTGGAGGTTCGAGCCCACCCGGTGGTGGTGCGGTGCTTTTTTTCTTTGGGCTGATGGCTTTGACGATATGTTCTGATGGTGGTGAGAGTGGAGCAAGACTGTCCCCGTGGCGCATTGGGTTAGCGCGATCGGCTGTTAACCGAAAGGTTGGAGGTTCGAGCCCACCCGGTGGTGGTGCGGCGCTTTTTTTTCTTTGCGCTTGTAGCTTTGAAGATATGTCCTGATGGTGTTGAGAGTGGAGCAAGACTGTCTCCGTGGCGCAATTGGCTAGCGCGATCGGCTGTTAACCGAAAGGTTGGAGGTTCGAGCCCACCCGAAGGTGGCGCGGCGCTTTTTTTCTTTGCGATGATAGCTTTGAAGATATTTTCTGATGTTGGTGAGCGTGGAGCACGATTGTCTCCGTGGCGCAATTGGCTAGCGCGATCGGCCGTTAACCAAAAGGTTGGAGGTTCGAGCCCACCCGGTGGTGGTGCGGCGCTTTTTTTTTCTTTGGGCTGATAGCTTGAAAGATATGTTCTAATGGTGGTGAGAGTGGAGCAGGACTGTCTCTGTGGAGCAATTGGCCAGCGCGATCAGCTGTTAACCGATAAGTTGGAGGTTCGAGCCCTCCCGGGAGTGGGGTGTTGCTTTTTTCTTTGTGCTGATAGCTTTGAAGATATGTTCTGATGGTGGTAAGAGTGGAGCACGACTGCCTCCGTGGCGCAATTGGCTAGTGCGATCGGCTGTTAACCGAAAAGTTGAAGGTTCGAGCCCACCCGGTGGTGGTGCGGCGCTTTTTTTTCTTTGGGCTGATAGCTTTGATGATATGTTCTGATGGTGGTGAGAGCGGAGCAAGACTGTCTCCGTGGCACAATGGGCTAGCGCGATCGGCTGTTAACCGAAAGGTTGGAATTTCGAGCCCTCCCGGGAGTGGTGTGTTGCTTTTTTCTTTGCGGTAATAGCTTTGAAGATATGTTCTGATGGTGGTGAGAGTGCAGCAGGACTGTCTTCGTGGCGCAATTGGCTAGCGCGATCGGCTGTTAACCGAAAGGTTGGAGGTTCGAGCCAACCCGGTGGTGTTGCGGCGCTTTTTTTTCTTTGTGGTAATAGCTTTGAAGATATGTTCTGATGGTGGTGAGAGTGGAGCAGGACTGTCTCCATGGCGCAATTGGCTAGCGCGATCGGCTGTTAACCGAAAGGTTGGAGTTTCGAGCCCTCCCGGTGGTGGTGCGGCGCTTTTTTCTCTTTGTGCTGATAGCTTTAAGATATGTTCTGATGGTGGTGAGAGTGGAGCAGGACTGTCTCCGTGGCGAAATTGGCTAACGCGATTGGCTGTTAACCGAAAGGTTGGAGGTTCCAGCCCACCCGGTGGTGGTGCGGTGCTTTTTTTCTTTGGGCTGATAGCTTTGAAGATATGTTCTGATGGTGGTGAGAGTGGAGCAGGACTGTCTCCCTGGCGCAATTGGCTAGCGCGATCGGCTGTTAACCGAAAGGTTGGAGGTTCGAGCCCACCCGGTGGTGGTGCGGCGCTTTTTTTTCTTTGCGCTGATAGCTTTGAAGATATGTTCTGATGGTGGTGAGAGTGGAGCAAGACTGTCCCCGTGGCGCAATTGGCTAGCGCGATCGGCTGTTAACCGAAAGGTTGGAGGTTCGAGCCCACCCGGTGGTGGTGCGGCGCTTTTTTTTCTTTGCGCTTGTAGCTTTGAAGGTATGTTCTGATGGTGTTGAGAGTGGAGCAAGACTGTCTCTGTGGCGCAATTGGCTAGCGCGATCGGCTGTTAACCGAAAGGTTGGAGGTTCGAGCCCACCCGGTGGTGGTGCGGCGCTTTTTTTTCTTTGCGCTGATAGCTTTGAAGATATGTTCTGATAGTGGTGAGAGTGGAGCAAGACTGTCCCCGTGGCGCAATGGGTTAGCGCGATCGGCTGTTAACCGAAAGGTTGGAGGTTCGAGCCCACCCGGTGGTGGCGCGGCACTTTTTTTTCTTTGCGCTGATAGCTTTGAAGATATGTTCTGATGGTGGTGAGAGTGGACCAGGACTGTCTCCGTGGCGCAATCGGCTAGCGCAATCGGCTGTTAACTGAAAGGTTGGAGGTTCGAGCCCACCCGGTGGTGGTGCGGCGCTTTTTTTTCTTTGGGGTGATAGCTCTGAAGAAATGTTTTGACGGTGGTGAGTGTGGAGCAGGACTGTCTCCGTGGCGCAATTGGCTTG
The DNA here is from genome assembly GCF_043290135.1 of Rhipicephalus microplus. NCBI lineage: Eukaryota > Metazoa > Arthropoda > Arachnida > Ixodida > Ixodidae > Rhipicephalus > Rhipicephalus microplus. The sequence continues at coordinate 620,864 of NW_027464652.1, forward strand.
CGCGATCGGCTGTTAACCGAAAGGTTGGAGGTTCGAGCCCACCCGATGATGGTGTGGCGCTTTTTTTCTTTGTGCTGATAGCTTTGAAGATATGTTCTGATGGTGGTGAGAGTGAAGCAGGACTGTCTCCGTGGCGCAATTGGCTAGCGCGATTGGCTGTTAACCGAAAGGTTGGAAGTTCGAGCCCACCCGGTGGTGGTGCGGTGCTTTTTTTCTTTAGGCTGATAGCTTTGAAGATATGTTCTGATGGTGGTGAGAGTGGAGCAGGACTGTCTTTGTGGCGCTATTGGCTAACGCGATTGGCTGTTAACCGAAAGGTTGGAGGTTCGAGCCCACCCGGTGGTGGTGCGGCGCTTTTTTTTCTTTGCGCTTGTAGCTTTGAAGATATGTCCTGATGGTGTTGAGAGTGGAGCAAGACTGTCTCCGTGGCGCAATTGGCTAGCGCGATCGGCTGTTAACCGAAAGGTTGGAGGTTCGAGCCCACCCGGTGGTGGTGGGGCGCTATTTTTCTTTGCGCTGATAGCTTTGAAGATATGTTCTGATGGTGGTGAGAGTGGAGCAAGACTGTCCCCGTGGCGCATTGGGTTAGCGCGATCGGCTGTTAACCGAAAGGTTGGAGGTTCGAGCCCACCCGGTGGTGGCGCGGCGCTTTTTTTCTTTGCGCTAATAGCTTTGAAGATATGTTCTGATGGTGGTGAGAGTGGAGCAGGACTGTCTCCGTGGCGCAATTGGCTAGCGCGATTGGCTGTTAACCGAAAGGTTGGAGGTTCGAGCCCACCCGGTGGTGGTGCGGTGCTTTTTCTTCTTTGGGCTGATGGCTTTGAAGATATGTTCTGATGGTGGTGAGTGTGGAGCAGGACTGTCTCCGTGGTGCAATTGGCTTGTGCGATCGGTTGTTAACCGAAAGGTTGGAGGTTCGAGCCCACCCGATGATGGTGTGGCGCTTTTTTTTCTTTGTGCTGATAGCTTTGAAGATATGTTCTGATGGTGGTGAGAGTGAAGTAGGACTGTCTCCGTGGCGCAATTGGCTAGCGCGATTGGCTGTTAACCGAAAGGTTGGAAGTTCGAGCCCACCCGGTGGTGGTGCGGTGCTTTTTTTCTTTGGGCTGATAGCTTTGAAGATATGTTCTGATAGTGGTGAGAGTGGAGCAGGACTGTCTCCATGGCGCAATCGGCTAGCGCGATCGGCTGTTAACCGAAAGGTTGGAGTTTCGAGCCTACCCGGTGGTGGTGCGGCGCTTTTTTTTCTTTGGGGTGATAGCTCTGAAGAAATGTTTTGACGGTGGTGAGTGTGGAGCAGGACTGTCTCCGTGGTGCAATTGGCTTGCGCGATCGGTTGTTAACCGAAAGGTTGGAGGTTCGAGCCCACCCGATGATGGTGCGGTGCTTTTTTTTCTTTGTGCTGATAGCTTTGAAGATATGTTCTGATGGTGGTGAGAGTGAAGCCGGACTGTCTCCGTGGCGCAATTGGCTAGCGCGATTGGCTGTTAACCGAAAGGTTGGAAGTTCGAGCCCACCCGGTGGTGGTGCGGTGCTTTTTTTCTTTGGGCTGATAGCTTTGAAGATATGTTCTGATGGTGGTGAGAGTGGAGCAGGACTGTCTCCGTGGCGCAATTGGCTTGCGCAATCGGCTGTTAACCGAAAGGTTGGAGGTTCGAGCCCACCCGGTGGTGGTGCGGCGCTTTTTTTTTCTTTGTGCTGATAGCTTTGAAGATATGTTCTGATGGTGGTGAGAGTGGAGCAAGACTGTCCTCGTGGCGCAATGGGCTAGCGCGATCGGCTGTAAACCGAAGGGTTGGAGTTTCGAGCCCTCCCGGTGGTGGTGCGGCGCTTTTTTTTCTTTGGGGTGATAGCTCTGAATAAATGTTTTGACGGTGGTGAGAGTGGAGCAGGACTGTCTCCGTGGCGCAATTGGCTTGCGCGATCGGCTGTTAACCGAAAGGTTGGAGGTTCGAGCCCACCCGGTGATGGTGTGGCGCTTTTTTCTTTGCACTATTAGCTTTGAAGATATGTTCTGATGGTGGTGAAAATGGAGCAGGACTGTCTCCGTGGCGCAATTGGCTAGCGCGATCGGCTGTTAACCGAAAGGTTGGAGGTTCGAGCCCACCCGGTGGTGGCGCGGCGCTTTCTATTCTTTGGGCTGATAGCTTGAAAGATATGTTCTAATGGTGGTGAGAGTGGAGTTGGACTGTCTCCCTGGCGCAATTGGCTAGCGCGATCGGCTGTTAACCGAAAGGTTGGAGTTTCGAGCCCACCCGTTGGTGGTGCGGCGCTTTTTTCTCTTTGTGCTGATAGCTTTGAAGATATGTTCTGATGGTGGTGAGAGTGGAGCAAGACTGTCCCCGTGGCGCAATGGGCTAGCGCGATCGGCTGTTAACCGAAAGGTTGGAGGTTCGAGCCCACCCGGTGGTGGTGCGGCGTTTTTTTTCTTTGTGCTGATAGCTTTGAAGATATGTACTGATGGTGGTGAGAGTGGAGCAAGACTGTCCCCGTGGCGCAATGGGCTAGCGCGATCGGCTGTTAACCGAAAGGTTGGAGTTTCGAGTCCTCCCGGGAGTGGTGTGCTGCTTTTTTCTTTGCACTAATAGCTTTGAAGATATGTTCTGATGGTGGTGAGAGTGGAGCAGGACTGTCTCCATAGCGCAATTGGCTAGCACGATCGGCTGTTAACCGAAAGGTTGGAGGTTCGAGCCCACCCGGTGGTGGTGCGGTGCTTTTTTTCTTTGGGCTGATGGCTTTGAGGATATGTTCTGATGGTGGTGAGAGTGGAGCAGGACTGTCTCCGTGGCGCAATTGGCTAACGCGATTGGCTGTTAACCGAAAGGTTGGAGGTTCCAGCCCGCCCGGTGGTGGCGTGTTGCTTTTTTCTTTGCGCTGATAGCTTTTAAGATATGTTCTGATGGTGGTAAGAGTGGAGCATGTCTGTCTCCGTGGCGCAATTGGCTTGCGCGATCGACCATTAACCGAAAGGCTGGAGGTTCGAGCCCACCCGGTGGTGGTGCGGCGCTTTTTTTTCTTTGCGCTGATAGCTTTGAAGATATGTTCTGATGGTGGTGAGAGTGGAGCAAGACTGTCTCCGTGACGCAGTGGGCTAGCGCGATGGGCTGTTAACCGAAAGGTTGGAGTTTCGAGCCCTCCCGGGAGTGCTGTGTTGCTTTTTTCTTTGCACTGATAGCTTTGAAGATATGTTCTGATGGTGGTGAGCGTGCAGCACGATTGTCTCCGTGGCGCAATTGGCTAGCGCGATCGGCCGTTAACCAAAAGGTTGGAGGTTCGAGCCCACCCGGTGGTGTCGGCGCTCTTTATTCCTTGGGCTGATAGCTTGAAAGATATGTTCTAATGGTGGTGAGAGTGCCGCAGGACTGTCTTCGTGGCGCAATTGGCTAGCGCGATCGGCTGTTAACCGAAAGGTTGGAGGTTCGAGCCAACCCGGTGGTGTTGCGGCGCTTTTTTTTCTTTGTGGTAATAGCTTTGAAGATATGTTCTGATGGTGGTGAGAGTGGAGCAGGACTGTCTCCATGGCGCAATTGGCTAGCGCGATCGGCTGTTAACCGAAAGGTTGGAGGTTCGAGCCCACCCGGTGGTGGTGCGGCGCTTTTTTTTCTTTGCGCTTGTAGCTTTGAAGATATGTTCTGATGGTGTTGAGAGTGGAGCAAGACTGTCTCTGTGGCGCAATTGGCTAGCGCGATCGGCTGTTAACCGAAAGGTTGGAGGTTCGAGCCCACCCGGTGGTGGTGCGGCGCTTTTTTTTCTTTGCGCTGATAGCTTTGAAGATATGTTCTGATAGTGGTGAGAGTGGAGCAAGACTGTCCCCGTGGCGCAATGGGTTAGCGCGATCGGCTGTTAACCGAAAGGTTGGAGGTTCGAGCCCACCCGGTGGTGGCGCGGCACTTTTTTTTCTTTGCGCTGATAGCTTTGAAGATATGTTCTGATGGTGGTGAGAGTGGACCAGGACTGTCTCCGTGGCGCAATCGGCTAGCGCAATCGGCTGTTAACTGAAAGGTTGGAGGTTCGAGCCCACCCGGTGGTGGTGCGGCGCTTTTTTTTCTTTGGGGTGATAGCTCTGAAGAAATGTTTTGACGGTGGTGAGTGTGGAGCAGGACTGTCTCCGTGGCGCAATTGGCTTGCGCGATCGGCTGTTAACCGAAAGGTTGGAGGTTCGAGCCCACCCGATGATGGTGTGGCGCTTTTTTTTCTTTGTGCTGATAGCTTTGAAGATATGTTCTGATGGTGGTGAGAGTGAAGCAGGACTGTCTCCGTGGCGCAATTGGCTAGCGCGATTGGCTGTTAACCGAAAGGTTGGAAGTTCGAGCCCACCCGGTGGTGGTGCGGTGCTTTTTTTCTTTAGGCTGATAGCTTTGAAGATATGTTCTGATGGTGGTGAGAGTGGAGCAGGACTGTCTTTGTGGCGCTATTGGCTAACGCGATTGGCTGTTAACCGAAAGGTTGGAGGTTCGAGCCCACCCGGTGGTGGTGCGGCGCTTTTTTTTCTTTGCGCTTGTAGCTTTGAAGATATGTTCTAATGGTGGTGAGAGTGCCGCAGGACTGTCTCCGTGGCGCAATTGGCCAGCGCGATCGGCTGTTAACCCAAAAGTTGGAGGTTCGAGCCCACCCGGTGGTGGTGCGGTGCTTTTTTTTCTTTGGGCTGATGGCTTTGAAGATATGTTCTGATGGTGGTGAGAGTGGAGCAAGACTGTCCCCGTGGCGCATTGGGTTAGCGCGATCGGCTGTTAACCGAAAGGTTGGAGGTTCGAGCCCACCCGGTGGTGGCGCGGCGCTTTTTTTCTTTGCGCTAATAGCTTTGAAGATATGTTCTGATGGTGGTGAGAGTGGAGCAGGACTGTCTCCGTGGCGCAATTGGCTAGCGCGATTGGCTGTTAACAGAAATGTTGGAGGTTCGAGCCCACCCGGTGGTGGTGCGGTGCTTTTTTTCTTTGGGCTGATGGCTTTGAAGATATGTTCTGATGGTGGTGAGAGTGGAGCAGGACTGTCTCCATGGCGCAATCGGCTAGCGCGATCGGCTGTTAACCGAAAGGTCGGAGTTTCGAGCCTACCCGGTGGTGGTGCGGCGCTTTTTTTTCTTTGGGGTGATAGCTCTGAAGAAATGTTTTGACGGTGGTGAGTGTGGAGCAGGACTGTCTCCGTGGTGCAATTGGCTTGCGCGATCGGTTGTTAACCGAAAGGTTGGAGGTTCGAGCCCACCCGATGATGGTGTGGTGCTTTTTTTTCTTTGTGCTGATAGCTTTGAAGATATGTTCTGATGGTGGTGAGAGTGAAGCAGGACTGTCTCCGTGGCGCAATTGGCTAGCGCGATTGGCTGTTAACCGAAAGGTTGCAAGTTCGAGCCCACCCGGTGGTGGTGCGGTGCTGTTTTTCTTTGGGCTGATAGCTTTGAAGATATGTTCTGATGGTGGTGAGAGTGGAGCAGGACTGTCTCCGTGGCGCAATTGGCTTGCGATATCGGCTGTTAACCGAAAGGTTGGAGGTTAGAGCCCACCCGGTGGTGGTGCGGCGCTTTTTTTTTCTTTGTGCTGATAGCTTTGAAGATATGTTCTGATGGTGGTGAGAGTGGAGCAAGACTGTCCTCGTTGCGCAATGGGCTAGCGCGATCGGCTGTAAACCGAAGGGTTGGAGTTTCGAGCCCTCCCGGTGGTGGTGCGGCGCTTTTTTTTCTTTGGGGTGATAGCTCTGAATAAATGTTTTGACGGTGGTGAGAGTGGAGCAGGACTGTCTCCGTGGCGCAATTGGCTTGCGCGATCGGCTGTTAACCGAATGGGTTGAGGTTCGAGCCCACCCGGTGATGGTGTGGCGCTTTTTTCTTTGCACTATTAGCTTTGAAGATATGTTCTGATGGTGGTGAAAATGGAGCAGGACTGTCTCCGTGGCGCAATTGGCTAGCGCGATCGGCTGTTAACCGAAAGGTTGGAGGTTCGAGCCCACCCGGTGGTGGCGCGGCGCTTTCTATTCTTTGGGCTGATAGCTTGAAAGATATGTTCTAATGGTGGTGAGAGTGGAGCAGGACTGTCTCCCTGGCGCAATTGGCTAGCGCGATCGGCTGTTAACCGAAAGGTTGGAGTTTCGATTCCTCCCGGGAGTGGTGTGCTGCTTTTTTCTTTGCACTAATAGCTTTGAAGATATGTTCTGATGGTGGTGAGAGTGGAGCAGGACTGTCTCCATGGCGCAAATGGCTAGCACGATCGGCTGTTAACCGAAAGGTTGGAGTTTCGAGCCCACCCGGTGGTGGTGCGGCGCTTTTTTCTCTTTGTGCTGATAGCTTTGAAGATATGTTTTGATGGTGGTGAGAGTGGAGCAGGACTGTCTCCGTGGCGCAATTGGCTAACGCGATTGGCTGTTAACCGAAAGGTTGGAGGTTTCAGCCCGCCCGGTGGTGGTGCGGTGCTTTTTTTTGGGGCTGATAGGTTTGAAGATATGCTCTGATGGTGGTGAGAGTGGAGCATGTCTGTCTCCGTGGCGCAATTGGCTTGCGCGATCGGCCATTAACCGAAAGGCTGGAGGTTCGAGCCCACCCGGTGGTGGTGCGGCGCTTTTTTTTCTTTGCGCTGATAGCTTTGAAGATATGTTCTGATGGTGGTGAGAGTGAAGCAAGACTGTCTCCGTGACGCAGTGGGCTAGCGCGATGTGCTGTTAACCGAAAGGTTGGAGTTTCGAGCCCTCCCGGGAGTGCTGTGTTGCTTTTTTCTTTGCACTGATAGCTTTGAAGATATGTTCTGATGGTGGTGAGCGTGCAGCACGATATTCTCCGTGGCGCAATTGGCTAGCGCGATCGGCCGTTAACCAAAAGGTTGGAGGTTCGAGCCCACCCGGTGGTGTCGGCGCTTTTTATTCCTTGGGCTGATAGCTTGAAAGATATGTTCTAATGGTGGTGAGAGTGCAGCAGGACTGTCTCCGTGGCGCAATTGGCTAGCGCGATTGGCTCTTAACCGAAAGGTTGGAGGTTCGAGCCCACCCGGTGGTGGTGCGGTGCTTTTTTTTCTTTGGGCTGATGGCTTTGAAGATATGTTCTGATGGTGGTGAGAGTGGAGCAAGACTGTCCCCGTGGCGCATTGGGTTAGCGCGATCGGCTGTTAACCGAAAGGTTGGAGGTTCGAGCCCACCCGGTGGTGGCGCGGCGCTTTTTTTCTTTGCGCTAATAGTTTTGAAGATATGTTCTGATGGTGGTGAGAGTGGAGCAGGACTGTCTCCGTGGCGCAATTGGCTAGCGCGATTGGCTGTTAACCGAAATGTTGGAGGTTCGAGCCCACCCGGTGGTGGTGCGGTGCTTTTTTTTCTTTGGGCTGATGGCTTTGAAGATATGTTCTGATGGTGGTGAGAGTGGAGCAGGACTGTCTCCATGGCGCAATCAGCTAGCGCGATCGGCTGTTAACCGAAAGGTTGGAGTTTCGAGCCTACCCGGTGGTGGTGCGGCGCTTTTTTTTCTTTGGGGTGATAGCTCTGAAGAAATGTTTTGACGGTGGTGAGTGTGGAGCAGGACTGTCTCCGTGGTGCAATTGGCTTGCGCGATCGGTTGTTAACCGAAAGGTTGGAGGTTCGAGCCCACCCGATGATGGTGTGGTGCTTTTTTTTCTTTGTGCTGATAGCTTTGAAGATATGTTCTGATGGTGGTGAGAGTGGAGCAGGACTGTCTCCGTGGCGCAATTGGCTAGCGCGATTGGCTGTTAACCGAAATGTTGGAGGTTCGAGCCCACCCGGTGGTGGTGCGGTGCTTTTTTTTCTTTGCGCTGATAGCTTTGAAGATATGTTGTGATGGTGGTGAGAGTGGAGCAAGACTGTCTCCGTGACGCAGTGGGCTAGCGCGATGGGCGGTTAACCGAAAGGTTGGAGTTTCGAGCCCTCCCGGAAGTGCTGTGTTGCTTTTTTCTTTGCACTGATAGCTTTGAAGATATGTTCTGATGGTGGTGAGCGTGCAGCACGATTGTCTCCGTGGCGCAATTGGCTAGCGCGATCGGCCGTTAACCAAAAGGTTGGTGGTTCGAGCCCACCCGGTGGTGTCGGCACTTTTTTCTCTTTGTGCTGATAGCTTTGAAGATATGTTCTGATGGTGGTGAGAGTGGAGCAGGACTGTCTCCGTGGCGCAATTGGCTAACGCGATTGGCTGTTAACCGAAAGGTTGGAGGTTCCAGCCCGCCCGGTGGTGGTGCGGTGCTTTTTTTTGGGGCTGATAGGTTTGAAGATATGTTCTGATGGTGGTGAGAGTGGAGCATGTCTGTCTCCGTGGCGCAATTGGCTAGTGCGATCGGCTGTTAACCGAAAGGTTGGAGGTTCGAGCCCACCCGGTGGTGGTGCGGCGCTTTTTTTTCTTTGGGCTGATAGCTTTGAAGATATGTTCTGATGGTGGTGAGAAGGGAGCAAGACTGTCTCCGTGGCGCAATGGGCTAGCGCAATCGGCTGTTAACCGAAAGGTTGGAGGTTTGAGCCCACCCGCTGGTGGTGCGGCGCTTTTTTTTCTTTGCGCTGATAGCTTTGAAGATATGTTCTGATGGTGGTGAGAGTGGAGCAAGACTGTGTCCGTGGCGCAATGGACTAGCGCGATCGGCTGCTAACCGAAAGGTTGGAGTTTCGAGCCCTCCCGGTGGTGGTGCGGCGCTTTTTTTTCTTTGGGGTGATAGCTCTGAATAAATGTTTTGACGGTGGTGAGAGTGGAGCAGGACTGTCTCTGTGGCGCAATTGGCTTGCGCGATCGGCTGTTAACCGAAAGGTTGGAGGTTAGAGCCCACCCGGTGATGGTGTGGCGCTTTTTTCTTTGCACTATTAGCTTTGAAGATATGTTCTGATGGTGGTGAAAATGGAGCAGGACTGTCTCCGTGGCGCAATTGGCTAGCGCGATCGGCTGTTAACCGAAAGGTTGGAGGTTCGAGCCCACCCGGTGGTGGCGCGGCACTTTTTTTCTTTGCGCTAATAGCTTTGAAGATATGTTCTGATGGTGTTGAAAGTGAAGCAAGGCTGTCTCCGTGGCGCAATGGGCTAGCGCGATCGGCTGTTAACCGAAAAGTTGGAGGTTCGAGCCCACCCGGTGGTGGCGCGGCGCTTTCTATTCTTTGGGCTGATAGCTTTGAATATATGTTCTGCTGGTGGTGAGAGTGAAGCAGGACTGTCTCCGTGGCGCAATTGGCTTGCGCGATCGGCTGTTAACCGAAAGGTTGGAGGTTTGAGCCCACCCGGTGGTGTTGCGGCGCTTTTTTTTCTTTGGGGTGATAGCTCTGAAGAAATGTTTTGACGGTGGTGAGTGTGGAGCAGGACTGTCTCCGTGGCGCAATTGGCTTGCGCGATCGGTTGTTAACCGAAAGGTTGGAGGTTCGAGCCCACCCGATGATGGTGTGGCGCTTTTTTTCTTTGTGCTGATAGCTTTGAAGATATGTTCTGATGGTGGTGAGAGTGAAGCAGGACTGTCTCCGTGGCGCAATTGGCTAGCGCGATTGGCTGTTAACCGAAAGGTTGGAAGTTCGAGCCCACCCGGTGGTGGTGCGGTATTTTTTTCTTTGGGCTGATAGCTTTGAAGATATGTTCTGATGGTGGTGAGAGTGGAGCAGGACTGTCTCCGTGGCGCAATTGGCTTGCGCAATCGGCTGTTAACCGAAAGGTTGGAGGTTCGAGCCCACGCGGTGGTGGTGCGGCGCTTTTTTTTTCTTTGTGCTGATAGCTTTGAAGATATGTTCTGCTGGTGGTGAGAGTGGAGCAAGACTGTCCTCGTGGCGCAATGGGCTAGCGCGATTGGCTGTAAACCGAAGGGTTGGAGTTTCGAGCCCTCCCGGGAATGGTGTGTTGCTTTTTACTTTGCACTAATAGCTTTGAAGATATGTTCTGAAGGTGGTGAAAGTGGAGCAGGACTGTCTTCGTGGCGCGATTGGCTAGCGCGATCGGCTTTTAACCGAAAGGTTGGAGGTTCGAGCCCACCCGGTGGAGCTGCGGCGCTTTTTTTCTTTGCGCTAATAGCTTTGAAGATATGTTCTGATGGTGGTGAGAGTGGAGCAGGACTGTCTCCTTGGCGCAATTGGCTAGCGCGATTGGCTGTTAACCGAAATGTTGGAGGTTCGAGCCCACCCGGTGGTGGTGCGGTGCTTTTTTTCTTTGGGCTGATGGCTTTGAAGATATGTTCTGATGGTGGTGAGAGTGGAGCAGGACTGTCTCCATGGCGCAATCGGCTAGCGCGATCGGCTGTTAACCGAAAGGTCGGAGTTTCGAGCCTACCCGGTGGTGGTGCGGCGCTTTTTTTTCTTTGGGGTGATAGCTCTGAAGAAATGTTTTGACGGTGGTGAGTGTGGAGCAGGACTGTCTCCGTGGTGCAATTGGCTTGCGCGATCGGTTGTTAACCGAAAGGTTGGAGGTTCGAGCCCACCCGATGATGGTGTGGTGCTTTTTTTTCTTTGTGCTGATAGCTTTGAAGATATGTTCTGATGGTGGTGAGAGTGAAGCAGGACTGTCTCCGTGGCGCAATTGGCTAGCGCGATTGGCTGTTAACCGAAAGGTTGCAAGTTCGAGCCCACCCGGTGGTGGTGCGGTGCTGTTTTTGTTTGGGCTGATAGCTTTGAAGATATGTTCTGATGGTGGTGAGAGTGGAGCAGGACTGTCTCCGTGGCGCAATTGGCTTGCGCAATCGGCTGTTAACCGAAAGGTTGGAGGTTAGAGCCCACCCGGTGGTGGTGTGGCGCTTTTTTTTTCTTTGTGCTGATAGCTTTGAAGATATGTTCTGATGGTGGTGAGAGTGGAGCAAGACTGTCCTCGTTGCGCAATGGGCTAGCGCGATCGGCTGTAAACCGAAGGGTTGGAGTTTCGAGCCCTCCCGGTGGTGGTGCGGCGCTTTTTTTTCTTTGGGGTGATAGCTCTGAATAAATGTTTTGACGGTGGTGAGAGTGGAGCAGGACTGTCTTCGTGGCGCAATTGGCTTGCGCCATCGGCTGTTAACCGAAAGGGTTGAGGTTCGAGCCCACCCGGTGATGGTGTGGCGCTTTTTTCTTTGCACTATTAGCTTTGAAGATATGTTCTGATGGTGGTGAAAATGGAGCAGGACTGTCTCCGTGGCGCAATTGGCTAGCGCGATCGGCTGTTAACCGAAAGGTTGGAGGTTCGAGCCCACCCGGTGGTGGCGCGGCGCTTTCTATTCTTTGGGCTGATAGCTTGAAAGATATGTTCTAATGGTGGTGAGAGTGGAGCAGGACTGTCTCCCTGGCGCAATTGGCTAGCGCGATCGGCTGTAAACCGAAAGGTAAGAGTTTCGATTCCTCCCGGGAGTGGTGTGCTGCTTTTTTCTTTGCACTAATAGCTTTGAAGATATGTTCTGATGGTGGTGAGAGTGGAGCAGGACTGTCTCCATGGCGAAAATGGCTAGCACGATCGGCTGTTAACCGAAAGGTTGGAGTTTCGAGCCCACCCGGTGGTGGTGCGGCGCTTTTTTCTCTTTGTGCTGATAGCTTTGAAGATATGTTCTGATGGTGGTGAGAGTGGAGCAGGACTGTCTCCGTGGCGCAATTGGCTAACGCGATTGGCTGTTAACCGAAAGGTTGGAGGTTCCAGCCCGCCCGGTGGTGGTGCGGTGCTTTTTTTGGGGCTGATAGGTTTGAAGATATGTTCTGATGGTGGTGAGAGTGGAGCATGTCTGTCTCCGTGGCGCAATTGGCTTGCGCGATCGGCCATTAACCGAAAGGCTGGAGGTTCGAGCCCACCCGGTGGTGGTGCGGCGCTTTTTTTTCTTTGCGCTGATAGCTTTGAAGATATGTTCTGATGGTGGTGAGAGTGGAGCAAGACTGTCTCCGTGACGCAGTGGGCTAGCGCGATGTGCTGTTAACCGAAAGGTTGGAGTTTCGAGCCCTCCCGGGAGTGCTGTGTTGCTTTTTTCTTTGCACTGATAGCTTTGAATATATGTTCTGATGGTGGTGAGCGTGCAGCACGATTGTCTCCGTGGCGCAATTGGCTAGCGCGATCGGCCGTTAACCAAAAGGTTGGAGGTTCAAGCCCACCCGGTGGTGTCGGCGCTTTTTATTCCTTGGGCTGATAGCTTGAAAGATATGTTCTAATGGTGGTGAGAGTGCAGCAGGACTGTCTCCGTGGCGCAATTGGCTAGCGCGATTGGCTGTTAACCGAAAGGTTGGAGGTTCGAGCCCACCCGGAGGTGGTGCGGTGCTTTTTTTTCTTTGGGCTGATGGCTTTGAAGATATGTTCTGATGGTGGTGAGAGTGGAGCAAGACTGTCCCCGTGGCGCATTGGGTTAGCGCGATCGGCTGTTAACCGAAAGGTTGGAGGTTCGAGCCCACCCGGTGGTGGCGCGGCGCTTTTTTTCTTTGCGCTAATAGCTTTGAAGATATGTTCTGATGGTGGTGAGAGTGGAGCAGGACTGTCTCCGTGGCGCAATTGGCTAGCGCGATTGGCTGTTAACCGAAATGTTGGAGGTTCGAGCCCACCCGGTGGTGGTGCGGTGCTTTTTTTTCTTTGGGCTGATGGCTTTGAAGATATGTTCTGATGGTGGTGAGAGTGGAGCAGGACTGTCTCCATGGCGCAATCGGCTATCGCGATCGGCTGTTAACCGAAAGGTTGGAGTTTCGAGCCTACCCGGTGGTGGTGCGGCGCTTTTTTTTCTTTGGGGTGATAGCTCTGAAGAAATGTTTTGACGGTGGTGAGTGTGGAGCAGGACTGTCTCCTTGGTGCAATTGGCTTGCGCGATCGGTTGTTAACCGAAAGGTTGGAGGTTCGAGCCCACCCGATGATGGTGTGGTGCTTTTTTTTCTTTGTGCTGATAGCTTTGAAGATATGTTCTGATGGTGGTGAGAGTGGAGCAGGACTGTCTCCGTGGCGCAATTGGCTAGCGCGATTGGCTGTTAACCGAAATGTTGGAGGTTCGAGCCCACCCGGTGGTGGTGCGGTGCTTTTTTTTCTTTGCGCTGATAGATTTGAAGATATGTTCTGATGGTGGTGAGAGTGGAGCAAGACTGTCTCCGTGACGCAGTGGGCTAGCGCGATGGGCGGTTAACCGAAAGGTTGGAGTTTCGAGCCCTCCCGGGAGTGCTGTGTTGCTTTTTTCTTTGCACTGATAACTTTGAAGATATGTTCTGATGGTGGTGAGCGTGCAGCACGATTGTCTCCGTGGCGCAATTGGCTAGCGCGATCGGCCGTTAACCAAAAGGTTGGTGGTTCGAGCCCACCCGGTGGTGTCGGCGCTTTTTTCTCTTTGTGCTGATAGCTTTGAAGATATGTTCTGATGGTGGTGAGAGTGGAGCAGGACTGTCTCCGTGGCGCAATTGGCTAACGCGATTGGCTGTTAACCGAAAGGTTGGAGGTTCCAGCCCGCCCGGTGGTGGTGCGGTGCTTTTTTTTGGGCCTGATAGGTTTGAAGATATGTTCTGATGGTGGTGAGAGTGGAGCAAGACTGTGTCCGTGGCGCAATGGACTAGCGCGATCGGCTGCTAACCGAAAGGTTGGAGTTTCGAGCCCTCCCGGTGGTGGTGCGGCGCTTTTTTTTCTTTGGGGTGATAGCTCTGAATAAATGTTTTGACGGTGGTGAGAGTGGAGCAGGACTGTCTCTGTGGCGCAATTGGCTTGCGCGATCGGCTGTTAACCGAAAGGTTGGAGGTTAGAGCCCACCCGGTGATGGTGTGGCGCTTTTTTCTTTGGACTATTAGCTTTGAAGATATGTTCTTATGGTGGTGAAAATGGAGCAGGACTGTCTCCGTAGTGCAATTGGCTAGCGCGATCGGCTGTTAACCGAAAGGTTGGAGGTTCGAGCCCACCCGGTGGTGGCGCGGCACTTTTTTTCTTTGCGCTAATAGCTTTGAAGATATGTTCTGATGGTGTTGAAAGTGAAGCAAGGCTGTCTCCGTGGCGCAATGGGCTAGCGCGATCGGCTGTTAACCGAAAAGTTGGAGGTTCGAGCCCACCCGGTGGTGGCGCGGCGCTTTCTATTCTTTGGGCTGATAGCTTTGAATATATGTTCTGCTGGTGGTGAGAGTGAAGCAGGACTGTCTCCGTGGCGCAGTTGGCTTGCGCGATCGGCTGTTAACCGAAAGGTTGGAGGTTTGAGCCCACCCGGTGGTGTTGCGGCGCTTTTTTTTCTTTGGGGTGATAGCTCTGAAGAAATGTTTTGACAGTGGTGAGTGTGGAGCAGGACTGTCTCCGTGGCGCAATTGGCTAGCGCGATTGGCTGTTAACCGAAAGGTTGGAAGTTCGAGCCCACCCGGTGGTGGTGCGGTATTTTTTTCTTTGGGCTGATAGCTTTGAAGTTATGTTCTGATGGTGGTGAGAGTGGAGCAGGACTGTCTCCGTGGCGCAATTGGCTTGCGCAATCGGCTGTTAACCGAAAGGTTGGAGGTTCGAGCCCACCCGGTGGTGGTGCGGCGCTTTTTTTTTCTTTGTGCTGATAGCTTTGAAGATATGTTCTGCTGGTGGTGAGAGTGGAGCAAGACTGTCCTCGTGGCGCAATGGGCTAGCGCGATCGGCTGTAAACCGAAGGGTTGGAGTTTCGAGCCCTCCCGGGAATGGTGTGTTGCTTTTTACTTTGCACTAATAGCTTTGAAGATATGTTCTGATGGTGGTGAAAGTGGAGCAGGACTGTCTTCGTGGCGCGATTGGCTAGCGCGATCGGCTTTTAACCGAAAGGTTGGAGGTTCGAGCCCACCCGGTGGAGGTGCGGCGCTTTTTTTCTTTGCGCTAATAGCTTTGAAGATATGTTCTGATGGTGTTGAGAGTGGAGCAAGGCTATCTCCGTGGCGCAATGGGCTAGCGCGATCGGCTGTTAACCGAAAGGTTGGAGGTTCGAGCCCACCCGGTGGTGGTGCGGCGCTTTTCTTTTCTTTGTGCTGATAGCTTTGAAGATATATTCTGATGGTGGTAACAGTGGAGCACGACTGCCTCCGTGGCGCAATTGGCGAGTGCGATCAGCTGTTATCCGAAAGGTTGAAGGTTCGAGCCCACCCGGTGGTGGTGCGGCGCTTTTTTTTCTTTGGGCTGATGGCTTTGAAGATATGTTCTGATGGTGGTGAGAGTGGAGCAGGACTGTCTCCATGGCGCAATCGGCTATCGCGATCGGCTGTTAACCGAAAGGTTGGAGTTTCGAGCCTACCCGGTGGTGGTGCGGCGCTTTTTTTTCTTTGGGGTGATAGCTCTGAAGAAATGTTTTGACGGTGGTGAGTGTGGAGCAGGACTGTCTCCTTGGTGCAATTGGCTTGCGCGATCGGTTGTTAACCGAAAGGTTGGAGGTTCGAGCCCACCCGATGATGGTGTGGTGCTTTTTTTTCTTTGTGCTGATAGCTTTGAAGATATGTTCTGATGGTGGTGAGAGTGGAGCAGGACTGTCTCCGTGGCGCAATTGGCTAGCGCGATTGGCTGTTAACCGAAATGTTGGAGGTTCGAGCCCACCCGGTGGTGGTGCGGTGCTTTTTTTTCTTTGCGCTGATAGATTTGAAGATATGTTCTGATGGTGGTGAGAGTGGAGCAAGACTGTCTCCGTGACGCAGTGGGCTAGCGCGATGGGCGGTTAACCGAAAGGTTGGAGTTTCGAGCCCTCCCGGGAGTGCTGTGTTGCTTTTTTCTTTGCACTGATAACTTTGAAGATATGTTCTGATGGTGGTGAGCGTGCAGCACGATTGTCTCCGTGGCGCAATTGGCTAGCGCGATCGGCCGTTAACCAAAAGGTTGGTGGTTCGAGCCCACCCGGTGGTGTCGGCGCTTTTTTCTCTTTGTGCTGATAGCTTTGAAGATATGTTCTGATGGTGGTGAGAGTGGAGCAGGACTGTCTCCGTGGCGCAATTGGCTAACGCGATTGGCTGTTAACCGAAAGGTTGGAGGTTCCAGCCCGCCCGGTGGTGGTGCGGTGCTTTTTTTTGGGCCTGATAGGTTTGAAGATATGTTCTGATGGTGGTGAGAGTGGAGCAAGACTGTGTCCGTGGCGCAATGGACTAGCGCGATCGGCTGCTAACCGAAAGGTTGGAGTTTCGAGCCCTCCCGGTGGTGGTGCGGCGCTTTTTTTTCTTTGGGGTGATAGCTCTGAATAAATGTTTTGACGGTGGTGAGAGTGGAGCAGGACTGTCTCTGTGGCGCAATTGGCTTGCGCGATCGGCTGTTAACCGAAAGGTTGGAGGTTAGAGCCCACCCGGTGATGGTGTGGCGCTTTTTTCTTTGGACTATTAGCTTTGAAGATATGTTCTTATGGTGGTGAAAATGGAGCAGGACTGTCTCCGTAGTGCAATTGGCTAGCGCGATCGGCTGTTAACCGAAAGGTTGGAGGTTCGAGCCCACCCGGTGGTGGCGCGGCACTTTTTTTCTTTGCGCTAATAGCTTTGAAGATATGTTCTGATGGTGTTGAAAGTGAAGCAAGGCTGTCTCCGTGGCGCAATGGGCTAGCGCGATCGGCTGTTAACCGAAAAGTTGGAGGTTCGAACCCACCCGGTGGTGGCGCGGCGCTTTCTATTCTTTGGGCTGATAGCTTTGAATATATGTTCTGCTGGTGGTGAGAGTGAAGCAGGACTGTCTCCGTGGCGCAGTTGGCTTGCGCGATCGGCTGTTAACCGAAAGGTTGGAGGTTTGAGCCCACCCGGTGGTGTTGCGGCGCTTTTTTTTCTTTGGGGTGATAGCTCTGAAGAAATGTTTTGACAGTGGTGAGTGTGGAGCAGGACTGTCTCCGTGGCGCAATTGGCTAGCGCGATTGGCTGTTAACCGAAAGGTTGGAAGTTCGAGCCCACCCGGTGGTGGTGCGGTATTTTTTTCTTTGGGCTGATAGCTTTGAAGTTATGTTCTGATGGTGGTGAGAGTGGAGCAGGACTGTCTCCGTGGCGCAATTGGCTTGCGCAATCGGCTGTTAACCGAAAGGTTGGAGGTTCGAGCCCACCCGGTGGTGGTGCGGCGCTTTTTTTTTCTTTGTGCTGATAGCTTTGAAGATATGTTCTGCTGGTGGTGAGAGTGGAGCAAGACTGTCCTCGTGGCGCAATGGGCTAGCGCGATCGGCTGTAAACCGAAGGGTTGGAGTTTCGAGCCCTCCCGGAAATGGTGTGTTGCTTTTTACTTTGCACTAATAGCTTTGAAGATATGTTCTGATGGTGGTGAAAGTGGAGCAGGACTGTCTTCGTGGCGCGATTGGCTAGCGCGATCGGCTTTTAACCGAAAGGTTGGAGGTTCGAGCCCACCCGGTGGAGGTGCGGCGCTTTTTTTCTTTGCGCTAATAGCTTTGAAGATATGTTCTGATGGTGTTGAGAGTGGAGCAAGGCTATCTCCGTGGCGCAATGGGCTAGCGCGATCGGCTGTTAACCGAAAGGTTGGAGGTTCGAGCCCACCCGGTGGTGGTGCGGCGCTTTTCTTTTCTTTGTGCTGATAGCTTTGAAGATATATTCTGATGGTGGTAACAGTGGAGCACGACTGCCTCCGTGGCGCAATTGGCGAGTGCGATCAGCTGTTATCCGAAAGGTTGAAGGTTCGAGCCCACCCGGTGGTGGTGCGGCGCTTTTTTTTCTTTGGGCTGATAGCTTTTAAGATATGTTCTGATGGTGGTGAGAGTGGAGCAAGACTGTCCCCGTGGCGCAATGGGCAAGCGCGATCGGCTGTTAACCAAAAAGTTGGAGTTTCGAGCCCACCCGGTGGTGGTGCGGCGCTGTTTTTTGCGCTGATAGTTTGAAGATATGTTCTGATGGTGGTGAGAGTGAAGCAGAACTGTCTTCGTGGCGCAATTGGCTAGCGCGATCGGCTGTTAACCGAAAGGTTGGAGGTTCGAGCCCACGCGGTGGTGCTGCGGCTCTTTTTTTTCTTTGGGGTGATAGCTTTGAAGAAATGTTCTGACGGTGGTGAGAGTGGAGCACGACTGTCTCCGTGGGGCAATAGGCTAGCGCGATCTGCTGTAAACCGAAAGGTTGGAGGTTCGAGCCCACCCGGAGGTGGTGCGGCGCTTTTTTTTCTTTGGGCTGATAGCTTTGAAGATATGTTCTGATGGTGGTGAGAGTGGAGCACGACTGTCTCCGTGGCGCAGTTGGCTAGCGCGATCGGCTGTTAACCGAAAGGTTGGAGGTTCGAGCCCACGCGGTGATAGTGTGCCGCTTTTTTTTCTTTGTGCTGATAGCTTTGAAGATATGTTCTGATGGTGGTGAGAGTGGAGCAGGACTGTCTCCGTGGCGCAATTGGCTAGCGCGATTACCTGTTGACCGAAAGGTTGGAGGTTCGAGCCCACCCGGTGGTGGTGCGGTGCTTTTTTTCTTTGGGCCGACAGCTTTGAAGATATGTTCTGATGGTGGTGAGAGTGGAGCAGGACTGTCTCCGTGGCGCAATTGGCTTGCGCGATCGGCTGTTAACCGAAAGGTTGGAGGTTCGAGCCCACTCGGTGGTGGTGCGGCGTTTTTTTTCTTTGTGTTGATAGCTTTGAAGATATGTTCTAATGGTGGTGAAAATGGAGCAGGACTGTCTCCGTGGCGCAATTGGCTAGCGCGATCGGCTGTTAACCGAAAAGTTGGAGGTTCGAGCCCACCCGGTGGTGGCGCGGCGCTTTCTATTCTTTGGGCTGATAGCTTTGAATATATGTTCTGCTGGTGGTGAGAGTGAAGCAGGACTGTCTCCGTGGCGCAATTGGCTTGCGCGATCGGTTGTTAACCGAAAGGTTGGAGGTTCGAGCCCACCCGATGATGGTGTGGCGCTTTTTTTCTTTGTGCTGATAGCTTTGAAGATATGTTCTGATGGTGGTGAGAGTGAAGCAGGACTGTCTCCGTGGCGCAATTGGCTAGCGCGATTGGCTGTTAACCGAAAGGTTGGAAGTTCGAGCCCACCCGGTGGTGGTGCGGTATTTTTTTCTTTGGGCTGATAGCTTTGAAGATATGTTCTGATGGTGGTGAGAGTGGAGCAGGACTGTCTCCGTGGCGCAATTGGCTTGCGCAATCGGCTGTTAACCGAAAGGTTGGAGGTTCGAGCCCACCCGGTGGTGGTGCGGCGCTTTTTTTTTCTTTGTGCTGATAGTTTTGAAGATATGTTCTGCTGGTGGTGAGAGTGGAGCAAGACTGTCCTCGTGGCGCAATGGGCTAGCGCGATCGGCTGTAAACCGAAGGGTTGGAGTTTCGAGCCCTCCCGGGAATGGTGTGTTGCTTTTTACTTTGCACTAATAGCTTTGAAGATATGTTCTGATGGTGGTGAAAGTGGAGCAGGACTGTCTTCGTGGCGCGATTGGCTAGCGCGATCGGCTTTTAACCGAAAGGTTGGAGGTTCGAGCCCACCCGGTGGAGGTGCGGCGCTTTTTTTCTTTGCGCTAATAGCTTTGAAGATATGTTCTGATGGTGTTGAGAGTGGAGCAAGGCTATCTCCGTGGCGCAATGGGCTAGCGCGATCGGCTGTTAACCGAAAGGTTGGAGGTTCGAGCCCACCCGGTGGTGGTGCGGCGCTTTTCTTTTCTTTGTGCTGATAGCTTTGAAGATATGTTCTGATGGTGGTAACAGTGGAGCACGACTGCCTCCGTGGCGCAATTGGCGAGTGCGATCAGCTGTTATCCGAAAGGTTGAAGGTTCGAGCCCACCCGGTGGTGGTGCGGCGCTTTTTTTTCTTTGGGCTGATAGCTTTTAAGATATGTTCTGATGGTGGTGAGAGTGGAGCAAGACTGTCCCCGTGGCGCAATGGGCAAGCGCGATCGGCTGTTAACCAAAAAGTTGGAGTTTCGAGCCCACCCGGTGGTGGTGCGGCGCTGTTTTTTGCGCTGATAGTTTGAAGTTATGTTCTGATGGTGGTGAGAGTGAAGCAGAACTGTCTTCGTGGCTCAATTGGCTAGCACGATCGGCTGTTAACCGAAAGGTTGGAGGTTCGAGCCCACGCGGTGGTGCTGCGGCTCTTTTTTTTCTTTGGGGTGATAGCTCTGAAGAAATGTTCTGACGGTGGTGAGAGTGGAGCACGACTGTCTCCGTGGGGCAATAGGCTAGCGCGATCTGCTGTAAACCGAAAGGTTGGAGGTTCGAGCCCACCCGGAGGTGGTGCGGCGCTTTTTTTTCTTTGGGCTGATAGCTTTGAAGATATGTTCTGATGGTGGTGAGAGTGGAGCACGACTGTCTCCGTGGCGCAGTTGGCTAGCGCGATCGGCTGTTAACCGAAAGGTTGGAGGTTCGAGCCCACGCGGTGATAGTGTGCCGCTTTTTTTTCTTTGTGCTGATAGCTTTGAAGATATGTTCTGATGGTGGTGAGAGTGGAGCAGGACTGTCTCCGTGGCGCAATTGGCTAGCGCGATTACCTGTTGACCGAAAGGTTGGAGGTTCGAGCCCACCCGGTGGTGGTGCGGTGCTTTTTTTCTTTGGGCCGACAGCTTTGAAGATATGTTCTGATGGTGGTGAGAGTGGAGCAGGACTGTCTCCGTGGCGCAATTGGCTTGCGCGATCGGCTGTTAACCGAAAGGTTGGAGGTTCGAGCCCACTCGGTGGTGGTGCGGCGTTTTTTTTCTTTGTGTTGATAGCTTTGAAGATATGTTCTAATGGTGGTGAAAATGGAGCAGGACTGTCTCCGTGGCGCAATTGGCTAGCGCGATCGGCTGTTAACCGAAAGGTTGGAGGTTCGAGCCCACCCGGTGGTGGCGCGGCGCTTTTTTTCTTTGCGCTAATAGCTTTGAAGATATGTTCTGATGGTGTTGAAAGTGAAGCAAGGCTGTCTCCGTGGCGCAATGGGCTAGCGCGATCGGCTGTTAACCGAAAAGTTGGAGGTTCGAGCCCACCCGGTGGTGGCGCGGCGCTTTCTATTCTTTGGGCTGATAGCTTTGAATATATGTTCTGATGGTGGTGAGAGTGAAGCAGGACTGTCTCCGTGGCGCAATGGGTTAGCGCGATCGGCTGTTAACCGAAAGGTTGGAGGTTTGAGCCCACCCGGTGGTGTTGCGGCGCTTTTTTTTCTTTGGGGTGATAGCTCTGAAGAAATGTTTTGATGGTGGTGAGTGTGGAGCAGGACTGTCTCCGTGGCGCAATTGGCTTGCGCGATCGGTTGTTAACCGAAAGGTTGGAGGTTCGAGCCCACCCGATGATGGTGTGGCGCTTTTTTTCTTTGTGCTGATAGCTTTGTTGATATGTTCTGATGGTGGTGAGAGTGAAGCAGGACTGTCTCCGTGGCGCAATTGGCTAGCGCGATTGGCTGTTAACCGAAAGGTTGGAAGTTCGGGCCCACCCGGTGGTGGTGCGGTATTTTTTTCTTTGGGCTGATAGCTTTGAAGATATGTTCTGATGGTGGTGAGAGTGGAGCAGGACTGTCTCCGTGGCGCAATTGGCTTGCGCAATCGGCTGTTAACCGAAAGGTTGGAGGTTCGAGCCCACCCGGTGGTGGTGCGGCGCTTTTTTTTTCTTTGTGCTGATAGCTTTGAAGATATGTTCTGCTGGTGGTGAGAGTGGAGCAAGACTGTCCTCGTGGCGCAATGGGCTAGCGCGATCGGCTGTAAACCGAAGGGTTGGAGTTTCGAGCACTCCCGGGAATGGTGTGTTGCTTTTTACTTTGCACTAATAGCTTTGAAGATATGTTCTGATGGTGGTGAAAGTGGAGCAGGACTGTCTTCGTGGCGCGATTGGCTAGCGCGATCGGCTTTTAACCGAAAGGTTGGAGGTTCGAGCCCACCCGGTGGAGGTGCGGCGCTTTTTTTCTTTGCGCTAATAGCTTTGAAGATATGTTCTGATGGTGTTGAGAGTGGAGCAAGGCTATCTCCGTGGCGCAATGGGCTAGCGCGATCTGCTGTTAACCGAAAGGTTGGAGGTTCGAGCCCACCCGGAGGTGGTGCGGCGCTTTTTTTTCTTTGGGCTGATAGCTTTGAAGATATGTTCTGATGGTGGTGAGAGTGGAGCACGACTGTCTCCGTGGCGCAGTTGGCTAGCGCGATCGGCTGTTAACCGAAAGGTTGGAGGTTCGAGCCCACGCGGTGATAGTGTGCCGCTTTTTTTTCTTTGTGCTGATAGCTTTGAAGATATGTTCTGATGGTGGTGAGAGTGGAGCAGGACTGTCTCCGTGGCGCAATTGGCTAGCGCGATTACCTGTTGACCGAAAGGTTGGAGGTTCGAGCCCACCCGGTGGTGGTGCGGTGCTTTTTTTCTTTGTGTTGATAGCTTTGAAGATATGTACTGATGGTGGTGAGTGTGGAGCAAGACTGTCCCCGTGGCGCAATGGGCTAGCGCGATCGGCTGTTAACCGAAAGGTTGGAGTTTCGAGCCCTCCCGGGAGTGGTGTGCTGCTTTTTTCTTTGCACTAATAGCTTTGAAGATATGTTCTGATGGTGGTGAGAGTGGAGCAGGACTGTCTCCGTGGCGCAATTGGCTAGCGCGATCGGCTGTTAACCGAAAGGTTGGATGTTCGAGCCCACCCGGTGGTGGTGCGGCGCTTTTTTTCTTTGCGCTAATAGCTTTGAAGATATGTTCTGATGGTGTTGAGATTGGAGCAAGGCTGTCTCCGTGGCGCAATGGGCTAGCGCGATCAGCTGTTAACTGAAAGGTTGGAGTTTCGATCCCTCCCAGGAGCGGTGTGTTGCTTTTTTCTTTGTGGTAATAGCTTTGAAGATATGTTCTGATGGTGGTGAGAGTGGAGCAGGACTGTCTCCATGGCGCAATTGGCTAGCGCGATCGGCTGTTAACCGAAAGGTTGGTGTTTCGAGCCCACCTGGTGGTGGTGCGGCGCTTTTTTCTCTTTGTGCTGATAGCTTTGAAGATATGTTCTGATGGTGGTGAGAGTGGAGCAGGACTGTCTCTGTGGCGCAATTGGCTAACGCGATTGTCTGTTAACCGAAAGGTTGGAGGTTCGAGCCCACCCGGTGGTGGTGCGGCGCTTTTTTTTCTTTGCGCTTGTAGCTTTGAAGATATGTTCTGATGGTGTTGAGAGTGGAGCAAGACTGTCTCCGTGGCGCAATTGGCTAGCGCGATCGGCTGTTAACCGAAAGGTTGGAGGTTCGAGCCCACCCGGTGGTGGTGCGGCGCTTTTTTTTCTTTGCGGTGATAGCTTTGAAGATATGTTCTGATGGTGGTGAGAGTAGAGCAAGACTGTCCCCGTGGCGCATTGGGTTAGCGCGATCGGCTGTTAACCGAAAGGTTGGAGGTTCGAGCCCACCCGGTGGTGGCGCGGCGCTTTTTTTCTTTGCGCTAATAGCTTTGAAGATATGTTCTGATGGTGGTGAGAGTGGAGCAGGACTGTCTCCGTGGCGCAATTGGCTTGCGCGATCGGCTGTTAACCAAAAGGTTGGAGGTTCGAGCCCTCCCAGGAGTGGTGTGTTGCTTTTTTCTTTGTGGTAATAGCTTTGAAGATATGTTCTGTTGGTGGTGAGAGTGGAGCAGGACTGTCTCCGTGGCGCAATTGGCTAGCGCGATCGGCTGTTAACCGAAAGGTTGGAGGTTCGAGCACACCCGGTGGTGGTGCGGCGCTTTTTTTTGCGCTGATAGTTTGAAGATATGTTCTGATGGTGGTGAGAGTGCAGCAGGACTGTCTTCGTGGCGCAACTGGCTAGCGCGATCGGCTGTTACCCGAAAGGTTGGAGGTTCGAGCCCACCCGGTGGAGGTGCGGCGCTTTTTTTTTCTTTGTGCTGATAGCTTTGAAGATATGTTCTGATGGTGGTAACAGTGGAGCACAACTGCCTCCGTGGCGCAATTGGCGAGTGCGATCAGCTGTTATCCGAAAGGTTGAAGGTTCGAGCCCACCCGGTGGTGGTGCGGCGCTTTTTTTTCTTTGGGCTGATAGCTTTTAAGATATGTTCTGATGGTGGTGAGAGTGCAGCAGGACTGTCTTCGTGGCGCAATTGGCTAGCGCGATCGGCTGTTAACCGAAAGGTTGGAGGTTCGAGCCCATGCGGTGGTGCTGCGGCTCTTTTTTTTCTTTGGGGTGATAGCTCTGAAGAAATGTTCTGACGGTGGTGAGAGTGGAGCACGACTGTCTCCGTGGGGCAATAGGCTAGCGCGATCTGCTGTTAACCGAAAGGTTGGAGGTTCGAGCCCACCCGGAGGTGGTGCGGCGCTTTTTTTTCTTTGGGCTGATAGCTTTGAAGATATGTTCTGATGGTGGTGAGAGTGGAGCACGACTGTCTCCGTGGCGCAGTTGGCTAGCGCGATCGGCTGTTAACCGAAAGGTTGGAGGTTCGAGCCCACGCGGTGATAGTGTGCCGCTTTTTTTTCTTTGTGCTGATAGCTTTGAAGATATGTTCTGATGGTGGTGAGAGTGGAGCAGGACTGTCTCCGTGGCGCAATTGGCTAGCGCGATTACCTGTTGACCGAAAGGTTGGAGGTTCGAGCCCACCCGGTGGTGGTGCGGTGCTTTTTTTCTTTGTGTTGATAGCTTTGAAGATATGTACTGATGGTGGTGAGTGTGGAGCAAGACTGTCCCCGTGGCGCAATGGGCTAGCGCGATCGGCTGTTAACCGAAAGGTTGGAGTTTCGAGCCCTCCCGGGAGTGGTGTGCTGCTTTTTTCTTTGCGGTGATAGCTTTGAAGATATGTTCTGATGGTGGTGAGAGTAGAGCAAGACTGTCCCCGTGGCGCATTGGGTTAGCGCGATCGGCTGTTAACCGAAAGGTTGGAGGTTCGAGCCCACCCGGTGGTGGCGCGGCGCTTTTTTTCTTTGCGCTAATAGCTTTGAAGATATGTTCTGATGGTGGTGAGAGTGGAGCAGGACTGTCTCCGTGGCGCAATTGGCTTGCGCGATCGGCTGTTAACCAAAAGGTTGGAGGTTCGAGCCCTCCCAGGAGTGGTGTGTTGCTTTTTTCTTTGTGGTAATAGCTTTGAAGATATGTTCTGTTGGTGGTGAGAGTGGAGCAGGACTGTCTCCGTGGCGCAATTGGCTAGCGCGATCGGCTGTTAACCGAAAGGTTGGAGGTTCGAGCATACCCGGTGGTGGTGCGGCGCTTTTTTTTCATTGCGCTGATAGCTTTGAAGATATGTTCTGATGGTGGTGAGGGTGGAGCAAGACTGTCCCCGTGGCGCAATTGGCTAGCGAGATCGGCTGTTAACCGAAAGGTTGGAGGTTCGAGCCCACCCGGTGGTGGTGCGGCGCTTTTTTTTCTTTGCGCTTGTAGCTTTGAAGATATGTTCTGATGGTGTTGAGAGTGGAGCAAGACTGTCTCTGTGGCGCATTTGGCTAGCGCGATCGGCTGTTAACCAAAAGGTTGGAGTTTCGAGCCCACCCGCTGGTGGTGCGGCGCTTTTTTTTGCGCTGATAGTTTGAAGATATGTTCTGATGGTGGTGAGAGTGCAGCAGGACTGTCTTCGTGGCGCAACTGGCTAGCGCGATCGGCTGTTAACCGAAAGGTTGGAGGTTCGAGCCCACCCGGTGGTGCTGCGGCTCTTTTTTTTTTCTTTGGGGTGATAGCTCTGAAGAAATGTTCTGACGGTGGTGAGAGTGGAGCACGACTGTCTCCGTGGGGCAATGGGCTAGCGCGATCGGCTGTTAACAGAAAGGTTGGAGGTTCGAGCCCACCCGGAGGTGGTGCGGCGCTTTTTTTTTCTTTGGGCTGATAGCTTTGAAGATATGTTCTGATGGTGGTGAGAGTGGAGCACGACTGTCTCCGTGGCGCAGTTGGCTAGCGCGATCGGCTGTTAACCGAAAGGTTGGAGGTTCGAGCCCACGCGGTGATGGTGTGCCGCTTTTTTTTCTTTGTGCTGATAGCTTTGAAGATATGTTCTGATGGTGGTGAGAGTGGAGCAGGACTGTCTCCGTGGCGCAATTGGCTAGCGCGATTACCGGTTGACCGAAAGGTTGGAGGTTCGAGCCCACCCGGTGGTGGTGCGGTGCTTTTTTTCTTTGGGCCGATAGCTTTGAAGATATGTTCTGATGGTGGTGAGAGTGGAGCAGGACTGTCTCCGTGGCGCAATTGGCTTGCGCGATCGGCTGTTAACCGGAAGGTTGGAGGTTCGAGCCCACCCGGTGGTGGTGCAGCGTTTTTTTTTCTTTGTGCTGATAGCTTTGAAGATATGTACTGATGGTGGTGAGAGTGGAGCAAGACTGTCCCCGTGGCGCAATGGGCTAGCGCGATCGGCTGTTAACCGAAAGGTTGGAGTTTCGAGCCCTCCCGGGAGTGGTGTGCTGCTTTTTTCTTTGCACTATTAGCTTTGAAGATATGTTCTGATGGTGGTGAGAGTGGAGCAGGACTGTCTCCGTGGCGCAATTGGCTAGCGCGATCGGCTGTTAACCGAAAGGTTGGATGTTCGAGCCCACCCGGTGGTGGTGCGGCGCTTTTTTTCTTTGCGCTAATAGCTTTGAAGATATGTTCTGATGGTGTTGAGATTTGAGCAAGGCTGTCTCAGTGGCGCAATGGGCTAGAGCGATCAGCTGTTAACCGAAAGGTTGGAGTTTCGAGCCCTCCCAGGAGTGGTGTGTTGCTTTTTTCTTTGTGGTAATAGCTTTGAAGATATGTTCTGACGGTGGTGAGAGTGGAGCAGGACTGTCTCCATGGCGCAATTGGCTAGCGCGATCGGCTGTTAACCGAAAGGTTGGAGTTTCGAGCCCACCTGGTGGTGGTGCGGCGCTTTTTTCTCTTTGTGCTGATAGCTTTGAAGATATGTTCTGATGGTGGTGAGAGTGGAGCAGGACTGTCTCTGTGGCGCAATTGGCTAACGCGATTGTCTGTTAACCGAAAGGTTGGAGGTTCGAGCCCACCCGGTGGTGGTGCGGCGCTTTTTTTTCTTTGCGCTTGTAGCTTTGAAGATATGTTCTGATGGTGTTGAGAGTGGAGCAAGACTGTCTCCGTGGCGCAATTGGCTAGCGCGATCGGCTGTTAACCGAAAGGTTGGAGGTTCGAGCCCACCCGGTGGTGGTGCGGCGCTTTTTTTTCTTTGCGGTGATAGCTTTGAAGATATGTTCTGATGGTGGTGAGAGTAGAGCAAGACTGTCCCCGTGGCGCATTGGGTTAGCGCGATCGGCTGTTAACCGAAAGGTTGGAGGTTCGAGCCCACCCGGTGGTGGCGCGGCGCTTTTTTTCTTTGCGCTAATAGCTTTGAAGATATGTTCTGATGGTGGTGAGAGTGGAGCAGGACTGTCTCCGTGGCGCAATTGGCTTGCGCGATCGGCTGTTAACCAAAAGGTTGGAGGTTCGAGCCCTCCCAGGAGTGGTGTGTTGCTTTTTTCTTTGTGGTAATAGCTTTGAAGATATGTTCTGTTGGTGGTGAGAGTGGAGCAGGACTGTCTCCGTGGCGCAATTGGCTAGCGCGATCGGCTGTTAACCGAAAGGTTGGAGGTTCGAGCACACCCGGTGGTGGTGCGGCGCTTTTTTTTGCGCTGATAGTTTGAAGATATGTTCTGATGGTGGTGAGAGTGCAGCAGGACTGTCTTCGTGGCGCAACTGGCTAGCGCGATCGGCTGTTACCCGAAAGGTTGGAGGTTCGAGCCCACCCGGTGGAGGTGCGGCGCTTTTTTTTTCTTTGTGCTGATAGCTTTGAAGATATGTTCTGATGGTGGTAACAGTGGAGCACAACTGCCTCCGTGGCGCAATTGGCGAGTGCGATCAGCTGTTATCCGAAAGGTTGAAGGTTCGAGCCCACCCGGTGGTGGTGCGGCGCTTTTTTTTCTTTGGGCTGATAGCTTTTAAGATATGTTCTGATGGTGGTGAGAGTGCAGCAGGACTGTCTTCGTGGCGCAATTGGCTAGCGCGATCGGCTGTTAACCGAAAGGTTGGAGGTTCGAGCCCATGCGGTGGTGCTGCGGCTCTTTTTTTTCTTTGGGGTGATAGCTCTGAAGAAATGTTCTGACGGTGGTGAGAGTGGAGCACGACTGTCTCCGTGGGGCAATAGGCTAGCGCGATCTGCTGTTAACCGAAAGGTTGGAGGTTCGAGCCCACCCGGAGGTGGTGCGGCGCTTTTTTTTCTTTGGGCTGATAGCTTTGAAGATATGTTCTGATGGTGGTGAGAGTGGAGCACGACTGTCTCCGTGGCGCAGTTGGCTAGCGCGATCGGCTGTTAACCGAAAGGTTGGAGGTTCGAGCCCACGCGGTGATAGTGTGCCGCTTTTTTTTCTTTGTGCTGATAGCTTTGAAGATATGTTCTGATGGTGGTGAGAGTGGAGCAGGACTGTCTCCGTGGCGCAATTGGCTAGCGCGATTACCTGTTGACCGAAAGGTTGGAGGTTCGAGCCCACCCGGTGGTGGTGCGGTGCTTTTTTTCTTTGTGTTGATAGCTTTGAAGATATGTACTGATGGTGGTGAGTGTGGAGCAAGACTGTCCCCGTGGCGCAATGGGCTAGCGCGATCGGCTGTTAACCGAAAGGTTGGAGTTTCGAGCCCTCCCGGGAGTGGTGTGCTGCTTTTTTCTTTGCACTAATAGCTTTGAAGATATGTTCTGATGGTGGTGAGAGTGGAGCAGGACTGTCTCCGTGGCGCAATTGGCTAGCGCGATCGGCTGTTAACCGAAAGGTTGGATGTTCGAGCCCACCCGGTGGTGGTGCGGCGCTTTTTTTCTTTGCGCTAATAGCTTTGAAGATATGTTCTGATGGTGTTGAGATTGGAGCAAGGCTGTCTCCGTGGCGCAATGGGCTAGCGCGATCAGCTGTTAACTGAAAGGTTGGAGTTTCGATCCCTCCCAGGAGTGGTGTGTTGCTTTTTTCTTTGTGGTAATAGCTTTGAAGATATGTTCTGATGGTGGTGAGAGTGGAGCAGGACTGTCTCCATGGCGCAATTGGCTAGCGCGATCGGCTGTTAACCGAAAGGTTGGAGTTTCGAGCCCACCTGGTGGTGGTGCGGCGCTTTTTTCTCTTTGTGCTGATAGCTTTGAAGATATGTTCTGATGGTGGTGAGAGTGGAGCAGGACTGTCTCTGTGGCGCAATTGGCTAACGCGATTGGCTGTTAACCGAAAGGTTGGAGGTTCGAGCCCACCCGGTGGTGGTGCGGCGCTTTTTTTTCTTTGCGCTTGTAGCTTTGAAGATATGTACTGATGGTGTTGAGAGTGGAGCAAGACTGTCTCCGTGGCGCAATTGGCTAGCGCGATCGGCTGTTAACCGAAAGGTTGGAGGTTCGAGCCCACCCGGTGGTGGTGCGGCGCTTTTTTTTCTTTGCGGTGATAGCTTTGAAGATATGTTCTGATGGTGGTGAGAGTAGAGCAAGACTGTCCCCGTGGCGCATTGGGTTAGCGCGATCGGCTGTTAACCGAAAGGTTGGAGGTTCGAGCCCACCCGGTGGTGGCGCGGCGCTTTTTTTCTTTGCGCTAATAGCTTTGAAGATATGTTCTGATGGTGGTGAGAGTGGAGCAGGACTGTCTCCGTGGCGCAATTGGCTTGCGCGATCGGCTGTTAACCAAAAGGTTGGAGGTTCGAGCCCTCCCAGGAGTGGTGTGTTGCTTTTTTCTTTGTGGTAATAGCTTTGAAGATATGTTCTGTTGGTGGTGAGAGTGGAGCAGGACTGTCTCCGTGGCGCAATTGGCTAGCGCGATCGGCTGTTAACCGAAAGGTTGGAGGTTCGAGCATACCCGGTGGTGGTGCGGCGCTTTTTTTTCATTGCGCTGATAGCTTTGAAGATATGTTCTGATGGTGGTGAGGGTGGAGCAAGACTGTCCCCGTGGCGCAATTGGCTAGCGAGATCGGCTGTTAACCGAAAGGTTGGAGGTTCGAGCCCACCCGGTGGTGGTGCGGCGCTTTTTTTTCTTTGCGCTTGTAGCTTTGAAGATATGTTCTGATGGTGTTGAGAGTGGAGCAAGACTGTCTCTGTGGCGCATTTGGCTAGCGCGATCGGCTGTTAACCAAAAGGTTGGAGTTTCGAGCCCACCCGCTGGTGGTGCGGCGCTTTTTTTTGCGCTGATAGTTTGAAGATATGTTCTGATGGTGGTGAGAGTGCAGCAGGACTGTCTTCGTGGCGCAACTGGCTAGCGCGATCGGCTGTTAACCGAAAGGTTGGAGGTTCGAGCCCACCCGGTGGTGCTGCGGCTCTTTTTTTTTTCTTTGGGGTGATAGCTCTGAAGAAATGTTCTGACGGTGGTGAGAGTGGAGCACGACTGTCTCCGTGGGGCAATGGGCTAGCGCGATCGGCTGTTAACCGAAAGGTTGGAGGTTCGAGCCCACCCGGAGGTGGTGCGGCGCTTTTTTTTTCTTTGGGCTGATAGCTTTGAAGATATGTTCTGATGGTGGTGAGAGTGGAGCACGACTGTCTCCGTGGCGCAGTTGGCTAGCGCGATCGGCTGTTAACCGAAAGGTTGGAGGTTCGAGCCCACGCGGTGATGGTGTGCCGCTTTTTTTTCTTTGTGCTGATAGCTTTGAAGATATGTTCTGATGGTGGTGAGAGTGGAGCAGGACTGTCTCCGTGGCGCAATTGGCTAGCGCGATTACCGGTTGACCGAAAGGTTGGAGGTTCGAGCCCACCCGGTGGTGGTGCGGTGCTTTTTTTCTTTGGGCCGATAGCTTTGAAGATATGTTCTGATGGTGGTGAGAGTGGAGCAGGACTGTCTCCGTGGCGCAATTGGCTTGCGCGATCGGCTGTTAACCGGAAGGTTGGAGGTTCGAGCCCACCCGGTGGTGGTGCAGCGTTTTTTTTTTCTTTGTGCTGATAGCTTTGAAGATATGTACTGATGGTGGTGAGAGTGGAGCAAGACTGTCCCCGTGGCGCAATGGGCTAGCGCGATCGGCTGTTAACCGAAAGGTTGGAGTTTCGAGCCCTCCCGGGAGTGGTGTGCTGCTTTTTTCTTTGCACTATTAGCTTTGAAGATATGTTCTGATGGTGGTGAGAGTGGAGCAGGACTGTCTCCGTGGCGCAATTGGCTAGCGCGATCGGCTGTTAACCGAAAGGTTGGATGTTCGAGCCCACCCGGTGGTGGTGCGGCGCTTTTTTTCTTTGCGCTAATAGCTTTGAAGATATGTTCTGATGGTGTTGAGATTTGAGCAAGGCTGTCTCAGTGGCGCAATGGGCTAGAGCGATCAGCTGTTAACCGAAAGGTTGGAGTTTCGAGCCCTCCCAGGAGTGGTGTGTTGCTTTTTTCTTTGTGGTAATAGCTTTGAAGATATGTTCTGACGGTGGTGAGAGTGGAGCAGGACTGTCTCCATGGCGCAATTGGCTAGCGCGATCGGCTGTTAACCGAAAGGTTGGAGTTTCGAGCCCACCCGGTGGTGGTGCGGCGCTTTTTTCTCTTTGTGCTGATAGCTTTGAAGATATGTTCTGATGGTGGTGAGAGTGGAGCAGGACTGTCTCTGTGGTGCAATTGGCTAACGCGATTGGCTGTTAACCGAAAGGTTGGAGGTTCGAGCCCACCCGGTGGTGGTGCGGCGCTTTTTTTTCTTTGCGCTTGTAGCTTTGAAGATATGTTCTGATGGTGTTGAGAGTGGAGCAAGACTGTCTCCGTGGCGCAATTGGCTAGCGCGATCGGCTGTTAACCGAAAGGTTGGAGGTTCGAGCCCACCCGGTGGTGGTGCAGCGCTTTTTTTCTTCGCGCTGATAGCTTTGAAGATATGTTCTGATGGTGGTGAGAGTGGAGCAAGACTGTCCCCGTGGCGCAATGGGTTAGCACGATCGGCTGTTAACCGAAAGGTTGGAGGTTCGAGCCCACCCGGTGGTGGCGCGGCGCTTTTTTTCTTTGCGCTAATAGCTTTGAAGATATGTTCTGATGGTGGTGAGAGTGGAGCAGGACTGTCTCCGTGGCGCAATTGGCTTGCGCGATCGGCTGTTAACCAAAAGGTTGGAGGTTCGAGCCCTCCCAGGAGTGGTGTGTTGCTTTTTTCTTTGTGGTAATAGCTTTGAAGATATGTTCTGATGGTGGTGAGAGTGGAGCAGGACTGTCTCCATGGCGCAATTGGCTAGCGCGATCGGCTGTTAACCGAAAGGTCGGAGTTTCGAGCCTACCCGGTGGTGGTGCGGCGCTTTTTTTTCTTTGTGCTGATAGCTTTGAAGATATGTTCTGATGGTGGTGAGAGTGGAGCAGGACTGTCTCCGTGGCGCAATTGGCTAGCGCGATTGGCTGTTAAACGAAAGGTTGGAGGTTCGAGCCCACCCGGTGGTGGTGCGGTGCTTTTTTTTCTTTGGGCTGATAGCTTTGAAGATATGTTCTGATGGTGGTGAGAGTGGAGCAGGACTGTCTCCCTGGCGCAATTGGCTAGCACGATCGGCTGTTAACCGAAAGGTTGGAGGTTCGAGCACACCCGGTGGTGGTGCGGCGCTTTTTTTTCTTTGCGCTGATAGCTTTGAAGATATGTTCTGATGGTGGTGAGGGTGGAGCAAGACTGTCCCCGTGGTGCAATTGGCTAGCGCGATCGCCTGTTAACCGAAAGGTTGGAGGTTCGAGCACACCCGGTGGTGGTGCGGCGCTTTTTTTTTCTTTGCGCTTGTAGCTTTGAAGATATGTTCTGATGGTGTTGAGAGTGGAGCAAGACTGTCTTTGTGGCGCAATTGGCTAGCGCGATCGGCTGTTAACCGAAAGGTTGGAGGTTCGAGCCCACCTGGTGGTGGTGCGGCGCTTTTTTTTCTTTGCACTGATAGCTTTGAAGATATGTTCTGATAGTGGTGAGAGTGGAGCAAGACTGTCCCCGTGGCGCAATGGGTTAGCGCGATCGGCTTTTAACCAAAAAGTTGGAGGTTCGAGCCCTCCCGGGTGGGGTGTGTTGCTTTTTTCTTTGCGATGATAGCTTTGAAGATATTTTCTGATGTTGTTGAGCGTGGAGCAGGATTGTCTCCGTGGCGCAATTAGCTAGCGCGATCGGCCGTTAACCAAAAGGTTGGAGGTTCGAGCCCACCCGGTGGTGGTGCGGCGCTTTTTTTTCTTTGGGCTGATAGCTTTGATGATATGTTCTGATGGTGGTGTGAGTGGAGCAAGACTGTCCCCGTGGCGCAATGGGCAAGCGCGATTGGCTGTTAACCAAAAGGTTGGAATTTCGAGCCCACCCGGTGGTGGTGCTGCGCTTTTTTTTGCGCTGATAGTTTGAAGATATGTTCTGATGGTGGTGAGAGTGGAGCAAGACTGTCTCCGTGGCGCAATGGGCTAGCGCGATCGGCTGTTAACCGAAAGGTTGGAATTTCGAGCCCTCCCGGGAGTGGTGTGTTGCTTTTTTCTTTGCGGTAATAGCTTTGAAGATATGTTCTGATGGTGGTGAGAGTGCAGCAGGACTGTCTTCGTGGCGCAATTGGCTAGCGCGATCGGCTGTTAACCGAAAGGTTGGAGGTTCGAGCCAACCCGGTGGTGTTGCGGCGCTTTTTTTTTCTTTGTGGTAATAGCTTTGAAGATATGTTCTGATGGTGGTGAGAGTGGAGCAGGACTGTCTCTGTGGTGCAATTGGCTAACGCGATTGGCTGTTAACCGAAAGGTTGGAGGTTCGAGCCCACCCGGTGGTGGTGCAGCGCTTTTTTTTCTTTGCGCTTGTAGCTTTGAAGATATGTTCTGATGGTGTTGAGAGTGGAGCAAGACTGTCTCCGTGGCGCAATTGGCTAGCGCGATCGGCTGTTAACCGAAAGGTTGGAGGTTCGAGCCCACCCGGTGGTGGTGCAGCGCTTTTTTTCTTCGCGCTGATAGCTTTGAAGATATGTTCTGATGGTGGTGAGAGTGGAGCAAGACTGTCCCCGTGGCGCATTGGGTTAGCACGATCGGCTGTTAACCGAAAGGTTGGAGGTTCGAGCCCACCCGGTGGTGGCGCGGCGCTTTTTTTCTTTGCGCTAATAGCTTTGAAGATATGTTCTGATGGTGGTGAGAGTGGAGCAGGACTGTCTCCGTGGCGCAATTGGCTTGCGCGATCGGCTGTTAACCAAAAGGTTGGAGGTTCGAGCCCTCCCAGGAGTGGTGTGTTGCTTTTTTCTTTGTGGTAATAGCTTTGAAGATATGTTCTGATGGTGGTGAGAGTGGAGCAGGACTGTCTCCATGGCGCAATTGGCTAGCGCGATCGGCTGTTAACCGAAAGGTGGGAGTTTCGAGCCTACCCGGTGGTGGTGCGGCGCTTTTTTTTCTTTGTGCTGATAGCTTTGAAGATATGTTCTGATGGTGGTTAGAGTGGAGCAGGACTGTCTCCGTGGCGCAATTGGCTAGCGCGATTGGCTGTTAAACGAAAGGTTGGAGGTTCGAGCCCACCCGGTGGTGGTGCGGTGCTTTTTTTTCTTTGGGCTGATAGCTTTGAAGATATGTTCTGATGGTGGTGAGAGTGGAGCAGGACTGTCTCCCTGGCGCAATTGGCTAGCACGATCGGCTGTTAACCGAAAGGTTGGAGGTTCGAGCACACCCGGTGGTGGTGCGGCGCTTTTTTTTCTTTGCGCTGATAGCTTTGAAGATATGTTCTGATGGTGGTGAGGGTGGAGCAAGACTGTCCCCGTGGTGCAATTGGCTAGCGCGATCGCCTGTTAACCGAAAGGTTGGAGGTTCGAGCGCACCCGGTGGTGGTGCGGCGCTTTTTTTTTCTTTGCGCTTGTAGCTTTGAAGATATGTTCTGATGGTGTTGAGAGTGGAGCAAGACTGTCTTTGTGGCGCAATTGGCTAGCGCGATCGGCTGTTAACCGAAAGGTTGGAGCTTCGAGCCCACCTGGTGGTGGTGCGGCGCTTTTTTTTCTTTGCACTGATAGCTTTGAAGATATGTTCTGATAGTGGTGAGAGTGGAGCAAGACTGTCCCCGTGGCGCAATGGGTTAGCGCGATCGGCTTTTAACCAAAAAGTTGGAGGTTCGAGCCCTCCCGGGTGGGGTGTGTTGCTTTTTTCTTTGCGATGATAGCTTTGAAGATATTTTCTGATGTTGTTGAGCGTGGAGCAGGATTGTCTCCGTGGCGCAATTAGCTAGCGCGATCGGCCGTTAACCAAAAGGTTGGAGGTTCGAGCCCACCCGGTGGTGGTGCGGCGCTTTTTTTTCTTTGGGCTGATAGCTTTGATGATATGTTCTGATGGTGGTGTGAGTGGAGCAAGACTGTCCCCGTGGCGCAATGGGCAAGCGCGATTGGCTGTTAACCAAAAGGTTGGAATTTCGAGCCCACCCGGTGGTGGTGCTGCGCTTTTTTTTGCGCTGATAGTTTGAAGCTATGTTCTGATGGTGGTGAGAGTGGAGCAAGACTGTCTCCGTGGCGCAATGGGCTAGCGCGATCGGCTGTTAACCGAAAGGTTGGAATTTCGAGCCCTCCCGGGAGTGGTGTGTTGCTTTTTTCTTTGCGGTAATAGCTTTGAAGATATGTTCTGATGGTGGTGAGAGTGCAGCAGGACTGTCTTCGTGGCGCAATTGGCTAGCGCGATCGGCTGTTAACCGAAAGGTTGGAGGTTCGAGCCAACCCGCTGGTGTTGCGGCGCTTATTTTTTCTTTGTGGTAATAGCTTTGAAGATATGTTCTGATGGTGGTGAGAGTGGAGCAGGACTGTCTCCATGGCGCAATTGGCTAGCGCGATCGGCTGTTAACCGAAAGGTTGGAGTTTCGAGCCCACCCGGTGGTGGTGCGGCGCTTTTTTCTCTTTGTGCTGATAGCTTTAAGATATGTTCTGATGGTGGTGAGAGTGGAGCAGGACTGTCTCCGTGGCGCAATTGGCTAGCGCGATCGGCTGGTAACCGAAAGGTTGGAGGTTCGAGCCCGCCCGCCCGGTGGTGGTGCGGCGCTTTTTTTTCTTTGTGGTAATAGCTTTGAAGATATGTTCTGATGGTGGTGAGAGTGGAGCAGGACTGTCTCCCTGGCGCAATTGGCTAGCGCGATCGGCTGTTAACCGAAAGGTTGGAGGTTCGAGCCCACCCGGTGGTGGTGCGGCTCTTTTTTTTCTTTGCGCTGATAGCTTTGAAGATATGTTCTCATGGTGGTGAGAGTGGAGCAAGCCTGTCCCCGTGGCGCAATTGGCTAGCGCGATCGGCTGGTAACCGAAAGGTTGGAGGTTCGAGCCCGCCCGGTGGTGGTGCGGCGCTTTTTTTTCTTTGCGCTTGTAGCTTTGAAGATATGTTCTGATGGTGTTGAGAGTGGAGCAAGACTGTCTCTGTGGCGCAATTGGCTAGCGCGATCGGCTGTTAACCGAAAGGTTGGAGGTTCGAGCCCACCCGGTGGTGGTGCGGCGCTTTTTTTCTTTGCGCTGATAGCTTTGAAGATATGTTCTGATAGTGGTGAGAGTGGAGCAAGACTGTCCCCGTGGCGCAATGGGTTAGCGCGATCGGCTGTTAACCGAAAGGTTGGAGGTTCGAGCCCACCCGGTGGTGGCGCTGCGCTTTTTTTTTCTTTGCGCTGATAGCTTTGAAGATATGTTCTGATGGTGGTGAGAGTGGAGCAGGACTGTCTCCGTGGCGCAATCGGCTAGCGCGATCGGCTGTTAACTGAAAGGTTGGAGGTTCGAGCCCACCCGGTGGTGGTGCGGCGCTTTTTTTATTTGGGGTGATAGCTCTGAAGAAATGTTTTGACGGTGGTGAGTGTGGAGCAGGACTGTCTCCGTGGCGCAATGGGCTAGCGCGATCAGCTGTTAACTGAAAGGTTGGAGTTTCGATCCCTCCCAGGAGTGGTGTGTTGCTTTTTTCTTTGTGGTAATAGCTTTGAAGATATGTTCTGATGGTGGTGAGAGTGGAGCAGGACTCTCTCCATGGCGCAATTGGCTAGCGCGATCGGCTGTTAACCGAAAGGTTGGAGTTTCGAGCCCACCTGGTGGTGGTGCGGCGCTTTTTTCTCTTTGTGCTGATAGCTTTGAAGATATGTTCTGATGGTGGTGAGAGTGGAGCAGGACTGTCTCTGTGGCGCAATTGGCTAACGCGATTGGCTGTTAACCGAAAGGTTGGAGGTTCGAGCCCACTCGGTGGTGGTGCGGCGCTTTTTTTTCTTTGCGCTTGTAGCTTTGAAGATATGTTCTGATGGTGTTGAGAGTGGAGCAAGACTGTCTCCGTGGCGCAATTGGCTAGCGCGATCGGCTGTTAACCGAAAGGTTGGAGGTTCGAGCCCACCCGGTGGTGGTGCGGCGCTTTTTTTTCTTTGCGGTGATAGCTTTGAAGATATGTTCTGATGGTGGTGAGAGTAGAGCAAGACTGTCCCCGTGGCGCATTGGGTTAGCGCGATCGGCTGTTAACCGAAAGGTTGGAGGTTCGAGCCCACCCGGTGGTGGCGCGGCGCTTTTTTTCTTTGCGCTAATAGCTTTGAAGATATGTTCTGATGGTGGTGAGAGTGGAGCAGGACTGTCTCCGTGGCGCAATCGGCTTGCGCGATCGGCTGTTAACCAAAAGGTTGGATGTTCGAGCCCTCCCAGGAGTGGTGTGTTGCTTTTTTCTTTGTGGTAATAGCTTTGAAGATATGTTCTGTTGGTGGTGAGAGTGGAGCAGGACTGTCTCCGTGGCGCAATTGGCTAGCGCGATCGGCTGTTAACCGAAAGGTTGGAGGTTCGAGCACACCCGGTGGTGGTGCGGCGCTTTTTTTTCATTGCGCTGATAGCTTTGAAGATATGTTCTGATGGTGGTGAGGGTGGGGCAAGACTGTCCCCGTGGCGCAATTGGCTAGCGAGATCGGCTGTTAACCGAAAGGTTGGAGGTTCGAGCCCACCCGGTGGTGGTGCGGCGCTTTTTTTTCTTTGCGCTTGTAGCTTTGAAGATATGTTCTGATGGTGTTGAGAGTGGAGCAAGACTGTCTCTGTGGCGCATTTGGCTAGCGCGATCGGCTGTTAACCAAAAGGTTGGAGTTTCGAGGCCACCCGCTGGTGGTGCGGCGCTTTTTTTATCTGATAGTTTGAAGATATGTTCTGATGGTGGTGAGAGTGCAGCAGGACTGTCTTCGTGGCGCAACTGGCTAGCGCGATCGGCTGTTAACCGAAAGGTTGGAGGTTCGAGCCCACCCGGTGGTGCTGCGGCTCTTTTTTTTTCTTTGGGGTGATAGCTCTGAAGAAATGTTCTGACGGTGGTGAGAGTGGAGCACGACTGTCTCCGTGGGGCAATAGGCTAGCGCGATCGGCTGTTAACCGAAAGGTTGGAGGTTCGAGCCCACCCGGAGGTGGTGCGGCGCTTTTTTTTTTCTTTGGGCTGATAGATTTGAAGATATGTTCTGATGGTGGTGAGAGTGGAGCACGACTGTCTCCGTGGCGCAGTTGGCTAGCGCGATCGGCTGTTAACCGAAAGGTTGGAGGTTCGAGCCCACGCGGTGATGGTGTGCCGGTTTTTTTTCTTTGTGCTGATAGCTTTGAAGATATGTTCTGATGGTGGTGAGAGTGGAGCAGGACTGTCTCCGTGGCGCAATTGGCTAGCGCGATTACCGGTTGACCGAAAGGTTGGAGGTTCGAGCCCACCCGGTGGTGGTGCGGTGCTTTTTTTCTTTGGGCCGATAGCTTTGAAGATATGTTCTGATGGTGGTGAGAGTGGAGCAGGACTGTCTCCGTGGCGCAATTGGCTTGCGCGATCGGCTGTTAACCGGAAGGTTGGAGGTTCGAGCCCACCCGGTGGTGGTGCAGCGTTTTTTTTTCTTTGTGCTGATAGCTTTGAAGATATGTACTGATGGTGGTGAGAGTGGAGCAAGACTGTCCCCGTGGCGCAATGGGCTAGCGCGATCGGCTGTTAACCGAAAGGTTGGAGTTTCGAGCCTTCCCGTGAGTGGTGTGCTGCTTTTTTCTTTGCACTATTAGCTTTGAAGATATGTTCTGATGGTGGTGAGAGTGGAGCAGGACTGTCTCCGTGGCGCAATTGGCTAGCGCGATCGGCTGTTAA
This sequence comes from Rhipicephalus microplus, assembly GCF_043290135.1. NCBI lineage: Eukaryota > Metazoa > Arthropoda > Arachnida > Ixodida > Ixodidae > Rhipicephalus > Rhipicephalus microplus. The sequence goes on from NW_027464652.1 coordinate 659,315, forward strand.
CCGAAAGGTTGGATGTTCGAGCCCACCCGGTGGTGGTGCGGCGCTTTTTTTCTTTGCGCTAATAGCTTTGAAGATATGTTCTGATGGTGTTGAGATTGGAGCAAGGCTGTCTCAGTGGCGCAATGGGCTTGCGCGATCGGCTGTTAACCAAAAGGTTGGAGGTTCGAGCCCTCCCAGGAGTGGTGTGTTGCTTTTTTCTTTGTGGTAATAGCTTTGAAGATATGTTCTGATGGTGGTGAGAGTGTAGCAGGACTGTCTCCATGGCGCAATTGGCTAGCGCGATCGGCTGTTAACCGAAAGGTCGGAGTTTCGAGCCTACCCGGTGGTGGTGCGGCGCTTTTTTTTCTTTGTGCTGATAGCTTTGAAGATATGTTCTGATGGTGGTGAGAGTGGAGCAGGACTGTCTCCGTGGCGCAATTGGCTAGCGCGATTGGCTGTTAAACGAAAGGTTGGAGGTTCGAGCCCACCCGGTGGTGGTGCGGTGCTTTTTTTTCTTTGGGCTGATAGCTTTGAAGATATGTTCTGATGGTGGTGAGAGTGGAGCAGGACTGTCTCCCTGGCGCAATTGGCTAGCACGATCGGCTGTTAACCGAAAGGTTGGAGGTTCGAGCACACCCGGTGGTGGTGCGGCGCTTTTTTTTCTTTGCGCTGATAGCTTTGAAGATATGTTCTGATGGTGGTGAGGGTGGAGCAAGACTGTCCCCGTGGTGCAATTGGCTAGCGCGATCGCCTGTTAACCGAAAGGTTGGAGGTTCGAGCGCACCCGGTGGTGGTGCGGCGCTTTTTTTTTTCTTTGCGCTTGTAGCTTTGAAGATATGTTCTGATGGTGTTGAGAGTGGAGCAAGACTGTCTTTGTGGCGCAATTGGCTAGCGCGATCGGCTGTTAACCGAAAGGTTGGAGGTTCGAGCCCACCTGGTGGTGGTGCGGCGCTTTTTTTTCTTTGCACTGATAGCTTTGAAGATATGTTCTGATAGTGGTGAGAGTGGAGCAAGACTGTCCCCGTGGCGCAATGGGTTAGCGCGATCGGCTTTTAACCAAAAAGTTGGAGGTTCGAGCCCTCCCGGGTGGGGTGTGTTGCTTTTTTCTTTGCGATGATAGCTTTGAAGATATTTACTGATGTTGTTGAGCGTGGAGCAGGATTGTCTCCGTGGCGCAATTAGCTAGCGCGATCGGCCGTTAACCAAAAGGTTGGAGGTTCGAGCCCACCCGGTGGTGGTGCGGCGCTTTTTTTTTCTTTGGGCTGATAGCTTTGATGATATGTTCTGATGGTGGTGTGAGTGGAGCAAGACTGTCCCCGTGGCGCAATGGGCAAGCGCGATTGGCTGTTAACCAAAAGGTTGGAATTTCGAGCCCACCCGGTGGTGGTGCTGCGCTTTTTTTTGCGCTGATAGTTTGAAGATATGTTCTGATGGTGGTGAGAGTGGAGCAAGACTGTCTCCGTGGCGCAATGGGCTAGCGCGATCGGCTGTTAACCGAAAGGTTGGAATTTCGAGCCCTCCCGGGAGTGGTGTGTTGCTTTTTTCTTTGCGGTAATAGCTTTGAAGATATGTTCTGATGGTGGTGAGAGTGCAGCAGGACTGTCTTCGTGGCGCAATTGGCTAGCGCGATCGGCTGTTAACCGAAAGGTTGGAGGTTCGAGCCAGCCCGGTGGTGTTGCGGCGCTTTTTTTTTTCTTTGTGGTAATAGCTTTGAAGATATGTTCTGATGGTGGTGAGAGTGGAGCAGGACTGTCTCCATGGCGCAATTGGCTAGCGCGATCGGCTGTTAACCGAAAGGTTGGAGTTTCGAGCCCACCCGGTGGTGGTGCGGCGCTTTTTTCTCTTTGTGCTGATAGCTTTAAGATATGTTCTGATGGTGGTGAGAGTGGAGCAGGACTGTCTCCGTGGCGCAATTGGCTAGCGCGATCGGCTGGTAACCGAAAGGTAGGAGGTTCGAGCCCGCCCGCCCGGTGGTGGTGCGGCGCTTTTTTTTCTTTGTGGTAATAGCCCCTTCAGGCGCGAATTAAATCTGACGTAGCGAAAAAAAAATTTTGTTCAGATTATGAATACATAACGCTATTAAAGAAGGAATCCACAAGAAATTCAGAAAAAAATTCATTGGTTCAATTTTTCAATGGCGTCCACATATGTGGACATTGCGCCTCAAAGCAGTCATATTGTCACGTGACCGTTACCCAAGCGCGCGCACGAAGACGCAGGGAAAGGAAGACGACGAAGGTGCGCCATGGCTTGTGCGTGGGTTTTTCGCCATACTGCCTGTTGTATAGGCTCTAGTAAATACATATTTTACATCTCGCTTTCCTTGTTGCAATACCCATGAACGGTGGAGAAGAAGAAAACAAACGCTTTTATTTCGGAGGCTCGCAAATAATCATTGCAGGAACACTGCTTAGGAAGTCTTTTCCGCAAAAATAATCAGAAAGAGTCTATTTGGTATGAAACAAATAAAAACAGTCGTTCTGAGATGTCAGACAAAGGAAAATGTTGCATTTCCTGCAGCGGACACGGCTTTTGGATGTGCATTCCTCTCTCCGGCAGCGTTGTGCGTTAGCCATGTTTACTTGCTGCGGCCAATGATTAATCCCATCATAGCGAACAGTGCTGACTGGTAGTGGTGAAGCATTGGGTACCTTCTTTTTCACTGTTCGGGAGTTGTCATTGCTCGGACGTCCACGCTTCTTTTGTGGCTTATTGCTGTTCAGCAGGCAATTCGCGACGTCTGTTTGGAACGCCATCATGTCCAGTGTCTCTTTTCTTAGTAGCCCTGCTTTATTGGCATCCCTTAAGTATTCAAGCCAACTGTTGGAGAGCGCAAAAGATGCAAAATGGGAAATCACTCTCACAGGCCACTTTTTCGTTCGCGTCCGCATTGGGTAGAGGGACATGATGAAGTCTAGTTTGTCTACTCCACCCATGTATTTGTTGTAGTCCAGGACTACCTCTGGACAGTCAATGTCAACGTGGACCTTTTGGGATTCGCTCCATCTTCTCACGGTGCCAATATTTCCAACTCCAAGGTGGGTAGAAGCCATGTTGACGGTCCCGTTGTCTTGCCAACGAACAAGGACAACTTCGTCGTTCTGGGAAACCCGCTCATCATAGCTTCCCCGTCCTTCTTTCTTCATTTCCTTGTCTGTTTTCATGACGCATCCTGCCAAGCGGTTTCCCCTAATTGTGCCACTAGCCAAAATGCCGATCTTTTTTAACTCAAGAAAGAGCTTCACGGACGTAAAATAATTGTCCATGTAGCACTTGATGTTCTGTGCCTTCGGGAGGCTTTCAACAAGGCGCATTACGACGGAGCCACCAAGGCCAAGATGTGCATGTTCTTTGCTCACTCCCGTTCCCTTCCCTTGGTAAAACTCAAAGTCATGTGCAAGACCGTCAAAACTGCAGCGTACAAAAACCTTCACGCCTTCTGGGTTCGGTTTTCCTTTCACAAATTGCTTTGCAGCAATGCGTCCTGTGAACGGCACCATCTGTTCATCGATGCTATTCTGTTCCAAGGGAACAAGCTGTAAGCAGCGGCTTCTGACAGCTTCTAGCAACGGCCTAACTTTCCAAAATTTGTCTTGGCTGTTCGGGTCCCGTTCTTCATTAGCGTCGCTTATGTGGAGAGCGCCTCTGATTTTGAAGAATCGCTTCACGCCCATCGAATCGGCTATTGCGGGAATCCTCGTTGCAGTTTGCCAATACATTCTGACGCGTGGGTATTTCAGAACACCCATCAGCATGAGCATTCCAAAAAATATTTTGATCTCTTCTTTTGTAGTGGCTAATACGGCACCGTCTCTTTGCAGGACATACCTGTTTGTGAATTCAGCAAGGTCTTCAAATATCTGTTCGGTGAAATACTTGCTAAAATACACAAGTGGCTGCTGGCATGTCGAGGCTACTTCAGGATTGTAGTGGCAGTCAACATCACTTGGAGCAAAATCTTTCTTCACCCATTTGAACTCAGCCTTCGTAGATGCCGCAGGTGCGTTCGAGCTGACCGTGGCGTCTGGTCGTGCAGGCAGTGCAGCTGTGGTCGTGGATGCGGTCACCTGACCATTGGCAGGCTGAAACAAACAGCGTAAATTAGGGTCAAAGTACCTTTAGACAGTTTGGTGCCATATGTTTCCCGAGAACACAAAATAATGTCTCACAATCTCGAGCAAACTTACTATGTTTTCTTCATTTTCTGCTTCCAATTCGTCATCTGAAAAGTCGCCATCTGAGATATCTCCATTTGATATTCTCATGAGGATTTCTTCTGCTGTCGCATCATCAACTTTCTGACGTTTTGAAGCATGATCTTCAAGTCCTGGAGACAAAAAATCACACATAACCATCATATCTGCGCACACGGTGCGAAATGGCTGCCCTGCAACAAAGGCAGCACTAAGGCGCAATGTCCACGATCGTGGACGCGGTATTTTACGCACCCTTTTTGACGTTATAAATAGTTTCTAGTTGCAAAAGTCTTGTTTATTGGCATGAGGTATCTCTTAGCTCTTACTTACAAGTGCATAATTTCATGCCACCTCGAATGAAACATAGCAAGGGCTTGAAAAGTGAGAGCCACTTACGTGCGCCGCCGTAAAACGTGGAGGCGTCCATCTTTGAGAGTTGTTTTTGTAGTTATTTTGTGTCAGCTGCGGCAGATGGCGCCACGGGTCGCTGCAGCAACATGTAGTGATAGAGAGAGCACTGGTTGCGCGCGAGATTCAAAGTAAATTTCGAGATATTGAGCTGTGAAGTTGGCGTCCACAAATGTGGACGCTGCGCCTGAAGGGGATAGCTTTGAAGATATGTTCTGATGGTGGTGAGAGTGGAGCAGGACTGTCTCCCTGGCGCAATTGGCTAGCGCGATCGGCTGTTAACCGAAAGGTTGGAGGTTCGAGCCCACCCGGTGGTGGTGCGGCTCTTTTTTTTCTTTGCGCTGATAGCTTTGAAGATATGTTCTCATGGTGGTGAGAGTGGAGCAAGCCTGTCCCCGTGGCGCAATTGGCTAGCGCGATCGGCTGGTAACCGAAAGGTTGGAGGTTCGAGCCCGCCCGGTGGTGGTGCGGCGCTTTTTTTTCTTTGCGCTTGTAGCTTTGAAGATATGTTCTGATGGTGTTGAGAGTGGAGCAAGACTGTCTCTGTGGCGCAATTGGCTAGCGCGATCGGCTGTTAACCGAAAGGTTGGAGGTTCGAGCCCACCCGGTGGTGGTGCGGCGCTTTTTTTCTTTGCGTGATAGCTTTGAAGATATGTTCTTATAGTGGTGAGAGTGGAGCAAGACTGTCCCCGTGGCGCAATGGGTTAGCGCGATCGGCTGTTAACCGAAAGGTTGGAGGTTCGAGCCCACCCGGTGGTGGCGCTGCGCTTTTTTTTTCTTTGCGCTGATAGCTTTGAAGATATGTTCTGATGGTGGTGAGAGTGGAGCAGGACTGTCTCCGTGGCGCAATCGGCTAGCGCGATCGGCTGTTAACTGAAAGGTTGGAAGTTCGAGCCCACCCGGTGGTGGTGCGGCGCTTTTTTTATTTGGGGTGATAGCTCTGAAGAAATGTTTTGACGGTGGTGAGTGTGGAGCAGGACTGTCTCCGTGGCGCAATGGGCTAGCGCGATCAGCTGTTAACTGAAAGGTTGGAGTTTCGATCCCTCCCAGGAGTGGTGTGTTGCTTTTTTCTTTGTGGTAATAGCTTTGAAGATATGTTCTGATGGTGGTGAGAGTGGAGCAGGACTCTCTCCATGGCGCAATTGGCTAGCGCTATCGGCTGTTAACCGAAAGGTTGGAGTTTCGAGCCCACCTGGTGGTGGTGCGGCGCTTTTTTCTCTTTGTGCTGATAGCTTTGAAGATATGTTCTGATGGTGGTGAGAGTGGAGCAGGACTGTCTCTGTGGCGCAATTGGCTAACGCGATTGGCTGTTAACCGAAAGGTTGGAGGTTCGAGCCGACCCGGTGGTGGTGCGGCGCTTTTTTTTCTTTGCGCTTGTAGCTTTGAAGATATGTTCTGATGGTGTTGAGAGTGGAGCAAGACTGTCTCCGTGGCGCAATTGGCTAGCGCGATCGGCTGTTAACCGAAAGGTTGGAGGTTCGAGCCCACCCGGTGGTGGTGCGGCGCTTTTTTTTCTTTGCGGTGATAGCTTTGAAGATATGTTCTGATGGTGGTGAGAGTAGAGCAAGACTGTCCCCGTGGCGCATTGGGTGAGCGCGATCGGCTGTTAACCGAAAGGTTGGAGGTTCGAGCCCACCCGGTGGTGGCGCGGCGCTTTTTTTCTTTGCGCTAATAGCTTTGAAGATATGTTCTGATGGTGGTGAGAGTGGAGCAGGACTGTCTCCGTGGCGCAATTGGCTTGCGCGATCGGCTGTTAACCAAAAGGTTGGAGGTTCGAGCCCTCCCAGGAGTGGTGTGTTGCTTTTTTCTTTGTGGTAATAGCTTTGAAGATATGTTCTGTTGGTGGTGAGAGTGGAGCAGGACTGTCTCCGTGGCGCAATTGGCTAGCGCGATCGGCTGTTAACCGAAAGGTTGGAGGTTCGAGCACACCCGGTGGTGGTGCGGCGCTTTTTTTTCATTGCGCTGATAGCTTTGAAGATATGTTCTGATGGTGGTGAGGGTGGAGCAAGACTGTCCCCGTGGCGCAATTGGCTAGCGAGATCGGCTGTTAACCGAAAGGTTGGAGGTTCGAGCCCACCCGGTGGTGGTGCGGCGCTTTTTTTTCTTTCCGCTTGTAGCTTTGAAGATATGTTCTGATGGTGTTGAGAGTGGAGCAAGACTGTCTCTGTGGCGCATTTGGCTAGCGCGATCGGCTGTTAACCAAAAGGTTGGAGTTTCGAGCCCACCCGCTGGTGGTGCGGCGCTTTTTTTGCGCTGATAGTTTGAAGATATGTTCTGATGGTGGTGAGAGTGCAGCAGGACTGTCTTCGTGGCGCAACTGGCTAGCGCGATCGGCTGTTAACCGAAAGGTTGGAGGTTCGAGCCCACCCGGTGGTGCTGCGGCTCTTTTTTTTTCTTTGGGGTGATAGCTCTGAAGAAATGTTCTGACGGTGGTGAGAGTGGAGCACGACTGTCTCCGTGGGGCAATAGGCTAGCGCGATCGGCTGTTAACCGAAAGGTCGGAGGTTCGAGCCCACCCGGAGGTGGTGCGGCGCTTTTTTTTCTTTGGGCTGATAGCTTTGAAGATATGTTCTGATGGTGGTGAGAGTGGAGCATGACTGTCTCCGTGGCGCAGTTGGCTAGCGCGATCGGCTGTTAACCGAAAGGTTGGAGGTTCGAGCCCACGCGGTGATGGTGTGCCGCTTTTTTTTCTTTGTGCTGATAGCTTTGAAGATATGTTCTGATGGTGGTGAGAGTGGAGCAGGACTGTCTCCGTGGCGCAATTGGCTAGCGCGATTACCGGTTGACCGAAAGGTTGGAGGTTCGAGCCCACCCGGTGGTGGTGCGGTGCTTTTTTTCTTTGGGCCGATAGCTTTGAAGATATGTTCTGATGGTGGTGAGAGTGGAGCAGGACTGTCTCCGTGGCGCAATTGGCTTGCACGATCGGCTGTTAACCGGAAGGTTGGAGGTTCGAGCCCACCCGGTGGTGGTGCAGCGTTTTTTTTTCTTTGTGCTGATAGCTTTGAAGATATGTACTGATGGTGGTGAGAGTGGAGCAAGACTGTCCCCGTGGCGCAATGGGCTAGCGCGATCGGCTGTTAACCGAAAGGTTGGAGTTTCGAGCCCTCCCGGGAGTGGTGTGCTGCTTTTTTCTTTGCACTATTAGCTTTGAATATATGTTCTGATGGTGGTGAGAGTGGAGCAGGACTGTCTCCGTGGCGCAATTGGCTAGCGCGATCGGCTGTTAACCGAAAGGTTGGATGTTCGAGCCCACCCGGTGGTGGTGCGGCGCTTTTTTTCTTTGCGCTAATAGCTTTGAAGATATGTTCTGATGGTGTTGAGATTGGAGCAAGGCTGTCTCAGTGGCGCAATGGGCTAGAGCGATCAGCTGTTAACCGAAAGGTTGGAGTTTCGAGCCCTCCCAGGAGTGGTGTGTTGCTTTTTTCTTTGTGGTAATAGCTTTGAAGATATGTTCTGACGGTGGTGAGAGTGGAGCAGGACTGTCTCCATGGCGCAATTGGCTAGCGCGATCGGCTGTTAACCGAAAGGTTGGAGTTTCGAGCCCACCCGGTGGTGGTGCGGCGCTTTTTTCTCTTTGTGCTGATAGCTTTGAAGATATGTTCTGATGGTGGTGAGAGTGGAGCAGGACTGTCTCTGTGGTGCAATTGGCTAACGCGATTGGCTGTTAACCGAAAGGTTGGAGGTTCGAGCCCACCCGGTGGTGGTGCGGCGCTTTTTTTTCTTTGCGCTTGTAGCTTTGAAGATATGTTCTGATGGTGTTGAGAGTGGAGCAAGACTGTCTCCGTGGCGCAATTGGCTAGCGCGATCGGCTGTTAACCGAAAGGTTGGAGGTTCGAGCCCACCCGGTGGTGGTGCAGCGCTTTTTTTCTTCGCGCTGATAGCTTTGAAGATATGTTCTGATGGTGGTGAGAGTGGAGCAAGACTGTCCCCGTGGCGCATTTGGTTAGCACGATCGGCTGTTAACCGAAAGGTTGGAGGTTCGAGCCCACCCGGTGGTGGCGCGGCGCTTTTTTTCTTTGCGCTAATAGCTTTGAAGATATGTTCTGATGGTGGTGAGAGTGGAGCAGGACTGTCTCCGTGGCGCAATTGGCTTGCGCGATCGGCTGTTAACCAAAAGGTTGGAGGTTCGAGCCCTCCCAGGAGTGGTGTGTTGCTTTTTTCTTTGTGGTAATAGCTTTGAAGATATGTTCTGATGGTGGTGAGAGTGGAGCAGGACTGTCTCCATGGCGCAATTGGCTAGCGCGATCGGCTGTTAACCGAAAGGTCGGAGTTTCGAGCCTACCCGGTGGTGGTGCGGCGCTTTTTTTTCTTTGTGCTGATAGCTTTGAAGATATGTTCTGATGGTGGTGAGAGTGGAGCAGGACTGTCTCCGTGGCGCAATTGGCTAGCGCGATTGGCTGTTAAACGAAAGGTTGGAGGTTCGAGCCCACCCGGTGGTGGTGCGGTGCTTTTTTTTCTTTGGGCTGATAGCTTTGAAGATATGTTCTGATGGTGGTGAGAGTGGAGCAGGACTGTCTCCCTGGCGCAATTGGCTAGCACGATCGGCTGTTAACCAAAAGGTTGGAGGTTCGAGCACACCCGGTGGTGGTGCGGCGCTTTTTTTTCTTTGCGCTGATAGCTTTGAAGATATGTTCTGATGGTGGTGAGGGTGGAGCAAGACTGTCCCCGTGGTGCAATTGGCTAGCGCGATCGCCTGTTAACCGAAAGGTTGGAGGTTCGAGCGCACCCGGTGGTGGTGCGGCGCTTTTTTTTTCTTTGCGCTTGTAGCTTTGAAGATATGTTCTGATGGTGTTGAGAGTGGAGCAAGACTGTCTTTGTGGCGCAATTGGCTAGCGCGATCGGCTGTTAACCGAAAGGTTGGAGGTTCGAGCCCACCTGGTGGTGGTGCGGCGCTTTTTTTTCTTTGCACTGATAGCTTTGAAGATATGTTCTGATAGTGGTGAGAGTGGAGCAAGACTGTCCCCGTGGCGCAATGGGTTAGCGCGATCGGCTTTTAACCAAAAAGTTGGAGGTTCGAGCCCTCCCGGGTGGGGTGTGTTGCTTTTTTCTTTGCGATGATAGCTTTGAAGATATTTTCTGATGTTGGTGAGCGTGGAGCAGGATTGTCTCCGTGGCGCAATTAGCTAGCGCGATCGGCCGTTAACCAAAAGGTTGGAGGTTCGAGCCCACCCGGTGGTGGTGCGGCGCTTTTTTTTCTTTGGGCTGATAGCTTTGATGATATGTTCTGATGGTGGTGTGAGTGGAGCAAAACTGTCCCCGTGGCGCAATGGGCAAGCGCGATCGGCTGTTAACCAAAAGGTTGGAATTTCGAGCCCACCCGGTGGTGGTGCTGCGCTTTTTTTTGCGCTGATAGTTTGAAGATATGTTCTGATGGTGGTGAGAGTGGAGCAAGACTGTCTCCGTGGCGCAATGGGCTAGCGCGATCGGCTGTTAACCGAAAGGTTGGAATTTCGAGCCCTCCCGGGAGTGGTGTGTTGCTTTTTTCTTTGCGGTAATAGCTTTGAAGATATGTTCTGATGGTGGTGAGAGTGCAGCAGGACTGTCTTCGTGGCGCAATTGGCTAGCGCGATCGGCTGTTAACCGAAAGGTTGGAGGTTCGAGCCAACCCGGTGGTGTTGCGGCGCTTTTTTTTTCTTTGTGGTAATAGCTTTGAAGATATGTTCTGATGGTGGTGAGAGTGGAGCAGGACTGTCTCCATGGCGCAATTGGCTAGCGCGATCGGCTGTTAACCGAAAGGTTGGAGTTTCGAGCCCACCCGGTGGTGGTGCGGCGCTTTTTTCTCTTTGTGCTGATAGCTTTAAGATATGTTCTGATGGTGGTGAGAGTGGAGCAGGACTGTCTCCGTGGCGCAATTGGCTAGCGCGATCGGCTGGTAACCGAAAGGTTGGAGGTTCGAGCCCGCCCGCCCGGTGGTGGTGCGGCGCTTTTTTTTCTTTGTGGTAATAGCTTTGAAGATATGTTCTGATGGTGGTGAGAGTGGAGCAGGACTGTCTCCCTGGCGCAATTGGCTAGCGCGATCGGCTGTTAACCGAAAGGTTGGAGGTTCGAGCCCACCCGGTGGTGGTGCGGCTCTTTTTTTTCTTTGCGCTGATAGCTTTGAAGATATGTTCTCATGGTGGTGAGAGTGGAGCAAGACTGTCCCCGTGGCGCAATTGGCTAGCGCGATCGGCTGGTAACCGAAAGGTTGGAGGTTCGAGCCCGCCCGGTGGTGGTGCGGCGCTTTTTTTTCTTTGCGCTTGTAGCTTTGAAGATATGTTCTGATGGTGTTGAGAGTGGAGCAAGACTGTCTCTGTGGCGCAATTGGCTAGCGCAATCGGCTGTTAACCGAAAGGTTGCAGGTTCGAGCCCACCCGGTGGTGGTGCGGCGCTTTTTTTCTTTGCGCTGATAGCTTTGAAGATATGTTCTGATAGTGGTGAGAGTGGAGCAAGCCTGTCCCCGTGGCGCAATGGGTTAGCGCGATCGGCTGTTAACCGAAAGGTTGGAGGTTCGAGCCCACCCGGTGGTGGCGCTGCGCTTTTTTTTTTCTTTGCGCTGATAGCTTTGAAGATATGTTCTGATGGTGGTGAGAGTGGAGCAGGACTGTCTCCGTGGCGCAATCGGCTAGCGCGATCGGCTGTTAACTGAAAGGTTGGAGGTTCGAGCCCACCCGGTGGTGGTGCGGCGCTTTTTTTATTTGGGGTGATAGCTCTGAAGAAATGTTTTGACGGTGGTGAGTGTGGAGCAGGACTGTCTCCGTGGCGCAATTGGCTTGCGCGATCGGCTGTTAACCGAAAGGTTGGAGGTTCGAGCCCACCCGATGATGGTGTGGCGCTTTTTTTTCTTTGTGCTGATAGCTTTGAAGATATGTTCTGATGGTGGTGAGAGTGAAGCAGGACTGTCTCCGTGGCGCAATTGGCTAGCGCGATTGGCTGTTAACCGAAAGGTTGGAAGTTCGAGCCCACCCGGTGGTGGTGCGGTGCTTTTTTTCTTTAGGCTGATAGCTTTGAAGATATGTTCTGATGGTGGTGAGAGTGGAGCAGGACTGTCTCCATGGCGCAATTGGCTTGCGCAATCGGCTGTTAACCGAAAGGTTGGAGGTTCGAGCCCACCCGGTGGTGGTGCGGCGCTTTTTTTTCTTTGCGCTGATAGCTTTGAAGATATGTTCTGATGGTGGTGAGGGTGGAGCAAGACTGTCCCCGTGGTGCAATTGGCTAGCGCGATCGCCTGTTAACCGAAAGGTTGGAGGTTCGAGCGCACCCGGTGGTGGTGCGGCGCTTTTTTTTTCTTTGCGCTTGTAGCTTTGAAGATATGTTCTGATGGTGTTGAGAGTGGAGCAAGACTGTCTTTGTGGCGCAATTGGCTAGCGCGATCGGCTGTTAACCGAAAGGTTGGAGGTTCGAGCCCACCTGGTGGTGGTGCGGCGCTTTTTTTTCTTTGCACTGATAGCTTTGAAGATATGTTCTGATAGTGGTGAGAGTGGAGCAAGACTGTCCCCGTGGCGCAATGGGTTAGCGCGATCGGCTTTTAACCAAAAAGTTGGAGGTTCGAGCCCTCCCGGGTGGGGTGTGTTGCTTTTTTCTTTGCGATGATAGCTTTGAAGATATGTTCTGATGGTGGTGAGAGTGCAGCAGGACTGTCTTCGTGGCGCAATTGGCTAGCGCGATCGGCTGTTAACCGAAAGGTTGGAGGTTCGAGCCAACCCGGTGGTGTTGCGGCGCTTTTTTTTTCTTTGTGGTAATAGCTTTGAAGATATGTTCTGATGGTGGTGAGAGTGGAGCAGGACTGTCTCCATGGCGCAATTGGCTAGCGCGATCGGCTGTTAACCGAAAGGTTGGAGTTTCGAGCCCACCCGGTGGTGGTGCGGCGCTTTTTTCTCTTTGTGCTGATAGCTTTAAGATATGTTCTGATGGTGGTGAGAGTGGAGCAGGACTGTCTCCGTGGCGCAATTGGCTAGCGCGATCGGCTGGTAACCGAAAGGTTGGAGGTTCGAGCCCGCCCGCCCGGTGGTGGTGCGGCGCTTTTTTTTCTTTGTGGTAATAGCTTTGAAGATATGTTCTGATGGTGGTGAGAGTGGAGCAGGACTGTCTCCCTGGCGCAATTGGCTAGCGCGATCGGCTGTTAACCGAAAGGTTGGAGGTTCGAGCCCACCCGGTGGTGGTGCGGCTCTTTTTTTTCTTTGCGCTGATAGCTTTGAAGATATGTTCTCATGGTGGTGAGAGTGGAGCAAGACTGTCCCCGTGGCGCAATTGGCTAGCGCGATCGGCTGGTAACCGAAAGGTTGGAGGTTCGAGCCCGCCCGGTGGTGGTGCGGCGCTTTTTTTTCTTTGCGCTTGTAGCTTTGAAGATATGTTCTGATGGTGTTGAGAGTGGAGCAAGACTGTCTCTGTGGCGCAATTGGCTAGCGCGATCGGCTGTTAACCGAAAGGTTGCAGGTTCGAGCCCACCCGGTGGTGGTGCGGCGCTTTTTTTCTTTGCGCTGATAGCTTTGAAGATATGTTCTGATAGTGGTGAGAGTGGAGCAAGCCTGTCCCCGTGGCGCAATGGGTTAGCGCGATCGGCTGTTAACCGAAAGGTTGGAGGTTCGAGCCCACCCGGTGGTGGCGCTGCGCTTTTTTTTTTCTTTGCGCTGATAGCTTTGAAGATATGTTCTGATGGTGGTGAGAGTGGAGCAGGACTGTCTCCGTGGCGCAATCGGCTAGCGCGATCGGCTGTTAACTGAAAGGTTGGAGGTTCGAGCCCACCCGGTGGTGGTGCGGCGCTTTTTTTATTTGGGGTGATAGCTCTGAAGAAATGTTTTGACGGTGGTGAGTGTGGAGCAGGACTGTCTCCGTGGCGCAATTGGCTTGCGCGATCGGCTGTTAACCGAAAGGTTGGAGGTTCGAGCCCACCCGATGATGGTGTGGCGCTTTTTTTTCTTTGTGCTGATAGCTTTGAAGATATGTTCTGATGGTGGTGAGAGTGAAGCAGGACTGTCTCCGTGGCGCAATTGGCTAGCGCGATTGGCTGTTAACCGAAAGGTTGGAAGTTCGAGCCCACCCGGTGGTGGTGCGGTGCTTTTTTTCTTTAGGCTGATAGCTTTGAAGATATGTTCTGATGGTGGTGAGAGTGGAGCAGGACTGTCTCCATGGCGCAATTGGCTTGCGCAATCGGCTGTTAACCGAAAGGTTGGAGGTTCGAGCCCACCCGGTGGTGGTGCGGCGCTTTTTTTTCTTTGCGCTGATAGCTTTGAAGATATGTTCTGATGGTGGTGAGGGTGGAGCAAGACTGTCCCCGTGGTGCAATTGGCTAGCGCGATCGCCTGTTAACCGAAAGGTTGGAGGTTCGAGCGCACCCGGTGGTGGTGCGGCGCTTTTTTTTTCTTTGCGCTTGTAGCTTTGAAGATATGTTCTGATGGTGTTGAGAGTGGAGCAAGACTGTCTTTGTGGCGCAATTGGCTAGCGCGATCGGCTGTTAACCGAAAGGTTGGAGGTTCGAGCCCACCTGGTGGTGGTGCGGCGCTTTTTTTTCTTTGCACTGATAGCTTTGAAGATATGTTCTGATAGTGGTGAGAGTGGAGCAAGACTGTCCCCGTGGCGCAATGGGTTAGCGCGATCGGCTTTTAACCAAAAAGTTGGAGGTTCGAGCCCTCCCGGGTGGGGTGTGTTGCTTTTTTCTTTGCGATGATAGCTTTGAAGATATTTTCTGATGTTGGTGAGCGTGGAGCAGGATTGTCTCCGTGGCGCAATTAGCTAGCGCGATCGGCCGTTAACCAAAAGGTTGGAGGTTCGAGCCCACCCGGTGGTGGTGCGGCGCTTTTTTTTCTTTGGGCTGATAGCTTTGATGATATGTTCTGATGGTGGTGTGAGTGGAGCAAGACTGTCCCCGTGGCGCAATGGGCAAGCGCGATCGGCTGTTAACCAAAAGGTTGGAATTTCGAGCCCACCCGGTGGTGGTGCTGCGCTTTTTTTTGCGCTGATAGTTTGAAGATATGTTCTGATGGTGGTGAGAGTGGAGCAAGACTGTCTCCGTGGCGCAATGGGCTAGCGCGATCGGCTGTTAACCGAAAGGTTGGAATTTCGAGCCCTCCCGGGAGTGGTGTGTTGCTTTTTTCTTTGCGGTAATAGCTTTGAAGATATGTTCTGATGGTGGTGAGAGTGCAGCAGGACTGTCTTCGTGGCGCAATTGGCTAGCGCGATCGGCTGTTAACCGAAAGGTTGGAGGTTCGAGCCAACCCGGTGGTGTTGCGGCGCTTTTTTTTTCTTTGTGGTAATAGCTTTGAAGATATGTTCTGATGGTGGTGAGAGTGGAGCAGGACTGTCTCCATGGCTAGCGCGATCGGCTGTTAACCGAAAGGTTGGAGTTTCGAGCCCACCCGGTGGTGGTGCGGCGCTTTTTTCTCTTTGTGCTGAGAGCTTTAAGATATGTTCTGATGGTGGTGAGAGTGGAGCAGGACTGTCTCCGTGGCGCAATTGGCTAGCGCGATCGGCTGGTAACCGAAAGGTTGGAGGTTCGAGCCCGCCCGCCCGGTGGTGGTGCGGCGCTTTTTTTTCTTTGTGGTAATAGCTTTGAAGATATGTTCTGATGGTGGTGAGAGTGGAGCAGGACTGTCTCCCTGGCGCAATTGGCTAGCGCGATCGGCTGTTAACCGAAAGGTTGGAGGTTCGAGCCCACCCGGTGGTGGTGCGGCTCTTTTTTTTCTTTGCGCTGATAGCTTTGAAGATATGTTCTCATGGTGGTGAGAGTGGAGCAAGACTGTCCCCGTGGCGCAATTGGCTAGCGCGATCGGCTGGTAACCGAAAGGTTGGAGGTTCGAGCCCGCCCGGTGGTGGTGCGGCGCTTTTTTTTCTTTGCGCTTGTAGCTTTGAAGATATGTTCTGATGGTGTTGAGAGTGGAGCAAGACTGTCTCTGTGGCGCAATTGGCTAGCGCGATCGGCTGTTAACCGAAAGGTTGGAGGTTCGAGCCCACCCGGTGGTGGTGCGGCGCTTTTTTTCTTTGCGCTGATAGCTTTGAAGATATGTTCTGATAGTGGTGAGAGTGGAGCAAGACTGTCCCCGTGGCGCAATGGGTGTAGCGCGATCGGCTGTTAACCGAAAGGTTGGAGGTTCGAGCCCACCCGGTGGTGGCGCTGCGCTTTTTTTTTCTTTGCGCTGATAGCTTTGAAGATATGTTCTGATGGTGGTGAGAGTGGAGCCGGACTGTCTCCGTGGCGCAATCGGCTAGCGCGATCGGCTGTTAACTGAAAGGTTGGAGGTTCGAGCCCACCTGGTGGTGGTGCGGCGCTTTTTTTATTTGGGGTGATAGCTCTGAAGAAATGTTTTGACGGTGGTGAGTCTGGAGCAGGACTGTCTCCGTGGCGCAATTGGCTTGCGCGATCGGCTGTTAACCGAAAGGTTGGAGGTTCGAGCCCACCCGATGATGGTGTGGCGCTTTTTTTTCTTTGTGCTGATAGCTTTGAAGATATGTTCTGATGGTGGTGAGAGTGAAGCAGGACTGTCTCCGTGGCGCAATTGGCTAGCGCGATTGGCTGTTAACCGAAAGGTTGGAAGTTCGAGCCCACCCGGTGGTGGTGCGGTGCTTTTTTTCTTTAGGCTGATAGCTTTGAAGATATGTTCTGATGGTGGTGAGAGTGGAGCAGGACTGTCTCCATGGCGCAATTGGCTTGCGCAATCGGCTGTTAACCGAAAGGTTGGAGGTTCGAGCCCACCCGGTGGTGGTGCGGCGCTTTTTTTTCTTTGCGCTGATAGCTTTGAAGATATGTTCTGATAGTGGTGAGAGTGGAGCAAGACTGTCCCCGTGGCGCAATGGGTTAGCGCGATCGGCTGTTAACCGAAAGGTTGGAGGTTCGAGCCCACCCGAAGGTGACGCGGCGCTTTTTTTCTTTGCGCTAATAGCTTTGAAGATATGTTCTGATGGTGGTGAGAGTGGAGCAGGACTGTCTCCCTGGCGCACTTGGCTAGCGCGATCGGCTGTTAACCGAAAGGTTGGAGGTTCCAGCCCACCCGGTGGTGGTGCGGTGCTTTTTTTCTTAGGGCTGATTGCTTTGAAGATATGTTCTGATGGTGGTGAGAGTGGAGCAGGACTGTCTCCCTGGCGCAATTGGCTAGCGCGATCGGCTGTTAACCGAAAGGTTGGAGGTTCGAGCCCACCCGGTGGTGGTGCGGCGCTTTTTTTTCTTTGTGCTGATAGCTTTGAAGATATGTTCTGATGGTGGTGAGAGTGGAGCAAGACTGTCCCCGTGGCGCAATTGGCTAGCGCGATCGGCTGGTAACCGAAAGGTTGGAGGTTCGAGCCCACCCGGTGGTGGTGCGGCGCTTTTTCTCTTTGTGCTGATAGCTTTGAAGATATGTTCTGATGGTGGTGAGAGTGGAGCAGGACTGTCTCTGTGGCGCTATTGGCTAACGCGATTGGCTGTTAACCGAAAGGTTGGAGGTTCGAGCCCACCCGGTGGTGGTGCGGCGCTTTTTTTTCTTTGCGCTTGTAGCTTTGAAGATATGTTCTGATGGTGTTGAGAGTGGAGCAAGACTGTCTCCGTGGCGCAATTGGCTAGCGCGATCGGCTGTTAACCGAAAGGTTGGAGGTTCGAGCCCACCCGGTGGTGGTGCGGCGCTGTTTTTCTTTGCGCTGATAGCTTTGAAGATATGTTCTGATGGTGGTGAGAGTGGAGCAAGACTGTCCCCGTGGCGCATTGGGTTAGCGCGATCGGCTGTTAACCGAAAGGTTTGAGGTTCGAGCCCACCCGGTGGTGGCGCGGCGCTTTTTTTCTTTGCGCTAATAGCTTTGAAGATATGTTCTGATGGTGGTGAGAGTGGAGCAGGACTGTCTCCGTGGCGCAATTGGCTGTTAACCGAAAGGTTGGAGGTTCGAGCCCACCCGGTGGTTGTGCGGTGCTTTTTTTTCTTCGGGCTGATGGCTTTGAAGATATGTTCTGATGGTGGTGAGAGTGGAGCAGGACTGTCTCCATGGCGCAATTGGCTAGCGCGATCGGCTGTTAACCGAAAGGTTGGAGTTTCGAGCCTACCCGGTGGTGGTGCGGCGCTTTTTTTTCTTTGTGCTGATAGCTTTGAAGATATGTTCTGATGGTGGTGAGAGAGGAGCAGGACTGTTTCCGTGGCGCAATTGGCTAGCGCGATTGGCTGTTAAACGAAAGGTTGGAGGTTCGAGCCCACCCGGTGGTGGTGCGGTGCTTTTTTTTCTTTGGGCTGATAGCTTTGAAGATATGTTCTGATGGTGGTGAGAGTGGAGCAGGACTGTCTCCCTGGCGCACTTGGCTAGCGCGATCGGCTGTTAACCGAAAGGTTGGAGGTTCGAGCCCACCCGGTGGTTGTGCGGTGCTTTTTTTTCTTCGGGCTGATGGCTTTGAAGATATGTTCTGATGGTGGTGAGAGTGGAGCAGGACTGTCTCCAAGGCGCAATTGGCTAGCGCGATCGGCTGTTAACCGAAAGGTTGGAGTTTCGAGCCCACCCGGTGGTGGTGCAGCGCTTTTTTTCTTTGCGCTTGTAGCTTTGAAGATATGTTCTGATGGTGTTGAGAGTGGAGCAAGACTGTCTCTGTGGCGCAATTGGCTAGCGCGATCGGCTGTTACCGAAAGGTTGGAGGTTCGAGCCCACCCGGTGGTGGTGCGGCGCTTTTTTTTCTTTGCGCTGATAGCTTTGAAGATATGTTCTGATAGTGGTGAGAGTGCAGCAAGACGGTCCCCGTGGCGCAATGGGTTAGCGCGATCGGCTGTTAACCGAAAGGTTGGAGGTTCGAGCCCACCCGAAGGTGGCGCGGCGCTTTTTTTGCGCTAATAGCTTTGAAGATATGTTCTGATGGTGGTGAGAGTGGAGCAGGACTGTCTCCATGGCGCAATTGGCTAGCGCGATCGGCTGATAACCGAAAGGTTAGAGTTTCGAGCCCACCCGGTGGTGGTGCGGCGCTTTTTCTTCTTTGGGCTGATAGCTCTGAAGAAATGTTCTGACGGTGGTGAGAGTGGAGCAGGACTGTCTCCGTGGCGCAATTGGCTAGCGCGATCAACTTTTAACCGAAAGGTTGGAGGTTCGAGCCCACCCGGTGGTGGTGCGGCGCTTTTTTTTTCTTTGGGGCGATAGCTCTGAAGAAATGGTCTGACGGTGGTGAGAGTGAAGCACGACTGTCTCTGTGGCGCAATCGGCTAGCGCGATCGGCTGTTAACCGAAAGGTTGGAGGTTCGAGCCCACCCGATGATGGTGTGGCGCTTTTTTTTCTTTGTGCTGATAGCTTTGAAGCTATGTTCTGATGGTGGTGAGAGTGAAGCAGGACTGTCTCCGTGGCGCAATTGGCTAGCGCGATTGGCTGTTAACCGAAAGGTTGGAAGTTCGAGCCCACCCGGTGGTGGTGCGGTGCTTTTTTTCTTTGGGCTGATAGCTTTTAAGATATGTTCTGATGGTGGTGAGAGTGGAGCAGGACTGTCTCCGTGGCGCAATTGGCTAGCGCGATTGGCTGTTAACCGAAAGGTTGGAGGTTCGAGCCCACCCGGTGGTGGTGCGGTGCTTTCTTTTCTTTGGGCTGATAGCTTTGAAGATATGTTCTGATGGTGGTGAGAGTGGAGCAGGACTGTCTCCATGGCGCAATTGGCTAGCGCGATCGGCTGTTAACCGAAAGGTTGGAGTTTCGAGCCTACCCGGTGGTGGTGCGGCGCTTTTTTTTCTTTGTGCTGATAGCTTTGAAGATATGTTCTGATGGTGGTGAGAGTGGAGCAGGACTGTCTCCGTGGCGCAATTTGCTAGCGCGATTGGCTGTTAAACGAAAGGTTGGAGGTTCGAGCCCACCCGGCGGTGGTGCGGTGCTTTTTTTTCTTTGGGCTGATAGCTTTGAAGATATGTTCTGATGGTGGTGAGAGTGGAGCAGGACTTTCTCCCTGGTGCAATTGGCTAGCGCGATCGGCTGTTAACCGAAAGGTTGGAGGTTCGAGCACGCCCGGTGGTGGTGCGGCGCTTTTTTTTTCTTTGCGCTGATAGCTTTGAAGATATGTTCTGATGGTGGTGAGGGTGGAGCAAGACTGTCCCCGTGGCGCAATTGGCTAGCGCGATCGGCTGATAACCGAAAGGTTGGAGTTTTGAGCCCACCCGGTGGTGGTGCGGCGCTTTTTCTTCTTTGGGCTGATAGCTCTGAAGAAATGTTCTGACGGTGGTGAGAGTGGAGCAGGACTGTCTCCGTGGCGCAATTGGCTAGCGCGATCAACTTTTAACCGAAAGGTTGGAGGTTCGAGCCCACCTGGTGGTGGTGCGGCTCTTTTTTTTTCTTTGGGGCGATAGCTCTGAAGAAATGGTCTGACGGTGGTGAGAGTGAAGCACGACTGTCTCTGTGGCGCAATTGGCTAGCGCGATCGGCTGTTAACCGAAAGGTTGTAGGTTCGAGCCCGCCCGGTGGTGGTGCGGCGCTTTTTTTTCTTTAGGCTGATAGCTCTGAAGAAATGTTCTGACGGTGGTGAGAGTGGAGCAGGACTGTCCCCGTGGCGCCATTGGCTAGCGCGATCGGCTGTTAACCAAAAAGTTGGAGGTTCGAGCCCTCCCGGGTGGGGTGTGTTGCTGTTTTCTTTGCGATGATAGCTTTGAAGATATGTTCTGATGGTGGTGAGAGTGGAGCAAGACTGTCTCCCTGGCGCAATTGGCTAGCGCGATCGGCTGTTAACCGAAAGGTTGGAGGTTCGAGCCCACCCGGTGGTGGTGCGGCGCTTTTTTTTCTTTGCGCTGATTGCTTTGAAGATATGTTCTGATGGTGGTGAGAGTGGAGCAAGACTGTCCCCGTGGCGCAATTGGCTAGCGCGATCGGCTGTTAACCGAAAGGTTGGAGGTTCGAGACCACCCGGTGGTGGTGCGGCGCTTTTTTTTCTTTGCGCTTGTAGCTTTGAAGATATGTTCTGATGGTGTTGAGAGTGGAGCAAGACTGTCTCTGTGGCGCAATTGGCTAGCGCGATCGGCTGTTAACCGAAAGGTTAGAGGTTCGAGCCCACCCGGTGGTGGCGCGGCGCTTTTTTTTTGCGCTGATAGCTTTGAAGATATGTTCTGATGGTGGTGAGAGTGGACCAGGACTGTCTCCGTGGCGCAATTGGCTAGCGCGATCGGCTGTTAACTGAAAGGTTAGAGGTTCGAGCCCACCCGGTGGTGGTGCGGCACTTTTTTTTCTTTGGGGTGATAGCTCTGAAGAAATGTTTTGGCGGTGGTGACTGTGGAGCAGGACTGTCTCCGTGGCGCAATTGGCTTGCGCGATCGGCTGTTAACCGAAAGGTTGGAGGTTCGAGCCCACCCGATGATGGTGTGGCGCTTCTTTTTCTTTGTGCTGATAGCTTTGAAGATATGTTCTGATGGTGGTGAGAGTGAAGCAGGACTGTCTCCGTGGCGCAATTGGCTAGCGCGATTGGCTGTTAACCGAAAGGTTGGAAGTTCGAGCCCACCCGGTTGTGGTGCGGTGCTTTTTTTCTTTGGGCTGATAGCTTTGAAGATATGTTCTGATGGTGGTGAGAGTGGAGCAGGACTGTCTCCGTGGCGCAATTGGCTTGCGCAATCGGCTGTTAACCGAAAGGTTGGAGGTTCGAGCCCACCCGGTGGTGGTGCGGCGCTTTTTTTTTCTTTGCGCTTGTAGCTTTGAAGGTATGTTCTGATGGTGTTGAGAGTGGAGCAAGACTGTCTGTGGCACAATTGGCTAGCGCGATCGGCTGTTAACCGAAAGGTTGGAGGTTCGAGCCCACCCGGTGGTGGTGCGGCGCTTTTTTTTCTTTGCGCTGCTAGCTTTGGAGATATGTTCTGATAGTGGTGAGAGTGGAGCAAGACTGTCCCCGTGGCGCAATGGGTTAGCGCGATCGGCTGTTAACCGAAAGGTTGGAGGTTCGAGCCCACCCGATGGTGGCGCGGCGCTTTATTCTTTGCGCTAATAGCTTTGAAGATATGTTCTGGTGGTGGTGAGAGTGGAGCAGGACTGTCTCCGTGGCGCAATTGGCTTGCGCAATCGGCTGTTAACTGAAAGGTTGGAGGTTCGAGCCCACCCGGTGGTGGTGCGGCGCTTTTTTTTTCTTTGCGCTTGTAGCTTTGAAGATATGTTCTGATGGTGTTGAGAGTGGAGCAAGACTGTCTCTGTGGCGCAATTGGCTAGCGCGATCGGCTGTTAACCGAAAGGTTGGAGGTTCGAGCCCACCCGGTGGTGGTGCGGCGCTTTTTTTTGCGCTGATAGCTTTGAAGATATGTTCTGATAGTGGTGAGAGTGGAGCGAGACTGTCCCCGTGGCGCAATGGGTTAGCGCGATCGGCTGTTAACCGAAAGGTTGGAGGTTCGAGCCCACCCGAAGGTGGCGCGGCGCTTTTTTTTGCGCTAATAGCTTTGAAGATATGTTCTGATGGTGGTGAGAGTGGAGCAGGACTGTCTCCATGGCGCAATTGGCTAGCGCGATGGGCTGTTAACCGAAAGGTTGGAGGTTCGAGCCCACCCGAAGGTGGCGCGGCGCTTTTTTTGCGCTAATAGCTTTGAAGATATGTTCTTATGGTGGTGAGAGTGGAGCAGGACTGTCTCCGTGGCGCAGTTGGCTTGCGCGATCGGCTGTTAACCAAAAGGTTGGAGGTTCGAGCCCTCCCAGGAGTGGTGTGTTGCTTTTTTCTTTGTGGTAATAGCTTTGAATATATGTTCTGATGGTGGTGAGAGTGGAGCAGGACTGTCCATGGCGCAATTGGCTAGCGCGATCGGCTGTTAACCGAAAGGTTGGAGTTTCTAGCCTACCCGGTGGTGGTGCGGCGCTTTTTTTTCTTTGTGCTGATAGCTTTGAAGATATGTTCTGATGGTGGTGAGAGTGGAGCAGGACTGTCTCCGTGGCGCAATTGGCTAGCGCGATTGGCTGTTAAACGAAAGGTCGGAGGTTCGAGCCCACCCGGTGGTGGCGCGGCGCTTTTTTTCTTTGCGCTAATAGCTTTGAAGATATGTTCTGATGGTGGTGAGAGTGGAGCAGGACTGTCTCCGTGGCGCAATTGGCTAGCGCGATTGGCTGTTAACCGAATGGTTGGAGTTTCGAGCCCACCCGGTGGTGGTGCGGTGCTTTTTTTTCTTTGGGCTGATAGCTTTGAAGATATGTTCTTATGGTGGTGAGAGTGGAGCAGGACTGTCTCCGTGGCGCAATTGGCTTGCGCGATCGGCTGTTAACCAAAAGGTTGGAGGTTCGAGCCCTCCCAGGAGTGGTGTGTTGCTTTTTTCTTTGTGGTAATAGCTTGAAGATATGTTCTGATGGTGGTGAGAGTGGAGCAGGACTGTCTCCATGGCGCAATTGGCTAGCGCGATCGGCTGTTAACCGAAAGGTTGGAGGTTCGAGCTTACCCGGTAGTGGTGCGGCGCTTTTTTTTTGCGCTGATAGCTTTGAAGATATGTTCTGATAGTGGTGAGAGTGGAGCGAGACTGTCCCCGTGGCGCAATGGGTTAGCGCGATCGGCTGTTAACCGAAAGGTTGGAGTTTCTAGCCTACCCGGTGGTGGTGCGGCGCTTTTTTTTCTTTGTGCTGATAGCTTTGAAGATATGTTCTGATGGTGGTGAGAGTGGAGCAGGACTGTCTCCATGGCGCAATTGGCTAGCGCGATCGGCTGTTAACCGAAAGGTTGGAGTTTCTAGCCTACCCGGTGGTGGTGCGGCGCTTTTTTTTCTTTGTGCTGATAGCTTTGAAGATATGTTCTGATGGTGGTGAGAGTGGAGCAGGACTGTCTCCGTGGCGCAATTGGCTAGCGCGATTGGCTGTTAACCGAAAGGTTGGAGGTTCGAGCCCATCCGGTGGTGGTGCGGCGCTTTTTTTTGCGCTGATAGCTTTGAAGATATGTTCTGATAGTGGTGAGAGTGGAGCGAGACTGTCCCCGTGGCGCAATGGGTTAGCGCGATCGGCTGTTAACCGAAAGGTTGGAGGTTCGAGCCCACCCGAAGGTGGCGCGGCGCTTTTTTTTTGCGCTAATAGCTTTGAAGATATGTTCTGATGGTGGTGAGAGTGGAGCAGGACTGTCTCCATGGCGCAATTGGCTAGCGCGATCGGCTGTTAACCGAAAGGTTGGAGGTTCGAGCCCACCCGAAGGTGGCGCGGCGCTTTTTTTGCGCTAATAGCTTTGAAGATATGTTCTTATGGTGGTGAGAGTGGAGCAGGACTGTCTCCGTGGCGCAATTGGCTTGCGCGATCGGCTGTTAACCAAAAGGTTGGAGGTTCGAGCCCTCCCAGGAGTGGTGTGTTGCTTTTTTCTTTGTGGTAATAGCTTTGAATATATGTTCTGATGGTGGTGAGAGTGTAGCAGGACTGTCCATGGCGCAATTGGCTAGCGCGATCGGCTGTTAACCGAAAGGTTGGAGTTTCTAGCCTACCCGGTGGTGGTGCGGCGCTTTTTTTTGCGCTGATAGCTTTGAAGATATGTTCTGATAGTGGTGAGAGTGGAGCGAGACTGTCCCCGTGGCGCAATGGGTTAGCGCGATCGGCTGTTAACCGAAAGGTTGGAGGTTCGAGCCCACCCGAAGGTGGCGCGGCGCTTTTTTTGCGCTAATAGCTTTGAAGATATGTTCTGATGGAGGTGAGAGTGGAGCAGGACTGTCTCCATGGCGCAATTGGCTAGCGCGATCGGCTGTTAACCGAAAGGTTGGAGGTTCGAGCCCACCCGAAGGTGACGCGGCGCTTTTTTTTGCGCTAATAGCTTTGAAGATATGTTCTTATGGTGGTGAGAGTGGAGCAGGACTGTCTCCGTGGCGCAATTGGCTTGCGCGATCGGCTGTTAACCAAAAGGTTGGAGGTTCGAGCCCTCCCAGGAGTGGTGTGTTGCTTTTTTCTTTGTGGTAATAGCTTTGAAGATATGTTCTGATGGTGGTGAGAGTGGAGCAGGACTGTCTCCATGGCGCAATTGGCTAGCGCGATCGGCTGTTAACCGAAAGGTTGGAGTTTCTAGCCTACCCGGTGGTGGTGCGGCGCTTTTTTTTCTTTGTGCTGATAGCTTTGAAGATATGTTCTGATGGTGGTGAGAGTGGAGCAGGACTGTCTCCGTGGCGCAATTGGCTAGCGCGATTGGCTGTTAACCGAAAGGTTGGAGGTTCGAGCCCACCCGGTGGTGGTGCGGTGCTTTTTTTTCTTTGGGCTGATAGCTTTGAAGATATGTTCTTATGGTGGTGAGAGTGGAGCAGGACTGTCTCCGTGGCGCAATTGGCTTGCGCGATCGGCTGTTAACCAAAAGGTTGGAGGTTCGAGCCCTCCCAGGAGTGGTGTGTTGCTTTTTTCTTTGTGGTAATAGCTTTGAAGATATGTTCTGATGGTGGTGAGAGTGGAGCAGGACTGTCTCCATGGCGCAATTGGCTAGCGCGATCGGCTGTTAACCGAAAAGTTGGAGTTTCTAGCCTACCCGGTGGTGGTGCGGCGCTTTTTTTTCTTTGTGCTGATAGCTTTGAAGATATGTTCTGATGGTGGTGAGAGTGGAGCAGGACTGTCTCCGTGGCGCAATTGGCTAGCCCGATTGGCTGTTAAACGAAAGGTTGGAGGTTCGAGCCCACCCGGTGGTGGTGCGGTGCTTTTTTTTCTTTGGGCTGATAGCTTTGAAGATATGTTCTGATGGTGGTGAGAGTAGAGCAGGACTGTCTCCCTGGCGCAATTGGCTAGCGCGATTGGCTGTTAACCGAAAGGTTGGAGGTTCGAGCACACACGGTGGTGGTGCGGCGCTTTTTTTTCTTTGCGCTGATAGCTCTGAAGAAATGTTCTGACGGTGGTGAGAGTGGAGCAGGACTGTCCCCGTGGCGCCATTGGCTAGCGCGATCGGCTGTTAACCAAAAAGTTGGAGGTTCGAGCCCTCCCGGGTGGGGTGTGTTGCTTTTTTCTTTGCGATGATAGCTTTGAAGATATTTTCTGATGGTGGTGAGCGTGGAGCAGGACTCTCTCCGTGGAGCAATTGGCCAGC
This sequence comes from Rhipicephalus microplus, assembly GCF_043290135.1. Lineage (NCBI taxonomy): Eukaryota > Metazoa > Arthropoda > Arachnida > Ixodida > Ixodidae > Rhipicephalus > Rhipicephalus microplus. Next base: position 684,756 of record NW_027464652.1, read on the forward strand.
GCGATCGGCTGTTAACCGAAAAGTTGGAGGTTCGAGCCCTCCCGGGAGTGGTGTGTTGCTTTTTTCTTTGTGCTGATAGCTTTGAAGATATGTTCTGATGGTGGTAAGAGAGGAGCACGACTGCCTCCGTGGCGCAATTGGCTAGCGCGATTGGCTGTTAACCGAAAGGTTGGAGTTTCTAGCCTACCCGGTGGTGGTGCGGCGCTTTTTTTTCTTTGTGCTGATAGCTTTGAAGATATGTTCTGATGGTGGTGAGAGTGGAGCAGGACTGTCTCCGTGGCGCAATTGGCTAGCGCGATTGGCTGTTAAACGAAAGGTCGGAGGTTCGAGCCCACCCGGTGGTGGCGCGGCGCTTTTTTTCTTTGCGCTAATAGCTTTGAAGATATGTTCTGATGGTGGTGAGAGTGGAGCAGGACTGTCTCCGTGGCGCAATTGGCTAGCGCGATTGGCTGTTAACCGAAAGGTTGGAGTTTCTAGCCTACCCGGTGGTGGTGCGGTGCTTTTTTTTCTTTGGGCTGATAGCTTTGAAGATATGTTCTTATGGTGGTGAGAGTGGAGCAGGACTGTCTCCGTGGCGCAATTGGCTTGCGCGATCGGCTGTTAACCAAAAGGTTGGAGGTTCGAGCCCTCCCAGGAGTGGTGTGTTGCTTTTTTCTTTGTGGTAATAGCTTGAAGATATGTTCTGATGGTGGTGAGAGTGGAGCAGGACTGTCTCCATGGCGCAATTGGCTAGCGCGATCGGCTGTTAACCGAAAGGTTGGAGTTTCTAGCCTACCCGGTGGTGGTGCGGCGCTTTTTTTTGCGCTGATAGCTTTGAAGATATGTTCTGATAGTGGTGAGAGTGGAGCGAGACTGTCCCCGTGGCGCAATGGGTTAGCGCGATCGGCTGTTAACCGAAAGGTTGGAGGTTCGAGCCCACCCGAAGGTGGCGCGGCGCTTTTTTTTGCGCTAATAGCTTTGAAGATATGTTCTGATGGAGGTGAGAGTGGAGCAGGACTGTCTCCATGGCGCAATTGGCTAGCGCGATCGGCTGTTAACCGAAAGGTTGGAGGTTCGAGCCCACCCGAAGGTGACGCGGCGCTTTTTTTTGCGCTAATAGCTTTGAAGATATGTTCTTATGGTGGTGAGAGTGGAGCAGGACTGTCTCCGTGGCGCAATTGGCTTGCGCGATCGGCTGTTAACCAAAAGGTTGGAGGTTCGAGCCCTCCCAGGAGTGGTGTGTTGCTTTTTTCTTTGTGGTAATAGCTTTGAAGATATGTTCTGATGGTGGTGAGAGTGGAGCAGGACTGTCTCCATGGCGCAATTGGCTAGCGCGATCGGCTGTTAACCGAAAGGTTGGAGTTTCTAGCCTACCCGGTGGTGGTGCGGCGCTTTTTTTTCTTTGTGCTGATAGCTTTGAAGATATGTTCTGATGGTGGTGAGAGTGGAGCAGGACTGTCTCCGTGGCGCAATTGGCTAGCGCGATTGGCTGTTAACCGAAAGGTTGGAGGTTCGAGCCCACCCGGTGGTGGTGCGGTGCTTTTTTTTCTTTGGGCTGATAGCTTTGAAGATATGTTCTTATGGTGGTGAGAGTGGAGCAGGACTGTCTCCGTGGCGCAATTGGCTTGCGCGATCGGCTGTTAACCAAAAGGTTGGAGGTTCGAGCCCTCCCAGGAGTGGTGTGTTGCTTTTTTCTTTGTGGTAATAGCTTTGAAGATATGTTCTGATGGTGGTGAGAGTGGAGCAGGACTGTCTCCATGGCGCAATTGGCTAGCGCGATCGGCTGTTAACCGAAAAGTTGGAGTTTCTAGCCTACCCGGTGGTGGTGCGGCGCTTTTTTTTCTTTGTGCTGATAGCTTTGAAGATATGTTCTGATGGTGGTGAGAGTGGAGCAGGACTGTCTCCGTGGCGCAATTGGCTAGCCCGATTGGCTGTTAAACGAAAGGTTGGAGGTTCGAGCCCACCCGGTGGTGGTGCGGTGCTTTTTTTTCTTTGGGCTGATAGCTTTGAAGATATGTTCTGATGGTGGTGAGAGTAGAGCAGGACTGTCTCCCTGGCGCAATTGGCTAGCGCGATTGGCTGTTAACCGAAAGGTTGGAGGTTCGAGCACACACGGTGGTGGTGCGGCGCTTTTTTTTCTTTGCGCTGATAGCTCTGAAGAAATGTTCTGACGGTGGTGAGAGTGGAGCAGGACTGTCCCCGTGGCGCCATTGGCTAGCGCGATCGGCTGTTAACCAAAAAGTTGGAGGTTCGAGCCCTCCCGGGTGGTGGTGCGGTGTTTTTTTTTTTGGGCTGATAGCTTTGAAGATATGTTCTGATGGTGGTGAGAGTGGAGCAAGACTGTCTCCCTGGCGCAATTGGCTAGGGCGATCGGCTGTTAACCGAAAGGTTGGAGGTTCGAGCCCACCCGGTGGTGGTGCGGCGCTTTTTTTTCTTTGCGCTGATTGCTTTGAAGATATGTTCTGATGTTGGTGAGAGTGGAGCAAGACTGTCCCCGTGGCGCAATTGGCTAGCGCGATCAGCTGTTAACCGAAAGGTCGGAGGTTCGAGCCCACCCGGTGGTGGTGCGGCGCTTTTTTTTCTTTGCGCTTGTAGCTTTGAAGATATGTTCTGATGGTGTTGAGAGTGGAGCAAGACTGTCTCTGTGGCGCAATTGGCTAGCGCGATCGGCTGTTAACCGAAAGGTTGGAGGTTCGAGCCCACCCGGTGGTGGCGCGGCGCTTTTTTTTGCGCTGATAGCTTTGAAGATATGTTCTGATGGTGGTGAGAGTGGACCAGGACTGTCTCCGTGGCGCAATCGGCTAGCGCGATCGGCAGTTAACTGAAAGGTTGGAGGTTCGAGCCCACCCGGTGGTGGTGCGGCGCTTTTTTTTCTTTGGGGTGATAGCTCTGAAGAAATGTTATGACGGTGGTGAGTGTGGAGCAGGACTGTCTCCGTGGCGCAATTGGCTTGCGCGATCGGCTGTTAACCGAAAGGTTGGAGGTTCGAGCCCACCCGATGATGGTGTGGCGCTTTTTTTTCTTTGTGCTGATAGCTTTGAAGCTATGTTCTGATGGTGGTGAGAGTGAAGCAGGACTGTCTCCGTGGCGCAATTGGCTAGCGCGATTGGCTGTTAACCGAAAGGTTGGAAGTTCGAGCCCACCCGGTGGTGGTGCGGTGCTTTTTTCTTTGGGCTGATAGCTTTGAAGATATGTTCTGATGGTGGTGAGAGTGGAGCAGGACTGTCTCCGTGGCGCAATTGGCTTGCGCAATCGGCTGTTAACCGAAAGGTTGGAGGTTCGAGCCCACCCGGTGGTGGTGCGGCGCTTTTTTTCTTTGCGCTGATAGCTTTGGAGATATGTTCTGATAGTGGTGAGAGTGGAGCAAGACTGTCCCCGTGGCGCGATGGGTTAGCGCGATCGGCTGTTAACCGAAAGGTTGGAGGTCGAGCCCACCCGATGGTGGCGCGGCGCCTTATTCTTTGCGCTAATAGCTTTGAAGATATGTTCTGATGGTGGTGAGAGTGGAGCAGGACTGTCTCCGTGGCGCAATTGGCTTGCGCAATCGGCTGTTAACCGAAAGGTTGGAGGTTCGAGCCCACCCGGTGGTGGTGCGGCGTTTTTTTTTCTTTGCGCTTGTAGCTTTGAAGATATGTTCTGATGGTGTTGAGAGTGGAGCAAGACTGTCTCTGTGGCGCAATTGGTTAGCGCGATCGGCTGTTAACCGAAAGGTTGGAGTTTCGAGCCCACCCGGTGGTGGTGCGGTGCTTTTTTCTCTTTGTGCTGATAGCTTTGAAGATATGTTCTTATGGTGGTGAGAGTGGAGCAGGACTGTCTCTGTGGCGCAATTGGCTAACGCGATTGGCTGTTAACCGAAAGGTTGGAGGTTCGAGCCCACCCGGTGGTGGTGCGGCGCTTTTTTTTCTTTGCGCTTGTAGCTTTGAAGATATGTTCTGATGGTGTTGAGAGTGGAGCAAGACTGTCTCCGTGGCGCAATTGGCTAGCGCGATCGGCTGTTAACCGAAAGGTTGGAGGTTCGAGCCCACCCGGTGGTGGTGCGGCGCTTTTTTTCTTTGCGCTGATAGCTTTCAAGATATGTTCTGATGGTGGTGAGAGTGGAGCAAGACTGTCCCCGTGGCGCATTGGGTTAGCGCGATCGGCTGTTAACCGAAAGGTCGGAGGTTCGAGCCCACCCGGTGGTGGCGCGGCGCTTTTTTTCTTTGCGCTAATAGCTTTGAAGATATGTTCTGATGGTGGTGAGAGTGGAGCAGGACTGTCTCCGTGGCGCAATTGGCTAGCGCGATTGGCTGTTAACCGAAAGGTTGGAGGTTCGAGCCCACCCGGTGGTGGTGCGGTGCTTTTTTTTCTTTGGGCTGATAGCTTTGAAGATATGTTCTTATGGTGGTGAGAGTGGAGCAGGACTGTCTCCGTGGCGCAATTGGCTTGCGCGATCGGCTGTTAACCAAAAGGTTGGAGGTTCGAGCCCTCCCAGGAGTGGTGTGTTGCTTTTTTCTTTGTGGTAATAGCTTTGAAGATATGTTCTGATGGTGGTGAGAGTGGAGCAGGACTGTCTCCATGGCGCAATTGGCTAGCGCGATCGGCTGTTAACCGAAAGGTTGGAGTTTCTAGCCTACCCGGTGGTGGTGCGGCGCTTTTTTTTCTTTGTGCTGATAGCTTTGAAGATATGTTCTGATGGTGGTGAGAGTGGAGCAGGACTGTCTCCGTGGCGCAATTGGCTAGCGCGATTGGCTGTTAAACGAAAGGTTGGAGGTTCGAGCCCACCCGGTGGTGGTGCGGTGCTTTTTTTTCTTTGGGCTGATAGCTTTGAAGATATGTTCTGATGGTGGTGAGAGTAGAGCAGGACTGTCTCTCTGGCGCAATTGGCTAGCGCGATCGGCTGTTAACCGAAAGGTTGGAGGTTCGAGCACACCCGGTGGTGGTGCGGCGCTTTTTTTTCTTTGCGCTGATAGCTTTGAAGATATGTTCTGATGGTGGTGAGGGTGGAGCAAGACTGTCCCCGTGGCGCAATTGGCTAGCGCGATCGGCTGTTAACCGAAAAGTTGGAGGTTCGAGCCCACCCGGTGGTGGTGCGGTGCTTTTTTTTCTTTGCGCTTGTAGCTTTGAAGATATGTTCTGATGGTGTTGAGAGTGGAGCAAGACTGTCTCTGTGGCGCAATTGGCTAGCGCGATCGGCTGTTAACCGAAAGGTTGGAGGTTCGAGCCCACCCGAACGTGGCGCGGTGCTTTTTTTCTTTGCGCTAATAGCTTTGAAGATATGTTCTGATGGTGGTGAGAGAGGAGCAGGACTGTCGCCATGGCGCAATTGGCTAGCGCGATCGGCTGATAACCGAAAGGTTGGAGTTTCGAGCCCACCCGGTGGTGGTGCGGCGCTTTTTCTTCTTTGGGCTGATAGCTCTGAAGAAATGTTCTGACGGTGGTGAGAGTGAAGCAGGACTGTCTCCGTGGCGCAATTGGCTAGCGCGATCAACTTTTAACCGAAAGGTTGGAGGTTCGAGCCCACCCGGTGGTGGTGCGGCGCTTTTTTTTCTTTGGGGCGATAGCTCTGACGAAATGGTCTGACGGTGGGGAGAGTGAAGCACGACTGTCTCTGTGGCGCAATTGGCTAGCGCGATCGGGTGTTAACCGAAAGGTTGTAGGTTCGAGCCCACCCGGTGGTGGTGCGGCGCTTTTTTTTCTTTAGGCTGATAGCTCTGAAGAAATGTTCTGACGGTGGTGAGAGTGGAGCAGGACTGTCCCCGTGGCGCCATTGGCTAGCGCGATCGGCTGTTAACCAAAAAGTTGGAGGTTCGAGCCCTCCCGGGTGGGTTGTGTTGCTTTTTTCTTTGCGATGATAGCTTTGAAGATATTTTCTGATGGTGGTGAGCGTGGAGCACGATTGTCTCCGTGGCGCAATGGGCTAGCGCGATCGGCCGTTAACCAAAAGGTTGGAGGTTCGAGCCCACCCGGTGGTGGTGCGGCGCTTTTTTTTTCTTTGGGCTGACAGCTTGAAAGATATGTTCTAATGGTGGTGAGAGTGGAGCAGGACTGTCTCCGTGGAGCAATTGGCCAGCGCGATCGGCTGTTAACCGAAAAGTTGGAGGTTCGAGCCCTCCCGGGAGTGGTGTGTTGCTTTTTTCTTTGTGCTGATAGCTTTGAAGATATGTTCTGATGGTGGTAAGAGTGGAGCACGACTGCCTCCGTGGTGCAATTGGCTAGTGCGATCGGCTGTTAACCGAAAGGTTGAAGGTTCGAGCCCACCCGGTGGTGGTGCGGCGCTTTTTTTTCTTTGGGCTGATAGCTTTGATGATATGTTCTGATGGTGGTGAGAGTGGAGCAAGACTGTCCCCGTGGCGCAATGGGCAAGCGCGATCGGCTGTTAACCAAAAGGTTGGAATTTCGAGCCCACCCGGTGGTGGTGCGGCGCTTTTTTGCGCTGATAGTTTGAAGATATGTTCTGATGGTGGTGAGAGTGGAGAAAGACTGTCTCCGTGGCGCAATGGGCTAGCGCGATCGGCTGTTAACCGAAAGGTTAGAATTTCGAGCCCTCCCGGGAGTGGTGTGTTGCTTTTTTCTTTGCGGTAATAGCTTTGAAGATATGTTCTGATGGTGGTGAGAGTGCAGCAGGACTGTCTTCGTGGCGCAACTGGCTAGCGCGATCGGCTGTTAACCGAAAGGTTGGAGGTTCGAGCCCACCCGGTGGTGTTGCGGCGCTTTTTTTTCTTTGTGGTAATAGCTTTGAAGATATGTTCTGATGGTGGTGAGAGTGGAGCAGGACTGTCTCCATGGCGCAATTGGCTAGCGCGATCGACTGTTAACCGAAAGGTTGGAGTTTCGAGCCCACCCGGTGGTGGTGCGGCGCTTTTTCTCTTTGTGCCGATAGCTTTGAAGATATGTTTTGATGGTGGTGAGAGTGGAGCAGGACTGTCTCCGTGGCGCAATTGGCTAACGCGATTGGCTGTTAACCGAAAGGTTGGAGGTTCCAGCCCACCCGGTGGTGGTGCGGTGCTTTTTTTCTTTGGGCTGTTAGCTTTGAAGATATGTTCTGATGGTGGTGAGAGTGGAGCAAGACTGTCTCCCTGGCGCAATTGGCTAGCGCGATCGGCTGTTAACCGAAAAGTTGGAGGTTCGAGGCCACCCGGTGGTGGTGCGGCGCTTTTTTTTTCTTTGCGCTGATAGCTTTGAAGATATGTTCTGATGGTGGTGAGAGTGGAGCAAGACTGTCCCCGTGGCGCAATTGGCTAGCGCGGTCGGCTGTTAACCGAAAGGTTGGAGGTTCGAGCCCACCCGGTGGTGGTGCGGCGCTTTTATTTCTTTGCGCTTGTAGCTTTGAAGATATGTTCTGATGGTGTTGAGAGTGGAGCAAGACTGTCGCTGTGGCGCAATTGGCTAGCGCGATCGGCTGTTAACCGAAAGGTTGGAGGTTCGAGCCCACCCGGTGGTGGTGCGGCGCTTTTTTTTTCTTTGCGCTGATAGCTTTGAAGATATGTTCTGATAGTGGTGAGAGTGGAGCAAGACTGTCCCCGTGGCGCAATGGGTTAGTGCGATCGGCTGTTAACCGAAAGGTTGGAGGTTCGAGCTCACCCGGTGGTGGCGCGGCGCTTTTTTTTCTTTGCGCTGATAGCTTTGAAGATATGTTCTGATGGTGGTGAGAGTGGACCAGGACTGTCTCCGTGGCGCAATCGGCTAGCGCGATCGGCTGTTAACTGAAAGGTTGGAGGTTCGAGCCCACCCGGTGGTGGTGCGGCGCTTTTTTTCTTTAGGGTGATAGCTCTGAAGAAATGTTTTGACGGTGGTGAGTGTGGAGCAGGACTGTCTCCGTGGCGCAATTGGCTTGCGCGATCGGCTGTTAACCGAAAGGTTGGAGGTTCGAGCCCACCCGATGATGGTGTGGCGCTTTTTTTTCTTTGTGCTGATAGCTTTGAAGATATGTTCTGCTGGTGGTGAGAGTGAAGCAGGACTGTCTCCGTGGCGCAATTGGCTAGCGCGATTGGCTGTTAACCGAAAGGTTGGAAGTTCGAGCCCACCCGGTGGTGGTGCGGTGCTTTTTTTCTTTGGGCTGATAGCTTTGAAGATATGTTCTGATGGTGGTGAGAGTGGAGCAGGACTGTCTCCGTGGCGCAATTGGCTTGCGCAATCGGCTGTTAACCGAAAGGTTGGAGGTTTGAGCCCACCCGGTGGTGGTGCGGCGCTTTTTTTTTGCGCTTGTAGCTTTGAAGATATGTTCTGATGGTGTTGAGCGTGGAGCAAGACTGTCTCTGTGGCGCAATTGGCTAGCGCGATCGGCTGTTAACCGAAAGGTTGGAGGTTCAAGCCCACCCGGTGGTGGTGCGGCGCTTTTTTTTTCTTTGCGCTGATAGCTTTGAAGATATGTTCTGATAGTGGTGAGAGTGGAGCAAGACTGTCCCCGTGGTGCAATGGGTTAGCGCGATCGGCTGTTAACCGAAAGGTTGGAGGTTCAAGCCCACCCGAAGGTGGCGCGGCGCTTTTTTTCTTTGCGCTAATAGCTTTGAAGATATGTTCTGATGGTGGTGAGAGTGGAGCAGGACTGTCTCCATGGCGCAATTGGCTAGCGCGATCAGCTGATAACCGAAAGGTTGGAGTTTCGAGCCCACCCAGTGGTGGTGCGGCGCTTTTTTTTTATTTGGGGCGATAGCTCTGAAGAAATGGTCTGACGGTGGTGAGAGTGAAGCACGACTGTCTCTGTGGCGCAATTGGCTAGCGCGATCGGCTGTTAACCGAAAGGTTGTAGGTTCGAGCCCACCCGGTGGTGGTGCGGCTTTTTTTTTCTTTAGGCTGATAGCTCTGAATAAATGTTCTGACGGTGGTGAGAGTGGAGCAGGACTGTCCCCGTGGCGCCATTGGCTAGCGCGATCGGCTGTTAACCAAAAAGTTGGAGGTTCGAGCCCTCCCGGGTGTGGTGTGTTGCTTTTTTCTTTGCGATGATAGCTTTGAAGATATTTTCTGATGGTGGTGAGCGTGGAGCACGATTGTCTCCGTGGCGCAATTGGCTAGCGCGATCGGCCGTTAACCAAAAGGTTGGAGGTTCGAGCCCACCCGGTGGTGGTGCGGCGCTTTTTTTTTCTTTGGCCTGATAGCTTGAAAGATATGTTCTAATGGTGGTGAGAGTGGAGCAGGACTGTCTCCGTGGAGCAATTGGACAGCGCGATCGGCTGTTAACCGAAAAGTTGGAGGTTCGAGCCCTCCCGGGAGTGGTGTGTTGCTTTTTTCTTTGTGCTGATAGCTTTGAAGATATGTTCTGATGGTGGTAAGAGTGGAGCAGGACTGTCTCCCTGGCGCAATTGGCTAGCGCGATCGGCTGTTAGCCGAAAGGTTAGAGGTTCGAGCCCACCCGATGGTGGTGCGGCGCTTTTTTTTCTTTGCGCTTGTAGCTTTGAAGATATGTTCTGATGGTGTTGAGAGTGGAGCAAGACTGTCTCTGTGGCGCAATTGGCTAGCGCGATCGGCTGTTAACCGAAAGGTTGGAGGTTCGAGCCCACCCGGTGGTGGTGCGGCGCTTTTTTTTCTTTGCGCTTATAGCTTTGAAGATATGTTCTGATAGTGGTGAGAGTGGAGCAAGACTGTCCCCGTGGCGCAATGGGTTAGCGCGATCGGCTGTTAACCGAAAGGTTGGAGGTTCGAGCCCACCCGGTGGTGGCGCGGCGCTTTTTGTCTTTGGGCTGTTAGCTTTGAAGATATGTTCTGATGGTGGTGAGAGTGGAGCAGGACTGTCTCCCTGGCGCAATTGGCTAGCGCGATCGGCTGTTAACCGAAAGGTTGGAGGTTCGAGCCCACCCGGTGGTGGTGCGGCGCTTTTTTTTCTTTGCGCTGATAGCTTTGAAGATATGTTCTGATGGTGGTGAGAGTGGAGCAAGACTGTCCCCGTGGCGCAATTGGCTAGCGCGATCGGCTGTTAACCGAAAGGTTGGAGGTTCGGGCCCACCCGGTGGTGGTGCGGCGCTTTTTTTTCTTTGCGCTTGTAGCTTTGAAGATATGTTCTGATGGTGTTGAGAGTGGAGCAAGACTGTCACTGTGGCGCAATTGGCTAGCGCGATCGGCTGTTAACCCAAAGGTTGGAGGTTCGAGCCCACCCAGTGGTGGTGCGGTGCTTTTTTTTCTTTGCGCTTGTAGCTTTGAAGATATGTTCTGATGGTGTTGAGAGTGGAGCAAGACTGTCTCTGTGGCGCAATTGGCTAGCGCGATCGGCTGTTAACCGAAAGGTTGTAGGTTCGAGCCCACCCGAAGGTGGCGCGGCGCTTTTTTTCTTTGCGCTAATAGCTTTGAAGATATGTTCTGATGGTGGTGAGAGAGGAGCAGGACTGTCTCCATGGCGCAGTTGGCTAGCGCGATCGGCTGATAACCGAAAGGTTGGAGTTTCGAGCCCACCCGGTGGTGGTGCAGCGCTTTTTCTTCTTTGGGCTGATAGCTCTGAAGAAATGTTCTGACGGTGGTGAGAGTGGAGCAGGACTGTCTCCGTGGCGCAATTGGCTAGCGCGATCAACGTTTAACCGAAAGGTTGGAGGTTCGAGCCCACCCGGTGGTGGTGCGGCGCTTTTTTTTTCGTTGGGGCGATAGCTCTGAAGAAATGGTCTGACGGTGGTGAGAGTGAAGCACGACTGTCTCTGTGGCGCAATTGGCTAGCGCGATTGGGTGTTAACCGAAAGGTTGTAGGTTCGAGCCCACCCGGTGGTGGTGCGGCGCTTTTTTTTCTTTAGGCTGATAGCTCTGAAGAAATGTTCTGACGGTGGTGAGAGTGGAGCAGGACTGTCCCCGTGGCGCCATTGGCTAGCGCGATCGGCTGTTAACCAAAAAGTTGGAGGTTCGAGCCCTCCCGGGTGGGGTGTGTTGCTTTTTTCTTTGCGATGATAGCTTTGAAGATATTTTCTGATGGTGGTGAGCGTGGAGCACGATTGTCTCCGTGGCGCAATTGGCTAGCGCGATCGGCCGTTAACCAAAAGGTTGGAGGTTCGAGCCCACCCGGTGGTGGTGCGGCGCTTTTTTTTTCTTTGGGCTGATAGCTTGAAAGATATGTTCTAATGGTGGTGAGAGTGGAGCAGGACTGTCTCCGTGGAGCAATTGGCCAGCGCGATCGGCTGTTAACCGAAACGTTGGAGGTTCGAGCCCTCCCGGGAGTGGTGTGTTGCTTTTTTCTTTGTGCTGATAGCTTTGAAGATATGTTCTGATGATGGTAAGAGTGGAGCACGACTGCCTCCGTGGCGCAATTGGCTAGTGCGATCGGCTGTTAACCGAAAGGTTGAAGGTTCGAGCCCACCCGGTGGTGGTGCGGCGCTTTGTTTTCTTTGGGCTGATAGCTTTGATGATATGTTCTGATGGTGGTGAGAGTGGAGCAAGACTGTCCCCGTGGCGCAATGGGCAAGCGCGATCGGCTGTTAACCAAAAGGTTGGAATTTCGAGCCCTCCCGGGAGTGGTGTGTTGCTTTTTTCTTTGCGGTAATAGCTTTGAAGATATGTTCTGATGGTGGTGAGAGTGCAGCAGGACTGTCTTCGTGGCGCAATTGGCTAGCGCGATCGGCTGTTAACCGAAAGGTTGGAGGTTCGAGCCCACCCGGTGGTGTTGCGGCGCTTTTTTTCTTTGTGGTAATAGCTTTGAAGATATGTTCTGATGGTGGTGAGAGTGGAGCAGGACTGTCTCCCTGGCGCAATTGGCTAGCGCGATCGGCTGTTAACCGAAAGGTTGGAGGTTCGAGCCCACCCGATGGTGGTGCGGCGCTTTTTTTTCTTTGCGCTGATAGCTTTGAAGATATGTTCTGATGGTGGTGAGAGTGGAGCAAGACTGTCCCCGTGGCGCAATTGGCTAGCGCGATCGGCTGTTAACCGAAAGGTTGGAGGTTCGAGCCCACCCGGTGGTGGTGCGGCGCTTTTATTTCTTTGCGCTTGTAGCTTTGAAGATATGTTCTGATGGTGTTGAGAGTGGAGCAAGACTGTCTCTGTGGCGCAATTGGCTAGCGCGATCGGCTGTTAACCGAAAGGTTGGAGGTTCGAGCCCACCCGGTGGTGGTGCGGCGCTTTTTTTCCTTTGCGCTTATAGCTTTGAAGATATGTTCTGATAGTGGTGAGAGTGGAGCAAGACTGTCCCCGTGGCGCAATGGGTTAGCGCGATCGGCTGTTAACCGAACGGTTGGAGGTTCGAGCCCACCCGGTGGTGGCGCGGCGCTTTTTTTTCTTTGCGCTTATAGCTTTGAAGATATGTTCTGATGGTGGTGAGAGGGGACCAGGACTGTCTCCGTGGCGCAATCGGCTAGCGCGATCGGCTGTTAACTGAAATGTTGGAGGTTCGAGCCCACCCGGTAGTGGTGCGGTGCTTTTTGTCTTTGGGCTGTTAGCTTTGAAGATATGTTCTGATGGTGGTGAGAGTGGAGCAGGACTGTCTCCCTGGCGCAATTGGCTAGCGCGATCGGCTGTTAACCGAAAGGTTGGAGGTTCGAGCCCACCCGGTGGTGGTGCGGCGCTTTTTTTTTTCTTTGCGCTGATAGCTTTGAAGATATGTTCTGATGGTGGTGAGAGTGGAGCAAGACTGTCCCCGTGGCGCAATTGGCTAGCGCGATCGGCTGTTAACCGAAAGGTTGGAGGTTCGAGCCCACCCGGTGGTGGTGCGGCGCTTTTTTTTCTTTGCGCTTGTAGCTTTGAAGATATGTTCTGATGGTGTTGAGAGTGGAGCAAGACTGTCACTGTGGCGCAATTGGCTAGCGCGATCGGCTGTTAACCGAAAGGTTGGAGGTTCGAGCCCACCCGGTGGTGGTGCGGTGCTTTTTTTTCTTTGCGCTTGTAGCTTTGAAGATATGTTCTGATGGTGTTGAGAGTGGAGCAAGACTGTCTCTGTGGCGCAATTGGCTAGCGCGATCGGCTGGTAACCGAAAGGTTGGAGGTTCGAGCCCACCCGAAGGTGGCGCGGCGCTTTTTTTTCTTTGGGGTGATAGCTCTGAAGAAATGTTTTGACGGTGGTGAGTGTGGAGCAGGACTGTCTCCGTGGCGCAATTGGCTTGCGCGATCGGCTGTTAACCGAAAGGTTGGAGGTTCGAGCCCACCCGATGATGGTGCGGCGCTTTTTTTTCTTTGCGCTTGTAGCTTTGAAGATATGTTCTGATGGTGTTGAGAGTGGAGCAAAACTGTCTCTGTGGCGCAATTGGCTAGCGCGATCGGCTGTTAACCGAAAGGTTGGAGGTTCAAGCTCACCCGGTGGTGGTGCGGCGCTTTTTTTTCTTTGCGCTGATAGCTTTGAAGATATGTTCTGATAGTGGTGAGAGTGGAGCAAGACTGTGCCCGTGGCGCAATGGGTTAGCGCGATCGGCTGTTAACCGAAAGGTTGGAGGTTCAAGCCCACCCGAAGGTGGCGCGGCGCTTTTTTTCTTTGCGCTAATAGCTTTGAAGATATGTTCTGATGGTGGTGAGAGTGGAGCAGGACTGTCTCCATGGCGCAATTGGCTAGCGCGATCGGCTGATAACCGAAAGGTTGGAGTTTCGAGCTCACCTGGTGGTGGTGCGGCGCTTTTTCTTCTTTGGGCTGATAGCTCTGATGAAATGTTCTGACGGTGGTGAGAGTGGAGCAGGACTGTCTCCGTGGCGCAATTGGCTAGCGCGATCAACTTTTAACCGAAAGGTTGGAGGTTCGAGCCCACCCGGTGGTGGTGCGGCGCTTTTTTTTTCTTTGGGGCGATAGCTCTGACGAAATGGTCTGACGGTGGGGAGAGTGAAGCACGACTGTCTCTGTGGCGCAATTGGCTAGCGCGATCGGGTGTTAACCGAAAGGTTGTAGGTTCGAGCCCACCCGGTGGTGGTGCGGCGCTTTTTTTTCTTTAGGCTGATAGCTCTGAAGAAATGTTCTGACGGTGGTGAGAGTGGAGCAGGACTGTCCCCGTGGCGCCATTGGCTAGCGCGATCGGCTGTTAACCAAAAAGTTGGAGGTTCGAGCCCTCCCTGGTGGGGTGTGTTGCTTTTTTCTTTGCGATGATAGCTTTGAAGATATTTTCTGATGGTGGTGAGCGTGGAGCACGATTGTCTCCTTGGCGCAATGGGCTAGCGCGATCGGCCGTTAACCAAAAGGTTGGAGGTTCGAGCCCACCCGGTGGTGGTGCGGCGCTTTTTTTTTCTTTGGGCTGATAGCTTGAAAGATATGTTCTAATGGTGGTGAGAGTGGAGCAGGACTGTCTCCGTGGAGCAATTGGCCAGCGCGATCGGCTGTTAACCGAAAAGTTGGAGGTTCGAGCCCTCCCGGGAGTGGTGTGTTGCTTTTTTCTTTGTGCTGATAGCTTTGAAGATATGTTTTGATGGTGGTAAGAGTGGAGCACGACTGCCTCCGTGGTGCAATTGGCTAGTGCGATCGGCTGTTAACCGAAAGGTTGAAGGTTCGAGCCCACCCGGTGGTGGTGCGGCGCTTTTTTTTCTTTGGGCTGACAGCTTTGATGATATGTTCTGATGGTGGTGAGAGTGGAGCAAGACTGTCCCCGTTGCGCAATGGGCAAGCGCGATCGGCTGTTAACCAAAAGGTTGGAATTTCGAGCCCACCCGGTGGTGGTGCGGCGCTTTTTTTGCGCTGATAGTTTGAAGATATGTTCTGATGGTGGTGAGAAAGGAGCAAGACTGTCTCCGTGGCGCAATGGGCCAGCGCGATCGGCTGTTAACCGAAAGGTTGGAATTTCGAGCCCTCCCGGGAGTGGTGTGTTGCTTTTTTCTTTGCGGTAATAGCTTTGAAGATATGTTCTGATGGTGGTGAGAGTGCAGCAGGACTGTCTTCGTGGCGCAACTGGCTAGCGCGATCGGCTGTTAACCGAAAGGTTGAAGGTTCGAGCCCACCCGGTGGTGTTGCGGCGCTTTTTCTCTTTGTGCCGATAGCTTTGAAGATATGTTCTGATGGTGGTGAGAGTGGAGCAGGACTGTCTCCGTGGCGCAATTGGCTAACGCGATTGGCTGTTAACCGAAAGGTTGGAGGTTCCAGCCCACCCGGTGGTGGTGCGGTGCTTTTTTTCTTTGGGCTGTTAGCTTTGAAGATATGTTCTGATGGTGGTGAGAGTGGAGCAAGACTGTCTCCGTGGAGCAATTGGCCAGCGCGATCGGCTGTTAACCGAAAGGTTGAAGGTTCGAGCCCACCCGGTGGTGTTGCGGCGCTTTTTCTCTTTGTGCCGATAGCTTTGAAGATATGTTCTGATGGTGGTGAGAGTGGAGCAGGACTGTCTCCGTGGCGCAATTGGCTAACGCGATTGGCTGTTAACCGAAAGGTTGGAGGTTCCAGCCCACCCGGTGGTGGTGCGGTGCTTTTTTTCTTTGGACTGTTAGCTTTGAAGATATGTTCTGATGGTGGTGAGAGTGGAGCAAGACTGTCTCCGTGGAGCAATTGGCCAGCGCGATCGGCTGTTAACCGAAAAGTTGGAGGTTCGAGCCCTCCCGGGAGTGGTGTGTTGCTTTTTTCTTTGTGCTGATAGCTTTGAAGATATGTTCTGATGGTGGTAAGAGTGGAGCACGACTGCCTCCGTGGCGCAATTGGCTAGTGCGGTCGGCTGCTAACCGAAAGGTTGAAGGTTCGAGCCCACCCGGTGGTTGTGCGGCGCTTTTTTTTGCGCTGATAGTTTGAAGATATGTTCTTATGGTGGTGAGAGTGGAGCAAGACTGTCTCCGTGGCGCAATGGGCTAGCGCGATCGGCTGTTAACCGAAAGGTCGGAATTTCGAGCCCTCCCGGGAGTGGTGTGTGGCTTTTTTCTTTGCGGTAATAGCTTTGAAGATATGTTCTGATGGTGGTGAGAGTGCAGCAGGACTGTCTTCGTGGCGCAATTGGCTAGCGCGATCGGCTGTTAACCGAAAGGTTGGAGGTTCGAGCCCACCCGGTGGTGTTGCGGCGCTTTTTTTTCTTTGTGGTAATAGCTTTGAAGATATGTTCTGATGGTGGTGTGAGTGGAGCAGGACTGTCTCCATGGCGCAATTGGCTAGCGCGATCGGCTGTTAACCGAAAGGTTGGAGTTTCGAGCCCACCCGGTGGTGGTGCGGTGCTTTTTTTCTTTGGGCTGATAGCTTTGAAGATATGTTCTGATGGTGGTGAGAGTGGAGCAGGACTGTCTCCCTGGCGCAATTGGCTAGCGCGATCGGCTGTTAACCGAAAGGTTGGAGGTTCGAGCCCACCCGATGGTGGTGCGGCGCTTTTTTTTCTTTGCGCTGATAGCTTTGAAGATATGTTCTGATGGTGGTGAGAGTGGAGCAAGACTGTCCCCGTGGCGCAATTGGCTAGCGCGATCGGCTGGTAACCGAAAGGTTGGAGGTTCGAGCCCACCCGGTGGTGGTGCGGCGCTTTTATTTCTTTGCGCTTGTAGCTTTGAAGATATGTTCTGATGGTGTTGAGAGTGGAGCAAGACTGTCTCTGTGGCGCAATTGGCTAGCGCGATCGGCTGTTAACCGAAAGGTTGGAGGTTCGAGCACACCCGGTGGTGGTGCGGCGCTTTTTTTCTTTGCGCTTATAGCTTTGAAGATATGTTCTGATAGTGGTGAGAGTGGAGCAAGACTGTCCCCGTGGCGCAATGGGTTAGCGCGATCGG
This sequence comes from Rhipicephalus microplus, assembly GCF_043290135.1. NCBI lineage: Eukaryota > Metazoa > Arthropoda > Arachnida > Ixodida > Ixodidae > Rhipicephalus > Rhipicephalus microplus. The sequence continues at coordinate 701,250 of NW_027464652.1, forward strand.
CTGTTAACCGAAAGGTTGGAGGTTCGAGCCCACCCGGTGGTGGCGCGGCGCTTTTTTTTCTTTGCGCTGATAGCTTTGAAGATATGTTCTGATGGTGGTGAGAGGGGACCAGGACTGTCTCCGTGGCGCAATCGGCTAGCGCGATCGGCTGTTAACTGAAAGGTTGGAGGTTCGAGCCCACCCGGTGGTGGTGCGGTGCTTTTTGTCTTTGGGCTGTTAGCTTTGAAGATATGTTCTGATGGTGGTGAGAGTGGAGCAGGACTGTCTCCCTGGCGCAATTGGCTAGCGCGATCGGCTGTTAACCGAAAGGTTGGAGGTTCGAGCCCACCCGGTGGTGGTGCGGCGCCTTTTTTTCTTTGCGCTGATAGCTTTGAAGATATGTTCTGATGGTGGTGAGAGTGGAGCAAGACTGTCCCCGTGGCGCAATTGGCTAGCGCGATCGGCTGTTAACCGAAAGGTTGGAGGTTCGAGCCCACCCGGTGGTGGTGCGGCGCTTTTTTTTCTTTGCGCTTGTAGCTTTGAAGATATGTTCTGATGGTGTTGAGAGTGGAGCATGACTGTCACTGTGGCGCAATTGGCTAGCGCGATCGGCTGTTAACCGAAAGGTTGGAGGTTCGAGCCCACCCGGTGGTGGTGCGGTGCTTTTTTTTCTTTGCGCTTGTAGCTTTGAAGATATGTTCTGATGGTGTTGAGAGTGGAGCAAGACTGTCTCTGTGGCGCAATTGGCTAGCGCGATCGGCTGTTAACCGAAAGGTTGGAGGTTCGAGCCCACCCGAAGGTGGCGCGGCGCTTTTTTTCTTTGCGCTAATAGTTTGAAGATATGTTCTGATGGTGGTGAGAGAGGAGCAGGACTGTCTCCATGGCGCAATTGGCTAGCGCGATCGGCTGATAACCGAAAGGTTGGAGTTTCGAGCCCACCCGGTGGTGGTGCAGCGCTTTTTCTTCTTTGGACTGATAGCTCTGAAGAAATGTTCTGACGGTGGTGAGAGTGGAGCAGGACTGTCTCCGTGGCGCAATTGGCTAGCGCGATCAACGTTTAACCGAAAGGTTGGAGGTTCGAGCCCACCCGGTGGTGGTGCGGCGCTTTTTTTTTCTTTGGGGCGATAGCTCTGAAGAAATGGTCTGACGGTGGTGAGAGTGAAGCACGACTGTCTCTGTGGCGCAATTGGCTAGCGCGATTGGGTGTTAACCGAAAGGTTGTAGGTTCGAGCCCACCCGGTGGTGGTGCGGCGCTTTTTTTTCTTTAGGCTGATAGCTCTGAAGAAATGTTCTGACGGTGGTGAGAGTGGAGCAGGACTGTCCCCGTGGCGCCATTGGCTAGCGCGATCGGCTGTTAACCAAAAAGTTGGAGGTTCGAGCCCTCCCGGGTGGGGTGTGTTGCTTTTTTCTTTGCGATGATAGCTTTGAAGATATTTTCTGATGGTGGTGAGCGTGGAGCACGATTGTCTCCGTGGCGCAATTGGCTAGCGCGATCGGCCGTTAACCAAAAGGTTGGAGGTTCGAGCCCACCCGGTGGTGGTGCGGCGCTTTTTTTTTCTTTGGGCTGATAGCTTGAAAGATATGTTCTAATGGTGGTGAGAGTGGAGCAGGACTGTCTCCGTGGAGCAATTGGCCAGCGCGATCGCCTGTTAACCGAAACGTTGGAGGTTCGAGCCCTCCCGGGAGTGGTGTGTTGCTTTTTTCTTTGTGCTGATAGCTTTGAAGATATGTTCTGATGGTGGTAAGAGTGGAGCACGACTGCCTCCGTGGCGCAATTGGCTAGTGCGATCGGCTGTTACCGAAAGGTTGAAGGTTCGAGCCCACCCGGTGGTGGTGCGGCGCTTTTTTTTCTTTGGGCTGATAGCTTTGATGATATGTTCTGATGGTGGTGAGAGTGGAGCAAGACTGTCTCTGTGGCGCAATTGGCTAGCGCGATCGGCTGTTAACCGAAAGGTTGGAGGTTCGAGCACACCCGGTGGTGGTGCGGCGCTTTTTTTCTTTGCGCTTATAGCTTTGAAGATATGTTCTGATAGTGGTGAGAGTGGAGCAAGACTGTCCCCGTGGCGCAATGGGTTAGCGCGATCGGATGTTAACCGAAAGGTTGGAGGTTCGAGCCCACCCGGTGGTGGCGCGGCGCTTTTTTTTCTTTGCGCTGATAGCTTTGAAGATATGTTCTGATGGTGGTGAGAGGGGACCAGGACTGTCTCCGTGGCGCAATCGGCTAGCGCGATCGGCTGTTAACTGAAAGGTTGGAGGTTCGAGCCCACCCGGTGGTGGTGCGGTGCTTTTTGTCTTTGGGCTGTTAGCTTTGAAGATATGTTCTGATGGTGGTGAGAGTGGAGCAGGACTGTCTCCCTGGCGCAATTGGCTAGCGCGATCGGCTGTTAACCGAAAGGTTGGAGGTTCGAGCCCACCCGGTGGTGGTGCGGCGCTTTTTTTTCTTTGCGCTGATAGCTTTGAAGATATGTTCTGATGGTGGTGAGAGTGGAGCAAGACTGTCCCCGTGGCGCAATTGGCTAGCGCGATCGGCTGTTAACCGAAAGGTTGGAGGTTCGAGCCCACCCGGTGGTGGTGCGGCGCTTTTTTTTCTTTGCGCTTGTAGCTTTGAAGATATGTTCTGATGGTGTTGAGAGTGGAGCAAGACTGTCACTGTGGCGCAATTGGCTAGCGCGATCGGCTGTTAACCGAAAGGTTGGAGGTTCGAGCCCACCCGGTGGTGGTGCGGTGCTTTTTTTTCTTTGCGCTTGTAGCTTTGAAGATATGTTCTGATGGTGTTGAGAGTGGAGCAAGACTGTCTCTGTGGCGCAATTGGCTAGCGCGATCGGCTGTTAACCGAAAGGTTGGAGGTTCGAGCCCACCCGAAGGTGGCGCGGCGCTTTTTTTCTTTGCGCTAATAGTTTGAAGATATGTTCTGATGGTGGTGAGAGAGGAGCAGGACTGTCTCCATGGCGCAATTGGCTAGCGCGATCGGCTGATAACCGAAAGGTTGGAGTTTCGAGCCCACCCGGTGGTGGTGCAGCGCTTTTTCTTCTTTGGGCTGATAGCTCTGAAGAAATGTTCTGACGGTGGTGAGAGTGGAGCAGGACTGTCTCCGTGGCGCAATTGGCTAGCGCGATCAACGTTTAACCGAAAGGTTGGAGGTTCGAGCCCACCCGGTGGTGGTGCGGCGCTTTTTTTTTCTTTGGGGCGATAGCTCTGAAGAAATGGTCTGACGGTGGTGAGAGTGAAGCACGACTGTCTCTGTGGCGCAATTGTCTAGCGCGATTGGGTGTTAACCGAAAGGTTGTAGGTTCGAGTCCACCCGGTGGTGGTGCGGCGCTTTTTTTTCTTTAGGCTGATAGCTCTGAAGAAATGTTCTGACGGTGGTGAGAGTGGAGCAGGACTGTCCCCGTGGCGCCATTGGCTAGCGCGATCGGCTGTTAACCAAAAAGTTGGAGGTTCGAGCCCTCCCGGGTGGGGTGTGTTGCTTTTTTCTTTGCGATGATAGCTTTGAAGATATTTTCTGATGGTGGTGAGCGTGGAGCACGATTGTCTCCGTGGCGCAATTCGCTAGCGCGATCGGCCGTTAACCAAAAGGTTGGAGGTTCGAGCCCACCCGGTGGTGGTGCGGCGCTTTTTTTTCTTTGGGCTGATAGCTTGAAAGATATGTTCTAATGGTGGTGAGAGTGGAGCAGGACTGTCTCCGTGGAGCAATTGGCCAGCGCGATCGGCTGTTAACCGAAACGTTGGAGGTTCGAGCCCTCCCGGGAGTGGTGTGTTGCTTTTTTCTTTGTGCTGATAGCTTTGAAGATATGTTCTGATGGTGGTAAGAGTGGAGCACGACTGCCTCCGTGGCGCAATTGGCTAGTGCGATCGGCTGTTACCGAAAGGTTGAAGGTTCGAGCCCACCCGGTGGTGGTGCGGCGCTTTTTTTTCTTTGGGCTGATAGCTTTGATGATATGTTCTGATGGTGGTGAGAGTGGAGCAAGACTGTCCCCGTGGCGCAATGGGCAAGCGCGATCGGCTGTTAACCAAAAGGTTGGAATTTCGAGCCCACCCGGTGGTGGTGCGGCGCTTCTTTTGCGCTGATAGTTTGAAGATATGTTCTGATGGTGGTGAGAGTGGAGCAAGACTGTCTCCGTGGCGCAATGGGCTACCGCGATCGGCTGTTAACCGAAAGGTTTGAATTTCGAGCCCTCCCGGGAGTGGTGTGTTGCTTTTTTCTTTGCGGTAATAGCTTTGAAGATATGTTCTGATGGTGGTGAGAGTGCAGCAGGACTGTCTTCGTGGCGCAATTGGCAAGCGCGATCGGCTGTTAACCGAAAGGTTGGAGGTTCGAGCCCACCCGGTGGTGTTGCGGCGCTTTTTTTTCTTTGCGGTAATAGCTTTGAAGATATGTTCTGATGGTGGTGAGAGTGCAGCAGGACTGTCTTCGTGGCGCAATTGGCAAGCGCCATCGGCTGTTAACCGAAAGGTTGGAGGTTCGAGCCCACCCGGTGGTGTTGCGGCGCTTTTTTTTTTGTGGTAATAGCTTTGAAGATATGTTCTGATGGTGGTAAGAGTGGAGCACGACTGCCTCCGTGGCGCAATTGGCTAGTGCGATCGGCTGTTAACCGAAAGGTTGAAGGTTCGAGCCCACCCGGTGGTGGTGCGGCGCTTTTTTTTGCGCTGATAGTTTGAAGATATGTTCTTATGGTGGTGAGAGTGGAGCAAGACTGTCTCCGTGGCGCAATGGGCTAGCGCGATCGGCTGTTAACCAAAGAGTTGGAGGTTCGAGCCCTCCCGGGTGGGGTGTGTTGCTTTTTTCTTTGCGATGATAGCTTTGAAGATATTTTCTGATGGTGGTGAGCGTGGAGCACGATTGTCTCCGTGGCGCAATTGGCTAGCGCGATCGGCCGTTATCCAAAAGGTTGGAGGTTCGAGCCCACCCGGTGGTGGTGCGGCGCTTTTTTTTTCTTTGGGCTGATAGCTTGAAAGATATGTTCTAATGGTGGTGAGAGTGGAGCAGGACTGTCTCCGTGGAGCAATTGGCCAGCGCGATCGGCTGTTAACCGAAACGTTGGAGGTTCGAGCCCTCCCGGGAGTGGTGTGTTGCTTTTTTCTTTGTGCTGATAGCTTTGAAGATATGTTCTGATGGTGGTAAGAGTGGAGCACGACTGCCTCCGTGGCGCAATTGGCTAGTGCGATCGGCTGTTACCGAAAGGTTGAAGGTTCGAGCCCACCCGGTCGTGGTGCGGCGCTTTTTTTTCTTTGGGCTGTTAGCTTTGAAGATATGTTCTGATGGTGTGAGAGTGGAGCAGGACTGTCTCCCTGGCGCAATTGGCTAGCGCGATCGGCTGTTAACCGAAAGGTTGGAGGTTCGAGCCCACCCGGTGGTGGTGCGGCGCTTTTTTTTTCTTTGCGCTGATAGCTTTGAAGATATGTTCTGATGGTGGTGAGAGTAGAGCAAGACTGTCCCCGTGGCGCAATTGGCTAGCGCGATCGGCTGTTAACCGAAAGGTTGGAGGTTCGAGCCCACCCGGTGGTGGGGCGGCGCTTTTTTTTCTTTGCGCTTGTAGCTTTGAAGATATGTTCTGATGGTGTTGAGAGTGGAGCAAGACTGTCACTGTGGCGCAATTGGCTAGCGCGATCGGCTGTTAACCGAAAGGTTGGAGGTTCGAGCCCACCCGGTGGTGTTGCGGCGCTTTTTTTTCTTTGTGGTAATAGCTTTGAAGATATGTTCTGATGGTGGTGAGAGTGGAGCAGGACTGTCTCCCTGGCGCAATTGGCTAGCGCGATCGGCTGTTAACCGAAAGGTTGGAGGTTCGAGCCCACCCGATGGTGGTGCGGCGCTTTTTTTTCTTTGCGCTGATAGCTTTGAAGATATGTTCTGATGGTGGTGAGAGTGGAGCAAGACTGTCCCCGTGGCGCAATTGGCTAGCGCGATCGGCTGTTAACCGAAAGGTTGGAGGTTCGAGCCCACCCGGTGGTGGTGCGGCGCTTTTATTTCTTTGCGCTTGTAGCTTTGAAGATATGTTCTGATGGTGTTGAGAGTGGAGCAAGACTGTCTCTGTGGCGCAATTGGCTAGCGCGATCGGCTGTTAACCGAAAGGTTGGAGGTTCGATCCCACCCGGTGGTGGTGCGGCGCTTTTTTTCCTTTGCGCTTATAGCTTTGAAGATATGTTCTGATAGTGGTGAGAGTGGAGCAAGACTGTCCCCGTGGCGCAATGGGTTAGCGCGATCGGCTGTTAACCGAAAGGTTGGAGGTTCGAGCCCACCCGGTGGTGGCGCGGCGCTTTTTTTTCTTTGCGCTGATAGCTTTGAAGATATGTTCTGATGGTGGTGAGAGGGGACCAGGACTGTCTCCGTGGCGCAATCGGCTAGCGCGATCGGCTGTTAACTGAAAGGTTGGAGGTTCGAGCCCACCCGGTGGTGGTGCGGTGCTTTTTGTCTTTGGGCTGTTAGCTTTGAAGATATGTTCTGATGGTGTGAGAGTGGAGCAGGACTGTCTCCCTGGCGCAATTGGCTAGCGCGATCGGCTGTTAACCGAAAGGTTGGAGGTTCGAGCCCACCCGGTGGTGGTGCGGCGCTTTTTTTTTCTTTGCGCTGATAGCTTTGAAGATATGTTCTGATGGTGGTGAGAGTGGAGCAAGACTGTCCCCGTGGCGCAATTGGCTAGCGCGATCGGCTGTTAACCGAAAGGTTGGAGGTTCGAGCCCACCCGGTGGTGGTGCGGCGCTTTTTTTTCTTTGCGCTTGTAGCTTTGAAGATATGTTCTGATGGTGTTGAGAGTGGAGCAAGACTGTCACTGTGGCGCAATTGGCTAGCGCGATCGGCTGTTAACCGAAAGGTTGGAGGTTCGAGCCCACCCGGTGGTGGTGCGGTGCTTTTTTTTCTTTGCGCTTGTAGCTTTGAAGATATGTTCTGATGGTGTTGAGAGTGGAGCAAGACTGTCTCTGTGGCGCAATTGGCTAGCGCGATCGGCTGGTAACCGAAAGGTTGGAGGTTCGAGCCCACCCGAAGGTGGCGCGGCGCTTTTTTTTCTTTGGGGTGATAGCTCTGAAGAAATGTTTTGACGGTGGTGAGTGTGGAGCAGGACTGTCTCCGTGGCGCAATTGGCTTGCGCGATCGGCTGTTAACCGAAAGGTTGGAGGTTCGAGCCCACCCGATGATGGTGCGGCGCTTTTTTTTCTTTGCGCTTGTAGCTTTGAAGATATGTTCTGATGGTGTTGAGAGTGGAGCAAAACTGTCTCTGTGGCGCAATTGGCTAGCGCGATCGGCTGTTAACCGAAAGGTTGGAGGTTCAAGCTCACCCGGTGGTGGTGCGGCGCTTTTTTTTCTTTGCGCTGATAGCTTTGAAGATATGTTCTGATAGTGGTGAGAGTGGAGCAAGACTGTGCCCGTGGCGCAATGGGTTAGCGCGATCGGCTGTTAACCGAAAGGTTGGAGGTTCAAGCCCACCCGAAGGTGGCGCGGCGCTTTTTTTCTTTGCGCTAATAGCTTTGAAGATATGTTCTGATGGTGGTGAGAGTGGAGCAGGACTGTCTCCATGGCGCAATTGGCTAGCGCGATCGGCTGATAACCGAAAGGTTGGAGTTTCGAGCTCACCTGGTGGTGGTGCGGCGCTTTTTTTTTTCTTTGGGCTGATAGCTTGAAAGATATGTTCTAATGGTGGTGAGAGTGCAGCAGGACTGTCTCCGTGGAGCAATTGGCCAGCGCGATCGGCTGTTAACCGAAAAGTTGGAGGTTGGAGCCCTCCCGGGAGTGGTGTGTTGCTTTTTTCTTTGTGCTGATAGCTTTGAAGATATGTTCTGATGGTGGTAAGAGTGGAGCACGACTGCCTCCGTGGCGCAATTGGCTAGTGCGATCGGCTGTTAACCGAAAGGTTGAAGGTTCGAGCCCACCCGGTGGTGGTGCGGCGCTTTTTTTGCGCTGATAGTTTGAAGATATGTTCTTATGGTGGTGAGAGTGGAGCAAGACTGTCTCCGTGGCGCAATGGGCTAGCGCGATCGGCTGTTAACCTAAAGGTCGGAATTTCGAGCCCTCCCGGGAGTGGTGTGTTGCTTTTTTCTTTGCGGTAATAGCTTTGAAGATATGTTCTGATGGTGGTGAGAGTGCAGCAGGACTGTCTTCGTGGCGCAATTGGCTAGCGCGATCGGCTGTTAACCGAAAGGTTGGAGGTTCGAGCCCACCCGGTGGTGTTGCGGCGCTTTTTTTTCTTTGTGGTAATAGCTTTGAAGATATGTTCTGATGGTGGTGAGAGTGGAGCAGGACTGTCTCCATGGCGCAATTGGCTAGCGCGATCGGCTGTTAACCGAAAGGTTGGAGGTTCGAGCCCACCCGGTGGTGGTGCGGTGCTTTTTGTCTTTGGGCTGTTAGCTTTGAAGATATGTTCTGATGGTGTGAGAGTGGAGCAGGACTGTCTCCCTGGCGCAATTGGCTAGCGCGATCGGCTGTTAACCGAAAGGTTGGAGGTTCGAGCCCACCCGGTGGTGGTGCGGCGCTTTTTTTTTCTTTGCGCTGATAGCTTTGAAGATATGTTCTGATGGTGGTGAGAGTGGAGCAAGACTGTCCCCGTGGCGCAATTGGCTAGCGCGATCGGCTGTTAACCGAAAGGTTGGAGGTTCGAGCCCACCCGGTGGTGGTGCGGCGCTTTTTTTTCTTTGCGCTTGTAGCTTTGAAGATATGTTCTGATGGTGTTGAGAGTGGAGCAAGACTGTCACTGTGGCGCAATTGGCTAGCGCGATCGGCTGTTAACCGAAAGGTTGGAGGTTCGAGCCCACCCGGTGGTGGTGCGGTGCTTTTTTTTCTTTGCGCTTGTAGCTTTGAAGATATGTTCTGATGGTGTTGAGAGTGGAGCAAGACTGTCTCTGTGGCGCAATTGGCTAGCGCGACCGGCTGGTAACCGAAAGGTTGGAGGTTCGAGCCCACCCGAAGGTGGCGCGGCGCTTTTTTTTCTTTGGGGTGATAGCTCTGAAGAAATGTTTTGACGGTGGTGAGTGTGGAGCAGGACTGTCTCCGTGGCGCAATTGGCTTGCGCGATCGGCTGTTAACCGAAAGGTTGGAGGTTCGAGCCCACCCGATGATGGTGCGGCGCTTTTTTTTCTTTGCGCTTGTAGCTTTGAAGATATGTTCTGATGGTGTTGAGAGTGGAGCAAAACTGTCTCTGTGGCGCAATTGGCTAGCGCGATCGGCTGTTAACCGAAAGGTTGGAGGTTCAAGCTCACCCGGTGGTGGTGCGGCGCTTTTTTTTCTTTGCGCTGATAGCTTTGAAGATATGTTCTGATAGTGGTGAGAGTGGAGCAAGCCTGTGCCCGTGGCGCAATGGGTTAGCGCGATCGGCTGTTAACCGAAAGGTTGGAGGTTCAAGCCCACCCGAAGGTGGCGCGGCGCTTTTTTTCTTTGCGCTAATAGCTTTGAAGATATGTTCTGATGGTGGTGAGAGTGGAGCAGGACTGTCTCCATGGCGCAATTGGCTAGCGCGATCGGCTGATAACCGAAAGGTTGGAGTTTCGAGCTCACCTGGTGGTGGTGCGGCGCTTTTTTTTTTCTTTGGGCTGATAGCTTGAAAGATATGTTCTAATGGTGGTGAGAGTGCAGCAGGACTGTCTCCGTGGAGCAATTGGCCAGCGCGATCGGCTGTTAACCGAAAAGTTGGAGGTTGGAGCCCTCCCGGGAGTGGTGTGTTGCTTTTTTCTTTGTGCTGATAGCTTTGAAGATATGTTCTGATGGTGGTAAGAGTGGAGCACGACTGCCTCCGTGGCGCAATTGGCTAGTGCGATCGGCTGTTAACCGAAAGGTTGAAGGTTAGAGCCCACCCGGTGGTGGTGCGGCGCTTTTTTTGCGCTGATAGTTTGAAGATATGTTCTTATGGTGGTGAGAGTGGAGCAAGACTGTCTCCGTGGCGCAATGGGCTAGCGCGATCGGCTGTTAACCTAAAGGTCGGAATTTCGAGCCCTCCCGGGAGTGGTGTGTTGCTTTTTTCTTTGCGGTAATAGCTTTGAAGATATGTTCTGATGGTGGTGAGAGTGCAGCAGGACTGTCTTCGTGGCGCAATTGGCTAGCGCGATCGGCTGTTAACCGAAAGGTTGGAGGTTCGAGCCCACCCGGTGGTGTTGCGGCGCTTTTTTTTCTTTGTGGTAATAGCTTTGAAGATATGTTCTGATGGTGGTGAGAGTGGAGCAGGACTGTCTCCATGGCGCAATTGGCTAGCGCGATCGGCTGTTAACCGAAAGGTTGGAGTTTCGAGCCCACCCGGTGGTGGTGCGGTGCTTTTTTTCTTTGGGCTGATAGCTTTGAAGATATGTTCTGTTGGTGGTGAGAGTGGAGCAGGACTGTCTCCCTGGCGCAATTGGCTAGCGCGATCGACTGTTAACCGAAAGGTTGGAGGTTCGAGCCCACCCGGTGGTGGTGCGGCGCTTTTTTTTCTTCGCGCTTGTAGCTTTGAAGATATGTTCTGATGGTGTTGTGAGTGGAGCAAGACTGTCTCTGTGGCGCAATTGGCTAGCGCGATCGGCTGTTAACCGAAAGGTTGGAGGTTCGAGCCCACCCGGTGGTGGTGCGGCGCTTTTTTTTCTTTGCGCTTATAGCTTTGAAGATATGTTCTGATAGTGGTGAGAGTGGAGCAAGACTGTCCCCGTGGCGCAATGGGTTAGCGCGATCGGCTGTTAACCGAAAGGTTGGAGGTTCGAGCCCACCCGGTGGTGGCGCGGCGCTTTTTTTTCTTTGCGCTGATAGCTTTGAAGATATGTTCTGATGGTGGTGAGAGTGGACCAGGACTGTCTCCGTGGCGCAATCGGCTAGCGCGATCGGCTGTTAACTGAAAGGTTGGAGGTTCGAGCCCACCCGGTGGTGGTGCGGCGCTTTTTTTTCTTTGGGGTGATAGCTCTGAAGAACTGTTTTGACGGTGGTGAGTGTGGAGCAGGACTGTCTCCGTGGCGCAATTGGCTTGCGCGATCGGCTGTTAACCGAAAGGTATGAGGTTCGAGCCCACCCGATGATGGTGTGGCGCTTTTTTTTCTTTTCTGATAGCTTTGAAGATATGTTCTGATGGTGGTGAGAGTGAAGCAGGACTGTCTCCGTGGCGCAATTGGCTAGCGCGATCGGCTGTTAACCGAAAGGTTGGAGGTTCGAGCCCACCCGGTGGTGTTGCGGCGCTTATTTTTCTTTGTGGTAATAGCTTTGAAGATATGTTCTGATGGTGGTGAGAGTGGAGCAGGACTGTCTCCATGGCGCAATTGGCTAGCGCGATCGGCTGTTAACCGAAAGGTTGGAGTTTCGAGCCCACCCGGTGGTGGTGCGGCGCTTTTTTCTCTTTGTGCCGATAGCTTTGAAGATATGTTCTGATGGTGGTGAGAGTGGAGCAGGACTGTCTCCGTGGCGCAATTGACTAACGCGATTGGCTGTTAACCGAAAGGTTGGAGGTTCCAGCCCACCCGGTGGTGGTGCGGTGCTTTTTGTCTTTGGGCTGTTAGCTTTGAAGATATGTTCTGATTGTGGTGAGAGTGGAGCAGGACTGTCTCCCTGGCGCAATTGGCTAGCGCGATCGGCTGTTAACCGAAAGGTTGAAGGTTCGAGCCCACCCGGTGGTGGTGCGGCGCTTTTTTTTCTTTGCGCTGATAGCTTTGAAGATATGTTCTGATGGTGGTGAGAGTGGAGCAAGACTGTCCCCGTGGCGCAATCGGCTAGCGCGATCGGCTGTTAACCGAAAGGTTGGAGGTTCGAGCTCACCCGGTGGTGGCGCGGCGCTTTTTTTTCTTTGCGCTGATAGCTTTGAAGATATGTTCTGATGGTGGTGAGAGTGGACCAGGACTGTCTCCGTGGCGCAATCGGCTGGCGCGATCGGCTGTTAACTGATAGGTTGGAGGTTCGAGCCCACCCGGTGGTGGTGCGGCGCTTTTTTTTCTTTGGGGTGATAGCTCTGAAGAAATGTTTTGACGGTGGTGAGTGTGGAGCAGGACTGTCTCCGTGGCGCAATTGGCTTGCGCGATCGGCTGTTAACCGAAAGGTTGGAGGTTCGAGCCCACCCGATGATGGTGTGGCGCTTTTTTTTCTTTGTGCTGATAGCTTTGAAGATATGTTCTGACGGTGGTGAGAGCGGAGCAGGACTGTGCCCGTGGCGCCATTGGCTAGCGCGATCGGCTGTTAACCAAAAAGTTGGAGGTTCGAGCCCTCCCGGGTGGGGTGTGTTGCTTTTTTCTTTGCGATGATAGCTTTGAAGATATTTTCTGATGGTGGTGAGCGTGGAGCACGATTGTCTCCGTGGCGCAATTGGCTAGCGCGATCGGCCGTTAACCAAAAGGTGGGAGTTTCGAGCCCACCCGGTGGTGGTGCGGCGCTTTTTTTTCTTTCGGCTGATAGCTTGAAAGATATGTTCTAATGGTGGTGAGAGTGGAGCAGGACTGTCTCCGTGGAGCAATTGGCCAGCGCGATCGGCTGTTAACCGAAAAGTTGGAGGTTCGAGCCCTCCCGGGAGTGGTGTGTTGCTTTTTTTTTTGGGGCGATAGCTTTGAAGATATGTTCTGATGGTGGTAAGAGTGGAGCACGACTGCCTCCGTGGCGCAATTGGCTAGTGCGATCGGCTGTTAACCGAAAGGTTGAAGGTTCGAGCCCACCCGGTGGTGGTGCGGCGCTTTTTTTTGCGCTGATAGTTTGAAGATATGTTCTTATGGTGGTGAGAGTGGAGCAAGACTGTCTCCGTGGCGCAATGGGCTAGCGCGATCGGCTGTTAACCGAAAGGTTGGAATTTCGAGCCCTCCCGGGAGTGGTGTGTTGCTTTTTTCTTTGCGGTAATAGCTTTGAAGATATGTTATGATGGTGGTGAGAGTGCAGCAGGACTGTCTTCGCGGCGCAATTGGCTAGCGCGATCGGCTGTTAACCAAAAGGTTGGAGGTTCGAGCCCACCCGGTGGTGTTGCGGCGCTTTTTTTTCTTTGTGGTAATAGCTTTGAAGATATGTTCTGATGGTGGTGAGAGTGGAGCAGGACTGTCTCCATGGCGCAATTGGCTAGCGCGATCGGCTGTTAACCGAAAGGTTGGAGGTTCGAGCCCACCCGATGATGGTGTGGCGCTTTTTTTTCTTTGTGCTGATAGCTTTGAAGATATGTTCTGATGGTGGTGAGAGTGAAGCAGGACTGTCTCCGTGGCGCAATTGGCTAGCGCGATCGGCTGTTAACCGAAAGGTTGGAGGTTCGAGCCCGCCCGGTGGTGTTGCGGCGCTTTTTTTCTTTGTGGGAATAGCTTTGAAGATATGTTCTGATGGTGGTGAGAGTGGAGCAGGACTGTCTCCATGGCGCAATTGGCTAGCGCGATCGGCTGTTAACCGAAAGGTTGGAGTTTCGAGCCCACCCGGTGGTGGTGCGGCGCTTTTTTCTCTTTGTGCCGATAGCTTTGAAGATATGTTCTGATGGTGGTGAGAGCGGAGCAGGACTGTCTCCGTGGCGCAATTGGCTAACGCGATTGGCTGTTAACCGAAAGGTTGGAGGTTCCAGCCCACCCGGTGGTGGTGCGGTGCTTTTTGTCTTTGGGCTGTTAGCTTTGAAGATATGTTCTGATGGTGGTGAGAGTGGAGCAGGACTGTCTCCCTGGCGCAATTGGCTAGCGCGATCGGCTGTTAACCGAAAGGTTGGAGGTTCGAGCCCACCCGGTGGTGGTGCAGCGCTTTTTTTTCTTTGCGCTGATAGCTTTGAAGATATGTTCTGATGGTGGTGAGAGTGGAGCAAGACTGTCCCCGTGGCGCAATTGGCTAGCGCGATCGGCTGTTAACCGAAGTGTTGGAGGTTCGAGCCCACCCGGTGGTGGTGCGGCGCTTTTTTTTCTTTGCGCTTGTAGCTTTGAAGATATGTTCTGATGGTGTTGAGAGTGGAGCAAGACTGTCACTGTGGCGCAATTGGCTAGCGCGATCGGCTGTTAACCGAAAGGTTGGAGGTTCGAGCCCACCCGGTGGTGGTGCGGCGCTTTTTTTTCTTTGCGCTGATAGCTTTGAAGATATGTTCTGATAGTGGTGATAGTGAAGCAAGACTGTCCCCGTGGCGCATTGGGTTAGCGCGATCGGCTGTTAACCGAAAGGTTAGAGGTTCGAGCTCACCCGGTGGTGGCGCGGCGCTTTTTTTTCTTTGCGCTGATAGCTTTGAAGATATGTTCTGATGGTGGTGAGAGTGGACCAGGACTGTCTCCGTGGCGCAATCGGCTGGCGCGATGGGCTGTTAACTGAAAGGTTGGAGGTTCGAGCCCACCCGGTGGTGCTGCGGCGCTTTTTTTTCTTTGGGGTGATAGCTCTGAAGAAATGTTTTGACGGTGGTGAGTGTGGAGCAGGACTGTCTCCGTGGCGCAATTGGCTTGCGCGATCGGCTGTTAACCGAAAGGTTGGAGGTTCGAGCCCACCCGATGATGGTGTGGTGCTTTTTTTCTTTGTGCAGATAGCTTTGAAGATATGTTCTGCTGGTGGTGAGTGTGAAGCAGGACTGTCTCCGTGGCGCAATTGGCTAGCGCGATTGGCTGTTAACCGAAAGGTTGGAAGTTCGAGCCCACCCGGTGGTGGTGCGGTGCTTTTTTTCTTTGGGCTAATAGCTTTGAAGATATGTTCTGATGGTGGTGAGAGTGGAGCAGGACTGTCTCCATGGCGCAATTGGCTAGCGCGATCGGCTGATAACCGAAAGGTGGGAGTTTCGAGCCCACCCGGTGGTGGTGCGGCGCTTTTTCTTCTTTGGGCTGATAGCTCTGAAGAAATGTTCTGACGGTGGTGAGAGTGGAGCAGGACTGTCTCCGTGGCGCAATTGGCTAGCGCGATCAACTTTTAACCGAAAGGTTGGAGGTTCGAGCCCACCCGGTGGTGGTGCGGCTTTTTTTTTCTTTAGGCTGATAGCTCTGAAGAAAAGTTCTGACGGTGGTGAGAGTGGAGTAGGACTGTCCCCGTGGCGCCATTGGCTAGCGCGATCGGCTGTTAACCAAAAAGTTGGAGGTTCGAGCCCTCCCGGGTGGGGTGTGTTGCTTTTTTCTTTGCGATGATAGCTTTGAAGATATTTTCTGATGGTGGTGAGCGTGGAGCACGATTGTCTCCGTGGCGCAATTGGCTAGCGCGATCGACCGTTAACCAAAAGGTGGGAGTTTCGAGCCCACCCGGTGGTGGTGCGGCGCTTTTTTTTCTTTCGGCTGATAGCTTGAAAGATATGTTCTAATGGTGGTGAGAGTGGAGCAGGGCTGTCTCCGTGGAGCAATTGGCCAGCGCGATCGGCTGTTAACCGAAAAGTTGGAGGTTCGAGCCCTCCCGGGAGTGGTGTGTTGCTTTTTTTTCTTTGGGGCGATAGCTTTGAAGATATGTTCTGATGGTGGTAAGAGTGGAGCACGACTGCCTCCGTGGCGCAATTGGCTAGTGCGAACGGCTGTTAACCGAAAGGTTGAAGGTTCGAGCCCACCCGGTGGTGGTGCGGCGCTTTTTTTTGCGCTGATAGTTTGAAGATATGTTCTTATGGTGGTGAGAGTGGAGCAAGACTGTCTCCGTGGCGCAATGGGCTAGCGCGATCGGCTGTTAACCGAAAGGTTAGAATTTCGAGCCCTCCCGGGAGTGGTGTGTTGCTTTTTTCTTTGCGGTAATAGCTTTGAAGATATGTTCTGATGGTGGTGAGAGTGCAGCAGGACTGTCTTCGTGGCGCAATTGGCTAGCGCGATCGGCTGTTAACCGAAAGGTTGGAGGTTCGAGCCCACCCGGTGGTGTTGCGGCGCTTTTTTTTCTTTGTGGTAATAGCTTTGAAGATATGTTCTGAAGGTGGTGAGAGTGAAGCAGGACTGTCTCCATGGCGCAATTGGCTAGCGCGATCGGCTGTTAACGGAAAGGTTGGAGTTTCGAGCCCACCCGGTGGTGGTGCGGCGCTTTTTTCTCTTTGTGCTGATAGCTTTGAAGATATGTTCTGATGGTGGTGAGAGTGGAGCAGGACTGTCTCCGTGGCGCAATTGGCTAACGCGATTGGCTGTTAACCGAAAGGTTGGAGGTTCCAGCCCACCCGGTGGTGGTGCGGTGCTTTTTTTCTTTGGGCTGATAGCTTTGAAGTTATGTTCTGATGGTGGTGAGAGTGGAGCAGGACTGTCTTCCTGGCGCAATTGGCTAGCGCGATCGGCTGTTAACCGAAAGGTTGGAGGTTCGAGCCCACCCGGTGGTGGTGCGGAGCTTTTTTTTCTTCGCGCTGATAGCTTTGAAGTTATGTTCTGATGGTGGTGAGAGTGGAGCAAGACTGTCCCCGTGGCGCAATTGGCTAGCGCGATCGGCTGTTAACCAAAAGGTTGGTGGTTCGAGCCCACCCGGTGGTGGTGCGGCGCTTTTTTTTCTTTGCGCTTGTAGCTTTGAAGATATGTTCTGATGGTGTTGAGAGTGGAGCAAGACTGTCTCTGTGGCGCAATTGGCTAGCGCTATCGGCTGTTAACCGAAAGGTTGGAGGTTCGAGCCCACCCGGTGGTGGTGCGGCGCTTTTTTTTCTTTGCGCTGATAGCTTTGAAGATATGTTCTGATAGTGGTGAGAGTGGAGCAAGACTGTCCCCGTGGCGCAATGGGTTAGCGCGATCGGCTGTTAACCGAAAGGTTGGAGGTTCGAGCCCACCCGGTGGTGGCGCGGCGCTTTTTTTTCTTTGCGCTGATAGCTTTGAAGATATGTTCTGATGGTGGTGAGAGTGGACCAGGACTGTCTCCGTGGCGCAATCGGCTAGCGCGATCGGCTGTTAACTGAAAGGTTGGAGGTTCGAGCCCACCCGGTGGTGGTGCGGCGCTTTTTTTTCTTTGGGGTGATAGCTTTGAAGATATGTTCTGATGGAGGTGAGAGTGGAGCAGGACTGTCTCCGTGGCGCAATTGGCTTGCGCAATCGGCTGTTAACCGAAAGGTTGGAGGTTCGAGCCCACCCGGTGGTGGAGCGGCGCTTTTTTTTTCTTTGTGCTGATAGCTTTGAAGATATGTTCTGATGGTGGTGAGAGAGGAGCAAGACTGTCCTCGTGGCGCAATGGGCTAGTGCGATCGGCTGTAAACCGAAGGGTTGGAGTTTCGAGCCCTCCCGGGAATGGTGTGGTGCTTTTTACTTTGCACTAATAGCTTTGAAGATATGTTCTGATGGTGGTGAAAGTGGAGCAGGACTGTCTTCGTGGCGCGATTGGCTAGCGCGATCGGCTTTTAACCGAAAGGTTGGAGGTTTGAGCCCCCCCGGTGGAGGTGCGGCGCTTTTTTTCTTTGCGCTAATAGCTTTGAAGATATGTTCTGATGGTGTTGAGAGTGGAGCAAGGCTATCTCCGTGGCGCAATGGGCTAGCGCGATCAGCTGTTAACCAAAAAGTTGGAGGTTCGAGCCCTCCCGGGTGGGGTGTGTTGCTTTTTTCTTTGCGATGATAGCTTTGAAGATATTTTCTGATGGTGGTGAGCGTGGAGCACGATTGTCTCCGTGGCGCAATTGGCTAGCGCGATCGGCCGTTAACCAAAAGGTGGGAGTTTCGAGCCCACCCGGTGGTGGTGCGGCGCTTTTTTTTCTTTCGGCTGATAGCTTGAAAGATATGTTCTAATGGTGGTGAGAGTGGAGCAGGACTGTCTCCGTGGAGCAATTGGCCAGCGCGATCGGCTGTTAACCGAAAAGTTGGAGGTTCGAGCCCTCCCGGGAGTGGTGTGTTGCTTTTTTTTTTGGGGCGATAGCTTTGAAGATATGTTCTGATGGTGGTAAGAGTGGAGCACGACTGCCTCCGTGGCGCAATTGGCTAGTGCGATCGGCTGTTAACCGAAAGGTTGAAGGTTCGAGCCCACCCGGTGGTGGTGCGGCGCTTTTTTTTGCGCTGATAGTTTGAAGATATGTTCTTATGGTGGTGAGAGTGGAGCAAGACTGTCTCCGTGGCGCAATGGGCTAGCGCGATCGGCTGTTAACCGAAAGGTTGGAATTTCGAGCCCTCCCGGGAGTGGTGTGTTGCTTTTTTCTTTGCGGTAATAGCTTTGAAGATATGTTATGATGGTGGTGAGAGTGCAGCAGGACTGTCTTCGTGGCGCAATTGGCTAGCGCGATCGGCTGTTAACCAAAAGGTTGGAGGTTCGAGCCCACCCGGTGGTGTTGCGGCGCTTTTTTTTCTTTGTGGTAATAGCTTTGAAGATATGTTCTGATGGTGGTGAGAGTGGAGCAGGACTGTCTCCATGGCGCAATTGGCTAGCGCGATCGGCTGTTAACCGAAAGGTTGGAGGTTCGAGCCCACCCGATGATGGTGTGGCGCTTTTTTTTCTTTGTGCTGATAGCTTTGAAGATATGTTCTGATGGTGGTGAGAGTGAAGCAGGACTGTCTCCGTGGCGCAATTGGCTAGCGCGATCGGCTGTTAACCGAAAGGTTGGAGGTTCGAGCCCGCCCGGTGGTGTTGCGGCGCTTTTTTTCTTTGTGGGAATAGCTTTGAAGATATGTTCTGATGGTGGTGAGAGTGGAGCAGGACTGTCTCCATGGCGCAATTGGCTAGCGCGATCGGCTGTTAACCGAAAGGTTGGAGTTTCGAGCCCACCCGGTGGTGGTGCGGCGCTTTTTTCTCTTTGTGCCGATAGCTTTGAAGATATGTTCTGATGGTGGTGAGAGCGGAGCAGGACTGTCTCCGTGGCGCAATTGGCTAACGCGATTGGCTGTTAACCGAAAGGTTGGAGGTTCCAGCCCACCCGGTGGTGGTGCGGTGCTTTTTGTCTTTGGGCTGTTAGCTTTGAAGATATGTTCTGATGGTGGTGAGAGTGGAGCAGGACTGTCTCCCTGGCGCAATTGGCTAGCGCGATCGGCTGTTAACCGAAAGGTTGGAGGTTCGAGCCCACCCGGTGGTGGTGCGGCGCTTTTTTTTCTTTGCGCTGATAGCTTTGAAGATATGTTCTGATGGTGGTGAGAGTGGAGCAAGACTGTCCCCGTGGCGCAATTGGCTAGCGCGATCGGCTGTTAACCGAAGGGTTGGAAATTCGAGCCCACCCGGTGGTGGTGCGGCGCTTTTTTTTCTTTGCGCTTGTAGCTTTGAAGATATGTTCTGATGGTGTTGAGAGTGGAGCAAGACTGTCACTGTGGCGCAATTGGCTAGCGCGATCGGCTGTTAACCGAAAGGTTGGAGGTTCGAGCCCACCCGGTGGTGGTGCGGCGCTTTTTTTTCTTTGCGCTGATAGCTTTGAAGATATGTTCTGATAGTGGTGATAGTGAAGCAAGACTGTCCCCGTGGCGCATTGGGTTAGCGCGATCGGCTGTTAACCGAAAGGTTGGAGGTTCGAGCTCACCCGGTGGTGGCGCGGCGCTTTTTTTTCTTTGCGCTGATAGCTTTGAAGATATGTTCTGATGGTGGTGAGAGTGGACCAGGACTGTCTCCGTGGCGCAATCGGCTGGCGCGATGGGCTGTTAACTGAAAGGTTGGAGGTTCGAGCCCACCCGGTGGTGGTGCGGCGCTTTTTTTTCTTTGGGGTGATAGCTCTGAAGAAATGTTTTGACGGTGGTGAGTGTGGAGCAGGACTGTCTCCGTGGCGCAATTGGCTTGCGCGATCGGCTGTTAACCGAAAGGTTGGAGGTTCGAGCCCACCCGATGATGGTGTGGCGCTTTTTTTTCTTTGTGCAGATAGCTTTGAAGATATGTTCTGCTGGTGGTGAGAGTGAAGCAGGACTGTCTCCGTGGCGCAATTGGCTAGCGCGATTGGCTGTTAACCGAAAGGTTGGAAGTTCGAGCCCACCCGGTGGTGGTGCGGTGCTTTTTTTCTTTGGGCTAATAGCTTTGAAGATATGTTCTGATGGTGGTGAGAGTGGAGCAGGACTGTCTCCATGGCGCCATTGGCTAGCGCGATCGGCTGATAACCGAAAGGTGGGAGTTTGGAGCCCACCCGGTGGTGGTGCGGCGCTTTTTCTTCTTTGGGCTGATAGCTCTGAAGAAATGTTCTGACGGTGGTGAGAGTGGAGCAGGACTGTCTCCGTGGCGCAATTGGCTAGCGCGATCAACTTTTAACCGAAAGGTTGGAGGTTCGAGCCCACCCGGTGGTGGTGCGGCGCTTTTTTTTCTTTGTGGCGATAGCTCTGAAGAAATGATCTGACGGTGGTGAGAGTGAAGCACGACTGTCTCTGTGGCGCAATTGGCTAGCGCGATTGGCTGTTAACCGAAATGTTGTAGGTTCGAGGTCACCCGGTGGTGGTGCGGCTTTTTTTTTCTTTAGGCTGATAGCTCTGAAGAAAAGTTCTGACGGTGGTGAGAGTGGAGTAGGACTGTCCCCGTGGCGCCATTGGCTAGCGCGATCGGCTGTTAACCAAAAAGTTGGAGGTTCGAGCCCTCCCGGGTGGGGTGTGTCGCTTTTTTCTTTGCGATGATAGCTTTGAAGATATTTTCTGATGGTGGTGAGCGTGGAGCACGATTGTCTCCGTGGCGCAATTGGCTAGCGCGATCGACCGTTAACCAAAAGGTGGGAGTTTCGAGCCCACCCGGTGGTGGTGCGGCGCTTTTTTTTCTTTCGGCTGATAGCTTGAAAGATATGTTCTAATGGTGGTGAGAGTGGAGCAGGACTGTCTCCGTGGAGCAATTGGCCAGCGCGATCGGCTGTTAACCGAAAAGTTGGA
The DNA here is from genome assembly GCF_043290135.1 of Rhipicephalus microplus. Classification (NCBI taxonomy): domain Eukaryota; kingdom Metazoa; phylum Arthropoda; class Arachnida; order Ixodida; family Ixodidae; genus Rhipicephalus; species Rhipicephalus microplus. The sequence goes on from NW_027464652.1 coordinate 721,740, forward strand.
GGTTCGAGCCCTCCCGGGAGTGGTGTGTTGCTTTTTTTTCTTTGGGGCGATAGCTTTGAAGATATGTTCTGATGGTGGTAAGAGTGGAGCACGACTGCCTCCGTGGCGCAATTGGCTAGTGCGAACGGCTGTTAACCGAAAGGTTGAAGGTTCGAGCCCACCCGGTGGTGGTGCGGCGCTTTTTTTTGCGCTGATAGTTTGAAGATATGTTCTTATGGTGGTGAGAGTGGAGCAAGACTGTCTCCGTGGCGCAATGGGCTAGCGCGATCGGCTGTTAACCGAAAGGTTGGAATTTCGAGCCCTCCCGGGAGTGGTGTGTTGCTTTTTTCTTTGCGGTAATAGCTTTGAAGATATGTTCTGATGGTGGTGAGAGTGCAGCAGGACTGTCTTCGTGGCGCAATTGGCTAGCGCGATCGGCTGTTAACCGAAAGGTTGGAGGTTCGAGCCCACCCGGTGGTGTTGCGGCGCTTTTTTTTCTTTGTGGTAATAGCTTTGAAGATATGTTCTGATGGTGGTGAGAGTGAAGCAGGACTGTCTCCATGGCGCAATTGGCTAGCGCGATCGGCTGTTAACGGAAAGGTTGGAGTTTCGAGCCCACCCGGTGGTGGTGCGGCGCTTTTTTCTCTTTGTGCTGATAGCTTTGAAGATATGTTCTGATGGTGGTGAGAGTGGAGCAGGACTGTCTCCGTGGCGCAATTGGCTAACGCGATTGGCTGTTAACCGAAAGGTTGGAGGTTCCAGCCCACCCGGTGGTGGTGCGGTGCTTTTTTTCTTTGGGCTGATAGCTTTGAAGTTATGTTCTGATGGTGGTGAGAGTGGAGCAGGACTGTCTCCCTGGCGCAATTGGCTAGCGCGATCGGCTGTTAACCGAAAGGTTGGAGGTTCGAGCCCACCCGGTGGTGGTGCGGAGCTTTTTTTTTCTTCGCGCTGATAGCTTTGAAGATATGTTCTGATGGTTGTGAGAGTGGAGCAAGACTGTCCCCGTGGCGCAATTGGCTAGCGCGATCGGCTGTTAACCGAAAGGTTGGTGGTTCGAGCCCACCCGGTGGTGGTGCGGCGCTTTTTTTTTCTTTGCGCTTGTAGCTTTGAAGATATGTTCTGATGGTGTTGAGAGTGGAGCAAGACTGTCTCTGTGGCGCAATTGGCTAGCGCTATCGGCTGTTAACCGAAAGGTTGGAGGTTCGAGCCCACCCGGTGGTGGTGCGGCGCTTTTTTTTCTTTGCGCTGATAGCTTTGAAGATATGTTCTGATAGTGGTGAGAGTGGAGCAAGACTGTCCCCGTGGCGCAATGGGTTAGCGCGATCGGCTGTTAACCGAAAGGTTGGAGGTTCGAGCCCACCCGGTGGTGGCGCGGCGCTTTTTTTTCTTTGCGCTGATAGCTTTGAAGATATGTTCTGATGGTGGTGAGAGTGGACCAGGACTGTCTCCGTGGCGCAATCGGCTAGCGCGATCGGCTGTTAACTGAAAGGTTGGAGGTTCGAGCCCACCCGGTGGTGGTGCGGCGCTTTTTTTTCTTTGGGGTGATAGCTTTGAAGATATGTTCTGATGGAGGTGAGAGTGGAGCAGGACTGTCTCCGTGGCGCAATTGGCTTGCGCAATCGGCTGTTAACCGAAAGGTTGGAGGTTCGAGCCCACCCGGTGGTGGAGCGGCGCTTTTTTTTCTTTGTGCTGATAGCTTTGAAGATATGTTCTGATGGTGGTGAGAGAGGAGCAAGACTGTCCTCGTGGCGCAATGGGCTAGTGCGATCGGCTGTAAACCGAAGGGTTGGAGTTTCGAGCCCTCCCGGGAACGGTGTGGTGCTATTTACTTTGCACTAATAGCTTTGAAGATATGTTCTGATGGTGGTGAAAGTGGAGCAGGACTGTCTTCGTGGCGCGATTGGCTAGCGCGATCGGCTTTTAACCGAAAGGTTGGAGGTTTGAGCCCCCCCGGTGGAGGTGCGGCGCTTTTTTTCTTTGCGCTAATAGCTTTGAAGATATGTTCTGATGGTGTTGAGAGTGGAGCAAGGCTATCTCCGTGGCGCAATGGGCTAGCGCGATCGGCTGTTAACCGAAAGGTTGGAGGTTCGAGCCCACCTGGTGGTGGTGCGGCGCTTTTTTTTCTTTGTGCTGATAGCTTTGAAGATATGTTCTGATGGTGGTAAGAGTGAAGCACGACTGCCTCCGTGGCGCAATTGGCGAGTGCGATCAGCTGTTAACCGAAAGGTTGAAGGTTCGAGCCCCCCCCGGTGGTGGTGCGGCGCTTTTTTTTCTTTGGGCTGATAGCTTTGAAGATATGTTCTGATGGTGGTGAGAGTGGAGCACGACTGTCTCCGTGGCGCAGTTGTCTAGCGCGATCGGCGGTTAACCGAAAGGTTGAGGTTCGAGCCCACGCGGTGATATAGTGCCGCTTTTGTTTCTTTGTGCTGATAGCTTTGAAGATATGTTCTGATGGTGGTGAGAGTGGAGCAGGACTTTCTCCGTGGCGCAATTGGCTAGCGCGATTACCTGTTGACCGAAAGGTTGGAGGTTCGAGCCCACCCGGTGGTGGTGCGGTGCTTTTTTTCTTTGGGCCGATAGCTTTGAAGATATGTTCTGATGGTGGTGAGAGTGGAGCAGGACTGTCTCCGTGGCGCAATTGGCTTGCGCGATCGGCTGTTAACCGAAAGGTTGGAGGTTCGAGCCCACCCGGTGGTGGTGCGGCGTTTTTTTTTCTTTGTGCTGATAGCTTTGAAGATATGTACTGATGGTTGTGAGAGTGGAGCAAGACTGTCCCCGTGGCGCAATGGGCTAGCGCGATCGGCTGTTAACCGAAAGGTTGGAGTTTCGAGCCCTCCCGGGAGTGGTGTGCTGCTTTTTTCTTTGCACTAATAGCTTTGAAGATATGTTCTGATGGTGGTGAGACTGGAGCAGGACTGTCTCCGTGGCGCAATTGGTTAGCGCGCTCGGCTGTTAACCCAAAGGTTGGATGTTCGAGCCCACACGGTGATGGTGCGGCGCTTTTTTTCTTTGCGCTAAAAGCTTTGAAGATATGTTCTGATGGTGTTGAGATTGGAGCAAGGCTGTCTCCGTGGCGCAATGGGCTAGCGAGATCGGCTGTTAACCGAAAGGTTGGAGTTTCGAGCCCTCCCAGGAGTGGTGTGTTGCTTTTTTCTTTGTGGTAATAGCTTTGAAGATTTGTTCTGATTGTGGTGAGAGTGGAGCAGGACTGTCTCCATGGCGCAATTGGCTAGCGCGATCGGCTGTTAACCGAAAGGTTGAAGTTTCGAGCCCACCCGGTGGTGGTGCGGCGCTTTTTTCTCTTTATGCTGATAGCTTTGAAGATATGTTCTGATGGTGGTGAGAGTGGAGCAGGACTGTCTCTGTGGCGCAATTGGCTAACGCGATTGGCTGTTAACCGAAAGGTTGGAGGTTCGAGCCCACCCGGTGGTGGTGCGGCGCTTTTTTTTCTTTGCGCTTGTAGCTTTGAAGATATGTTCTGATGGTGTTGAGAGTGGAGCAAGACTGTCTCTGTGGCGCAATTGGCTAGCGCGATCGGCTGTTAACCGAAAGGTTGGAGGTTCGAGCCCACCCGGTGGTGGTGCGGCGCTTTTTTTTTCTTTGCGCTGATAGCTTTGAAGATATGTTCTGATGGTGGTGAGAGTGGAGCAAGACTGTCCCCGTGGCGCATTGGGTTAGCGCGATCGGCTGTTAACCGAAAGGTTGGAGGTTCGAGCCCACCCGGTGGTGGCGCGGCGCTTTTTTTCTTTGCGCTAATAGCTTTGAAGATATGTTCTGATGGTAGTGAGAGAGGAGCAGGACTGTCTCCGTGGCGCAATTGGCTAGCGCGATTGGCTGTTAACCGAAAGGTTGGAGGTTCGAGCCCACCCGGTGGTGGTGCGGTGCTTTTTTTTCTTTGGGCTGATAGCTTTGAAGATATGTTCTGATGGTGGTGAGAGTGGAGCAGGACTGTCTCCGTGGCGCAATTGGCTTGCGCGATCGGCTGTTAACCAAAAGGTTGGAGGTTCGAGCCCTCCCAGGAGTGGTGTGTTGCTTTTTTCTTTGTGGTAATAGCTTTGAAGATATGTTCTGATGGTGGTGAGAGTAGAGCAGGACTGTCTCCATGGCGCAATTGGCTAGCGCGATCGGCTGTTAACCGAAAGGTTGGAGTTTCGAGCCTGCCCGGTGGTGGTGCGGCGCTTTTTTTTCTTTGTGCTGATAGCTTTGAAGATATGTTCTGATGGTGGTGAGAGTGGAGCAGGACTGTCTCCGTGGCGCAATTGGCTAGCGCGACTGGCTGTTAAACGAAAGGTTGGAGGTTCGAGCCCACCCGGTGGTGGTGCGGTGCTTTTTTTTCTTTGGGCTGATAGCTTTGAAGATATGTTCTGATGGTGGTGAGAGTGGAGCAGGACTGTCTCCCTGGCGCAATTGGCTAGCGCGATGGGCTGTTAACCGAAAGGTTGGAGGTTCGAGCCCACCCGGTGGTGGTGCGGCGCTTTTTTTTCTTTGCGCTGATAGCTTTGAAGATATGTTCTGATGGTGGTGAGAGTTGAGCAAGACTGTCCCCGTGGCGCCATTGGCTAGCGCGATCGGCTGTTAACCAAAAAGTTGGAGGTTCGAGCCCTTCCGGGTGGGGTGTGTTGCTTTTTTCTTTGCGATGATAGCTTTGAAGATATTTTCTGATGGTGGTGAGCGTGGAGCACGATTGTCTCCGTGGCGCAATTGGCTAGCGCGATCGACCGTTAACCAAAAGGTGGGAGTTTCGAGCCCACCCGGTGGTGGTGCGGCGCTTTTTTTTCTTTCGGCTGATAGCTTGAAAGATATGTTCTAATGGTGGTGAGAGTGGAGCAGGACTGTCTCCGTGGAGCAATTGGCCAGCGCGATCGGCTGTTAACCGAAAAGTTGGAGGTTCGAGCCCTCCCGGGAGTGGTGTGTTGCTTTTTTTTCTTTGGGGCGATAGCTTTGAAGATATGTTCTGATGGTGGTAAGAGTGGAGCACGACTGCCTCCGTGGCGCAATTGGCTAGTGCGAACGGCTGTTAACCGAAAGGTTGAAGGTTCGAGCCCACCCGGTGGTGGTGCGGCGCTTTTTTTTGCGCTGATAGTTTGAAGATATGTTCTTATGGTGGTGAGAGTGGAGCAAGACTGTCTCCGTGGCGCAATGGGCTAGCGCGATCGGCTGTTAACCGAAAGGTTGGAATTTCGAGCCCTCCCGGGAGTGGTGTGTTGCTTTTTTCTTTGCGGTAATAGCTTTGAAGATATGTTCTGATGGTGGTGAGAGTGCAGCAGGACTGTCTTCGTGGCGCAATTGGCTAGCGCGATCGGCTGTTAACCGAAAGGTTGGAGGTTCGAGCCCACCCGGTGGTGTTGCGGCGCTTTTTTTTCTTTGTGGTAATAGCTTTGAAGATATGTTCTGATGGTGGTGAGAGTGAAGCAGGACTGTCTCCATGGCGCAATTGGCTAGCGCGATCGGCTGTTAACGGAAAGGTTGGAGTTTCGAGCCCACCCGGTGGTGGTGCGGCGCTTTTTTCTCTTTGTGCTGATAGCTTTGAAGATATGTTCTGATGGTGGTGAGAGTGGAGCAGGACTGTCTCCGTGGCGCAATTGGCTAACGCGATTGGCTGTTAACCGAAAGGTTGGAGGTTCCAGCCCACCCGGTGGTGGTGCGGTGCTTTTTTTCTTTGGGCTGATAGCTTTGAAGTTATGTTCTGATGGTGGTGAGAGTGGAGCAGGACTGTCTCCCTGGCGCAATTGGCTAGCGCGATCGGCTGTTAACCGAAAGGTTGGAGGTTCGAGCCCACCCGGTGGTGGTGCGGAGCTTTTTTTTCTTCGCGCTGATAGCTTTGAAGATATGTTCTGATGGTGGTGAGAGTGGAGCAAGACTGTCCCCGTGGCGCAATTGGCTAGCGCGATCGGCTGTTAACCGAAAGGTTGGTGGTTCGAGCCCACCTGGTGGTGGTGCGGCGCTTTTTTTTCTTTGCGCTTGTAGCTTTGAAGATATGTTCTGATGGTGTTGAGAGTGGAGCAAGACTGTCTCTGTGGCGCAATTGGCTAGCGCTATCGGCTGTTAACCGAAAGGTTGGAGGTTCGAGCCCACCCGGTGGTGGTGCGGCGATTTTTTTTCTTTGCGCTGATAGCTTTGAAGATATGTTCTGATAGTGGTGAGAGTGGAGCAAGACTGTCCCCGTGGCGCAATGGGTTAGCGCGATCGGCTGTTAACCGAAAGGTTGGAGGTTCGAGCCCACCCGGTGGTGGCGCGGCGCTTTTTTTTCTTTGCGCTGATAGCTTTGAAGATATGTTCTGATGGTGGTGAGAGTGGACCAGGACTGTCTCCGTGGCGCAATCGGCTAGCGCGATCGGCTGTTAACTGAAAGGTTGGAGGTTCGAGCCCACCCGGTGGTGGTGCGGCGCTTTTTTTTCTTTGGGGTGATAGCTTTGAAGATATGTTCTGATGGAGGTGAGAGTGGAGCAGGACTGTCTCCGTGGCGCAATTGGCTTGCGCAATCGGCTGTTAACCGAAAGGTTGGAGGTTCGAGCCCACCCGGTGGTGGTGCGGCGCTTTTTTTTTCTTTGTGCTGATAGCTTTGAAGATATGATCTGATGGTGGTGAGAGAGGAGCAAGACTGTCCTCGTGGCGCAATGGGCTAGTGCGATCGGCTGTAAACCGAAGGGTTGGAATTTCGAGCCCTCCCGGGAATGGTGTGGTGCTTTTTACTTTGCACTAATAGCTTTGAAGATATGTTCTGATGGTGGTGAAAGTGGAGCAGGACTGTCTTCGTGGCGCGATTGGCTAGCGCGATCGGCTTTTAACCGAAAGGTTGGAGGTTTGAGCCCCCCCGGTGGAGGTGCGGCGCTTTTTTTCTTTGCGCTAATAGCTTTGAAGATATGTTCTGATGGTGTTGAGAGTGGAGCAAGGCTATCTCCGTGGCGCAATGGGCTAGCGCGATCGGCTGTTAACCGAAAGGTTGAAGGTTCGAGCCCACCTGGTGGTGGTGCGGCGCTTTTTTTTTCTTTGTGCTGATAGCTTTGAAGATATGTTCTGATGGTGGTAAGAGTGAAGCACGACTGCCTCCGTGGCGCAATTGGCGAGTGCGATCAGCTGTTAACCGAAAGGTTGAAGGTTCGAGCCCCCCCGGTGGTGGTGCGGCGCTTTTTTTTCTTTGGGCTGATAGCTTTGAAGATATGTTCTGATGGTGGTTAGAGTGGAGCAAGACTGTCCCCGTGGCGCAATGGGCAAGTGCGATCGTCTGTTAACCAAAAGGTTGGAGTTTCGATCCCTCCCGGGAGTGGTGCGGTGCTTTTTTTTCTTTGGGCTGATAGCTTTGAAGGTATGTTCTGATGGTGGTGAGAGTGCAGCAGGACTGTCTTCGTGGCGCAATTGGCTAGCGTGATCGGCTGTTAACCGAAAGGTTGGAGGTTCGAGCCCACCCGGTGGTGGTGCGGCTCTTTTTTTTCTTTGGGGTGATAGCTCTGAAGAAATGTGCTGACGGTGGTGAGAATGGAGCACGACTGTCTCCGTGGGGCAATAGGCTAGCGCGATCGGCTGTTAACCGAAAGGTTGGAGGTTCGAGCCCACCCGGGGGTGGTGCGGCGCTTCTTTTTCTTTGGGCTGATAGCTTTGAAGATATGTTCTGATGGTGGTGAGAGTGGAGCACGACTGTCTCCGTGGCGCAGTTGTCTAGCGCGATCGGCGGTTAACCGAAAGGTTGAGGTTCGAGCCCACGCGGTGATGATGTGCCGCTTTTGTTTCTTTGTGCTGATAGCTTTGAAGATATGTTCTGATGGTGGTGAGAGTGGAGCAGGACTTTCTCCGTGGCGCAATTGGCTAGCGCGATTACCTGTTGACCGAAAGGTTGGAGGTTCGAGCCCACCCGGTGGTGGTGCGGTGCTTTTTTTCTTTGGGCCGATAGCTTTGAAGATATGTTCTGATGGTGGTGAGAGTGGAGCAGGACTGTCTCCGTGGCGCAATTGGCTTGCGCGATCGGTTGTTAACCGAAAGGTTGGAGGTTCGAGCCCACCCGGTGGTGGTGCGGCGTTTTTTTTTTCTTTGTGCTGATAGCTTTGAAGATATGTACTGATGGTTGTGAGAGTGGAGCAAGACTGTCCCCGTGGCGCAATGGGCTAGCGCGATCGGCTGTTAACCGAAAGGTTGGAGTTTCGAGCCCTCCCGGGAGTGGTGTGCTGCTTTTTTCTTTGCACTAATAGCTTTGAAGATATGTTCTGATGGTGGTGAGAGTGGAGCAGGACTGTCTCCGTGGCGCAATTGGTTAGCGCGCTCGGCTGTTAACCCAAAGGTTGGATGTTCGAGCCCACACGGTGATGGTGCGGCGCTTTTTTTCTTTGCGCTAAAAGCTTTGAAGATATGTTCTGATGGTGTTGAGATTGGAGCAAGGCTGTCTCCGTGGCGCAATGGGCTAGCGCGATCGGCTGTTAACCGAAAGGTTGGAGTTTCGAGCCCTCCCAGGAGTGGTGTGTTGCTTTTTTCTTTGTGGTAATAGCTTTGAAGATTTGTTCTGATGGTGGTGAGAGTGGAGCAGGACTGTCTCCATGGCGCAATTGGCTAGCGCGATCGGCTGTTAACCGAAAGGTTGAAGTTTCGAGCCCACCCGGTGGTGGTGCGGCGCTTTTTTCTCTTTATGCTGATAGCTTTGAAGATATGTTCTGATGGTGGTGAGAGTGGAGCAGGACTGTCTCTGTGGCGCAATTGGCTAACGCGATTGGCTGTTAACCGAAAGGTTGGAGGTTCGAGCCCACCCGGTGGTGGTGCGGCGCTTTTTTTTCTTTGCGCTTGTAGCTTTGAAGATATGTTCTGATGGTGTTGAGAGTGGAGCAAGACTGTCTCTGTGGCGCAATTGGCTAGCGCGATCGGCTGTTAACCGAAAGGTTGGAGGTTCGAGCCCACCCGGTGGTGGTGCGGCGCTTTTTTTTTCTTTGCGCTGATAGCTTTGAAGATATGTTCTGATGGTGGTGAGAGTGGAGCAAGACTGTCCCCGTGGCGCATTGGGTTAGCGCGATCGGCTGTTAACCGAAAGGTTGGAGGTTCGAGCCCACCCGGTGGTGGCGCGGCGCTTTTTTTCTTTGCGCTAATAGCTTTGAAGATATGTTCTGATGGTAGTGAGAGAGGAGCAGGACTGTCTCCGTGGCGCAATTGGCTAGCGCGATTGGCTGTTAACCGAAAGGTTGGAGGTTCGAGCCCACCCGGTGGTGGTGCGGTGCTTTTTTTTCTTTGGGCTGATAGCTTTGAAGATATGTTCTGATGGTGGTGAGAGTGGAGCAGGACTGTCTCCGTGGCGCAATTGGCTTGCGCGATCGGCTGTTAACCAAAAGGTTGGAGGTTCGAGCCCTCCCAGGAGTGGTGTGTTGCTTTTTTCTTTGTGGTAATAGCTTTGAAGATATGTTCTGATGGTGGTGAGAGTAGAGCAGGACTGTCTCCATGGCGCAATTGGCTAGCGCGATCGGCTGTGAACCGAAAGGTTGGAGTTTCGAGCCTGCCCGGTGGTGGTGCGGCGCTTTTTTTTCTTTGTGCTGATAGCTTTGAAGATATGTTCTGATGGTGGTGAGAGTGGAGCAGGACTGTCTCCGTGGCGCAATTGGCTAGCGCGACTGGCTGTTAAACGAAAGGTTGGAGGTTCGAGCCCACCCGGTGGTGGTGCGGTGCTTTTTTTTCTTTGGGCTGATAGCTTTGAAGATATGTTCTGATGGTGGTGAGAGTGGAGCAGGACTGTCTCCCTGGCGCAATTGGCTAGCGCGATGGGCTGTTAACCGAAAGGTTGGAGGTTCGAGCCCACCCGGTGGTGGTGCGGCGCTTTTTTTTCTTTGCGCTGATAGCTTTGAAGATATGTTCTGATGGTGGTGAGAGTTGAGCAAGACTGTCGCCGTGGCGCAATTGGCTAGCGCGATCGGCTGTTAACCGAAAGGTTGGAGGTTCGAGCCCACCCGGTGGTGGTGTGCCGCTTTTTTTTCTTTGTGCTGATAGCTTTGAAGATATGTTCTGATGGTGGTGAGAGTGGAGCAGGACTTTCTCCGTGGCGCAATTGGCTAGCGCGATTACCTATTGACCGAAAGGTTGGAGGTTCGAGCCCACCCGGTGGTGGTGCGGTGCTTTTTTTCTTTGGGCCGATAGCTTTGAAGATATGTTCTGATGGTGGTGAGAGTGGAGCAGGACTGTCTCCGTGGCGCAATTGGCTTGCGCGATCGGCTGTTAACCGAAAGGTTGGAGGTTCGAGCCCACCCGGTGGTGGTGCGGCGTTTTTTTTTCTTTGTGCTGATAGCTTTGAAGATATGTACTGATGGTGGTGAGAGTGGAGCAAGACTGTCCCCGTGGCGCAATGGGCTAGCGCGATCGGCTGTTAACCGAAAGGTTGGAGTTTCGAGCCCTCCCAGGAGTGGTGTGCTGCTTTTTTCTTTACACTAATAGCTTTGAAGATATGTTCTGATGGTGGTGAGAGTGGAGCAGGACTGTCTCCTTGGCGCAATTGATTAGCGCGATCGGCTGTTAACCCAAAGGTTGGAGTTTCAAGCCCTCCCAGGAGTGGTGTGTTGCTTTTTTCTTTGTGGTAATAGCTTTGAAGATTTGTTCTGATCGTGGTGAGAGTGGAGCAGGACTGTCTCCATGGCGCAATTGGCTAGCGCGATCGGCTGTTAACCGAAAGGTTGAAGTTTCGAGCCCACCCGGTGGTGGTGCGGCGCTTTTTTCTCTTTGTGCTGATAGCTTTGAAGATATGTTCTGATGGTGGTGAGAGTGGAGCAGGACTGTCTCTGTGGCGCAATTGGCTAACGCGATTGGCTGTTAACCGAAAGGTTGGAGGTTTGAGCCCACCCGGTGGTGGTGCGGCGCTTTTTTTTCTTTGCGCTTGTAGCTTTGAAGATATGTTCTGATGGTGTTGAGAGTGGAGCAAGACTGTCTCTGTGGCGCAATTGGCTAGCGCGATCGGCTGTTAACCGAAAAGTTGGAGGTTCGAGCCCACCCGGTGGTGGTGCGGCGCTTTTTTTTCTTTGCGCTGATAGCTTTGAAGATATGTTCTGATGGTGGTGAGAGTGGAGCAAGACTGTCCCCGTGGCGCATTGGGTTAGCGCGATCGGCTGTTAACCGAAAGGTTGGAGGTTCGAGCCCACCCGGTGGTGGCGCGGCGCTTTTTTTCTTTGCGCTAATAGCTTTGAAGATATGTTCTGATGGTAGTGAGAGTGGAGCAGGACTGTCTCCGTGGCGCAATTGGCTAGCGCGATTGGCTGTTAACCGAAAGGTTGGAGGTTCGAGCCCACCCGGTGGTGGTGCGGTGCTTTTTTTTCTTTGGGCTGATAGCTTTGAAGATATGTTCTGATGGTGGTGAGAGTGGAGCAGGACTGTCTCTGTGGCGCAATTGGCTTGCGCGATCGGCTGTTAACCAAAAGGTTGGAGGTTCGAGCCCTCCCAGGAGTGGTGTGTTACTTTTTTCTTTGTGGTAATAGCTTTGAAGATATGTTCTGATGGTGGTGAGAGTGGAGCAGGACTGTCTCCATGGCGCAATTGGCTAGCGCGTTCGGCTGTTAACCGAAAGGTTGGAGTTTCGAGCCTGCCCGGTGATGGTGCGGCGCTTTTTTTCTTTGTGCTGATAGCTTTGAAGATATGTTCTGATGGTGGTGAGAGTGGAGCAGGACTGTCTCCGTGGCGCAATTGGCTAGCGCGACTGGCTGTTAAACGAAAGGTTGGAGGTTCGAGCCCACCCGGTGGTGGTGCGGTGCTTTTTTTTCTTTGGGCTGATAGCTTTGAAGATATGTTCTGATGGTGGTGAGAGTGGAGCAGGACTGTCTCCATGGCGCAATTGGCTAGCGCGATCGGCTGTTAACCGAAAGGTTGAAGTTTCGAGCCCACCCGGTGGTGGTGCGGCGCTTTTTTTTCTTTGCGCTGATAGCTTTGAAGATATGTTCTGATGGTGGTGAGAGTGGAGCAAGACTGTCCTCGTGGCGCAATTGGCTAGCGCGATCGGCTGTTAACCGAAAGGTTGGAGGTTCGAGCCCACCCGGTGGTGGTGTGCCGCTTTTTTTTCTTTGTGCTGATAGCTTTGAAGATATGTTCTGATGGTAGTGAGAGTGGAGCAGGACTTTCTCCGTGGCGCAATTGGCTAGCGCGATTACCTATTGACCGAAAGGTTGGAGGTTCGAGCCCACCCGGTGGTGGTGCGGTGCTTTTTTTCTTTGGGCCGATAGCTTTGAAGATATGTTCTGATGGTGGTGAGAGTGGAGCAGGACTGTCTCCGTGGCGCAATTGGCTTGCGCGATCGGCTGTTAACCGAAAGGTTGGAGGTTCGAGCCCACCCGGTGGTGGTGCGGCGTTTTTTTTTCTTTGTGCTGATAGCTTTGAAGATATGTACTGATGGTGGTGAGAGTGGAGCAAGACTGTCCCCGTGGCGCAATGGGCTAGCGCGATCGGCTGTTAACCGAAAGGTTGGAGTTTCGAGCCCTCCCAGGAGTGGTGTGCTGCTTTTTTCTTTGCACTAATAGCTTTGAAGATATGTTCTGATGGTGGTGAGAGTGGAGCAGGACTGTCTCCGTGGCGCAATTGGTTAGCGCGATCGGCTGTTAACCCAAAGGTTGGATGTTCGAGCCCACCCGGTGATGATGCGGCGCTTTTTTTCTTTGCGCTAATAGCTTTGAAGATATGTTCTGATGGTGTTGAGATTGGAGCAAGGCTGTCTCTTTGGCGCAATTGGCTAGTGTGATCGGCTGTTAACCGAAAGGTTGGAGGTTCGAGCCCACCCGGTGGTGGGGCGGCGCTTTTTTTTCGTTGCGCTGATAGCTTTGAAGATATGTTCTGATGGTGGTGAGAGTGGAGCAGGACTGTCACCATGGCGCAATTGGCTAGCGCGATCGGCTGATAACCGAAATGTTGGAGTTTCGAGCCCACCCGGTGGTGGTGCGGCGCTTTTTCTTCTTTGGGCTGATAGCTCTGAAGAAATGTTCTGATGGTGGTGAGAGTGGAGCAAGACTGTCCACGTGGCGCAATGGGCAAGCGCGATCGGCTGTTAACCAAAAGGTTGGATGTTCGAGCCCACCCGGTGATGGTGCGGCGCTTTTTTTCTTTGCGCTAATAGCTTTGAAGATATGTTCTGATGGTGTTGAGATTGGAGCAAGGCTGTCTCTTTGGCGCAATTGGCTAGTGTGATCGGCTGTTAACCGAAAGGTTGGAGGTTCGAGCCCACCCGGTGGTGGTGCGGTGCTTTTTTTCTTTGGGCCGATAGCTTTGGAGATATGTTCTGATGGTGGTGAGAGTGGAGCAGGACTGTCTCCGTGGCGCAATTGGCTTGCGCGATCGGCTGTTAACCGAAAGGTTGGAGGTTCGAGCCCACCCGGTGGTGGTGCGGCGTTTTTTTTTCTTTGTGCTGATAGCTTTGAAGATATGTACTGATGGTGGTGAGAGTGGAGCAAGACTGTCCCCGTGGCGCAATGGGCTAGCGCGATCGGCTGTTAACCGAAAGGTTGGAGTTTCGAGCCCTCCCAGGAGTGGCGTGCTGCTTTTTTCTTTGCACTAATAGCTTTGAAGATATGTTCTGATGGTGGTGAGAGTGGAGCAGGACTGTCTCCGTGGCGCAATTGGTTAGCGCGATCGGCTGTTAACCCAAAGGTTGGAGTTTCGAGCCCTCCCAGGAGTGGTGTGTTGCTTTTTTCTTTGTGGTAATAGCTTTGAAGATTTGTTCTGATCGTGGTGAGAGTGGAGCAGGACTGTCTCCATGGCGCAATTGGCTAGCGCGATCGGCTGTTAACCGAAAGGTAGAAGTTTCGAGCCCACCCGGTGGTGGTGCGGCGCTTTTTTCTCTTTGTGCTGATAGCTTTGAAGATATGTTCTGATGGTGGTGAGAGTGGAGCAGGACTGTCTCTGTGGCGCAATTGGCTAACGCGATTGGCTGTTAACCGAAAGGTTGGAGGTTTGAGCCCACCCGGTGGTGGTGCGGCGCTTTTTTTTCTTTGCGCTTGTAGCTTTGAAGATATGTTCTGATGGTGTTGAGAGTGGAGCAAGACTGTCTCTGTGGCGCAATTGGCTAGCGCGATCGGCTGTTAACCGAAAAGTTGGAGGTTCGAGCCCACCCGGTGGTGGTGCGGCGCTTTTTTTTCTTTGCGCTGATAGCTTTGAAGATATGTTCTGATGGTGGTGAGAGTGGAGCAAGACTGTCCCCGTGGCGCATTGGGTTAGCGCGATCGGCTGTTAACCGAAAGGTTGGAGGTTCGAGCCCACCCGGTGGTGGCGCGGCGCTTTTTTTCTTTGCGCTAATAGCTTTGAAGATATGTTCTGATGGTAGTGAGAGTGGAGCAGGACTGTCTCCGTGGCGCAATTGGCTAGCGCGATTGGCTGTTAACCGAAAGGTTGGAGGTTCGAGCCGACCCGGTGGTGGTGTGGTGCTTTTTTTTCTTTGGGCTGATAGCTTTGAAGATATGTTCTGATGGTGGTGAGAGTGGAGCAGGACTGTCTCCGTGGCGCAATTGCTTAGCGCGATCGGCTGTTAACCCAAAGGTTGGAGTTTCGAGCCCTCCCAGGAGTGGTGTGTTGCTTTTTTCTTTGTGGTAATAGCTTTGAAGATATGTTCTGATGGTGGTGAGAGTGGAGCAGGACTGTCTCCATGGCGCAATTGGCTAGCGCGATCGGCTGTTAACCGAAAGGTTGGAGTTTCGAGCCTGCCCGGTGGTGGTGCGGCGCTTTTTTTTCTTTGTGCTGATAGCTTTGAAGATATGTTCTGATGGTGGTGAGAGTGGAGCAGGACTGTCTCCGTGGCGCAATTGGCTAGCGCGACTGGCTGTTAAACGAAAGGTTGGAGGTTCGAGCCCACCCGGTGGTGGTGCGGTGCTTTTTTTCTTTGGGCTGATAGCTTTGAAGATATGTTCTGATGGTGGTGAGAGTGAAGCAGGACTGTCTCCCTGGCGCAATTGGCTAGCGCGATGGGCTGTTAACCGAAAGGTTGGAGGTTCGAGCCCACCCGGTGGTGGTGCGGCGCTTTTTTTTCTTTGCGCTGATAGCTTTGAAGATATGTTCTGATGGTGGTGAGAGTGGAGCAAGACTGTCCCCGTGGCGCATTGGGTTAGCGCGATCGGCTGTTAACCGAAAGGTTGGAGGTTCGAGCCCACCCGGTGGTGGTGCGGCGCTTTTTTTTCTTTGCGCTGATAGCTTTGAAGATATGTTCTGATGGTAGTGAGAGTGGAGCAGGACTGTCCCCGTGGCGCAATTGGCTAGCGCGATCGGCTGTTAACCGAAAGGTTGGAGGTTCGAGCCCACCCGGTGGTGGTGTGCCGCTTTTTTTTCTTTGTGCTGATAGCTTTGAAGATATGTTCTGATGGTAGTGAGAGTGGAGCAGGACTTTCTCCGTGGCGCAATTGGCTAGCGCGATTACCTATTGACCGAAAGGTTGGAGGTTCGAGCCCACCCGGTGGTGGTGCGGTGCTTTTTTTCTTTGGGCCGATAGCTTTGAAGATATGTTCTGATGGTGGTGAGAGTGGAGCTGGACTGTCTCCGTGGCGCAATTGGCTTGCGCGATCGGCTGTTAACCGAAAGGTTGGAGGTTCGAGCCCACCCGGTGGTGGTGCGGCGTTTTTTTTTCTTTGTGCTGATAGCTTTGAAGATATGTACTGATGGTGGTGAGAGTGGAGCAAGACTGTCCCCGTGGCGCAATGGGCTAGCGCGATCGGCTGTTAACCGAAAGGTTGGAGTTTCGAGCCCTCCCAGGAGTGGTGTGCTGCTTTTTTCTTTGCACTAATAGCTTTGAAGATATGTTCTGATGGTGGTGAGAGTGGAGCAGGACTGTCTCCGTGGCGCAATTGGTTAGCGCGATCGGCTGTTAACCCAAAGGTTGGATGTTCGAGCCCACCCGGTGATGATGCGGCGCTTTTTTTCTTTGCGCTAATAGCTTTGAAGATATGTTCTGATGGTGTTGAGATTGGAGCAAGGCTGTCTCTTTGGCGCAATTGGCTAGTGTGATCGGCTGTTAACCGAAAGGTTGGAGGTTCGAGCCCACCCGGTGGTGGGGCGGCGCTTTTTTTTCGTTGCGCTGATAGCTTTGAAGATATGTTCTGATGGTGGTGAGAGTAGAGCAGGACTGTCTCCATGGCGCAATTGGCTAGCGCGATCGGCTGATAACCGAAAGGTTGGAGTTTCGAGCCCACCCGGTGGTGGTGCGGCGCTTTTTCTTCTTTGGGCTGATAGCTCTGAAGAAATGTTCTGATGGTGGTGAGAGTGGAGCAAGACTGTCCACGTGGCGCAATGGGCAAGCGCGATCGGCTGTTAACCAAAAGGTTGGATGTTCGAGCCCACCCGGTGATGGTGCGGCGCTTTTTTTCTTTGCGCTAATAGCTTTGAAGATATGTTCTGATGGTGTTGAGATTGGAGCAAGGCTGTCTCTTTGGCGCAATTGGCTAGTGTGATCGGCTGTTAACCGAAAGGTTGGAGGTTCGAGCCCACCCGGTGGTGGTGCGGTGCTTTTTTTCTTTGCGCCGATAGCTTTGAAGATATGTTCTGATGGTGGTGAGAGTGGAGCAGGACTGTCTCCGTGGCGCAATTGGCTTGCGCGATCGGCTGTTAACCGAAAGGTTGGAGGTTCGAGCCCACCCGGTGGTGGTGCGGCGTTTTTTTTCTTTGTGCTGATAGCTTTGAAGATATGTACTGATGGTGGTGAGAGTGGAGCAAGACTGTCCCCGTGGCGCAATGGGCTAGCGCGATCGGCTGTTAACCGAAAGGTTGGAGTTTCGAGCCCTCCCAGGAGTGGTGTGCTGCTTTTTTCTTTGCACTAATAGCTTTGAAGATATGTTCTGATGGTGGTGAGAGTGGAGCAGGACTGTCTCCGTGGCGCAATTGGTTAGCGCGATCGGCTGTTAACCCAAAGGTTGGAGTTTCGAGCCCTCCCAGGAGTGGTGTGTTGCTTTTTTCTTTGTGGTAATAGCTTTGAAGATTTGTTCTGATCGTGGTGAGAGTGGAGCAGGACTGTCTCCATGGCGCAATTGGCTAGCGCGATCGGCTGTTAACCGAAAGGTTGAAGTTTCGAGCCCACCCGGTGGTGGTGCGGCGCTTTTTTCTCTTTGTGCTGATAGCTTTGAAGATATGTTCTGATGGTGGTGAGAGTGGAGCAGGACTGTCTCTGTGGCGCAATTGGCTAACGCGATTGGCTGTTAACCGAAAGGTTGGAGGTTTGAGCCCACCCGGTGGTGGTGCGGCGCTTTTTTTTCTTTGCGCTTGTAGCTTTGAAGATATGTTCTGATGGTGTTGAGAGTGGAGCAAGACTGTCTCTGTGGCGCAATTGGCTAGCGCGATCGGCTGTTAACCGAAAAGTTGGAGGTTCGAGCCCACCCGGTGGTGGTGCGGCGCTTTTTTTTCTTTGCGCTGATAGCTTTGAAGATATGTTCTGATGGTGGTGAGAGTGGAGCAAGACTGTCCCCGTGGCGCATTGGGTTAGCGCGATCGGCTGTTAACCGAAAGGTTGGAGGTTCGAGCCCACCCGGTGGTGGCGCGGCGCTTTTTTTCTTTGCGCTAATAGCTTTGAAGATATGTTCTGATGGTAGTGAGAGTAGAGCAGGACTGTCTCCATGGCGCAATTGGCTAGCGCGATTGGCTGTTAACCGAAAGGTTGGAGGTTCGAGCCCACCCGGTGGTGGTGCGGTGCTTTTTTTTCTTTGGGCTGATAGCTTTGAAGATATGTTCTGATGGTGGTGAGAGTGGAGCAGGACTGTCTCCGTGGCGCAATTGGCTTGCGCGATCGGCTGTTAACCAAAAGGTTGGAGGTTCGAGCCCTCCCAGGAGTGGTGTGTTGCTTTTTTCTTTGTGGTAATAGCTTTGAAGATATGTTCTGATGGTGGTGAGAGTGGAGCAGGACTGTCTCCATGGCGCAAATGGCTAGCGCGATCGGCTGTTAACCGAAAGGTTGGAGTTTCGAGCCTGCCCGGTGGTGGTGCGGCGCTTTTTTTTCTTTGTGCTGATAGCTTTGAAGATATGTTCTGATGGTGGTGAGAGTGGAGCAGGACTGTCTCCGTGGCGCAATTGGCTAGCGCGACTGGCTGTTAAACGAAAGGTTGGAGGTTCGAGCCCACCCGGTGGTGGTGCGGTGCTTTTTTTCTTTGGGCTGATAGCTTTGAAGATATGTTCTGATGGTGGTGAGATTGAAGCAGGACTGTCTCCCTGGCGCAATTGGCTAGCGCGATGGGCTGTTAACCGAAAGGTTGGAGGTTCGAGCCCACCCGGTGGTGGTGCGGCGCTTTTTTTTCTTTGCGCTGATAGCTTTGAAGATATGTTCTGATGGTGGTGAGAGTGGAGCAAGACTGTCCCCGTGGCGCAATTGGCTAGCGCGATCGGCTGTTAACCGAAAGGTTGGAGTTTCGAGCCCTCCCAGGAGTGGTGTGCTGCTTTTTTCTTTGCACTAATAGCTTTGAAGATATGTTCTGATGGTGGTGAGAGTGGAGCAGGACTGTCTCCGTGGCGCAATTGGTTAGCGCGATCGGCTGTTAACCCAAAGGTTGGATGTTCGAGCCCACCCGGTGATGGTGCGGCGCTTTTTTTCTTTGCGCTAATAGCTTTGAAGATATGTTCTGATGGTGTTGAGATTGGAGCAAGGCTGTCTCTTTGGCGCAATTGGCTAGTGTGATCGGCTGTTAACCGAAAGGTTGGAGGTTCGAGCCCACCCGGTGGTGGGGCGGCGTTTTTTTTTCGTTGCGCTGATAGCTTTGAAGATATGTTCTGATGGTGGTGAGAGTGGAGCAGGACTGTCTCCATGGCGCAATTGGCTAGCGCGATCGGCTGATGACCGAAAGGTTGGAGTTTCGAGCCCACCCGGTGGTGGTGCGGCGCTTTTTCTTCTTTGGGCTGATAGCTCTGAAGAAATGTTCTGATGGTGGTGAGAGTGGAGCAAGACTGTCCACGTGGCGCAATGGGCAAGCGCGATCGGCTGTTAACCAAAAGGTTGGAATTTCGAGCCCTCCCGGGAGTGGTGTGTTGCTTTTTTCTTTGCGGTAATAGCTTTGAAGATATGTTCTGATGGTGGTGAGAGTGCAGCAGGACTGTCTTCGTGGCGCAATTGGCTAGCGCGATCGGCTGTTAACCGAAAGGTTGGAGGTTCGAGCCCACCCGGTGGTGTTGCGGCGCTTTTTTTTCTTTGTGGTAATAGCTTTGAAGATATGTTCTGATGGTGGTGAGAGTGGAGCAGGACTGTCTCTATGGCGCAATTGGCTAGCGCGATCGGCTGTTAACCGAAAGGTTGGAGTTTCGAGCCCACCCGGTGGTGGTGCGGCGCTTTTTTCTCTTTGTGCTGATAGCTTTGAAGATATGTTCTGATGGTGTTGAGAGTGGAGCAAGGCTATCTCCGTGGCGCAATGGGCTAGCGCGATCGTCTGTTAACCGAAAGGTTGGAGGTTCGAGCCCACCTGGTGGTGGTGCGGCGCTTTTTTTTTCTTTGTGCTGATAGCTTTGAAGATATGTTCTGATGGTGGTAAGAGTGAAGCACGACTGCCTCCGTGGCGCAATTGGCGAGTGCGATCAGCTGTTAACCGAAAGGTTGAAGGTTCGAGCCCACCCGGTGGTGGTGCGGCGCTTTTTTTTCTTTGGGCTGATAGCTTTGAAGATATGTTCTGATGGTGGTGAGAGTGGAGCAAGACTGTCCCCGTGGCGCAATGGGCAAGCGCGATCGGCTGTTAACCAAAAGGTTGGAGTTTCGATCCATCCCGGGAGTGGTGCGGTGCTTTTTTTTCTTTGGGCTGATAGCTTTGAAGGTATGTTCTGATGGTGGCGAGAGTGCAGCAGGACTGTCTTCGTGGCGCAATTGGCTAGCTTGATCGGCTGTTAACCGAAATGTTGGAGGTTCGAGCCCACCCGGTGGTGGTGCGGCTCTTTTTTTTTCTTTGGGGTGATAGCTCTGAAGAAATGTTCTGACGGTGGTGAGAGTGGAGCACGACTGTCTCCGTGGGGCAATAGGCTAGCGCGATCGGCTGTTAACCGAAAGGTTGGAGGTTCGAGCCCACCCGGGGGTGGTGCGGCGCTTCTTTTTCTTTAGGCTGATAGCTTTGAAGATATGTTCTGATGGTGGTGAGAGTGGAGCACGACTGTCTCCGTGGCGCAGTTGTCTAGCGCGATCGGCGGTTAACCGAAAGGTTGGAGGTTCGAGCCCACGCGGTGATGGTGTGCCGCTTTTGTTTCTTTGTGCTGATAGCTTTGAAGATATGTTCTGATGGTGGTGAGAGTGGAGCAGGACTTTCTCCGTGGCGCAATTGGCTAGCGCGATTACCTGTTGACCGAAAGGTTGGAGGTTCGAGCCCACCCGGTGGTGGTGCGGTGCTTTTTTTCTTTGGGCCGATAGGTTTGAAGATATGTTCTGATGGTGGTGAGAGTGGAGCAGGACTGTCTCCGTGGCGCAATTGGCTTGCGCGATCGGCTGTTAACCGAAAGGTTGGAGGTTCGAGCCCACCCGGTGGTGGTGCGGCGTTTTTTTTTCTTTGTGCTGATAGCTTTGAAGATATGTACTGATGGTGGTGAGAGTGGAGCAAGACTGTCCCCGTGGCGCAATGGGCTAGCGCGATCGGCTGTTAACCGAAAGGTTGGAGTTTCGAGCCCTCCCGGGAGTGGTGTGCTGCTTTTTTCTTTGCACTAATAGCTTTGAAGATATGTTCTGATGGTGGTGAGAGTGGAGCAGGACTGTCTCCGTGGCGCAATTGGTTAGCGCGCTCGGCTGTTAACCCAAAGGTTGGATGTTCGAGCCCACACGGTGATGGTGCGGCGCTTTTTTTCTTTGCGCTAATAGCTTTGAAGATATGTTCTGATGGTGTTGAGATTGGAGCAAGGCTGTCTCCGTGGCGCAATGGGCTAGCGCGATCGGCTGTTAACCGAAAGGTTGGAGTTTCGAGCCCTCCCAGGAGTGGTGTGTTGCTTTTTTCTTTGTGGTAATAGCTTTGAAGATTTGTTCTGATGGTGGTGAGAGTGGAGCAGGACTGTCTCCATGGCGCAATTGGCTAGCGCGATCGGCTGTTAACCGAAAGGTTGAAGTTTCGAGCCCACCCGGTGGTGGTGCGGCGCTTTTTTCTCTTTATGCTGATAGCTTTCAAGATATGTTCTGATGGTGGTGAGAGTGGAGCAGGACTGTCTCTGTGGCGCAATTGGCTAACGCGATTGGCTGTTAACCGAAAGGTTGGAGGTTCGAGCCCACCCGGTGGTGGTGCGGCGCTTTTTTTTCTTTGCGCTTGTAGCTTTGAAGATATGTTCTGATGGTGTTGAGAGTGGAGCAAGACTGTCTCTGTGGCGCAATTGGCTAGCGCGATCGGCTGTTAACCGAAAGGTTGGAGGTTCGAGCCCACCCGGTGGTGGTTCGGCGCTTTTTTTTCTTTGCGCTGATAGCTTTGAAGATATGTTCTGATGGTAGTGAGAGAGGAGCAGGACTGTCTCCGTGGCGCAATTGGCTAGCGCGATTGGCTGTTAACCGAAAGGTTGGAGGTTTGAGCCCACCCGGTGGTGGTGCGGTGCTTTTTTTTCTTTGGACTGATAGCTTTGAAGATATGTTCTGATGGTGGTGAGAGTGGAGCAGGACTGTCTCCATGGCGCAATTGGCTTGCGCGATCGGCTGTTAACCAAAAGGTTGGAGGTTCGAGCCCTCCCAGGAGTGGTGTGTTGCTTTTTTCTTTGTGGTAATAGCTTTGAAGATATGTTCTGATGGTGGTGAGAGTAGAGCAGGACTGTCTCCATGGCGCAATTGGCTAGCGCGATCGGCTGTTAACCGAAAGGTTGGAGTTTCGAGCCTGCCCGGTGGTGGTGCGGCGCTTTTTTTTCTTTGTGCTGATAGCTTTGAAGATATGTTCTGATGGTGGTGAGAGTGGAGCACGACTGTCTCCGTGGCGCAATTGGCTAGCGCGACTGGCTGTTAAACGAAAGGTTGGAGGTTCGAGCCCACCCGGTGGTGGTGCGGTGCTTTTTTTTCTTTGGGCTGATAGCTTTGAAGATATGTTCTGATGGTGGTGAGAGTGGAGCAGGACTGTCTCCCTGGCGCAATTAGCTAGCGCGATGGGCTGTTAACCGAAAGGTTGGAGGTTCGAGCCCACCGGTGGTGGTTCGGCGCTTTTTTTTCTTTGCGCTGATAGCTTTGAAGATATGTTCTGATGGTGGTGAGAGTGGAGCAAGACTGTCCCCGTGGCGCAATTGGCTAGCGCGATCGGCTGTTAACCGAAAGGTTGGAGGTTCGAGCCCACCCGGTGGTGGTGTGCCGCTTTTTTTTCTTTGTGCTGATAGCTTTGAAGATATGTTCTGATGGTGGTGAGAGTGGAGCAGGACTTTCTCCGTGGCGCAATTGGCTAGCGCGATTACCTATTGACCGAAAGGTTGGAGGTTCGAGCCCACCCGGTGGTGGTGCGGTGCTTTTTTTCTTTGGGCCGATAGCTTTGAAGATATGTTCTGATGGTGGTGAGAGTGGAGCAGGACTGTCTCCGTGGCGCAATTGGCTTGCGTGATCGGCTGTTAACCGAAAGGTTGGAGGTTCGAGCCCACCCGGTGGTGGTGCGGCGTTTTTTTTTCTTTGTGCTGATAGCTTTGAAGATATGTACTGATCGTGGTGAGAGTGGAGCAAGACTGTCCCCGTGGCGCAATGGGCTAGCGCGATTGGCTGTTAACCGAAAGGTTGGAGTTTCGAGCCCTCCCAGGAGTGGTGTGCTGCTTTTTTTTGCACTAATAGCTTTGAAGATATGTTCTGATGGTGGTGAGAGTGGAGCAGGACTGTCTCCGTGGCGAAATTGGTTAGCGCGATCGGCTGTTAACCCAAAGGTTGGAGTTTCGAGCCCTCCCAGGAGTGGAGTGTTGCTTTTTTCTTTGTGGTAATAGCTTTGAAGATTTGTTCTGATGGTGGTGAGAGTGGAGCAGGACTGTCTCCATGGCGCAATTGGCTAGCGCGATCGGCTGTTAACCGAAAGGTTGAAGTTTCGAGCCCACCCGGTGGTGGTGCGGCGCTTTTTTCTCTTTGTGCTGATAGCTTTGAAGATATGTTCTGATGGTGGTGAGAGTGGAGCAGGACTGTCTCTGTGGCGCAATTGGCTAACGCGATTGGCTGTTAACCGAAAGGTTGGAGGTTCGAGCCCACCCGGTGGTGGTGCGGCGCTTTTTTTTCTTTGCTCTTGTAGCTTTGAAGATATGTTCTGATGGTGTTGAGAGTGGAGCAAGACTGTCTCTGTGGCGCAATTGGCTAGCGCGATCGGCTGTTAACCGAAAAGTTGGAGGTTCGAGCCCACCCGGTGGTGGTGCGGCGCTTTTTTTTCTTTGCGCTGATAGCTTTGAAGATATGTTCTGATGGTGGTGAGAGTGGAGCAAGACTGTCTCCGTGGCGCAATGGGCTAGCTCGATCGGCTGTTAACCGAAACGTTGGAATTTCGAGCCCTCCCGGGAGTGGTGTGTTGCTTTTTTCTTTGCGGTAATAGCTTTGAAGATATGTTCTGATGGTGGTGAGAGTGCAGCAGGACTGTCTTCGTGGCGCAATTGGCTAGCGCGATCGGCTGTTAACCGAAAGTTTGGAGGTTCGAGCCCACCCGGTGGTGTTGCGGCGCTTTTTTTTCTTTGTGGTAATAGCTTTGAAGATATGTTCTGATGGTGGTGAGAGTGGAGCAGGACTGTCTCTATGGCGCAATTGGCTAGCGCGATCGGCTGTTAACCGAAAGGTTGGAGTTTCGAGCCCACCCGGTGGTGGTGCGGCGCTTTTTTCTCTTTGTGCTGATAGCTTTGAAGATATTTTCTGATGGTGGTGAGAGTGGAGCAGGACTGTCTCCGTGGCGCAATTGGCTAACGCGATTGGCTGTTAACCGAAAGGTTGGAGGTTCCAGCCCACCCGGTGGTGGTGCGGTGCTTTTTTTCTTTGGGCTGAAAGCTTTGAAGATATGTTCTGATGGTGGTGAAAGTGGAGCATGACTGTCTCCGTGGCGCAATTGGCTTGCGCGATCGGCTATTAACCGAAAGGCTGGAGGTTCGAGCCCACCCGGTGGTGGTGCGGCGCTTTTTTTTCTTTGCGCTGATAGCTTTGAAGATATGTTCTGATAGTGGTGAGAGTGGAGCAAGACTGTCCCCGTGGCGCATAGGGCTAGCGCGAAGGGCTGTTAACCGAAAGGTGGGAGTTTCGAGCCCTCCCCGGAGTGGTGTGTTGCTTTTTTCTTTGCACTGATAGCTTTGAAGATATGTTCTGGTGGTAGTGAGAGTGGAGCAGGACTGTCTCCGTGGCGCGATTGGCTAGCGCGATCGGCTGTTAACCGAAAGGTTGGAGGTTCGAGCCCACCCGGTGGTGGTGCGGCGCTTTTTCTTCTTTGCGCTGATAGCTTTGAAGATATGTTCTGATGGTGTTGAGAGTGGAGCAAGACTGTCTCCGTGGCGCATTGGGCTAGCGCGATTGGCTGTTTACCGAAAGGTTGGAGTTTCGAGCCCTCCCGGGAGTGGTGTGTTGCTTTTTTCTTTGTGGTAATAGCTTTGAAGATATGTTCTTATGGTGGTGAGAGTGGAGCAGGACTGTCCCCGTGGCGCAATGGGTTAGCGCGATCGGCTGTTAACCGAAAGGTTGGAGGTTCGAGCTCACCCGGTGGTGGCGCGGCGCTTTTTTTTCTTTGCGCTGATAGCTTTGAAGATATGTTCTGATGGTGGTGAGAGTGGACCAGGACTGTCTCCGTGGCGCAATCGGCTGGCGCGATCGGCTGTTAACTGAAAGGTTGGAGGTTCGAGCTCACCCGGTGGTGGTGCGGCGCTTTCTTTTCTTTGGGTTGATAGCTCTGAAGAAATGTTTTGACGGTGGTGAGTGTGGAGCAGGACTGTCTCCGTGGCGCAATTGGCTTGCGCGATCGGCTGTTAACCGAAAGGTTGGAGGTTATAGCCCACCCGATGATGGTGTGGCGCTTTTTTTTCTTTGTGCTGATAGCTTTGAAGATATGTTCTGCTGGTGGTGAGAGTGAAGCAGGACTGTCTCCGTGGCGCAATTGGCTAGCGCGATTGGCTGTTAACCGAAAGGTTGGAAGTTCGAGCCCACCCGGTGGTGGTGCGGTGCTTTTTTTCTTTGGGCTAATAGCTTTGAAGATATGTTCTGATGGTGGTGAGAGTGGAGCAGGACTGTCTCCGTGGCGCAATTGGCTAACGCGATTGGCTGTTAACTGAAAGGTTGGAGGTTCCAGCCCACCTGGTGGTGGTGCGGTGCTTTTTGTCTTTGGGCTGTTAGCTTTGAAGATATGTTCTGATGGTGGTGAGAGCGGAGCAGGACTGTCTCCCTGGCGCAATTGGCTAGCGCGATCGGCTGTTAACCGAAAGGGTTGAGGTTCGAGCCCACCCGGTGGTGGTGCGGCGCTTTTTTTTCTTTGCGCTTGTAGCTTTGAAGATATGTTCTGATGGTGTTGAGAGTGGAGCAAGACTGTCTCTGTGGCGCAATTGGCTAGCGCGATCGGCTGTTAACAAAAAGGTTGGAGGTTCGAGCCCACCCGGTGGTGGTGCGGCGCTTTTTTTTCTTTGCGCTTATAGCTTTGAAGATATGTTCTGATAGTGGTGAGAGTGGAGCAAGACTGTCCCCGTGGCGCAATGGGTTAGCGCGATCGGCTGTTAACCGAAAGATTGGAGGTTCGAGCCCACCCAGTGGTGGCGCGACGCTTTTTTTTCTTTGCGCTGATAGCTTTGAAGATATGTTCTGATGGTGGTGAGAGTGGACCAGGACTGTCTCCGTGGCGCAATCGGCTAGCGCGATCGGCTGTTAACTGAAAGGTTGGAGGTTCGAGCCCACCCGGTGGTGGTGCGGCGCTTTTTTTTCTTTGGGGTGATAGCTCTGAAGAAATGTTTTGACGGTGGTGAGTGTGGAGCAGGACTGTCTCCATGGCGCAATTGGCTTGCGCGATCGGCTGTTAACCGAAAGGTTGGAGGTTCGAGCCCACCCGATGATGGTGTGGCGCTTTTTTTTCTTTGTGCTGATAGCTTTGAAGATATGTTCTGATGGTGGTGAGAGTGAAGCAGGACTGTCTCCGTGGCGCAATTGGCTAACGCGATTGGCTGTTAACCGGAAGGTTGGAGGTTCGAGCCCACCCGGTGGTGGTGCGGTGCTTTTTGTCTTTGGGCTGTTAGCTTTGAAGATATGTTCTGATGGTGGTGAGAGTGGAGCAAGACTGTCCCCGTGGCGCAATTGGCTAGCGCGATCGGCTGTTAACCGAAAGGTTGGAGGTTCGAGCCCACCCGGTGGTGGTGCGGCGCTTTTTTTTCTTTGGGGTGATAGCTCTGAAGAAATGTTTTGACGGTGGTGAGTGTGGAGCAGGACTGTCTCCATGGCGCAATTGGCTTGCGCGATCGGCTGTTAACCGAAAGGTTGGAGTTTCGAGCCCACCCGGTGGTGGTGCGGCGCTTTTTTCTCTTTGTGCCGATAGCTTAGAAGATATGTTCTGATGGTGGTGAGAGTGGAGCAGGACTGTCTCCGTGGCGCAATTGGCTAACGCGATTGGCTGTTAACCGGAAGGTTGGAGGTTCGAGCCCACCCGGTGGTGGTGCGGTGCTTTTTGTCTTTGGGCTGTTAGCTTTGAAGATATGTTCTGATGGTGGTGAGAGTGGAGCAAGACTGTCCCCGTGGCGCAATTGGCTAGCGCGATCGGCTGTTAACCGAAAGGTTGGAGGTTCGAGCCCACCCGGTGGTGGTGCGGCGCTTTTTTTTCTTTGCGCTTGTAGCTTTGAAGATATGTTCTGATGGTGTTGAGAGTGGAGCAAGACTGTCACTGTGGCGCAATTGGCTAGCGCGATCGGCTGTTAACCGAAAGGTTGGAGGTTCGAGCCCACCCGGTGGTGGTGCGGCGCTTTTTTTTCTTTGCGCTGATAGCTTTGAAGATATGTTCTGATAGTGGTGATAGTGAAGCAAGACTGTCCCCGTGGCGCAATGGGTTAGCGCGATCGGCTGTTCACCGAAAGGTTGGAGGTTCGAGCTCACCCGGTGGTGGCGCGGCGCTTTTTTTTCTTTGCGCTGATAGCTTTGAAGATATGTTCTGATGGTGGTGAGAGTGGACCAGGACTGTCTCCGTGGCGCAATCGGCTGGCGCGATCGGCTGTTAACTGAAAGGTTGGAGGTTCGAGCCCACCCGGTGGTGGTGCGGCGCTTTTTTTTCTTTGGGGTGATAGCTCTGAAGAAATGTTTTGACGGTGGTGAGTGTGGAGCAGGACTGTCTCCGTGGCGCAATTGGCTTGCGCGATCGGCTGTTAACCGAAAGGTTGGAGGTTCGAGCCCACCTGATGATGGTGTGGCGCTTTTTTTTCTTTGTGCTGATAGCTTTGAAGATATGTTCTGCTGGTGGTGAGAGTGAAGCAGGACTGTCTCCGTGGCGCAATTGGCTAGCGCGATTGGCTGTTAACCGAAAGGTTGGAAGTTCGAGCCCACCCGGTGGTGGTGCGGTGCTTTTTTTCTTTGGGCTAATAGCTTTGAAGATATGTTCTGATGGTGGTGAGAGTGGGGCAGGACTGTCTCCATGGCGCAATTGGCTAGCGCGATCGGCTGATAACCGAAAGGTGGGAGTTTCGAGCCCACCCGGTGGTGGTGCGGCGCTTTCTCTTCTTTAGGCTGATAGCTCTGAAGAAATGTTCTGACGGTGGTGAGAGTGGAACAGGACTGTCTCCGTGGCGCAATTGGCTAGCGCGATCAACTTTTAACCGAAAGGTTGGAGGTTCGAGCCCACCCGGTGGTGGTGCGGCGCTTTTTTTTCTTTGGGGCGATAGCTCTGAAGAAATGATCTGACGGTGGTGAGAGTGAAGCACGACTGTCTCTGTGGCGCAATTGGCTAGCGCGATTGGCTGTTAACCGAAAGGTTGTAGGTTCGAGCCCACCCGGTGGTGGTGCGGCTTTTTTTTCTTTAGGCTGATAGCTCTGAAGAAAGTTTCTGACGGTGGTGAGAGTGGAGCAGGACTGTCCCCGTGGCGCCACTGGCTAGCGCGATCGGCTGTTAACCAAAATGTTGGAGGTTCGAGCCCTCCCGGGTGGGGTGTGTTGCTTTTTTCTTTGCGATGATAGCTTTGAAGATATTTTCTGATGGTGGTGAGCGTGGAGCACGATTGTGTCCGTGGCGCAATTGGCTAGCGCGATCGGCCGTTAACCAAAAGGTGGGAGTTTCGAGCCCACCCGGTGGTGGTGCGGCGCTTTTTTTTCTTTCGGCTGATAGCTTGAAAGATATGTTCTAATGGTGGTGAGAGTGGAGCAGGACTGTCTCCGTGGAGCAGTTGGCCAGCGCGATCGGCTGTTAACCGAAAAGTTGGAGGTTCGAGCCCTCCCGGGAGTGGTGTGTTGCTTTTTTTTCTTTGGGGCGATAGCTTTGAAGATATGTTCTGATGGTGGTAAGAGTGGAGCACGACTGCCTCCGTGGCGCAATTGGCTAGTGCGATCGGCTGTTAACCGAAAGGTTGAAGGTTCGAGCCCACCCGGTGGTGGTGCGGCGCTTTTTTTTTGCGCTGATAGTTTGAAGATATGTTCTTATGGTGGTGAGAGTGGAGCAAGACTGTCTCCGTGGCGCAATGGGCTAGCGCGATCGGCTGTTAACCGAAAGGTTGGAATTTCGAGCCCTCCCGGGAGTGGTGTGTTGCTTTTTTCTTTGCGGTAATAGCTTTGAAGATATGTTCTGATGGTGGTGAGAGTGCAGCAGGACTGTCTTTGTGGCGCAATTGCCTAGCGCGATCGGCTGTTAACCGAAAGGTTGGAGGTTCGAGCCCACCCGGTGGTGTTGCGGCGCTTTTTTTTCTTTGTGGTAATAGCTTTGAAGATATGTTCTGATGGTGGTGAGAGTGAAGCAGGACTGTCTCCATGGCGCAATTGGCTAGCGCGATCGGCTGTTAACCGAAAGGTTGGAGTTTCAAGCCCACCCGGTGGTGGTGCCGCGCTTTTTTCTCTTTGTGCTGATAGCTTTGAAGATATGTTCTGATGGTGGTGAGAGTGGAGCAGGACTGTCTCCGTGGCGCAATTGGCTAACGCGATTGGCTGTTAACCGAAAGGTTGGAGGTTCCAGCCCACCCGGTGGTGGTGCGGTGCTTTTTTTCTTTGGGCTGATAGCTTTGAAGATATGTTCTGATGGTGGTGAGAGTGGAGCAGGACTGTCTCCCTGGCGCAATTGGCTAGCGCGATCGGCTGTTAACCGAAAGGTTGGAGGTTCGAGCCCACCCGGTGGTGGTGCGGAGCTTTTTTTTCTTTGCGCTGATAGCTTTGAAGATATGTTCTGATGGTGGTGAGAGTGGAGCAAGACTGTCCCCGTGGCGCAATTGGCTAGCGCGATCGGCTGTTAACCGAAAGGTTGGAGGTTCGAGCCCACCCGGTGGTGGTGCGGCGCTTTTTTTTCTTTGCGCTGATAGCTTTGAAGATATGTTCTGATAGTGGTGATAGTGAAGCAAGACTGTCCCCGTGGCGCAATGGGTTAGCGCGATCGGCTGTTAACCGAAAGGTTGGAGGTTCGAGCTCACCCGGTGGTGGCGCGGCGCTTTTTTTTCTTTGCGCTGATAGCTTTGAAGATATGTTCTGATGGTGGTGAGAGTGGACCAGGACTGTCTCCGTGGCGCAATCGGCTGGCGCGATCGGCTGTTAACTGAAAGGTTGGAGGTTCGAGCCCACCCGGTTGTGGTGCGGCGCTTTTTTTTCTTTGGGGTGATAGCTCTGAAGAAATGTTTTGACGGTGGTGATTGTGGAGCAGGACTGTCTCCGTGGCGCAATTGGCTTGCGCGATCGGCTGTTAACCGAAAGGTTGGAGGTTCGAGCCCACCTGATGATGGTGTGGCGCTTTTTTTTCTTTGTGCTGATAGCTTTGAAGATATGTTCTGCTGGTGGTGAGAGTGAAGCAGGACTGTCTCCGTGGCGCAATTGGCTAGCGCGATTGGCTGTTAACCGAAAGGTTGGAAGTTCGAGCCCACCCGGTGGTGGTGCGGTGCTTTTTTTCTTTGGGGTAATAGCTTTGAAGATATGTTCTGATGGTGGTGAGAGTGGAGCAGGACTGTCTCCATGGCGCAATTGGCTAGCGCGATCGGCTGATAACCGAAAGGTGGGAGTTTCGAGCCCACCCGGTGGTGGTGCGGCGCTTTCTCTTCTTTGGGCTGATAGCTCTGAAGAAATGTTCTGACGGTGGTGAGAGTGGAGCAGGACTGTCTCCGTGGCGCAATTGGCTAGCGCGATCAACTTTTAACCGAAAGGTTGGAGGTTCGAGCCCACCCGGTGGTGGTGCGGCGCTTTTTTTTCTTTGGGGTGATAGCTCTGAAGAAATGTTTTGACGGTGGTGAGTGTGGAGCAGGACTGTCTCCGTGGCGCAATTGGCTTGCGCGATCGGCTGTTAACCGAAAGGTTGGAGGTTCGAGCCCACCTGATGATGGTGTGGCGCTTTTTTTTCTTTGTGCTGATAGCTTTGAAGATATGTTCTGCTGGTGGTGAGAGTGAAGCAGGACTGTCTCCGTGGCGCAATTGGCTAGCGCGATTGGCTGTTAACCGAAAGGTTGGAAGTTCGAGCCCACCCGGTGGTGGTGCGGTGCTTTTTTTCTTTGGGCTAATAGCTTTGAAGATATGTTCTGATGGTGGTGAGAGTGGAGCAGGACTGTCTCCATGGCGCAATTGGCTAGCGCGATCGGCTGATAACCGAAAGGTGGGAGTTTCGAGCCCACCCGGTGGTGGTGCGGCGCTTTCTCTTCTTTGGGCTGATAGCTCTGAAGAAATGTTCTGACGGTGGTGAGAGTGGAGCAGGACTGTCTCCGTGGCGCAATTGGCTAGCGCGATCAACTTTTAACCGAAAGGTTGGAGGTTCGAGCCCACCCGGTGGTGGTGCGGCGCTTTTTTTTTCTTTGGGGCGATAGCTCTGAAGAAATGATCTGACGGTGGTGAGAGTGAAGCACGACTGTCTCTGTGGCGCAATTGGCTAGCGCGATTGGCTGTTAACCGAAAGGTTGTAGGTTCGAGCCCACCCGGTGGTGGTGCGGCTTTTTTTTCTTTAGGCTGATAGCTCTGAAGAAATGTTCTGACGGTGGTGAGAGTGGAGCAGGACTGTCCCCGTGGCGCCATTGGCTAGCGCGATCGGCTGTTAACCAAAAAGTTGGAGGTTCGAGCCCTCCCGGGTGGGATGTGTTGCTTTTTTCTTTGCGATGATAGCTTTGAAGATATTTTCTGATGGTGGTGAGCGTGGAGCACGATTGTCTCCGTGGCGCAATTGGCTAGCGCGATCGGCCGTTAACCAAAAGGTGGGAGTATCGAGCCCACCCGGTGGTGGTGCGGCGCTTTTTTTTCTTTCGGCTGATAGCTTGAAAGATATGTTCTAATGGTGGTGAGAGTGGAGCAGGACTGTCTCCGTGGAGCAATTGGCCAGCGCGGTCGGCTGTTAACCGAAAAGTTGGAGGTTCGAGCCCTCCCGGGAGTGGTGTGTTGCTTTTTTTTCTTTGGGGCGATAGCTTCGAAGATATGTTCTGATGGTGGTAAGAGTGGAGCACGACTGCCTCCGTGGCGCAATTGGCTAGTGCGATCGGCTGTTAACCGAAAGGTTGAAGGTTCGAGCCCACCCGGTGGTGGTGCGGCGCTTTTTTTTGCGGTGATAGTTTGAAGATATGTTCTTATGGTGGTGAGAGTGGAGCAAGACTGTCTCCGTGGCGCAATGGGCTAGCGCGATCGGCTGTTAACCGAAAGGTTGGAATTTCGAGCCCTCCCGGGAGTGGTGTGTTGCTTTTTTCTTTGCGGTAATAGCTTTGAAGATATGTTCTGATGGTGGTGAGAGTGCAGCAGGACTGTCTTCGTGGCGCAATTGGCTAGCGCGATCGGCTGTTAACCGAAAGGTTGGAGGTTCGAGCCCACCCGGTGGTGTTGCGGCGCTTTTTTTTCTTTGTGGTAATAGCTTTGAAGATATGTTCTGATGGTGGTGAGAGTGAAGCAGGACTGTCTCCATGGCGCAATTGGCTAGCGCGATCGGCTGTTAACCGAAAGGTTGGAGTTTCGAGCCCACCCGGTGGTGGTGCCGCGCTTTTTTCTCTTTGTGCTGATAGCTTTGAAGATATGTTCTGATGGTGGTGAGAGTGGAGCAGGACTGTCTCCGTGGCGCAATTGGCTAACGCGATTGGCTGTTAACCGAAAGGTTGGAGGTTCCAGCCCACCCGGTGGTGGTGCGGTGCTTTTTTTCTTTGGGCTGATAGCTTTGAAGATATGTTCTGATGGTGGTGAGAGTGGAGCAGGACTGTCTCCCTGGTGCAATTGGCTAGCGCGATCGGCTGTTAACCGAAAGGTTGGAGGTTCGAGCCCACCCGGTGGTGGTGCGGAGCTTTTTTTTCTTTGCGCTGATAGCTTTGAAGATATGTTCTGATGGTGGTGAGAGTGGAGCAAGACTGTCCCCGTGGCGCAATTGGCTAGCGCGATCGGCTGTTAACCGAAAGGTTGGAGGTTCGAGCCCACCCGGTGGTGGTGCGGCACTTTTTTTTCTTTGCGCTTGTAGCTTTGAAGATATGTTCTGATGGTGTTGAGAGTGGAGCAAGACTGTCTCCGTGGCGCAATTGGCTTGCGCAATCGGCTGTTAACCGAAAGGTTGGAGGTTCGAGCCCACCCGGTGGTGGTGCGGCGCTTTTTTTTTCTTTGTGCTGATAGCTTTGAAGATATGTTCTGATGGTGGTGAGAGAGGAGCAAGACTGTCCTCGTGGCGCAATGGGCTAGCGCGATCGGCTGTAAACCGAAGGGTTGGAGTTTCGAGCCCTCCCGGGAATGGTGTGGTGCTTTTTACTTTGCACTAATAGCTTTGAAGATATGTTCTGATGGTGGTGAAAGTGGAGCAGGACTGTCTTCGTGGCGCGATTGGCTAGCGCGATCGGCTTTTAACCGAAAGGTTGGAGGTTTGAGCCCCCCCGGTGGAGGTGCGGCGCTTTTTTTCTTTGCGCTAATAGCTTTGAAGATATGTTCTGATGGTGTTGAGAGTGGAGCAAGGCTATCTCCGTGGCGCAATGTGCTAGCGCGATCGGCTGTTAACCGAAAGGTTGAAGGTTCGAGCCCACCCGGTGGTGGTGCGGCGCTTTTTTTTCTTTGGGCTGATAGCTTTGAAGATATGTTCTGATGGTGGTGAGAGTGGAGCAAGACTGTCCCCGTGGCGCAATGGGCAAGCGCGATCGGCTGTTAACCAAAAGGTTGGAGTTTCGATCCCTCCCGGGAGTGGTGCGGTGCTTTTTTTTCTTTGGGCTGATAGCTTTGAAGATATGTTCTGATGGTGGTGAGAGTGCAGCAGGACTGTCTTCGTGGCACAATTGGCTAGCGCGATCGGCTGTTAACCGAAAGGTTGGAGGTTCGAGCCCACCCGGTGGTGGTGCGGCTCTTTTTTTTTCTTTGGGGTGATAGCTTTGAAGATATGTTCTGATGGTGGTGAGAGTGCAGCAGGACTGTCTTCGTGGCGCAATTGGCTAGCGCGATCGGCTGTTAACCGAAAGGTTGGACGTTCGAGCCCACCCGGTGGTGGTGCGGCTCTTTTTTTTTCTTTGGGGTGATAGCTCTGAAGAAATGTTCTGACGGTGGTGAGAGTGGAGCACGACTGTCTCCGTGGGGAATAGGCTAGCGCGATCGGCTGTTAACCGAAAGGTTGGAGGTTCGAGCCCACCCGGGGGTGGTGCGGCGCTTCTTTTTCTTTGGGCTGATAGCTTTGAAGATATGTTCTGATGGTGGTGAGAGTGGAGCACGACTGTCTCCGTGGCGCAGTTGTCTAGCGCGATCGGCTGTTAACCGAAAGGTTGGAGTTTCGAGCCCTCCCAGGAGTGGTGTGTTGCTTTTTTCTTTGGGGTGATAGCTCTGAAGAAATATTTTGACGGTGGTGAGTGTGGAGCAGGACTGTCTCCGTGGCGCAATTGGCTTGCGCGATCGGCTGTTAACCAAAAGGTTGGAGGTTCGAGCCGACCCGATGATGGTGTGGCGCTTTTTTTTCTTTGTGCTGATAGCTTTGAAGATATGTTCTGATGGTGGTGAGAGTGAAGCAGGACTGTCTCCGTGGCGCAATTGGCTAGCGCGATTGGCTGTTAACCGAAAGGTTGGAAGTTCGAGCCCACCCGGTAGTGGTGCGGTGCTTTTTTTCTTTGGGCTGATAGCTTTGAAGATATGTTCTGATGGAGGTGAGAGTGGAGCAGGACTGTCTCCGTGGCGCAATTGGCTTGCGCAATCGGCTGTTAACCGAAAGGTTGGAGGTTCGAGCCCACCCGGTGGTGGTGCGGCGCTTTTTGTTTCTTTGTGCTGAGAGCTTTGAAGATATGTTCTGATGGTGGTGAGAGAGGAGCAAGACTGTCCTCCTGGCGCAATGGGCTAGCGCGATCGGCTGTAAACCGAAGGGTTGGAGTTTCGAGCCCTCCCGGGAATGGTGCGGTGCTTTTTACTTTGCACTAATAGCTTTGAAGATATGTTCTGATGGTGGTGAAAGTGGAGCAGGACTGTCTTCGTGGCGCGATTGGCTAGTGCGATCGGCTTTTAACCGAAAGGTTGGAGGTTTGAGCCCCCCCGGTGGAGGTGCGGCGCTTTTTTTCTTTGCGCTAATAGCTTTGAAGATATGTTCTGATGGTGTTGAGAGTGGAGCAAGGCTATCTCCGTGGCGCAATGTGCTAGCGCGATCGCCTGTTAACCGAAAGGTTGAAGGTTCGAGCCCACCCGGTGGTGGTGCGGCGCTTTTTTTCTTTGCGCTAATAGCTTTGAAGATATGTTCTGATGGTGTTGAGAGTGGAGCAAGGCTATCTCCGTGGCGCAATGTGCTAGCGCGATCGCCTGTTAACCGAAAGGTTGGAGGTTCGAGCCCACCCGGTGGTGGTGCGGCTCTTTTTTTTTCTTTGGGGTGATAGCTCTGAAGAAATGTTCTGACGGTGGTGAGAGTGGAGCACGACTGTCTCCGTGGGGCAATAGGCTAGCGCGATCGGTTGTTAACCGAAAGGTTGGAGGTTCGAGCCCACCCGGGGGTGGTGCGGCGCTTCTTTTTCTTTGGGCTTATAGCTTTGAAGATATGTTCTGATGGTGGTGAGAGTGGAGCACGACTGTCTCCGTGGCGCAGTTGTCTAGCGCGATCGGCTGTTAACCGAAAGGTTGGAGGTTCGAGCCCACGCGGTGATGGTGTGCCGCTTTTGTTTCTTTGTGCTGATAGCTTTGAAGATATGTTCTGATGGTGGTGAGAGTGGAGCAGGACTTTCTCCGTGGCGCAATTGGCTAGCGCGATTACCTGTTGACCGAAAGGTTGGAGGTTCGAGCCCACCCGGTGGTGGTGCGGTGCTTTTTTTCTTTGGGCCGATAGCTTTGAAGATATGTTCTGATGGTGTTGAGATTGGAGCAAGGCTGTCTCCGTGGCACAATGGGCTAGCGCGATCGGCTGTTAACCGAAAGGTTGGCGTTTCGAGCCCACCCGGTGGTGGTGCGGCGCTTTTTTCTCTTTGTGCTGATAGCTTTGAAGATATGTTCTGATGGTGGTGAGAGTGGAGCAGGACTGTCTCTGTGGCGCAATTGGCTAACGCGATTGGCTGTTAACCGAAAGGTTGGAGGTTCGAGCCCACCCGGTGGTGGTGCGGCGCTTTTTTTTCTTTGCGCTTGTAGCTTTGAAGATATGTTCTGATGGTGTTGAGAGTGGAGCAAGACTGTCTCTGTGGCGCAATTGGCTAGCGCGATCGGCTGTTAACCGAAAGGTTGGAGGTTCGAGCCCACCCGGTGGTGGTGCGGCGCTTTTTTTTCTTTGCGCTGATAGCTTTGAAGATATGTTCTGATGGTGGTGAGAGTGGAGCAAGACTGTCCCCGTGGCGCATTGGGTTAGTGCGATCGGCTGTTAACCGAAAGGTTGGAGGTTCGAGCCCACCCGGTGGTGGCGCGGCGCTTTTTTTCTTTGCGCTAATAGCTTTGAAGATATGTTCTGATGGTAGTGAGAGTGGAGCAGGACTGTCTCCGTGGCGCAATTGGCTAGCGCGATTGGCTGTTAACCGAAAGGTTGGAGGTTCGAGCCCACCCGATGGTGGTGCGGTGCTTTTTTTTCTTTGGGCTGATAGCTTTGAAGATATGTTCTGATGGTGGTGAGAGTGGAGCAGGACTGTCTCCGTGGCGCAATTGGCTTGCGCGATCGGCTGTTAACCAAAAGGTTGGAGGTTCGAGCCCTCCCAGGAGTGGTGTGTTGCTTTTTTCTTTGTGGTAATAGCTTTGAAGATATGTTCTGATGGTGGTGAGAGTGGAGCAGGACTGTCTCCATGGCGCAATTGGCTAGCGCGATCGGCTGTTAACCGAAAGGTTGGAGTTTCGAGCCTGCCCGGTGGTGGTGCGGCGCTTTTTTTTCTTTGTGCTGATAGCTTTGAAGATATGTTCTGATGGTGGTGAGAGTGGAGCAGGACTGTCTCCGTGGCGCAATTGGCTAGCGCGACTGGCTGTTAAACGAAAGGTTGGAGGTTCGAGCCCACCCGGTGGTGGTGCGGTGCTTTTTTTTCTTTGGGCTGATAGCTTTGAAGATATGTTCTGATGGTGGTGAGAGTGGAGCAGGACTGTCTCCCTGGCGCAATTGGCTAGCGCGATCGGCTGTTAACCGAAAGGTTGGAGGTTCGAGCCCACCCGGTGGTGGTGTGCCGCTTTTTTTTCTTTGTGCTGATAGCTTTGAAGATATGTACTGATGGTGGTGAGAGTGGAGCAAGACTTTCGCCGTGGCGCAATGGGCTAGCGCGATCGGCTGTTAACCGAAAGGTTGGAGTTTCGAGCCCTCCCAGTAGTGGTGTGCTGCTTTTTTCTTTGCACTAATAGCTTTGAAGATATGTTCTGATGGTGGTGAGAGTGGAGCAGGACTGTCTCCGTGGCGCAATTGGTTAGCGCGATCGGCTGTTAACCCAAAGGTTGGATGTTCGAGCCCACCCGGTGATGGTGCGGCGCTTTTTTTCTTTGCGCTAATAGCTTTGAAGATATGTTCTGATGGTGTTGAGATTGGAGCAAGGCTGTCTCTTTGGCGCAATTGGCTAGCGTGATCGGCTGTTAACCGAAAGGTTGAAGGTTCGAGCCCACCCGGTGGTGGGGCGGCGCTTTTTTTTCTTTGCGCTGATAGCTTTGAAGATATGTTCTGATGGTGGTGAGAGTGGAGCAGGACTGTCTCCATGGCGCAATTGGCTAGCGCGATCGGCTGATAACCGAAAGGTTGGAGTTTCGAGCCCACCCGGTGGTGGTGCGGCGCTTTTTCTTCTTTGGGCTGATAGCTCTGAAGAAATGTTCTGATGGTGGTGAGAGTGGAGCAAGACTGTCCACGTGGCGCAATGGGCAAGCGCGATCGGCTGTTAACCAAAAGGTTGGAATTTAGAGCCCACCCGGTGGTGGTGCGGCGCTTTTTTTGCGCTGATAGTTTGAAGATATGTTCTGATGGTGGTGAGAGTGGAGCAAGACTGTCTCCGTGGCGCAATGGGCTAGCTCGATCGGCTGTTAACCGAAACGTTGGAATTTCGAGCCCTCCCGGGAGTGGTGTGTTGCTTTTTTCTTTGCGGTAATAGCTTTGAAGATATGTTCTGATGGTGGTGAGAGTGCAGCAGGACTGTCTTCGTGGCGCAATTGGCTAGCGCGATCGGCTGTTAACCGAAAGGTTGGAGGTTCGAGCCCACCCGGTGGTGTTGCGGCGCTTTTTTTTCTTTGTGGTAATAGCTTTGAAGATATGTTCTGATGGTGATGAGAGTGGAGCAGGACTGTCTCTATGGCGCATTTGGCTAGCGCGATCGGCTGTTAACCGAAAGGTTGGAGTTTCGAGCCCACCCGGTGGTGGTGCGGCGCTTTTTTCTCTTTGTGCTGATAGCTTTGAAGATATTTTCTGATGGTGGTGAGAGTGGAGCAGGACTGTCTCCGTGGCGCAATTGGCTAACGCGATTGGCTGTTAACCGAAAGGTTGGAGGTTCCAGCCCACCCGGTGGTGGTGCGGTGCTTTTTTTCTTTGGGCTGATAGCTTTGAAGATATGTTCTGATGGTGGTGAAAGTGGAGCATGACTGTCTCCGTGGCGCAATTGGCTTGCGCGATCGGCTATTAACCGAAAGGCTGGAGGTTCGAGCCCACCCGGTGGTGGTGCGGCGCTTTTTTTTCTTTGCGCTGATAGCTTTGAAGATATGTTCTGATCTTGGTGAGAGTGGAGCAAGACTGTCCCCGTGGCGCATAGGGCTAGCGCGATGGGCTGTTAACCGAAAGGTTGGAGGTTCGAGCCCACCCGGTGGTGGTGCGGCGCTTTTTCTTCTTTGCGCTGATAGCTTTGAAGATATGTTCTGATGGTGTTGAGAGTGGAGCAAGACTGTCTCCGTGGCGCATTGGGCTAGCGCGATTGGCTGTTTACCGAAAGGTTGGAGTTTCGAGCCCTCCCGGGAGTGGTGTGTTGCTTTTTTCTTTGTGGTAATAGCTTTGAAGATATGTTCTTATGGTGGTGAGAGTGGAGCAGGACTGTCTCCATGGCGCGATTGGCTAGCGCGATCGGCTGTTAACCGAAAGGTTGGAGTTTTGAGCCCACCCGGTGGTGGTGCGGCGCTTTCTTTTCTTTGGGCTGATAGCTCTGAAGAAATGTTCTGACGGCGGTGAGAGTTGAGCAGGACAGTCTCCGTGGCGCAATCGGCTAGTGCGATCGGCTGTTAACCGAAAGGTTGGAGGTTCGAGCCCACCCGGTGGTTGTGCGGCGCTTTTTTTTTCTTTGAGGCGATAGCTCTGAAGAAATGTTCTGACGGTGGTGAGAGTGGAGCAGGACTGTCCCCGTGGCGCCATTGGTTAGCGCGATCGGCTGTTAACCAAAAAGTTGGAGGTTCGAGCCTTCCCGGGTGGGTGTGTGTTGCTTTTTTCTTTGCGCTGATAGCTTTGAAGATATGTTCTGATGGTGGTGAGCGTGGAGCACGATTGTCTCCGTGGCGCAATTGGCTAGCGCGATCGGCCGTTAACCAAAAGGTTGGAGGTTCGAGCCCACCCGGTGGTGTCGTCGCTTTTTATTCTTTGGGCTGATAGCTTGAAAAATATGTTCTAATGGTTATGAGAGTGCAGCAGGACTGTCTCCGTGGCGCAATTGGCCAGCGCGATCGGCTGTTAACCCAAATGTTGGAGGTTCGAGCCCCCCCGGGAGTGGTTTGTTGCTTTTTTCTTTGCGCTGATAGCTTTGAAGATATGTTCTGATGGTGGTAAGAGTGGAGCACGACTGTCTCCGTGGCGCAATTGGCTAGTGCGATCTGCTGTTAACCGAAAGGTTGGAGGTTCGAGCCCACCCGGTGGTGGTGCGGCGCTTTTTTTTCTTTGGGCTGATAGCTTTGAAGATATGTTCTGATGGTGGTGAGAAGGGAGCAAGACTGTCTCCGTGGCGCCTTGGGCTAGCGCGATCGGCTGTTAACCGAAAGGTTGGAGGTTCGAGCCCACCCGGTGGTGGTGCGGCGCTTTTTTTTCTTTTCACTGATAGCTTTGAAGATATGTTTTGATGGTGGTGAGAGTGGAGCAAGACTGTGTCCGTGGCGCAATGGACTAGCGCGATCGGCTGTTAACCGAAAGGTTGGAGTTTCGAGCCCTCCCGGTGGTGGTGCGGCGCTTTTTTTTCTTTGGGGTGATAGCTCTGAATAAATGTTTTGACGGTGGTGAGAGTGGAGCAGGACTGTCTCCGTGGCGCAATTGGCTTGCGCGATCGGCTGTTAACCGAAAGGTTGGAGGTTCGAGCGCACCCGGTGATGGTGTGGCGCTTTTTTTTCTTTGGGGTGATAGCTCTAAATAAATGTTTTGACGGTTGGTAGAGTGGAGCAGGACTGTCTCCGTGGCGCATTTGGCTTGCGCGATCGGCTGTTAACCGAAAGTTTGGAGTTTCGAGCCCTCCCGGGAGTGGTGTGTTGCTTTTTTCTTTGCACTATTAGCTTTGAAGATATGTTCTGATGGTGGTGAAAATGAAGCAGGACTGTCTCCGTGGCGCAATTGGCTAGCGCGATCGGCTGTTAACCGAAAGGTTGGAGGTTCGAGCCCACCCGGTGGTGGCGCGGCGCTTTTTTTCTTTGCGCTAATAGCTTTGAAGATATGTTCTGATGGTGTTGAGTGTGGAGCAAGGCTGTATCCGTGGCGCAATGGGCTAGCGCGATCGGCTGTTAACCGAAAGGTTGGAGTTTCGAGCCCTCCCAGGAGTGGTGTGTTGCTTTTTTTTGTGGTAATAGCTTTGAGGATATGTTCTGATGGTGGTGAGAGTGGAGCAGGACTGTCTCCATGGCGCAATTGGCTAGCGCGATCGGCTGTTAACCGAAAGGTTGGAGTTTCGAGCCCACCCGGTGGTGGTGCGGCGCTTTTTTTTCTTTGTGCTGATAGCTTTGAAGATATGTTCTGATGGTGGAGAGTGGAGCAGGACTGTCTCCGTGGCGCAATTGGCTAGCGCGATTGGCTGTTAACCGAAAGGTTGGAGGTTCGAGCCCACCCGGTGGTGGTGCGGTTCTTTTTTTTCTTTGGGCTGATAGCTTTGAATATATGTTCTGATGGTGGTGAGAGTGAAGCAGGACTGTCTCTGTGGCGCAATTGGCTTGCGCGATCGGCTGTTAACCGAAAGGTTGGAGGTTCGAGCCCACCCGGTGGTGGTGCGGCGCTTTTTTTTCTTTGCGCTGATAGCTTTGAAGATATGTTCTGATGGTGTTGAGAGTGGAGCGAACTGTCTCCGTGGCGCAATCGGCTAGCACGATCGGCTGTTAACTGAAAGGTTGGAGGTTCGAGCCCCCCCGATGGTGGTGCGGCGCTTTTTTTTCTTTGGGGTGATAGCTCTGAATAAATGTTTTGACGGTGGTGAGAGTGGAGCAAGACTGTCCCCGTGGCGCATTGGGCTAGCGCGATCGGCTGTTAACCGAAATTTGGGAGTTTCGAGCCCTCCCGGGAGTGGTGTGTTGCTTTTTTCTTTGCACTATTAGCTTCGAAGTTATGTTCTGATGGTGGTGAAAATGAAGCAGGACTGTCTCCGTGGCGCAATTTGCTTGCGCGATCGGCTGTTAACCGAAAGGTTGGAGGTTCGAGCCCACCCGATGATGGTGTGGCGCTTTTTTTTCTTTGTGCTGATAGCTTTGAAGATATGTTCTGATGGTGGTGAGAGTGAAGCAGGACTGTCTCTGTGGCGCAATTGGCTAGCGCGATTGGCTGTTAACCGAAAGGTTGGAAGTTCGAGCCCACCCGGTGGTGGTGCGGCGCTTTTTTTTCTTTGGGCTGATAGCTCTGAAGAAATGTTCTGACGGTGGTGAGAGTGGAGCAGGACTGTCCCCATGGCGCCATTGGTTAGCGCAATCGGCTGTTAACCAAAAAGTTGAAGGTTCGAGCCTTCCCGGGTGGGTGTGTGTTGCTTTTTTCTTTGCGCTGATAGCTTTGAAGATATGTTCTGATGGTGTCACGTGAGCGTGGAGCACGATTGTCTCCGTGGCGCAATTGGCTAGCGCGATCGGCCGTTAACCAAAAGGTTGGAGGTTCGAGCCCACCCGGTGGTGTCGGCGCTTTTTATTCTTTGGGCTGATAGCTTGAAAAATATGTTCTAATGGTGGTGAGAGTGCAGCAGGACTGTCTCCGTGGCGCAATTGGCCAGCGCGATCGGGTGTTAACCCAAAAGTTGGAGGTTCGAGCCCTCCCGGGAGTGGTTTGTTGCTTTTTTCTTTGCGCTGATAGCTTTGAAGATATGTTCTGATGGTGGCAAGAATGGAGCACGACTGTCTCCGTGGCGCTATTGGCTAGTGCGATCGGCTGTTAACCGAAAGGTTGGAGGTTCGAGCCCACCCGGTGGTGGTGCGGCGCTTTTTTTTCTTTGGGCTGATAGCTTTGAAGATATGTTGTGATGGTGGTGAGAAGGGAGCAAGACTGTCTCCGTGGCGCCTTGGGCTAGCGCGATCGGCTGTTAACCGAAAGGTTGGAGGTTCGAGCCCACCCGGTGGTGGTGCGGCGCTTTTTTTTCTTTTCACTGGTAGAGGTCGGACGTGTTTTTTGGAGAGCTCCGGAATGACAGCTACAGATAAGTGTTTTTGCATGTTTCCAGCTTGCCTCTATATGTAGCGTTATGAGAACGTAAGGCGCTAGCGTAAGGCTTGATTAGGTCTAGTACGGTGTACGGTTTTTTTTATTAGTATTTTGTACTGTGTCTTTTTTTCTCCAGCCACCACGTGGCTGAAGCCTGCGCGTAGACCGACCACGTGCATGCGCAGGTGCTGTGAAGTGTAGCGTATTTATTTATTATTGTGGTTCTTTTTGGCTTAGACCAGTGTATTTTAGAACAGTTTTCTAACACGTGGGCATCGGTAAACTGAGCTAGCCATGGTCAAAAAGACCGTAAAGTGTTCCGAGTGCGGGGTAGGGCGGAAGGTGGAAATTAGTGCGGAGGAGAAAGCAGAAGATGACGCCAAGTGTAGACAGTGCGAGTTCGAGGAGAAAATGAAAAATATGATGGCGGTCCAGAGTGGGCTCATGGAGAAAATCGCAGCGCTGGAGAATGCATTGGCGAAGGAGCGAGAGAAAACGTCAGCCATGGAAGAAAGGCTCCGGGCAGCCGAGAAGGGCCTATCGAAGGTCGTGAAAGGGAACGAAGACGCAGGTGACGGCGGAAGCATTATGGCGACGACCCCCCGTGCGGGAGAGATGAAGGAAACAGGCATGACAAAGGCAGATACATTGGCCACAGGGCCCAGCTACCGGGAAGTAGTTTTGAGGGAGGGAGGGAGCAAACCAGCAGCCGTGACTCACGCTAGTCACCTAGGCAGCAGCCAGGTGCAGGTTTCAGAAGGAATGTCTGAACAGGTCATCATCGCCGGTGACTCAAATTTGGTCCGATGCGCAGCGGCAATCAAAGAAAGGGTGAAAGGCGACAAGAGAGTTGCGATAGGGACGTTCCCAGGACAAACGCTGGGGACAGTAATGAGTCAAGCGGGTGAACAACTCGCAGCTAAGGCTGGCAATCGTAACCTCGTTGTAATTGCGGGAGGGTTAAATGACGTCCTGAAAAAAGAATCGTCAGGACTAGCGACGGCCTTGGGGAGAGGGGTGGATGACATGCGCACCGTGTCCCCCCAGGTGCAAATTGTAGTATGCACAGTACCGGAAGTACCGGTGCGCAACATCAACCTGCGAAGAGCGGTTGTTGACGCAAACAAGGAGATATGGCGGATTAGTCGAGAGAAGGGTTTCGAGGTAGTGGATTTAAACAGGGAAGTGCACAGGTGGGGTGGATTCCAAAGAGACAGGATTCAATTCGATAAGAGGCTTGGACACGAGGTGGGCTGGCGACTGGCAGGACGCGCAGTAGCTTTTTTGGGGGGCTCACGGGCCTTTCGGAGTCCGGGGTAGCTCGTAACAGGGAAAGCAACCAGGAGGACGCTTTGACAGGTAGAATTGCGAAAAACCAGAAAAAAGGTAAAAGAAAAAGGAAAAAGGCGCGTGTTGCAATTAGTTACATAAACATGCAGGGTGGCAGAAACAAGGCAAAATGGTTAGAGATTTAGGAGCAGTTGAACAAAGAACAGATAGGCGTGTATGCGGTTACAGAAACACACCTTAGAGACTTGGAAGAGCCACCACATATTAAAAATTATGTTTGGGAAGGGTGTAACAGGACCATATCGGAAAGGAAAGGTGGGGGGGTAGGAATGCTAATTCACCGCGGAGCCAAATGGGTTAGAGTGAAACAGACGTGTTCAGAGCACCTCTGGGTTCGGGGCACAGTAGGTGGAAAGGAAACGTGGCTAGGGGTAGCCTACTTGTGGACGGGGAATAACTGCAGAGAAATGAATCAGGAGATAGTGGATTGCATGAGTGCGGATATTAAGGAATTTGGTAATGGGGCCGAAATCATCCTTCTAGGGGACATGAATGCCCACATACATGACCTTGACGGATATTCAGACACCAATGGGAAGTTATTACTAGATCTTTGCGAGCAACATAGTCTGGAGATAGTTAACACGGGGCCTAAATGTGACGGCCAGATCACATGGGAAGTCGGAAACAAGCAATCAAGTATTGATTATTGTCTCATGACTGAAGGAATTTACCACAAACTGACAGAAATGAGGATAGACGAGGAAGGCATTAACAGCTTGGGTAGTGATCATAAACGAATAACATTACAAATGGGATACGAAACTGAAAATATGAGCATGGAATCAAAGTCTGGCAGCTCGTATTTAAATGACAAACAAATAATAAATATAGCCGCAAGAGTCGAGGAAGAAGTAGGCGAAATACCAGGCAAGGACTGGGAGTATAGTGAGCTGTTACATCTAATGACGAAGGAGATAGGGAAAGAGAAGAAAACTGTTTGCTGGAAAGGAAAAAGGAAGCCAAAAAGTTGGTGGAACAAGGAAATCCGGGAGGCGATCGAGAAGCGACGCGAAGCCTCACGGGAGCATAGAAAGGCAAAAAAGGAGAAGCGGCCGCAGGACGAAGTCAAAAAAATATGGGAAATATATTTAGAGAAAAAATCCCTTGTACAGAAATTGGTAGAGGCAAAAATTAAAGGTGAAAGTGAACGCTGGATGACAGAGATACACGAAAAAAAGGAGGCCGCGCCTAGGATTTTTTGGAGCCACATAAAGGCGCTAGGTAGGAAGTCTGTCACAACGCAACAACATATTCTAGATGAAGGAGGAAATCAATTGGAAGGGTACGAAGCGCTAGGTTACATCCAAAAGGTAACAGCCGATTCGTTTCAAAAGAGCGTCCAGGGGATCTCCCCGGTGAGTAAAAGTGTGGCGGAAAAGCAACAGAGGAAGAGCTAGTACTTGATAATTTCAACTGGAAAAAGGCCGAAGGAAAAATTCCAAAGCGCACTGCCGCGGGTTTAGATGGGATTCCCGTTAGCCTCATTAACGAACTAGGACATAACACTAAAGAAGCATTGTTAAAAGCAGTAGAAAAAAGCTTAAAGGACGGACAAATACCGGACAGTTGGCGACAAAGTAGAATGAACTTAATCTATAAAGGCAAGGGAGAAAAGGACAAGATTCGCTCGTATAGACCACTAACCATTACATCGGTACTATACAGG
This sequence comes from Rhipicephalus microplus, assembly GCF_043290135.1. Taxonomy (NCBI): domain Eukaryota; kingdom Metazoa; phylum Arthropoda; class Arachnida; order Ixodida; family Ixodidae; genus Rhipicephalus; species Rhipicephalus microplus. Next base: position 766,575 of record NW_027464652.1, read on the forward strand.
ATGGCGATGCAAGCAGTAAAAATGAAAATAGAAACATGGGCCGAACATAACGATATTTTGGGAGAACTTCAGAACGGATTTCGAGTCGACAGGCGGTTAGACGATAACCTGTTTGTTCTCACTCAGTGTATAGAAATATCCAAAATAGAGAATAGGCCCTTGTACGTGGCTTTTCTAGACATCACTGGGGCATACGACAACGTTAATCAGGAAATTTTGTGGGATATATTGAAAAGAATGGGCATGGGCGACGACTGTATACAGCTTTTGAGGGAGATATACCGAGAAAATACAGTTTGCATAGAGTGGGAAGGAATGCGTAGCAAAGAGAACGTTGAGGTTAGCAGGGGTCTGAGACAGGGATGTCCTTTGTCCCCGCTGTTATTCATGCTGTACATGGTGAGTATGGAAAAAGCGCTAGAAGGTAGCAACATTGGTTTTAATCTGTCACACAAACAGGGCGGCATGATGATTGAGCAGAAGCTTCCAGGTTTATTTTATGCGGACGATATCGTCTTATTTGCGGACAGTCGAGATGATATACAGCAGCTGGCGAATATATGCGGAAGGGAAGGTGAAGCTCTCGGACTAGGATTCAGTGTAACGAAGTGTGGATTGATGGTATTCAATGATCCCTGTGATCAGACGGTGTCCATACAAGGCCAAGAAATACCGAGGGTAAGTGAATACAAGTACCTTGGAGTATGGGTAAATGAGAGTGATAGATACATGGAGGTACAGGAAAAAGCCTCGGCAGCAAAAGGAAAGAGGAATGCGGCAATAATGAAGCACAGAGCGTTGTGGGGATACAATAGGTATGAGGTGCTTCGAGGTCTGTGGAAGGGTGTAATGGTTCCAGGGCTTACTTTTGGGAACTCAGTGGTGTGCATGAGGGCAGAGGTGCAAGCGGGAATGGATGTAAATCAAAGGACTGTGGGACGCCTCGCGTTGGGTGCTCACGGGAAGACGACAAACGAGGCTGTAAAGGGCGATATGGGGTGGGCAGGTTTTGAGGCGAGGGAAGCGCAGAGCAAAATAGGGTTCGAAGAAAGGCTAAGAAATATGAAGGAGAGTAGATGGGCAGAGAAAGTGTTCCGTTATTTGTATAGGAAGAGCGTGGACACACAGTGGAGAAAAAGAACTAGAAGACTCACTAGTAAGTATACGGCTGGTATTGTAAGCCGTATGTCAACAAAGAGCGTTAAGGGAAAAGTCAGGGAGGCGGAGAGGATTTACTGGATGGCAGCTATGGAGAAAAAACCGGCTTTGAGTAACTACCGAAAGGGCAAAAATGAAATAAGGAGGGAGGCATTTTACGATAATTCAAGGGGAAGCGCTTCACTGTTTGAAGCGAGATCGGGTTGCCTTAGAACGCGTAGTTATAAAGCAAGATTCAGTAAAGAAGAAGAACAATGCACATGCTGCGGGAAAGATAGGGAAACGGCGGAGCATGTTCTGATTGAATGTGGAGATATCCACCCAGGTGTACGTTTGGGCACGAGCCTACAGGAAGCCTTGGGTTTTAGGGACAACAATGGAAAGCTGAACACACCCGCGATTGAAATAAGTAAGAGACGGTTAGAGTATTGGTGGCAGAAAATTAGAGAGAAAGGACAAAAATAAATATTGGAAAAATAAAATATGGACAGTGTGCCGTAAATGGCAGAGAACTTAAGCTGAAAATTTACCTTTTTTTCCATTAAGATAGAATTTATCGAAGTAGAGGCATTAGGCCAACATAAAAAGAAAAAAAAGGTTTTTTTTTTGTCGAGCCTGGTGGCATACTTGTTACCACCCCGTTATAAAGGGGACGCTCATACCATCCATCCATCCATACTGATAGCTTTGAAGATATGTTCTGATGGTGGTGAGAGTGGAGCAAGACTGTGTCCGTGGCGCAATGGACTAGCGCGATCGGCTGTTAACCGAAAGGTTGGAGTTTCGAGCCCTCCCGGTGGTGCGGCGCTTTTTTTTCTTTGGGGTGAAAGCTCTGAATAAATGTTTTGACGGTGGTGAGAGTGGAGCAGGACTGTCTCCGTGGCGCAATTGGCTTGCGCGATCGGCTGTTAACCGAAAGGTTGGAGGTTCGAGCCCACCCGGTGATGGTGTGGCGCTTTTTTTTCTTTATGCTGATAGATTTGAAGATATGTTATGAGGGTGGTGAGAGTGGAGCAGGACTGTCTCCGTGGCGCAATTGGCTAGCGCGATTGGCTGTTAACCGAGAATTTGGAGGTTCGAGCCCACCCGGTGGTAATGCGGTGCTTTTTTTCTTTGGGCTGATAGCTTTGAAGATATGTTCTGATGGTGGTGACAGTGGAGCAGGACTGTCTCCGTGGCGCAATTGGCTTGCGCGATCGGCTGTTAACCGAAAGTTTGGAGGTTCGAGCCCACCCGGTGGTGGTGCGGCGCTTTTTTTTGTGCTGATAGCTTTGAAGATATGTTCTGATGGTGGTGAGAGTGGAGCAAGACTGTCCCCGTGGCGCATTGGGCTAGCGCGATCGGCTGTTAACCGAAAGTTTGGAGTTTCGAGCCCTCCCGGGAGTGGTGTGTTGCTTTTTTCTTTGCACTATTAGCTTTGAAGATATGTATTGATGGTGGTGAAAATGAAGCAGGACTGTCTCCGTGGCGCAATTGGCTAGCGCGATCGGCTGTTAACCGAAAGGTTGGAGGTTCGAGCCCACCCGGTGGTGGCGCGGCGCTTTTTTTCTTTGCGCTAATAGCTTTGAAGATATGTTCTGATGGTGTTGAGAGTGGAGCAAGGCTGTCTCCGTGGCGCAATTGGCTAGCGCGATCGGCTGTTAACCGAAAGGTTGGAGTTTCGAGCCCTCCCAGGAGTGGTGTGTTGCTTTTTTTTGTGGTAATAGGTTTGAGGATATGTTCTGATGGTGGTGAGAGTGGAGCAGGACTGTCTCCATGGCGCAATTGGCTAGCGCGATCGGCTGTTAACCGAAAGGTTGGAGTTTCGAGACCACCCGGTGGTGGTGCGGCGCTTTTTTTTTCTTTGTGCTGATAGCTTTGAAGATATGTTCTGATGGTGGAGAGTGGAGCAGGACTGTCTCCGTGGCGCAATAGGCTAGCGCGATTGGCTGTTAACCGAAAGGTTGGAGGTTCGAGCCCACCCGGTGGTGGTGCGGTTCTTTTTTTTCTTTGGGCTGATAGCTTTGAATATATGTTCTGATGGTGGTGAGAGTGAAGCAGGACTGTCTCCGTGGCGCAATTGGCTAGCGTGATTGGCTGTTTGCCGAATGGTTGGAAGTTCGAGCCCAACCCATGGTGGTGCGGTGCTTTTTTTCTTTGGGCTGATAGCTTTGAAGATATGTTCTGATGGTGGTGAGAGTGGAGCAGGACTGTCTCCGTGGCGCAATTGGCTTGCGCAATCGGCTTTTAACCGAAGGGTTGGAGGTTCGAGCCCACCCGGTGGAGGTGCGGCGCTTTTTTTCTTTGGGCTGATAGCTTTGAAGATATGTTCTGATGGTGGAGAGAGTGGAGCAAGACTGTCCCCGTGGCGCAATGGGCAAGCGCGATCGGCTGTTAACAAAAAGGTTGGAGTTTCGAGCCCACCCGGTGGTGGTGCGGCGCTTTTTTTGCGCTGATAGTTTGAAGATATGTTCTGATGGTGGTGAGAGTGGAGCAAGACTGTCTCCGTGGCGCAATGGGCTAGCGCGATCGGCTGTTAACCGAAAGGTTGGAATTTCGAGCCCTCCCGGGAGTGGTGTGTTGCTTTTTTCTTTGTGGTAATAGCTTTGAAGATATGTTCTGATGGTGGTGAGAGTGCAGCAGGACTGTCTTCGTGGCGCAATTGGCTAGCGCGATCGGCTGTTAACCGAAAGGTTGGAGGTTCGAGCCCACCCGGTGGTGGTGCGGTGCTTTTTTTCTTTGGGCCGATAGCTTTGAAGATATTTTCTGATGGTGGTGAGAGTGGAGCAGGACTGTCTCCGTGGCGCAATTGGCTTGCGCGATCGGCTGTTAACCGAAAGGTTGGAGGTTCGAGCCCACCCGGTGGTGGCGCGGCGCTTTTTTTCTTTGCGCTAATAGCTTTGAAGATATGTTCTGATGGTGTTGAAAGTGGAGCAAGGCTGTCTCCGTGGCGCAGTGGGCTAGCGCGATCGGCTGTTAACCGAAAGGTTGGAGTTTCGAGCCCTCCCAGGAGTGGTGTGTTGCTTTTTTTGTGGTAATAGCTTTGAGGATATGTTCTGATGGTGGTGAGAGTGGAGCAGGACTGTCTCCATGGCGCAATTGGCTAGCGCGATCGGCTGTTAACCGAAAGGTTGGAGTTTCGAGCCCACCCGGTGGTGGTGCGGCGCTTTTTTTTCTTTGTGCTGATAGCTTTGAAGATATGTTCTGATGGTGGAGAGTGGAGCAGGACTGTCTCCGTGGCGCAATAGGCTAGCGCGATTGGCTGTTAACCGAAAGGTTGGAGGTTCGAGCCCACCCGGTGGTGGTGCGGTTCTTTTTTTTCTTTGGGCTGATAGCTTTGAATATATGTTCTGATGGTGGTGAGAGTGAAGCAGGACTGTCTTCGTGGCGCAACTGGCTTGCGCGATCGGCTGTTAACCGAACGGTTGGAGGTTCGAGCCCACCCGGTGGTGGTGCGGCGCTTTTTTTTCTTTGCGCTGATAGCTTTGAAGATATGTTCTGATGGTGGTGAGAGTGGACCAGACTGTCTTCGTGGCGCAATCGGCTAGCGCTATCGGCTGTTAACTGAAAGGTTGGAGGTTCGAGCCCACCCGGTGGTGGTGCGGCGCTTTTTTTTCTTTGGGGTGATAGCTCTGAAGAAATGTTTTGACTGTGGTGAGTGTGGAGCAGGACTGTCTCCGTGGCGCAATTGGCTTGCGCGATCGGCTGTTAACCGAAAGGTTGGAGGTTCGAGCCCACCCGATGATGGTGTGGCGCTTTTTTTTCTTTGTGCTGATAGCTTTGAAGATATGTTCTGATGGTGGTGAGAGTGAAGCAGGACTGTCTCCGTGGCGCAATTGGCTAGCGCGATTGGCTGTTTGCCGAAAGGTTGGAAGTTCGAGCCCACCCGGTGGTGGTGCGGTGCTTTTTTTCTTTGGGCTGATAGCTTTGAAGATATGTTCTGATGGTGGTGAGAGTGGAGTAGGACTGTCTCCGTGGCGCAATTGGCTTGCGCAATCGGCTTTTAACCGAAAGGTTGGAGGTTCGAGCCCACCCGGTGGAGGTGCGGCGCTTTTTTTCTTTGGGCTGATAGCTTTGAAGATATGTTCTGATGGTGGTGAGAGTGGAGCAAGACTGTCCCCGTGGCGCAATGGGCAAGCGCGATCGGCTGTTAACCAAAAGGTTGGAGTTTCGAGCCCACCCGGTGGTGGTGCGGCGCTTTTTTTGCGCTGATAGTTTGAAGATATGTTCTGATGGTGGTGAGAGTGGAGCAAGACTGTCTCCATGGCGCAATGGGCTAGCGCGATCCGCTGTTAACCGAAAGGTTCGAATTTCGAGCCCTCCCGGGAGTGGTGTGTTGCTTTTTTCTTTGTGGTAATAGCTTTGAAGATATGTTCTGATGGTGGTGAGAGTGCAGCAGGACTGTCTTCGTGGCGCAATTGGCTAGCGCGATCGGCTGTTAACCGAAAGGATGGAGGTTCGAGCCCACCCGGTGGTGGTGCGGTGCTTTTTTTCTTTGGGCCGATAGCTTTGAAGATATGTTCTGATGGTGGTGAGAGTGGAGCAGGACTGTCTCCGTGGCGCAATTGGCTTGCGCGATCGGCTGTTAACCGAAAGATTGGAGGTTCGAGCCCACCCGGTGGTGGTGCGGCGTTTTTTTTCTTTGTGCTGATAGCTTTGAAGATATGTACTGATGGTGGTGAGAGTGGAGCAAGACTGTCCCCGTGGCGCAATGGGCTAGCGCGATCGGCTGTTAACCGAAAGGTTGGAGTTTCGAGCCCTCCCGGGAGTGGTGTGCTGCTTTTTTCTTTGCACTAATAGCTTTGAAGATATGTTCTGATGGTGGTGAGAGTGGAGCAGGACTGTCTCCATGGCGCAATTGGCTAGCGCGATCGGCTGTTAACCGAAAGGTTGGAGTTTCGAGCCCACCCGGTGGTGGTGCGGCGCTTTTTTCTCTTTGTGCTGATAGCTTTGAAGATATGTTCTGATGGTGGTGAGAGTGGAGCAGGACTGTCTCTGTGGCGCAATTGGCTAACGCGATTGGCTGTTAACCGAAAGGTTGGAGGTTCCAGCCCACCTGGTGGTGGTGCGGTGCTTTTTTTTCTTTGGGCTGATAGCTTTGAAGATATGTTCTGATGGTGGTGAGAGTGGAGCATGACTGTCTCCGTGGCGCAATTGGCTTGCGCGATCGGCTATTAACCGACAGGCTGGAGGTTCGAGCCCACCCGGTGGTGGTGCGGCGCTTTTTTTTATTTGCGCTGATAGCTTTGAAGATATGTTCTGATGGTGGTGAGAGTGGAGCAAGACTGTCCCCGTGGCGCAATTGGCTAGCGCGATGGGCTGTTAACCGAAAGGTTGGAGTTTCGAGCCCTCCCGGGAGTGGTGTGTTGCTTTTTTTTTGCACTGATAGCTTTGAAGATATGTTCTGGTGGTGGTGAGAGTGGAGCAGGACTGTCTCCGTGGCGCAATCGGCTAGCGCGATCGGCTGTTAACCGAAAGGTTGGAGGTTCGAACCCACCCGGTGGTGGTGCGGCGCTTTTTCTTCTTTGCGCTGATAGCTTTGAAGATATGTTCTGATGGTGTTGAGAGTGGAGCAAGACTGTCTCCGTGGCGCATTGGGCTAGCACGATCGGCTGTTTACCGAAAGGTTGGAGTTTCGAGCCCTCCCGGGAGTGGTGTGTTGCTTTTTTCTTTGTAGTAATAGCTTTGAAGATATGTTCTGATGGTGGTGAGAGTGGAGCAGGACTGTCTCCATGGCGCTATTGGCTAGCGCGATCGGCTGTTAACCGAAAGGTTGGAGTTTCGAGCCCACCCGGTGGTGGTGCGGCGCTTTTTTTTCTTTGGGCTGATAGCTCTGAAGAAATGTTCTGACGGCGGTGAGAGTGAAGCAGGACTCTCTCCGTGGCGCAATTGGCTAGCGCGATCGGCTGTTAACCGAAAGGTTGGAGGTTCGAGCCCACCCGGTGGTGGTGCGGCGCTTTTTTTTTTGGGGGGGGGGCGATAGCTCTGAAGAAATGGTATGATTGTGGTGAGCGTGGAGCACGATTGTCTCCGTGGCACAATTGGCTAGCGCGATCGGCTGTTAACCGAAAGGTTGGAGGTTCGAGCCCACCCGGTGGTGGTGCGGCGCTTTTTTTTATTTGGGCTTATAGCTTTGAAGATATGTTCTGATGGTGGTGAGAAGGGAGCAAGACTGTCTCCTTGGCGCAATGGGCTAGCGCGATCGGCTGTTAACCGAAAGGTTGGAGGTTCGAGCCCACCCGGTGGTGTTACGGCGCTTTTTTTTCTTTGCGCTGATAGCTTTGAAGATATGTTCTGATGATGGTGAGAGTGGAGCAAAACTGTCTTCGTGGCGCAATGGACTAGCGCGATCGGCTGTTAACCGAAAGGTTGGAGTTTCGAGCCCTCCCGGTGGTGGTGCGGCGCTTTTTTTTCTTTGGGGTGATAGCTCTGAATAAATGTTTTGACGGTGGTGAGAATGGAGCAGGGCTTTCTCCGTGGCGCAATTGGCTTGCGCGATCGGCTGTTAACCGAAACGTTGGAGGTTCGAGCCCACCCGGTGATGGTGTGGCGCTTTTTTTTCTTTGTGCTGATAGATTTGAAGATATGTTCTGAGGGTGGTGAGAGTGGAGCAGGACTGTCTCCGTGGCGCAATTGGCTAGCGCGATTGGCTGTTAACCGAAAGGTTGGAGGTTTGAGCCCACCCGGTGGTGGTGCGGTGCTTTTTTTATTTGGGCTGATAGCTTTGAAGATATGTTCTGATGGTGGTGACAGTGGAGCAGGACTGTCTCCGTGGCGCAATTGGCTTGCGCGATCGGCTGTTAACCGAAAGTTTGGAGGTTCGAGCCCACCCGGTGGTGGTGCGGCGCTTTTTTTTTCTTTGTGCTGATAGCTTTGAAGATATGTTCTGATGGTGGTGAGAGTGGAGCAAGACAGTCCCCGTGGCGCATTGGGCTAGCGCGATCGGCTGTTAACCGAATGTTTGGAGTTTCGAGCCCTCCCGGGAGTGGTGTGTTGCTTTTTTCTTTGCACTAATAGCTTTGAAGATATGTTCTGATGGTGGTGAAAGTGGAGCAGGACTGTCTCCGTGGCGCAATTGGCTAGCGCGATCGGCTGTTAACCGAAAGGTGGAGGTTCGAGCCCACCCGGTGGTGGCGCGGCGCTTTTCTTCTTTGCGCTAATAGCTTTGAAGATATGTTCTGATGGTGTTGAGAGTGGAGCAAGGCTGTCTCCGTGGCGCAATGAGCTATCGCGATCGGCTGTTAACCGAAAGGTTGGAGTTTCTAGCCCTCCCAGGAGTGGTGTGTTGCTTTTTTTTGTGGTAATAGCTTTGAAGATATGTTCTGATGGTGGTGAGAGTGGAGCAGGACTGTCTTCATGGCGCAATTGGCTAGCGCGATCGGCTGTTAACCGAAAGGTTGGAGTTTCGAACCCACCTGGTGGTGGTGCGGCACTTTTTTTTCTTTTTGCTGATAGCTTTGAAGATATGTTCTGATGGTGGAGGGTGGAGCAGGACTGTCTCCGTGGCGCAATTGGCTAGCGCGATTGGCTGTTAACCGAAAGGTTGGAGGTTCGAGCCCACCCGGTGGTGGTGCGGTTCTTTTTTTTCACTGGGCTGATAGCTTTGAAGATATGTTCTGATGGTGGTGAGAGTGGAGCAGGACTGTCTCTGTGGCGCAATTGGCTTGCTCGATCGGCTGTTAACCGAAAGCTTGGAGGTTCGAGCCCACCCGGTGGTGGTGCGGCGCTTTTTTTTCTTTGTGCTGATAGCTTTGAAGATATGTACTGATGGTGGTGAGAGTGGAGCAAGACTGTCCCCGTGGCGCAATGGGCTAGCGCGATCGGCTGTTAACCGAAAGGTTGGAGTTTCGAGCCCTCCCGGGAGTGGTGTGTTGCTTTTTTCTTTGTGGTAATAGCTTTGAAGATATGTTCTGATGGTGGTGAGAGTGGAGCAGGACTGTCTCCATGGCGCAATTGGCTAGCGCGATCGGCTGTTAACCGAAAGGTTGGAGTTTCGAGCCCACCCGGTGGTGGTGCGGCGCTTTTTTCTCTTTGTGCTGATAGCTTTGAAGATATGTTCTGATGGTGGTGAGAGTGGAGCAGGACTGTCTCTGTGGCGCAATTGGCTAACGCGATTGGCTGTTAACCGAAAGGTTGGAGGTTCCAGCCCACCTGGTGGTGGTGCGGTGCTTTTTTTTCTTTGGGCTGATAGCTTTGAAGATATGTTCTGATGGAGGTGAGAGTGGAGCATGACTGTCTCCGTGGCGCAATTGGCTTGCGCGATCGGCTATTAACCGAAAGGCTGGAGGTTCGAGCCCACCCGGTGGTGGTGCGGCGCTTTTTTTTCTTTGCACTGATAGCTTTGAAGATATGTTCTGATAGTGGTGAGAGTGGAGCAGCACTGTCTCCGTGGCGCAATTGGCTTGCGTGATCAGCTGTTAACCGAAAGGTTGGAGGTTCGAGCCCACCCGGTGGTGGTGCGGCGCTTTTTTTTCTTTGGGCTGATAGCTTTGAAGATATGTTCTGATGGTGGTGAGAAGGGAGCAGGACTGTCTCCTTGGCGCAATGGGCTAGCGCGATCGGCTGTTAACCGAAAGGTTGGAGTTTCGAGCCCTCCCGGGAGTGGTGTGTTGCTTTTTTCTTTGTGGTAATAGCTTTCAAGTTATGTTCTGATGGTGGTGAGAGTGGAGCAGGACTGTCTCCATGGCGCAATTGGTTAGCGCGATCGGCTGTTAACCGAAAGGTTGGAGTTTCGAGCCCACCCGGTGGTGGTGCGGCGCTTTTTTTTCTTTGGGCTGATAGCTCTGAAGAAATGTTCTGACGGTGGTGAGAATGGAGCAGGACTGTCTCCGTGGCGCAATTGGCTAGCGCGATCGGCTGTTAACCGAAAGGTTGGAGGTTCGAGCCCTCCCGGTGGCGGTGCGGCGCTTTTTCTTTCTTTGGGGCGATAGCTCTGAAGAAATGGTCTGACGGTGGTGAGAGTGGAGCACGACTGTCTCTGTGGCGCAATTGGCTAGCGCGATCGGCTGTTAACCGAAAGGTTGGAGTTTCGAGCCCTCCCGGGAGTGGTGTGTTGCTTTTTTCTTTGCACTGATAGCTTTGAAGATATGTTCTGATGGTGGTGAGAGTGGAGCAGGACTGTCTCCGTGGCGCAATTGGCTTGCGCAATCGGCTGTTAACCAAAAGGTTGGAGTTTCGAGCCCACCCGGTGGTGGTGCGGCGCTTTTTTTGCGCTGATAGTTTGAAGATATGTTCTGATGGTGGTGAGAGTGGAGCAAGACTGTCTCCGTGGCGCAATGGGCTAGCGCGATCGGCTGTTAACCGAAAGGTTGGAATTTCGAGCCCTCCCGGGAGTGGTGTGTTGCTTTTTTCTTTGTGGTAATAGCTTTGAAGATATGTTCTGATGGTGGTGAGAGTGCAGCAGGACTGTCTTCGTGGCGCAATTGGCTATCGCGATCGGCTGTTAACCGAAAGGTTGGAGGTTCGAGCCCACCCGGTGGTGGTGCGGTGCTTTTTTTCTTTGGGCCGATAGCTTTGAAGATATTTTCTGATGGTGGTGAGAGTGGAGCAGGACTGTCTCCGTGGCGCAATTGGCTTGCGCGATCGGCTGTTAACCATAAAGGTTGGAGGTTCGAGCCCACCCGGTGGTGGCGCGGCGCTTTTTTTCTTTGCGCTAATAGCTTTGAAGATATGTTCTGATGGTGTTGAGAGTGGAGCAAGGCTGTCTCCCTGGCGCAGTGGGCTAGCGCGATCGGCTGTTAACCGGAAAGGTTGGAGTTTCGGGCCCTCCCAGGAGTGGTGTGTTGCTTTTTTTGTGGTAATAGCTTTGAGGATATGTTCTGATGGTGGTGAGAGTGGAGCAGGACTGTCTCCATGGCGCAATTGGCTAGCGCGATCGGCTGTTAACCGAAAGGTTGGAGTTTCGAGCCCACCCGGTGGTGGTGCGGCGCTTTTTTTTCTTTGTGCTGATAGCTTTGAAGATATGTTCTGATGGTGGAGAGTGGAGCAGGACTGTCTCCGTGGCGCAATAGGCTAGCGCGATTGGCTGTTAACCGAAAGGTATGAGGTTCGAGCCCACCCGGTGGTGGTGCGGTTCTTTTTTTTCTTTGGGCTGATAGCTTTGAATATATGTTCTGATGGTGGTGAGAGTGAAGCAGGACTGTCTTCGTGGCGCAACTGGCTTGCGCGATCGGCTGTTAACCGAACGGTTGGAGGTTCGAGCCCACCCGGTGGTGGTGCGGCGCTTTTTTTTCTTTGCGCTGATAGCTTTGAAGATATGTTCTGATGGTGGTGAGAGTGGACCAGGACTGTCTTCGTGGCGCAATCGGCTAGCGCTATCGGCTGTTAACTGAAAGGTTGGAGGTTCGAGCCCACCCGGTGGTGGTGCGGCGCTTTTTTTTCTTTGGGGTGATAGCTCTGAAGAAATGTTTTGACTGTGGTGAGTGTGGAGCAGGACTGTCTCCGTGGCGCAATTGGCTTGCGCGATCGGCTGTTAACCGAAAGGTTGGAGGTTCGAGCCCACCCGGTGGTGGTGCGGCGCTTTTTTTTCTTTGGGCTGATAGCTTTGAAGATATGTTCTGATGGTGGTGAGAAGGGAGCAAGACTGTCTCCTTGGCGCAATGGGCTAGCGCGATCGGCTGTTAACCGAAAGGTTGGAGTTTCGAGCCCTCCCGGGAGTGGTGTGTTGCTTTTTTCTTTGTGGTAATAGCTTTCAAGTTATGTTCTGATGGTGGTGAGAGTGGAGCAGGACTGTCTCCATGGCGCAATTGGTTAGCGCGATCGGCTGTTAACCGAAAGGTTGGAGTTTCGAGCCCACCCGGTGGTGGTGCGGCGCTTTTTTTCTTTGGGCTGATAGCTCTGAAGAAATGTTCTGACGGTGGTGAGAATGGAGCAGGACTGTCTCTGTGGCGCAATTGGCTAGCGCGATCGGCTGTTAACCGAAAGGTTGGAGTTTCGAGCCCTCCCGGGAGTGGTGTGTTGCTTTTTTCTTTGCACTGATAGCTTTGAAGATATGTTCTGATGGTGGTGAGAGTGGAGCAGGACTGTCTCCGTGGCGCAATTGGCTTGCGCAATCGGCTGTTAACCAAAAGGTTGGAGTTTCGAGCCCACCCGGTGGTGGTGCGGCGCTTTTTTTGCGCTGATAGTTTGAAGATATGTTCTGATGGTGGTGAGAGTGGAGCAAGACTGTCTCCGTGGCGCAATGGGCTAGCGCGATCGGCTGTTAACCGAAAGGTTGGAATTTCGAGCCCTCCCGGGAGTGGTGTGTTGCTTTTTTCTTTGTGGTAATAGCTTTGAAGATATGTTCTGATGGTGGTGAGAGTGGAGCAAGACTGTCTCCGTGGCGCAATGGGCTAGCGCGATCGGCTGTTAACCGAAAGGTTGGAATTTCGAGCCCTCCCGGGAGTGGTGTGTTGCTTTTTTCTTTGTGGTAATAGCTTTGAAGATATGTTCTGATGGTGGTGAGAGTGCAGCAGGACTGTCTTCGTGGCGCAATTGGCTATCGCGATCGGCTGTTAACCGAAAGGTTGGAGGTTCGAGCCCACCCGGTGGTGGCGCGGCGCTTTTTTTCTTTGCGCTAATAGCTTTGAAGATATGTTCTGATGGTGTTGAGAGTGGAGCAAGGCTGTCTCCGTGGCGCAGTGGGCTAGCGCGATCGGCTGTTAACCGAAAGGTTGGAGTTTCGAGCCCTCCCAGGAGTGGTGTGTTGCTTTTTTTTGTGGTAATAGCTTTGAGGATATGTTCTGATGGTGGTGAGAGTGGAGCAGGACTGTCTCCATGGCGCAATTGGCTAGCGCGATCGGCTGTTAACCGAAAGGTTGGAGTTTCGAGCCCACCCGGTGGTGGTGCGGCGCTTTTTTTTCTTTGTGCTGATAGCTTTGAAGATATGTTCTGATGGTGGAGAGTGGAGCAGGACTGTCTCCGTGGCGCAATAGGCTAGCGCGATTGGCTGTTAACCGAAAGGTATGAGGTTCGAGCCCACCCGGTGGTGGTGCGGTTCTTTTTTTTCTTTGGGCTGATAGCTTTGAATATATGTTCTGATGGTGGTGAGAGTGAAGCAGGACTGTCTTCGTGGCGCAACTGGCTTGCGCGATCGGCTGTTAACCGAACGGTTGGAGGTTCGAGCCCACTCGGTGGTGGTGCGGCGCTTTTTTTTCTTTGCGCTGATAGCTTTGAAAATATGTTCTGATGGTGGTGAGAGTGGACCAGGACTGTCTTCGTGGCGCAATCGGCTAGCGCTATCGGCTGTTAACTGAAAGGTTGGAGGTTCGAGCCCACCCGGTGGTGGTGCGGCGCTTTTTTTTCTTTGGGGTGATAGCTCTGAAGAAATGTTTTGACTGTGGTGAGTGTGGAGCAGGACTGTCTCCGTGGCGCAATTGGCTTGCGCGATCGGCTGTTAACCGAAAGGTTGGAGGTTCGAGCCCACCCGGTGGTGGTGCGGCGCTTTTTTTTCTTTGGGCTGATAGCTTTGAAGATATGTTCTGATGGTGGTGAGAAGGGAGCAAGACTGTCTCCTTGGCGCAATGGGCTAGCGCGATCGGCTGTTAACCGAAAGGTTGGAGTTTCGAGCCCTCCCGGGAGTGGTGTGTTGCTTTTTTCTTTGTGGTAATAGCTTTCAAGTTATGTTCTGATGGTGGTGAGAGTGGAGCAGGACTGTCTCCATGGCGCAATTGGTTAGCGCGATCGGCTGTTAACCGAAAGGTTGGAGTTTCGAGCCCACCCGGTGGTGGTGCGGCGCTTTTTTTCTTTGGGCTGATAGCTCTGAAGAAATGTTCTGACGGTGGTGAGAATGGAGCAGGACTGTCTCCGTGGCGCAATTGGCTAGCGCGATCGGCTGTTAACCGAAAGGTTGGAGGTTCGAGCCCTCCCGGTGGCGGTGCGGCGCTTTTTCTTTCTTTGGGGCGATAGCTCTGAAGAAATGGTCTGACGGTGGTGAGAGTGGAGCACGACTGTCTCTGTGGCGCAATTGGCTAGCGCGATCGGCTGTTAACCGAAAGGTTGGAGTTTCGAGCCCTCCCGGGAGTGGTGTGTTGCTTTTTTCTTTGCACTGATAGCTTTGAAGATATGTTCTGATGGTGGTGAGAGTGGAGCAGGACTGTCTCCGTGGCGCAATTGGCTTGCGCAATCGGCTGTTAACCAAAAGGTTGGAGTTTCGAGCCCACCCGGTGGTGGTGCGGCGCTTTTTTTGCGCTGATAGTTTGAAGATATGTTCTGATGGTGGTGAGAGTGGAGCAAGACTGTCTCCGTGGCGCAATGGGCTAGCGCGATCGGCTGTTAACCGAAAGGTTGGAATTTCGAGCCCTCCCGGGAGTGGTGTGTTGCTTTTTTCTTTGTGGTAATAGCTTTGAAGATATGTTCTGATGGTGGTGAGAGTGCAGCAGGACTGTCTTCGTGGCGCAATTGGCTAGCGCGATCGGCTGTTAACCGAAAGGTTGGAGGTTCGAGCCCACCCGGTGGTGGTGCGGTGCTTTTTTTCTTTGGGCCGATAGCTTTGAAGATATTTTCTGATGGTGGTGAGAGTGGAGCAGGACTGTCTCCGTGGCGCAATTGGCTTGCGCGATCGGCTGTTAACCGAAAGGTTGGAGGTTCGAGCCCACCCGGTGGTGGCGCGGCGCTTTTTTTCTTTGCGCTAATAGCTTTGAAGATATGTTCTGATGGTGTTGAGAGTGGAGCAAGGCTGTCTCCGTGGCGCAGTGGGCTAGCGCGATCGGCTGTTAACCGAAAGGTTGGAGTTTCGAGCCCTCCCAGGAGTGGTGTGTTGCTTTTTTTTGTGGTAATAGCTTTGAGGATATGTTCTGATGGTGGTGAGAGTGGAGCAGGACTGTCTCCATGGCGCAATTGGCTAGCGCGATCGGCTGTTAACCGAAAGGTTGGAGTTTCGAGCCCACCCGGTGGTGGTGCGGCGCTTTTTTTTCTTTGTGCTGATAGCTTTGAAGATATGTTCTGATGGTGGAGAGTGGAGCAGGACTGTCTCCGTGGCGCAATAGGCTAGCGCGATTGGCTGTTAACCGAAAGGTTGGAGGTTCGAGCCCACCCGGTGGTGGTGCGGTTCTTTTTTTTCTTTGGGCTGATAGCTTTGAATATATGTTCTGATGGTGGTGAGAGTGAAGCAGGACTGTCTTCGTGGCGCAACTGGCTTGCGCGATCGGCTGTTAACCGAACGGTTGGAGGTTCGAGCCCACCCGGTGGTGGTGCGGCGCTTTTTTTTCTTTGCGCTGATAGCTTTGAAGATATGTTCTGATGGTGGTGAGAGTGGACCAGGACTGTCTTCGTGGCGCAATCGGCTAGCGCTATCGGCTGTTAACTGAAAGGTTGGAGGTTCGAGCCCACCCGGTGGTGGTGCGGCGCTTTTTTTTCTTTGGGGTGATAGCTCTGAAGAAATGTTTTGACTGTGGTGAGTGTGGAGCAGGACTGTCTCCGTGGCGCAATTGGCTTGCGCGATCGGCTGTTAACCGAAAGGTTGGAGGTTCGAGCCCACCCGGTGGTGGTGCGGCGCTTTTTTTGCGCTGATAGTTTGAAGATATGTTCTGATGGTGGTGAGAGTGGAGCAAGACTGTCTCCGTGGCGCAATGGGCTAGTGCGATCGGCTGTTAACCGAAAGGTTGGAATTTCGAGCCCTCCCGGGAGTGGTGTGTTGCTTTTTTCTTTGTGGTAATAGCTTTGAAGATATGTTCTGATGGTGGTGAGAGTGCAGCAGGACTGTCTTCGTGGCGCAATTGGCTAGCGCGATCGGCTGTTAACCGAAAGGATGGAGGTTCGAGCCCACCCGGTGGTGGTGCGGTGCTTTTTTTCTTTGGGCTGATAGCTTTGAAGATATGTTCTGATGGTGGTGAGAGTGGAACAGGACTGTCTCCGTGGCGCAATTGGCTTGCGCGATCGGCTGTTAACCGAAAGATTGGAGGTTCGAGCCCACCCGGTGGTGGTGCGGCGTTTTTTTTTCTTTGTGCTGATAGCTTTGAAGATATGTACTGATGGTGGTGAGAGTGGAGCAAGACTGTCCCCGTGGCGCAATGGGCTAGCGCGATCGGCTGTTAACCGAAAGGTTGGAGTTTCGAGCCCTCCCGGTGGTGGTGCGGCGCTTTTTTCTCTTTGTGCTGATAGCTTTGAAGATATGTTCTGATGGTGGTGAGAGTGGAGCAGGACTGTCTCTGTGGCGCAATTGGCTAACGCGATTGGCTGTTAACCGAAAGGTTGGAGGTTCCAGCCCACCTGGTGGTGGTGCGGTGCTTTTTTCTCTTGGGGCTGATAGCTTTGAAGATATGTTCTGATGGTGGTGAGAGTGGAGCATGACTGTCTCCGTGGCGCAATTGGCTTGCGCGATCGGCTATTAACCGAAAGGCTGGAGGTTCGAGCCCACCCGGTGGTGGTGCGGCGCTTTTTTTTATTTGCGCTGATAGCTTTGAAGATATGTTCTGATGGTGGTGAGAGTGGAGCAAGACTGTCCCCGTGGCGCAATTGGCTAGCGCGATGGGCTGTTAACCGAAAGGTTGGAGTTTCGAGCCCTCCCGGGAGTGGTGTGTTGCTTTTTTTTGCACTGATAGCTTTGAAGATATGTTCTGGTGGTGGTGAGAGTGGAGCAGGACTGTCTCCGTGGCGCAATCGGCTAGCGCGATCGGCTGTTAACCGAAAGGTTGGAGGTTCGAACCCACCCGGTGGTGGTGCGGCGCTTTTTCTTCTTTGCGCTGATAGCTTTGAAGATATGTTCTGATGGTGTTGAGAGTGGAGCAAGACTGTCTCCGTGGCGCATTGGGCTAGCACGATCGGCTGTTTACCGAAAGGTTGGAGTTTCGAGCCCTCCCGGGAGTGGTGTGTTGCTTTTTTCTTTGTAGTAATAGCTTTGAAGATATGTTCTGATGGTGGTGAGAGTGGAGCAGGACTGTCTCCATGGCGCTATTGGCTAGCGCGATCGGCTGTTAACCGAAAGGTTGGAGTTTCGAGCCCACCCGGTGGTGGTGCGGCGCTTTTTTTTCTTTGGGCTGATAGCTCTGAAGAAATGTTCTGACGGCGGTGAGAGTGAAGCAGGACTGTCTCCGTGGCGCAATTGGCTAGCGCGATCGGCTGTTAACCGAAAGGTTGGAGGTTCGAGCCCACCCGGTGGTGGTGCGGCGCTTTTTTTTGGGGGGGGGCGATAGCTCTGAAGAAATGGTATGATGGTGGTGAGCGTGGAGCACGATTGTCTCCGTGGCGCAATTGGCTAGCGCGATCGGCTGTTAACCGAAAGGTTGGAGGTTCGAGCCCACCCGGTGGTGGTGCGGCGCTTTTTTTTATTTGAGCTTATAGCTTTGAAGATATGTTCTGATGGTGGTGAGAAGGGAGCAAGACTGTCTCCTTGGCGCAATGGGCTAGCGCGATCGGCTGTTAACCGAAAGGTTGGAGGTTCGAGCCCACCCGGTGGTGTTACGGCGCTTTTTTTTCTTTGCGCTGATAGCTTTGAAGATATGTCCTGATGATGGTGAGAGTGGAGCAAGACTGTCTTCGTGGCGCAATGGACTAGCGCGATCGGCTGTTAACCGAAAGGTTGGAGTTTCGAGCCCTCCCGGTGGTGGTGCGGCGCTTTTTTTTCTTTGGGGTGATAGCTCTGAATAAATGTTTTGACGGTGGTGAGAGTGGAGCAGGGCTTTCTCCGTGGCGCAATTGGCTTGCGCGATCGGCTGTTAACCGAAACGTTGGAGGTTCGAGCCCACCCGGTGATGGTGTGGCGCTTTTTTTTCTTTGTGCTGATACATTTGAAGATATGTTCTGAGGGTGGTGAGAGTGGAGCAGGACTGTCTCCGTGGCGCAATTGGCTAGCGCGATTGGCTGTTAACCGAAAGGTTGGAGGTTTGAGCCCACCCAGTGGTGGTGCGGTGCTTTTTTTATTTGGGCTGATAGCTTTGAAGATATGTTCTGATGGTGGTGAGAGTGGAGCAGGACTGTCTCCATGGCGCAATTGGCTAGCGCGATCGGCTGTTAACCGAAAGGTTGGAGTTTCGAGCCCACCCGGTGGTGGTGCGGCGCTTTTTTTTTCTTTGTGCTGATAGCTTTGAAGATATGTTCTGATGGTGGAGAGTGGAGCAGGACTGTCTCCGTGGCGCAATAGGCTAGCGCGATTGGCTGTTAACCGAAAGGTTGGAGGTTCGAGCCCACCCGGTGGTGGTGCGGTTCTTTTTTTTCTTTGGGCTGATAGCTTTGAATATATGTTCTGATGGTGGTGAGAGTGAAGCAGGACTGTCTTCGTGGCGCAACTGGCTTGCGCGATCGGCTGTTAACCGAACGGTTGGAGGTTCGAGCCCACCCGGTGGTGGTGCGGCGCTTTTTTTTCTTTGCGCTGATAGCTTTGAAGATATGTTCTGATGGTGGTGAGAGTGGACCAGGACTGTCTTCGTGGCGCAATCGGCTAGCGCTATCGGCTGTTAACTGAAAGGTTGGAGGTTCGAGCCCACCCGGTGGTGGTGCGGCGCTTTATTTTCTTTGGGGTGATAGCTCTGAAGAAATGTTTTGACTGTGGTGAGTGTGGAGCAGGACTGTCTCCGTGGCGCAATTGGCTTGCGCGATCGGCTGTTAACCGAAAGGTTGGAGGTTCGAGCCCACCCGGTGGTGGTGCGGCGCTTTTTTTGCGCTGATAGTTTGAAGATATGTTCTGATGGTGGTGAGAGTGGAGCAAGACTGTCTCCGTGGCGCAATGGGCTAGCGCGATCGGCTGTTAACCGAAAGGTTGGAATTTCGAGCCCTCCCGGGAGTGGTGTGTTGCTTTTTTCTTTGTGGTAATAGCTTTGAAGATATGTTCTGATGGTGGTGAGAGTGCAGCAGGACTGTCTTCGTGGCGCAATTGGCTAGCGCGATCGGCTGTTAACCGAAAGGATGGAGGTTCGAGCCCACCCGGTGGTGGTGCGGTGCTTTTTTTTTTTGGGCCGATAGCTTTGAAGATATGTTCTGATGGTGGTGAGAGTGGAGCAGGACTGTCTCCGTGGCGCAATTGGCTTGCGCGATCGGCTGTTAACCGAAAGATTGGAGGTTCGAGCCCACCCGGTGGTGGTGCGGCGTTTTTTTTCTTTGTGCTGATAGCTTTGAAGATATGTACTGATGGTGGTGAGAGTGGAGCAAGACTGTCCCCGTGGCGCAATGGGCTAGCGCGATCGGCTGTTAACCGAAAGGTTGGAGTTTCGAGCCCTCCCGGGAGTGGTGTGCTGCTTTTTTCTTTGCACTAATAGCTTTGAAGATATGTTCTGAAGGTGGTGAGATTGGAGCAGGACTGTCTCCGTGGCGCAATTGGCTAGCGCGATCGGCTGTTAACCGAAAGGTTGGAGGTTCGAGCCCACCCGGTGGTGGTGCGGCGCTTTTTTTCTTTGCGCTAATAGCTTTGAAGATATGTTCTGATGGTGTTGAGATCGGAGCAAGGCTGTCTCCGTGGCGCAATGGGCTAGCGCGATCGGCTGTTAACCGAAAGGTTGGAGTTTCGAGCCCTCCCAGGAGTGGTGTGTTGCTTTTTTCGTTCTGGTAATAGCTTTGAAGATATGTTCTGATGGTGGTGAGAGTGGAGCAGGACTGTCTCCATGGCGCAATTGGCTAGCGCGATCGGCTGTTAACCGAAAGGTTGGAGTTTCGAGCCCACCCGGTGGTGGTGCGGCGCTTTTTTCTCTTTGTGCTGATAGCTTTGAAGATATGTTCTGATGGTGGTGAGAGTGGAGCAGGACTGTCTCTGTGGCGCAATTGGCTAACGCGATTGGCTGTTAACCGAAAGGTTGGAGGTTCCAGCCCACCTGGTGGTGGTGCGGTGCTTTTTTTTCTTTGGGCTGATAGCTTTGAAGATATGTTCTGATGGTGGTGAGAGTGGAGCATGACTGTCTCCGTGGCGCAATTGGCTTGCGCGATCGGCTATTAACCGAAAGGCTGGAGGTTCGAGCCCACCCGGTGGTGGTGCGGCGCTTTTTTTTATTTGCGCTGATAGCTTTGAAGATATGTTCTGATGGTGGTGAGAGTGGAGCAAGACTGTCCCCGTGGCGCAATTGGCTAGCGCGATGGGCTGTTAACCGAAAGGTTGGAGTTTCGAGCCCTCCCGGGAGTGGTGTGTTGCTTTTTTTTGCACTGATAGCTTTGAAGATATGTTCTGGTGGTGGTGAGAGTGGAGCAGGACTGTCTCCGTGGCGCAATCGGCTAGCGCGATCGGCTGTTAACCGAAAGGTTGGAGGTTCGAACCCACCCGGTGGTGGTGCGGCGCTTTTTCTTCTTTGCGCTGATAGCTTTGAAGATATGTTCTGATGGTGTTGAGAGTGGAGCAAGACTGTCTCCGTGGCGCATTGGGCTAGCACGATCGGCTGTTTACCGAAAGGTTGGAGTTTCGAGCCCTCCCGGGAGTGGTGTGTTGCTTTTTTCTTTGTAGTAATAGCTTTGAAGATATGTTCTGATGGTGGTGAGAGTGGAGCAGGACTGTCTCCATGGCGCAATCGGCTAGCGCTATCGGCTGTTAACTGAAAGGTTGGAGGTTCGAGCCCACCCGGTGGTGGTGCGGCGCTTTTTTTTCTTTGGGGTGATAGCTCTGAAGAAATGTTTTGACTGTGGTGAGTGTGGAGCAGGACTGTCTCCGTGGCGCAATTGGCTTGCGCGATCGGCTGTTAACCGAAAGGTTGGAGGTTCGAGCCCACCCGGTGGTGGTGCGGCGCTTTTTTTTCTTTGGGCTGATAGCTTTGAAGATATGTTCTGATGGTGGTGAGAAGGGAGCAAGACTGTCTCCTTGGCGCAATGGGCTAGCGCGATCGGCTGTTAACCGAAAGGTTGGAGTTTCGAGCCCTCCCGGGAGTGGTGTGTTGCTTTTTTCTTTGTGGTAATAGCTTTCAAGTTATGTTCTGATGGTGGTGAGAGTGGAGCAGGACTGTCTCCATGGCGCAATTGGTTAGCGCGATCGGCTGTTAACCGAAAGGTTGGAGTTTCGAGCCCACCCGGTGGTGGTGCGGCGCTTTTTTTCTTTGGGCTGATAGCTCTGAAGAAATGTTCTGACGGTGGTGAGAATGGAGCAGGACTGTCTCTGTGGCGCAATTGGCTAGCGCGATCGGCTGTTAACCGAAAGGTTGGAGTTTCGAGCCCTCCCGGGAGTGGTGTGTTGCTTTTTTCTTTGCACTGATAGCTTTGAAGATATGTTCTGATGGTGGTGAGAGTGGAGCAGGACTGTCTCCGTGGCGCAATTGGCTTGCGCAATCGGCTGTTAACCAAAAGGTTGGAGTTTCGAGCCCACCCGGTGGTGGTGCGGCGCTTTTTTTGCGCTGATAGTTTGAAGATATGTTCTGATGGTGGTGAGAGTGGAGCAAGACTGTCTCCGTGGCGCAATGGGCTAGCGCGATCGGCTGTTAACCGAAAGGTTGGAATTTCGAGCCCTCCCGGGAGTGGTGTGTTGCTTTTTTCTTTGTGGTAATAGCTTTGAAGATATGTTCTGATGGTGGTGAGAGTGGAGCAAGACTGTCTCCGTGGCGCAATGGGCTAGCGCGATCGGCTGTTAACCGAAAGGTTGGAATTTCGAGCCCTCCCGGGAGTGGTGTGTTGCTTTTTTCTTTGTGGTAATAGCTTTGAAGATATGTTCTGATGGTGGTGAGAGTGCAGCAGGACTGTCTTCGTGGCGCAATTGGCTATCGCGATCGGCTGTTAACCGAAAGGTTGGAGGTTTGAGCCCACCCGGTGGTGGTGCGGTGCTTTTTTTCTTTGGGCCGATAGCTTTGAAGATATTTTCTGATGGTGGTGAGAGTGGAGCAGGACTGTCTCCGTGGCGCAATTGGCTTGCGCGATCGGCTGTTAACCGAAAGGTTGGAGGTTCGAGCCCACCCGGTGGTGGCGCGGCGCTTTTTTTCTTTGCGCTAATAGCTTTGAAGATATGTTCTGATGGTGTTGAGAGTGGAGCAAGGCTGTCTCCGTGGCGCAGTGGGCTAGCGCGATCGGCTGTTAACCGAAAGGTTGGAGTTTCGAGCCCTCCCAGGAGTGGTGTGTTGCTTTTTTTTGTGGTAATAGCTTTGAGGATATGTTCTGATGGTGGTGAGAGTGGAGCAGGACTGTCTCCATGGCGCAATTGGCTAGCGCGATCGGCTGTTAACCGAAAGGTTGGAGTTTCGAGCCCACCCGGTGGTGGTGCGGCGCTTTTTTTTCTTTGTGCTGATAGCTTTGAAGATATGTTCTGATGGTGGAGAGTGGAGCAGGACTGTCTCCGTGGCGCAATAGGCTAGCGCGATTGGCTGTTAACCGAAAGGTATGAGGTTCGAGCCCACCCGGTGGTGGTGCGGTTCTTTTTTTTCTTTGGGCTGATAGCTTTGAATATATGTTCTGATGGTGGTGAGAGTGAAGCAGGACTGTCTTCGTGGCGCAACTGGCTTGCGCGATCGGCTGTTAACCGAACGGTTGGAGGTTCGAGCCCACCCGGTGGTGGTGCGGCGCTTTTTTTTCTTTGCGCTGATAGCTTTGAAGATATGTTCTGATGGTGGTGAGAGTGGACCAGGACTGTCTTCGTGGCGCAATCGGCTAGCGCTATCGGCTGTTAACTGAAAGGTTGGAGGTTCGAGCCCACCCGGTGGTGGTGCGGCGCTTTTTTTTCTTTGGGGTGATAGCTCTGAAGAAATGTTTTGACTGTGGTGAGTGTGGAGCAGGACTGTCTCCGTGGCGCAATTGGCTTGCGCGATCGGCTGTTAACCGAAAGGTTGGAGGTTCGAGCCCACCCGGTGGTGGTGCGGCGCTTTTTTTTCTTTGGGCTGATAGCTTTGAAGATATGTTCTGATGGTGGTGAGAAGGGAGCAAGACTGTCTCCTTGGCGCAATGGGCTAGCGCGATCGGCTGTTAACCGAAAGGTTGGAGTTTCGAGCCCTCCCGGGAGTGGTGTGTTGCTTTTTTCTTTGTGGTAATAGCTTTCAAGTTATGTTCTGATGGTGGTGAGAGTGGAGCAGGACTGTCTCCATGGCGCAATTGGTTAGCGCGATCGGCTGTTAACCGAAAGGTTGGAGTTTCGAGCCCACCCGGTGGTGGTGCGGCGCTTTTTTTCTTTGGGCTGATAGCTCTGAAGAAATGTTCTGACGGTGGTGAGAATGGAGCAGGACTGTCTCCGTGGCGCAATTGGCTAGCGCGATCGGCTGTTAACCGAAAGGTTGGAGGTTCGAGCCCTCCCGGTGGCGGTGCGGCGCTTTTTCTTTCTTTGGGGCGATAGCTCTGAAGAAATGGTCTGACGGTGGTGAGAGTGGAGCACGACTGTCTCTGTGGCGCAATTGGCTAGCGCGATCGGCTGTTAACCGAAAGGTTGGAGTTTCGAGCCCTCCCGGGAGTGGTGTGTTGCTTTTTTCTTTGCACTGATAGCTTTGAAGATATGTTCTGATGGTGGTGAGAGTGGAGCAGGACTGTCTCCGTGGCGCAATTGGCTTGCGCAATCGGCTGTTAACCAAAAGGTTGGAGTTTCGAGCCCACCCGGTGGTGGTGCGGCGCTTTTTTTGCGCTGATAGTTTGAAGATATGTTCTGATGGTGGTGAGAGTGGAGCAAGACTGTCTCCGTGGCGCAATGGGCTAGCGCGATCGGCTGTTAACCGAAAGGTTGGAATTTCGAGCCCTCCCGGGAGTGGTGTGTTGCTTTTTTCTTTGTGGTAATAGCTTTGAAGATATGTTCTGATGGTGGTGAGAGTGCAGCAGGACTGTCTTCGTGGCGCAATTGGCTAGCGCGATCGGCTGTTAACCGAAAGGTTGGAGGTTCGAGCCCACCCGGTGGTGGTGCGGTGCTTTTTTTCTTTGGGCCGATAGCTTTGAAGATATTTTCTGATGGTGGTGAGAGTGGAGCAGGACTGTCTCCGTGGCGCAATTGGCTTGCGCGATCGGCTGTTAACCGAAAGGTTGGAGGTTCGAGCCCACCCGGTGGTGGCGCGGCGCTTTTTTTCTTTGCGCTAATAGCTTTGAAGATATGTTCTGATGGTGTTGAGAGTGGAGCAAGGCTGTCTCCGTGGCGCAGTGGGCTAGCGCGATCGGCTGTTAACCGAAAGGTTGGAGTTTCGAGCCCTCCCAGGAGTGGTGTGTTGCTTTTTTTTGTGGTAATAGCTTTGAGGATATGTTCTGATGGTGGTGAGAGTGGAGCAGGACTGTCTCCATGGCGCAATTGGCTAGCGCGATCGGCTGTTAACCAAAAGGTTGGAGTTTCGAGCCCACCCGGTGGTGGTGCGGCGCTTTTTTTTCTTTGTGCTGATAGCTTTGAAGATATGTTCTGATGGTGGAGAGTGGAGCAGGACTGTCTCCGTGGCGCAATAGGCTAGCGCGATTGGCTGTTAACCGAAAGGTTGGAGGTTCGAGCCCACCCGGTGGTGGTGCGGTTCTTTTTTTTCTTTGGGCTGATAGCTTTGAATATATGTTCTGATGGTGGTGAGAGTGAAGCAGGACTGTCTTCGTGGCGCAACTGGCTTGCGCGATCGGCTGTTAACCGAACGGTTGGAGGTTCGAGCCCACCCGGTGGTGGTGCGGCGCTTTTTTTTCTTTGCGCTGATAGCTTTGAAGATATGTTCTGATGGTGGTGAGAGTGGACCAGGACTGTCTTCGTGGCGCAATCGGCTAGCGCTATCGGCTGTTAACTGAAAGGTTGGAGGTTCGAGCCCACCCGGTGGTGGTGCGGCGCTTTTTTTTCTTTGGGGTGATAGCTCTGAAGAAATGTTTTGACTGTGGTGAGTGTGGAGCAGGACTGTCTCCGTGGCGCAATTGGCTTGCGCGATCGGCTGTTAACCGAAAGGTTGGAGGTTCGAGCCCACCCGGTGGTGGTGCGGCGCTTTTTTTGCGCTGATAGTTTGAAGATATGTTCTGATGGTGGTGAGAGTGGAGCAAGACTGTCTCCGTGGCGCAATGGGCTAGTGCGATCGGCTGTTAACCGAAAGGTTGGAATTTCGAGCCCTCCCGGGAGTGGTGTGTTGCTTTTTTCTTTGTGGTAATAGCTTTGAAGATATGTTCTGATGGTGGTGAGAGTGCAGCAGGACTGTCTTCGTGGCGCAATTGGCTAGCGCGATCGGCTGTTAACCGAAAGGATGGAGGTTCGAGCCCACCCGGTGGTGGTGCGGTGCTTTTTTTCTTTGGGCTGATAGCTTTGAAGATATGTTCTGATGGTGGTGAGAGTGGAACAGGACTGTCTCCGTGGCGCAATTGGCTTGCGCGATCGGCTGTTAACCGAAAGATTGGAGGTTCGAGCCCACCCGGTGGTGGTGCGGCGTTTTTTTTTCTTTGTGCTGATAGCTTTGAAGATATGTACTGATGGTGGTGAGAGTGGAGCAAGACTGTCCCCGTGGCGCAATGGGCTAGCGCGATCGGCTGTTAACCGAAAGGTTGGAGTTTCGAGCCCTCCCGGTGGTGGTGCGGCGCTTTTTTCTCTTTGTGCTGATAGCTTTGAAGATATGTTCTGATGGTGGTGAGAGTGGAGCAGGACTGTCTCTGTGGCGCAATTGGCTAACGCGATTGGCTGTTAACCGAAAGGTTGGAGGTTCCAGCCCACCTGGTGGTGGTGCGGTGCTTTTTTCTCTTGGGGCTGATAGCTTTGAAGATATGTTCTGATGGTGGTGAGAGTGGAGCATGACTGTCTCCGTGGCGCAATTGGCTTGCGCGATCGGCTATTAACCGAAAGGCTGGAGGTTCGAGCCCACCCGGTGGTGGTGCGGCGCTTTTTTTTATTTGCGCTGATAGCTTTGAAGATATGTTCTGATGGTGGTGAGAGTGGAGCAAGACTGTCCCCGTGGCGCAATTGGCTAGCGCGATGGGCTGTTAACCGAAAGGTTGGAGTTTCGAGCCCTCCCGGGAGTGGTGTGTTGCTTTTTTTTGCACTGATAGCTTTGAAGATATGTTCTGGTGGTGGTGAGAGTGGAGCAGGACTGTCTCCGTGGCGCAATCGGCTAGCGCGATCGGCTGTTAACCGAAAGGTTGGAGGTTCGAACCCACCCGGTGGTGGTGCGGCGCTTTTTCTTCTTTGCGCTGATAGCTTTGAAGATATGTTCTGATGGTGTTGAGAGTGGAGCAAGACTGTCTCCGTGGCGCATTGGGCTAGCACGATCGGCTGTTTACCGAAAGGTTGGAGTTTCGAGCCCTCCCGGGAGTGGTGTGTTGCTTTTTTCTTTGTAGTAATAGCTTTGAAGATATGTTCTGATGGTGGTGAGAGTGGAGCAGGACTGTCTCCATGGCGCTATTGGCTAGCGCGATCGGCTGTTAACCGAAAGGTTGGAGTTTCGAGCCCACCCGGTGGTGGTGCGGCGCTTTTTTTTCTTTGGGCTGATAGCTCTGAAGAAATGTTCTGACGGCGGTGAGAGTGAAGCAGGACTGTCTCCGTGGCGCAATTGGCTAGCGCGATCGGCTGTTAACCGAAAGGTTGGAGGTTCGAGCCCACCCGGTGGTGGTGCGGCGCTTTTTTTTTGGGGGGGGCGATAGCTCTGAAGAAATGGTATGATGGTGGTGAGCGTGGAGCACGATTGTCTCCGTGGCGCAATTGGCTAGCGCGATCGGCTGTTAACCGAAAGGTTGGAGGTTCGAGCCCACCCGGTGGTGGTGCGGCGCTTTTTTTTATTTGAGCTTATAGCTTTGAAGATATGTTCTGATGGTGGTGAGAAGGGAGCAAGACTGTCTCCTTGGCGCAATGGGCTAGCGCGATCGGCTGTTAACCGAAAGGTTGGAGGTTCGAGCCCACCCGGTGGTGTTACGGCGCTTTTTTTTCTTTGCGCTGATAGCTTTGAAGATATGTCCTGATGATGGTGAGAGTGGAGCAAGACTGTCTTCGTGGCGCAATGGACTAGCGCGATCGGCTGTTAACCGAAAGGTTGGAGTTTCGAGCCCTCCCGGTGGTGGTGCGGCGCTTTTTTTTCTTTGGGGTGATAGCTCTGAATAAATGTTTTGACGGTGGTGAGAGTGGAGCAGGGCTTTCTCCGTGGCGCAATTGGCTTGCGCGATCGGCTGTTAACCGAAACGTTGGAGGTTCGAGCCCACCCGGTGATGGTGTGGCGCTTTTTTTTCTTTGTGCTGATACATTTGAAGATATGTTCTGAGGGTGGTGAGAGTGGAGCAGGACTGTCTCCGTGGCGCAATTGGCTAGCGCGATTGGCTGTTAACCGAAAGGTTGGAGGTTTGAGCCCACCCAGTGGTGGTGCGGTGCTTTTTTTATTTGGGCTGATAGCTTTGAAGATATGTTCTGATGGTGGTGAGAGTGGAGCAGGACTGTCTCCATGGCGCAATTGGCTAGCGCGATCGGCTGTTAACCGAAAGGTTGGAGTTTCGAGCCCACCCGGTGGTGGTGCGGCGCTTTTTTTTTCTTTGTGCTGATAGCTTTGAAGATATGTTCTGATGGTGGAGAGTGGAGCAGGACTGTCTCCGTGGCGCAATAGGCTAGCGCGATTGGCTGTTAACCGAAAGGTTGGAGGTTCGAGCCCACCCGGTGGTGGTGCGGTTCTTTTTTTTCTTTGGGCTGATAGCTTTGAATATATGTTCTGATGGTGGTGAGAGTGAAGCAGGACTGTCTTCGTGGCGCAACTGGCTTGCGCGATCGGCTGTTAACCGAACGGTTGGAGGTTCGAGCCCACCCGGTGGTGGTGCGGCGCTTTTTTTTCTTTGCGCTGATAGCTTTGAAGATATGTTCTGATGGTGGTGAGAGTGGACCAGGACTGTCTTCGTGGCGCAATCGGCTAGCGCTATCGGCTGTTAACTGAAAGGTTGGAGGTTCGAGCCCACCCGGTGGTGGTGCGGCGCTTTATTTTCTTTGGGGTGATAGCTCTGAAGAAATGTTTTGACTGTGGTGAGTGTGGAGCAGGACTGTCTCCGTGGCGCAATTGGCTTGCGCGATCGGCTGTTAACCGAAAGGTTGGAGGTTCGAGCCCACCCGGTGGTGGTGCGGCGCTTTTTTTGCGCTGATAGTTTGAAGATATGTTCTGATGGTGGTGAGAGTGGAGCAAGACTGTCTCCGTGGCGCAATGGGCTAGCGCGATCGGCTGTTAACCGAAAGGTTGGAATTTCGAGCCCTCCCGGGAGTGGTGTGTTGCTTTTTTCTTTGTGGTAATAGCTTTGAAGATATGTTCTGATGGTGGTGAGAGTGCAGCAGGACTGTCTTCGTGGCGCAATTGGCTAGCGCGATCGGCTGTTAACCGAAAGGATGGAGGTTCGAGCCCACCCGGTGGTGGTGCGGTGCTTTTTTTTTTGGGCCGATAGCTTTGAAGATATGTTCTGATGGTGGTGAGAGTGGAGCAGGACTGTCTCCGTGGCGCAATTGGCTTGCGCGATCGGCTGTTAACCGAAAGATTGGAGGTTCGAGCCCACCCGGTGGTGGTGCGGCGTTTTTTTTCTTTGTGCTGATAGCTTTGAAGATATGTACTGATGGTGGTGAGAGTGGAGCAAGACTGTCCCCGTGGCGCAATGGGCTAGCGCGATCGGCTGTTAACCGAAAGGTTGGAGTTTCGAGCCCTCCCGGGAGTGGTGTGCTGCTTTTTTCTTTGCACTAATAGCTTTGAAGATATGTTCTGAAGGTGGTGAGATTGGAGCAGGACTGTCTCCGTGGCGCAATTGGCTAGCGCGATCGGCTGTTAACCGAAAGGTTGGAGGTTCGAGCCCACCCGGTGGTGGTGCGGCGCTTTTTTTCTTTGCGCTAATAGCTTTGAAGATATGTTCTGATGGTGTTGAGATCGGAGCAAGGCTGTCTCCGTGGCGCAATGGGCTAGCGCGATCGGCTGTTAACCGAAAGGTTGGAGTTTCGAGCCCTCCCAGGAGTGGTGTGTTGCTTTTTTCGTTCTGGTAATAGCTTTGAAGATATGTTCTGATGGTGGTGAGAGTGGAGCAGGACTGTCTCCATGGCGCAATTGGCTAGCGCGATCGGCTGTTAACCGAAAGGTTGGAGTTTCGAGCCCACCCGGTGGTGGTGCGGCGCTTTTTTCTCTTTGTGCTGATAGCTTTGAAGATATGTTCTGATGGTGGTGAGAGTGGAGCAGGACTGTCTCTGTGGCGCAATTGGCTAACGCGATTGGCTGTTAACCGAAAGGTTGGAGGTTCCAGCCCACCTGGTGGTGGTGCGGTGCTTTTTTTTCTTTGGGCTGATAGCTTTGAAGATATGTTCTGATGGTGGTGAGAGTGGAGCATGACTGTCTCCGTGGCGCAATTGGCTTGCGCGATCGGCTATTAACCGAAAGGCTGGAGGTTCGAGCCCACCCGGTGGTGGTGCGGCGCTTTTTTTTATTTGCGCTGATAGCTTTGAAGATATGTTCTGATGGTGGTGAGAGTGGAGCAAGACTGTCCCCGTGGCGCAATTGGCTAGCGCGATGGGCTGTTAACCGAAAGGTTGGAGTTTCGAGCCCTCCCGGGAGTGGTGTGTTGCTTTTTTTTGCACTGATAGCTTTGAAGATATGTTCTGGTGGTGGTGAGAGTGGAGCAGGACTGTCTCCGTGGCGCAATCGGCTAGCGCGATCGGCTGTTAACCGAAAGGTTGGAGGTTCGAACCCACCCGGTGGTGGTGCGGCGCTTTTTCTTCTTTGCGCTGATAGCTTTGAAGATATGTTCTGATGGTGTTGAGAGTGGAGCAAGACTGTCTCCGTGGCGCATTGGGCTAGCACGATCGGCTGTTTACCGAAAGGTTGGAGTTTCGAGCCCTCCCGGGAGTGGTGTGTTGCTTTTTTCTTTGTAGTAATAGCTTTGAAGATATGTTCTGATGGTGGTGAGAGTGGAGCAGGACTGTCTCCATGGCGCTATTGGCTAGCGCGATCGGCTGTTAACCGAAAGGTTGGAGTTTCGAGCCCACCCGGTGGTGGTGCGGCGCTTTTTTTTCTTTGGGCTGATA
The DNA here is from genome assembly GCF_043290135.1 of Rhipicephalus microplus. NCBI lineage: Eukaryota > Metazoa > Arthropoda > Arachnida > Ixodida > Ixodidae > Rhipicephalus > Rhipicephalus microplus. Next base: position 796,444 of record NW_027464652.1, read on the forward strand.
GCTCTGAAGAAATGTTCTGACGGCGGTGAGAGTGAAGCAGGACTGTCTCCGTGGCGCAATTGGCTAGCGCGATCGGCTGTTAACCGAAAGGTTGGAGGTTCGAGCCCACCCGGTGGTGGTGCGGCGCTTTTTTTTGGGGGGGGGGCGATAGCTCTGAAGAAATGGTATGATGGTGGTGAGCGTGGAGCACGATTGTCTCCGTGGCGCAATTGGCTAGCGCGATCGGCTGTTAACCGAAAGGTTGGAGGTTCGAGCCCACCCGGTGGTGGTGCGGCGCTTTTTTTTATTTGAGCTTATAGCTTTGAAGATATGTTCTGATGGTGGTGAGAAGGGAGCAAGACTGTCTCCTTGGCGCAATGGGCTAGCGCGATCGGCTGTTAACCGAAAGGTTGGAGGTTCGAGCCCACCCGGTGGTGTTACGGCGCTTTCTTTTCTTTGCGCTGATAGCTTTGAAGATATGTCCTGATGATGGTGAGAGTGGAGCAAGACTGTCTTCGTGGCGCAATGGACTAGCGCGATCGGCTGTTAACCGAAAGGTTGGAGTTTCGAGCACTCCCGGTGGTGGTGCGGCGCTTTTTTTTCTTTGGGGTGATAGCTCTGAATAAATGTTTTGACGGTGGTGAGAGTGGAGCAGGGCTTTCTCCGTGGCGCAATTGGCTTGCGCGATCGGCTGTTAACCGAAACGTTGGAGGTTCGAGCCCACCCGGTGATGGTGTGGCGCTTTTTTTTCTTTGTGCTGATAGATTTGAAGATATGTTCTGAGGGTGGTGAGAGTGGAGCAGGACTGTCTCCGTGGCGCAATTGGATAGCGCGATTGGCTGTTAACCGAAAGGTTGGAGGTTTGAGCCCACCCAGTGGTGGTGCGGTGCTTTTTTTATTTGGGCTGATAGCTTTGAAGATATGTTCTGATGGTGGTGACAGTGGAGCAGGACTGTCTCCGTGGCGCAATTGGCTTGCGCGATCGGCTGTTAACCGAAAGTTTGGAGGTTCGAGCCCACCCGGTGGTGGTGCGGCGCTTTTTTTTTTCTTTGTGCTGATAGCTTTCAAGATATGTTCTGATGGTGGTGAGAGTGGAGCAAGACAGTCCCCGTGGCGCATTGGGCTAGCGCGATCGGCTGTTAACCGAATGTTTGGAGTTTCGAGCCCTCCCGCAAGTGGTGTGTTGCTTTTTTCTTTGCACTAATAGCTTTGAAGATATGTTCTGATGGTGGTGAAAGTGGAGCAGGACTGTCTTCGTGGCGCAATTGGCTAGTGCGATCGGCTGTTAACCGAAAGGTGGAGGTTCGAGCCCACCCGGTGGTGGCGCGGCGCTTTTCTTCTTTGCGCTAATAGCTTTGAAGATATGTTCTGATGGTGTTGAGAGTGGAGCAAGGCTGTCTCCGTGGCGCAATGAGCTATCGCGATCGGCTGTTAACCGAAAGGTTGGAGTTTCTAGCCCTCCCAGGAGTGGTGTGTTGCTTTTTTTTGTGGTAATAGCTTTGAAGATATGTTCTGATGGTGGTGAGAGTGGAGCAGGACTGTCTCCATGGCGCAATTGGCTAGCGCGATCGGCTGTTAACCGAAAGGTTGGAGTTTCGAACCCACCTGGTGGTGGTGCGGCGCTTTTTTTTCTTTTTGCTGATAGCTTTGAAGATATGTTCTGATGGTGGAGGGTGGAGCAGGACTGTCTCCGTGGCGCAATTGGCTAGCGCGATTGGCTGTTAACCGAAAGGTTGGAGGTTCGAGCCCACCCGGTGGTGGTGCGGTTCTTTTTTTTCTGTGGGCTGATAGCTTTGAAGATATGTTCTGATGGTGGTGAGAGTGGAGCAGGACTGTCTCTGTGGCGCAATTGGCTTGCTCGATCGGCTGTTAACCGAAAGCTTGGAGGTTCGAGCCCACCCGGTGGTGGTGCGGCGCTTTTTTTTCTTTGTGCTGATAGCTTTGAAGATATGTACTGATGGTGGTGAGAGTAGAGCAAGACTGTCCCCGTGGCGCAATGGCCTAGCGCGATCGGCTGTTAACCGAAAGGTTGGAGTTTCGAGCCCTCCCGGGAGTGGTGTGTTGCTTTTTTCTTTGTGGTAATAGCTTTGAAGATATGTTCTGATGGTGGTGAGAGTGGAGCAGGACTGTCTCCATGGCGCAATTGGCTAGCGCGATCCGCTGTTAACCGAAAGGTTGGAGTTTCGAGCCCACCCGGTGGTGGTGCGGCGCTTTTTTCTCTTTGTGCTGATAGCTTTGAAGATATGTTCTGATGGTGGTGAGAGTGGAGCAGGACTGTCTCTGTGGCGCAATTGGCTAACGCGATTGGCTGTTAACCGAAAGGTTGGAGGTTCCAGCCCACCTGGTGGTGGTGCGGTGCTTTTTTTTCTTTGGGCTGATAGCTTTGAAGAAATGTTCTGACGGCGGTGAGAGTGAAGCAGGACTGTCTCCGTGGCGCATTTGGCTAGCGCGATCGGCTGTTAACCGAAAGGTTGGAGGTTCGAGCCCACCCGGTGGTGGTGCGGCGCTTTTTTTTTGGGGGGGGGGGCGATAGCTCTGAAGAAATGGTATGATGGTGGTGAGCGTGGAGCACGATTGTCTCCGTGGCGCAATTGGCTAGCGCGATCGGCTGTTAACCGAAAGGTTGGAGGTTCGAGCCCACCCGGTGGTGGTGCGGCGCTTTTTTTTATTTGAGCTTATAGCTTTGAAGATATGTTCTGATGGTGGTGAGAAGGGAGCAAGACTGTCTCCTTGGCGCAATGGGCTAGCGCGATCGGCTGTTAACCGAAAGGTTGGAGGTTCGAGCCCACCCGGTGGTGTTACGGCGCTTTTTTTTCTTTGCGCTGATAGCTTTGAAGATATGTCCTGATGATGGTGAGAGTGGAGCAAGACTGTCTTCGTGGCGCAATGGACTAGCGCGATCGGCTGTTAACCGAAAGGTTGGAGTTTCGAGCACTCCCGGTGGTGGTGCGGCGCTTTTTTTTCTTTGGGGTGATAGCTCTGAATAAATGTTTTGACGGTGGTGAGAGTGGAGCAGGGCTTTCTCCGTGGCGCAATTGGCTTGCGCGATCGGCTGTTAACCGAAACGTTGGAGGTTCGAGCCCACCCGGTGATGGTGTGGCGCTTTTTTTTCTTTGTGCTGATAGATTTGAAGATATGTTCTGAGGGTGGTGAGAGTGGAGCAGGACTGTCTCCGTGGCGCAATTGGCTAGCGCGATTGGCTGTTAACCGAAAGGTTGGAGGTTTGAGCCCACCCAGTGGTGGTGCGGTGCTTTTTTTATTTGGGCTGATAGCTTTGAAGATATGTTCTGATGGTGGTGACAGTGGAGCATGACTGTCTCCGTGGCGCAAGTGGCTTGCGCGATCGGCTATTAACCGAAAGGCTGGAGGTTCGAGCCCACCCGGTGGTGGTGCGGCGCTTTTTTTTATTTGCGCTGATAGCTTTGAAGATATGTTCTGATGGTGGTGAGAGTGGAGCAAGACTGTCCCCGTGGCGCAATTGGCTAGCGCGATGGGCTGTTAACCGAAAGGTTGGAGTTTCGAGCCCTCCCGGGAGTGGTGTGTTGCTTTTTTTTGCACTGATAGCTTTGAAGATATGTTCTGGTGGTGGTGAGAGTGGAGCAGGACTGTCTCCGTGGCGCAATCGGCTAGCGCGATCGGCTGTTAACGGAAAGGTTGGAGGTTCGAACCCACCCGGTGGTGGTGCGGCGCTTTTTCTTCTTTGCGCTGATAGCTTTGAAGATATGTTCTGATGGTGTTGAGAGTGGAGCAAGACTGTCTCCGTGGCGCATTGGGCTAGCACGATCGGCTGTTTACCGAAAGGTTGGAGTTTCGAGCCCTCCCGGGAGTGGTGTGTTGCTTTTTTCTTTGTAGTAATAGCTTTGAAGATATTTTCTGATGGTGGTGAGAGTGGAGCAGGACTGTCTCCATGGCGCAATTGGCTAGCGCGATCCGCTGTTAACCGAAAGGTTGGAGTTTCGAGCCCACCCGGTGGTGGTGCGGCGCTTTTTTCTCTTTGTGCTGATAGCTTTGAAGATATGTTGTGATGGTGGTGAGAGTGGAGCAGGACTGTCTCTGTGGCGCAATTGGCTAACGCGATTGGCTGTTAACCGAAAGGTTGGAGGTTCCAGCCCACCTGGTGGTGGTGCGGTGCTTTTTTTTCTTTGGGCTGATAGCTCTGAAGAAATGTTCTGACGGCGGTGAGAGTGAAGCAGGACTGTCTCCGTGGCGCATTTGGCTAGCGCGATCGGCTGTTAACCGAAAGGTTGGAGGTTCGAGCCCACCCGGTGGTGGTGCGGCGCTTTTTTTTTGGGGGGGGGGCGATAGCTCTGAAGAAATGGTATGATGGTGGTGAGCGTGGAGCACGATTGTCTCCGTGGCGCAATTGGCTAGCGCGATCGGCTGTTAACCGAAAGGTTGGAGGTTCGAGCCCACCCGGTGGTGGTGCGGCGCTTTTTTTTATTTGAGCTTATAGCTTTGAAGATATGTTCTGATGGTGGTGAGAAGGGAGCAAGACTGTCTCCTTGGCGCAATGGGCTAGCGCGATCGGCTGTTAACCGAAAGGTTGGAGGTTCGAGCCCACCCGGTGGTGTTACGGCGCTTTTTTTTCTTTGCGCTGATAGCTTTGAAGATATGTCCTGATGATGGTGAGAGTGGAGCAAGACTGTCTTCGTGGCGCAATGGACTAGCGCGATCGGCTGTTAACCGAAAGGTTGGAGTTTCGAGCACTCCCGGTGGTGGTGCGGCGCTTTTTTTTCTTTGGGGTGATAGCTCTGAATAAATGTTTTGACGGTGGTGAGAGTGGAGCAGGGCTTTCTCCGTGGCGCAATTGGCTTGCGCGATCGGCTGTTAACCGAAACGTTGGAGGTTCGAGCCCACCCGGTGATGGTGTGGCGCTTTTTTTTCTTTGTGCTGATAGATTTGAAGATATGTTCTGAGGGTGGTGAGAGTGGAGCAGGACTGTCTCCGTGGCGCAATTGGCTAGCGCGATTGGCTGTTAACCGAAAGGTTGGAGGTTTGAGCCCACCCAGTGGTGGTGCGGTGCTTTTTTTATTTGGGCTGATAGCTTTGAAGATATGTTCTGATGGTGGTGACAGTGGAGCAGGACTGTCTCCGTGGCGCAATTGGCTTGCGCGATCGGCTGTTAACCGAAAGTTTGGAGGTTCGAGCCCACCCGGTGGTGGTGCGGCGCTTTTTTTTTTCTTTGTGCTGATAGCTTTGAAGATATGTTCTGATGGTGGTGAGAGTGGAGCAAGACAGTCCCCGTGGCGCATTGGGCTAGCGCGATCGGCTGTTAACCGAATGTTTGGAGTTTCGAGCCCTCCCGCGAGTGGTGTGTTGCTTTTTTCTTTGCACTAATAGCTTTGAAGATATGTTCTGATGGTGGTGAAAGTGGAGCAGGACTGTCTTCGTGGCGCAATTGGCTAGTGCGATCGGCTGTTAACCGAAAGGTGGAGGTTCGAGCCCACCCGGTGGTGGCGCGGCGCTTTTCTTCTTTGCGCTAATAGCTTTGAAGATATGTTCTGATGGTGTTGAGAGTGGAGCAAGGCTGTCTCCGTGGCGCAATGAGCTATCGCGATCGGCTGTTAACCGAAAGGTTGGAGTTTCTAGCCCTCCCAGGAGTGGTGTGTTGCTTTTTTTTGTGGTAATAGCTTTGAAGATATGTTCTGATGGTGGTGAGAGTGGAGCAGGACTGTCTCCATGGCGCAATTGGCTAGCGCGATCGGCTGTTAACCGAAAGGTTGGAGTTTCGAACCCACCTGGTGGTGGTGCGGCGCTTTTTTTTTCTTTTTGCTGATAGCTTTGAAGATATGTTCTGATGGTGGAGGGTGGAGCAGGACTGTCTCCGTGGCGCAATTGGCTAGCGCGATTGGCTGTTAACCGAAAGGTTGGAGGTTCGAGCCCACCCGGTGGTGGTGCGGTTCTTTTTTTTCTGTGGGCTGATAGCTTTGAAGATATGTTCTGATGGTGGTGAGAGTGGAGCAGGACTGTCTCTGTGGCGCAATTGGCTTGCTCGATCGGCTGTTAACCGAAAGCTTGGAGGTTCGAGCCCACCCGGTGGTGGTGCGGCGCTTTTTTTTCTTTGTGCTGATAGCTTTGAAGATATGTACTGATGGTGGTGAGAGTAGAGCAAGACTGTCCCCGTGGCGCAATGGCCTAGCGCGATCGGCTGTTAACCGAAAGGTTGGAGTTTCGAGCCCTCCCGGGAGTGGTGTGTTGCTTTTTTCTTTGTGGTAATAGCTTTGAAGATATGTTCTGATGGTGGTGAGAGTGGAGCAGGACTGTCTCCATGGCGCAATTGGCTAGCGCGATCCGCTGTTAACCGAAAGGTTGGAGTTTCGAGCCCACCCGGTGGTGGTGCGGCGCTTTTTTCTCTTTGTGCTGATAGCTTTGAAGATATGTTCTGATGGTGGTGAGAGTGCAGCAGGACTGTCTCTGTGGCGCAATTGGCTAACGCGATTGGCTGTTAACCGAAAGGTTGGAGGTTCCAGCCCACCTGGTGGTGGTGCGGTGCTTTTTTTTTCTTTGGGCTGATAGCTTTGAAGATATGTTCTGATGGAGGTGAGAGTGGAGCATGACTGTCTCCGTGGCGCAAGTGGCTTGCGCGATCGGCTATTAACCGAAAGGCTGGAGGTTCGAGCCCACCCGGTGGTGGTGCGGCGCTTTTTTTTATTTGCGCTGATAGCTTTGAAGATATGTTCTGATGGTGGTGAGAGTGGAGCAGGACTGTCCCCGTGGCGCAATTGGCTAGCGCGATGGGCTGTTAACCGAAAGGTTGGAGTTTCGAGCCCTCCCGGGAGTGGTGTGTTGCTTTTTTTTGCACTGATAGCTTTGAAGATATGTTCTGGTGGTGGTGAGAGTGGAGCAGGACTGTCTCCGTGGCGCAATCGGCTAGCGCGATCGGCTGTTAACGGAAAGGTTGGAGGTTCGAACCCACCCGGTGGTGGTGCGGCGCTTTTTCTTCTTTGCGCTGATAGCTTTGAAGATATGTTCTGATGGTGTTGAGAGTGGAGCAAGACTGTCTCCGTGGCGCATTGAGCTAGCACGATCGGCTGTTTACCGAAAGGTTGGAGTTTCGAGCCCTCCCGGGAGTGGTGTGTTGCTTTTTTCTTTGTAGTAATAGCTTTGAAGATATGTTCTGATGGTGGTGAGAGTGGAGCAGGACTGTCTCCATGGCGCAATTGGCTAGCGCGATCCGCTGTTAACCGAAAGGTTGGAGTTTCGAGCCCACCCGGTGGTGGTGCGGCGCTTTTTTCTCTTTGTGCTGATAGCTTTGAAGATATGTTCTGATGGTGGTGAGAGTGGAGCAGGACTGTCTCTGTGGCGCAATTGGCTAACGCGATTGGCTGTTAACCGAAAGGTTGGAGGTTCCAGCCCACCTGGTGGTGGTGCGGTGCTTTTTTTTCTTTGGGCTGATAGCTCTGAAGAAATGTTCTGACGGCGGTGAGAGTGAAGCAGGACTGTCTCCGTGGCGCAATTGGCTAGCGCGATCGGCTGTTAACCGAAAGGTTGGAGGTTCGAGCCCACCCGGTGGTGGTGCGGCGCTTTTTTTTTGGGGGGGGGGGCGATAGCTCTGAAGAAATGGTATGATGGTGGTGAGCGTGGAGCACGATTGTCTCCGTGGCGCAATTGGCTAGCGCGATCGGCTGTTAACCGAAAGGTTGGAGGTTCGAGCCCACCCGGTGGTGGTGCGGCGCTTTTTTTTATTTGAGCTTATAGCTTTGAAGATATGTTCTGATGGTGGTGAGAAGGGAGCAAGACTGTCTCCTTGGCGCAATGGGCTAGCGCGATCGGCTGTTAACCGAAAGGTTGGAGGTTCGAGCCCACCCGGTGGTGTTACGGCGCTTTTTTTTTCTTTGCGCTGATAGCTTTGAAGATATGTCCTGATGATGGTGAGAGTGGAGCAAGACTGTCTTCGTGGCTCAATGGACTAGCGCGATCGGCTGTTAACCGAAAGGTTGGAGTTTCGAGCACTCCCGGTGGTGGTGCGGCGCTTTTTTTTCTTTGGGGTGATAGCTCTGAATAAATGTTTTGACGGTGGTGAGAGTGGAGCAGGGCTTTCTCCGTGGCGCAATTGGCTTGCGCGATCGGCTGTTAACCGAAACGTTGGAGGTTCGAGCCCACCCGGTGATGGTGTGGCGCTTTTTTTTCTTTGTGCTGATAGATTTGAAGATATGTTCTGAGGGTGGTGAGAGTGGAGCAGGACTGTCTCCGTGGCGCAATTGGCTAGCGCGATTGGCTGTTAACCGAAAGGTTGGAGGTTTGAGCCCACCAGGTGGTGGTGCGGTGCTTTTTTTATTTGGGCTGATAGCTTTGAAGATATGTTCTGATGGTGGTGACAGTGGAGCAGGACTGTCTCCGTGGCGCAATTGGCTTGCGCGATCGGCTGTTAACCGAAAGTTTGGAGGTTCGAGCCCACCCGGTGGTGGTGCGGCGCTTTTTTTTTTCTTTGTGCTGATAGCTTTGAAGATATGTTCTGATGGTGGTGAGAGTGGAGCAAGACAGTCCCCGTGGCGCATTGGGCTAGCGCGATCGGCTGTTAACCGAATGTTTGGAGTTTCGAGCCCTCCCGCGAGTGGTGTGTTGCTTTTTTCTTTGCACTAATAGCTTTGAAGATATGTTCTGATGGTGGTGAAAGTGGAGCAGGACTGTCTTCGTGGCGCAATTGGCTAGTGCGATCGGCTGTTAACCGAAAGGTGGAGGTTCGAGCCCACCCGGTGGTGGCGCGGCGCTTTTCTTCTTTGCGCTAATAGCTTTGAAGATATGTTCTGATGGTGTTGAGAGTGGAGCAAGGCTGTCTCCGTGGCGCAATGAGCTATCGCGATCGGCTGTTAACCGAAAGGTTGGAGTTTCTAGCCCTCCCAGGAGTGGTGTGTTGCTTTTTTTTGTGGTAATAGCTTTGAAGATATGTTCTGATGGTGGTGAGAGTGGAGCAGGACTGTCTCCATGGCGCAATTGGCTAGCGCGATCGGCTGTTAACCGAAAGGTTGGAGTTTTGAACCCACCTGGTGGTGGTGCGGCGCTTTTTTTTCTTTTTGCTGATAGCTTTGAAGATATGTTCTGATGGTGGAGGGTGGAGCAGGACTGTCTCCGTGGCGCAATTGGCTAGCGCGATTGGCTGTTAACCGAAAGGTTGGAGGTTCGAGCCCACCCGGTGGTGGTGCGGTTCTTTTTTTTCTGTGGGCTGATAGCTTTGAAGATATGTTCTGATGGTGGTGAGAGTGGAGCAGGACTGTCTCTGTGGCGCAATTGGCTTGCTCGATCGGCTGTTAACCGAAAGCTTGGAGGTTCGAGCCCACCCGGTGGTGGTGCGGCGCTTTTTTTTCTTTGTGCTGATAGCTTTGAAGATATGTACTGATGGTGGTGAGAGTAGAGCAAGACTGTCCCCGTGGCGCAATGGCCTAGCGCGATCGGCTGTTAACCGAAAGGTTGGAGTTTCGAGCCCTCCCGGGAGTGGTGTGTTGCTTTTTTCTTTGTGGTAATAGCTTTGAAGATATGTTCTGATGGTGGTGAGAGTGGAGCAGGACTGTCTCCATGGCGCAATTGGCTAGCGCGATCCGCTGTTAACCGAAAGGTTGGAGTTTCGAGCCCACCCGGTGGTGGTGCGGCGCTTTTTTCTCTTTGTGCTGATAGCTTTGAAGATATGTTCTGATGGTGGTGAGAGTGGAGCAGGACTGTCTCTGTGGCGCAATTGGCTAACGCGATTGGTTGTTAACCGAAAGGTTGGAGGTTCCAGCCCACCTGGTGGTGGTGCGGTGCTTTTTTTTCTTTGGGCTGATAGCTTTGAAGATATGTTCTGATGGAGGTGAGAGTGGAGCATGACTGTCTCCGTGGCGCAAGTGGCTTGCGCGATCGGCTATTAACCGAAAGGCTGGAGGTTCGAGCCCACCCGGTGGTGGTGCGGCGCTTTTTTTTATTTGCGCTGATAGCTTTGAAGATATGTTCTGATGGTGGTGAGAGTGGAGCAAGACTGTCCCCGTGGCGCAATTGGCTAGCGCGATGGGCTGTTAACCGAAAGGTTGGAGTTTCGAGCCCTCCCGGGAGTGGTGTGTTGCTTTTTTTTGCACTGATAGCTTTGAAGATATGTTCTGGTGGTGGTGAGAGTGGAGCAGGACTGTCTCCGTGGCGCAATCGGCTAGCGCGATCGGCTGTTAACGGAAAGGTTGGAGGTTCGAACCCACCCGGTGGTGGTGCGGCGCTTTTTCTTCTTTGCGCTGATAGCTTTGAAGATATGTTCTGATGGTGTTGAGAGTGGAGCAAGACTGTCTCCGTGGCGCATTGGGCTAGCACGATCGGCTGTTTACCGAAAGGTTGGAGTTTCGAGCCCTCCCGGGAGTGGTGTGTTGCTTTTTTCTTTGTAGTAATAGCTTTGAAGATATGTTCTGATGGTGGTGAGAGTGGAGCAGGACTGTCTCCATGGCGCAATTGGCTAGCGCGATCCGCTGTTAACCGAAAGGTTGGAGTTTCGAGCCCACCCGGTGGTGGTGCGGCGCTTTTTTCTCTTTGTGCTGATAGCTTTGAAGATATGTTCTGATGGTGGTGAGAGTGGAGCAGGACTGTCTCTGTGGCGCAATTGGCTAACGCGATTGGCTGTTAACCGAAAGGTTGGAGGTTCCAGCCCACCTGGTGGTGGTGCGGTGCTTTTTTTTCTTTGGGCTGATAGCTTTGAAGATATGTTCTGATGGAGGTGAGAGTGGAGCATGACTGTCTCCGTGGCGCAATTGGCTTGCGCGATCGGCTATTAACCGAAAGGCTGGAGGTTCGAGCCCACCCGGTGGTGGTGCGGCGCTTTTTTTTATTTGCGCTGATAGCTTTGAAGATATGTTCTGATGGTGGTGAGAGTGGAGCAAGACTGTCCCCGTGGCGCAATTGGCTAGCGCGATGGGCTGTTAACCGAAAGGTTGGAGTTTCGAGCCCTCCCGGGAGTGGTGTGTTGCTTTTTTTTGCACTGATAGCTTTGAAGATATGTTCTGGTGGTGGTGAGAGTGGAGCAGGACTGTCTCCGTGGCGCAATCGGCTAGCGCGATCGGCTGTTAACGGAAAGGTTGGAGGTTCGAACCCACCCGGTGGTGGTGCGGCGCTTTTTCTTCTTTGCGCTGATAGCTTTGAAGATATGTTCTGATGGTGTTGAGAGTGGAGCAAGACTGTCTCCGTGGCGCATTGGGCTAGCACGATCGGCTGTTTACCGAAAGGTTGGAGTTTCGAGCCCTCCCGGGAGTGGTGTGTTGCTTTTTTCTTTGTAGTAATAGCTTTGAAGATATGTTCTGATGGAGGTGAGAGTGGAGCAGGACTGTCTCCATGGCGCTATTGGCTAGCGCGATCGGCTGTTAACCGAAAGGTTGGAGTTTCGAGCCCACCCGGTGGTGGTGCGGCGCCTTTTTTTCTTTGGGCTGATAGCTCTGAAGAAATGTTCTGACGGCGGTGAGAGTGAAGCAGGACTGTCTCCGTGGCGCAATTGGCTAGCGCGATCGGCTGTTAACCGAAAGGTTGGAGGTTCGAGCCCACCCGGTGGTGGTGCGGCGCTTTTTTTTGGGGGGGGGGCGATAGCTCTGAAGAAATGGTATGATGGTGGTGAGCGTGGAGCACGATTGTCTCCGTGGCGCAATTGGCTAGCGCGATCGGCTGTTAACCGAAAGGTTGGAGGTTCGAGCCCACCCGGTGGTGGTGCGGCGCTTTTTTTCATTTGGGCTTATAGCTTTGAAGATATGTTCTGATGGTGGTGAGAAGGGAGCAAGACTGTCTCCTTGGCGCAATGGGCTAGCGCGATCGGCTGTTAACCGAAAGGTTGGAGGTTCGAGCCCACCCGGTGGTGTTACGGCGCTTTTTTTTCTTTGCGCTGATAGCTTTGAAGATATGTTCTGATGATGGTGAGAGTGGAGCAAGACTGTCTTCGTGGCGCAATGGACTAGCGCGATCGGCTGTTAACCGAAAGGTTGGAGTTTCGAGCCCTCCCGGTGGTGGTGCGGCGCTTTTTTTTCTTTGGGGTGATAGCTCTGAATAAATGTTTTGACGGTGGTGAGAGTGGAGCAGGGCTTTCTCCGTGGCGCAATTGGCTTGCGCGATCGGCTGTTAACCGAAACGTTGGAGGTTCGAGCCCACCCGGTGATGGTGTGGCGCTTTTTTTTCTTTGTGCTGATAGATTTGAAGATATGTTCTGAGGGTGGTGAGAGTGGAGCAGGACTGTCTCCGTGGCGCAATTGGCTAGCGCGATTGGCTGTTAACCGAAAGGTTGGAGGTTTGAGCCCACCCGGCGGTGGTGCGGTGCTTTTTTTATTTGGGCTGATAGCTTTGAAGATATGTTCTGATGGTGGTGACAGTGGAGCAGGACTGTCTCCGTGGCGCAATTGGCTTGCGCGATCGGCTGTTAACCGAAAGTTTGGAGGTTCGAGCCCACCCGGTGGTGGTGCGGCGCTTTTTTTTTCTTTGTGCTGATAGCTTTGAAGATATGTTCTGATGGTGGTGAGAGTGGAGCAAGACAGTCCCCGTGGCGCATTGGGCTAGCGCGATCGGCTGTTAACCGAATGTTTGGAGTTTCGAGCCCTCCCGGGAGTGGTGTGTTGCTTTTTTCTTTGCACTAATAGCTTTGAAGATATGTTCTGATGGTGGTGAAAGTGGAGAAGGACTGACTCCGTGGCGCAATTGGCTAGCGCGATCGGCTGTTAACCGAAAGGTGGAGGTTCGAGCCCACCCGGTGGTGGCGCGGCGCTTTTTTTCTTTGCGCTAATAGCTTTGAAGATATGTTCTGATGGTGTTGAGAGTGGAGCAAGGCTGTCTCCGTGGCGCAATGAGCTATCGCGATCGGCTGTTAACCGAAAGGTTGGAGTTTCTAGCCCTCCCAGGAGTGGTGTGTTGCTTTTTTTTGTGGTAATAGCTTTGAAGATATGTTCTGATGGTGGTGAGAGTGGAGCAGGACTGTCTCCATGGCGCAATTGGCTAGCGCGATCGGCTGTTAACCGAAAGGTTGGAGTTTCGAACCCACCTGGTGGTGGTGCGGCGCTTTTTTTTCTTTGGGCTGATAGCTCTGAAGAAATGTTCTGACGGCGGTGAGAGTGAAGCAGGACTGTCTCCGTGGCGCAATTGGCTAGCGCGATCGGCTGTTAACCGAAAGGTTGAAGGTTCGAGCCCACCCGGTGGTGGTGCGGCGCTTTTTTTTGGGGGGGGCGATAGCTCTGAAGAAATGGTATGATGGTGGTGAGCGTGGAGCACGCTTGTCTCCGTGGCGCAATTGGCTAGCGCGATCGGCTGTTAACCGAAAGGTTGGAGGTTCGAGCCCACCCGGTGGTGGTGCGGCGCTTTTTTTTATTTGGGCTTATAGCTTTGAAGATATGTTCTGATGGTGGTGAGAAGGGAGCAAGACTGTCTCCTTGGCGCAATGGGCTAGCGCGATCGGCTGTTAACCGAAAGGTTGGAGGTTCGAGCCCACCCGGTGGTGTTACGGCGCTTTTTTTTCTTTGCGCTGATAGCTTTGAAGATATGTTCTGATGATGGTGAGAGTGGAGCAAGACTGTCTTCGTGGCGCAATGGACTAGCGCGATCGGCTGTTAACCGAAAGGTTGGAGTTTCGAGCCCTCCCGGTGGTGGTGCAGCGCTTTTTTTTCTTTGGGGTGATAGCTCTGAATAAATGTTTTGACGGTGGTGAGAGTGGAGCAGGGCTTTCTCCGTGGCGCAATTGGCTTGCGCGATCGGCTGTTAACCGAAACGTTGGAGGTTCGAGCCCACCAGGTGATGGTGTGGCGCTTTTTTTTCTTTGTGCTGATAGATTTGAAGATATGTTCTGAGGGTGGTGAGAGTGGAGCAGGACTGTCTCCGTGGCGCAATTGGCTAGCGCGATTGGCTGTTAACCGAAAGGTTGGAGGTTTGAGCCCACCCGGTGGTGGTGCGGTGCTTTTTTTATTTGGGCTGATAGCTTTGAAGATATGTTCTGATGGTGGTGACAGTGGAGCAGGACTGTCTCCGTGGCGCAAGTGGCTTGCGCGATCGGCTGTTAACCGAAAGTTTGGAGGTTCGAGCCCACCCGGTGGTGGTGCGGCGCTTTTTTTTTCTTTGTGCTGATAGCTTTGAAGATATGTTCTGATGGTGGTGAGAGTGGAGCAAGACAGTCCCCGTGGCGCATTGGGCTAGCGCGATCGGCTGTTAACCGAATGTTTGGAGTTTCGAGCCCTCCCGGGAGTGGTGTGTTGCTTTTTTCTTTGCACTAATAGCTTTGAAGATATGTTCTGATGGTGGTGAAAGTGGAGCAGGACTGTCTCCGTGGCGCAATTGGCTAGCGCGATCGGCTGTTAACCGAAAGGTGGAGGTTCGAGCCCACCCGGTGGTGGCGCGGCGCTTTTTTTCTTTGCGCTAATAGCTTTGAAGATATGTTCTGATGGTGTTGAGAGTGGAGCAAGGCTGTCTCCGTGGCGCAATGAGCTATCGCGATCGGCTGTTAACCGAAAGGTTGGAGTTTCTAGCCCTCCCAGGAGTGGTGTGTTGCTTTTTTTGTGGTAATAGCTTTGAAGATATGTTCTGATGGTGGTGAGAGTGGAGCAGGACTGTCTCCATGGCGCAATTGGCTAGCGCGATCGGCTGTTAACCGAAAGGTTGGAGTTTCGAACCCACCTGGTGGTGGTGCGGCGCTTTTTTTTCTTTTTGCTGATAGCTTTGAAGATATGTTCTGATGGTGGAGGGTGTAGCAGGACTGTCTCCGTGGCGCAATTGGCTAGCGCGATTGGCTGTTAACCGAAAGGTTGGAGGTTCGAGCCCACCCGGTGGTGGTGCGGTTCTTTTTTTTCTGTGGGCTGATAGCTTTGAAGATATGTTCTGATGGTGGTGAGAGTGGAGCAGGACTGTCTCTGTGGCGCAATTGGCTTGCGCGATCGGCTGTTAACCGAAAGCTTGGAGGTTCGAGCCCACCCGGTGGTGGTGCGGCGCTTTTTTTTCTTTGTGCTGATAGCTTTGAAGATATGTACTGATGGTGGTGAGAGTGGAGCAAGACTGTCCCCGTGGCGCAATGGGCTAGCGCGATCGGCTGTTAACCGAAAGGTTGGAGTTTCGATCCCTCCCGGGAGTGGTGTGTTGCTTTTTTCTTTGTAGTAATAGCTTTGAAGATATGTTCTGATGGAGGTGAGAGTGGAGCAGGACTGTCTCCATGGCGCTATTGGCTAGCGCGATCGGCTGTTAACCGAAAGGTTGGAGTTTCGAGCCCACCCGGTGGTGGTGCGGCGCCTTTTTTTCTTTGGGCTGATAGCTCTGAAGAAATGTTCTGACGGCGGTGAGAGTGAAGCAGGACTGTCTCCGTGGCGCAATTGGCTAGCGCGATCGGCTGTTAACCGAAAGGTTGGAGGTTCGAGCCCACCCGGTGGTGGTGCGGCGCTTTTTTTTGGGGGGGGGGGCGATAGCTCTGAAGAAATGGTATGATGGTGGTGAGCGTGGAGCACGATTGTCTCCGTGGCGCAATTGGCTAGCGCGATCGGCTGTTAACCGAAAGGTTGGAGGTTCGAGCCCACCCGGTGGTGGTGCGGCGCTTTTTTTCATTTGGGCTTATAGCTTTGAAGATATGTTCTGATGGTGGTGAGAAGGGAGCAAGACTGTCTCCTTGGCGCAATGGGCTAGCGCGATCGGCTGTTAACCGAAAGGTTGGAGGTTCGAGCCCACCCGGTGGTGTTACGGCGCTTTTTTTTCTTTGCGCTGATAGCTTTGAAGATATGTTCTGATGATGGTGAGAGTGGAGCAAGACTGTCTTCGTGGCGCAATGGACTAGCGCGATCGGCTGTTAACCGAAAGGTTGGAGTTTCGAGCCCTCCCGGTGGTGGTGCGGCGCTTTTTTTTCTTTGGGGTGATAGCTCTGAATAAATGTTTTGACGGTGGTGAGAGTGGAGCAGGGCTTTCTCCGTGGCGCAATTGGCTTGCGCGATCGGCTGTTAACCGAAACGTTGGAGGTTCGAGCCCACCCGGTGATGGTGTGGCGCTTTTTTTTCTTTGTGCTGATAGATTTGAAGATATGTTCTGAGGGTGGTGAGAGTGGAGCAGGACTGTCTCCGTGGCGCAATTGGCTAGCGCGATTGGCTGTTAACCGAAAGGTTGGAGGTTTGAGCCCACCCGGCGGTGGTGCGGTGCTTTTTTTATTTGGGCTGATAGCTTTGAAGATATGTTCTGATGGTGGTGACAGTGGAGCAGGACTGTCTCCGTGGCGCAATTGGCTTGCGCGATCGGCTGTTAACCGAAAGTTTGGAGGTTCGAGCCCACCCGGTGGTGGTGCGGCGCTTTTTTTTTCTTTGTGCTGATAGCTTTGAAGATATGTTCTGATGGTGGTGAGAGTGGAGCAAGACAGTCCCCGTGGCGCATTGGGCTAGCGCGATCGGCTGTTAACCGAATGTTTGGAGTTTCGAGCCCTCCCGGGAGTGGTGTGTTGCTTTTTTCTTTGCACTAATAGCTTTGAAGATATGTTCTGATGGTGGTGAAAGTGGAGAAGGACTGACTCCGTGGCGCAATTGGCTAGCGCGATCGGCTGTTAACCGAAAGGTGGAGGTTCGAGCCCACCCGGTGGTGGCGCGGCGCTTTTTTTCTTTGCGCTAATAGCTTTGAAGATATGTTCTGATGGTGTTGAGAGTGGAGCAAGGCTGTCTCCGTGGCGCAATGAGCTATCGCGATCGGCTGTTAACCGAAAGGTTGGAGTTTCTAGCCCTCCCAGGAGTGGTGTGTTGCTTTTTTTTGTGGTAATAGCTTTGAAGATATGTTCTGATGGTGGTGAGAGTGGAGCAGGACTGTCTCCATGGCGCAATTGGCTAGCGCGATCGGCTGTTAACCGAAAGGTTGGAGTTTCGAACCCACCTGGTGGTGGTGCGGCGCTTTTTTTTCTTTGGGCTGATAGCTCTGAAGAAATGTTCTGACGGCGGTGAGAGTGAAGCAGGACTGTCTCCGTGGCGCAATTGGCTAGCGCGATCGGCTGTTAACCGAAAGGTTGAAGGTTCGAGCCCACCCGGTGGTGGTGCGGCGCTTTTTTTTGGGGGGGGCGATAGCTCTGAAGAAATGGTATGATGGTGGTGAGCGTGGAGCACGCTTGTCTCCGTGGCGCAATTGGCTAGCGCGATCGGCTGTTAACCGAAAGGTTGGAGGTTCGAGCCCACCCGGTGGTGGTGCGGCGCTTTTTTTTATTTGGGCTTATAGCTTTGAAGATATGTTCTGATGGTGGTGAGAAGGGAGCAAGACTGTCTCCTTGGCGCAATGGGCTAGCGCGATCGGCTGTTAACCGAAAGGTTGGAGGTTCGAGCCCACCCGGTGGTGTTACGGCGCTTTTTTTTCTTTGCGCTGATAGCTTTGAAGATATGTTCTGATGATGGTGAGAGTGGAGCAAGACTGTCTTCGTGGCGCAATGGACTAGCGCGATCGGCTGTTAACCGAAAGGTTGGAGTTTCGAGCCCTCCCGGTGGTGGTGCAGCGCTTTTTTTTCTTTGGGGTGATAGCTCTGAATAAATGTTTTGACGGTGGTGAGAGTGGAGCAGGGCTTTCTCCGTGGCGCAATTGGCTTGCGCGATCGGCTGTTAACCGAAACGTTGGAGGTTCGAGCCCACCAGGTGATGGTGTGGCGCTTTTTTTTCTTTGTGCTGATAGATTTGAAGATATGTTCTGAGGGTGGTGAGAGTGGAGCAGGACTGTCTCCGTGGCGCAATTGGCTAGCGCGATTGGCTGTTAACCGAAAGGTTGGAGGTTTGAGCCCACCCGGTGGTGGTGCGGTGCTTTTTTTATTTGGGCTGATAGCTTTGAAGATATGTTCTGATGGTGGTGACAGTGGAGCAGGACTGTCTCCGTGGCGCAAGTGGCTTGCGCGATCGGCTGTTAACCGAAAGTTTGGAGGTTCGAGCCCACCCGGTGGTGGTGCGGCGCTTTTTTTTTCTTTGTGCTGATAGCTTTGAAGATATGTTCTGATGGTGGTGAGAGTGGAGCAAGACAGTCCCCGTGGCGCATTGGGCTAGCGCGATCGGCTGTTAACCGAATGTTTGGAGTTTCGAGCCCTCCCGGGAGTGGTGTGTTGCTTTTTTCTTTGCACTAATAGCTTTGAAGATATGTTCTGATGGTGGTGAAAGTGGAGCAGGACTGTCTCCGTGGCGCAATTGGCTAGCGCGATCGGCTGTTAACCGAAAGGTGGAGGTTCGAGCCCACCCGGTGGTGGCGCGGCGCTTTTTTTCTTTGCGCTAATAGCTTTGAAGATATGTTCTGATGGTGTTGAGAGTGGAGCAAGGCTGTCTCCGTGGCGCAATGAGCTATCGCGATCGGCTGTTAACCGAAAGGTTGGAGTTTCTAGCCCTCCCAGGAGTGGTGTGTTGCTTTTTTTGTGGTAATAGCTTTGAAGATATGTTCTGATGGTGGTGAGAGTGGAGCAGGACTGTCTCCATGGCGCAATTGGCTAGCGCGATCGGCTGTTAACCGAAAGGTTGGAGTTTCGAACCCACCTGGTGGTGGTGCGGCGCTTTTTTTTCTTTTTGCTGATAGCTTTGAAGATATGTTCTGATGGTGGAGGGTGTAGCAGGACTGTCTCCGTGGCGCAATTGGCTAGCGCGATTGGCTGTTAACCGAAAGGTTGGAGGTTCGAGCCCACCCGGTGGTGGTGCGGTTCTTTTTTTTCTGTGGGCTGATAGCTTTGAAGATATGTTCTGATGGTGGTGAGAGTGGAGCAGGACTGTCTCTGTGGCGCAATTGGCTTGCGCGATCGGCTGTTAACCGAAAGCTTGGAGGTTCGAGCCCACCCGGTGGTGGTGCGGCGCTTTTTTTTCTTTGTGCTGATAGCTTTGAAGATATGTACTGATGGTGGTGAGAGTGGAGCAAGACTGTCCCCGTGGCGCAATGGGCTAGCGCGATCGGCTGTTAACCGAAAGGTTGGAGTTTCGATCCCTCCCGGGAGTGGTGTGTTGCTTTTTTCTTTGTAGTAATAGCTTTGAAGATATGTTCTGATGGTGGTGAGAGTGGAGGAGGACTGTCTCCATGGCGCTATTGGCTAGCGCGATCGGCTGTTAACCGAAAGGTTGGAGTTTCGAGCCCACCCGGTGGTGGTGCGGCGCTTTTTTTTCTTTGGGCTGATAGCTCTGAAGAAATGGTCTGACGGCGGTGAGAGTGAAGCAGGACTGTCTCCGTGGCGCAATTGGCTAGCGCGATCGGCTGTTAACCGAAAGGTTGGAGGTTCGAGCCCACCCGGTGGTGGTGCGGCGCTTTTTTGGGGGGGGGGGGGCGATAGCTCTGAAGAAATGGTATGATGGTGGTGAGCGTGGAGCACGATTGTCTCCGTGGCGCAATTGGCTAGCGCGATTGGCTGTTAACCGAAAGGTTGGAGGTTTGAGCCCACCCGGTGGTGTTACGGCGCTTTTTTTTCTTTGCGCTGATAGCTTTGAAGATATGTTCTGATGATGGTGAGAGTGGAGCAAGACTGTCTTCGTGGCGCAATGGACTAGCGCGATCGGCTGTTAACCGAAAGGTTGGAGTTTCGAGCCCTCCCGGTGGTGGTGCGGCGCTTTTTTTTCTTTGGGGTGATAGCTCTGAATAAATGTTTTGACGGTGGTGAGAGTGGAGCAGGGCTTTCTCCGTGGCGCAATTGGCTTGCGCGATCGGCTGTTAACCGAAACGTTGGAGGTTCGAGCCCACCCGGTGATGGCGTGGCGCTTTTTTTTCTTTGTGCTGATAGATTTGAAGATATGTTCTGAGGGTGGTGAGAGTGGAGCAGGACTGTCTCCGTGGCGCAATTGGCTAGCGCGATTGGCTGTTAACCGAAAGGTTGGAGGTTTGAGCCCACCCGGCGGTGGTGCGGTGCTTTTTTTATTTGGGCTGATAGCTTTGAAGATATGTTCTGATGGTGGTGACAGTGGAGCAGGACTGTCTCCGTGGCGCAATTGGCTTGCGCGATCGGCTGTTAACCGAAAGTTTGGAGGTTCGAGCCCACCCGGTGGTGGTGCGGCGCTTTTTTTTTCTTTGTGCTGATAGCTTTGAAGATATGTTCTGATGGTGGTGAGAGTGGAGCAAGACAGTCCCCGTGGCGCATTGGGCTAGCGCGATCGGCTGTTAACCGAATGTTTGGAGTTTCGAGCCCTCCCGGGAGTGGTGTGTTGCTTTTTTCTTTGCACTAATAGCTTTGAAGATATGTTCTGATGGTGGTGAAAGTGGAGAAGGACTGACTCCGTGGCGCAATTGGCTAGCGCGATCGGCTGTTAACCGAAAGGTGGAGGTTCGAGCCCACCCGGTGGTGGCGCGGCGCTTTTTTTCTTTGCGCTAATAGCTTTGAAGATATGTTCTGATGGTGTTGAGAGTGGAGCAAGGCTGTCTCCGTGGCGCAATGAGCTATCGCGATCGGCTGTTAACCGAAAGGTTGGAGTTTCTAGCCCTCCCAGGAGTGGTGTGTTGCTTTTTTTTGTGGTAATAGCTTTGAAGATATGTTCTGATGGTGGTGAGAGTGGAGCAGGACTGTCTCCATGGCGCAATTGGCTAGCGCGATCGGCTGTTAACCGAAAGGTTGGAGTTTCGAACCCACCTGGTGGTGGTGCGGCGCTTTTTTTTCTTTGGGCTGATAGCTCTGAAGAAATGTTCTGACGGCGGTGAGAGTGAAGCAGGACTGTCTCCGTGGCGCAATTGGCTAGCGCGATCGGCTGTTAACCGAAAGGTTGAAGGTTCGAGCCCACCCGGTGGTGGTGCGGCGCTTTTTTTTGGGGGGGGCGATAGCTCTGAAGGAATGGTATGATGGTGGTGAGCGTGGAGCACGCTTGTCTCCGTGGCGCAATTGGCTAGCGCGATCGGCTGTTAACCGAAAGGTTGGAGGTTCGAGCCCACCCGGTGGTGGTGCGGCGCTTTTTTTTATTTGGGCTTATAGCTTTGAAGATATGTTCTGATGGTGGTGAGAAGGGAGCAAGACTGTCTCCTTGGCGCAATGGGCTAGCGCGATCGGCTGTTAACCGAAAGGTTGGAGGTTCGAGCCCACCCGGTGGTGTTACGGCGCTTTTTTTTCTTTGCGCTGATAGCTTTGAAGATATGTTCTGATGATGGTGAGAGTGGAGCAAGACTGTCTTCGTGGCGCAATGGACTAGCGCGATCGGCTGTTAACCGAAAGGTTGGAGTTTCGAGCCCTCCCGGTGGTGGTGCAGCGCTTTTTTTTCTTTGGGGTGATAGCTCTGAATAAATGTTTTGACGGTGGTGAGAGTGGAGCAGGGCTTTCTCCGTGGCGCAATTGGCTTGCGCGATCGGCTGTTAACCGAAACGTTGGAGGTTCGAGCCCACCAGGTGATGGTGTGGCGCTTTTTTTTCTTTGTGCTGATAGATTTGAAGATATGTTCTGAGGGTGGTGAGAGTGGAGCAGGACTGTCTCCGTGGCGCAATTGGCTAGCGCGATTGGCTGTTAACCGAAAGGTTGGAGGTTTGAGCCCACCCGGTGGTGGTGCGGTGCTTTTTTTATTTGGGCTGATAGCTTTGAAGATATGTTCTGATGGTGGTGACAGTGGAGCAGGACTGTCTCCGTGGCGCAAGTGGCTTGCGCGATCGGCTGTTAACCGAAAGTTTGGAGGTTCGAGCCCACCCGGTGGTGGTGCGGCGCTTTTTTTTTCTTTGTGCTGATAGCTTTGAAGATATGTTCTGATGGTGGTGAGAGTGGAGCAAGACAGTCCCCGTGGCGCATTGGGCTAGCGCGATCGGCTGTTAACCGAATGTTTGGAGTTTCGAGCCCTCCCGGGAGTGGTGTGTTGCTTTTTTCTTTGCACTAATAGCTTTGAAGATATGTTCTGATGGTGGTGAAAGTGGAGCAGGACTGTCTCCGTGGCGCAATTGGCTAGCGCGATCGGCTGTTAACCGAAAGGTGGAGGTTCGAGCCCACCCGGTGGTGGCGCGGCGCTTTTTTTCTTTGCGCTAATAGCTTTGAAGATATGTTCTGATGGTGTTGAGAGTGGAGCAAGGCTGTCTCCGTGGCGCAATGAGCTATCGCGATCGGCTGTTAACCGAAAGGTTGGAGTTTCTAGCCCTCCCAGGAGTGGTGTGTTGCTTTTTTTGTGGTAATAGCTTTGAAGATATGTTCTGATGGTGGTGAGAGTGGAGCAGGACTGTCTCCATGGCGCAATTGGCTAGCGCGATCGGCTGTTAACCGAAAGGTTGGAGTTTCGAACCCACCTGGTGGTGGTGCGGCGCTTTTTTTTCTTTTTGCTGATAGCTTTGAAGATATGTTCTGATGGTGGAGGGTGTAGCAGGACTGTCTCCGTGGCGCAATTGGCTAGCGCGATTGGCTGTTAACCGAAAGGTTGGAGGTTCGAGCCCACCCGGTGGTGGTGCGGTTCTTTTTTTTCTGTGGGCTGATAGCTTTGAAGATATGTTCTGATGGTGGTGAGAGTGGAGCAGGACTGTCTCTGTGGCGCAATTGGCTTGCGCGATCGGCTGTTAACCGAAAGCTTGGAGGTTCGAGCCCACCCGGTGGTGGTGCGGCGCTTTTTTTTCTTTGTGCTGATAGCTTTGAAGATATGTACTGATGGTGGTGAGAGTGGAGCAAGACTGTCCCCGTGGCGCAATGGGCTAGCGCGATCGGCTGTTAACCGAAAGGTTGGAGTTTCGATCCCTCCCGGGAGTGGTGTGTTGCTTTTTTCTTTGTAGTAATAGCTTTGAAGATATGTTCTGATGGTGGTGAGAGTGGAGGAGGACTGTCTCCATGGCGCTATTGGCTAGCGCGATCGGCTGTTAACCGAAAGGTTGGAGTTTCGAGCCCACCCGGTGGTGGTGCGGCGCTTTTTTTTCTTTGGGCTGATAGCTCTGAAGAAATGGTCTGACGGCGGTGAGAGTGAAGCAGGACTGTCTCCGTGGCGCAATTGGCTAGCGCGATCGGCCGTTAACCGAAAGGTTGGAGGTTCGAGCCCACCCGGTGGTGGTGCGGCGCTTTTTTGGGGGGGGGGGGCGATAGCTCTGAAGAAATGGTATGATGGTGGTGAGCGTGGAGCACGATTGTCTCCGTGGCGCAATTGGCTAGCGCGATTGGCTGTTAACCGAAAGGTTGGAGGTTTGAGCCCACCCGGTGGTGGTGCGGTGCTTTTTTTATTTGGGCTGATAGCTTTGAAGATATGTTCTGATGGTGGTGACAGTGGAGCAGGACTGTCTCCGTGGCGCAATTGGCTTGCGCGATCGGCTGTTAACCGAAAGTTTGGAGGTTCGAGCCCACCCGGTGGTGGTGCGGCGCTTTTTTTTTCTTTGTGCTGATAGCTTTGAAGATATGTTCTGATGGTGGTGAGAGTGGAGCAGGACTGTCTCCATGGCGCAATTGGCTAGCGCGATCGGCTGTTAACCGAAAGGTTGGAGTTTCGAACCCACCTGGTGGTGGTGCGGCGCTTTTTTTTCTTTGGGCTGATAGCTTTGAAGATATGTTCTGATGGTGTTGAGAGTGGAGCAGGACTGTCTCCGTGGCGCAATTGGCTAGCGCGATCAGCTGTTAACCGAAAGGTTGGAGTTTCGAACCCACCTGGTGGTGGCGCGGCGCTTTTTTTCTTTGCGCTAATAGCTTTGAAGATATGTTCTGATGGTGTTGAGAGTGGAGCAAGGCTGTCTCCGTGGCGCAATGAGCTATCGCGATCGGCTGTTAACCGAAAGGTTGGAGTTTCTAGCCCTCCCAGGAGTGGTGTGTTGCTTTTTTTGTGGTAATAGCTTTGAAGATATGTTCTGATGGTGGTGAGAGTGGAGCAGGACTGTCTCCAAGCCGCAATTGGCTAGCGCGATCGGCTGTTAACCGAAAGGTTGGAGTTTCGAACCCACCTGGTGGTGGTGCGGCGCTTTTTTTTCTTTGGGCTGATAGCTCTGAAGAAATGTTCTGACGGCGGTGAGAGTGAAGCAGGACTGTCTCCGTGGCGCAATTGGCTAGCGCGATCGGCTGTTAACCGAAAGGTTGGAGGTTCGAGCCCACCCGGTGGTGGTGCGGCGCTTTTTTGGGGGGGGGGGGCGATAGCTCTGAAGAAATGGTATGATGGTGGTGAGCGTGGAGCACGATTGTCTCCGTGGCGCAATTGGCTAGAGCGATCGGCTGTTAACCGAAAGGTTGGAGGTTCGAGCCCACCCGGTGGTGGTGCGGCGCTTTTTTTTATTTGGGCTTATAGCTTTGAAGATATGTTCTGATGGTGGTGAGAAGGGAGCAAGACTGTCTCCTTGGCGCAATGGGCTAGCGCGATCGGCTGTTAACCGAAAGGTTGGAGGTTCGAGCCCACCCGGTGGTGTTACGGCGCTTTTTTTTCTTTGCGCTGATAGCTTTGAAGATATGTTCTGATGATGGTGAGAGTGGAGCAAGACTGTCTTCGTGGCGCAATGGACTAGCGCGATCGGCTGTTAACCGAAAGGTTGGAGTTTCGAGCCCTCCCGGTGGTGGTGCGGCGCTTTTTTTTCTTTGGGGTGATAGCTCTGAATAAATGTTTTGACGGTGGTGAGAGTGGAGCAGGGCTTTCTCCGTGGCGCAATTGGCTTGCGCGATCGGCTGTTAACCGAAACGTTGGAGGTTCGAGCCCACCCGGTGATGGTGTGGCGCTTTTTTTTCTTTGTGCTGATAGATTTGAAGATCTGTTCTGAGGGTGGTGAGAGTGGAGCAGGACTGTCTCCGTGGCGCAATTCGCTAGCGCGATTGGCTGTTAACCGAAAGGTTGGAGGTTTGAGCCCACCCGGTGGTGGTGCGGTGCTTTTTTTATTTGGGCTGATAGCTTTGAAGATATGTTCTGATGGTGGTGACAGTGGAGCAGGACTGTCTCCGTGGCGCAATTGGCTTGCGCGATCGGCTGTTAACCGAAAGTTTGGAGGTTCGAGCCCACCCGGTGGTGGTGCGGCGCTTTTTTTTTTCTTTGTGCTGATAGCTTTGAAGATATGTTCTGATGGTGGTGAGAGTGGAGCAAGACAGTCCCCGTGGCGCATTGGGCTAGCGCGATCGGCTGTTAACCGAATGTTTGGAGTTTCGAGCCCTCCCGGGAGTGGTGTGTTGCTTTTTTCTTTGCACTAATAGCTTTGAAGATATGTTCTGATGGTGGTGAAAGTGGAGCAGGACTGTCTCCGTGGCGCAATTGGCTAGCGCGATCGGCTGTTAACCGAAAGGTGGAGGTTCGAGCCCACCCGGTGGTGGCGCGGCGCTTTTTTTCTTTGCGCTAATAGCTTTGAAGATATGTTCTGATGGTGTTGAGAGTGGAGCAAGGCTGTCTCCGTGGCGCAATGAGCTATCGCGTTCGGCTGTTAACCGAAAGGTTGGAGTTTCTAGCCCTCCCAGGAGTGGTGTGTTGCTTTTTTTTGTGGTAATAGCTTTGAAGATATGTTCTGATGGTGGTGAGAGTGGAGCAGGACTGTCTCCATGGCGCAATTGTCTAGCGCGATCGGCTGTTAACCGAAAGGTTGGAGTTTCGAACCCACCTGGTGGTGGTGCGGCGCTTTTTTTTCTTTTTGCTGATAGCTTTGAAGATATGTTCTGATGGTGGAGGGTGGAGCAGGACTGTCTCCGTGGCGCAATTGGCTAGCGCGATTGGCTGTTAACCGAAAGGTTGGAGGTTCGAGCCCACCCGGTGGTGGTGCGGTTCTTTTTTTCTGTGGGCTGATAGCTTTGAAGATATGTTCTGATGGTGGTGAGAGTGGAGCAGGACTGTCTCTGTGGCGCAATTGGCTTGCGCGATCGGCTGTTAACCGAAAGCTTGGAGGTTCGAGCCCACCCGGTGGTGTTGCGGCGCTTTTTTTTTCTTTGTGCTGATAGCTTTGAAGATATGTACTGATGGTGGTGAGAGTGGAGCAAGACTGTCCCCGTGGCGCAATGGGCTAGCGCGATCGGCTGTTAACCGAAAGGTTGGAGTTTTGAGCCCTCCCGGGAGTGGTGTGTTGCTTTTTTCTTTGTAGTAATAGCTTTGAAGATATGTTCTGATGGTGGTGAGAGTAGAGCAGGACTGTCTCCATGGCGCTATTGGCTAGCGCGATCGGCTGTTAACCGAAAGGTTGGAGTTTCGAGCCCACCCGGTGGTGGTGCGGCGCTTTTTTTTCTTTGGGCTGATAGCTCTGGAGAAATGGTCTGACGGCGGTGAGAGTGAAGCAGGACTGTCTCCGTGGCGCAATTGGCTAGCGCGATCGGCTGTTAACCGAAAGGTTGGAGGTTCGAGCCCACCCGGTGGTGGTGCGGCGCTTTTTTTGGGGGGGGGGGCGATAGCTCTGAAGAAATGGTATGATGGTGGTGAGCGTGGAGCACGATTGTCTCCGTGGCGCAATTGGCTAGCGCGATTGGCTGTTAACCGAAAGGTTGGAGGTTTGAGCCCACCCGGTGGTGGTGCGGTGCTTTTTTTATTTGGGCTGATAGCTTTGAAGATATGTTCTGATGGTGGTGACAGTGGAGCAGGACTGTCTCCGTGGCGCAATTGGCTTGCGCGATCGGCTGTTAACCGAAAGTTTGGAGGTTCGAGCCCACCCGGTGGTGGTGCGGCGCTTTTTTTTGTGCTGATAGCTTTGAAGATATGTTCTGATGGTGGTGAGAGTGGAGCAAGACAGTCCCCGTGGCGCATTGGGCTAGCGCGATCGGCTGTTAACCGAATGTTTGGAGTTTCGAGCCCTCCCGGGAGTGGTGTGTTGCTTTTTTCTTTGCACTAATAGCTTTGAAGATATGTTCTGATGGTGGTGAAAGTGGAGCAGGACTGTCTCCGTGGCGCAATTGGCTAGCGCGAT
The DNA here is from genome assembly GCF_043290135.1 of Rhipicephalus microplus. Taxonomy (NCBI): domain Eukaryota; kingdom Metazoa; phylum Arthropoda; class Arachnida; order Ixodida; family Ixodidae; genus Rhipicephalus; species Rhipicephalus microplus. The sequence goes on from NW_027464652.1 coordinate 823,042, forward strand.
CGGCTGTTAACCGAAAGGTGGAGGTTCGAGCCCACCCGGTGGTGGCGCGGCGCTTTTTCTCTTTGCGCTAATAGCTTTGAAGATATGTTCTGATGGTGTTGAGAGTGGAGCAAGGCTGTCTCCGTGGCGCAATGAGCTATCGCGATCGGCTGTTAACCGAAAGGTTGGAGTTTCTAGCCCTCCCAGGAGTTGTGTGTTCCTTTTTTTCTGGTAATAGCTTTGAAGATATGTTCTGATGGTGGTGAGAGTGGAGCAGGACTGTCTCTGTGGCGCAATTGGCTAACGCGATTGGCTGTTAACCGAAAGGTTGGAGGTTCCAGCCCACCTGGTGGTGGTGCGGTGCTTTTTTTTCTTTGGGGCGATAGCTCTGAAGAAATGGTCTGACGGTGGTGAGAGTGGAGCACGACTGTCCCCGTGGCGGAATGGGCTAGCGCAATCGGCTGTTAACCGAAAGGTTGGAGTTTCGAGCGCTCCCGGGAGTGGTGTGTTGCTTTTTTCTTTGCACTGATAGCTTTGAAGATATGTTCTGATGGTGGTGAGAGTGGAGCAGGACTGTCTCCGTGGCGCAATTGGCTTGCGCGATCGGCTGTTAACCGAAAGGTTGGAGGTTCGAGCCCTCCCAGGAGCGGTGTGTTGCTTTTTTCTTTGTGGTAATAGCTTTGAAGATATGTTCTGATTGTGGTGAGAGTGGAGCACGACTGTCTCCATGGCGCAATTGGCTAGCGCGATCGGCTGTTAACCGAAAGGTTGGAGGTTCGAGCACCCCCCGGTGGTGGTGCGGCGCTTTTTTTTCTTTGCACTGATAGCTTTGAAGATATGTTCTGATAGTGGTGAGAGTGGAGCAGGACTGTCTTCGTGGCGCAATTGGCTTGCGTGATCGGCTGTTAACCGAAAGGTTGGAGGTTCGAGCCCACCCGGTGGTGGTGCGGCGCTTTTTTTTCTTTGGGCTGATAGCTTTGAAGATATGTTCTGATGGTGGTGAGAAGGGAGCAAGACTGTCTCCGTGGCGCAATGGGCTAGCGCGATCGGCTGTTAACCGAAAGGTTGGAGTTTCGAGCCCTCCCGGGTGTGGTGTGTTGCTTTTTTTGTGGTAATAGCTTTGAAGATATGTTCTGAAGGTGGTGAGAGTGGAGCAGGACTGTCTCCATGGCGCAATTGGCTAGCGCGATCGGCTGTTAACCGAAAGGTTGGAGTTTCGAGCCCACCCGGTGGTGGTGCGGCGCTTTTTTTTTGGGCTGATAGCTCTGAAGAAATGTTCTGATGGTGGTGAGAGTGGAGCAGGACTGTCTCCGTGGCGCTATTGGCTAGCGCGATCGGCTGTTAACCGAAAGGTTGGAGGTTCGAGCCCACCCGGTGGCGGTGCGGCGCTTTTACTTTCTTTGGGGCGATAGCTCTGAAGAAATGGTCTGACGGTGGTGAGAGTGGAGCACGACTGTCTCTGTGGCGCAATTGGCTAGCGCGATCGGGTGTTAATCGAAAGGTTGGAGGTTCGAGCCCACCCGGTGGTGGTGCGGCGCTTTTTTTTCTTTGGGCTGATAGCTCTGAAGAAATGTTCTGACGGGGGTGAGAGTGGAGCAGGACTGTCCCCGTGGCGCCATTGGCTAGCGCGATCGGCTGTTAACCAAAAAGTTGGAGGTTCGAGCCCTCCCGGGTGGGGTGTGTTGCTTTTTTCTTTGCGCTGATAGCTTCGAAGATATTTTCCGATGGTGGTGAGCGTGGAGCACGATTGTCTCCGTTGCGCAATTGGCTAGCGCGATTGGCCGTTAACCGAAAGGTTGGAGGTTCGAGCCCACCTGGTGGTGATGCGGCGCTTTTTTTTCTTTGGGCTGATAGCTTGAAAGATATGTTCATATGGTGGTGAGAGTGGAGCAGGACTGTCTCCGTGGCGCAATTGGCCAGCGCGATCGGCTGTTAACCGAAAAGTTGGAGGTTCGAGCCCTCCCGGGAGATGTGCGTTGCTTTTTTCTTTGTGCTGATAGCTTTGAAGATATGTTCCGATGGTGGTAAGAGTGGAGCGCGACTGTCTCCGTGGCGCAATTGGCTAGTGTGATCGGCTGTTAACCAAAAGGTTGGAGGTTCGAGCCCACCCGGTGGTGGTGCGGCGCTTTTTTTTCTTTGGGCTGATAGCTTTGAAGATATGTTCTGATGGAGGTGAGAAGGGAGCAAGTTTGTCTCCGTGGCGCAATGGGCTAGCCCGATCGGCTGTTAACCGAAAAGTTGGAGTTTCGAGCCCGCCCGGGAGTGGTGTGTTGCTTTTTTCTTTGCGCTGATAGCTTTGAAGATATGTTCTGATGGTGGTGAGAGTGGAGCAGGACTGTCTCCGTGGCGCAATTGGCTAGCGCGATCGGCTGTTAACCGAAAGGTTGGAGTTTCGAGCCCTCCCGGTGGTGGTGCGGCGCATTTTTTTCTTTGTGGTGATAGCTCTAAATAAATGTTTTGACGGTTGGTAGAGTGGAGCAGGACTGTCTCCGTGGCGCATTTGGCTAGCGCGATTGGCTGTTAAACGAATGGTTGGAGGTTCGAGCCCACCCGGTGGTGGTGCGGTGCTTTTTTTTCTTTGGGCTGATAGCTTTGAAGATTTGTTCTGATGGTGGTGAGAGTGGAGCAAGACTGTCCCCGTGGCGCAATGGGCTACCGCGATCGGCTGTTAACCGAAAGGTTGGAGTTTCAAGCCCTCCCGGGAGTGGTGTGTTGCTTTTTTCTTTGCACTGATAGCTTTGAAGATATGTTGTGATGGTGGCGAAAGTGGAGCAGGACTGTCTCCGTGGCGCAAATGGCTTGCGCGATCGGCTGTTAACCGAAAGGTTGGAGTTTCGAGCCCTTCCGGGAGTGGTGTGTTGCTTTTTTTCTTTGTGGTAATAGCTTTTAAGATATGTTCTGATGGTGGTGAGAGTGGAGCAGGACTGTCTCAATGGCGCAATTGGCTAGCGCGATCGGCTGTTAACCGAAAGGTTGGAGTTTCGAGCCCACCCGTTGGTGGTGCGGCGCTTTTTTTTCTTTGGGCTAATAGCTTTGAAGATATGTTCTGATGGTGGTGAGAGCGGAGCAAGACTGTCTCCGTGGCGCAAAGGGCTAGCGCGATCGGCTGTTAACCGAAAGGTTCGAGTTTCGAGCCCTCCCGGGAGTGGTGTGTTGCTTTTTTCTTTGCGCTGATAGCTTTGAAGATATGTTCTGATGGTGGTGAGTGTGGAGCACGACTGTCTCCGTGGCGCAGTTGGCTAGCGCGATCGGCTGTTAACCGAAAGGTTGGAGGTTCGAGCCCACCCGGTGATGATGTGGCGCTTTTTTTTCTTTGTGCTGATAGCTTTGGAGATATGTTCTGACGGTGGTGAGAGTGGAGCAGGACTGTCGCCGTGGCGCCATTGGCTAGTGCGATCGGCTGTTAACCAAAAAGTTGGAGGTTCGAGCCCTCCCGGGTGGGGTGTGTTGCTTTTTTCTTTGCGCTGATAGCTTCGAAGATATTTGCCGATGGTGGTGAGCGTGGAGCACGATTGTCTCCGTTGCGCAATTGGCTAGCGCGATCGGCCGTTAACCGAAAGGTTGGAGGTTCGAGCCCACCTGGTAGTGGTGCGGCGCTTTTTTTTTCTTTGGGCTGATAGCTTGAAAGATATGTTCATATGGTGGTGAGAGTGGAGCAGGATTGTCTCCGTGGCGCAATTGGCCAGCGCGATCGGCTGTTAACCGAAATGTTGGTGGTTCGAGCCCTCCCGGGAGTGGTTTGTTGCTTTTTTTTGTGCTGATAGCTCTGAAGATATGTTCTGATGGTGGTGAGAGTGGAGCGCGACTGTCTCCGTGGCGCAATCGGCTAGTGGGATCGGCTGTTAACCGAAAGGTTGGAGGTTCGAGCCCACCCGGTGGTGGTGCGGCGCTTTTTTTTCTTTGGGCTGATAGCTTTGAAGATATGTTCTCATGGAGGTGAGAAGGGAGCAAGTTTGTCTCCGTGGCGCAATGGGCTAGCCCGATCGGCTGTTAACCGAAAGGTTGGAGTTTCGAGCCCGCCCGGGAGTGGTGTGTTGCTTTTTTCTTTGCGCTGATAGCTTTGAATATATGTTCTGATGGTGGTGAGAGCGGAGCAAGACTGTCTCCGTGGCGCAAAGGGCCAGCGCGATCGGCTGTTAACCGAGAGGTTCGAGTTTCGAGCCCTCCCGGGAGTGGTGTGTTGCTTTTTTCTTTGCGCTGATAGCTTTGAAGATATGCTCTGATGGTGCTGAGAGTGGAGCAGGACTGTCTCCGTGGCGCAATTGGCTAGCGCGATCGGCTGTTAACCGAAAGTTTGGAGGTTCGAGCCCACCCGGTGGTGGTGCGGCGCTTTTTTTTCTTTGTGCTGATAGCTTTGAAGATATGTTCTGATGGTGGTGAGAGTGAAGCAAGACTGTCTCCCTGGCGCAATGGGCTAGCGCGATCGGCTGTTAACCGAAAGGTTGGAGTTTCGAGCCCTCCCGGTGGTGGTGCGGCGCTTTTTTTTCTTTGGGGTGAGAGCTCTAAATAAATGTTTTGACGGTGGTGAGAGTGGAGCAGGACTGTCTCCGTGGCGCAATTGGCTTGCGCGATCGGCTGTTAACCGAAAGGTTGGAGGTTCGAGCCCACCCGGTGGTGGTGCGGCGCTTTTTTTTCTTTGCACTGATAGCTTTGAAGATATGTTCTGATGGTGGTGAGAGTCGAGCAAGACTGCTCCGTGGCGCAATGGGCTACCGCAATCGGCTGTTAACCAAAAGGTTGGAGTTTCAAGCCCTCCCGGGAGTGGTGTGTTGCTTTTTTCTTTGCACTGATAGCTTTGAAGATATTTTGTGATGGTGGTGAAAGTGGAGCAGGACTGTCTCCGTGGCGCAAATGGCTTGCGCGATCGGCTGTTAACCGAAAGGTTGGAGTTTCGAGCCCTTCCGGGAGTGGTGTGTTGCTTTTTTTCTTTGTGGTAATAGCTTTTAAGATATGTTCTGATGGTGGTGAGAGTGGAGCAGGACTGTCTCCATGGCGCAATTGGCTAGCGCGATCGGCTGTTAACCGACAGGTTGGAGTTTCGAGCCCACCCGATGGTGGTGCGGCGCTTTTTTTTCTTTGCACTGATAGCTTTGAAGATATGTTCTGATGGTGGTGAGAGTGGAGCAAGACTGTCCCCGTGGCGCAATGGGCTACCGCAATCGGCTGTTAACCGAAAGGTTGGAGTTTCAAGCCCTCCCGGGAGTGGTGTGTTGCTTTTTTCTTTGCACTGATAGCTTTGAAGATATGTTGTGATGGTGGTGAAAGTGGAGCAGGACTGTCTCCGTGGCGCAAATGGCTTGCGCGATCGGCTGTTAACCGAAAGGTTGGAGTTTCGAGCCCACCTGATGGTGGTGCGGCGCTTTTTTTTCTTTGTGGTGATAGCTTTGATGATATGTTCTGATGGTGGTGAGAGTGGAGCAAGACAGTCTCCGTGGCGCAATTGGCTAGCGCGATTGGCTGTTAACCGAAAGGTTGGAGTTTCGAACCCTCCCGGGAGTGGTGTGTTGCTTTTTTTCTTTGCACTGATAGCTTTGAAGTTATGTTCTGATGGTGGTGAGAGTGGAGCAGGACTGTCTTCGTAGCGCAATTGGCTTGCGCGATCGGCTGTTAACCGAAAGGTTGGAGGTTCGAGCCAACCCGGTGGTGGTGCGGCGCTTTTTTTTTCTTTGGGCTGATAGCTTTGAAGATATGTTCTGATGGTGGGGAGAAGGGAGCAAGACTGTCTCCGTGGCGCAATGGGCTAGCGCGATCGGCTGTTAACCGAAAGGTTGGAGTTTCGAGCCCTCCCGGGTGTGGTGTGTTGCTTTTTTTTGTGGTAATAGCTTTGAAGATATGTTATGAAGGTGGTGAGAGTGGAGCAGGACTGTCTCCATGGCGCAATTGGCTAGCGCGATCGGCTGTTAACCGAAAGGTTGGAGTTTCGAGCCCACCCGGTGGTGGTGCGGCGCTTTTTTTTGGGCTGATAGCTCTGAAGAAATGTTCTGATGGTGGTAAGAGTGGAGCAGGACTGTCTCCGTGGCGCTATTGGCTAGCGCGATCGGCTGTTAACCGAAAGGTTGGAGGTTCGAGCCCACCCGGTGGCGGTGCGGCGCTTTTACTTTCTTTGGGGCGATAGCTCTGAAGAAATGGTCTGACGGTGGTGAGAGTGGAGCACGACTGTCTCTGTGGCGCAATTGGCTAGCGCGATCGGCTGTTAATCGAAAGGTTGGAGGTTCGAGCCCACCCGGTGGTGGTGCGGCGCTTTTTTTTCTTTGGGCTGATAGCTCTGAAGAAATGTTCTGACGGTGGTGAGTGTGGAGCAGGACTGTCCCCGTGGCGCCATTGGCTAGCGCGATCGGCTGTTAACCAAAAAGTTGGAGGCTCGAGCCCTCCCGGGTGGGGTGTGTTGCTTTTTTCTTTGCGCTGATAGCTTCGAAGATATTTTCCGATGGTGGTGAGCGTGGAGCACGATTGTCTCCGTTGCGCAATTGGCTAGCGCGATCGGCCGTTAACCGAAAGGTTGGAGGTTCGAGCCCACCTGGTGGTGATGCGGCGCTTTTTTTTCTTTGGGCTGATAGCTTGAAAGATATGTTCATATGGTGGTGAGAGTGGAGCAGGACTGTCTCCGTGGCGCAATTGGCCAGCGCGATCGGCTGTTAACCGAAAAGTTGGAGGTTCGAGCCCTCACGGGAGTGGTGTGTTGCTTTTTTCTTTGTGCTGATAGCTTTGAAGATATGTTCCGATGGTGGTAAGAGTGGAGCGCGACTGTCTCCGTGGCGCAATTGGCTAGTGTGATCGGCTGTTAACCAAAAGGTTGGAGGTTCGAGTGGTGCGGCGCTTTTTTTTCTTTGGGCTGATAGCTTTGAAGATATGTTCTGATGGAGGTGAGAAGGGAGCAAGTTTGTCTCCGTGGCGCGATGGGCTAGCCCGATCGGCTGTTAACCGAAAGGTTGGAGTTTCGAGCCCGCCCGGGAGTGGTGTGTTGCTTTTTTCTTTGCGCTGATAGCTTTGAATATATGTTCTGATGGTGGTGAGAGCGGAGCAAGACTGTCTCCGTGGCGCAAAGGGCTAGCGCGATCGGCTGTTAACCGAAAAGTTCGAGTTTCGAGCCCTCCCGGGAGTGGTGTGTTGCTTTTTTCTTTGCGCTGATAGCTTTGAAGGTATGTTCTGATGGTGGTGAGAGTGGAGCAGGACTGTCTCCGTGGCGCAATTGGCTAGCGCGATCGGCTGTTAACCGAAAGTTTGGAGGTTCGAGCCCACCCGGTGGTGGTGCGGCGCTTTTTTTTTCTTTGTGCTGATAGCTTTGAAGATATGTTCTGATGGTGGTGAGAGTGAAGCAAGACTGTCTCCGTGGCGCAATGGGCTAGCGCGATCGGCTGTTAACCGAAAGGTTGGAGTTTCGAGCCCTCCCGGTGGTGGTGCGGCGCTTTTTTTTCTTTGGGGTGATAGCTCTAAATAAATGTTTTGACGGTTGGTAGAGTGGAGCAGGACTGTCTCCGTGGCGCATTTGGCTTGCGCGATCGGCTGTTAACCGAAAGGTTGGAGGTTCGAGCCCACCCGGTGGTGGTGCGGCGCTTTTTTTTTCTTTGCACTGATAGCTTTGAAGATATGTTCTGATGGTGGTGAGAGTGGAGCAAGACTGTCCCCGTGGCGCAATGGGCTACCGCGATCGGCTGTTAACCGAAAGGTTGGAGTTTCAAGCCCTCCCGGGAGTGGTGTGTTGCTTTTTTCTTTGCACTGATAGCTTTGAAGATATGTTGTGATGGTGGCGAAAGTGGAGCAGGACTGTCTCCGTGGCGCAAATGGCTTGCGCGATCGGCTGTTAACCGAAAGGTTGGAGTTTCGAGCCCTTCCGGGAGTGGTGTGTTGCTTTTTTTCTTTGTGGTAATGGCTTTTAAGATATGTTCTGATGGTGGTGAGAGTGGAGCAGGACTGTCTCAATGGCGCAATTGGCTAGCGCGATCGGCTGTTAACCGAAAGGTTGGAGTTTCGAGCCCACCCGGTGGTGGTGCGGCGCTTTTTTTTCTTTGGGCTGATGGCTTTGAAGATATGTTCTGATGGTGGTGAGAGCGGAGCAAGACTGTCTCCGTGGCGCAAAGGGCTAGCGCGATCGGCTGTTAACCGAAAGGTTCGAGTTTCGAGCCCTCCCGGGAGTGGTGTGTTGCTTTTTTTTTGCGCTGATAGCTTTGAAGATATGTTCTGATGGTGGTGAGAGTGGAGCAGGACTGTCTCCGTGGCGCAATGGGCTAGCGCGATCGGCTGTTAACCGAAAGGTTGGAGTTTCGAGCCCTCCCGGTGGTGGTGCGGCGCTTTTTTTCTTTGGGGTGATAGCTCTGAATAAATGTTTTGACGGTGGTGAGAGTGGAGCAGGACTGTCTTCGTGTTGCAATTGGCTTACGCGTTCGGCTGTTAACCGAAAGGTTGGAGGTTCGAGCCCTTCCGGGAGTGGTGTGTTGCTTTTTTCTTTGCGCTGATAGCTTTGAAGATATGTTTTGTTGGTGGTGAGAGTGGAGCACGACTGTCTCCGTGGCGCAGTTGGCTAGCGCGATCGGCTTTTAACCGAAAGGTTGGAGGTTCGAGCCCACCCGGTGATGGTGTGTTGCTTTTTTCTTTGTGGTAATAGCTTTGAAGATATCTTCTGATGGTGGTGAGAGTGGAGCAGGACTGTCTCCATGGCGCAATTGGCTAGCGCGATCGGCTGTTAACCGAAAGGTTGGAGTTTCGAGCCCACCCGGTGGTGGTGCGGCGCTCTTTTTTCTTTGTGCTGATAGCTTTGAAGATATGTTCTGATGGTGGTGAGAGTGGAGCAGGACTGTCTCCGTGGCGCATTTGGCTAGCGCGATTGGCTGTTAAACGAATGGTTGGAGGTTCGAGCCCACCCGGTGGTGGTGCGGTGCTTTTTTTTCTTTGGGCTGATAGCTTTGAAGATTTGTTCTGATGGCGGTGAGAGTGGAGCAGGACTGTCTCCCTGGCGCAATTGGCTAGCGCGATCGGCTGTTAACCGAAAGGTTGGAGGTTCGAGCCCACCCGGTGGTGGTGTGTTGCTTTTTTCTTTGTGGTAATAGCTTTGAAGATATGTTCTGATGGTGGTGAGAGTGGAGCAGGACTGTCTCCATGGCGCAATTGGCTAGCGCGATCGGCTGTTAACCGAAAGGTTTGAGTTTCGAGCCCACCCGGTGGTGGTGCGGCGCTTTTTTTTCTTTGTGCTGATAGCTTTGAAGATATGTTCGGATGGTGGTGAGAGTGGAGCAGGACTGTCTCCGTGGCGCAATTGGCTAGCGCGATTGGCTGTTAAACGAAAGGTTGGAGGTTCGAGCCCACCCGGTGGTGGTGCGGTGCTTTTTTTTCTTTGGGCTGATAGCTTTGAAGATATGTTCTGATGGCGGTGAGAGTGGAGCAGGACTGTCTTTCTGGCGCAATTGGCTAGCGCGATCGGCTGTTAACCGAAAGGTTGGAGGTTCGAGCCCACCCGGTGGTGGTGCGGCGCTTTTTCTTTCTTTGGGGCGATAGCTCTGAAGAAATGGTCTGACGGTGGTGAGAGTGGAGCACGACTGTCCCCGTGGCGGAATGGGCTAGCGCGATCGGCTGTTAACCGAAAGGTTGGAGTTTCGAGCGCTCCCGGGAGTGGTGTGTTGCTTTTTTCTTTGCACTGATAGCTTTGAAGATATGTTCTGATGGTGGTGAGAGTGGAGCAGGACTGTCTCCGTGGCGCAATTGGCTTGCGCGATCGGCTGTTAACCAAAAGGTTGGAGGTTCGAGCCCTCCCAGGAGCGGTGTGTTGCTTTTTTCTTTGTGGTAATAGCTTTGAAGATATGTTCTGATTGTGGTGAGAGTGGAGCACGACTGTCTCCATGGCGCAATTGGCTAGCGCGATCGGCTGTTAACCGAAAGGTTGGAGTTTCGAGCCCACCCGATGGTGGTGCGGCGCTTTTTTTTCTTTGTGGTGATAGCTTTGATGATATGTTCTGATGGTGGTGAGAGTGGAGCAAGACAGTCTCCGTGGCGCAATTGGCTAGCGCGATTGGCTGTTAACCGAAAGGTTGGAGTTTCGAACCCTCCCGGGAGTGGTGTGTTGCTTTTTTCTTTGCACTGATAGCTTTGAAGATATGTTCTGATGGTGGTGAGAGTGGAGCAGGACTGTCTTCGTGGCGCAATTGGCTTGCGCGATCGGCTGTTAACCGAAAGGTTGGAGGTTCGAGCACCCCCCGGTGGTGGTGCGGCGCTTTTTTTTCTTTGCACTGATAGCTTTGATGATATGTTCTGATAGTGGTGAGAGTGGAGCAGGACTGTCTCCGTGGCGCAATCGGCTTGCGTGATCGGCTGTTAACCGAAAGGTTGGAGTTTCGAGCCCACCCGGTGGTGGTGCGGCACTTTTTTTGGGCTGATAGCTCTGAAGAAATGTTCTGATGGTGGTGAGCGTGGAGCAGGACTGTCTCCGTGGCGCTATTGGCTAGCGCGATCGGCTGTTAACCGAAAGGTTGGAGTTTCGAGCCCACCCGGTGGTGGTGCGGCACTTTTTTTGGGCTGATAGCTCTGAAGAAATGTTCTGATGGTGGTGAGCGTGGAGCAGGACTGTCTCCGTGGCGCTATTGGCTAGCGCGATCGGCTGTTAACCGAAAGGTTGGAGGTTCGAGCCCACCCGGTGGCGGTGCGGCGCTTTTACTTTCTTTGGGGCGATAGCTCTGAAGAAATGTTCTGACGGTGGTGAGAGTGGAGCACGACTGTCTCTGTGGCGCAATTGGCTAGCGCGATCGGCTGTTAATCGAAAGGTTGGAGGTTCGAGCCCACCCGGTGGTGGTGCGGCGCTTTTTTTTCTTTGGGATGATAGCTCTGAAGAAATGTTCTGACGGTGGTGAGAGTGGAGCAGGACTGTTCCGTGGCGCTATTGGCTAGCGCGATCGGCTGTTAACCGAAAGGTTGGAGGTTCGAGCCCACCCGGTGGCGGTGCGGCGCTTTTACTTTCTTTGGGGCGATAGCTCTGAAGAAATGTTCTGACGGTGGTGAGAGTGGAGCACGACTGTCTCTGTGGCGCAATTGGCTAGCGCGATCGGCTGTTAATCGAAAGGTTGGAGGTTCGAGCCCACCCGGGTGTGGTGTGTTGCTTTTTTTTGTGGTAATAGCTTTGAAGATATGTTCTGAAGGTGGTGAGAGTGGAGCAGGACTGTCTCCATGGCGCAATTGGCTAGCGCGATCGGCTGTTAACCGAAAGGTTGGAGTTTCGAGCCCACCCGGTGGTGGTGCGGCACTTTTTTTGGGCTGATAGCTCTGAAGAAATGTTCTTATGGTGGTGAGCGTGGAGCAGGACTGTCTCCGTGGCGCTATTGGCTAGCGCGATCGGCTGTTAACCGAAAGGTTGGAGGTTCGAGCCCACCCGGTGGCGGTGCGGCGCTTTTACTTTCTTTGGGGCGATAGCTCAGAAGAAATGTTCTGACGGTGGTGAGAGTGGAGCACGACTGTCTCTGTGGCGCAATTGGCTAGCGCGATCGGCTGTTAATCGAAAGGTTGGAGGTTCGAGCCCACCCGGTGGTGGTGCGGCGCTTTTTTTTCTTTGGGATGATAGCTCTGAAGAAATGTTCTGACGGTGGTGAGAGTGGAGCAGGACTGTTCCGTGGCGCAATTGGAAGCGCGATCGGCTGTTAACCAAAAAGTTGGAGGTTCGAGCCCTCCCGGGTGGGGTGTGTTGCTTTTTTCTTTGCGCTGATAGCTTCGAAGATATTTTCCGATGGTGGTGAGCGTGGAGCACGATTGTCTCCGTTGCGCAATTGGCTAGCGCGATCGGCCGTTAACCGAAAGGTTGGAGGTTCGAGCCCACCTGGTGGTGATGCGGCGCTTTTTTTTTCTTTGGGCTGATAGCTTGAAAGATATGTTCATATGGTGGTGAGAGTGGAGCAGGACTGTCTCCGTGGCGCAATTGGAAGCGCGATCGCCTGTTAACCGAAAAGTTGGAGGTTCGAGCCCTCCCGGGAGTGGTGTGTTGCTTTTTTCTTTGTGCTGATAGCTTTGAAGATATGTTCCGATGGTGGTAAGAGTGGAGCGCGACTGTCTCCGTGGCGCAATTGGCTAGTGTGATCGGCTGTTAACCAAAAGGTTGGAGGTTCGAGCCCACCCGGTGGTGGTGCGGCGCTTTTTTTTCTTTGGGCTGATAGCTTTGAAGATATGTTCTGATGGAGGTGAGAAGGGAGCAAGTTTGTCTCCGTGGCGCAATGGGCTAGCCCGATCGGCTGTTAACCGAAAGGTTGGAGTTTCGAGCCCGCCCGGGAGTGGTGTGTTGCTTTTTTCTTTGCGCTGATAGCTTTGAATATATGTTCTGATGGTGGTGAGAGCGGAGCGAGACTGTCTCCGTGGCGCAAAGGGCTAGCGCGATCGGCTGTTAACCGAAAGGTTCGAGTTTCGAGCCCTACCGGGAGTGGTGTGTTGCTTTTTTCTTTGCGCTGATAGCTTTGAAGGTATGTTCTGATGGTGGTGAGAGTGGAGCAGGACTGTCTCCGTGGCGCAATTGGCTAGCGTGATCGGCTGTTAACCGAAAGTTTGGAGGTTCGAGCCCACCCGGTGGTGGTGCGGCGCTTTTTTTTTCTTTGTGCTGATAGCTTTGAAGATATGTTCTGATGGTGGTGAGAGTGAAGCAAGACTGTCTCCGTGGCGCAATGGGCTAGCGCGATCGGCTGTTAACCGAAAGGTTGGAGTTTCGAGCCCTCCCGGTGGTGGTGCGGCGCTTTTTTTTCTTTGGGGTGATAGCTCTAAATAAATGTTTTGACGGTTGGTAGAGTGGAGCAGGACTGTCTCCATGGCGCATTTGGCTTGCGCGATCGGCTGTTAACCGAAAGGTTGGAGGTTCGAGCCCACCCGGTGGTGGTGCGGCGCTTTTTTTTCTTTGCACTGATAGCTTTGAAGATATGTTCTGATGGTGGTGAGAGTGGAGCAAGACTGTCCCCGTGGCGCAATGGGCTACCGCGATCGGCTGTTAACCGAAAGGTTGGAGTTTCAAGCCCTCCCGGGAATGGTGTGTTGCTTTTTTCTTTGCACTGATAGCTTTGAAGATATGTTGTGATGGTGGCGAAAGTGGAGCAGGACTGTCTCCGTGGCGCAAATGGCTTGCGCGATCGGCTGTTAACCGAAAGGTTGGAGTTTCGAGCCCTTCCGGGAGTGGTGTGTTGCTTTTTTTCTTTGTGGTAATAGCTTTTAAGATATGTTCTGATGGTGGTGAGAGTGGAGCAGGACTGTCTCAATGGCGCAATTGGCTAGCGCGATCAGCTGTTAACCGAAAGGTTGGAGTTTCGAGCCCACCCGGTGGTGGTGCGGCGCTTTTTTTTCTTTGGGCTGATAGCTTTGAAGATATGTTCTGATGGTGGTGAGAGCGGAGCAAGACTGTCTCCGTGGCGCAAAGGGCTAGCGCGATCGGCTGTTAACCGAAAGGTTCGAGTTTCGAGCCCTCCCGGGAGTGGTGTGTTGCTTTTTTCTTTGCGCTGATAGCTTTGAAGATATGTTCTGATGGTGGTGAGAGTGGAGCAGGACTGTCTCCGTGGCGCAATGGGCTAGCGCGATCGGCTGTTAACCGAAAGGTTGGAGTTTCGAGCCCTCCCGGTGGTGGTGCGGCGCTTTTTTTCTTTGGGGTGATAGCTCTGAATAAATGTTTTGACGGTGGTGAGAGTGGAGCAGGACTGTCTTCGTGGTGCAATTGGCTTACGCGTTCGGCTGTTAACCGAAAGGTTGGAGGTTCGAGCCCTCCCGGGAGTGGTGTGTTGCTTTTTTCTTTGCGCTGATAGCTTTGAAGATATGTTTTGATGGTGGTGAGAGTGGAGCACGACTGTCTCCGTGGCGCAGTTGGCTAGCGCGATCGGCTTTTAACCGAAAGGTTGGAGGTTCGAGCCCACCCGGTGATGGTGTGTTGCTTTTTTGTTTGTGGTAATAGCTTTGAAGATATCTTCTGATGGTGGTGAGAGTGGAGCAGGACTGTCTCCATGGCGCAATTGGCTAGCGCGATCGGCTGTTAACCGAAAGGTTGGAGTTTCGAGCCCACCCGGTGGTGGTGCGGCGCTTTTTTTTCTTTGTGCTGATAGCTTTGAAGATATGTTCTGATGGTGGTGAGAGTGGAGCAGGACTGTCTCCGTGGCGCAAAGGGCTAGCGCGATCGGCTGTTAACCGAAAGGTTCGAGTTTCGAGCCCTCCCGGGAGTGGTGTGTTGCTTTTTTCTTTGCGCTGATAGCTTTGAAGGTATGTTCTGATGGTGGTGAGAGTGGAGCAGGACTGTCTCCGTGGCGCAATTGGCTAGCGTGATCGGCTGTTAACCGAAAGTTTGGAGGTTCGAGCCCACCCGGTGGTGGTGCGGCGCTTTTTTTTTCTTTGTGCTGATAGCTTTGAAGATATGTTCTGATGGTGGTGAGAGTGAAGCAAGACTGTCTCCGTGGCGCAATGGGCTAGCGCGATCGGCTGTTAACCGAAAGGTTGGAGTTTCGAGCCCTCCCGGTGGTGGTGCGGCGCTTTTTTTTCTTTGGGGTGATAGCTCTAAATAAATGTTTTGACGGTTGGTAGAGTGGAGCAGGACTGTCTCCATGGCGCATTTGGCTTGCGCGATCGGCTGTTAACCGAAAGGTTGGAGGTTCGAGCCCACCCGGTGGTGGTGCGGCGCTTTTTTTTCTTTGCACTGATAGCTTTGAAGATATGTTCTGATGGTGGTGAGAGTGGAGCAAGACTGTCCCCGTGGCGCAATGGGCTACCGCGATCGGCTGTTAACCGAAAGGTTGGAGTTTCAAGCCCTCCCGGGAATGGTGTGTTGCTTTTTTCTTTGCACTGATAGCTTTGAAGATATGTTGTGATGGTGGCGAAAGTGGAGCAGGACTGTCTCCGTGGCGCAAATGGCTTGCGCGATCGGCTGTTAACCGAAAGGTTGGAGTTTCGAGCCCTTCCGGGAGTGGTGTGTTGCTTTTTTTCTTTGTGGTAATAGCTTTTAAGATATGTTCTGATGGTGGTGAGAGTGGAGCAGGACTGTCTCAATGGCGCAATTGGCTAGCGCGATCAGCTGTTAACCGAAAGGTTGGAGTTTCGAGCCCACCCGGTGGTGGTGCGGCGCTTTTTTTTCTTTGGGCTGATAGATTTGAAGATATGTTCTGATGGTGGTGAGAGCGGAGCAAGACTGTCTCCTTGGCGCAAAGGGCTAGCGCGATCGGCTGTTAACCGAAAGGTTCGAGTTTCGAGCCCTCCCGGGAGTGGTGTGTTGCTTTTTTCTTTGCGCTGATAGCTTTGAAGATATGTTCTGATGGTGGTGAGAGTGGAGCAGGACTGTCTCCGTGGCGCAATGGGCTAGCGCGATCGGCTGTTAACCGAAAGGTTGGAGTTTCGAGCCCTCCCGGTGGTGGTGCGGCGCTTTTTTTCTTTGGGGTGATAGCTCTGAATAAATGTTTTGACGGTGGTGAGAGTGGAGCAGGACTGTCTTCGTGGTGCAATTGGCTTACGCGTTCGGCTGTTAACCGAAAGGTTGGAGGTTCGAGCCCTCCCGGGAGTGGTGTGTTGCTTTTTTGTTTGTGGTAATAGCTTTGAAGATATGTTCTGATGGTGGTGAGAGTGGAGCAGGACTGTCTCCCTGGCGCAATTGGCTAGCGCGATCGGCTGTTAACCGAAAGGTTGGAGGTTCGAGCCCACCCGGTGGTAGTGTGTTGCTTTTTTCTTTGTGGTAATAGCTTTGAAGATATGTTCTGATGGTGGTGAGAGTGGAGCAGGACTGTCTCCATGGCGCAATTGGCTAGCGCGATCGGCTGTTAACCGAAAGGTTGGAGTTTCGAGCCCACCCGGTGGTGGTGCGGCGCTTTTTTTTCTTTGTGCTGATAGCTTTGAAGATATGTTCTGATGGTGGTGAGAGTGGAGCAGGACTGTCTCCGTGGCGCAATTGGCTAGCGCGATTGGCTGTTAAACGAATGGTTGGAGGTTCGAGCCCACCCGGTGGTGGTGCGGTGCTTTTTTTTCTTTGGGCTGATAGCTTTGAAGATATGTTCTGATGGCGGTGAGAGTGGAGCAGGACTGTCTCCCTGGCGCAATTGGCTAGCGCGATCGGCTGTTAACCGAAAGGTTGGAGGTTCGAGCCCACCCGGTGGTAGTGTGTTGCTTTTTTCTTTGTGGTAATAGCTTTGAAGATATGTTCTGATGGTGGTGAGAGTGGAGCAGGACTGTCTCCATGGCGCAATTGGCTAGCGCGATCGGCTGTTAACCGAAAGGTTTGAGTTTCGAGCCCACCCGATGGTGGTGCAGCGCTTTTTTTTCTTTGTGCTGATAGCTTTGAAGATATGTTCGGATGGTGGTGAGAGTGGAGCAGGACTGTCTCCGTGGCGCAATTGGCTAGCGCGATTGGCTGTTAAACGAAAGGTTGGAGGTTCGAGCCCACCCGGTGGTGATGCGGTGCTTTTTTTTCTTTGGGCTGATAGCTTTGAAGATATGTTCTGATGGCGGTGAGAGTGGAGCAGGACTGTCTCCCTGGCGCAATTGGCTAGCGCAATCGGCTGGTAACCGAAAGGTTGGAGGTTCGAGCCCACCCGGTGGTGGTGCGGCGCTTTTTTTCTTTGCGCTGATAGCTTTGAAGATATGTTCTGATGGTGGTGAGAGTGGAGCAAGACTGTCCCCGTGGCGCAATGGGTTAGCGCGATCGGCTGTTAACCGAAAGGTTGGAGTTTCGAGCCCTCCCGGGAGTGGTGTGTTGCTTTTTTCTTTGCACTGATAGCTTTGAAGATATGTTCTGATGGTGGTGAGAGTGGAGCAGGACTTTCTCCATGGCGCAATTGGCTAGCGCGATCGGCTGTTAACCGAAAGGTTGGAGGTTCGAGCCCACCCGGTGGTGGTGCGGCGCTTTTTCTTTCTTTGGGGCGATAGCTCTGAAGAAATGGTCTGACGGTGGTGAGAGTGGAGCACGACTGTCCCCGTGGCGGAATGGGCTAGCGCGATCGGCTGTTAACCGAAAGGTTGGAGTTTCGAGCGCTCCCGGGAGTGTTGTGTTGCTTTTTTCTTTGCACTGATAGCTTTGAAGATATGTTCTGATGGTGGTGAGAGTGGAGCAGGACTGTCTCCGTGGCGCAATTGGCTTGCGCGATCGGCTGTTAACCGAAAGGTTGGAGGTTCGAGCCCTCCCAGGAGCGGTGTGTTGCTTTTTTCTTTGTGGTAATAGCTTTGAAGATATGTTCTGATTGTGGTGAGAGTGGAGCACGACTGTCTCCATGGCGCAATTGGCTAGCGCGATCGGCTGTTAACCGAAAGGTTGGAGTTTCGAGCCCACCCGATGGTGGTGCGGCGCTTTTTTTTCTTTGTGGTGATAGCTTTGATGATATGTTCTGATGGTGGTGAGAGTGGAGCAAGACAGTCTCCGTGGCGCAATTGGCTAGCGCGATTGGCTGTTAACCGAAAGGTTGGAGTTTCGAACCCTCCCGGGAGTGGTGTGTTGCTTTTTTCTTTGCACTGATAGCTTTGAAGATATGTTCTGATGGTGGTGAGAGTGGAGCAGGACTGTCTTCGTGGCGCAATTGGCTTGCGCGATCGGCTGTTAACCGAAAGGTTGGAGGTTCGAGCACCCCCCGGTGGTGGTGCGGCGCTTTTTTTTCTTTGCACTGATAGCTTTGAAGATATGTTCTGATAGTGGTGAGAGTGGAGCAGGACTGTCTCCGTGGCGCAATCGGCTTGCGTGATCGGCTGTTAACCGAAAGGTTGGAGGTTCGAGCCCACCCGGTGGTGGTGCGGCGCTTTTTTTTCTTTTGGCTGATAGCTTTGAAGATATGTTCTGATGGTGGTGAGAAGGGAGCAAGACTGTCTCCGTGGCGCAATGGGCTAGCGCGATCGGCTGTTAACCGAAAGGTTGGAGTTTCGAGCCCTCCCGGGTGTGGTGTGTTGCTTTTTTTGTGGTAATAGCTTTGAAGATATGTTCTGAAGGTGGTGAGAGTGGAGCAGGACTGTCTCCATGGCGCAATTGGCTAGCGCGATCGGCTGTTAACAGAAAATTTGGAGGTTCGAGCCCACCCGGTGGTGGTGCGGCGCTTTTTTTTCTTTGGGCTGATAGCTCTGAAGAAATGTTCTGACGGTGGTAAGAGTGGAGCAGGACTGTCCCCGTGGCGCCATTGGCTAGCGCGATCGGCTGTTAACCAAAAAGTTAGTTGGAGGTTCGAGCCCTCCCGGGTGGGGTGTGTTGCTTTTTTCTTTGCGCTGATAGCTTCGAAGATATTTTCCGATGGTGGTGAGCGTGGAGAACGATTGTCTCCGTTGCGCAATTGGCTAGCGCGATCGGCCGTTAACCGAAAGGTTGGAGGTTCGAGCCCACCTGGTGGTGATGCGGCGCTTTTTTTTTCTTTGGGCTGATAGCTTGAAAGATATGTTCATATGGTGGTGAGAGTGGAGCAGGACTGTCTCCGTGGCGCAATTGGCCAGCGCGATCGGCTGTTAACCGAAAAGTTGGAGGTTCGAGCCCTCCCGGGAGTGGTGTGTTGCTTTTTTCTTTGTGCTGATAGCTTTGAAGATATGTTCCGATGGTGGTAAGAGTGGAGCGCGACTGTCTCCGTGGCGCAATTGGCTAGTGTGATCGGCTGTTAACCAAAAGGTTGGAGGTTCGAGCCCACCCGGTGGTGGTGCGGCGCTTTTTTTTTCTTTGGGCTGATAGCTTTGAAGATATGTTCTGATGGAGGTGAGAAGGGAGCAAGTTTGTCTCCGTGGCGCAATGGGCTAGCCCGATCGGCTGTTAACCGAAAGGTTGGAGTTTCGAGCCCGCCCGGGAGTGGTGTGTTGCTTTTTTCTTTGCGCTGATAGCTTTGAATATATGTTCTGATGGTGGTGAGAGCGGAGCAAGACTGTCTCCGTGGCGCAAAGGGCTAGCGCGATCGGCTGTTAACCGAAAGGTTCGAGTTTCGAGCCCTCCCGGGAGTGCTGTGTTGCTTTTTTCTTTGCGCTGATAGCTTTGAAGATATGTTCTGATGGTGGTGAGAGTGGAGCAGGACTGTCTCCGTGGCGCAATTGGCTAGCGCGATCGGCTGTTAACCGAAAGTTTGGAGGTTCGAGCCCACCCGGTGGTGGTGCGGCGCTTTTTTTTTCTTTGTGCTGATAGCTTTGAAGATATGTTCTGATGGTGGTGAGAGTGAAGCAAGACTGTCTCCGTGGCGCAATGGGCTAGCGCGATCGGCTGTTAATCGAAAGGTTGGAGTTTCGAGCCCTCCCGGTGGTGGTGCGGCGCTTTTTTTTCTTTGGTGTGATAGCTCTAAATAAATGTTTTGACGGTTGGTAGAGTGGAGCAGGACTGTCTCCGTGGCGCATTTGGCTTGCGCGATCGGCTGTTAACCGAAAAGTTGGAGGTTCGAGCCCACCCGGTGGTGGTGCGGCGCTTTTTTTTCTTTGCATTTTCTTTGAAGATATGTTCTGATGGTGGTGAGAGTGGAGCAAGACTGTCCCCGTGGCGCAATGGGCTACCGCGATCGGCTGTTAACCGAAAGGTTGGAGTTTCAAGCCCTCCCGGGAGTGGTGTGTTGCTTTTTTCTTTGCACTGATAGCTTTGAAGATATGTTGTGATGGTGGCGAAAGTGGAGCAGGACTGTCTCCGTGGCGCAAATGGCTTGCGCGATCGGCTGTTAACCGAAAGGTTGGAGTTTCGAGCCCTTCCGGGAGTGGTGTGTTGCTTTTTTTCTTTGTGGTAATAGCTTTTAAGATATGTTCTGATGGTGGTGAGAGTGGAGCACGACTGTCTCAATGGCGCAATTGGCTAGCGCGATCGGCTGTTAACCGAAAGGTTGGAGTTTCGAGCCCACCCGGTGGTGGTGCGGCGCTTTTTTTTCTTTGGGCTGATAGCTTTGAAGATATGTTCTGATGGTGGTGAGAGCGGAGCAAGACTGTCTCCGTGGCGCAAAGGGCTAGCGCGATCGGCTGTTAACCGAAAGGTTCGAGTTTCGAGCCCTCCCAGGAGTGGTGTGTTGCTTTTTTCTTTGCGCTGATAGCTTTGAAGATATGTTTTGATGGTGGTGAGAGTGGAGCACGACTGTCTCCGTGGCGCAGTTGGCTAGCGCGATCGGCTTTTAACCGAAAGGTTGGAGGTTCGAGCCCACCCGGTGATGGTGTGGCGCTTTTTTTCTTTGTGCTGATAGCTTTGAAGATATGTTCTGATGGTGCTGAGAGTGGAGCAGGATTGTCTCCATGGCGCAATTGGCTAGCGCGATCGGCTGTTAACCGAAAGGTTGGAGGTTCGAGCCCACCCGGGGGTGGTGCGGCGCTTTTTTTTTCTTTGGGGCGATAGCTCTGAAGAAATGGTCTGACGGTGGTGAGAGTGGAGCACGACTGTCTCTGTGGCGCAATTGGCTAGCGCGATCGGCTGTTAACCGAAAAGTTAGAGGTTCGAGCCCACCCGGTGGTGGTGCGGCGCTTTTTTTCTGGGGGCTGATAGCTTTGAAGATATGTTCTGGTGGTGGTGAGAGTAGAGCAGGACTGTCTCCGTGACGCAATTGGCTAGCGTGATCGGCTGTTAACAGAAAATTTGGAGGTTCGAGCCCACCCGGTGGTGGTGCGGCGCTTTTTTTTCTTTGGGCTCATAGATTTGAAGATATGTTCTGATGGTGCTGAGAGTAGAGCTGGACTGTCTCCGTGGCGCAATTGGCTAGTGCGATCGGCTGTTAACCAAAAAATTGGAGGTTCGAGCCCTCCCGGGTGGGGTGTGTTGCTTTTTTCTTTGCGCTGATAGCTTCGAAGATATTTTCCGATGGTGGTGAGCGTGGAGCACGATTGTCTCCGTTGCGCAATTGGCTAGCGCGATCGGCCGTTAACCGAAAGGTTGGAGGTTCGAGCCCACCTGGTAGTGGTGCGGCGCTTTTTTTTTCTTTGGGCTGATAGCTTGAAAGATATGTTCATATGGTGGTGAGAGTAAAGCAGGACTGTCTCCGTGGCGCAATTGGCCAGCGCGATCGGCTGTTAACCGAAATGTTGGAGGTTCGAGCCCTCCCGGGAGTGGTTTGTTGCTTTTTTTTGTGCTGATAGCTCTGAAGATATGTTCTGATGGTGGTGAGAGTGGAGCGCGACTGTCTCCGTGGCGCAATCGGCTAGTGGGATCGGCTGTTAACCGAAAGGTTGGAGGTTCGAGCCCACCCGGTGGTGGTGCGGCGCTTTTTTTTGGGCTGATAGCTTTGAAGATATGTTCTGATGGAGGTGAGAAGGGAGCAAGTTTGTCTCCGTGGCGCAATGGGCTAGCCCGATCGGCTGTTAACCGAAAGGTTGGAGTTTCGAGCCCTCCCGGTGGTGGTGCGGCGCTTTTTTTCTTTGGGGTGATAGCTCTGAATAAATGTTTTGACGGTGGTGAGAGTGGAGCAGGACTGTCTTCGTGGTGCAATTGGCTTACGCGTTCGGCTGTTAACCGAAAGGTTGGAGGTTCGAGCCCTCCCGGGAGTGGTGTGTTGCTTTTTTCTTTGCGCTGATAGCTTTGAAGATATGTTTTGATGGTGGTGAGAGTGGAGCACGACTGTCTCCGTGGCGCAGTTGGCTAGCGCGATCGGCTTTTAACCGAAAGGTTGGAGGTTCGAGCCCACCCGGTGATGGTGTGTTGCTTTTTTCTTTGTGGTAATAGCTTTGAAGATATCTTCTGATGGTGGTGAGAGTGGAGCAGGACTGTCTCCATGGCGCAATTGGCTAGCGCGATCGGCTGTTAACCGAAAGGTTGGAGTTTCGAGCCCACCCGGTGGTGGTGCGGCGCTTTTTTTTCTTTGTGCTGATAGCTTTGAAGATATGTTCTGATGGTGGTGAGAGTGGAGCAGGACTGTCTCCGTGGCGCAATGGGCTAGCGCGATCGGCTGTTAACCGAAAGGTTGGAGTTTCGAGCCCTCCCGGTGGTGGTGCGGCGCTTTTTTTCTTTGGGGTGATAGCTCTGAATAAATGTTTTGACGGTGGTGAGAGTGGAGCAGGACTGTCTTCGTGGTGCAATTGGCTTACGCGTTCGGCTGTTAACCGAAAGGTTGGAGGTTCGAGCCCTCCCGGGAGTGGTGTGTTGCTTTTTTCTTTGCGCTGATAGCTTTGAAGATATGTTTTGATGGTGGTGAGAGTGGAGCACGACTGTCTCCGTGGCGCAGTTGGCTAGCGCGATCGGCTTTTAACCGAAAGGTTGGAGGTTCGAGCCCACCCGGTGATGGTGTGTTGCTTTTTTCTTTGTGGTAATAGCTTTGAAGATATCTTCTGATGGTGGTGAGAGTGGAGCAGGACTGTCTCCATGGCGCAATTGGCTAGCGCGATCGGCTGTTAACCGAAAGGTTGGAGTTTCGAGCCCACCCGGTGGTGGTGCGGCGCTTTTTTTTCTTTGTGCTGATAGCTTTGAAGATATGTTCTGATGGTGGTGAGAGTGGAGCAGGACTGTCTCCGTGGCGCAATTGGCTAGCGCGATTGGCTGTTAAACGAATGGTTGGAGGTTCGAGCCCACCCGGTGGTGGTGCGGTGCTTTTTTTTCTTTGGGCTGATAGCTTTGAAGATATGTTCTGATGGCGGTGAGAGTGGAGCAGGACTGTCTCCCTGGCGCAATTGGCTAGCGCGATCGGCTGTTAACCGAAAGGTTGGAGGTTCGAGCCCACCCGGTGGTAGTGTGTTGCTTTTTTCTTTGTGGTAATAGCTTTGAAGATATGTTCTGATGGTGGTGAGAGCGGAGCAAGACTGTCTCCGTGGCGCAAAGGGCTAGCGCGATCGGCTGTTAACCGAAAGGTTCGAGTTTCGAGCCCTCCCGGGAGTGCTGTGTTGCTTTTTTCTTTGCGCTGATAGCTTTGAAGATATGTTCTGATGGTGGTGAGAGTGGAGCAGGACTGTCTCCGTGGCGCAATTGGCTAGCGCGATCGGCTGTTAACCGAAAGTTTGGAGGTTCGAGCCCACCCGGTGGTGGTGCGGCGCTTTTTTTTTCTTTGTGCTGATAGCTTTGAAGATATGTTCTGATGGTGGTGAGAGTGAAGCAAGACTGTCTCCGTGGCGCAATGGGCTAGCGCGATCGGCTGTTAATCGAAAGGTTGGAGTTTCGAGCCCTCCCGGTGGTGGTGCGGCGCTTTTTTTTCTTTGGTGTGATAGCTCTAAATAAATGTTTTGACGGTTGGTAGAGTGGAGCAGGACTGTCTCCGTGGCGCATTTGGCTTGCGCGATCGGCTGTTAACCGAAAAGTTGGAGGTTCGAGCCCACCCGGTGGTGGTGCGGCGCTTTTTTTTCTTTGCATTTTCTTTGAAGATATGTTCTGATGGTGGTGAGAGTGGAGCAAGACTGTCCCCGTGGCGCAATGGGCTACCGCGATCGGCTGTTAACCGAAAGGTTGGAGTTTCAAGCCCTCCCGGGAGTGGTGTGTTGCTTTTTTCTTTGCACTGATAGCTTTGAAGATATGTTGTGATGGTGGCGAAAGTGGAGCAGGACTGTCTCCGTGGCGCAAATGGCTTGCGCGATCGGCTGTTAACCGAAAGGTTGGAGTTTCGAGCCCTTCCGGGAGTGGTGTGTTGCTTTTTTTCTTTGTGGTAATAGCTTTTAAGATATGTTCTGATGGTGGTGAGAGTGGAGCACGACTGTCTCAATGGCGCAATTGGCTAGCGCGATCGGCTGTTAACCGAAAGGTTGGAGTTTCGAGCCCACCCGGTGGTGGTGCGGCGCTTTTTTTTCTTTGGGCTGATAGCTTTGAAGATATGTTCTGATGGTGGTGAGAGCGGAGCAAGACTGTCTCCGTGGCGCAAAGGGCTAGCGCGATCGGCTGTTAACCGAAAGGTTCGAGTTTCGAGCCCTCCCAGGAGTGGTGTGTTGCTTTTTTCTTTGCGCTGATAGCTTTGAAGATATGTTTTGATGGTGGTGAGAGTGGAGCACGACTGTCTCCGTGGCGCAGTTGGCTAGCGCGATCGGCTTTTAACCGAAAGGTTGGAGGTTCGAGCCCACCCGGTGATGGTGTGGCGCTTTTTTTCTTTGTGCTGATAGCTTTGAAGATATGTTCTGATGGTGCTGAGAGTGGAGCAGGATTGTCTCCATGGCGCAATTGGCTAGCGCGATCGGCTGTTAACCGAAAGGTTGGAGGTTCGAGCCCACCCGGGGGTGGTGCGGCGCTTTTTTTTTCTTTGGGGCGATAGCTCTGAAGAAATGGTCTGACGGTGGTGAGAGTGGAGCACGACTGTCTCTGTGGCGCAATTGGCTAGCGCGATCGGCTGTTAACCGAAAAGTTAGAGGTTCGAGCCCACCCGGTGGTGGTGCGGCGCTTTTTTTCTGGGGGCTGATAGCTTTGAAGATATGTTCTGGTGGTGGTGAGAGTAGAGCAGGACTGTCTCCGTGACGCAATTGGCTAGCGTGATCGGCTGTTAACAGAAAATTTGGAGGTTCGAGCCCACCCGGTGGTGGTGCGGCGCTTTTTTTTCTTTGGGCTCATAGATTTGAAGATATGTTCTGATGGTGCTGAGAGTAGAGCTGGACTGTCTCCGTGGCGCAATTGGCTAGTGCGATCGGCTGTTAACCAAAAAATTGGAGGTTCGAGCCCTCCCGGGTGGGGTGTGTTGCTTTTTTCTTTGCGCTGATAGCTTCGAAGATATTTTCCGATGGTGGTGAGCGTGGAGCACGATTGTCTCCGTTGCGCAATTGGCTAGCGCGATCGGCCGTTAACCGAAAGGTTGGAGGTTCGAGCCCACCTGGTAGTGGTGCGGCGCTTTTTTTTTCTTTGGGCTGATAGCTTGAAAGATATGTTCATATGGTGGTGAGAGTAAAGCAGGACTGTCTCCGTGGCGCAATTGGCCAGCGCGATCGGCTGTTAACCGAAATGTTGGAGGTTCGAGCCCTCCCGGGAGTGGTTTGTTGCTTTTTTTTGTGCTGATAGCTCTGAAGATATGTTCTGATGGTGGTGAGAGTGGAGCGCGACTGTCTCCGTGGCGCAATCGGCTAGTGGGATCGGCTGTTAACCGAAAGGTTGGAGGTTCGAGCCCACCCGGTGGTGGTGCGGCGCTTTTTTTTGGGCTGATAGCTTTGAAGATATGTTCTGATGGAGGTGAGAAGGGAGCAAGTTTGTCTCCGTGGCGCAATGGGCTAGCCCGATCGGCTGTTAACCGAAAGGTTGGAGTTTCGAGCCCTCCCGGTGGTGGTGCGGCGCTTTTTTTCTTTGGGGTGATAGCTCTGAATAAATGTTTTGACGGTGGTGAGAGTGGAGCAGGACTGTCTTCGTGGTGCAATTGGCTTACGCGTTCGGCTGTTAACCGAAAGGTTGGAGGTTCGAGCCCTCCCGGGAGTGGTGTGTTGCTTTTTTCTTTGCGCTGATAGCTTTGAAGATATGTTTTGATGGTGGTGAGAGTGGAGCACGACTGTCTCCGTGGCGCAGTTGGCTAGCGCGATCGGCTTTTAACCGAAAGGTTGGAGGTTCGAGCCCACCCGGTGATGGTGTGTTGCTTTTTTCTTTGTGGTAATAGCTTTGAAGATATCTTCTGATGGTGGTGAGAGTGGAGCAGGACTGTCTCCATGGCGCAATTGGCTAGCGCGATCGGCTGTTAACCGAAAGGTTGGAGTTTCGAGCCCACCCGGTGGTGGTGCGGCGCTTTTTTTTCTTTGTGCTGATAGCTTTGAAGATATGTTCTGATGGTGGTGAGAGTGGAGCAGGACTGTCTCCGTGGCGCAATGGGCTAGCGCGATCGGCTGTTAACCGAAAGGTTGGAGTTTCGAGCCCTCCCGGTGGTGGTGCGGCGCTTTTTTTCTTTGGGGTGATAGCTCTGAATAAATGTTTTGACGGTGGTGAGAGTGGAGCAGGACTGTCTTCGTGGTGCAATTGGCTTACGCGTTCGGCTGTTAACCGAAAGGTTGGAGGTTCGAGCCCTCCCGGGAGTGGTGTGTTGCTTTTTTCTTTGCGCTGATAGCTTTGAAGATATGTTTTGATGGTGGTGAGAGTGGAGCACGACTGTCTCCGTGGCGCAGTTGGCTAGCGCGATCGGCTTTTAACCGAAAGGTTGGAGGTTCGAGCCCACCCGGTGATGGTGTGTTGCTTTTTTCTTTGTGGTAATAGCTTTGAAGATATCTTCTGATGGTGGTGAGAGTGGAGCAGGACTGTCTCCATGGCGCAATTGGCTAGCGCGATCGGCTGTTAACCGAAAGGTTGGAGTTTCGAGCCCACCCGGTGGTGGTGCGGCGCTTTTTTTTCTTTGTGCTGATAGCTTTGAAGATATGTTCTGATGGTGGTGAGAGTGGAGCAGGACTGTCTCCGTGGCGCAATTGGCTAGCGCGATTGGCTGTTAAACGAATGGTTGGAGGTTCGAGCCCACCCGGTGGTGGTGCGGTGCTTTTTTTTCTTTGGGCTGATAGCTTTGAAGATATGTTCTGATGGCGGTGAGAGTGGAGCAGGACTGTCTCCCTGGCGCAATTGGCTAGCGCGATCGGCTGTTAACCGAAAGGTTGGAGGTTCGAGCCCACCCGGTGGTAGTGTGTTGCTTTTTTCTTTGTGGTAATAGCTTTGAAGATATGTTCTGATGGTGGTGAGAGTGGAGCAGGACTGTCTCCATGGCGCAATTGGCTAGCGCGATCGGCTGTTAACCGAAAGGTTTGAGTTTCGAGCCCACCCGGTGGTGGTGCAGCGCTTTTTTTTCTTTGTGCTGATAGCTTTGAAGATATGTTCGGATGGTGGTGAGAGTGGAGCAGGACTGTCTCCGTGGCGCAATTGGCTAGCGCGATTGGCTGTTAAACGAAAGGTTGGAGGTTCGAGCCCACCCGGTGGTGATGCGGTGCTTTTTTTTCTTTGGGCTGATAGCTTTGAAGATATGTTCTGATGGCGGTGAGAGTGGAGCAGGACTGTCTCCCTGGCGCAATTGGCTAGCGCAATCGGCTGGTAACCGAAAGGTTGGAGGTTCGAGCCCACCCGGTGGTGGTGCGGCGCTTTTTTTCTTTGCGCTGATAGCTTTGAAGATATGTTCTGATGGTGGTGAGAGTGGAGCAAGACTGTCCCCGTGGCGCAATGGGTTAGCGCGATCGGCTGTTAACCGAAAGGTTGGAGTTTCGAGCCCTCCCGGGAGTGGTGTGTTGCTTTTTTCTTTGCACTGATAGCTTTGAAGATATGTTCTGATGGTGGTGAGAGTGGAGCAGGACTTTCTCCATGGCGCAATTGGCTAGCGCGATCGGCTGTTAACCGAAAGGTTGGAGGTTCGAGCCCACCCGGTGGTGGTGCGGCGCTTTTTCTTTCTTTGGGGCGATAGCTCTGAAGAAATGGTCTGACGGTGGTGAGAGTGGAGCACGACTGTCCCCGTGGCGGAATGGGCTAGCGCGATCGGCTGTTAACCGAAAGGTTGGAGTTTCGAGCGCTCCCGGGAGTGTTGTGTTGCTTTTTTCTTTGCACTGATAGCTTTGAAGATATGTTCTGATGGTGGTGAGAGTGGAGCAGGACTGTCTCCGTGGCGCAATTGGCTTGCGCGATCGGCTGTTAACCGAAAGGTTGGAGGTTCGAGCCCTCCCAGGAGCGGTGTGTTGCTTTTTTCTTTGTGGTAATAGCTTTGAAGATATGTTCTGATTGTGGTGAGAGTGGAGCACGACTGTCTCCATGGCGCAATTGGCTAGCGCGATCGGCTGTTAACCGAAAGGTTGGAGTTTCGAGCCCACCCGATGGTGGTGCGGCGCTTTTTTTTCTTTGTGGTGATAGCTTTGATGATATGTTCTGATGGTGGTGAGAGTGGAGCAAGACAGTCTCCGTGGCGCAATTGGCTAGCGCGATTGGCTGTTAACCGAAAGGTTGGAGTTTCGAACCCTCCCGGGAGTGGTGTGTTGCTTTTTTCTTTGCACTGATAGCTTTGAAGATATGTTCTGATGGTGGTGAGAGTGGAGCAGGACTGTCTTCGTGGCGCAATTGGCTTGCGCGATCGGCTGTTAACCGAAAGGTTGGAGGTTCGAGCACCCCCCGGTGGTGGTGCGGCGCTTTTTTTTCTTTGCACTGATAGCTTTGAAGATATGTTCTGATAGTGGTGAGAGTGGAGCAGGACTGTCTCCGTGGCGCAATTGGCTTGCGTGATCGGCTGTTAACCGAAAGGTTGGAGGTTCGAGCCCACCCGGTGGTGGTGCGGCGCTTTTTTTTCTTTTGGCTGATAGCTTTGAAGATATGTTCTGATGGTGGTGAGAAGGGAGCAAGACTGTCTCCGTGGCGCAATGGGCTAGCGCGATCGGCTGTTAACCGAAAGGTTGGAGTTTCGAGCCCTCCCGGGTGTGGTGTGTTGCTTTTTTTGTGGTAATAGCTTTGAAGATATGTTCTGAAGGTGGTGAGAGTGGAGCAGGACTGTCTCCATGGCGCAATTGGCTAGCGCGATCGGCTGTTAACAGAAAATTTGGAGGTTCGAGCCCACCCGGTGGTGGTGCGGCGCTTTTTTTTCTTTGGGCTGATAGCTCTGAAGAAATGTTCTGACGGTGGTAAGAGTGGAGCAGGACTGTCCCCGTGGCGCCATTGGCTAGCGCGATCGGCTGTTAACCAAAAAGTTAGTTGGAGGTTCGAGCCCTCCCGGGTGGGGTGTGTTGCTTTTTTCTTTGCGCTGATAGCTTCGAAGATATTTTCCGATGGTGGTGAGCGTGGAGAACGATTGTCTCCGTTGCGCAATTGGCTAGCGCGATCGGCCGTTAACCGAAAGGTTGGAGGTTCGAGCCCACCTGGTGGTGATGCGGCGCTTTTTTTTTCTTTGGGCTGATAGCTTGAAAGATATGTTCATATGGTGGTGAGAGTGGAGCAGGACTGTCTCCGTGGCGCAATTGGCCAGCGCGATCGGCTGTTAACCGAAAAGTTGGAGGTTCGAGCCCTCCCGGGAGTAGTGTGTTGCTTTTTTCTTTGTGCTGATAGCTTTGAAGATATGTTCCGATGGTGGTAAGAGTGGAGCGCGACTGTCTCCGTGGCGCAATTGGCTAGTGTGATCGGCTGTTAACCAAAAGGTTGGAGGTTCGAGCCCACCCGGTGGTGGTGCGGCACTTTTTTTTTCTTTGGGCTGATAGCTTTGAAGATATGTTCTGATGGAGGTGAGAAGGGAGCAAGTTTGTCTCCGTGGCGCAATGGGCTAGCCCGATCGGCTGTTAACCGAAAGGTTGGAGTTTCGAGCCCGCCCGGGAGTGGTGTGTTGCTTTTTTCTTTGCGCTGATAGCTTTGAATATATGTTCTGATGGTGGTGAGAGCGGAGCAAGACTGTCTCCGTGGCGCAAAGGGCTAGCGCGATCGGCTGTTAACCGAAAGGTTCGAGTTTCGAGCCCTCCCGGGAGTGCTGTGTTGCTTTTTTCTTTGCGCTGATAGCTTTGAAGATATGTTCTGATGGTGGTGAGAGTGGAGCAGGACTGTCTCCGTGGCGCAATTGGCTAGCGCGATCGGCTGTTAACCGAAAGTTTGGAGGTTCGAGCCCACCCGGTGGTGGTGCGGCGCTTTTTTTTTCTTTGTGCTGATAGCTTTGAAGATATGTTCTGATGGTGGTGAGAGTGAAGCAAGACTGTCTCCGTGGCGCAATGGGCTAGCGCGATCGGCTGTTAATCGAAAGGTTGGAGTTTCGAGCCCTCCCGGTGGTGGTGCGGCGCTTTTTTTTCTTTGGTGTGATAGCTCTAAATAAATGTTTTGACGGTTGGTAGAGTGGAGCAGGACTGTCTCCGTGGCGCATTTGGCTTGCGCGATCGGCTGTTAACCGAAAAGTTGGAGGTTCGAGCCCACCCGGTGGTGGTGCGGCGCTTTTTTTTCTTTGCATTTTCTTTGAAGATATGTTCTGATGGTGGTGAGAGTGGAGCAAGACTGTCCCCGTGGCGCAATGGGCTACCGCGATCGGCTGTTAACCGAAAGGTTGGAGTTTCAAGCCCTCCCGGGAGTGGTGTGTTGCTTTTTTCTTTGCACTGATAGCTTTGAAGATATGTTGTGATGGTGGCGAAAGTGGAGCAGGACTGTCTCCGTGGCGCAAATGGCTTGCGCGATCGGCTGTTAACCGAAAGGTTGGAGTTTCGAGCCCTTCCGGGAGTGGTGTGTTGCTTTTTTTCTTTGTGGTAATAGCTTTTAAGATATGTTCTGATGGTGGTGAGAGTGGAGCACGACTGTCTCAATGGCGCAATTGGCTAGCGCGATCGGCTGTTAACCGAAAGGTTGGAGTTTCGAGCCCACCCGGTGGTGGTGCGGCGCTTTTTTTTCTTTGGGCTGATAGCTTTGAAGATATGTTCTGATGGTGGTGAGAGCGGAGCAAGACTGTCTCCGTGGCGCAAAGGGCTAGCGCGATCGGCTGTTAACCGAAAGGTTCGAGTTTCGAGCCCTCCCAGGAGTGGTGTGTTGCTTTTTTCTTTGCGCTGATAGCTTTGAAGATATGTTTTGATGGTGGTGAGAGTGGAGCACGACTGTCTCCGTGGCGCAGTTGGCTAGCGCGATCGGCTTTTAACCGAAAGGTTGGAGGTTCGAGCCCACCCGGTGATGGTGTGGCGCTTTTTTTCTTTGTGCTGATAGCTTTGAAGATATGTTCTGATGGTGCTGAGAGTGGAGCAGGATTGTCTCCATGGCGCAATTGGCTAGCGCGATCGGCTGTTAACCGAAAGGTTGGAGGTTCGAGCCCACCCGGGGGTGGTGCGGCGCTTTTTTTTTCTTTGGGGCGATAGCTCTGAAGAAATGGTCTGACGGTGGTGAGAGTGGAGCACGACTGTCTCTGTGGCGCAATTGGCTAGCGCGATCGGCTGTTAACCGAAAAGTTAGAGGTTCGAGCCCACCCGGTGGTGGTGCGGCGCTTTTTTTCTGGGGGCTGATAGCTTTGAAGATATGTTCTGGTGGTGGTGAGAGTAGAGCAGGACTGTCTCCGTGACGCAATTGGCTAGCGTGATCGGCTGTTAACAGAAAATTTGGAGGTTCGAGCCCACCCGGTGGTGGTGCGGCGCTTTTTTTTCTTTGGGCTCATAGATTTGAAGATATGTTCTGATGGTGCTGAGAGTAGAGCTGGACTGTCTCCGTGGCGCAATTGGCTAGTGCGATCGGCTGTTAACCAAAAAATTGGAGGTTCGAGCCCTCCCGGGTGGGGTGTGTTGCTTTTTTCTTTGCGCTGATAGCTTCGAAGATATTTTCCGATGGTGGTGAGCATGGAGCACGATTGTCTCCGTTGCGCAATTGGCTAGCGCGATCGGCCGTTAACCGAAAGGTTGGAGGTTCGAGCCCACCTGGTAGTGGTGCGGCGCTTTTTTTTTCTTTGGGCTGATAGCTTGAAAGATATGTTCATATGGTGGTGAGAGTAAAGCAGGACTGTCTCCGTGGCGCAATTGGCCAGCGCGATCGGCTGTTAACCGAAATGTTGGAGGTTCGAGCCCTCCCGGGAGTGGTTTGTTGCTTTTTTTTGTGCTGATAGCTCTGAAGATATGTTCTGATGGTGGTGAGAGTGGAGCGCGACTGTCTCCGTGGCGCAATCGGCTAGTGGGATCGGCTGTTAACCGAAAGGTTGGAGGTTCGAGCCCACCCGGTGGTGGTGCGGCGCTTTTTTTTGGGCTGATAGCTTTGAAGATATGTTCTGATGGAGGTGAGAAGGGAGCAAGTTTGTCTCCGTGGCGCAATGGGCTAGCCCGATCGGCTGTTAACCGAAAGGTTGGAGTTTCGAGCCCGCCCGGGAGTGGTGTGTTGCTTTTTTCTTTGCGCTGATAGCTTTGAATATATGTTCTGATGGTGGTGAGAGCGGAGCAAGACTGTCTTCGTGGCGCAAAGGGCTAGCGCGATCGGCTGTTAACCGAGAGGTTCGAGTTTCGAGCCCTCCCGGGAGTGGTGTGTTGCTTTTTTCTTTGCGCTGATAGCTTTGAAGATATGTTCTGATGGTGGTGAGAGTGGAGCAGGACTGTCTCCGTGGCGCAATTGGCTAGCGCGATCGGCTGTTAACCGAAAGTTTGGAGGTTCGAGCCCACCCGGTGGTGGTGCGGCGCTTTTTTTTCTTTGTGCTGATAGTTTTGAAGATATGTTCTGATGGTGGTGAGAGTGAAGCAAGACTGTCTCCCTGGCGCAATGGGCTAGCGCGATCGGCTGTTAACCGAAAGGTTGGAGTTTCGAGCCCTCCCGGTGGTGGTGCGGCGCTTTTTTTTTCTTTGGGGTGATAGCTCTAAATAAATGTTTTGACGGTGGTGAGAGTGGAGCAGGACTGTCTCCGTGGCGCAATTGGCTTGCGCGATCGGCTGTTAACCGAAAGGTTGGAGGTTCGAGCCCACCCGGTGGTGGTGCGGCGCTTTTTTTTCTTTGCACTGATAGCTTTGAAGATATGTTCTGATGGTGGTGAGAGTGGAGCAAGACTGTCCCCGTGGCGCAATGGGCTACCGCAATCGGCTGTTAACCGAAAGGTTGGAGTTTCAAGCCCTCCCGGGAGTGGTGTGTTGCTTTTTTCTTTGCACTGATAGCTTTGAAGATATGTTGTGATGGTGGTGAAAGTGGAGCAGGACTGTCTCCGTGGCGCAAATGGCTTGCGCGATCGGCTGTTAACCGAAAGGTTGGAGTTTCGAGCCCTTCCGGGAGTGGTGTGTTGCTTTTTTTCTTTGTGGTAATAGCTTTTAAGATATGTTCCGATGGTGGTGAGAGTGGAGCAGGACTGTCTCCATGGCGCAATTGGCTAGCGCGATCGGCTGTTAACCGAAAGGTTGGAGTTTCGAGCCCACCCGATGGTGGTGCGGCGCTTTTTTTTCTTTGCACTGATAGCTTTGAAGATATGTTCTGATGGTGGTGAGAGTGGAGCAAGACTGTCCCCGTGGCGCAATGGGCTACCGCAATCGGCTGTTAACCGAAAGGTTGGAGTTTCAAGCCCTCCCGGGAGTGCTGTGTTGCTTTTTTTCTTTGCACTGATAGCTTTGAAGATATGTTCTGATGGTGGTGAGAGTGGGGCAGGACTGTCTTCGTGGCGCAATTGGCTTGCGCGATCGGCTTTTAACCGAAAGGTTGGAGGTTCGAGCACCCCCCGGTGGTGGTGGGGCGCTTTTTTTTCTTTGGGCTGATAGCTTTGAAGATATGTTCTGATGGTGGTGAGAAGGGAGCAAGGCTGTCTCCGTGGCGCAATGGGCTAGCGCGATCGGCTGTTAACCGAAAGGTTGGAGTTTCGAGCCTTCCCGGGTGTGGTGTGTTGCTTTTTTTTGTGGTAATAGCTTTGAAGATATGTTCTGAAGGTGGTGAGAGTAGAGCAGGACTGTCTCCATGGCGCAATTGGCTAGCGCGATCGGCTGTTAACCGAAAGGTTGGAGGTTCGAGCCCACCCGGTGGCGGTGCGGCGCTTTTACTTTCTTTGGGGCGATAGCTCTGAAGAAATGGTCTGACGGTGGTGAGAGTGGAGCACGACTGTCTCTGTGGCGCAATTGGCTAACGCGATCGGCTGTTAATCGAAAGGTTGGAGGTTCGAGGCCACCCGGTGGTGGTGTGGCGCTTTTTTTCTTTGGGCTGATAGCTCTGAAGAAATGTTCTGACGGTGGTGAGAGTGGAGCAGGACTGTCCCCGTGGCGCCATTGGCTAGCGCGATCGGCTGTTAACCAAAAAGTTGGAGGTTCGAGCCCTCCCGGGTGGGGTGTGTTGCTTTTTTCTTTGCGCTGATAGCTTCGAAGATATTTTCCGATGGTGGTGAGCGTGGAGCACGATTGTCTCCGTTGCGCAATTGGCTAGCGCGATCGGCCGTTAACCGAAAGGTTGGAGGTTCGAGCCCACCTGGTGGTGATGCGGCGCTTTTTTTTTCTTTGGGCTGATAGCTTGAAAGATATGTTCATATGGTGGTGAGAGTGGAGCAGGACTGTCTCCGTGGCGCCATTGGCCAGCGCGATCGGCTGTTAACCGAAAGGTTCGAGTTTCGAGCCCTCCCGGGAGTGGTGTGTTGCTTTTTTCTTTGCGCTGATAGCTTTGAAGATATGTTTTGATGGTGGTGAGAGTGGAGCACGACTGTCTCCGTGGAGCAGTTGGCTAGCGCGATCGGCTTTTAACCGAAAGGTTGGAGGTTCGAGCCCACCCGGTGATGGTGTGGCGCTTTTTTTCTTTGTGCTGATAGCTTTGAAGCTATGTTCTGATGGTGCTGAGAGTGGAGCAGGATTGTCTCCATGGCGCAATTGGCTAGCGCGATCGGCTGTTAACCGAAAGGTTGGAGGTTCAAGCCCACCCGGGGGTGGTGCGGCGCTTTTTTTTTTCTTTGGGGCGATAGCTCTGAAGAAATGGTCTGACGGTGGTGAGAGTGGAGCACGACTGTCTCTGTGGCGCAATTGGCTAGCGCGATCGGCTGTTAACCGAAAAGTTAGAGGTTCGAGCCCACCCGGTGGTGGTGCGGCGCTTTTTTTCTGGGGGCTGATAGCTTTGAAGATATGTTCTGGTGGTGGTGAGAGTAGAGCAGGACTGTCTCCGTGACGCAATTGGCTAGCGTGATCGGCTGTTAACCAAAAAGTTGGAGGTTCGAGCCCTCCCGGGTGGGGTGTGTTGCTTTTTTCTTTGCGCTGATAGCTTCGAAGATATTTTCCGATGGTGGTGAGCGTGGAGCACGATTGTCTCCGTTGCGCAATTGGCTAGCGCGATCGGCCGTTAACCGAAAGGTTGGAGGTTCGAGCCCACCTGGTGGTGATGCGGCGCTTTTTTTTTCTTTGTGGTAATAGCTTTTAAGATATGTTCCGATGGTGGTGAGAGTGGAGCAGGACTGTCTCCATGGCGCAATTGGCTAGCGCGATCGGCTGTTAACCGAAAGGTTGGAGTTTCGAGCCCACCCGATGGTGGTGCGGCGCTTTTTTTTCTTTGCACTGATAGCTTTGAAGATATGTTCTGATGGTGGTGAGAGTGGAGCAAGACTGTCCCCGTGGCGCAATGGGCTACCGCAATCGGCTGTTAACCGAAAGGTTGGAGTTTCAAGCCCTCCCGGGAGTGGTGTGTTGCTTTTTTTCTTTGCAGTGATAGCTTTGAAGATATGTTCTGATGGTGGTGAGAGTGGGGCAGGACTGTCTTCGTGGCGCAATTGGCTTGCGCGATCGGCTGTTAACCGAAAGGTTGGAGGTTCGAGCACCCCCCGGTGGTGGTGGGGCGCTTTTTTTTCTTTGGGCTGATAGCTTTGAAGATATGTTCTGATGGTGGTGAGAAGGGAGCAAGGCTGTCTCCGTGGCGCAATGGGCTAGCGCGATCGGCTGTTAACCGAAAGGTTGGAGTTTCGAGCCTTCCCGGGTGTGGTGTGTTGCTTTTTTTTGTGGTAATAGCTTTGAAGATATGTTCTGAAGGTGGTGAGAGTAGAGCAGGACTGTCTCCATGGCGCAATTGGCTAGCGCGATCGGCTGTTAACCGAAAGGTTGGAGTTTCGAGCCCACCCGGTGGTGGACGGCGCTTTTTTTGGGCTGATAGCTCTGAAGAAATGTTCTGATGGTGGTGAGAGTGGAGCAGGACTGTCTCCGTGGCGCTATTGGCTAGCGCGATCGGCTGTTAACCGAAAGGTTGGAGGTTCGAGCCCACCCGGTGGCGGTGCGGCGCTTTTACTTTCTTTGGGGCGATAGCTCTGAAGAAATGGTCTGACGGTGGTGAGAGTGGAGCACGACTGTCTCTGTGGCGCAATTGGCTAACGCGATCGGCTGTTAATCGAAAGGTTGGAGGTTCGAGCCCACCCGGTGGTGGTGTGGCGCTTTTTTTCTTTGGGCTGATAGCTCTGAAGAAATGTTCTGACGGTGGTGAGAGTGGAGCAGGACTGTCCCCGTGGCGCCATTGGCTAGCGCGATCGGCTGTTAACCAAAAAGTTGGAGGTTCGAGCCCTCCCGGGTGGGGTGTGTTGCTTTTTTCTTTGCGCTGATAGCTTCGAAGATATTTTCCGATGGTGGTGAGCGTGGAGCACGATTGTCTCCGTTGTGCAATTGGCTAGCGCGATCGGCCGTTAACCGAAAGGTTGGAGGTTCGAGCCCACCTGGTGGTGATGCGGCGCTTTTTTTTTCTTTGGGCTGATAGCTTGAAAGATATGTTCATATGGTGGTGAGAGTGGAGCAGGACTGTCTCCGTGGCGCCATTGGCCAGCGCGATCGGCTGTTAACCGAAAGGTTCGAGTTTCGAGCCCTCCCGGGAGTGGTGTGTTGCTTTTTTCTTTGCGCTGATAGCTTTGAAGATATGTTTTGATGGTGGTGAGAGTGGAGCACGACTGTCTCCGTGGAGCAGTTGGCTAGCGCGATCGGCTTTTAACCGAAAGGTTGGAGGTTCGAGCCCACCCGGTGATGGTGTGGCGCTTTTTTTCTTTGTGCTGATAGCTTTGAAGCTATGTTCTGATGGTGCTGAGAGTGGAGCAGGATTGTCTCCATGGCGCAATTGGCTAGCGCGATCGGCTGTTAACCGAAAGGTTGGAGGTTCAAGCCCACCCGGGGGTGGTGCGGCGCTTTTTTTTTTCTTTGGGGCGATAGCTCTGAAGAAATGGTCTGACGGTGGTGAGAGTGGAGCACGACTGTCTCTGTGGCGCAATTGGCTAGCGCGATCGGCTGTTAACCGAAAAGTTAGAGGTTCGAGCCCACCCGGTGGTGGTGCGGCGCTTTTTTTCTGGGGGCTGATAGCTTTGAAGATATGTTCTGGTGGTGGTGAGAGTAGAGCAGGACTGTCTCCGTGACGCAATTGGCTAGCGTGATCGGCTGTTAACAGAAAATTTGGAGGTTCGAGCCCTCCCGGGTGGGGTGTGTTGCTTTTTTCTTTGCGCTGATAGCTTCGAAGATATTTTCCGATGGTGGTGAGCGTGGAGCACGATTGTCTCCGTTGCGCAATTGGCTAGCGCGATCGGCCGTTAACCGAAAGGTTGGAGGTTCGAGCCCACCTGGTAGTGGTGCGGCGCTTTTTTTTTCTTTGGGCTGATAGCTTGAAAGATATGTTCATATGGTGGTGAGAGTAAAGCAGGACTGTCTCCGTGGCGCAATTGGCCAGCGCGATCGGCTGTTAACCGAAATGTTGGAGGTTCGAGCCCTCCCGGGAGTGGTTTGTTGCTTTTTTTTGTGCTGATAGCTCTGAAGATATGTTCTGATGGTGGTGAGAGTGGAGCGCGACTGTCTCCGTGGCGCAATCGGCTAGTGGGATCGGCTGTTAACCGAAAGGTTGGAGGTTCGAGCCCACCCCGTGGTGGTGCGGCGCTTTTTTTTGGGCTGATAGCTTTGAAGATATGTTCTGATGGAGGTGAGAAGGGAGCAAGTTTGTCTCCGTGGCGCAATGGGCTAGCCCGATCGGCTGTTAACCGAAAGGTTGGAGTTTCGAGCCCGCCCGGGAGTGGTGTGTTGCTTTTTTCTTTGCGCTGATAGCTTTGAATATATGTTCTGATGGTGGTGAGAGCGGAGCAAGACTGTCTTCGTGGCGCAAAGGGCTAGCGCGATCGGCTGTTAACCGAGAGGTTCGAGTTTCGAGCCCTCCCGGGAGTGGTGTGTTGCTTTTTTCTTTGCGCTGATAGCTTTGAAAATATGTTCTGATGGTGGTGAGAGTGGAGCAGGACTGTCTCCGTGGCGCAATTGGCTAGCGCGATCGGCTGTTAACCGAAAGTTTGGAGGTTCGAGCCCACCCGGTGGTGGTGCGGCGCTTTTTTTTCTTTGTGCTGATAGCTTTGAAGATATGTTCTGATGGTGGTGAGAGTGAAGCAAGACTGTCTCCCTGGCGCAATGGGCTAGCGCGATCGGCTGTTAACCGAAAGGTTGGAGTTTCGAGCCCTCCCGGTGGTGGTGCGGCGCTTTTTTTTCTTTGGGGTGATAGCTCTAAATAAATGTTTTGACGGTGGTGAGAGTGGAGCAGGACTGTCTCCGTGGCGCAATTGGCTTGCGCGATCGGCTGTTAACCGAAAGGTTGGAGGTTCGAGCCCACCCGGTGGTGGTGCGGCGCTTTTTTTTCTTTGCACTGATAGCTTTGAAGATATGTTCTGATGGTGGTGAGAGTGGAGCAAGACTGTCCCCGTGGCGCAATGGGCTACCGCAATCGGCTGTTAACCGAAAGGTTGGAGTTTCAAGCCCTCCCGGGAGTGGTGTGTTGCTTTTTTCTTTGCACTGATAGCTTTGAAGATATGTTGTGATGGTGGTGAAAGTGGAGCAGGACTGTCTCCGTGGCGCAAATGGCTTGCGCTATCGGCTGTTAACCGAAAGGTTGGAGTTTCGAGCCCTTCCGGGAGTGGTGTGTTGCTTTTTTTCTTTGTGGTAATAGCTTTTAAGATATGTTCTGATGGTGGTGAGAGTGGAGCAGGACTGTCTCCATGGCGCAATTGGCTAGCGCGATCGGCTGTTAACCGAAAGGTTGGAGTTTCGAGCCCACCCTATGGTGGTGCGGCGCTTTTTTTTCTTTGCACTGATATCTTTGAAGATATGTTCTGATGGTGGTGAGAGTGGAGCAAGACTGTCCCCGTGGCGCAATGGGCTACCGCAATCGGCTGTTAACCGAAAGGTTGGAGTTTCAAGCCCTCCCGGGAGTGGTGTGTTGCTTTTTTCTTTGCACTGATAGCTTTGAAGATATGTTGTGATGGTGGTGAAAGTGGAGCAGGACTGTCTCCGTGGCGCAAATGGCTTGCGCGATCGGCTGTTAACCGAAAGGTTGGAGTTTCGAGCCCACCCGATGGTGGTGCGGCGCTTTTTTTCTTTTTGGTGATAGCTTTGATGATATGTTCTGATGGTGGTGAGAGTGGAGCAAGACAGTCTCCGTGGCGCAATTGGCTAGCGCGATTGGCTGTTAACCGAAAGGTTGGAGTTTCGAGCCCTCCCGGGAGTGGTGTGTTGCTTTTTTTGATAGTTTGAAGATATGTTCTGATGGTGGTGAGAGTGGGGCAGGACTGTCTTCGTGGCGCAATTGGCTTGCGCGATC
Source organism: Rhipicephalus microplus (assembly GCF_043290135.1). Taxonomy (NCBI): domain Eukaryota; kingdom Metazoa; phylum Arthropoda; class Arachnida; order Ixodida; family Ixodidae; genus Rhipicephalus; species Rhipicephalus microplus. Next base: position 861,671 of record NW_027464652.1, read on the forward strand.
GGCTGTTAACCGAAAGGTTGGAGGTTCGAGCACCCCCCGGTGGTGGTGGGGCGCTTTTTTTTCTTTGGGCTGATAGCTTTGAAGATATGTTCTGATGGTGGTGAGAAGGGAGCAAGGCTGTCTCCGTGGCGCAATGGGCTAGCGCGATCGGCTGTTAACCGAAAGGTTGGAGTTTCGAGCCCTCCCGGGTGTGGTGTGTTGCTTTTTTTTTGTGGTAATAGCTTTGAAGATATGTTCTGAAGGTGGTGAGAGTAGAGCAGGACTGTCTCCATGGCGCAATTGGCTAGCGCGATCGGCTGTTAACCGAAAGGTTGGAGTTTCGAGCCCACCCGGTGGTGGACGGCGCTTTTTTTTGGGCTGATAGCTCTGAAGAAATGTTCTGATGGTGGTGAGAGTGGAGCAGGACTGTCTCCGTGGCGCTATTGGCTTGCGCGATCGGCTGTTAACCGAAAGGTTGGAGGTTCGAGCCCACCCGGTGGCGGTGCGGCGCTTTTACTTTCTTTGGGGCGATAGCTCTGAAGAAATGGTCTGACGGTGGTGAGAGTGGAGCACGACTGTCTCTGTGGCGCAATTGGCTAGCGCGATCGGCTGTTAATCGAAAGGTTGGAGGTTCGAGCCCACCCGGTGGTGGTGCGGCGCTTTTTTTCTTTGGGCTGATAGCTCTGAAGAAATGTTCTGACGGTGGTGAGAGTGGAGCAGGACTGTCCCCGTGGCGCCATTGGCTAGCGCGATCGGCTGTTAACCAAAAAGTTGGAGGTTCGAGCCCTCCCGGGTGGGGTGTGTTGCTTTTTTCTTTGCGCTGATAGCTTCGAAGATATTTTCCGATGGTGGTGAGCGTGGAGCACGATTGTCTCCGTTGCGCAATTGGCTAGCGCGATCGGCCGTTAACCGAAAGGTTGGAGGTTCGAGCCCACCTGGTGGTGATGCGGCGCTTTTTTTTTCTTTGGGCTGATAGCTTGAAAGATATGTTCATATGGTGGTGAGAGTGGAGCAGGACTGTCTCCGTGGCGCCATTGGCCAGCGCGATCGGCTGTTAACCGAAAAGTTGGAGGTTCGAGCCCTCCCAGGAGTGGTGTGTTGCTTTTTTCTTTGTGCTGATAGCTTTGAAGATATGTTCCTATGGTGGTAAGAGTGGAGCGCGACTGTCTCCTTGGCGCAATTGGCTAGTGTGATCGGCTGTTAACCAAAAGGTTGGAGGTTCGAGCCCACCCGGTGGTGGTGCGGCGCTTTTTTTCTTTGGGCTGATAGCTTTGAAGATATGTTCTGATGGAGGTGAGAAGGGAGCAAGTTTGTCTCCGTGGCGCATTGGGCTAGCCCGATCGGCTGTTGACCGAAAGGTTGGAGTTTCGAGCCCGCCCGGGAGTGGTGTGTTGCTTTTTTTTGCGCTGATAGCTTTGAATATATATTCTGATGGTGGTGAGAGCGGAGCAAGACTGTCTCCGTGGCGCAAAGGGCTAGCGCGATCGGCTGTTAACCGAAAGGTTCGAGTTTCGAGCCCTCCCGGGAGTGGTGTGTTGCTTTTTTCTTTGCGCTGATAGCTTTGAAGATATGTTCTGATGGTGGTGAGAGTGGAGCAGGACTGTCTCCGTGGCGCAATTGGCTAGCGCGATCGGCTGTTAACCGAAAGTTTGGAGGTTCGAGCCCACCCGGTGGTGGTGCGGCGCTTTTTTTTTCTTTGTGCTGATAGCTTTGAAGATATGTTCTGATGGTGGTGAGAGTGAAGCAAGACTGTCTCCGTGGCGCAATGGGCTAGCGCGATCGGCTGTTAACCGAAAGGTTGGAGTTTCGAGCCCTCCCGGTGGTGGTGCGGCGCTTTTTTTTCTTTGGGGTGATAGCTCTAAATAAATGTTTTGACGGTTGGTAGAGTGGAGCAGGACTGTCTCCGTGGCGCATTTGGCTTGCGCGATCGGCTGTTAACCGAAAGGTTGGAGTTTCGAGCCCTTCCGGGAGTGGTGTGTTGCTTTTTTTCTTTGTGGTAATAGCTTTTAAGATATGTTCTGATGGTGGTGAGAGTGGAGCAGGACTGTCTCAATGGCGCAATTGGCTAGCGCAATCGGCTGTTAACCGAAAGGTTGGAGTTTCGAGCCCACCCGGTGGTGGTGCGGCGCTTTTTTTTCTTTGGGCTGATAGCTTTCAAGATATGTTCTAATGGTGGTGAGAGCGGAGCAAGACTGTCTCCGTGGCGCAAAGGGCTAGCGCGATCGGCTGTTAACCGAAAGGTTCGAGTTTCGAGCCCTCCCAGGAGTGGTGTGTTGCTTTTTTCTTTGCGCTGATAGCTTTGAAGATATGTTCTGATGGTGGTGAGAGTGGAGCAGGACTGTCTCCGTGGCGCAATGGGCTTGCGCGATCGGCTGTTAACCGAAAGGTTGGAGTTTCGAGCCCACCCGATGGTGGTGCGGCGCTTTTTTTCATTTTGGTGATAGCTTTGATGATATGTTCTGATGGTGGTGAGAGTGGAGCAAGACAGTCTCCGTGGCGCAATTGGCTAGCGCGATTGGCTGTTAACCGAAAGGTTGGAGTTTCGAGCCCTCCCGGGAGTGGTGTGTTGCTTTTTTTGATAGCTTTGAAGATATGTTCTGATGGTGGTGAGAGTGGGGCAGGACTGTCTTCGTGGCGCAATTGGCTTGCGCGATCGGCTGTTAACCGAAAGGTTGGAGGTTCGAGCACCCCCCGGTGGTGGTGGGGCGCTTTTTTTTCTTTGGGCTGATAGCTTTGAAGATATGTTCTGATGGTGGTGAGAAGGGAGCAAGGCTGTCTCCGTGGCGCAATGGGCTAGCGCGATCGGCTGTTAACCGAAAGGTTGGAGTTTCGAGCCCTCCCGGGTGTGGTGTGTTGCTTTTTTTGTGGTAATAGCTTTGAAGATATGTTCTGAAGGTGGTGAGAGTAGAGCAGGACTGTCTCCATGGCTCAATTGGCTAGCGCGATCGGCTGTTAACCGAAAGGTTGGAGTTTCGAGCCCACCCGGTGGTGGACGGCGCTTTTTTTTGGGCTGATAGCTCTGAAGAAATGTTCTGATGGTGGCGAGAGTGGAGCAGGACTGTCTCCGTGGCGCTATTGGCTAGCGCGATCGGCTGTTAACCGAAAGGTTGGAGGTTCGAGCCCACCCGGTGGCGGTGCGGCGCTTTTACTTTCTTTGGGGCGATAGCTCTGAAGAAATGGTCTGACGGTGGTGAGAGTGGAGCACGACTGTCTCTGTGGCGCAATTGGCTAGCGCGATCGGCTGTTAATCGAAAGGTTGGAGGTTCGAGCCCACCCGGTGGTGGTGCGGCGCTTTTTTTCTTTGGGCTGATAGCTCTGAAGAAATGTTCTGACGGTGGTGAGAGTGGAGCAGGACTGTCCCCGTGGCGCCATTGGCTAGCGCGATCGGCTGTTAACCAAAAAGTTGGAGGTTCGAGCCCTCCCGGGTGGGGTGTGTTGCTTTTTTCTTTGCGCTGATAGCTTCGAAGATATTTTCCGATGGTGGTGAGCGTGGAGCACGATTGTCTCCGTTGCGCAATTGGCTAGCGCGATCGGCCGTTAACCGAAAGGTTGGAGGTTCGAGCCCACCTGGTGGTGATGCGGCGCTTTTTTTTTCTTTGGGCTGATAGCTTGAAAGATATGTTCATATGGTGGTGAGAGTGGAGCAGGACTGTCTCCGTGGCGCCATTGGCCAGCGCGATCGGCTGTTAACCGAAAAGTTGGAGGTTCGAGCCCTCCCGGGAGTGGTGTGTTGCTTTTTTCTTTGTGCTGATAGCTTTGAAGATATGTTCCTATGGTGGTAAGAGTGGAGCGCGACTGTCTCCGTGGCGCAATTGGCTAGTGTGATCGGCTGTTAACCAAAAGGTTGGAGGTTCGAGCCCACCCGGTGGTGGTGCGGCGCTTTTTTTCTTTGGGCTGATAGCTTTGAAGATATGTTCTGATGGAGGTGAGAAGGGAGCAAGTTTGTCTCCGTGGCGCATTGGGCTAGCCCGATCGGCTGTTAACCGAAAGGTTGGAGTTTCGAGCCCGCCCGGGAGTGGTGTGTTGCTTTTTTTGCGCTGATAGCTTTGAATATATGTTCTGATGGTGGTGAGAGCGGAGCAAGACTGTCTCCGTGGCGCAAAGGGCTAGCGCGATCGGCTGTTAACCGAAAGGTTCGAGTTTCGAGCCCTCCCGGGAGTGGTGTGTTGCTTTTTTCTTTGCGCTGATAGCTTTGAAGATATGTTCTGATGGTGGTGAGAGTGGAGCAGGACTGTCTCCGTGGCGCAATTGGCTAGCGCGATCGGCTGTTAACCGAAAGTTTGGAGTTTCGAGCCCTCCCGGTGGTGGTGCGGCGCTTTTTTTTCTTTGGGGTGATAGCTCTAAATAAATGTTTTGACGGTTGGTAGAGTGGAGCAGGACTGTCTCCGTGGCGCATTTGGCTTGCGCGATCGGCTGTTAACCGAAAGGTTGGAGTTTCGAGCCCTTCCGGGAGTGGTGTGTTGCTTTTTTTCTTTGTGGTAATAGCTTTTAAGATATGTTCTGATGGTGGTGAGAGTGGAGCAGGACTGTCTCAATGGCGCAATTGGCAACGCAATCGGCTGTTAACCGAAAGGTTGGAGTTTCGAGCCCACCCGGTGGTGGTGCGGCGCTTTTTTTTCTTTGGGCTGATAGCTTTGAAGATATGTTCTAATGGTGGTGAGAGCGGAGCAAGACTGTCTCCGTGGCGCAAAGGGCTAGCGCGATCGGCTGTAAACCGAAAGGTTCGAGTTTCGAGCCCTCCCGGGAGTGGTGTGTTGCTTTTTTCTTTGCGCTGATAGCTTTGAAGATATGTTCTGATGGTGGTGAGAGTGGAGCAGGACTGTCTCCGTGGCGCAATGGGCTAGCGCGATCGGCTGTTAACCGAAAGGTTGGAGTTTCGAGCCCTCCCGGTGGTGGTGCGGCGCTTTTTTTCTTTGGGGTGATAGCTCTGAATAAATGTTTTGACGGTGGTGAGAGTGGAGCAGGACTGTCTTCGTGGTGCAATTGGCTTACGCGTTCGGCTGTTAACCGAAAGGTTGGAGGTTCGAGCCCTCCCGGGAGTGGTGTGTTGCTTTTTTCTTTGCGCTGATAGCTTTGAAGATATGTTTTGATGGTGGTGAGAGTGGAGCACGACTGTCTCCGTGGCGCAGTTGGCTAGCGCGATCGGCTTTTAACCGAAAGGTTGGAGGTTCGAGCCCACCCGGTGATGGTGTGGCGCTTTTTTTCTTTGTGCTGATAGCTTTGAAGATATGTTCTGATGGTGCTGAGAGTGGAGAAGGACTGTCTCCATGGCGCAATTGGCTAGCGCGATCGGCTGTTAACCGAAAGGTTGGAGGTTCGAGCCCACGCGGGGGTGGTGCGGCGCTTTTTTTTTCTTTGGGGCGATAGCTCTGAAGAAATGGTCTGACGGTGGTGAGAGTGGAGCACGACTGTCTCTGTGGCGCAATTGGCTAGCGCGATCGGCTTTTAACCGAAAAGTTAGAGGTTCGAGCCCACCCGGTGGTGGTGCGGCGCTTTTTTTCTGGGGGCTGATAGCTTTGAAGATATGTTCTGGTGGTGGTGAGAGTAGAGCAGGACTGTCTCCGTGACGCAATTGGCTAGCGTGATCGGCTGTTAACAGAAAATTTGGAGGTTCGAGCCCACCCGGTGGTGGTGCGGCGCTTTTTTTTCTTTGGGCTGATAGATTTGAAGATATGTTCTGATGGTGGTGAGAGTAGAGCTGGACTGTCTCCGTGGCGCAATTGGCTAGCGCGATCGGCTCTTAACCGAAAGATTGGAGTTTCGAGCCCTCCCGGGAGTGGTGTGTTCCTTTTTTCTTTGCGCTGATAGCTTTGAAGATATGTTCTGATGGTGGTGAGTGTTGAGCACGACTGTCTCCGTGGCGCAGTTGGCTAGCGCGATCGGCTGTTAACCGAAAGGTTGGAGGTTCGAGCCCACCCGGTGATGATGTGGCGCTTTTTTTTCTTTGTGCTGATAGCTTTGGAGATATGTTCTGACGGTGGTGAGAGTGGAGCAGGACTGTCCCCGTGGCGCCATTGGCTAGTGCGATCGGCTGTTAACCAAAAAGTTGGAGGTTCGAGCCCTCCCGGGTGGGGTGTGTTGCTTTTTTCTTTGCGCTGATAGCTTCGAAGATATTTTCCGATGGTGGTGAGCGTGGAGCACGATTGTCTCCGTTGCGCAATTGGCTAGCGCGATCGGCCGTTAACCGAAAGGTTGGAGGTTCGAGCCCACCTGGTAGTGGTGCGGCGCTTTTTTTTTCTTTGGGCTGATAGCTTGAAAGATATGTTCATATGGTGGTGAGAGTGGAGCAAGACAGTCTCCGTGGCGCAATTGGCCAGCGCGATCGGCTGTTAACCGAAATGTTGGAGGTTCGAGCCCTCCCGGGAGTGGTTTGTTGCTTTTTTTTGTGCTGATAGCTCTGAAGATATGTTCTGATGGTGGTGAGAGTGGAGCGCGACTGTCTCCGTGGCGCAATCGGCTAGTGGGATCGGCTGTTAACCGAAAGGTTGGAGGTTCGAGCCCACCCGGTGGTGGTGCGGCGCTTTTTTTTGGGCTGATAGCTTTGAAGATATGTTCTGATGGAGGTGAGAAGGGAGCAAGTTTGTCTCCGTGGCGCAATGGGCTAGCCCGATCGGCTGTTAACCGAAAGGTTGGAGTTTCGAGCCCGCCCGGGAGTGGTGTGTTGCTTTTTTCTTTGCGCTGATAGCTTTGAATATATGTTCTGATGGTGGTGAGAGCGGAGCAAGACTGTCTTCGTGGCGCAAAGGGCTAGCGCGATCGGCTGTTAACCGAGAGGTTCGAGTTTCGAGCCCTCCCGGGAGTGGTGTGTTGCTTTTTTCTTTGCGCTGATAGCTTTGAAGATATGTTCTGATGGTGGTGAGAGTGGAGCAGGACTGTCTCCGTGGCGCAATTGGCTAGCGCGATCGGCTGTTAACCGAAAGTTTGGAGGTTCGAGCCCACCCGGTGGTGGTGCGGCGCTTTTTTTTCTTTGTGCTGATAGCTTTGAAGATATGTTCTGATGGTGGTGAGAGTGAAGCAAGACTGTCTCCCTGGCGCAATGGGCTAGCGCGATCGGCTGTTAACCGAAAGGTTGGAGTTTCGAGCCCTCCCGGTGGTGGTGCGGCGCTTTTTTTTCTTTGGGGTGATAGCTCTAAATAAATGTTTTGACGGTGGTGAGAGTGGAGCAGGACTGTCTCCGTGGCGCAATTGGCTTGCGCGATCGGCTGTTAACCGAAAGGTTGGAGGTTCGAGCCCACCCGGTGGTGGTGCGGCGCTTTTTTTTCTTTGCACTGATAGCTTTGAAGATATGTTCTGATGGTGGTGAGAGTGGAGCAAGACTGTCCCCGTGGCGCAATGGGCTACCGCAATCGGCTGTTAACCGAAAGGTTGGAGTTTCAAGCCCTCCCGGGAGTGGTGTGTTGCTTTTTTCTTTGCACTGATAGCTTTGAAGATATGTTGTGATGGTGGTGAAAGTGGAGCAGGACTGTCTCCTTGGCGCAAATGGCTTGCGCGATCGGCTGTTAACCGAAAGGTTGGAGTTTCGAGCCCTTCCGGGAGTGGTGTGTTGCTTTTTTTCTTTGTGGTAATGGCTTTTAAGATATGTTCTGATGGTGGTGAGAGTAGAGCAGGACTGTCTCCATGGCGCAATTGGCTAGCGCGATCGGCTGTTAACCGAAAGGTTGGAGTTTCGAGCCCACCCGATGGTGGTGCGGCGCTTTTTTTTCTTTGCACTGATAGCTTTGAAGATATGTTCTGATGGTGGTGAGAGTGGAGCAAGACTGTCCCCGTGGCGCAATGGGCTACCGCAATCGGCTGTTAACCGAAAGGTTGGAGTTTCAAGCCCTCCCGGGAGTGGTGTGTTGCTTTTTTCTTTGCACTGATAGCTTTGAAGATATGTTGTGATGGTGGTGAAAGTGGAGCAGGACTGTCTCCGTGGCGCAAATGGCTTGCGCGATCGGCTGTTAACCGAAAGGTTGGAGTTTCGAGCCCACCCGATGGTGGTGCGGCGCTTTTTTTCTTTTTGGTGATAGCTTTGATGATATGTTCTGATGGTGGTGAGAGTGGAGCAAGACAGTCTCCATGGCGCAATTGGCTAGCGCGATTGGCTGTTAACCGAAAGGTTGGAGTTTCGAGCCCTCCCGGGAGTGGTGTGTTGCTTTTTTTGATAGCTTTGAAGATATGTTCTGATGGTGGTGAGAGTGGGGCAGGACTGTCTTCGTGGCGCAATTGGCTTGCGCGATCGGCTGTTAACCGAAAGGTTGGAGGTTCGAGCACCCCCCGGTGGTGGTGGGGCGCTTTTTTTTCTTTGGGCTGATAGCTTTGAAGATATGTTCTGATGGTGGTGAGAAGGGAGCAAGGCTGTCTCCGTGGCGCAATGGGCTAGCGCGATCGGCTGTTAACCGAAAGGTTGGAGTTTCGAGCCCTCCCGGGTGTGGTGTGTTGCTTTTTTTTGTGGTAATAGCTTTGAAGATATGTTCTGAAGGTGGTGAGAGTAGAGCAGGACTGTCTCCATGGCGCAATTGGCTAGCGCGATCGGCTGTTAACCGAAAGGTTGGAGTTTCGAGCCCACCCGGTGGTGGACGGCGCTTTTTTTTGGGCTGATAGCTCTGAAGAAATGTTCTGATGGTGGTGAGAGTGGAGCAGGACTGTCTCCGTGGCGCTATTGGCTAGCGCGATCGGCTGTTAACCGAAAGGTTGGAGGTTCGAGCCCACCCGGTGGCGGTGCGGCGCTTTTACTTTCTTTGGGGCGATAGCTCTGAAGAAATGGTCTGACGGTGGTGAGAGTGGAGCACGACTGTCTCTGTGGCGCAATTGGCTAGCGCGATCGGCTGTTAATCGAAAGGTTGGAGGTTCGAGCCCACCCGGTGGTGGTGCGGCGCTTTTTTTCTTTGGGCTGATAGCTCTGAAGAAATGTTCTGACGGTGGTGAGAGTGGAGCAGGACTGTCCCCGTGGCGCCATTGGCTAGCGCGATCGGCTGTTAACCAAAAAGTTGGAGGTTCGAGCCCTCCCGGGTGGGGTGTGTTGCTTTTTTCTTTGCGCTGATAGCTTCGAAGATATTTTCCGATGGTGGTGAGCGTGGAGCACGATTGTCTCCGTTGCGCAATTGGCTAGCGCGATCGGCCGTTAACCGAAAGGTTGGAAGTTCGAGCCCACCTGGTGGTGATGCGGCGCTTTTTTTTTCTTTGGGCTGATAGCTTGAAAGATATGTTCATATGGTGGTGAGAGTGGAGCAGGACTGTCTCCGTGGCGCCATTGGCCAGCGCGATCGGCTGTTAACCGAAAAGTTGGAGGTTCGAGCCCTCCCGGGAGTGGTGTGTTGCTTTTTTCTTTGTGCTGATAGCTTTGAAGATATGTTCCTATGGTGGTAAGAGTGGAGCGCGACTGTCTCCGTGGCGCAATTGGCTAGTGTGATCGGCTGTTAACCAAAAGGTTGGAGGTTCGAGCCCACCCGGTGGTGGTGCGGCGCTTTTTTTCTTTGTGCTGATAGCTTTGAAGATATGTTCTGATGGAGGTGAGAAGGGAGCAAGTTTGTCTCCGTGGCGCATTGGGCTAGCCCGATCGGCTGTTAACCGAAAGGTTGGAGTTTCGAGCCCGCCCGGGAGTGGTGTGTTGCTTTTTTTTGCGCTGATAGCTTTGAATATATGTTTTGATGGTGGTGAGAGCGGAGCAAGACTGTCTCCGTGGCGCAAAGGGCTAGCGCGATCGGCTGTTAACCGAAAGGTTCGAGTTTCGAGCCCTCCCGGGAGTGGTGTGTTGCTTTTTTCTTTGCGCTGATAGCTTTGAAGATATGTTCTGATGGTGGTGAGAGTGGAGCAGGACTGTCTCCGTGGCGCAATTGGCTAGCGCGATCGGCTGTTAACCGAAAGTTTGGAGGTTCGAGCCCACCCGGTGGTGGTGCGGCGCTTTTTTTTCTTTGTGCTGATAGCTTTGAAGATATGTTCTGATGGTGGTGAGAGTGAAGCAAGACTGTCTCCGTGGCGCAATGGGCTAGCCCGATCGGCTGTTAACCGAAAGGTTGGAGTTTCGAGCCCTCCCGGTGGTGGTGCGGCGCTATTTTTTCTTTGGGGTGATAGCTCTAAATAAATGTTTTGACGGTTGGTAGAGTGGAGCAGGACTGTCTCCGTGGCGCATTTTGCTTGCGCGATCGGCTGTTAACCGAAAGGTTGGAGTTTCGAGCCCTTCCGGGAGTGGTGTGTTGCTTTTTTTCTTTGTGGTAATAGCTTTTAAGATATGTTCTGATGGTGGTGAGAGTGGAGCAGGACTGTCTCAATGGCGCAATTGGCTAGCGCAATCGGCTGTTAACCGAAAGGTTGGAGTTTCGAGCCCACCCGGTGGTGGTGCGGCGCTTTTTTTTCTTTGGGCTGATAGCTTTGAAGATATGTTCTAATGGTGGTGAGAGCGGAGCAAGACTGTCTCCGTGGCGCAAAGGGCTAGCGCGATCGGCTGTTAACCGAAAGGTTCGAGTTTCGAGCCCTCCCGGGAGTGGTGTGTTGCTTTTTTCTTTGCGCTGATAGCTTTGAAGATATGTTCTGATGGTGGTGAGAGTGGAGCAGGACTGTCTCCGTGGCGCAATGGGCTTGCGCGATCGGCTGTTAACCGAAAGGTTGGAGTTTCGAGCCCACCCGATGGTGGTGCGGCGCTTTTTTTTTTTGGTGATAGCTTTGATGATATGTTCTGATGGTGGTGAGAGTGGAGCAAGACAGTCTCCGTGGCGCAATTGGCTAGCGCGATTGGCTGTTAACCGAAAGGTTGGAGTTTCGAGCCCTCCCGGGAGTGGTGTGTTGCTTTTTTTGATAGCTTTGAAGATATGTTCTGATGGTGGTGAGAGTGGGGCAGGACTGTCTTCGTGGCGCAATTGGCTTGCGCGATCGGCTGTTAACCGAAAGGTTGGAGGTTCGAGCACCCCCCGGTGGTGGTGGGGCGCTTTTTTTTCTTTGGGCTGATAGCTTTGAAGATATGTTCTGATGGTGGTGAGAAGGGAGCGAGGCTGTCTCCGTGGCGCAATGGGCTAGCGCGATCGGCTGTTAACCGAAAGGTTGGAGTTTCGAGCCCTCCCGGGTGTGGTGTGTTGCTTTTTTTGTGGTAATAGCTTTGAAGATATGTTCTGAAGGTGGTGAGAGTAGAGCAGGACTGTCTCCATGGCGCAATTGGCTAGCGCGATCGGCTGTTAACCGAAAGGTTGGAGTTTCGAGCCCACCCGGTGGTGGACGGCGCTTTTTTTTGGGCTGATAGCTCTGAAGAAATGTTCTGATGGTGGTGAGAGTGGAGCAGGACTGTCTCCGTGGCGCTATTGGCTAGCGCGATCGGCTGTTAACCGAAAGGTTGGAGGTTCGAGCCCACCCGGTGGCGGTGCGGCGCTTTTACTTTCTTTGGGGCGATAGCTCTGAAGAAATGGTCTGACGGTGGTGAGAGTGGAGCACGACTGTCTCTGTGGCGCAATTGGCTAGCGCGATCGGCTGTTAATCGAAAGGTTGGAGGTTCGAGCCCACCCGGTGGTGGTGCGGCGCTTTTTTTCTTTGGGCTGATAGCTCTGAAGAAATGTTCTGACGGTGGTGAGAGTGGAGCAGGACTGTCCCCGTGGCGCCATTGGCTAGCGCGATCGGCTGTTAACCAAAAAGTTGGAGGTTCGAGCCCTCCCGGGTGGGGTGTGTTGCTTTTTTCTTTGCGCTGATAGCTTCGAAGATATTTTCCGATGGTGGTGAGCGTGGAGCACGATTGTCTCCGTTGCGCAATTGGCTAGCGCGATCGGCCGTTAACCGAAAGGTTGGAGGTTCGAGCCCACCTGGTGGTGATGCGGCGCTTTTTTTTTCTTTGGGCTGATAGCTTGAAAGATATGTTCATATGGTGGTGAGAGTGGAGCAGGACTGTCTCCGTGGCGCCATTGGCCAGCGCGATCGGCTGTTAACCGAAAAGTTGGAGGTTCGAGCCCTCCCGGGAGTGGTGTGTTGCTTTTTTCTTTGTGCTGATAGCTTTGAAGATATGTTCCTATGGTGGTAAGAGTGGAGCGCGACTGTCTCCGTGGCGCAATTGGCTAGTGTGATCGGCTGTTAACCAAAAGGTTGGAGGTTCGAGCCCACCCGGTGGTGGTGCGGCGCTTTTTTTCTTTGGGCTGATATCTTTGAAGATATGTTCTGATGGAGGTGAGAAGGGAGCAAGTTTGTCTCCGTGGCGCATTGGGCTAGCCCGATCGGCTGTTAACCGAAAGGTTGGAGTTTCGAGCCCGCCCGGGAGTGGTGTGTTGCTTTTTTTTGCGCTGATAGCTTTGAATATATGTTCTGATGGTGGTGAGAGCGGAGCAAGACTGTCTCCGTGGCGCAAAGGGCTAGCGCGATCGGCTGTTAACCGAAAGGTTCGAGTTTCGAGCCCTCCCGGGAGTGGTGTGTTGCTTTTTTCTTTGCGCTGATAGCTTTGAAGATATGTTCTGATGGTGGTGAGAGTGGAGCAGGACTGTCTCCGTGGCGCAATTGGCTAGCGCGATCGGCTGTTAACCGAAAGTTTGGAGGTTCGAGCCCACCCGGTGGTGGTGCGGCGCTTTTTTTTTCTTTGTGCTGATAGCTTTGAAGATATGTTCTGATGGAGGTGAGAGTGAAGCAAGACTGTCTCCGTGGCGCAATGGGCTAGCGCGATCGGCTGTTAACCGAAAGGTTGGAGTTTCGAGCCCTCCCGGTGGTGGTGCGGCGCTTTTTTTTCTTTGGGGTGATAGCTCTAAATAAATGTTTTGACGGTTGGTAGAGTGGAGCAGGACTGTCTCCGTGGCGCATTTGGCTTGCGCGATCGGCTGTTAACCGAAAGGTTGGAGTTTCGAGCCCTTCCGGGAGTGGTGTGTTGCTTTTTTTCTTTGTGGTAATAGCTTTTAAGATATGTTCTGATGGTGGTGAGAGTGGAGCAGGACTGTCTCAATGGCGCAATTGGCTAGCGCAATCGGCTGTTAACCGAAAGGTTGGAGTTTCGAGCCCACCCGGTGGTGGTGCGGCGCTTTTTTTTCTTTGGGCTGATAGCTTTGAAGATATGTTCTAATGGTGGTGAGAGCGGAGCAAGACTGTCTCCGTGGCGCAAAGGGCTAGCGCGATCGGCTGTAAACCGAAAGGTTCGAGTTTCGAGCCCTCCCGGGAGTGGTGTGTTGCTTTTTTCTTTGCGCTGATAGCTTTGAAGATATGTTCTGATGGTGGTGAGAGTGGAGCAGGACTGTCTCCGTGGCGCAATGGGCTAGCGCGATCGGCTGTTAACCGAAAGGTTGGAGTTTCGAGCCCTCCCGGTGGTGGTGCGGCGCTTTTTTTCTTTGGGGTGATAGCTCTGAATAAATGTTTTGACGGTGGTGAGAGTGGAGCAGGACTGTCTTCGTGGTGCAATTGGCTTACGCGTTCGGCTGTTAACCGAAAGGTTGGAGGTTCGAGCCCTCCCGGGAGTGGTGTGTTGCTTTTTTCTTTGCGCTGATAGCTTTGAAGATATGTTTTGATGGTGGTGAGAGTGGAGCACGACTGTCTCCGTGGCGCAGTTGGCTAGCGCGATCGGCTTTTAACCGAAAGGTTGGAGGTTCGAGCCCACCCGGTGATGGTGTGGCGCTTTTTTTCTTTGTGCTGATAGCTTTGAAGATATGTTCTGATGGTGCTGAGAGTGGAGCAGGACTGTCTCCATGGCGCAATTGGCTAGCGCGATCGGCTGTTAACCGAAAGGTTGGAGGTTCGAGCCCACGCGGGGGTGGTGCGGCGCTTTTTTTTTTCTTTGGGGCGATAGCTCTGAAGAAATGGTCTGACGGTGGTGAGAGTGGAGCACGACTGTCTCTGTGGCGCAATTGGCTAGCGCGATCGGCTTTTAACCGAAAAGTTAGAGGTTCGAGCCCACCCGGTGGTGGTGCGGCGCTTTTTTTCTGGGGGCTGATAGCTTTGAAGATATGTTCTGGTGGTGGTGAGAGTAGAGCAGGACTGTCTCCGTGACGCAATTGGCTAGCGTGATCGGCTGTTAACAGAAAATTTGGAGGTTCGAGCCCACCCGGTGGTGGTGCGGCGCTTTTTTTTCTTTGGGCTGATAGATTTGAAGATATGTTCTGATGGTGGTGAGAGTAGAGCTGGACTGTCTCCGTGGCGCAATTGGCTAGCGCGATCGGCTGTTAACCGAAAGATTGGAGTTTCGAGCCCTCCCGGGAGTGGTGTGTTCCTTTTTTCTTTGCGCTGATAGCTTTGAAGATATGTTCTGATGGTGGTGAGTGTTGAGCACGACTGTCTCCGTGGCGCAGTTGGCTAGCGCGATCGGCTGTTAACCGAAAGGTTGGAGGTTCGAGCCCACCCGGTGATGATGTGGCGCTTTTTTTTCTTTGTGCTGATAGCTTTGGAGATATGTTCTGACGGTGGTGAGAGTGGAGCAGGACTGTCCCCGTGGCGCCATTGGCTAGTGCGATCGGCTGTTAACCAAAAAGTTGGAGGTTCGAGCCCTCCCGGGTGGGGTGTGTTGCTTTTTTCTTTGCGCAGATAGCTTCGAAGATATTTTCCGATGGTGGTGAGCGTGGAGCACGATTGTCTCCGTTGCGCAATTGGCTAGCGCGATCGGCCGTTAACCGAAAGGTTGGAGGTTCGAGCCCACCTGGTAGTGGTGCGGCGCTTTTTTTTTTCTTTGGGCTGATAGCTTGAAAGATATGTTCATATGGTGGTGAGAGTGGAGCAGGACTGTCTCCGTGGCGCAATTGGCCAGCGCGATCGGCTGTTAACCGAAATGTTGGAGGTTCGAGCCGTCCCGGGAGTGCTTTGTTGCTTTTTTTTGTGCTGATAGCTCTGAAGATATGTTCTGATGGTGGTGAGAGTGGAGCGCGACTGTCTCCGTGGCGCAATCGGCTAGTGGGATCGGCTGTTAACCGAAAGGTTGGAGGTTCGAGCCCACCCGGTGGTGGTGCGGCGCTTTTTTTTCTTTGGGCTGATAGCTTTGAAGATATGTTCTGATGGAGGTGAGAAGGGAGCAAGTTTGTCTCCGTGGCGCAATGGGCTAGCCTGATCGGCTGTTAACCGAAAGGTTGGAGTTTCGAGCCCGCCCGGGAGTGGTGTGTTGCTTTTTTCTTTGCGCTGATAGCTTTGAATATATGTTCTGATGGTGGTGAGAGCGGAGCAAGACTGTCTCCGTGGCGCAAAGGGCTAGCGCGATCGGCTGTTAACCGAGAGGTTCGAGTTTCGAGCCCTCCCGGGAGTGGTGTGTTGCTTTTTTCTTTGCGCTGATAGCTTTGAAGATATGTTCTGATGGTGGTGAGAGTGGAGCAGGACTGTCTCCGTGGCGCAATTGGCTAGCGCGATCGGCTGTTAACCGAAAGTTTGGAGGTTCGAGCCCACCCGGTGGTGGTGCGGCGCTTTTTTTTGTGCTGATAGCTTTGAAGATATGTTCTGATGGTGGTGAGAGTGAAGCAAGACTGTCTCCCTGGCGCAATGGGCTAGCGCGATCGGCTGTTAACTGAAAGGTTGGAGTTTCGAGCCCTCCCGGTGGTGGTGCGGCCCTTTTTTTTCTTTGGGGTGATAGCTCTAAATAAATGTTTTGACGGTGGTGAGAGTGGAGCAGGACTGTCTCCGTGGCGCAATTGGCTTGCGCGATCGGCTGTTAACCGAAAGGTTGGAGGTTCGAGCCCACCCGGTGGTGGTGCGGCGCTTTTTTTTCTTTGCACTGATAGCTTTGAAGATATGTTCTGATGGTGGTGAGAGTGGAGCAAGACTGTCCCCGTGGCGCAATGGGCTATCGCAATCGGCTGTTAACCGAAAGGTTGGAGTTTCAAGCCCTCCCGGGAGTGGTGTGTTGCTTTTTTCTTTGCACTGATAGCTTTGAAGATATGTTGTGATGGTGGTGAAAGTGGAGCAGGACTGTCTCCGTGGCGCAAATGGCTTGCGCGATCGGCTGTTAACCGAAAGGTTGGAGTTTCGAGCCCTTCCGGGAGTGGTGTGTTGCTTTTTTTCTTTGTGGTGATAGCTCTGAATAAATGTTTTGACGGTGGTGAGAGTGGAGCAGGACTGTCTTCGTGGTGCAATTGGCTTACGCGTTCGGCTGTTAACCGAAAGGTTGGAGGTTCGAGCCCTCCCGGGAGTGATGTGTTGCTTTTTTCTTTGCGCTGATAGCTTTGAAGATATGTTTTGATGGTGGTGAGAGTGGAGCACGACTGTCTCCGTGGCGCAGTTGGCTAGAGCGATCGGCTTTTAACCGAAAGGTTGGAGGTTCGAGCCCACCCGGTGATGGTGTGGCGCTTTTTTTCTTTGTGCTGATAGCTTTGAAGATATGTTCTGATGGTGCTGAGAGTGGAGCAGGACTGTCTTCATGGCGCAATTGGCTAGCGCGATCGGCTGTTAACCAAAAGGTTGGAGGTTCGAGCCCACCCGGGGGTGGTGCGGCGCTTTTTTTTTCTTTGGGGCGATAGCTCTGAAGAAATGGTCTGACGGTGGTGAGAGTGGAGCACGACTGTCTCTGCGGCGCAATTGGCTAGCGCGATCGGCTGTTAACCGAAAAGTTAGACGTTCGAGCCCACCCGGTGGTGGTGCGGCGCTTTTTTTCTGGGGGCTGATAGCTTTAAAGATATGTTCTGGTGGTGGTGAGAGTAGAGCAGGACTGTCTCCGTGACGCAATTGGCTAGCGTGATCGGCTGTTAACAGAAAATTTGGAGGTTCGAGCCCACCCGGTGGTGGTGCGGCGCTTTTTTTTCTTTGGGCTGATAGATTTGAAGATATGTTCTGATGGTGGTGAGAGTAGAGCTGGACTGTCTCCGTGGCGCAATTGGCTAGCGCGATCGGCTGTTAACCGAAAGATTGGAGTTTCGAGCCCTCCCGGGAGTGGTGTGTTCCTTTTTTCTTTGCGCTGATAGCTTTGAAGATATCTTCCGATGGTGGTGAGAGTGGAGCAAGACTGTCTCCGTGGCGCAATGGGCTAGCGCGATCGGCTGTTAACCGAAAGTTGGAATTGCGAGCCCTCCCGGGAGTGGTGTGTTGCTTTTTTCTTTGCGGTAATAGCTTTGAAGATATGTTCTGATGGTGGTGAGAGCGCAGCAGGACTGTCTTCGTGGCGCAATTGGCTAGCGCAATCGGCTGTTAACCGATAGGTTGGAGGTTCGAGCCCACCCGGTGGTGGTGCGGTGCTTTTTTTTCTTTGGGCTGATAGCTTTGAAGATATGTTCTGATGGCGGTGAGAGTGGAGCAGGACTGTCTCCCTGGCGCAATTGGCTAGCGCGATTGGCTGTTAACCGAAAGGTTGGAGGTTCGAGCCCACCCGGTGGTGGTGCGGCGCTTGATTTTTCTTTGTGCTGACAGCTTTGAAGATATGTTCTGATGGAGGTGATAGTGGAGCAAGACTGTCCTCGTGGCGCAACGGGCTAGCGCGATCGGCTGTAAACCGAAGGGTTGGAGTTTCGAGCCCTCCCGGGAATGGTGTGTTGCTTTTTTTTGCACTAATAGCTTTGAAGATATGTTCTGATGGTGGTGAAAGTGGAGCAGGACTGTCTCCGTGGCGCGATTGGCTAGCGCGATCGGCTTTTAACCGAAAGGTTGGAGGTTCGAGCCCACCCGGTGGTGGTGCGGCGCTTTTTTTCTTTGCGCTAATAGCTTTGAAGATATGTTCTGATGGTGTTGAGAGTGGAGCAAGGCTATCTCCGTGGCTCAATGGGCTAGCGCGATCGGCTGTTAACCGAAAGGTTGGAGTTTCGAGCCCTCCCAGGAGTGGTGTGTTGCTTTTTTCTTTGTAGTAATAGCTTTGAATTATTTTCTGATGGTGGTGAGAGTGGAGCAGGACTGTCTCCATGGCGCAATTGGCTAGCGCGATCGGCTGTTAACCAAAAGGTTGGAGTTTCGAGCCCACCCGGGGGTGGTGCGGCGCTTTTTTTTCTTTGTGCTGATAGCTTTGAAGATATGTTCTGATGGTGGTGAGAGTAGAGCAGGACTGTCTCCGTGGCGCAATTGGCTTGCGCGATGGCTGTTAACCAAAAGGTTGGAGTTTCGAGCCCACCCTGTGGTGGTGCGGCGCTTTTTTTGTGCTGATAGCTTTGAAGATATGTTCTGATGGTGGTGAGAGTGGAGCAGGACTGTCTCCTTGGCGCAATTGGCTTTCGCGATTGGCTGTTAAACGAAAGGTTGGAGGTTCGAGCCCACCCGGTGGTGGTGCGGTGCTTTTTTTTCTTTGGGCTGATAGCTTTGAAGATATGTTCTGATGGCGGTGAGAGTGGAGCAGGACTGTCTCCCTGGCGCAATTGGCTAGCGCAATCGGCTGTTAACCGAAAGGTTGGAGGTTCGAGCCCACCCGGTGGTGGTGCGGCGCTTTTTTTTCTTTGCGCTGATAGCTTTGAAGATATGTTCTGATGGTGGTGAGAGTGGAGCAAGACTGTCCCCGTGGCGCAATGGGTTAGCCCGATCGGCTGTTAACCGAAAGGTTGGAGTTTCGAGCCATCCCGGGAGTGGTGTGTTGCTTTTTTCTTTGCACTGATAGCTTTGAAGATATGTTCTGATGGTGGTGAGAGTGGAGCAGGACTGTCTCCGTGGCGCAATTGGCTAGCGCGATCGGCTGTTAACCGAAAGGTTGGAGGTTCGAGCCCACCCGGTGGTGGTGCGGTGCTTTTTCTTTCTTTGGGGCGATAGCTCTGAAGAAATGGTCTGACGGTGGTGAGAGTGGAGCACGACTGTCCCCGTGGCGGAATGGGCTAGCGCGATCGGCTGTTAACCGAAAGGTTGGAGTTTCCAGCCCTCCCGGGAGTGGTGTGTTGCTTTTTTCTTTGCACTGATAGCTTTGAAGATATGTTCTGATGGTGGTGAGAGTGGAGCAGGACTGTCTCCGTGGCGCAATTGGCTAGCGCGATTGGCTGTTAACCGAAAGGTTGGAGTTTCGAACCCTCCCGGGAGTGGTGTGTTGCTTTTTCTTGCACTGATAGCTTTGAAGATATGTTCTGATTGTGGTGAGAGTGGAGCAGGACTGTCTTCGTGGCGCAATTGGCTTGCGCGGACGGCTGTTAACCGAAAGGTTGGAGGTTCAAGCACCACCCGGTGGTGGTGCGGCACTTTTTTTTTCTTTGCACTGATAGCTTTGAAGATATGTTCTGATAGTGGTGAGAGTGGAGCAGGACTGTCTCCGTGGCGCAATTGGCTTGCGTGATCGGCTGTTAACCGAAAGGTTGGAAGTTCGTGCCCACTCGGGGGTGGTGCGGCGCTTTTTTTTCTTTGGGGTGATAGCTCTGAAGAAATGGTCTGACGGTGGTTGAGAGAGGAGCACGACTGTCTCTGTGGCGCAATTGGCTAGCGCGATCGGCTGTTAACCGAAAAGTTAGAGGTTCGAGCCCACCCGGTGGTGGTGCGGCGCTTTTTTTCTGGGGGCTGATAGCTTTGAAGATATGTTCTGATGGTGGTGAGAGTAGAGCAGGACTGTCTCCGTGACGCAATTGGCTAGCGTGATCGGCTGTTAACAGAAAATTTGGAGGCTCGAGCCCACCCGGTGGTGGTGCGGCGCTTTTTTTTCTTTGGGCTGATAGCTTTGAAGATATGTTCTGATGGTGGTGAGAGTAGAGCAGGACTGTCTCCGTGGCGCAATTGGCTAGCGCGATCGGCTGTTAACCGAAAGATTGGAGTTTCGAGCCCTCCCGGGAGTGGTGTGTTCCTTTTTTCTTTGCGCTGATAGCTTTGAAGATATATTCTGATGGTGGTGAGTGTGGAGCAGGACTGTCTCCGTGGCGCAATTGGCTTGCGCGATCGGCTGTTAACCGAAAGAATGGAGGTTCGAGCCCACCCGGTGGTGGTGCGGCGCTTTTATTTCTTTGCGCTGATAGCTTTGAAGATATGTTCTGATGGTGGTGAGAGTGTAGCAAGACTGTCCCCGTGGCGCAATGGGCAAGCACGATCGGCTGTCAACCGAAATGTTGGAGTTTCGAGCCCACCCGGTGGTGGTGCGGCGTTTTATTTTCTCTGCGTTGATTGTTTGAAGATGTGTTCCGATGGTGGTGAGAGTGGAGCAAGACTGTCTCCGTGGCGCAATGGGCTAGCGCGATCGGCTGTTAACCGAAAGGTTGGAATTGCGAGCCCTCCCGGGAGTGGTGTGTTGCTTTTTTCTTTGCGGTAATAGCTTTGAAGATATGTTCTGATGGTGGTGAGAGTGCAGCAGGACTGTCTTCGTGGCGCAATTGGCTAGCGCGATCGTCTGTTAACCGAAAGGTTGGAGGTTCGAGCCCACCCGGTGGTGGTGCGGTGCTTTTTTTTCTTTGGGCTGATAGCTTTGAAGATATGTTCTGATGGTGGTGAGAGTGGAGCAGGACTGTCTCCCTGGCGCAATTGGCTAGCGCGATCGGCTGTTAACCGAAAGGTTGGAGGTTCGAGCCCACCCGGTGTTGGTGCGGCGCTTGATTTTTCTTTGTGCTGATAGCTTTGAAGATATGTTCTGATGGTGGTGAGAGTGGAGCAAGACTGTCCTCGTGGCGCAATGGGCTAGCGCGATCGGCTGTAAAATGAAGGGTTGGAGTTTCGAGCCCTCTCGGGAATGGTGTGTTGCTTTTTTCTTTGCACTAATAGCTTTGAAGATATGTCCTAATGGTGGTGAAAGTGGAGCAGGACTGTCTCCGTGGCGCGATTGGCTAGCGCGATCGGCTTTTAACCGAAAGGTTGGAGGTTCGAGCCCACCCGGTGGTGGTGCGGTGCTTTTTTTCTTTGCGCTAACAGCTTTGAAGATATGTTCTGATGGTGTTGAGAGGGGAGCAAGGCTATCTCCGTGGCGCAATGGGCTAGCGCGATCGGCTGTTAACCGAAAGGTTGGAGTGTCGAGCCCTCCCAGGAGTGGTGTGTTGCTTTTTTCTTTGTGGTAATAGCTTTGAATTATGTTCTGATGGTGGTGAGAGTGGAGCAGGACTGTCTCCATGGCGCAATTGGCTAGCGCGATCGGCTGTTAACCGAAAGGTTGGAGTTTCGAGCCCACCCGGGGGTGGTGCGGCGCTTTTTTTTCTTTGTGCTGATAGCTTTGAAGATATGTTCTGATGGTGGTGAGAGTGGAGCAGGACTGTCTCCGTGGCGCAATTGGCTTGCGCGATCTGCTGTTAACCAAAAGGTTGGAGTTTCGAGCCCACCCTGTGGTGGTGCGGCGCTTTTTTTTCTTTGTGCTGATAGCTTTGAAGATATGTTCTGATGGTGGTGAGAGTGGAGCAGGACTGTCTCCTTGGCGCAATTGGCTAGCGCGATTGGCTGTTAAACGAAAGGTTGGAGGTTCGAGCCCACCCGGTGGTGGTGCGGTGCTTTTTTTTTCTTTGGGCTGATAGCTTTGAAGATATGTTCTGATGGCGGTGAGAGTGGAGCAGGACTGTCTCCCTGGCGCAATTGGCTAGCGCGATCGGTTGTCAACCGAAAAGTTAGAGGTTCGAGCCCACCCGGTGGTGGTGCGGCGCTTTTTTTCTGGGGGCTGATAGCTTTGAAGATATGTTCTGATGGTGGTGAGAGTAGAGCAGGACTGTCTCCGTGGCGCAATTGGCTAGCGCGATCGGCTGTTAACCGAAAGATTGGAGTTTCGAGCCCTCCCGGGAGTGGTGTGTTCCTTTTTTCTTTGCGCTGATAGCTTTGAAGATATATTCTGATGGTGGTGAGTGTGGAGCAGGACTGTCTCCGTGGCGCAATTGGCTTGCGCGATCGGCTGTTAACCGAAATGTTGGAGTTTCGAGCCCACCCGGTGGTGGTGCGGCGTTTTATTTTCTCTGCGTTGATTGTTTGAAGATGTGTTCCGATGGTGGTGAGAGTGGAGCAAGACTGTCTCCGTGGCGCAATGGGCTAGCGCGATCGGCTGTTAACCGAAAGGTTGGAATTGCGAGCCCTCCCGGGAGTGGTGTGTTGCTTTTTTCTTTGCGGTAATAGCTTTGAAGATATGTTCTGATGGTGGTGAGAGTGCAGCAGGACTGTCTTCGTGGCGCAATTGGCTAGCGCGATCGTCTGTTAACCGAAAGGTTGGAGGTTCGAGCCCACCCGGTGGTGGTGCGGTGCTTTTTTTCTTTGCGCTAACAGCTTTGAAGATATGTTCTGATGGTGTTGAGAGGGGAGCAAGGCTATCTCCGTGGCGCAATGGGCTAGCGCGATCGGCTGTTAACCGAAAGGTTGGAGTGTCGAGCCCTCCCAGGAGTGGTGTGTTGCTTTTTTCTTTGTGGTAATAGCTTTGAATTATGTTCTGATGGTGGTGAGAGTGGAGCAGGACTGTCTCCATGGCGCAATTGGCTAGCGCGATCGGCTGTTAACCGAAAGGTTGGAGTTTCGAGCCCACCCGGGGGTGGTGCGGCGCTTTTTTTTCTTTGTGCTGATAGCTTTGAAGATATGTTCTGATGGTGGTGAGAGTGGAGCAGGACTGTCTCCGTGGCGCAATTGGCTTGCGCGATCTGCTGTTAACCAAAAGGTTGGAGTTTCGAGCCCACCCTGTGGTGGTGCGGCGCTTTTTTTTCTTTGTGCTGATAGCTTTGAAGATATGTTCTGATGGTGGTGAGAGTGGAGCAGGACTGTCTCCTTGGCGCAATTGGCTAGCGCGATTGGCTGTTAAACGAAAGGTTGGAGGTTCGAGCCCACCCGGTGGTGGTGCGGTGCTTTTTTTTTCTTTGGGCTGATAGCTTTGAAGATATGTTCTGATGGCGGTGAGAGTGGAGCAGGACTGTCTCCCTGGCGCAATTGGCTAGCGCGATCGGTTGTCAACCGAAAGGTTGGAGGTACGAGCCCACCCGGTGGTGGTGCGGCGCTTTTTTTTCTTTGCGCTGATAGCTTTGAAGATATGTTCTGATGGTGGTGAGAGTGGAGCAAGACTGTCCCCGTGGCGCAATGGGTTAGCGCGATCGGCTGTTAACCGAAAGGTTGGAGTTTCGAGCCATCCCGGGAGTGGTGTGTTGCTTTTTTCTTTGCAATGATAGCTTTGAAGATATGTTCTGATGGTGTTGAGAGTGGGGCAGGACTGTCTCCGTGGCGCAATTGGCTAGCGCGATCGGCTGTTAACCGAAAGGTTGGAGGTTCGAGCCCACCCGGTGGTGGTGCGGCGCTTTTTCTTTCTTTGGGGCGATAGCTCTGAAGAAATGGTCTGACGGTGGTGAGAGTGGAGCACGACTGTCCCCGTGGCGGAAAGGGCTAGCGCGATCGGCTGTTAACCGAAAGGTTGGAGTTTCGAGCCCTCCCGGGAGTGGTGTGTTGCTTTTTTCTTTGCACTGATAGCTTTGAAGATATGTTCTGATGGTGGTGAGAGTGGAGCAGGACTGTCTCCGTGGCGCAATTGGCTTGCGCAATCGGCTGTTAACCGAAAGGTTGGAGGTTCGAGCCCTCCCAGGAGTGGTGTGTTGCTTTTTTCTTTGTGGTAATAGCTTTGAAGATATGTTCTGATGGTGGTGAGAGTGGAGCACGACTGTCTCCATGGCGCAATTGGCTAGCGCGATAGGCTGTTAACCGAAAGGTTGGAGTTTCGAGCCCACCCGATGGTAGTGTGGCGCTTTTTTTTCTTTGTGGTGATAGCTTTGATGATATGTTCTGATGGTGGTGAGAGTTGAGCAGGACTGTCTCCGTGGCGCAATTGGCTAGCGCGATTGGCTGTTAACCGAAAGGTTGGAGTTTCGAACCCTCCCGGGAGTGGTGTGTTGCTTTTTTCTTTGCACTGATAGCTTTGAAGATATGTTCTGATGGTGGTGAGAGTGGAGCATGACTGTCTTCGTGGCGCAATTGGCTTGCGCGATCGGCTGTTAACCGAAAGGTTGCAGGTTCGAGCACAACCCGGTGGTGGTGCGGCGCTTTTTTTTCTTTGCACTGATAGCTTTGAAGATATGTTCTGATAGTGGTGAGAGTGGAGCAGCACTGTCTCCGTGGCGCAATTGGCTTGCGTGATCAGCTGTTAACCGAATGTTGGAGGTTCGAGCCCACCCGGTGGTGGTGCGGCGCTTTTTTTTCTTTGGGCTGATAGCTTTGAAGATATGTTCTGATGGTGGTGAGAAGGGAGCAAGACTGTCTCCTTGGCGCAATGGGCTAGCGCGATCGGCTGTTAACCGAAAGGTTGGAGTTTCGAGCCCTCCCGGGAGTGGTGTGTTGCTTTTTTCTTTGTGGTAATAGCTTTCAAGTTATGTTCTGATGGTGGTGAGAGTGGAGCAGGACTGTCTCCATGGCGCAATTGGTTAGCGCGATCGGCTGTTAACCGAAAGGCTGGAGTTTCGAGCCCACCCGGTGGTGGTGCGGCGCTTTTTTTTCTTTGGGCTGATAGCTCTGAAGAAATGTTCTGACGGTGGTGAGAATGGAGCAGGACTGTCTCCGTGGCGCAATTGGCTAGCGCGATCGGCTGTTAACCGAAAGGTTGGAGGTTCGAGCCCTCCCGGTGGCGGTGCGGCGCTTTTTCTTTCTTTGGGGCGATAGCTCTGAAGAAATGGTCTGACGGTGGTGAGAGTGGAGCACGACTGTCTCTGTGGCGCAATTGGCTAGCGCGATCGGCTGTTAACCGAAAGGTTGGAGTTTCGAGCCCTCCCGGGAGTGGTGTGTTGCTTTTTTCTTTGCACTGATAGCTTTGAAGATATGTTCTGATGGTGGTGAGAGTGGAGCAGGACTGTCTCCGTGGCGCAATTGGCTTGCGCAATCGGCTGTTAACCGAAAGGTTGGAGGTTCGAGCCCTCCCAGGAGTGGTGTGTTGCTTTTTTCTTTGTGGTAATAGCTTTGAAGATATGTTCTGATGGTGGTGAGAGTGGAGCACGACTGTCTCCATGGCGCAATTGGCTAGCGCGATCGGCTGTTAACCGAAAGGTTGGAGTTTCGAGCCCACCCGATGGTGGTGCGGCGCTTTTTTTTCTTTGTGGTGATAGCTTTGATAATATGTTCTGATGGTGGTGAGAGTGGAGCAGGACTGTCTCCGTGGCGCAATTGGCTAGCGCGATTGGCTGTTAACCGAAAGGTTGGAGTTTCGAACCCTCCCGGGAGTGGTGTGTTGCTTTTTTCTTTGCACTGATAGCTTTGAAGATATGTTCTGATGGTGGTGAGAGTGGAGCATGACTGTCTTCGTGGCGCAATTGGCTTGCGCGATCGGCTGTTAACCGAAAGGTTGGAGGTTCGAGCACCACCCGGTGGTGGTGCGGCGCTTTTTTTTCTTTGCACTGATAGCTTTGAAGATATGTTCTGATAGTGGTGAGAGTGGAGCAGGACTGTCTCCGTGGCGCAATTGGCTTGCGTGATCAGCTGTTAACCGAAAGGTTGGAGGTTCGAGCCCACCCGGTGGTGGTGCGGCGCTTTTTTTTCTTTGGGCTGATAGCTTTGAAGATATGTTCTGATGGTGGTGAGAAGGGAGCAAGACTGTCTCCGTGGCGCAATGGGCTAGCGCGATCGGCTGTTAACCGAAAGGTTGGAGTTTCGAGCCCACCCGGTGGTGGTGCGGCGCTTTTTTTCTTTGGGCTGATAGCTCTGAAGAAATCTTCTGACGGTGGTGAGAGTGGAGCAGGACTGTCTCCGTGGCGCAATTGGCTAGCGCGATCGGCTGTTAACCGAAAGGTTGGAGGTTCGAGCCCTCCCGGTGGCGGTGCGGCGCTTTTTCTTTCTTTGGGGCGATAGCTCTGAAGAAATGGTCTGACGGTGGTGAGAGTGGAGCACGACTGTCTCTGTGGCGCAATTGGCTAGCGCGATCGGCTGTTAACCGAAAGGATGGAGGTTCGAGCTCACCCGGTGGTGGTGCGGCGCTTTTTTTCTTTGGGCTCATAGCTCTGAAGAAATGTGCTGACGGTGGTGAGAGTGGAGCAGGACTGTCCCCGTGGCGCCATTGGCTAGCGCGATCGGCTGTTAACCAAAAAGTTGGAGGTTCGAGCCCTCCCGGGAATGTTGTGTTGCTTTTTTCTTTGCACTAATAGCTTTGAAGATATGTTCTGATGGTGGTGAAAGTGGAGCAGGACTGTCTCCGTGGCGCGATTGGCTAGCGCGATCGGCTTTTAACCGAAAGGTTGGAGGTTCGAGCCCACCCGGTGGTGGTGCGGCGCTTTTTTTCTTTGCACTAATAGCTTTGAAGATGTGTTCTGATGGTGTTGAGAGTTGAGCAAGGCTATCTCCGTGGCGCAATGGGCTAGCGCGATCGGCTGTTAACCGAAAGGTTGGAGTGTCGAGCCCTCCCAGGAGTGGTGTGTTGCTTTTTTCTTTGTGGTAATAGCATTGAATTATGTTCTGATGGTGGTGAGAGTGGAGCAGGACTGTCTCCGTGGCCAATTGGCTTGCGCGATCGGCTGTTAACCAAAAGGTTGGAGGTTCGAGCCCTCCCAGGAGTGGTGTGTTGCTTTTTTCTTTGTGGTAATCGCTTTGAAGATATCTTCTGATGGTGGTGAGAGTGGAGCAGGACTGTCTCCATGGCGCAATTGGCTAGTGCGATCGGCTGTTAACCGAAAGGTTGGAGTTTCGAGCCCACCCGGTGGTGGTGCGGCGCTTTTTTTTCTTTGTGCTGATAGCTTTGAAGATATGTTCTGATGGTGGTGAGAGTGGAGCAGGACTGTCTCCGTGGCGCAATTGGCTAGCGCGATTGGCTGTTAAACGAATGGTTGGAGGTTCGAGCCCACCCGGTGGTGGTGCGGTGCTTTTTTTTCTTTGGGCTGATAGCTTTGAAGATATGTTCTGATGGCGGTGAGAGTGGAGCAGGACTGTCTCCCTGGCGCAATTGGCTAGCGCGATCGGCTGTTAACCGAAAGGTTGGAGGTTCGAGCCCACCCGGTGGTGGTGTGTTGCTTTTTTCTTTGTGGTAATAGCTTTGAAGATATGTTCTGATGGTGGTGAGAGTGGAGCAGGACTGTCTCCATGGCGCAATTGGCTAGCGCGATCGGCTGTTAACCGAAAGGTTTGAGTTTCGAGCCCACCCGGTGGTGGTGCGGCGCTTTTTTTCTTTGTGCTGATAGCTTTGAAGATATGTTCGGATGGTGGTGAGAGTGGAGCAGGACTGTCTCCGTGGCGCAATTGGCTAGCGCGATTGGCTGTTTAACGAAAGGTTGGAGGTTCGAGCCCACCCGGTGGTGGTGCGGTAATTTTTTTTCTTTGGGCTGATAGCTTTGAAGATATGTTCTGATGGCGGTGAGAGTGGAGCAGGACTGTCTCCCTGGCGCAATTGGCTAGCGCAATCGGCTGTTAACCGAAAGGTTGGAGGTTCGAGCCCACCCGGTGGTGGTGCGGCGCTTTTTTTTCTTTGCGCTGATAGCTTTGAAGATATGTTCTGATGGTGGTGAGAGTGGAGCAAGACTGTCCCCGTGGCGCAATGGGTTAGCGCGATCGGTTGTTAACCGAAAGGTTGGAGTTTCGAGCCCTCCCGGGAGTGGTGTGTTGCTTTTTTCTTTGCGCTGATAGCTTTGAAGATATGTTCTGATGGTGGTGAGAGTGGAGCAAGACTGTCTCCATGGCGCAATTGGCTAGCGCGATCGGCTGTTAACCGAAAGGTTGGAGGTTCGAGCCCACCCGGTGGTGGTGCGGCGCTTTTTCTTTCTTTGGGGCGATAGCTCTGAAGAAATGGTCTGACGGTGGTGAGAGTGGAGCACGACTGTCCCCGTGGCGGAATGGGCTAGCGCGATCGGCTGTTAACCGAAAGGTTGGAGTTTCGAGCGCTCCCGGGAGTGGTGTGTTGCTTTTTTCTTTGCACTGATAGCTTTGAAGATATGTTCTGATGGTGGTGAGAGTGGAGCAGGACTGTCTTTGTGGCGCAATTGGCTTGCGCGATCGGCTGTTAACCGAAAGGTTGGAGGTTCGAGCCCTCCCAGGAGCGGTGTGTTGCTTTTTTCTTTGTGGTAATAGCTTTGAAGATATGTTCTGATTGTGGTGAGAGTGGAGCAGGACTGTCTTCGTGGCGCACTTGGCTTGCGCGATCGGCTGTTAACCGAAAGGTTGGAGGTTCGCACACCCCCCGGTGGTGGTGCGGCGCTTTTTTTTCTTTGCACTGATAGCTTTGAAGATATGTTCTGATAGTGGTGAGAGTGGAGCAGGACTGTCTCCGTGGCGCAGTTGGCTTGCGTGATCGGCTGTTAACCGAAAGGTTGGAGGTTCGAGCCCACCCGGTGGTGGTGCGGCGCTTTTTTTTCTTTGGGCTGATAGCTTTGAAGATATGTTCTGATGGTGGTGAGAAGGGAGCAAGACTGTCTCCGTGGCGTAATGGG
This sequence comes from Rhipicephalus microplus, assembly GCF_043290135.1. NCBI lineage: Eukaryota > Metazoa > Arthropoda > Arachnida > Ixodida > Ixodidae > Rhipicephalus > Rhipicephalus microplus. The sequence continues at coordinate 889,690 of NW_027464652.1, forward strand.
CTAGCGCGATCGGTTGTTAACCGAAAGGTTGGAGTTTCGAGCCCTCCCGGGTGTGGTGTGTTGCTTTTTTTTGTGGTAATAGCTTTGAAGATATGTTCTGAAGGTGGTGAGAGTGGAGCAGGACTGTCTCCGTGGCGCTATTGGCTAGCGCGATCGGCTGTTAACCGAAAGGTTGGAGGTTCGAGCCCACCCGGTGGCGGTGCGGCGCTTTTACTTTCTTTGGGGCGATAGCTCTGAAGAAATGGTCTGACGGTGGTGAGAGTGGAGCACGACTGTCTCTGTGGCGCAATTGGCTAGCGCGATCGGCTGTTAATCGAAAGGTTGGAGGTTCGAGCCCACCCGGTGGTGGTGCGGCGCTTTTTTTTCTTTGAGCTGATAGCTCTGAAGAAATGTTCTGACGGTGGTGAGAGTGGAGCAGGACTGTCCCCGTGAAGCCATTGGCTAGCGCGATCGGCTGTTAACCAAAAAGTTGGAGGTTCGAGCCCTCCCGGGTGGGGTGTGTTGCTTTTTTCTTTGCGCTGATAGCTTCGAAGATATTTTCCGATGGTGGTGAGCGTGGAGCACGATTGTCTCCGTTGCGCAATTGGCTAGCGCGATCGGCTGTTAACCAAAAGGTTGGAGGTTCGAGCCCACCCGGTGGTGGTGCGGCGCTTTTTTTTCTTTGGGCTGATAGCTTTGAAGATATGTTCTGATGGAGGTGAGAAGGGAGCAAGTTTGTCTCCGTGGCGCAATGGGCTAGCCCGATCGGCTGTTAACCGAAAGGTTGGAGTTTCGAGCCCGCCCGGGAGTGGTGTGTTGCTTTTTTTCTTTGCGCTGATAGCTTTGAATATATGTTCTGATGGTGGTGAGAGCGGAGCAAGACTGTCTCCGTGGCGCAAAGGGCTAGCGCGATCGGCTGTTAACCGAAAGGTTCGAGTTTCGAGCCCTCCCGGGAGTGGTGTGTTGCTTTTTTCTTTGCGCTGATAGCTTTGAAGATATGTTCTGATGGTGGTGAGAGTGGAGCAGGACTGTCTCCGTGGCGCAATTGGCTAGCGCGATCAGCTGTTAACCGAAAGTTTGGAGGTTCGAGCCCACCCGGTGGTGGTGCGGCGCTTTTTTTTTTCTTTGTGCTGATAGCTTTGAATATATGTTCTGATGGTGGTGAGAGTGAAGCAAGACTGTCTCCGTGGCGCAATGGGCTAGCGCGATCGGCTGTTAACCGAAAGGTTGGAGTTTCGAGCCCTCCCGGTGTTGGTGCGGCGCTTTTTTTTCTTTGGGGTGATAGCTCTAAATAAATGTTTTGATGGTTGGTAGAGTGGAGCAGGACTGTCTCCGTGGCGCATTTGGCTTGCGCGATCAGCTGTTAACCGAAAGGTTGGAGGTTCGAGCCCACCCGGTGGTGGTGCGGCGCTTTTTTTTCTTTGCACTGATAGCTTTGAAGATATGTTCTGATGGTGGTGAGAGTGGAGCAAGACTGTCCCCGTGGCGCAATGGGCTACCGCGATCGGCTGTTAACCGAAATGTTGGAGTTTCAAGCCCTCCCGGGAGTGGTGTGTTGCTTTTTTCTTTGCACTGATAGCTTTGAAGATATGTTGTGATGGTGGCGAAAGTGGAGCAGGACTGTCTCCGTGGCGCAAATGGCTTGCGCGATCGGCTGTTAACCGAAAGGTTGGAGTTTCGAGCCCTTCCGGGAGAGGTGTGTTGCTTTTTTTCTTTGTGGTAATAGCTTTTAAGATATGTTCTGATGGTGGTGAGAGTGGAGCAGGACTGTCTCAATGGCGCAATTGGCTAGCGCGATCGGCTGTTAACCGAAAGGTTGGAGTTTCGAGCCCACCCGGTGGTGGTGCGGCGCTTTTTTTTCTTTGGGCTGATAGCTTTGAAGATATGTTCTGATGGTGGTGAGAGCGGAGCAAGACTGTCTCCGTGGCGCAAAGGGCTAGCGCGATCGGCTGTTAACCGAAAGGTTCGAGTTTCGAGCCCTCCCGGGAGTGGTGTGTTGCTTTTTTCTTTGCGCTGATAGCTTTGAAGATATGTTCTGATGGTGGTGAGAGTGGAGCAGGACTGTCTCCGTGGCGCAATGGGCTAGCGCGATCGGCTGTTAACCGAAAGGTTGGAGTTTCGAGCCCTCCCGGTGGTGGTGCGGCGCTTTTTTTCTTTGGGGTGATAGCTCTGAATAAATGTTTTGACGGTGGTGAGAGTGGAGCAGGACTGTCTTCGTGGTGCAATTGGCTTACGCGTTCGGCTGTTAACCGAAAGGTTGGAGGTTCGAGCCCTCCCGGGAGTGGTGTGTTGCTTTTTTCTTTGCGCTGATAGCTTTGAAGATATGTTTTGATGGTGGTGAGAGTGGAGCACGACTGTCTCCGTGGCGCAGTTGGCTAGCGCGATCGGCTTTTAACCGAAAGGTTGGAGGTTCGAGCCCACCCGGTGATGGTGTGGCGCTTTTTTTCTTTGTGCTGATAGCTTTGAAGATATGTTCTGATGGTGCTGAGAGTGGAGCAGGACTGTCTCCATGGCGCAATTGGCTAGCGCGATCGGCTGTTAACCGAAAGGTTGGAGGTTCGAGCCCACCCGGGGGTGGTGCGGCGCTTTTTTTTTCTTTGGGGCGATAGCTCTGAAGAAATGGTCTGACGGTGGTGAGAGTGGAGCACGACTGTCTCTGTGGCGCAATTGGCTAGCGCGATCGGCTGTTAACCGAAAAGTTAGAGGTTCGAGCCCACCCGGTGGTGGTGCGGCGCTTTTTTTCTGGGGGCTGATAGCTTTGAAGATATGTTCTGGTGGTGGTGAGAGTAGAGCCGGACTGTCTCCGTGACGCAATTGGCTAGCGTGATCGGCTGTTAACAGAAAATTTGGAGGTTCGAGCCCACCCGGTGGTGGTGCGACGCTTTTTTTTCTTTGGGCTGATAGATTTGAAGATATGTTCTGATGGTGGTGAGAGTAGAGCTGGACTGTCTCCGTGGCGCAATTGGCTAGCGCGATCGGCTGTTAACTGAAAGATTGGAGTTTCGAGCCCTCCCGGGAGTGGTGTGTTGCTTTTTTCTTTGCGCTGATAGCTTTGAAGATATGTTCTGATGGTGGTGAGTGTGGAGCACGACTGTCTCCGTGGCGCAGTTGGCTAGCGCGATCGGCTGTTAACCGAAAGGTTGGAGGTTCGAGCCCACCCGTTGATGATGTGGCGCTTTTTTTTCTTTGTGCTGATAGCTTTGGAGATATGTTCTGACGGTGGTGAGAGTGGAGCAGGACTGTCCCCGGGCGCCATTGGCTAGTGCGATCGGCTGTTAACCAAAAAGTTGGAGGTTCGAGCCCTCCCGGGTGGGGTGTGTTGCTTTTTTCTTTGCGCTGATAGCTTCGAAGATATTTTCCGATGGTGGTGAGCGTAGAGCACGATTGTCTCCGTTGCGCAATTGGCTAGCGCGATCGGCCGTTAACCGAAAGGTTGGAGGTTCGAGCCCACCTGGTAGTGGTGCGGCGCTTTTTTTTTCTTTGGGCTGATAGCTTGAAAGATATGTTCATATGGTGGTGAGAGTGGAGCAGGACTGTCTCCGTGGCGCAATTGGCCAGCGCGATCGGCTGTTAACCGAAATGTTGGAGGTTCGAGCCCTCCCGGGAGTGGTTTGTTGCTTTTTTTTTTGTGCTGATAGCTCTGAAGATATGTTCTGATGGTGGTGAGAGTGGAGCGCGACTGTCTCCGTGGCGCAATCGGCTAGTGGGATCGGCTGTTAACCGAAAGGTTGGAGGTTCGAGCCCACCCGGTGGTGGTGCGGCGCTTTTTTTTCTTTGGGCTGATAGCTTTGAAGATATGTTCTGATGGAGGTGAGAAGGGAGCAAGTTTGTCTCCGTGGCGCAATGGGCTAGCCCGATCGGCTGTTAACCGAAAGGTTGGAGTTTCGAGCCCGCCCGGGAGTGGTGTGTTGCTTTTTTCTTTGCGCTGATAGCTTTGAATATATGTTCTGATGGTGGTGAGAGCGGAGCAAGACTGTCTCCGTGGCGCAAAGGGCTAGCGCGATCGGCTGTTAACCGAGAGGTTCGAGTTTCGAGCCCTCCCGGGAGTGGTGTGTTGCTTTTTTCTTTGCGCTGATAGCTTTGAAGATATGTTCTGATGGTGGTGAGAGTGGAGCAGGACTGTCTCCGTGGCGCAATTGGCTAGCGCGATCGGCTGTTAACCGAAAGTTTGGAGGTTCGAGCCCACCCGGTGGTGGTGCGGCGCTTTTTTTTTCTTTGTGCTGATAGCTTTGAAGATATGTTCTGATGGTGGTGAGAGTGAAGCAAGACTGTCTCCCTGGCGCAATGGGCTAGCGCGATCGGCTGTTAACCGAAAGGTTGAAGTTTCGAGCCCTCCCGGTGGTGGTGCGGCGCTTTTTTTTCTTTGGGGTGATAGCTCTAAATAAATGTTTTGACGGTGGTGAGAGTGGAGCAGGACTGTCTCCGTGGCGCAATTGGCTTGCGCGATCGGCTGTTAACCGAAAGGTTGGAGGTTCGAGCCCACCCGGTGGTGGTGCGGCGCTTTTTTTTCTTTGCACTGATAGATTTGAAGATATGTTCTGATGGTGGTGAGAGTGGAGCAAGACTGTCCCCGTGGCGCAATGGGCTACCGCAATCGGCTGTTAACCGAGAGGTTGGAGTTTCAAGCCCTCCCGGGAGTGGTGTGTTGCTTTTTTCTTTGCACTGATAGCTTTGAAGATATGTTGTGATGGTGGTGAAAGTGGAGCAGGACTGTCTCCGTGGCGCAAATGGCTTGCGCGATCGGCTGTTAACCGAAAGGTTGGAGTTTCGAGCCCTTCCGGGAGTGGTGTGTTGCTTTTTTTCTTTGTGGTAATAGCTTTTAAGATATGTTCTGATGGTGGTGAGAGTGGAGCAGGACTGTCTCCATGGCGCAATTGGCTAGCGCGATCGGCTGTTAACCGAAAGGTTGGAGTTTCGAGCCCACCCGGTGGTGGTGCGGCGCTTTTTTTACTTTGGGCAGATAGCTTTGAAGATATGTTGTGATGGTGGTGAGAGCGGAGCAAGACTGTCTCCGTGGCGCAAAGGGCTAGCGCGATCGGCTGTTAACCGAAAGGTTCGAGTTTCGAGCCCTCCCGGGAGTGGTGTGTTGCTTTATTCTTTGCGATGATAGCTTTGAAGATATGTTCTGATGGTGGTGAGAGTGGAGCAGGACTGTCTCCGTGGCGCAATGGGCTAGCGCGACCGGCTGTTAACCGAAAGGTTGGAGTTTCGAGCCCTCCCGGTGGTGGTGCGGCGCTTTTTTTCTTTGGGGTGATAGCTCTGAATAAATGTTTTGACGGTGGTGAGAGTGGAGCAGGACTGTCTTCGTGGTGCAATTGGCTTACGCGTTCGGCTGTTAACCGAAAGGTTGGAGGTTCGAGCCCTCCCGGGAGTGGTGTGTTGCTTTTTTCTTTGCGCTGATAGGTTTGAAGATATGTTTTGATGGTGGTGAGAGTGGAGCACGACTGTCTCCGTGGCGCAGTTGGCTAGCGCGATCGGCTTTTAACCGAAAGGTTGGAGGTTCGAGCCCACCCGGTGATGGTGTGGCGCTTTTTTTCTTTGTGCTGATAGCTTTGAATATATGTTCTGATGGTGCTGAGAGTGGAGCAGGACTGTCTCCATGGCGCAATTGGCTAGCGTGATCGGCTGTTAACCGAAAGGTTGGAGGTTCGAGCCCACCCGGGGGTGGTGCGGCGCTTTTTTTTTCTTTGGGGCGATAGCTCTGAAGAAATGGTCTGACGGTGGTGAGAGTGGAGCACGACTGTCTCTGTGGCGCAAGTGGCTAGCGCGATCGGCTGTTAACCGAAAAGTTAGAGGTTCGAGCCCACCCGGTGGTGGTGCGGCGCTTTTTTTCTGGGGGCTGATAGCTTTGAAGATATGTTCTGGTGGTGGTGAGAGTAGAGCAGGACTGTCTCCGTGACGCAATTGGCTAGCGCGATCGGCTGTTAACCGAAAGGTTGGAGGTTCGAGCCCACCCGGTGATGATGTGGCGCTTTTTTTTCTTTGTGCTGATAGCTTTGGAGATATGTTCTGACGGTGGTGAGAGTGGAGCAGGACTGTCCCCGTGGCGCCCTTGGCTAGTGCGATCGGCTGTTAACCAAAAAGTTGGAGGTTCGAGCCCTCCCGGGTGGGGTGTGTTGCTTTTTTCTTTGCGCTGATAGCTTCGAAGATATTTTCCGATGGTGGTGAGCGTGGAGCACGATTGTCTCCGTTGCGCAATTGGCTAGCGCGATCGGCCGTTAACCGAAAGGTTGGAGGTTCGAGCCCACCTGGTAGTGGTGCGGCGCTTTTTTTTTCTTTGGGCTGATAGCTTGAAAGATATGTTCATATGGTGGTGAGAGTGGAGCAGGACTGTCTCCGTGGCGCAATTGGCCAGCGCCATCGGCTGTTAACCGAAATGTTGGAGGTTCGAGCCCTCCCGGGAGTGGTTTGTTGCTTTTTTTGTGCTGATAGCTCTGAAGATATGTTCTGATGGTGGTGAGAGTGGAGCGCGACTGTCTCCGTGGCGCAATCGGCTAGTGGGATCGGCTGTTAACCGAAAGGTTGGAGGTTCGAGCCCACCCGGTGGTGGTGCGGCGCTTTTTTTTCTTTGGGCTGATAGCTTTGAAGATATGTTCTGATGGAGGTGAGAAGGGAGCAAGTTTGTCTCCGTGGCGCAATGGGCTAGCCCGATCGGCTGTTAACCGAAAGGTTGGAGTTTCGAGCCCGCCCGGGAGTGGTGTGTTGCTTTTTTCTTTGCGCTGATAGCTTTGAATATATGTTCTGATGGTGGTGAGAGCGGAGCAAGACTGTCTCCGTGGCGCAAAGGGCTAGCGCGATCGGCTGTTAACCGAGAGGTTCGAGTTTCGAGCCCTCCCGGGAGTGGTGTGTTGCTTTTTTCTTTGCGCTGATAGCTTTGAAGATATGTTCTGATGGTGGTGAGAGTGGAGCAGGACTGTCTCCGTGGCGCAATTGGCTAGCGCGATCGGCTGTTAACCGAAAGTTTGGAGGTTCGAGCCCACCCGGTGGTGGTGCGGCGCTTTTTTTTTCTTTGTGCTGATAGCTTTGAAGATATGTTCTGATGGTGGTGAGAGTGAAGCAAGACTGTCTCCCTGGCGCAATGGGCTAGCGCGATCGGCTGTTAACCGAAAGGTTGAAGTTTCGAGCCCTCCCGGTGGTGGTGCGGCGCTTTTTTTTCTTTGGGGTGATAGCTCTAAATAAATGTTTTGACGGTGGTGAGAGTGGAGCAGGACTGTCTCCGTGGCGCAATTGGCTTGCGCGATCGGCTGTTAACCGAAAGGTTGGAGGTTCGAGCCCACCCGGTGGTGGTGCGGCGCTTTTTTTTCTTTGCACTGATAGATTTGAAGATATGTTCTGATGGTGGTGAGAGTGGAGCAAGACTGTCCCCGTGGCGCAATGGGCTACCGCAATCGGCTGTTAACCGAGAGGTTGGAGTTTCAAGCCCTCCCGGGAGTGGTGTGTTGCTTTTTTCTTTGCACTGATAGCTTTGAAGATATGTTGTGATGGTGGTGAAAGTGGAGCAGGACTGTCTCCGTGGCGCAAATGGCTTGCGCGATCGGCTGTTAACCGAAAGGTTGGAGTTTCGAGCCCTTCCGGGAGTGGTGTGTTGCTTTTTTTCTTTGTGGTAATAGCTTTTAAGATATGTTCTGATGGTGGTGAGAGTGGAGCAGGACTGTCTCCATGGCGCAATTGGCTAGCGCGATCGGCTGTTAACCGAAAGGTTGGAGTTTCGAGCCCACCCGGTGGTGGTGCGGCGCTTTTTTTACTTTGGGCAGATAGCTTTGAAGATATGTTGTGATGGTGGTGAGAGCGGAGCAAGACTGTCTCCGTGGCGCAAAGGGCTAGCGCGATCGGCTGTTAACCGAAAGGTTCGAGTTTCGAGCCCTCCCGGGAGTGGTGTGTTGCTTTATTCTTTGCGATGATAGCTTTGAAGATATGTTCTGATGGTGGTGAGAGTGGAGCAGGACTGTCTCCGTGGCGCAATGGGCTAGCGCGACCGGCTGTTAACCGAAAGGTTGGAGTTTCGAGCCCTCCCGGTGGTGGTGCGGCGCTTTTTTTCTTTGGGGTGATAGCTCTGAATAAATGTTTTGACGGTGGTGAGAGTGGAGCAGGACTGTCTTCGTGGTGCAATTGGCTTACGCGTTCGGCTGTTAACCGAAAGGTTGGAGGTTCGAGCCCTCCCGGGAGTGGTGTGTTGCTTTTTTCTTTGCGCTGATAGGTTTGAAGATATGTTTTGATGGTGGTGAGAGTGGAGCACGACTGTCTCCGTGGCGCAGTTGGCTAGCGCGATCGGCTTTTAACCGAAAGGTTGGAGGTTCGAGCCCACCCGGTGATGGTGTGGCGCTTTTTTTCTTTGTGCTGATAGCTTTGAATATATGTTCTGATGGTGCTGAGAGTGGAGCAGGACTGTCTCCATGGCGCAATTGGCTAGCGTGATCGGCTGTTAACCGAAAGGTTGGAGGTTCGAGCCCACCCGGGGGTGGTGCGGCGCTTTTTTTTTCTTTGGGGCGATAGCTCTGAAGAAATGGTCTGACGGTGGTGAGAGTGGAGCACGACTGTCTCTGTGGCGCAAGTGGCTAGCGCGATCGGCTGTTAACCGAAAAGTTAGAGGTTCGAGCCCACCCGGTGGTGGTGCGGCGCTTTTTTTCTGGGGGCTGATAGCTTTGAAGATATGTTCTGGTGGTGGTGAGAGTAGAGCAGGACTGTCTCCGTGACGCAATTGGCTAGCGCGATCGGCTGTTAACCGAAAGGTTGGAGGTTCGAGCCCACCCGGTGATGATGTGGCGCTTTTTTTTCTTTGTGCTGATAGCTTTGGAGATATGTTCTGACGGTGGTGAGAGTGGAGCAGGACTGTCCCCGTGGCGCCATTGGCTAGTGCGATCGGCTGTTAACCAAAAAGTTGGAGGTTCGAGCCCTCCCGGGTGGGGTGTGTTGCTTTTTTCTTTGCGCTGATAGCTTCGAAGATATTTTCCGATGGTGGTGAGCGTGGAGCACGATTGTCTCCGTTGCGCAATTGGCTAGCGCGATCGGCCGTTAACCGAAAGGTTGGAGGTTCGAGCCCACCTGGTAGTGGTGCGGCGCTTTTTTTTTCTTTGGGCTGATAGCTTGAAAGATATGTTCATATGGTGGTGAGAGTGGAGCAGGACTGTCTCCGTGGCGCAATTGGCCAGCGCCATCGGCTGTTAACCGAAATGTTGGAGGTTCGAGCCCTCCCGGGAGTGGTTTGTTGCTTTTTTTGTGCTGATAGCTCTGAAGATATGTTCTGATGGTGGTGAGAGTGGAGCGCGACTGTCTCCGTGGCGCAATCGGCTAGTGGGATCGGCTGTTAACCGAAAGGTTGGAGGTTCGAGCCCACCCGGTGGTGGTGCGGCGCTTTTTTTTCTTTGGGCTGATAGCTTTGAAGATATGTTCTGATGGAGGTGAGAAGGGAGCAAGTTTGTCTCCGTGGCGCAATGGGCTAGCCCGATCGGCTGTTAACCGAAAGGTTGGAGTTTCGAGCCCGCCCGGGAGTGGTGTGTTGCTTTTTTCTTTGCGCTGATAGCTTTGAATATATGTTCTGATGGTGGTGAGAGCGGAGCAAGACTGTCTCCGTGGCGCAAAGGGCTAGCGCGATCGGCTGTTAACCGAGAGGTTCGAGTTTCGAGCCCTCCCGGGAGTGGTGTGTTGCTTTTTTCTTTGCGCTGATAGCTTTGAAGATATGTTCTGATGGTGGTGAGAGTGGAGCAGGACTGTCTCCGTGGCGCAATTGGCTAGCGCGATCGGCTGTTAACCGAAAGTTTGGAGGTTCGAGCCCACCCGGTGGTGGTGCGGCGCTTTTTTTTTCTTTGTGCTGATAGCTTTGAAGATATGTTCTGATGGTGGTGAGAGTGAAGCAAGACTGTCTCCCTGGCGCAATGGGCTAGCGCGATCGGCTGTTAACCGAAAGGTTGAAGTTTCGAGCCCTCCCGGTGGTGGTGCGGCGCTTTTTTTTCTTTGGGGTGATAGCTCTAAATAAATGTTTTGACGGTGGTTAGAGTGGAGCAGGACTGTCTCCGTGGCGCAATTGGCTTGCGCGATCGGCTGTTAACCGAAAGGTTGGAGGTTCGAGCCCACCCGGTGGTGGTGCGGCGCTTTTTTTTCTTTGCACTGATAGCTTTGAAGATATGTTCTGATGGTGGTGAGAGTGGAGCAAGACTGTCCCCGTGGCGCAATGGGCTACCGCAATCGGCTGTTAACCGAGAGGTTGGAGTTTCAAGCCCTCCCGGGAGTGGTGTGTTGCTTTTTTCTTTGCACTGATAGCTTTGAAGATATGTTGTGATGGTGGTGAAAGTGGAGCAGGACTGTCTCCGTGGCGCAAATGGCTTGCGCGATCGGCTGTTAACCGAAAGGTTGGAGTTTCGAGCCCTTCCGGGAGTGGTGTGTTGCTTTTTTTCTTTGTGGTAATAGCTTTTAAGATATGTTCTGATGGTGCTGAGAGTGGAGCAGGACTGTCTCCATGGCGCAATTGGCTAGCGCGATCGGCTGTTAACCGAAAGGTTGGAGTTTCGAGCCCACCCGGTGGTGGTGCGGCGCTTTTTTTTCTTTGGGCTGATAGCTTTGAAGATATGTTGTGATGGTGGTGAGAGCGGAGCAAGACTGTCTCCGTGGCGCAAAGGGCTAGCGCGATCGGCTGTTAACCGAAAGGTTCGAGTTTCGAGCCCTCCCGGGAGTGGTGTGTTGCTTTTTTCTTTGCGATGATAGCTTTGAAGATATGTTCTGATGGTGGTGAGAGTGGAGCAGGACTGTCTCCGTGGCGCAATGGGCTAGCGCGACCGGCTGTTAACCGAAAGGTTGGAGTTTCGAGCCCTCCCGGTGGTGGTGCGGCGCTTTTTTTCTTTGGGGTGATAGCTCTGAATAAATGTTTTGACGGTGGTGAGAGTGGAGCAGGACTGTCTTCGTGGTGCAATTGGCTTACGCGTTCGGCTGTTAACCGAAAGGTTGGAGGTTCGAGCCCTCCCGGGAGTGGTGTGTTGCTTTTTTCTTTGCGCTGATAGGTTTGAAGATATGTTTTGATGGTGGTGAGAGTGGAGCACGACTGTCTCCGTGGCGCAGTTGGCTAGCGCGATCGGCTTTTAACCGAAAGGTTGGAGGTTCGAGCCCACCCGGTGATGGTGTGGCGCTTTTTTTCTTTGTGCTGATAGCTTTGAATATATGTTCTGATGGTGCTGAGAGTGGAGCAGGACTGTCTCCATGGCGCAATTGGCTACCGTGATCGGCTGTTAACCGAAAGGTTGGAGGTTCGAGCCCACCCGGGGGTGGTGCGGCGCTTTTTTTTTCTTTGGGGCGATAGCTCTGAAGAAATGGTCTGACGGTGGTGAGAGTGGAGCACGACTGTCTCTGTGGCGCAATTGGCTAGCGCGATCGGCTGTTAACCGAAAAGTTAGAGGTTCGAGCCCACCCGGTGGTGGTGCGGCGCTTTTTTTCTGGGGGCTGATAGATTTGAAGATATGTTCTGATGGTGGTGAGAGTAGAGCTGGACTGTCTCCGTGGCGCAATTGGCTAGCGCAATCGGCTGTTAACCGAAAGATTGGAGTTTCGAGCCCTCCCGGGAGTGGTGTGTTCCTTTTTTCTTTGCGCTGATAGCTTTGAAGATATGTTCTGATGGTGGTGAGTGTGGAGCACGACTGTCTCCGTGGCGCAGTTGGCTAGCGCGATCGGCTGTTAACCGAAAGGTTGGAGGTTCGAGCCCACCCGGTGATGATGTGGCGCTTTTTTTTCTTTGTGCTGATAGCTTTGGAGATATGTTCTGACGGTGGTGAGAGTGGAGCAGGACTGTCCCCGTGGCGCCATCCCGGTGGTGGTGCGGCGCTTTTTTTTCTTTGGGCTGATAGCTTTGAAGATATGTTCTGATGGAGGTGAGAAGGGAGCAAGTTTGTCTCCGTGGCGCAATGGGCTAGCCCGATCGGCTGTTAACCGAAAGGTTGGAGTTTCGAGCCCGCCCGGGAGTGGTGTGTTGCTTTTTTCTTTGCGCTGATAGCTTTGAATATATGTTCTGATGGTGGTGAGAGCGGAGCATGACTGTCTCCGTGGCGCAAAGGGCTAGCGCGATCGGCTGTTAACCGAGAGGTTCGAGTTTCGAGCCCTCCCGGGAGTGGTGTGTTGCTTTTTTCTTTGCGCTGATAGCTTTGAAGATATGTTCTGATGGTGGTGAGAGTGGAGCAGGACTGTCTCCGTGGCGCAATTGGCTAGCGCGATCGGCTGTTAACCGAAAGTTTGGAGGTTCAAGCCCACCCGGTGGTGGTGCGGCGCTTTTTTTTTCTTTGTGCTGATAGCTTTGAAGATATGTTCTGATGGTGGTGAGAGTGAAGCAAGACTGTCTCCCTGGCGCAATGGGCTAGCGCGATCGGCTGTTAACCGAAAGGTTGGAGTTTCGAGCCCTCCCGGTGGTGGTGCGGCGCTTTTTTTTCTTTGGGGTGATAGCTCTAAATAAATGTTTTGACGGTGGTGAGAGTAGAGCAAGACTGCCCCGTGGCGCAATGGGCTACCGCGATCGGCTGTTAACCGAAAGGTTGGAGTTTCAAGCCCTCTCGGGAGTGGTGTGTTGCTTTTTTCTTTGCACTGATAGCTTTGAAGATATGTTGTGATGGTGGCGAAAGTGGAGAAGGACTGTCTCCGTGGCGCAAATGGCTTGCGCGATCGGCTGTTAACCGAAAGGTTGGAGTTTCGAGCCCTTCCGGGAGTGGTGTGTTGCTTTTTTTCTTTGTGGTAATAGCTTTTAGGATATGTTCTGATGGTGGTGAGAGTGGAGCAGGACTGTCTCAATGGCGCAATTGGCTAGCGCGATCGGCTGTTAACCGAAAGGTTGGAGTTTCGAGCCCACCCGGTGGTGGTGCGGCGCTTTTATTTCTTTGGGCTGATAGCTTTGAAGATATGTTCTGATGGTGGTGAGAGCGGAGCAAGACTGTCTCCGTGGCGCAAAGGGCTAGCGCGATCGGCTGTTAACCGAAAGGTTCGAGTTTCGAGCCCTCCCGGGAGTGGTGTGTTGCTTTTTTCTTTGCGCTGATAGCTTTGAAGATATGTTCTGATGGTGGTGAGAGTGGAGCAGGACTGTCTCCGTGGCGCAATGGGCTAGCGCGATCGGCTGTTAACCGAAAGGTTGGAGTTTCGAGCCCTCCCGGTGGTGGTGCGGCGCTTTTTTTCTTTGGGGTGATAGCTCTGAATAAATGTTTTGACAGTGGTGAGAGTGGAGCAGGACTGTCTTCGTGGTGCAATTGGCTTACGCGTTCGGCTGTTAACCGAAAGGTTGGAGGTTCGAGCCCTCCCGGGAGTGGTGTGTTGCTTTTTTCTTTGCGCTGATAGCTTTGAAGATATGTTTTGATGGTGGTGAGAGTGGAGCACGACTGTCTCCGTGGCGCAGTTGGCTACCGCGATCGGCTTTTAACCGAAAGGTTGGAGGTTCGAGCCCACCCGGTGATGGTGTGGCGCTTTTTTTCTTTGTGCTGATAGCTTTGAAGATATGTTCTGATGGTGCTGAGAGTGGAGCAGGACTGTCTCCATGGCGCAATTGGCTAGCGCGATCGGCTGTTAACCGAAAGGTTGGAGGTTCGAGCCCACTCGGGGGTGGTGCGGCGCTTTTTTTTTCTTTGGGGCGATAGCTCTGAAGAAATGGTCTGACGGTGGTGAGAGTGGAGCACGACTGTCTCTGTGGCGCAATTGGCTAGCGCGATCGGCTGTTAACCGAAAAGTTAGAGGTTCGAGCCCACCCGGTGGTGGTGCGGCGCTTTTTTTCTGGGGGCTGATAGCTTTGAAGATATGTTCTGGTGGTGGTGAGAGTAGAGCAGGACTGTCTCCGTGACGCAATTGGCTAGCGTGATCGGCTGTTAACAGAAAATTTGGAGGTTCGAGCCCACCCGGTGGTGGTGCGGCGCTTTTTTTTCTTTGGGCTGATAGATTTGAAGATATGTTCTGATGGTGGTGAGAGTAGAGCTGGACTGTCTCCGTGGCGCAATTGGCTAGCGCGATCGGCTGTTAACCGAAAGATTGGAGTTTCGAGCCCTCCCGGGAGTGGTGTGTTCCTTTTTTCTTTGCGCTGATAGCTTTGAAGATATGTTCTGATGGTGGTGAGTGTGGAGCACGACTGTCTCTGTGGCGCAGTTGGCTAGCGCGATCGGCTGTTAACCGAAAGGTTGGAGGTTCGAGCCCACCCGGTGATGATGTGGCGCTTTTTTTTCTTTGTGCTGATAGCTTTGGAGATATGTTCTGACGGTGGTGAGAGTGGAGCAGGACTGTCCCCGTGGCGCCATAGGCTAGTGCGATCGGCTGTTAACCAAAAAGTTGGAGGTTCGAGCCCTCCCGGGTGGGGTGTGTTGCTTTTTTCTTTGCGCTGATAGCTTCGAAGATATTTTCCGATGGTGGTGAGCGTGGAGCACGATTGTCTCCGTTGCGCAATTGGCTAGCGCGATCGGCCGTTAACCGAAAGGTTGGAGGTTCGAGCCCACCTGGTAGTGGTGCGGCGCTTTTTTTTTTCTTTGGGCTGATAGCTTGAAAGATATGTTCATATGGTGGTGAGAGTGGAGCAGGACTGTCTCCGTGGCGCAATTGGCCAGCGCGATCGGCTGTTAACGGAAATGTTGGAGGTTCGAGCCCTCCCGGGAGTGGTTTGTTGCTTTTTTTTGTGCTGATAGCTCTGAAGATATGTTCTGATGGTGGTGAGAGTGGAGCGCGACTGTCTCCGTGGCGCAATCGGCTAGTGGGATCGGCTGTTAACCGAAAGCTTGGAGGTTCGAGCCCACCCGGTGGTGGTGCGGCGCTTTTTTTTCTTTGGGCTGATAGCTTTGAAGATATGTTCTGATGGAGGTGAGAAGGGAGCAAGTTTGTCTCCGTGGCGCAATGGGCTAGCCCGATCGGCTGTTAACCGAAAGGTTGGAGTTTCGAGCCCGCCCGGGAGTGGTGTGTTGCTTTTTTCTTTGCGCTGATAGCTTTGAATATATGTTCTGATGGTGGTGAGAGCGGAGCAAGACTGTCTCCGTGGCGCAAAGGGCTAGCGCGATCGGCTGTTAACCGAGAGGTTCGAGTTTCGAGCCCTCCCGGGAGTGGTGTGTTGCTTTTTTCTTTGCGCTGATAGCTTTGAAGATATGTTCTGATGGTGGTGAGAGTGGAGCAGGACTGTCTCCGTGGCGCAATTGGCTAGCGCGATCGGCTGTTAACCGAAAGTTTGGAGGTTCGAGCCCACCCGGTGGTGGTGCGGCGCTTTTTTTTTCTTTGTGCTGATAGCTTTGAAGATATGTTCTGATGGTGGTGAGAGTGAAGCAAGACTGTCTCCCTGGCGCAATGGGCTAGCGCGATCGGCTGTTAACCGAAAGGTTGAAGTTTCGAGCCCTCCCGGTGGTGGTGCGGCGCTTTTTTTTCTTTGGGGTGATAGCTCTAAATAAATGTTTTGACGGTGGTGAGAGTGGAGCAGGACTGTCTCCGTGGCGCAATTGGCTTGCGCGATCGGCTGTTAACCGAAAGGTTGGAGGTTCGAGCCCACCCGGTGGTGGTGCGGCGCTTTTTTTTCTTTGCACTGATAGCTTTGAAGATATGTTCTGATGGTGGTGAGAGTGGAGCAAGACTGTCCCCGTGGCGCAATGGGCTACCGCAATCGGCTGTTAACCGAAAGGTTGGAGTTTCAAGCCCTCCCGGGAGTGGTTTGTTGCTTTTTTCTTTGCACTGATAGCTTTGAAGATATGTTGTGATGGTGGTGAAAGTGGAGCAGGACTGTCTTCGTGGCGCAAATGGCTTGCGCGATCGGCTGTTAACCGAAAGGTTGGAGTTTCGAGCCCTTCCGGGAGTGGTGTGTTGCTTTTTTTCTTTGTGGTAATAGCTTTTAAGATATGTTCTGATGGTGGTGAGAGTGGAGCAGGACTGTCTCCATGGCGCAATTGGCTAGCGCGATCGGCTGTTAACCGAAAGGTTGGAGTTTCGAGCCCACCCGGTGGTGGTGCGGCGCTTTTTTTTCTTTGGGCTGATAGCTTTGAAGATATGTTGTGATGGTGGTGAGAGCGGAGCAAGACTGTCTCCGTGGCGCAAAGGGCTAGCGCGATCGGCTGTTAACCGAAAGGTTCGAGTTTCGAGCCCTCCCGGGAGTGGTGTGTTGCTTTTTTCTTTGCGCTGATAGCTTTGAAGATATGTTCTGATGGTGGTGAGAGTGGAGCAGGACTGTCTCCGTGGCGCAATGGGCTAGCGCGATCGGCTGTTAACCGAAAGGTTGGAGTTTCGAGCCCTCCCGGTGGTGGTGCGGCGCTTTTTTTCTTTGGGGTGATAGCTCTGAATAAATGTTTTGACGGTGGTGAGAGTGGAGCAGGACTGTCTTCGTGGTGCAATTGGCTTACGCGTTCGGCTGTTAACCGAAAGGTTGGAGGTTCGAGCCCTCCCGGGAGTGGTGTGTTGCTTTTTTCTTTGCGCTGATAGGTTTGAAGATATGTTTTGATGTTGGTGAGAGTGGAGCACGACTGTCTCCGTGGCGCAGTTGGCTAGCGCGATCGGCTTTTAACCGAAAGGTTGGAGGTTCGAGCCCACCCGGTGATGGTGTGGCGCTTTTTTTCTTTGTGCTGATAGCTTTGAAGATATGTTCTGATGGTGCTGAGAGTGGAGCAGGACTGTCTCCATGGCGCAATTGGCTAGCGCGATCGGCTGTTAACCGAAAGGTTGGAGGTTCGAGCCCACCCGGTGGTGGTGCGGCGCTTTTTTTCTGGGGGCTGATAGCTTTGAAGATATGTTCTGGTGGTGGTGAGAGTAGAGCAGGACTGTCTCCGTGACGCAATTGGCTAGCGTGATCGGCTGTTAACAGAAAATTTGGAGGTTCGAGCCCACCCGGTGGTGGTGCGGCGCTTTTTTTTCTTTGGGCTGATAGATTTGAAGATATGTTCTGATGGTGGTGAGAGTAGAGCTGGACTGTCTCCGTGGCGCAATTGGCTAGCGCGATCGGCTGTTAACCGAAAGATTGGAGTTTCGAGCCCTCCCGGGAGTCGTGTGTTCCTTTTTTCTTTGCGCTGATAGCTTTGAAGATATGTTCTGATGGTGGTGAGTGTGGAGCACGACTGTCTCCGTGGCGCAGTTGGCTAGCGCGATCGGCTGTTAACCGAAAGGTTGGAGGTTCGAGCCCACCCGGTGATGATGTGGCGCTTTTTTTCTTTGTGCTGATAGCTTTGAAGATATGTTCTGATGGTGGTGAGAGTGGAGCAGGACTGTCTCCGTGGCGCAATTGGCTTGCGCGATCGGCTGTTAACCGAAAGAATGGAGGTTCGAGCCCACCCGGTGGTGGTGCGGCGCTTTTTTTTCTTTGCGCTGATAGCTTTGAAGATATGTTCTGATGGTGGTGAGAGTGTAGCAAGACTGTCCCCGTGGCGCAATGGGCAAGCACGATCGGCTGTCAACCGAAATGTTGGAGTTTCGAGCCCACCCGGTGGTGGTGCGGCGTTTTTTTTTCTTTGCGTTGATTGTTTGAAGATGTGTTCCGATGGTGGTGAGAGTGGCGCAAGACTGTCTCCGTGGCGCAATGGGCTAGCGCGATCGGCTGTTAACCGAAAGGTTGGAATTGCGAGCCCTCCCGGGAGTGGTGTGTTGCTTTTTTCTTTGCGGTATTAGCTTTGAAGATATGTTCTGATGGTGGTGAGAGTGCAGCAGGACTGTATTCGTGGCGCAATTGGCTAGCGCAATCGGCTGTTAACCGATAGGTTGGAGGTTCGAGCCCACCCGGTGGTGGTGCGGTGCTTTTTTTTTCTTTGGGCTGATAGCTTTGAAGATATGTTCTGATGGCGGTGAGAGTGGAGCAGGACTGTCTCCCTGGCGCAATTGGCTAGCGCGATCGGCTGTTAACCGAAAGGTTGGAGGTTCGAGCCCACCCGGTGGTGGTGCGGCGCTTGATTTTTCTTTGTGCTGATAGCTTTGAAGATATGTTCTGATGGAGGTGATAGTGGAGCAAGACTGTCCTCGTGGCGCAATGGGCTAGCGCGATCGGCTGTAAACCGAAGGGTTGGAGTTTCGAGCCCACCCGATGGTGGTGCGGCGCTTTTTTTTCTTTGTGGTGATAGCTTTGATGATATGTTCTGATGGTGGTGAGAGAGGAGCAGGACTGTCTCCGTGGCGCAATTGGCTAGCGCGATTGGCTGTTAACCGAAAGGTTGGAGTTTCGAACCCTCGCGGGAGTGGTGTGTTGCTTTTTTCTTTGCACTGATAGCTTTGAAGATATGTTCTGATTGTGGTGAGAGTGGAGCAGGACTGTCTTCGTGGCGCAATTGGCTTGCGCGGACGGCTGTTAACCGAAAGGTTGGAGGTTCGAGCACCACCCGGTGGTGGTGCGGCGCTTTTTTTTCTTTGCACTGATAGCTTTGAAGATATGTTCTTATAGTGGTGAGAGTGGAGCAGGACTGTCTCCGTGGCGCAATTGGCTTGCGTGATCGGCTGTTAACCGAAAGGTTGGAGGTTCGTGCCCACTCGGGGGTGGTGCGGCGCTTTTTTTTTTTTGGGGTGATAGCTCTGAAGAAATGGTCTGACGGTGGTTGAGAGTGGAGCACGACTGTCTCTGTGGCGCAATTGGCTAGCGCGATCGGCTGTTAACCGAAAAGTTAGAGGTTCGAGCCCACCCGGTGGTGGTGCGGCGCTTTTTTTCTGGGGGCTGATAGCTTTGAAGATATGTTCTGATGGTGGTGAGAGTAGAGCAGGACTGTCTCCGTGACGCAATTGGCTAGCGTGATCGGCTGTTAACCGAAAATTTGGAGGTTCGAGCCCACCCGGTGGTGGTGCGGCGCTTTTTTTTCTTTGGGCTGATAGCTTTGAAGATATGTTCTGATGGTGGTGAGAGTAGAGCAGGACTGTCTCCGTGACGCAATTGGCTAGCGTGATCGGCTGTTAACCGAAAATTTGGAGGTTCGAGCCCACCCGGTGGTGGTGCGGCGCTTTTTTTTCTTTGGGCTGATAGCTTTGAAGATATGTTCTGATGGTGGTGAGAGTAGAGCAGGACTGTCTCCCTGACGCAATTGGCTAGCGTGATCGGCTGTTAACCGAAAATTTGGAGGTTCGAGCCCACCCGGTGGTGGTGCGGCGCTTTTTTTTCTTTGGGCTGATAGCTTTGAAGATATGTTCTGATGGTGGTGAGAGTAGAGCAGGACTGTCTCCGTGGCGCAATTGGCTAGCGCGATCGGCTGTTAACCGAAAGATTGGAGTTTCGAGCCCTCCCGGGAGTGGTGTGTTCCTTTTTTCTTTGCGCTGATAGCTTTGAAGATATGTTCTGATGGTGGTGAGTGTGGAGCACGACTGTCTCCGTGGCGCAGTTGGCTAGCGCGATCGGCTGTCAACCGAAATGTTGGAGTTTCGAGCCCACCCGGTGGTGGTGCGGCGTTTTTTTTTTCTCTGCGTTGATTGTTTGAAGATGTGTTCCGATGGTGGTGAGAGTGGAGCAAGACTGTCTCCGTGGCGCAATGGCATAGCGCGATCGGCTGTTAACCGAAAGGTTGGAGGTACGAGCCCACCCGGTGGTGGTGCGGCGCTTTTTTTTCTTTGCGCTGATAGCTTTGAAGATATGTTCTGATGGTGGTGAGAGTGGAGCAGGACTGTCTCCGTGGCGCAATTGGCTTGCGCAATCGGCTGTTAACCGAAAGGTTGGAGGTTCGAGCCCTCCCAGGAGTGGTGTGTTGCTTTTTTCTTTGTGGTAATAGCTTTGAAGATATGTTCTGATGGTGGTGAGAGTGGAGCAGGACTGTCTCCCTGGCGCAATTGGCTAGCGCGATCGGCTGTTAACCGAAAGGTTGGAGGTTCGAGCCTACCCGGTGGTGGTGCGGCGCTTGATTTTTCTTTGTGCTGATAGCTTCGAAGATATGTTCTGATGGTGGTGAGAGTGGAGCAAGACTGTCGTCGTGGCGCAATGGGCTAGCGCGATCGGCTGTAAACCGAAGGGTTGGAGTTTCGAGCCCTCCCGGGAATGGTGTATTGCTTTTTTCTTTGCACTAATAGCTTTGAAGATATGTCCTAATGGTGGTGAAAGTGGAGCAGGACTGTCTCCGTGGCGCAACTGGCTTGCGCGATCGGCTGTTAACCAAAAGGTTGGAGTTTCGAGCCCACCCTGTGGTGGTGCGGCGCTTTTTTTTCTTTGTGCTGATAGCTTTGAAGATATGTTCTGATGGTGGTGAGAGTGGAGCAGGACTGTCTCCTTGGCGCAATTGGCTAGCGCGATTGGCTGTTAAACGAAAGGTTGGAGGTTCGAGCCCACCCGGTGGTGGTGCGGTGATTTTTTTTCTTTGGGCTGATAGCTTTGAAGATATGTTCTGATGGTGGTGAGAGTGGAGCAGGACTGTCTCCCTGGCGCAATTGGCTAGCGCGATCGGCTGTTAACAGAAAGGTTGGAGGTACGAGCCCACCCGGTGGTGGTGCGGCGCTTTTTTTTCTTTGCGCTGATAGCTTTGAAGATATATTCTGATGGTGGTGAGAGTGGAGCAGGACTGTCTCCATGGCGCAATTGGCTAGCGCGATCGGCTGTTAACCGAAAGGTTGGAGGTACGAGCCCACCCGGTGGTGGTGCGGCGCTTTTTTTTCTTTGCGCTGATAGCTTTGAAGATATGTTCTGATGGTGGTGAGAGTGGAGCAGGACTGTCTCCGTGGCGCAATTGGCTTGCGCAATCGGCTGTTAACCGAAAGGTTGGAGGTTCGAGCCCTCCCAGGAGTGGTGTGATGCTTTTTTCTTTGTGGTAATAGCTTTGAAGATATGTTCTGATGGTGGTGAGAGTGGAGCACGACTGTCTCCATGGCGCAAGTGGCTAGCGCGATAGGCTGTTAACCGAAAGGTTGGAGTTTCGAGCCCACCCGATGGTAGTGCGGCGCTTTTTTTTCTTTGTGGTGATAGCTTTGATGATATGTTCTGATGGTGGTGAGAGTGGAGCAGGACTGTCTCCGTGGCGCAATTGGCTAGCGCGATTGGCTGTTAACCGAAAGGTTGGAGTTTCGAACCCTCCCGGGAGTGGTGTGTTGCTTTTTTCTTTGCACTGATAGCTTTGAAGATATGTTCTGATGGTGGTGAGAGTGGAGCATGACTGTCTTCGTGGCTCAGTTGGCTTGCGCGATCGGCTGTTAACCGAAAGGTTGGAGGTTCGAGCACAACCCGGTGGTGGTGCGGCGCTTTTTTTCTTTGCACTGATAGCTTTGAAGATATGTTCTGATAGTGGTGAGAGTGGAGCAGCACTGTCTCCGTGGCGCAATTGGCTTGCGTGATCAGCTGTTAACCGAAAGGTTGGAGGTTCGAGCCCACCCGGTGGTGGTGGGGCGCTTTTTTTTCTTTGGGCTGATAGCTTTGAAGATATGTTCTGATGGTGGTGAGAAGGGAGCAAGACTGTCTACGTGGCGCAATGGGCTAGCGCGATCGGCTGTAAACCGAAAGTTTGGAGTTTCGAGCCCTCCCGGGAGTGGTGTGTTGCTTTTTTCTTTGTGGTAATAGCTTTCAAGTTATGTTCTGATGGTGGTGAGAGTGGAGCAGGACTGTCTCCATGGCGCAATTGGCTAGCGCGATTGGCTGTTAACCGAAAGGTTGGAGTTTCGAACCCTCCCGGGAGTGGTGTGTTGCTTTTTTCTTTGCACTGATAGCTCTGAAGATATGTTCTGATGGTGGTGAGAGTGGAGCATGACTGTCTTCGTGGTGCAATTGGCTTGCGCGATCGGCTGTTAACCGAAAGGTTGGAGGTTCGAGCACCACCCGGTGGTGGTGCGGCGCTTTTTTTTCTTTGCACTGATAGCTTTGAAGATATGTTCTGATAGTGGTGAGAGTGGAGCAGGACTGTCTCCGTGGCGCAATTGGCTTGCGTGATCAGCTGTTAACCGAAAGGTTGGAGGTTCGAGCCCACGCGGTGGTGGTGCGGCGCTTTTTTTTCTTTGGGCTGATAGCTTTGAAGATATGTTCTGATGGTGGTGAGAAGGGAGCAAGACTGTCTCCGTGGCGCAATGGGCTAGCGCGATCGGCTGTTAACCGAAAGGTTGGAGTTTCGAGCCCACCCGGTGGTGGTGCGGCGCTTTTTTTTCTTTGGGCTGATAGCTCTGAAGAAATGTTCTGACGGTGGTGAGAGTGGAGCAGGACTGTCTCCGTGGCGCAATTGGCTAGCGCGATCGGCTGTTAACCGAAAGGTTGGAGGTTCGAGCCCTCCCGGTGGCGGTGCGGCGCTTTTTCTTTCTTTGGGGCGATAGCTCTGAAGAAATCGTCTGACGTTGTTGAGAGTGGAGCACGACTGTCTCTGTGGCGCAATTGGCTAGCGCGATCGGCTGTTAACCGAAAGGTTGGAGTTTCGAGCCCTCCCGGGAGTGGTGTGTTGCTTTTTTCTTTGCACTGATAGCTTTGAAGATATGTTCTGATGGTGGTGAGAGTGGAGCAGGACTGTCTCCGTGGCGCAATTGGCTTGCGCAATCGGCTGTTAACCGAAAGGTTGGAGGTTCGAGCCCTCCCAGGAGCGGTGTGTTGCTTTTTTCTTTGTGGTAATAGCTTTGAAGATATGTTCTGATGGTGGTGAGAGTGGAGCACGACTGTCTCCATGGCGCAATTGGCTAGCGCGATCGGCTGTTAACCGAAAGGTTGGAGTTTCGAGCCCACCCGATGGTGGTGCGGCGCTTTTTTTTCTTTGTGGTGATAGCTTTGATGATATGTTCTGATGGTGGTGAGAGTGGAGCAGGACTGTCTCCGTGGCGCAATTGGCTAGCGCGATTGGCTGTTAACCGAAAGGTTGGAGTTTCGAACCCTCCCGGGAGTGGTGTGTTGCTTTTTTCTTTGCACTGATAGCTCTGAAGATATGTTCTGATGGTGGTGAGAGTGGAGCATGACTGTCTTCGTGGTGCAATTGGCTTGCGCGATCGGCTGTTAACCGAAAGGTTGGAGGTTCGAGCACCACCCGGTGGTGGTGCGGCGCTTTTTTTTCTTTGCACTGATAGCTTTGAAGATATGTTCTGATAGTGGTGAGAGTGGAGCAGGACTGTCTCCGTGGCGCAATTGGCTTGCGTGATCAGCTGTTAACCGAAAGGTTGGAGGTTCGAGCCCACGCGGTGGTGGTGCGGCGCTTTTTTTTCTTTGGGCTGATAGCTTTGAAGATATGTTCTGATGGTGGTGAGAAGGGAGCAAGACTGTCTCCGTGGCGCAATGGGCTAGCGCGATCGGCTGTTAACCGAAAGGTTGGAGTTTCGAGCCCTCCCGGGAGTGGTGTGTTGCTTTTTTCTTTGTGGTAATAGCTTTCAAGTTATGTTCTGATGGTGGTGAGAGTGGAGCAGGACTGTCTCCATGGCGCAATTGGCTAGCGCGATCGGCTGTTAACCGAAAGGTTGGAGTTTCGAGCCCACCCGGTGGTGGTGCGGCGCTTTTTTTCTTTGGGCTGATAGCTCTGAAGAAATGTTCTGACGGCGGTGAGAGTGGAGCAGGACTGTCTCCGTGGCGCAATTGGCTAGCCCGATCGGCTGTTAACCGAAAGGTTGGAGGTTCGAGCCCTCCCGGTGGCGGTGCGGCGCTTTTTCTTTCTTTGGGACGATAGCTCTGAGGAAATGGTCTGATTGTGGTGACAGTGGAGCACGACTGTCTCTGTGGCGCAATTGGCTAGCGCGATCGGCTGTTAACCGAAAGGATGGAGGTTCGAGCCCACCCGGTGGTGGTGCGGCGCTTTTTTTCTTTGGGCTCATAGCTCTGAAGAAATGTTCTGACGGTGGTGAGAGTGGAGCGCGACTGTCTCCGTGGCGCAATTGGCTAGTGCGATCGGCTGTTAACCGAAAGGTTGGAGGTTCGAGCCCACCCGGTGGTGGTGCGGCGCTTTTTTTTCTTTGGGCTGATAGCTTTGAAGGTATGTTCTGATGGAGATGAGAAGGGAGCAAGTTTGTCTCCGTGGCGCAATGGGCTAGCCCGATCGGCTGTTAACCGAAAGGTTGGAGTTTCGAGCCCGCCCGGGAGTGGTGTGTTGCTTTTTTCTTTGCGCTGATAGCTTTGAATATATGTTCTGATGGTGGTGAGAGCGAAGCAAGACTGTCTCCGTGGCGCAAAGGGCTAGCGCGATCGGCTGTTAACCGAAAGGTTCGAGTTTCGAGACCTCCCGGGAGTGGTGTGTTGCTTTTTTCTTTGCGCTGATAGCTTTGAAGATATGTACTGATGGTGGTGAGAGTGGAGCAGGACTGTCTCCGTGGCGCAATTGGCTAGCGCGATTGGCTGTTAACCGAAAGTTTGGAGGTTCGAGCCCACCCGTTGGTGGTGCGGCGCTTTTTTTTCTTTGTTCTGATAGCTTTGAAGATATGTTCTGATGGTGGTGAGAGTGGAGCAAGACTGTCCCCGTGGCGCAATGGGCTACCGCGATCGGCTGTTAACCGAAAGGTTGGAGTTTCAAGCCCTCCCGGGAGTGGTGTGTTGCTTTTTTCTTTGCGCTGATAGCTTTGAAGATATGTTCTGATGGTGGTGAGAGTGAAGCAAGACTGTCTCCGTGCGCAATGGGCTAGCGCGATCGGCTGTTAACCGAAAAGTTGGAGTTTCGAGCCCTCCCGGTGGTGGTGCGGCGCTTTTTTTTCTTTGGGGTGATAGCTCTGAATAAATGTTTTGACGGTGGTGAGAGTGGAGCAGGACTGTCTCCATGGCGCAATTGGCTTGCGCAATCGGCTGTTAACCGAAAGGTTGGAGGTTCGAGCCCACCCGGTGGTGGTGCGGCGCTTTTTTTCTTTGCACTGATAGCTTTGAAGATATGTTCTGATGGTGGTGAGAGTGGAGCAAGACTGTCCCCGTGGCGCAATGGGCTACCGCGATCGGCTGTTAACCGAAAGGTTGGAGTTTCAAGCCCTCCCGGGAGTGGTGTGTTGCTTTTTTCTTTGCGCTGATAGCTTTGAAGATATGTTCTGATGGTGGTGAGAGTGGAGCAGGACTGTCTCCGTGGCGCAATTGGCTTGCGCGATCGGCTGTTAACCGAAAGGTTGGAGTTTCGAGCCCTCCCGGGAGTGGTGTGTTGCTTTTTTTCTTTGTGGTAATAGCTTTTAAGATATGTACTGATGGTGGTGAGAGTGGAGCAGGACTGTCTCCATGGCGCAATTGGCTAGCGCGATCGGCTGTTAACCGAAAGGTTGGAGTTTCGAGCCCACCCGGTGGTGGTGCGGCGCTTTTTTTCTTTGGGCTGATAGCTTTGAAGATATGTTCTGATGGTGGTGAGAGCGGAGCAAGACTGTCTCCGTGGCGCAAAGGGCTAGCGCGATCGGCTGTTAACCGAAAGGTTCGAGTTTCGAGCCCTCCCGGGAGTGGTGTGGCGCTTTTTTTCTTTGGGGTGATAGCTCTGAATAAATGTTTTGACGGTGGTGAGAGTGGAGCAGGACTGTCTCCGTGGCGCAATTGGCTTGCGCGATCGGCTGTTAACCAAATTGTTGGAGTTTCGAGCCCACCCTGTGGTGGTGCGGCGCTTTTTTTTCTTTGTGCTGATAGCTTTGAAGATATGTTCTGATGGTGGTGAGAGTGGAGCAGGACTGTCTCCTTGGCGCAATTGGCTAGCGCGATTGGCTGTTAAACGAAAGGTTGGAGGTTCGAGCCCACCCGGTGGTGGTGCGGTGCTTTTTTTTCTTTGGGCTGATAGCTTTGAAGATATGTTCTGATGGCGGTGAGAGTGGAGCAGGACTGTCTCTCTGGCGCAATTGGCTAGCGCGATCGGCTGTTAACCGAAAGGTTGGAGGTACGAGCCCACCTGGTGGTGGTGCGGCGCTTTTTTTTCTTTGCGCTGATAGCTTTGAAGATATGTTCTGATGGTGGTGAGAGTGAAGCAAGATTGTCCCCGTGGCGCAATGGGTTAGCGCGATCGGCTGTTAACCGAAAGGTTGGAGTTTCGAGCCATCCCGGGAGTGGTGTGTTGCTTTTTTCTTTGCACTGATAGCTCTGAAGATATGTTCTGATGGTGTTGAGAGTGGAGCAGGACTGTCTCCGTGGCGCAATTGGCTAGCGCGATCGGCTGTTAACCGAAAGGTTGGAGTTTCGAGCCCACCCGATGGTAGTGCGGCGCTTTTTTTTCTTTGTGGTGATAGCTTTGATGATATGTTCTGATGGTGGTGAGAGTGGAGCAGGACTGTCTCCGTGGCGCAATTGGCTAGCGCGATTGGCTGTTAACCGAAAGGTTGGACTTTCGAACCCTCCCGGGAGTGGTGTGTTGCTTTTTTCTTTGCACTGATAGCTTTGAAGATATGTTCTGATGGTGGTGAGAGTGGAGCATGACTGTCTTCGTGGCGCAATTGGCTTGCGCGATCGGCTGTTAACCGAAAGGTTGGAGGTTCGAGCACCACCCGGTGGTGGTGCGGCGCTTTTTTTTCTTTGCACTGATAGCTTTGAAGATATGTTCTGATAGTGGTGAGAGTGGAGCAGGACTGTCTCCCTGGCGCAATTGGCTTGCGTGATCAGCTGTTAACCGAAAGGTTGGAGGTTCGAGCCCACCCGGTGGTGGTGCGGCGCTTTTTTTTCTTTGGGCTGATAGCTTTGAAGATATGTTCTGATGGTGGTGAGAAGGGAGCAAGACTGTCTCCGTGGCGCAATGGGCTAGCGCGATCGGCTGTTAACCGAAAGGTTGGAGTTTCGAGCCCTCCCGGGAGTGGTGTGTTGCTTTTTTCTTTGTGGTAATAGCTTTCAAGTTATGTTCTGATGGTGGTGAGAGTGGAGCAGGACTGTCTCCATGGCGCAATTGGCTAGCGCGATCGGCTGTTAACCGAAAGGTTGGAGTTTCGAGCCCACCCGGTGGTGGTGCGGCGCTTTTTTTTCTTTGGGCTGATAGCTCTGAAGAAATGTTCTGACGGTGGTGAGAGTGGAGCAGGACTGTCTCCGTGGCGCAATTGGCTAGCGCGATCGGCTGTTAACCGAAAGGTTGGAGGTTCGAGCCCTCCCGGTGGCGGTGCGGCGCTTTTTCTTTCTTTGGGGCGATAGCTCTGAAGAAATGGTCTGACGGTGGTGAGAGTGGAGCACGACTGTCTCTGTGGCGCAATTGGCTAGCGCGATCGGCTGTTAACCGAAAGGTTGGAGGTTCGAGCCCACCCGGTGGTGTTGCGGCGCTTTTTTTCTTTGGGCTCATAGCTCTGAAGAAATGTTCTGACGGTGGTGAGAGTGGAGCAGGACTGTCCCCGTGGCGCCATTGGCTAGCGCGATCAGCTGTTAACCAAAAAGATGGATGTTCGAGCCCTCCCGGGAGTGGTGTGTTGCTTTTTTCTTTGCGCTGATAGCTTTGAAGATATGTTCTGATGGTGGTGAGAGTGGAGCAGGACTGTCTCCGTGGCGCAATTGGCTTGCGCGATCGGCTGTTAACCGAAAGGTTGGAGTTTCGAGCCCTCCCGGGAGTGGTGTGTTGCTTTTTTTCTTTGTGGTAATAGCTTTTAAGATATGTACTGATGGTGGTGAGAGTGGAGCAGGACTGTCTCCATGGCGCAATTGGCTAGCGCGATCGGCTGTTAACCGAAAGGTTGGAGTTTCGAGCCCACCCGGTGGTGGTGCGGCGCTTTTTTTCTTTGGGCTGATAGCTTTGAAGATATGTTCTGATGATGGTGAGAGCGGAGCAAGACTGTCTCCGTGGCGCAAAGGGCTAGCGCGATCGGCTGTTAACCAAAAGGTTCGAGTTTCGAGCCCTCCCGGGAGTGGTGTGTTGCTTTTTTCTTTGCGCTGATAGCTTTGAAGATATGTTCTGATGGTGGTGAGAGTGGAGCAGGACTGTCTCCGTGGCGCAATGGGCTAGCGCGATCGGCTGTTAACCGAAACGTTGGAGTTTCGAGCCCTCGCGGTGGTGGTGCGGCGCTTTTTTTCTTTGGGGTGATAGCTCTGAATAAATGTTTCGACGGTGGTGAGAGTGGAGCAGGACTGTCTCCGTGGCGCAATTGGCTTGCGCGATCGGCTGTTAACCAAAAGGTTGGAGTTTCGAGCCCACCCTGTGGTGGTGCGGCGCTTTTTTTTCTTTGTGCTGATAGCTTTGAAGATATGTTCTGATGGTGGTGAGAGTGGAGCAGGACTGTCTCCTTGGCGCAATTGGCTAGCGCGATTGGCTGTTAAACGAAAGGTTGGAGGTTCGAGCCCACCCCGTGGTGGTGCGGTGCTTTTTTTTCTTTGGGCTGATAGCTTTGAAGATATGTTCTGATGGCGGTGAGAGTGGAGCAGGACTGTCTCCCTGGCGCAATTGGCTAGCGCTATCGGCTGTTAACCGAAAGGTTGGAGGTACGAGCCCACCCGGTGGTGGTGCGGCGCTTTTTTTCTTTGCGCTGATAGCTTTGAAGATATGTTCTGATGGTGGTGAGAGTGGAGCAAGACTGTCCCCGTGGCGCAATGGGTTAGCGCGATCGGCTGTTAACCGAAAGGTTGGAGGTACGAGCCCACCCGGTGGTGGTGCGGCGCTTTTTTTTCTTTGCGCTGATAGCTTTGAAGATATGTTCTGATGGTGGTGAGAGTGGAGCAAGACTGTCCCCGTGGCGAAATGGGTTAGCGCGATCGGCTGTTAACCGAAAGGTTGGAGTTTCGAGCCATCCCGGGAGTGGTGTGTTGCTTTTTTCTTTGCACTGATAGCTTTGAAGATATGTTCTGATGGTGTTGAGAGTGGAGCAGGACTGTCTCCGTGGCGCAATTGGCTAGCGCGATCGGCTGTTAACCGAAAGGTTGGAGGTTCGAGCCCACCCGGTGGTGGTGCGGCGCTTTTTCTTTCTTTGGGGCGATAGCTCTGAAGAAATGGTCTGACGGTGGTGAGAGTGGAGCACGACTGTCCCCGTGGCGGAAAGGGCTAGCGCGATCGGCTGTTAACCGAAATGTTGGAGTTTCGAGCCCTCCCGGGAGTGGTGTGTTGCTTTTTTCTTTGCACTGATAGCTTTGAAGATATGTTCTGATGGTGGTGAGAGTGGAGCAGGACTGTCTCCGTGGCGCAATTGGCTTGCGCAATCGGCTGTTAACCGAAACGTTAGAGGTTCGAGCCCTCCCAGGAGTGGTGTGTTGCTTTTTTCTTTGTGGTAATAGCTTTGAAGATATGTTCTGATGGTGGTGAGATGGAGCACGACTGTCTCCATGGCGCAATTGGCTAGCGCGATAGGCTGTTAACCGAAAGGTTGGAGTTTCGAGCCCACCCGATGGTAGTGCGGCGCTTTTTTTTCTTTGTGGTGATAGGTTTGATGATATGTTCTGATGGTGGTGAGAGTGGAGCAGGACTGTTTCCGTGGCGCAATTGGCTAGCGCGATTGGCTGTTAACCGAAAGGTTGGAGTTTCGAACCCTCCCGGGAGTGGTGTGTTGCTTTTTTCTTTGCACTGATAGCTTTGAAGATATGTTCTGATGGTGGTGAGAGTGGAGCACGATTGTCTCCGTTGCGCAATTGGCTAGTGCGATCGGCCGTTAACCGAAAGTTTGGAGGTTCGAGCCCACCTGGTGGTGGTGCGGCGCTTTTTTTTCTTTGGGCTGATAGCTTGAAAGATATGTTCTAATGGTGGTGAGAGTGGAGCAGCACTGTCTCCGTGGCGCAATTGGCTAGTGCGATCGGCTGTTAACCGAAAGGTTGGAGGTTCGAGCCCACCCGGTGGTGGTGCGGCGCTTTTTTTTCTTTGGGCTGATAGCTTTGAAGATATGTTCTGATGGAGGTGAGAAGGGAGCAAGTTTGTCTCCGTGGCGCAATGGGCTACCGCGATCGGCTGTTAACCGAAAGGTTGGAGTTTCAAGCCCTCCCGGGAGTGGTGTGTTGCTTTTTTCTTTGCGCTGATAGCTTTGAAGATATGTTCTGATGGTGGTGAGAGTGGAGCAGGACTGTCTCCGTGGCGCAATTGGCTTGCGCGATCGTCTGTTAACCGAAAGGTTGGAGTTTCGAGCCCTCCCGGGAGTGGTGTGTTGCTTTTTTTCTTTGTGGTAATAGCTTTTAAGATATGTACTGATGGTGGTGAGAGTGGAGCAGGACTGTCTCCATGGCGCAATTGGCTAGCGCGATCGGCTGTTAACCGAAAGGTTGGAGTTTCGAGCCCACCCGGTGGTGGTGCGGCGCTTTTTTTTCTTTGGGCTGATAGCTTTGAAGATATGTTCTGATGGTGGTGAGAGCGGAGCAAGACTGTCTCCGTGGCGCAAAGGGCTAGCGCGATCGGCTGTTAACCGAAAGGTTCGAGTTTCGAGCCCTCCCGGGAGTGGTGTGTTGCTTTTTTCTTTGCGCTGATAGCTTTGAAGATATGTTCTGATGGTGGTGAGAGTGGAGCAGGACTGTCTCCGTGGCGCAATGGGCTAGCGCGATCAGCTGTTAACCGAAAGGTTGGAGTTTCGAGCCCTCCCGGTGGTGGTGCGGCGCTTTTTTTCTTTGGGGTGATAGCTCTGAATAAATGTTTTGACGGTGGTGAGAGTGGAGCAGGACTGTCTCCGTGGTGCAATTGGCTTGCGCGATCGGCTGTTAACCAAAAGGTTGGAGTTTCGAGCCCACCCTGTGGTGGTGCGGCGCTTTTTTTTCTTTGTGCTGATAGCTTTGAAGATATGTTCTGATGGTGGTGAGAGTGGAGCAGGACTGTCTCCTTGGCGCAATTGGCTAGCGCGATTGGCTGTTAAACGAAAGGTTGGAGGTTCGAGCCCACCCGGTGGTGGTGCGGTGCTTTTTTTTCTTTGGGCTGATAGCTTTGAAGATGTGTTCTGATGGCGGTGAGAGTGGAGCAGGACTGTCTCTCTGGCGCAATTGGCTAGCGCGATCGGCTGTTAACCGAAAGGTTGGAGGTACGAGCCCACCTGGTGGTGGTGCGGCGCTTTTTTTTCTTTGCGCTGATAGCTTTGAAGATATGTTCTGATGGTGGTGAGAGTGAAGCAAGATTGTCCCCGTGGCGCAATGGGTTAGCGCGATCGGCTGTTAACCGAAAGGTTGGAGTTTCGAGCCATCCCGGGAGTGGTGTGTTGCTTTTTTCTTTGCACTGATAGCTCTGAAGATATGTTCTGATGGTGTTGAGAGTGGAGCAGGACTGTCTCCGTGGCGCAATTGGCTAGCGCGATCGGCTGTTAACCGAAAGGTTGGAGTTTCGAGCCCACCGGATGGTAGTGCGGCGCTTTTTTTTCTTTGTGGTGATAGCTTTGATGATATGTTCTGATGGTGGTGAGAGTGGAGCAGGACTGTCTCCGTGGCGCAATTGGCTAGCGCGATTGGCTGTTAACCGAAAGGTTGGACTTTCGAACCCTCCCGGGAGTGGTGTGTTGCTTTTTTCTTTGCACTGATAGCTTTGAAGATATGTTCTGATGGTGGTGAGAGTGGAGCATGACTGTCTTCGTGGCGCAATTGGCTTGCGCGATCGGCTGTTAACCGAAAGGTTGGAGGTTCGAGCACCACCCGGTGGTGGTGCGGCGCTTTTTTTTCTTTGCACTGATAGCTTTGAAGATATGTTCTGATAGTGGTGAGAGTGGAGCAGGACTGTCTCCCTGGCGCAATTGGCTTGCGTGATCAGCTGTTAACCGAAAGGTTGGAGGTTCGAGCCCACCCGGTGGTGGTGCGGCGCTTTTTTTTCTTTGGGCTGATAGCTTTGAAGATATGTTCTGATGGTGGTGAGAAGGGAGCAAGACTGTCTCCGTGGCGCAATGGGCTAGCGCGATCGGCTGTTAACCGAAAGGTTGGAGTTTCGAGCCCTCCCGGGAGTGGTGTGTTGCTTTTTTCTTTGTGGTAATAGCTTTCAAGTTATGTTCTGATGGTGGTGAGAGTGGAGCAGGACTGTCTCCATGGCGCAATTGGCTAGCGCGATCGGCTGTTAACCGAAAGGTTGGAGTTTCGAGCCCACCCGGTGGTGGTGCGGCGCTTTTTTTTCTTTGGGCTGATAGCTCTGAAGAAATGTTCTGACGGTGGTGAGAGTGGAGCAGGACTGTCTCCGTGGCGCAATTGGCTAGCGCGATCGGCTGTTAACCGAAAGGTTGGAGGTTCGAGCCCTCCCGGTGGCGGTGCGGCGCTTTTTCTTTCTTTGGGGCGATAGCTCTGAAGAAATGGTCTGACGGTGGTGAGAGTGGAGCACGACTGTCTCTGTGGCGCAATTGGCTAGCGCGATCGGCTGTTAACCGAAAGGTTGGAGGTTCGAGCCCACCCGGTGGTGTTGCGGCGCTTTTTTTCTTTGGGCTCATAGCTCTGAAGAAATGTTCTGACGGTGGTGAGAGTGGAGCAGGACTGTCCCCGTGGCGCCATTGGCTAGCGCGATCAGCTGTTAACCAAAAAGATGGATGTTCGAGCCCTCCCGGGTGGGGTGTGTTGCTTTTTTCTTTGCGCTGATAGCTTTGAAGATATTTTCTGATGGTGGTGAGCGTGGAGCACGATTGTCTCCGTTGCGCAATTGGCTAGTGCGATCGGCCGTTAACCGAAAGTTTGGAGGTTCGAGCCCACCTGGTGGTGGTGCGGCGCTTTTTTTTCTTTGGGCTGATAGCTTGAAAGATATGTTCTAATGGTGGTGAGAGTGGAGCAGGACTGTCTCCGTGGCGCAATTGGCCAGCGCGATTGGCTGTTAACCGAAAAGTTGGAGGTTCGAGCCCTCCCGGGAGTGGTGTGTTGCTTTTTTCTTTGTGCTGATAGCTTTGAAGATATGTTCCGATGGTGGTAAGAGTGGAGCGCGACTGTCTCCGTGGCGCAATTGGCTTGCGCGATCGGCTGTTAACCAAAAGGTTGGAGTTTCGAGCCCACCCTGTGGTGGTGCGGCGCTTTTTTTTCTTTGTGCTGATAGCTTTGAAGATATGTTCTGATGGTGGTGAGAGTGGAGCAGGACTGTCTCCTTGGCGCAATTGGCTAGCGCGATTGGCTGTTAAACGAAAGGTTGGAGGTTCGAGCCCACCCGGTGGTGGTGCGGCGCTTTTTTTTCTTTGCGCTGATAGCTTTGAAGATATGTTCTGATGGTGGTGAGAGTGGAGCACGATTGTCTCCGTTGCGCAATTGGCTAGTGCGATCGGCCGTTAACCGAAAGTTTGGAGGTTCGAGCCCACCTGGTGGTGGTGCGGCGCTTTTTTTTCTTTGGGCTGATAGCTTGAAAGATATGTTCTAATGGTGGTGAGAGTGGAGCAGCACTGTCTCCGTGGCGCAATTGGCTAGTGCGATCGGCTGTTAACCGAAAGGTTGGAGGTTCGAGCCCACCCGGTGGTGGTGCGGCGCTTTTTTTTCTTTGGGCTGATAGCTTTGAAGATATGTTCTGATGGAGGTGAGAAGGGAGCAAGTTTGTCTCCGTGGCGCAATGGGCTACCGCGATCGGCTGTTAACCGAAAGGTTGGAGTTTCAAGCCCTCCCGGGAGTGGTGTGTTGCTTTTTTCTTTGCGCTGATAGCTTTGAAGATATGTTCTGATGGTGGTGAGAGTGGAGCAGGACTGTCTCCGTGGCGCAATTGGCTTGCGCGATCGTCTGTTAACCGAAAGGTTGGAGTTTCGAGCCCTCCCGGGAGTGGTGTGTTGCTTTTTTTCTTTGTGGTAATAGCTTTTAAGATATGTACTGATGGTGGTGAGAGTGGAGCAGGACTGTCTCCATGGCGCAATTGGCTAGCGCGATCGGCTGTTAACCGAAAGGTTGGAGTTTCGAGCCCACCCGGTGGTGGTGCGGCGCTTTTTTTTCTTTGGGCTGATAGCTTTGAAGATATGTTCTGATGGTGGTGAGAGCGGAGCAAGACTGTCTCCGTGGCGCAAAGGGCTAGCGCGATCGGCTGTTAACCGAAAGGTTCGAGTTTCGAGCCCTCCCGGGAGTGGTGTGTTGCTTTTTTCTTTGCGCTGATAGCTTTGAAGATATGTTCTGATGGTGGTGAGAGTGGAGCAGGACTGTCTCCGTGGCGCAATGGGCTAGCGCGATCAGCTGTTAACCGAAAGGTTGGAGTTTCGAGCCCTCCCGGTGGTGGTGCGGCGCTTTTTTTCTTTGGGGTGATAGCTCTGAATAAATGTTTTGACGGTGGTGAGAGTGGAGCAGGACTGTCTCCGTGGTGCAATTGGCTTGCGCGATCGGCTGTTAACCAAAAGGTTGGAGTTTCGAGCCCACCCTGTGTTGGTGCGGCGCTTTTTTTTCTTTGTGCTGATAGCTTTGAAGATATGTTCTGATGGTGGTGAGAGTGGAGCAGGACTGTCTCCTTGGCGCAATTGGCTAGCGCGATTGGCTGTTAAACGAAAGGTTGGAGGTTCGAGCCCACCCGGTGGTGGTGCGGTGCTTTTTTTTCTTTGGGCTGATAGCTTTGAAGATATGTTCTGATGGCGGTGAGAGTGGAGCAGGACTGTCTCCCTGGCGCAATTGGCTAGCGCGATCGGCTGTTAACCGAAAGGTTGGAGGTACGAGCCCACCCGGTGGTGGTGCGGCGCTTTTTTCTTTGCGCTGATAGCTTTGAAGATATGTTCTGATGGTGGTGAGAGTGAAGCAAGACTGTCTCCGTGCGCAATGGGCTAGCGCGATCGGCTGTTAACCGAAAAGTTGGAGTTTCGAGCCCCCCGGTGGTGGTGCGGCGCTTTTTTTTCTTTGGGGTGATAGCTCTGAATAAATGTTTTGACGGTGGTGAGAGTGGAGCAGGACTGTCTCCGTGGCGCAATTGGCTTGCGCAATCGGCTGTTAACCGAAAGGTTGGAGGTTCGAGCCCACCCGTTGGTGGTGCGGCGCTTTTTTTTCTTTGTTCTGATAGCTTTGAAGATATGTTCTGATGGTGGTGAGAGTGGAGCAAGACTGTCCCCGTGGCGCAATGGGCTACCGCGATCGGCTGTTAACCGAAAGGTTGGAGTTTCAAGCCCTCCCGGGAGTGGTGTGTTGCTTTTTTATTTGCGCTGATAGCTTTGAAGATATGTTCTGATGGTGGTGAGAGTGAAGCAAGACTGTCTCCGTGCGCAATGGGCTAGCGCGATCGGCTGTTAACCGAAAAGTTGGAGTTTCGAGCCCCCCCGGTGGTGGTGCGGCGCTTTTTTTTCTTTGGGGTGATAGCTCTGAATAAATGTTTTGACGGTGGTGAGAGTGGAGCAGGACTGTCTCCGTGGCGCAATTGGCTTGCGCAATCGGCTGTTAACCGAAAGGTTGGAGTTTCGAGCCCCCCCGGTGGTGGTGCGGCGCTTTTTTTTCTTTGGGGTGATAGCTCTGAATAAATGTTTTGACGGTGGTGAGAGTGGAGCAGGACTGTCTCCGTGGCGCAATTGGCTTGCGCAATCGGCTGTTAACCGAAAGGTTGGAGGTTCGAGCCCACACGGTGGTGGTGCGGCGCTTTTTTTTTGCACTGATAGCTTTGAAGATATGTTCTGATGGTGGTGAGAGTGGAGCAAGACTGTCCCCGTGGCGCAATGGGTTACCGCGATCGGCTGTTAACCGAAAGGTTGGAGTTTCAAGCCCTCCCGGGAGTGGTGTGTTGCTTTTTTCTTTGCGCTGATAGCTTTGAAGATATGTTCTGATGGTGGTGAGAGTGGAGCAGGACTGTCTCCGTGGCGCAATTGGCTTGCGCGATCGGCTGTTAACCGAAAGGTTGGAGTTTCGAGCCCTCCCGGGAGTGGTGTGTTGCTTTTTTTCTTTGTGGTAATAGCTTTTAAGATATGTACTGATGGTGGTGAGAGTGGAGCAGGACTGTCTCCATGGCGCAATTGGCAAGCGCGATCGGCTGTTAACCGAAAGGTTGGAGTTTCGAGCCCACCCGGTGGTGGTGCGGCGCTTTTTTTTCTTTGGGCTGATAGCTTTGAAGATATGTTCTGATGGTGGTGAGAGCGGAGCAAGACTGTCTCCGTGGCGCAAAGGGCTAGCGCGATCGGCTGTTAACCGAAAGGTTCGAGTTTCGAGCCCTCCCGGGAGTGGTGTGTTGCTTTTTTCTTTGCGCTGATAGCTTTGAAGATATGTTCGGATGGTGGTGAGAGTGGAGCAGGACTGTCTCCGTGGCGCAATGGGCTAGCGCGATCGGCTGTTAACCGAAAGGTTGGAGTTTCGAGCCCTCCCGGTGGTGGTGCGGCGCTTTTTTTCTTTGGGGTGATAGCTCTGAATAAATGTTTTGACGGTGGTGAGAGTGGAGCAGGACTGTCTTCGTGGCGCAATTGGCTTACGCGATCGGCTGTTAACCGAAAGGTTGGAGGTTCGAGCCCTCCCGGGAGTGGTGTGTTGCTTTTTTTCTTTGTGGTAATAGCTTTTAAGATATGTACTGATGGTGGTGAGAGTGGAGCAGGACTGTCTCCATGGCGCAACTGGCTAGCGCGATCGGCTGTTAACCGAAAGGTTGGAGTTTCGAGCCCACCCGGTGGTGGTGCGGCGCTTTTTTTTTGGGCTGATAGCTTTGAAGATATGTTCTGATGGTGGTGAGAGCGGAGCAAGACTGTCTCCGTGGCGCAAAGGGCTAGCGCGATCGGCTGTTAACCGAAAGGTTCGAGTTTCGAGCCCTCCCGGGAGTGGTGTGTTGCTTTTTTCTTTGCGCTGATAACATTGAAGATATGTTCGGATGGTGGTGAGAGTGGAGCAGGACTGTCTCCGTGGCGCAATGGGCTAGCGCGATCGGCTGTTAACCGAAAGGTTGGAGTTTCGAGCCCTCCCGGTGGTGGTGCGGCGCTTTTTTTCTTTGGGGTGATAGCTCTGAATAAATGTTTTGACGGTGGTGAGAGTGGAGCAGGACTGTCTTCGTGGCGCAATTGGCTTACGCGATCGGCTGTTAACCGAAAGGTTGGAGGTTCGAGCCCTCCCGGGAGTGGTGTGTTGCTTTTTTCTTTGCACTGATAGCTCTGAAGAAATGGTCTGACGGTGGTGAGAGTGGAGCACGACTGTCCCCGTGGCGAAATGGGCTAACGCAATCGGCTGTTAACCGAAAGGTTGGAGTTTTGAGCCCTCCCGGGAGTGGTGTGTTGCTTTTTTCTTTGCACTGATAGCTTTGAAGATATGTTCTGATGGTGGTGAGAGTGGAGCAGGACTGTCTCCGTGGCGCAATTGGCTTGCGCGATCGGCTATTAACCGAAAGGTTGGAGGTTGGTGCCCTCCCAGGAGTGGTGTGTTGCTTTTTTCTTTGTGGTAATAGCTTTGAAGATATGTTCTGATGGTGGTGAGAGTGGAGCACGACTGTCTCCATGGCGCAATTGGCTAGCGCGATCGGCTGTTAACCAAAGTTCGGAGTTTCGAGCCCACCCGATGGTGGTGCGGCGCTTTTTTTTCTTTGGGCTGATAACTTTGAAGATATGTTCTGATGGTGGTGAGAAGGGAGCAAGACTGTCTCCGTGGCGCAATTGGCTAGCGCGATCGGCTGTTAACCGAAGATTGGAGTTTCGAGCCCTCCCGGGAGTGGTGTGTTGCTTTTTTCTTTGTGGTAATAGCTTTCAAGATATGTTCTGATGGTGGTGAGAGTGGAGCACGACTGTCTCCATGGCGCAATTGGCTAGCGCGATCGGCTGTTAACCGAAAGGTTGGAGTTTCGAGCCCACCCGATGGTGGTGCGGTGCTTTTTCTTTCTTTGGGGCGATAGCTCTGAAGAAATGGTCTGACGGTGGTGAGAGTGGAGCACGACTCTCTCTGTGGCGCAATTGGCTAGCGCGATCGGCTGTTAACCGAAAGGTTGGAGGTTCGAGCCCACCCGGTGGTGGTGCGGCGCTTTTTTTCTTTGGGCTCATAACTCTGAAGAAATGTTCTGACGGTGGTGAGAGGGGAGCAGGACTGTCCCCGTGGCGCCATTGGCTAGCGCGATCGGCTGTTAACCAAAAAGTTGGAGGTTCGAGCCCTCCCGGGTGGGGTGTGTTGCTTTTTTCTTTGCGCTGATAGCCTTGAAGATATTTTCTGATGGTGGTGAGCGTGGAGCACGATTGTCTCCGTTGCGCAATTGGCTAGTGCGATCGGCCGTTAACCGAAAGTTTGGAGGTTCGAGCCCACCTGGTGGTGGTGCGGCGCTTTTTTTTCTTTGGGCTGATAGCTTGAAAGATATGTTCTAATGGTGGTGAGAGTGGAGCAGGACTGTCTCCGTGGCGCAATTGGCCAGCGCGATTGGCTGTTAACCGAAAAGTTGGAGGTTCGAGCCCTCCCGGGAGTGGTGTGTTGCTTTTTTCTTTGTGCTGATAGCTTTGAAGATATGTTCCGATGGTGGTAAGAGTGGAGCGCGACTGTCTCCGTGGCGCAATCGGCTAGTGCGATCGGCTGTTAACCGAAAGGTTGGAGGTTCGAGCCCACCCGGTGGTGGTGCGGCGCTTTTTTTTCTTTGGGCTGATAGCTTTGAAGATATGTTCTGATGGAGGTGAGAAGGGAGCAAGTTTGTCTCCGTGGCGCAATGGGCTAGCCCGATCGGCTGTTAACCGAAAGGTTGGAGTTTCGAGCCCGCCCGGGAGTGGTGTGTTGCTTTTTTCTTTGTGCTGATAGCTTTGAATATATGTTCTGATGGTGGTGAGAGCGAAGCAAGACTGTCTCCGTGGCGCAAAGGGCTAGCGCGATCGGCTGTTAACCGAAAGGTTCGAGTTTCGAGACCTCTCGGGAGTGGTGTGTTGCTTTTTTCTTTGCGCTGATAGCTTTGAAGATATGTTCTGATGGTGGTGAGAGTGGAGCAGGACTGTCTGCGTGGCGCAATTGGCTAGCGCGATTGGCTGTTAACCGAAAGTTTGGAGGTTCGAGCCCACCCGTTGGTGGTGCGGCGCTTTTTTTTCTTTGTTCTGATAGCTTTGAAGATATGTTCTGATGGTGGTGAGAGTGGAGCAAGACTGTCCCCGTGGCGCAATGGGCTACCGCGATCGGCTGTTAACCGAAAGGTTGGAGTTTTGAGCCCTCCCGGGAGTGGTGTGTTGCTTTTTTCTTTGCACTGATAGCTTTGAAGATATGTTCTGATGGTGGTGAGAGTGGAGCAGGACTGTCTCCGTGGCGCAATTGGCTTGCGCGATTGGCTGTTAACCGTAAGTTTGGAGGTTTGAGCCCACCCGTTGGTGGTGCGGCGCTTTTTTTTCTTTGTTCTGATAGCTTTGAAGATATGTTCTGATGGTGGTGAGAGTGGAGCAAGACTGTCCCCGTGGCGCAATGGGCTACCGCGATCGGCTGTTAACCGAAAGGTTGGAGTTTCAAGCCCTCCCGGGAGTGGTGTGTTGCTTTTTTCTTTGCGCTGATAGCTTTGAAGATATGTTCTGATGATGGTGAGAGTGAAGCAAGACTGTCTCCGTGCGCAATGGGCTAGCGCGATCGGCTGTTAACCGAAAAGTTGGAGTTTCGAGCCCCCCCGGTGGTGGTGCGGCGCTTTTTTTTCTTTG
Source organism: Rhipicephalus microplus (assembly GCF_043290135.1). Classification (NCBI taxonomy): domain Eukaryota; kingdom Metazoa; phylum Arthropoda; class Arachnida; order Ixodida; family Ixodidae; genus Rhipicephalus; species Rhipicephalus microplus. The sequence continues at coordinate 928,711 of NW_027464652.1, forward strand.
GGGTGATAGCTCTGAATAAATGTTTTGACGGTGGTGAGAGTGGAGCAGGACTGTCTCCGTGGCGCAATTGGCTTGCGCAATCGGCTGTTAACCGAAAGGTTGGAGGTTCGAGCCCACACGGTGGTGGTGCGGCGCTTTTTTTTGCACTGATAGCTTTGAAGATATGTTCTGATGGTGGTGAGAGTGGAGCAAGACTGTCCCCGTGGCGCAATGGGTTACCGCGATCGGCTGTTAACCGAAAGGTTGGAGTTTCAAGCCCTCCCGGGAGTGGTGTGTTGCTTTTTTCTTTGCACTGATAGCTTTGAAGATATGTTCTGATGGTGGTGAGAGTGGAGCAGGACTGTCTCCGTGGCGCAATTGGCTTGCGCGATCGGCTATTAACCGAAAGGTTGGAGGTTCGTGCCCTCCCAGGAGTGGTGTGTTGCTTTTTTCTTTGTGGTAATAGCTTTGAAGATATGTTCTGATGGTGGTGAGAGTGGAGCACGACTGTCTCCATGGCGCAATTGGCTAGCGCGATCGGCTGTTAACCAAAGGTTGGAGTTTCGAGCCCACCCGATGGTGGTGCGGCGCTTTTTTTTCTTTGGGCTGATAGCTTTGAAGATATGTTCTGATGGTGGTGAGAAGGGAGCAAGACTGTCTCCGTGGCGCAATTGGCTAGCGCGATCGGCTGTTAACCGAAAGGTTGGAGTTTCGAGCCCTCCCGGGAGTGGTGTGTTGCTTTTTTCTTTGTGGTAATAGCTTTCAAGATATGTTCTGATGGTGGTGAGAGTGGAGCACGACTGTCTCCATGGCGCAATTGGCTAGCGCGATCGGCTGTTAACCGAAAGGTTGGAGTTTCGAGCCCACCCGATGGTGGTGCGGCGCTTTTTCTTTCTTTGGGGCGATAGCTCTGAAGAAATGGTCTGACGGTGGTGAGAGTGGAGCACGACTCTCTCTGTGGCGCAATTGGCTAGCGCGATCGGCTGTTAACCGAAAGGTTGGAGGTTCGAGCCCACCCGGTGGTGGTGCGGCGCTTTTTTTCTTTGGGCTCATAGCTCTGAAGAAATGTTCTGACGGTGGTGAGAGTGGAGCAGGACTGTCCCCGTGGCGCCATTGGCTAGCGCGATCGGCTGTTAACGAAAAAGTTGGAGGTTCGAGCCCTCCCGGGTGGGGTGTGTTGCTTTTTTCTTTGCGCTGATAGCTTTGAAGATATTTTCTGATGGTGGTGAGCGTGTAGCACGATTGTCTCCGTTGCGCTATTGGCTAGTGCGATCGGCCGTTAACCGAAAGTTTGGAGGTTCGAGCCCACCTGGTGGTGGTGCGGCGCTTTTTTTTCTTTGGGCTGATAGCTTGAAAGATATGTTCTAATGGTGGTGAGAGTGGAGCAGGACTGTCTCCGTGGCGCAATTGGCCAGCGCGATTGGCTGTTAACCGAAAGGTTGGAGGTTCGAGCACCACCCGGTGGTGGTGCGGCGCTTTTTTTCTTTGCACTGATAACTTTGAAGATATGTTCTGATAGTGGTGAGAGTGGAGCAGGACTGTCTCCGTGGCACAATTGGCTAGCGCGATCGGCTGTTAACCGAAAGGTTGGAGGTTCGAGCCCTCCCGGTGGCGGTGCGGCGCTTTTTCTTTCTTTGGGGCGATAGCTCTGAAGAAATGGTCTGACGGTGGTGAGAGTGGAGCACGACTGTCTCTTTGGCGCAATTGGCTAGCGTGATCGGCTGTTAACCGAAAGGTTGGAGGTTCGAGCCCACCCGGTGGTGGTGCGGCGCTTTTTTTCTTTGGGCTCATAGCTCTGAAGAAATGTTCTGACGGTGGTGAGAGTGGAGCAGGACTGTCCCCGTGGCGCCATTGGCTAGCGCGATCGGCTGTTAACCAAAAAGATGGATGTTCGAGCCCTCCCGGGTGGGGTGTGTTGCTTTTTTCTTTGCGCTGATAGCTTTGAAGATATTTTCTGATGGTGGTGAGCGTGGAGCACGATTGTCTCCGTTGCGCAATTGGCTAGTGCGATCGGCCGTTAACCGAAAGTTTGGAGGTTCGAGCCCACCTGGTGGTGGTGCGGCGCTTTTTTTTCTTTGGGCTGATAGCTTGAAAGATATGTTCTAATGGTGGTGAGAGTGGAGCAGGACTGTCTCCGTGGCGCAATTGGCCAGTGCGATTGGCTGTTAACCGAAAAGTTGGAGGTTCGAGCCCTCCCGGGAGTGGTGTGTTGCTTTTTTCTTTGTGGTAATAGCTTTGAAGATATGTTCCGATGGTGGTAAGAGTGGAGCGCGACTGTCTCCGTGGCGCAATCGGCTAGTGCGATCGGCTGTTAACCGAAAGGTTGGAGGTTCGAGCCCACCCGGTGGTGGTGCGGCGCTTTTTTTTCTTTGGGCTGATAGCTTTGAAGATATGTTCTGATGGAGGTGAGAAGGGAGCAAGTTTGTCTCCGTGGCGCAATGGGCTAGCCCGATCGGCTGTTAACCGAAAGGTTGGAGTTTCGAGCCCGCCCGGGAGTGGTGTGTTGCTTTTTTCTTTGTGCTGATAGCTTTGAATATATGTTCTGATGGTGGTGAGAGCGAAGCAAGACTGTCTCCGTGGCGCAAAGGGCTAGCGCGATCGGCTGTTAACCGAAAGGTTCGAGTTTCGAGACCTCTCGGGAGTGGTGTGTTGCTTTTTTCTTTGCGCTGATAGCTTTGAAGATATGTTCTGATGGTGGTGAGAGTGGAGCAGGACTGTCTGCGTGGCGCAATTGGCTAGCGCGATTGGCTGTTAACCGAAAGTTTGGAGGTTCGAGCCCACCCGTTGGTGGTGCGGCGCTTTTTTTTCTTTGTTCTGATAGCTTTGAAGATATGTTCTGATGGTGGTGAGAGTGGAGCAAGACTGTCCCCGTGGCGCAATGGGCTACCGCGATCGGCTGTTAACCGAAAGGTTGGAGTTTTGAGCCCTCCCGGGAGTGGTGTGTTGCTTTTTTCTTTGCACTGATAGCTTTGAAGATATGTTCTGATGGTGGTGAGAGTGGAGCAGGACTGTCTCCGTGGCGCAATTGGCTTGCGCGATTGGCTGTTAACCGTAAGTTTGGAGGTTTGAGCCCACCCGTTGGTGGTGCGGCGCTTTTTTTTCTTTGTTCTGATAGCTTTGAAGATATGTTCTGATGGTGGTGAGAGTGGAGCAAGACTGTCCCCGTGGCGAAATGGGCTACCGCGATCGGCTGTTAACCGAAAGGTTGGAGTTTCAAGCCCTCCCGGGAGTGGTGTGTTGCTTTTTTCTTTGCGCTGATAGCTTTGAAGATATGTTCTGATGATGGTGAGAGTGAAGCAAGACTGTCTCCGTGCGCAATGGGCTAGCGCGATCGGCTGTTAACCGAAAAGTTGGAGTTTCGAGCCCCCCCGGTGGTGGTGCGGCGCTTTTTTTTCTTTGGGGTGATAGCTCTGAATAAATGTTTTGACGGTGGTGAGAGTGGAGCAGGACTGTCTCCGTGGCGCAATTGGCTTGCGCAATCGGCTGTTAACCGAAAGGTTGGAGGTTCGAGCCCACACGGTGGTGGTGCGGCGCTTTTTTTTGCACTGATAGCTTTGAAGATATGTTCTGATGGTGGTGAGAGTGGAGCAAGACTGTCCCCGTGGCGCAATGGGTTACCGCGATCGGCTGTTAACCGAAAGGTTGGAGTTTCAAGCCCTCCCGGGAGTGGTGTGTTGCTTTTTTCTTTGCACTGATAGCTTTGAAGATATGTTCTGATGGTGGTGAGAGTGGAGCAGGACTGTCTCCGTGGCGCAATTGGCTTGCGCGATCGGCTATTAACCGAAAGGTTGGAGGTTCGTGCCCTCCCAGGAGTGGTGTGTTGCTTTTTTCTTTGTGGTAATAGCTTTGAAGATATGTTCTGATGGTGGTGAGAGTGGAGCACGACTGTCTCCATGGCGCAATTGGCTAGCGCGATCGGCTGTTAACCAAAGGTTGGAGTTTCGAGCCCACCCGATGGTGGTGCGGCGCTTTTTTTTCTTTGGGCTGATAGCTTTGAAGATATGTTCTGATGGTGGTGAGAAGGGAGCAAGACTGTCTCCGTGGCGCAATTGGCTAGCGCGATCGGCTGTTAACCGAAAGGTTGGAGTTTCGAGCCCTCCCGGGAGTGGTGTGTTGCTTTTTTCTTTGTGGTAATAGCTTTCAAGATATGTTCTGATGGTGGTGAGAGTGGAGCACGACTGTCTCCATGGCGCAATTGGCTAGCGCGATCGGCTGTTAACCGAAAGGTTGGAGTTTCGAGCCCACCCGATGGTGGTGCGGCGCTTTTTCTTTCTTTGGGGCGATAGCACTGAAGAAATGGTCTGACGGTGGTGAGAGTGGAGCACGACTCTCTCTGTGGCGCAATTGGCTAGCGCGATCGGCTGTTAACCGAAAGGTTGGAGGTTCGAGCCCACCCGGTGGTGGTGCGGCGCTTTTTTTCTTTGGGCTCATAGCTCTGAAGAAATGTTCTGACGGTGGTGAGAGTGGAGCAGGACTGTCCCCGTGGCGCCATTGGCTAGCGCGATCGGCTGTTAACGAAAAAGTTGGAGGTTCGAGCCCTCCCGGGTGGGGTGTGTTGCTTTTTTCTTTGCGCTGATAGCTTTGAAGATATTTTCTGATGGTGGTGAGCGTGTAGCACGATTGTCTCCGTTGCGCTATTGGCTAGTGCGATCGGCCGTTAACCGAAAGTTTGGAGGTTCGAGCCCACCTGGTGGTGGTGCGGCGCTTTTTTTTCTTTGGGCTGATAGCTTGAAAGATATGTTCTAATGGTGGTGAGAGTGGAGCAGGACTGTCTCCGTGGCGCAATTGGCCAGCGCGATTGGCTGTTAACCGAAAGGTTGGAGGTTCGAGCACCACCCGGTGGTGGTGCGGTGCTTTTTTTCTTTGCACTGATAACTTTGAAGATATGTTCTGATAGTGGTGAGAGTGGAGCAGGACTGTCTCCGTGGCACAATTGGCTAGCGCGATCGGCTGTTAACCGAAAGGTTGGAGGTTCGAGCCCTCCCGGTGGCGGTGCGGCGCTTTTTCTTTCTTTGGGGCGATAGCTCTGAAGAAATGGTCTGACGGTGGTGAGAGTGGAGCACGACTGTCTCTTTGGCGCAATTGGCTAGCGTGATCGGCTGTTAACCGAAAGGTTGGAGGTTCGAGCCCACCCGGTGGTGGTGCGGCGCTTTTTTTCTTTGGGCTCATAGCTCTGAAGAAATGTTCTGACGGTGGTGAGAGTGGAGCAGGACTGTCTGCGTGGCGCAATTGGCTAGCGCGATTGGCTGTTAACCGAAAGTTTGGAGGTTCGAGCCCACCCGTTGGTGGTGCGGCGCTTTTTTTTCTTTGTTCTGATAGCTTTGAAGATATGTTCTGATGGTGGTGAGAGTGGAGCAAGACTGTCCCCGTGGCGCAATGGGCTACCGCGATCGGCTGTTAACCGAAAGGTTGGAGTTTTGAGCCCTCCCGGGAGTGGTGTGTTGCTTTTTTCTTTGCACTGATAGCTTTGAAGATATGTTCTGATGGTGGTGAGAGTGGAGCAGGACTGTCTCCGTGGCGCAATTGGCTTGCGCGATTGGCTGTTAACCGTAAGTTTGGAGGTTTGAGCCCACCCGTTGGTGGTGCGGCGCTTTTTTTTCTTTGTTCTGATAGCTTTGAAGATATGTTCTGATGGTGGTGAGAGTGGAGCAAGACTGTCCCCGTGGCGAAATGGGCTACCGCGATCGGCTGTTAACCGAAAGGTTGGAGTTTCAAGCCCTCCCGGGAGTGGTGTGTTGCTTTTTTCTTTGCGCTGATAGCTTTGAAGATATGTTCTGATGATGGTGAGAGTGAAGCAAGACTGTCTCCGTGCGCAATGGGCTAGCGCGATCGGCTGTTAACCGAAAAGTTGGAGTTTCGAGCCCCCCCGGTGGTGGTGCGGCGCTTTTTTTTCTTTGGGGTGATAGCTCTGAATAAATGTTTTGACGGTGGTGAGAGTGGAGCAGGACTGTCTCCGTGGCGCAATTGGCTTGCGCAATCGGCTGTTAACCGAAAGGTTGGAGGTTCGAGCCCACACGGTGGTGGTGCGGCGCTTTTTTTTGCACTGATAGCTTTGAAGATATGTTCTGATGGTGGTGAGAGTGGAGCAAGACTGTCCCCGTGGCGCAATGGGTTACCGCGATCGGCTGTTAACCGAAAGGTTGGAGTTTCAAGCCCTCCCGGGAGTGGTGTGTTGCTTTTTTCTTTGCACTGATAGCTTTGAAGATATGTTCTGATGGTGGTGAGAGTGGAGCAGGACTGTCTCCGTGGCGCAATTGGCTTGCGCGATCGGCTATTAACCGAAAGGTTGGAGGTTCGTGCCCTCCCAGGAGTGGTGTGTTGCTTTTTTCTTTGTGGTAATAGCTTTGAAGATATGTTCTGATGGTGGTGAGAGTGGAGCACGACTGTCTCCATGGCGCAATTGGCTAGCGCGATCGGCTGTTAACCAAAGGTTGGAGTTTCGAGCCCACCCGATGGTGGTGCGGCGCTTTTTTTTCTTTGGGCTGATAGCTTTGAAGATATGTTCTGATGGTGGTGAGAAGGGAGCAAGACTGTCTCCGTGGCGCAATTGGCTAGCGCGATCGGCTGTTAACCGAAAGGTTGGAGTTTCGAGCCCTCCCGGGAGTGGTGTGTTGCTTTTTTCTTTGTGGTAATAGCTTTCAAGATATGTTCTGATGGTGGTGAGAGTGGAGCACGACTGTCTCCATGGCGCAATTGGCTAGCGCGATCGGCTGTTAACCGAAAGGTTGGAGTTTCGAGCCCACCCGATGGTGGTGCGGCGCTTTTTCTTTCTTTGGGGCGATAGCACTGAAGAAATGGTCTGACGGTGGTGAGAGTGGAGCACGACTCTCTCTGTGGCGCAATTGGCTAGCGCGATCGGCTGTTAACCGAAAGGTTGGAGGTTCGAGCCCACCCGGTGGTGGTGCGGCGCTTTTTTTCTTTGGGCTCATAGCTCTGAAGAAATGTTCTGACGGTGGTGAGAGTGGAGCAGGACTGTCCCCGTGGCGCCATTGGCTAGCGCGATCGGCTGTTAACGAAAAAGTTGGAGGTTCGAGCCCTCCCGGGTGGGGTGTGTTGCTTTTTTCTTTGCGCTGATAGCTTTGAAGATATTTTCTGATGGTGGTGAGCGTGTAGCACGATTGTCTCCGTTGCGCTATTGGCTAGTGCGATCGGCCGTTAACCGAAAGTTTGGAGGTTCGAGCCCACCTGGTGGTGGTGCGGCGCTTTTTTTTCTTTGGGCTGATAGCTTGAAAGATATGTTCTAATGGTGGTGAGAGTGGAGCAGGACTGTCTCCGTGGCGCAATTGGCCAGCGCGATTGGCTGTTAACCGAAAGGTTGGAGGTTCGAGCACCACCCGGTGGTGGTGCGGTGCTTTTTTTCTTTGCACTGATAACTTTGAAGATATGTTCTGATAGTGGTGAGAGTGGAGCAGGACTGTCTCCGTGGCACAATTGGCTAGCGCGATCGGCTGTTAACCGAAAGGTTGGAGGTTCGAGCCCTCCCGGTGGCGGTGCGGCGCTTTTTCTTTCTTTGGGGCGATAGCTCTGAAGAAATGGTCTGACGGTGGTGAGAGTGGAGCACGACTGTCTCTTTGGCGCAATTGGCTAGCGTGATCGGCTGTTAACCGAAAGGTTGGAGGTTCGAGCCCACCCGGTGGTGGTGCGGCGCTTTTTTTCTTTGGGCTCATAGCTCTGAAGAAATGTTCTGACGGTGGTGAGAGTGGAGCAGGACTGTCCCCGTGGCGCCATTGGCTAGCGCGATCGGCTGTTAACCAAAAAGATGGATGTTCGAGCCCTCCCGGGTGGGGTGTGTTGCTTTTTTCTTTGCGCTGATAGCTTTGAAGATATTTTCTGATGGTGGTGAGCGTGGAGCACGATTGTCTCCGTTGCGCAATTGGCTAGTGCGATCGGCCGTTAACCGAAAGTTTGGAGGTTCGAGCCCACCTGGTGGTGGTGCGGCGCTTTTTTTTCTTTGGGCTGATAGCTTGAAAGATATGTTCTAATGGTGGTGAGAGTGGAGCAGGACTGTCTCCGTGGCGCAATTGGCCAGTGCGATTGGCTGTTAACCGAAAAGTTGGAGGTTCGAGCCCTCCCGGGAGTGGTGTGTTGCTTTTTTCTTTGTGGTAATAGCTTTGAAGTAATGTTCTGATGGTGGTGAGAGTGGAGCACGACTGTCTCCATGGCGCAATCGGCTAGCGCGATCGGCTGTTAACCGAAAGTTTGGAGTTTCGAGCCCACCCGATGGTGGTGCGGCGCTTTTTTTTCTTTGTGGTGATAGCTTTGATGATATGTTCTGATGGTGGTAAGAGTGGAGCAGGACTGTCTCCGTGGCGCAATTGGCTACCGCGATTGGCTGTTAACCGAAAGCTTGGAGTTTCGAACCCTCCCGGGAGTGGTGTGTTGCTTTTTTCTTTGCACTGATAGCTTTGAAGATATGTTCTGATGGTGGTGAGAGTGGAGCAGGACTGTCTTCGTGGCGCAATTGGCTTGCGCGATCGGCTGTTAACCGAAAGGTTGGAGGTTCGAGCACCACCCGGTGGTGGTGCGGCGCTTTTTTTCTTTGCACTGATAACTTTGAAGATATGTTCTGATAGTGGTGAGAGTGGAGCAGGACTGTCTCCGTGGCGCAATTGGCTTGCGTGATCGGCTGTTAACCGAAAGGTTGGAGTTTCGAGCCCACCCGGTGGTGGTGCGGCGCTTTTTTTTCTTTGGGCTGATAGCTCTGAAGAAATGTTCTGACGGTGGTGAGAGTGGAGCAGGACTGTCTCCGTGGCGCAATTGGCTAGCGCGATCGGCTGTTAACCGAAAGGTTGGAGGTTCGAGCCCTCCCGGTGGCGGTGCGGCGCTTTTTCTTTCTTTGGGGCGATAGCTCTGAAGAAATGGTCTGACGGTGGTGAGAGTGGAGCACGACTGTCTCTTTGGCGCAATTGGCTAGCGCGATCGGCTGTTAACCGAAAGGTTGGAGGTTCGAGCCCACCCGGTGGTGGTGCGGCGCTTTTTTTCTTTGGGCTCATAGCTCTGAAGAAATGTTCTGACGGTGGTGAGAGTGGAGCAGGACTGTCCCCGTGGCGCCATTGGCTAGCGCGATCGGCTGTTAACCAAAAAGATGGATGTTCGAGCCCTCCCGGGTGGGGTGTGTTGCTTTTTTCTTTGCGCTGATAGCTTTGAAGATATTTTCTGATGGTGGTGAGCGTGGAGCACGATTGTCTCCGTTGCGCAATTGGCTAGTGCGATCGGCCGTTAACCGAAAGTTTGGAGGTTCGAGCCCACCTGGTGGTGGTGCGGCGCTTTTTTTTCTTTGGGCTGATAGCTTGAAAGATATGTTCTAATGGTGGTGAGAGTGGAGCAGGACTGTCTCCGTGGCGCAATTGGCCAGCGCGATTGGCTGTTAACCGAAAAGTTGGAGGTTCGAGCCCTCCCGGGAGTGGTGTGTTGCTTTTTTCTTTGTGCTGATAGCTTTGAAGATATGTTCCGATGGTGGTAAGAGTGGAGCGCGACTGTCTCCGTGGCGCAATCGGCTAGTGCGATCGGCTGTTAACCGAAAGGTTGGAGGTTCGAGCCCACCCGGTGGTGGTGCGGCGCTTTTTTTTCTTTGGGCTGATAGCTTTGAAGATATGTTCTGATGGAGGTGAGAAGGGAGCAAGTTTGTCTCCGTGGCGCAATGGGCTAGCCCGATCGGCTGTTAACCGAAAGGTTGGAGTTTCGAGCCCGCCCGGGAGTGGTGTGTTGCTTTTTTCTTTGCGCTGATAGCTTTGAATATATGTTCTGATGGTGGTGAGAGCGAAGCAAGACTGTCTCCGTGGCGCAAAGGGCTAGCGCGATCGGCTGTTAACCGAAAGGTTCGAGTTTCGAGACCTCCCGGGAGTGGTGTGTTGCTTTCTTCTTTGCGCTGATAGCTTTGAAGATATGTTCTGATGGTGGTGAGAGTGGAGCAGGACTGTCTCCGTGGCGCAATTGGCTAGCGCGATTGGCTGTTAACCGAAAGTTTGGAGGTTCGAGCCCACCCGTTGGTGGTGCGGCGCTTTTTTTTCTTTGTTCTGATAGCTTTGAAGATATGTTCTGATGGTGGTGAGAGTGGAGCAAGACTGTCCCCGTGGCGCAATGGGCTACCGCGATCGGCTGTTAACCGAAAGGTTGGAGTTTCAAGCCCTCCCGGGAGTGGTGTGTTGCTTTTTTCTTTGCGCTGATAGCTTTGAAGATATGTTCTGATGGTGGTGAGAGTGAAGCAAGACTGTCTCCGTGCGCAATGGGCTAGCGCGATCGGCTGTTAACCGAAAAGTTGGAGTTTCGAGCCCCCCCGGTGGTGGTGCGGCGCTTTTTTTTCTTTGGGGTGATAGCTCTGAATAAATGTTTTGACGGTGGTGAGAGTGGAGCAGGACTGTCTCCGTGGCGCAATTGGCTTGCGCAATCGGCTGTTAACCGAAAGGTTGGAGGTTCGAGCCCACACGGTGGTGGTGCGGCGCTTTTTTTTTGCACTGATAGCTTTGAAGATATGTTCTGATGGTGGTGAGAGTGGAGCAAGACTGTCCCCGTGGCGCAATGGGTTACCGCGATCGGCTGTTAACCGAAAGGTTGGAGTTTCAAGCCCTCCCGGGAGTGGTGTGTTGCTTTTTTCTTTGCGCTGATAGCTTTGAAGATATGTTCTGATGGTGGTGAGAGTGGAGCAGGACTGTCTCCGTGGCGCAATTGGCTTGCGCGATCGGCTGTTAACCGAAAGGTTGGAGTTTCGAGCCCTCCCGGGAGTGGTGTGTTGCTTTTTTTCTTTGTGGTAATAGCTTTTAAGATATGTACTGATGGTGGTGAGAGTGGAGCAGGACTGTCTCCATGGCGCAATTGGCTAGCGCGATCGGCTGTTAACCGAAAGGTTGGAGTTTCGAGCCCACCCGGTGGTGGTGCGGCGCTTTTTTTTCTTTGGGCTGATAGCTTTGAAGATATGTTCTGATGGTGGTGAGAGCGGAGCAAGACTGTCTCCGTGGCGCAAAGGGCTAGCGCGATCGGCTGTTAACCGAAAGGTTCGAGTTTCGAGCCCTCCCGGGAGTGGTGTGTTGCTTTTTTCTTTGCGCTGATAGCTTTGAAGATATGTTCGGATGGTGGTGAGAGTGGAGCAGGACTGTCTCCGTGGCGCAATGGGCTAGCGCGATCGGCTGTTAACCGAAAGGTTGGAGTTTCGAGCCCTCCCGGTGGTGGTGCGGCGCTTTTTTTCTTTGGGGTGATAGCTCTGAATAAATGTTTTGACGGTGGTGAGAGTGGAGCAGGACTGTCTTCGTGGCGCAATTGGCTTACGCGATCAGCTGTTAACCGAAAGGTTGGAGGTTCGAGCCCTCCCGGGAGTGGTGTGTTGCTTTTTTCTTTGCACTGATAGCTCTGAAGAAATGGTCTGACGGTGGTGAGAGTGGAGCACGACTGTCCCCGTGGCGAAATGGGCTAACGCAATCGGCTGTTAACCGAAAGGTTGGAGTTTTGAGCCCTCCCGGGAGTGGTGTGTTGCTTTTTTCTTTGCACTGATAGCTTTGAAGATATGTTCTGATGGTGGTGAGAGTGGAGCAGGACTGTCTCCGTGGCGCAATTGGCTTGCGCGATCGGCTATTAACCGAAAGGTTGGAGGTTCGTGCCCTCCCAGGAGTGGTGTGTTGCTTTTTTCTTTGTGGTAATAGCTTTGAAGATATGTTCTGATGGTGGTGAGAGTGGAGCACGACTGTCTCCATGGCGCAATTGGCTAGCGCGATCGGCTGTTAACCAAAGGTTGGAGTTTCGAGCCCACCCGATGGTGGTGCGGCGCTTTTCTTTCTTTGGGCTGATAGCTTTGAAGATATGTTCTGATGGTGGTGAGAAGGGAGCAAGACTGTCTCCGTGGCGCAATTGGCTAGCGCGATCGGCTGTTAACCGAAAGGTTGGAGTTTCGAGCCCTCCCGGGAGTGGTGTGTTGCTTTTTTCTTTGTGGTAATAGCTTTCAAGATATGTTCTGATGGTGGTGAGAGTGGAGCACGACTGTCTCCATGGCGCATTTGGCTAGCGCGATCGGCTGTTAACCGAAAGGTTGGAGTTTCGAGCCCACCCGATGGTGGTGCGGCGCTTTTTCTTTCTTTGGGGCGATAGCTCTGAAGAAATGGTCTGACGGTGGTGAGAGTGGAGCACGACTCTCTCTGTGGCGCAATTGGCTAGCGCGATCGGCTGTTAACCGAAAGGTTGGAGGTTCGAGCCCACCCGGTGGTGGTGCGGCGCTTTTTTTCTTTGGGCTCATAGCTCTGAAGAAATGTTCTGACGGTGGTGAGAGTGGAGCAGGACTGTCCCCGTGGCGCCATTGGCTAGCGCGATCGGCTGTTAACCAAAAAGTTGGAGGTTCGAGCCCTCCCGGGTGAGGTGTGTTGCTTTTTTCTTTGCGCTGATAGCTTTGAAGATATTTTCTGATGGTGGTGAGCGTGGAGCACGATTGTCTCCGTTGCGCAATTGGCTAGTGCGATCGGCCGTTAACCGAAAGTTTGGAGGTTCGAGCCCACCTGGTGGTGGTGCGGCGCTTTTTTTTCTTTGGGCTGATAGCTTGAAAGATATGTTCTAATGGTGGTGAGAGTGGAGCAGGACTCTCTCCGTGGCGCAATTGGCCAGCGCGATTGGCTGTTAACCGAAAAGTTGGAGGTTCGAGCCCTCCCGGGAGTGGTGTGTTGCTTTTTTCTTTGTGCTGATAGCTTTGAAGATATGTTCCGATGGTGGTAAGAGTGGAGCGCGACTGTCTCCGTGGCGCAATCGGCTAGTGCGATCGGCTGTTAACCGAAAGGTTGGAGGTTCGAGCCCACCCGGTGGTGGTGCGGCGCTTTTTTTTCTTTGGGCTGATAGCTTTCAAGATATGTTCTGATGGAGGTGAGAAGGGAGCAAGTTTGTCTCCGTGGCGCAATGGGCTAGCCCGATCGGCTGTTAACCGAAAGGTTGGAGTTTCGAGCCCGCCCGGGAGTGGTGTGTTGCTTTTTTCTTTGCGCTGATAGCTTTGAATATATGTTCTGATGGTGGTGAGAGCGAAGCAAGACTGTCTCCGTGGCGCAAAGGGCTAGCGCGATCGGCTGTTAACCGAAAGGTTCGAGTTTCGAGACCTCCCGGGATTGGTGTGTTGCTTTTTTCTTTGCGCTGATAGCTTTGAAGATATGTTCTGATGGTGGTGAGAGTGGAGCAGGACTGTCTCCGTGGCGCAATTGGCTAGCGCGATTGGCTGTTAACCGAAAGTTTGGAGGTTCGAGCCCACCCGTTGGTGGTGCGGCGCTTTTTTTTCTTTGTTCTGATAGCTTTGAAGATATGTTCTGATGGTGATGAGAGTGGAGCAAGACTGTCCCCGTGGCGCAATGGGCTACCGCGATCGGCTGTTAACCGAAAGGTTGGAGTTTCAAGCCCTCCCGGGAGTGGTGTGTTGCTTTTTTCTTTGCGCTGATAGCTTTGAAGATATGTTCTGATGGTGGTGAGAGTGGAGGAGGACTGTCTCCGTGGCGCAATTGGCTTGCGTGATCGGCTGTTAACCGAAAGGTAGGAGGTTCGAGCCCACCCGGTGGTGGTGCGGCGCTTTTTTTTCTTTGGGCTGATAGCTTTGAAGATATGTTCTGATGGTGGTGAGAAGGGAGCAAGACTGTCTCCGTGGCGCAATTGGCTAGCGCGATCGGCTGTTAACCGAAAGGGTGGAGTTTCGAGCCCTCCCGGGAGTGGTGTGTTGCTTTTTTCTTTGTGGTAATAGCTTTCAAGATATGTTCTGATGGTGGTGAGAGTGGAGCACGACTGTCTCCATGGCGCAATTGGCTAGCGCGATCGGCTGTTAACCGAAAGGTTGGAGTTTCGAGCCCACCCGATGGTGGTGTGTTGCTTTTTTCTTTGCGCTGATAGCTTTGAAGATATGTTCTGATGGTGGTGAGAGTGGAGCAGGACTGTCTCCGTGGCGCAATTGGCTTGCGCGATCGGCTGTTAACCGAAAGGTTGGAGTTTCGAGCCCTCCCGGGAGTGGTGTGTTGCTTTTTTTCTTTGTGGTAATAGCTTTTAAGATATGTACTGAATGCGGTGAGAGTGGAGCAGGACTGTCTCCATGGCGCAATTGGCTAGCGCGATCGGCTGTTAACCGAAAGGTTGGAGTTTCGAGCCCACCCGGTGGTGGTGCGGCGCTTTTTTTTCTTTGGGCTGATAGCTTTGAAGATTGTTCTGATGGTGGTGAGAGCGGAGCAAGACTGTCTCCGTGGCGCAAAGGGCTAGCGCGATCGGCTGTTAACCGAAAGGTTCGAGTTTCGAGCCCTCCCGGGAGTGGTGTGTTGCTTTTTTCTTTGCGCTGATAGCTTTGAAGATATGTTCGGATGGTGGTGAGAGTGAAGCAGGACTGTCTCCGTGGCGCAATGGGCTAGCGCGATCGGCTGTTAACCGAAAGGTTGGAGTTTCGAGCCCTCCCGGTGGTGGTGCGGCGCTTTTTTTCTTTGGGGTGATAGCTCTGAATAAATGTTTTGACGGTGGTGAGAGTGGAGCAGGACTGTCTTCGTGGCGCAATTGGCTTACGCGATCGGCTGTTAACCGAAAGGTTGGAGGTTCGAGCCCTCCCGGGAGTGGTGTGTTGCTTTTTTCTTTGCACTGATAGCTCTGAAGAAATGGTCTGACGGTGGTGAGAGTGGAGCACGACTGTCCCCGTGGCGAAATGGGCTAACGCAATCGGCTGTTAACCGAAAGGTTGGAGTTTTGAGCCCTCCCGGGAGTGGTGTGTTGCTTTTTTCTTTGCACTGATAGCTTTGAAGATATGTTCTGATGGTGGTGAGAGTGGAGCAGGACTGTCTCCGTGGCGCAATTGGCTTGCGCGATCGGCTATTAACCGAAAGGTTGGAGGTTCGTGCCCTCCCAGGAGTGGTGTGTTGCTTTTTTCTTTGTGGTAATAGCTTTGAAGATATGTTCTGATGGTGGTGAGAGTGGAGCACGACTGTCTGCATGGCGCAATTGGCTAGCGCGATCGGCTGTTAACCAAAGGTTGGAGTTTCGAGCCCACCCGATGGTGGTGCGGCGCTTTTTTTTCTTTGTGGTGATAGCTTTGATGATATGTTCTGATGGTGGTGAGAGTGGAGCAGGACTGTCTCCGTGGCGCAATTGGCTACCGCGATTAACTGTTAACCGAAAGCTTGGAGTTTCGAACCCTCCCGGGAGTGGTGTGTTGCTTTTTTCTTTGCACTGATAGCTTTGAAGATATGTTCTGATGGTGGTGAGAGTGGAGCAGGACTGTCTTCGTGGCGCAATTGGCTTGCGCGATCGGCTGTTAACCAAAAGGTTGGAGGTTCGAGCACCACCCGGTGGTGGTGCGGCGCTTTTTTTTCTTTGCACTGATAGCTTTGAAGATATGTTCTGATAGTGGTGAGAGTGAAGGAGGACTGTCTCCGTGGCGCAATTGGCTTGTGTGATCGGCTGTTAACCGAAAGGTTGGAGGTTCGAGCCCACCCGGTGGTGGTGCGGCGCTTTTTTTTCTTTGGGCTGATAGCTTTGAAGATATGTTCTGATGGTGGTGAGAAGGGAGCAAGACTGTCTTCGTGGCGCAATTGGCTAGCGCGATCGGCTGTTAACCGAAAGGTTGGAGGTTCGAGCCCACCCGGTGGTGGTGCGGCGCTTTTTTTTCTTTGGGCTGATAGCTTTGAAGATATGTTCTGATGGAGGTGAGAAGGGAGCAAGTTTGTCTCCGTGGCGCAATGGGCTAGCCCGATCGGCTGTTAACCGAAAGGTTGGTGTTTCGAGCCCGCCCTGGAGTGGTGTGTTGCTTTTTTCTTTGCGCTGATAGCTTTGAATATATGTTCTGATGGTGGTGAGAGCGAAGCAAGACTGTCTCCGTGGCGCAAAGGGCTAGCGCGATCGGCTGTTACCCGAAAGGTTCGAGTTTCGAGACCTCCCGGGAGTGGTGTGTTGCTTTTTTCTTTGCGCTGATATCTTTGAAGATATGTTCTGATGGTGGTGAGAGTGGAGCAGGACTGTCTCCGTGGCGCAATTGGCTAGCGCGATTGGCTGTTAACCGAAAGGATGGAGGTTCGAGCACCACCCGGTGGTGGTGCGGCGCTTTTTTTCTTTGCACTGATAACTTTGAAGATATGTTCTGATAGTGGTAAGAGTGGAGCAGGACTGTCTCCGTGGCGCAATTGGCTAGCGCGATCGGCTGTTAACCGAAAGGTTGGAGGTTCGAGCCCTCCCGGTGGCGGTGCGGCGCTTTTTCTTTCTTTGGGGCGATAGCTCTGAAGAAATGGTCTGACGGTGGTGAGAGTGGAGCACGACTGTCTTTTTGGCGCAATTGGCTAGCGCGATCGGCTGTTAACCGAAAGGTTGGAGGTTCGAGCCCACCCGGTGGTGGTGCGGCGCTTTTTTTCTTTGGGCTCATAGCTCTGAAGAAATGTTCTGACGGTGGTGAGAGTGGAGCAGGACTGTCCCCGTGGCGCCATTGGCTAGCGCGATCGGCTGTTAACCAAAAAGATGGATGTTCGAGCCCTCCCGGGTGGGGTGTGTTGCTTTTTTCTTTGCGCTGATAGCTTTGAAGATATTTTCTGATGGTGGTGAGCGTGGAGCACGATTGTCTCCGTTGCGCAATTGGCTAGTGCGATCGGCCGTTAACCGAAAGTTTGGAGGTTCGAGCCCACCTGGTGGTGGTGCGGCGCTTTTTTTTCTTTGGGCTGATAGCTTTAAAGATATGTTCTAATGGTGGTGAGAGTGGAGCAGGACTGTCTCCGTGGCGCAATTGGCCAGCGCGATTGGCTGTTAACCGAAAAGTTGGAGGTTCGAGCCCTCCCGGGAGTGGTGTGTTGCTTTTTTCTTTGTGGTAATAGCTTTGAAGATATGTTCTGATGGTGGTGAGAGTGGAGCACGACTGTCTCCATGGCGCAATTGGCTTGCGCGATCGGCTGTTAACCGAAAGGTTGGAGGTTCGAGCACCACCCGGTGGTGGTGCGGCGCTTTTTTTCTTTGCACTGATAACTTTGAAGATATGTTCTGATAGTGGTGAGAGTGGAGCAGGACTGTCTCCGTGGCGCAATTGGCTTGCGTGATCGGCTGTTAACCGAAAGGTTGGAGTTTCGAGCCCACCCGGTGGTGGTGCGGCGCTTTTTTTTCTTTGGGCTGATAGCTCTGAAGAAATGTTCTGACGGTGGTGAGAGTGGAGCAGGAATGTCTCCGTGGCGCAATTGGCTAGCGCGATCGGCTGTTAACCGAAAGGTTGGAGGTTCGAGCCCTCCCGGTGGCGGTGCGGCGCTTTTTCTTTCTTTGGGGCGATAGCTCTGAAGAAATGGTCTGACGGTGGTGAGAGTGGAGCACGACTGTCTCTTTGGCGCAATTGGCTAGCGCGATCGGCTGTTAACCGAAAGGTTGGAGGTTCGAGCCCACCCGGTGGTGGTGCGGCGCTTTTTTTTCTTTGAGCTGATAGCTTTGAAGATATGTTCTGATGGAGGTGAGAAGGGAGCAAGTTTGTCTCCGTGGCGCAATGGGCTAGCCCGATCGGCTGTTAACCGAAAGGTTGGAGTTTCGAGCCCTCCCGGTGGTGGTGCGGCGCTTTTTTTCTTTGGGGTGATAGCTCTGAATAAATGTTTTGACGGTGGTGAGAGTGGAGCAGGACTGTCTTCGTGGCGCAATTGGCTTACGCGATCGGCTGTTAACCGAAAGGTTGGAGGTTCGAGCCCTCCCGGGAGTGGTGTGTTGCTTTTTTCTTTGCACTGATAGCTCTGAAGAAATGGTCTGACGGTGGTGAGAGTGGAGCACGACTGTCCCCGTGGCGAAATGGGCTAACGCAATCGGCTGTTAACCGAAAGGTTGGAGTTTTGAGCCCTCCCGGGAGTGGTGTGTTGCTTTTTTCTTTGCACTGATAGCTTTGAAGATATGTTCTGATGGTGGTGAGAGTGGAGCAGGACTGTCTCCGTGGCGCAATTGGCTTGCGCGATCGGCTATTAACCGAAAGGTTGGAGGTTCGTGCCCTCCCAGGAGTGGTGTGTTGCTTTTTTCTTTGTGGTAATAGCTTTGAAGATATGTTCTGATGGTGGTGAGAGTGGAGCACGACTGTCTGCATGGCGCAATTGGCTAGCGCGATCGGCTGTTAACCAAAGGTTGGAGTTTCGAGCCCACCCGATGGTGGTGCGGCGCTTTTTTTTCTTTGTGGTGATAGCTTTGATGATATGTTCTGATGGTGGTGAGAGTGGAGCAGGACTGTCTCCGTGGCGCAATTGGCTACCGCGATTAACTGTTAACCGAAAGCTTGGAGTTTCGAGCCCGCCCGGGAGTGGTGTGTTGCTTTTTTCTTTGCGCTGATAGCTTTGAATATATGTTCTGATGGTGGTGAGAGCGAAGCAAGACTGTCTCCGTGGCGCAAAGGGCTAGCGCGATCGGCTGTTACCCGAAAGGTTCGAGTTTCGAGACCTCCCGGGAGTGGTGTGTTGCTTTTTTCTTTGCGCTGATATCTTTGAAGATATGTTCTGATGGTGGTGAGAGTGGAGCAGGACTGTCTCCGTGGCGCAATTGGCTAGCGCGATTGGCTGTTAACCGAAAGGATGGAGGTTCGAGCACCACCCGGTGGTGGTGCGGCGCTTTTTTTCTTTGCACTGATAACTTTGAAGATATGTTCTGATAGTGGTAAGAGTGGAGCAGGACTGTCTCCGTGGCGCAATTGGCTAGCGCGATCGGCTGTTAACCGAAAGGTTGGAGGTTCGAGCCCTCCCGGTGGCGGTGCGGCGCTTTTTCTTTCTTTGGGGCGATAGCTCTGAAGAAATGGTCTGACGGTGGTGAGAGTGGAGCACGACTGTCTCTTTGGCGCAATTGGCTAGCGCGATCGGCTGTTAACCGAAAGGTTGGAGGTTCGAGCCCACCCGGTGGTGGTGCGGCGCTTTTTTTCTTTGGGCTCATAGCTCTGAAGAAATGTTCTGACGGTGGTGAGAGTGGAGCAGGACAGTCCCCGTGGCGCCATTGGCTAGCGCGATCGGCTGTTAACCAAAAAGATGGATGTTCGAGCCCTCCCGGGTGGGGTGTGTTGCTTTTTTCTTTGCGCTGATAGCTTTGAAGATATTTTCTGATGGTGGTGAGCGTGGAGCACGATTGTCTCCGTTGCGCAATTGGCTAGTGCGATCGGCCGTTAACCGAAAGTTTGGAGGTTCGAGCCCACCTGGTGGTGGTGCGGCGCTTTTTTTTCTTTGGGCTGATAGCTTGAAAGATATGTTCTAATGGTGGTGAGAGTGGAGCAGGACTGTCTCCGTGGCGCAATTGGCCAGCGCGATTGGCTGTTAACCGAAAAGTTGGAGGTTCGAGCCCTCCCGGGAGTGGTGTGTTGCTTTTTTCTTTGTGGTAATAGCTTTGAAGATATGTTCTGATGGTGGTGAGAGTGGAGCACGACTGTCTCCATGGCGCAATTGGCTTGCGCGATCGGCTGTTAACCGAAAGGTTGGAGGTTCGAGCACCACCCGGTGGTGGTGCGGCGCTTTTTTTCTTTGCACTGATAACTTTGAAGATATGTTCTGATAGTGGTGAGAGTGGAGCAGGACTGTCTCCGTGGCGCAATTGGCTTGCGTGATCGGCTGTTAACCGAAAGGTTGGAGTTTCGAGCACCACCCGGTGGTGGTGCGGCGCTTTTTTTCTTTGCACTGATAACTTTGAAGATATGTTCTGATAGTGGTGAGAGTGGAGCAGGACTGTCTCCGTGGCGCAATTGGCTAGCGCGATCGGCTGTTAACCGAAAGGTTGGAGGTTCGAGCCCACCCGGTGGTGGTGCGGCGCTTTTTTTCTTTGGGCTGATAGCTTTGAAGATATGTTCTGATGGTGGTGAGAGCGGAGCAAGACTGTCTCCGTGGCGCAAAGGGCTAGCGCGATCGGCTGTTAACCGAAAGGTTCGAGTTTCGAGCCCTCCCGGGAGTGGTGTGTTGCTTTTTTCTTTGCGCTGATAGCTTTGAAGATATGTTCGGATGGTGGTGAGAGTGGAGCAGGACTGTCTCCGTGGCGCAATGGGCTAGCGCGATCGGCTGTTAACCGAAAGGTTCGAGTTTCGAGACCTCCCGGGAGTGGTGTGTTGCTTTTTTCTTTGCGCTGATAGCTTTGAAGATATGTTCTGATGGTGGTGAGAGTGGAGCAGGACTGTCTCCGTGGCGCAATTGGCTAGTGCGATTGGCTGTTAACCGAAAGTGTGGAGGTTCGAGCCCACCCGTTGGTGGTGCGGCGCTTTTTTTTCTTTGTTCTGATAGCTTTGAAGATATGTTCTGATGGTGGTGAGAGTGGAGCAAGACTGTCCCCGTGGCGCAATGGGCTACCGCGATCGGCTGTTAACCGAAAGGTTGGAGTTTCAAGCCCTCCCGGGAGTGGTGTGTTGCTTTTTTCTTTGCGCTGATAGCTTTGAAGATATGTTCTGATGGTGGTGAGAGTGAAGCAAGACTGTCTCCGTGCGCAATGGGCTAGCGCGATCGGCTGTTAACCGAAAAGTTGGAGTTTCGAGCCCCCCCCGGAGGTGGTGCGGCGCTTTTTTTTCTTTGGGGTGATAGCTCTGAATAAATGTTTTGACGGTGGTGAGAGTGGAGCAGGACTGTCTCCGTGGCGCAATTGGCTTGCGCAATCGGCTGTTAACCGAAAGGTTGGAGGTTCGAGCCCACACGGTGGTGGTGCGGCGCTTTTTTTTGCACTGATAGCTTTGAAGATATGTTCTGATGGTGGTGAGAGTGGAGCAAGACTGTCCCCGTGGCGCAGTGGGTTACCGCGATCGGTTGTTAACCGAAAGGTTGGAGTTTCAAGCCCTCCCGGGAGTGGTGTGTTGCTTTTTTCTTTGCGCTGATAGCTTTGAAGATATGTTCTGATGGTGGTGAGAGTGGAGCAGGACTGTCTCCGTGGCGCAATTGGCTTGCGCGATCGGCTGTTAACCGAAAGGTTGGAGTTTCGAGCCCTCTCGGGAGTGGTGTGTTGCTTTTTTTCTTTGTGGTAATAGCTTTTAATTATGTACTGATGGTGGTGAGAGTGGAGCAGGACTGTCTCCATGGCGCAATTGGCTAGCGCGATTGGCTGTTAACCGAAAGTTTGGAGGTTCGAGCCCACCCGTTGGTGGTGCGGCGCTTTTTTTTCTTTGTTCTGATAGCTCTGAAGAAATGGTCTGACGGTGGTGAGAGTGGAGCACGACTGTCCCCGTGGCGAAATGGGCTAACGCAATCGGCTGTTAACCGAAAGGTTGGAGTTTTGAGCCCTCCCGGGAGTGGTGTGTTGCTTTTTTCTTTGCACTGATAGCTTTGAAGATATGTTCTGATGGTGGTGAGAGTGGAGCAGGACTGTCTCCGTGGCGCAATTGGCTTGCGCGATCGGCTATTAACCGAAAGGTTGGAGGTTCGTGTTCTCCCAGGAGTGGTGCGTTGCTTTTTTCTTTGTGGTAATAGCTTTGAAGATATGTTCTGATGGTGGTGAGAGTGGAGCACGACTGTCTCCATGGCGCAATTGGCTAGCGCGATCGGCTGTAAACCAAAGGTTGGAGTTTCGAGCCCACCCGATGGTGGTGCGGCGCTTTTTTTCTTTGTGGTGATAGCTTTGATGATATGTTCTGATGGTGGTGAGAGTGGAGCAGGACTGTCTCCGTGGCGCAATTGGCTTGCGCAATCGGCTGTTAACCGAAAGGTTGGAGGTTCGAGCCCACCCGGTGGTGGTGCGGCGCTTTTTTTTCTTTGCACTGATAGCTTTGAAGATATGTTCTGATGGTGGTGAGAGTGGAGCAAGACTGTCCCCGTGGCGCAATGGGCTACCGCGATCGGCTGTTAACCGAAAGGTTGGAGTTTCAAGCCCTCCCGGGAGTGGTGTGTTGCTTTTTTCTTTGCGCTGATAGCTTTGAAGATATGTTCTGATGGTGGTGAGAGTGGAGCAGGACTGTCTCCGTGGCGCAATTGGCTTGCGCGATCGGCTGTTAACCGAAAGGTTCGAGTTTCGAGCCCTCCCGGGAGTGGTGTGTTGCTTTTTTCTTTGCACTGATAGCTTTGAAGATATGTTCTGATGGTGGTGAGAGTGGAGCAGGACTGTCTCCGTGGCGCAATGGGCTAGCGCGATCGGCTGTTAACCGAAAGGTTGGAGTTTCGAGCCCTCCCGGTGGTGGTGCGGCGCTTTTTTTCTTTGGGGTGATAGCTCTGAATAAATGTTTTGACGGTGGTGAGAGTGGAGCAGGACTGTCTTCGTGGCGCAATTGGCTTACGCGATCGGCTGTTAACCGAAAGGTTGGAGGTTCGAGCCCTCCCGGGAGTGGTGTGTTGCTTTTTTCTTTGCACTGATAGCTCTGAAGAAATGGTCTGACGGTGGTAGAATGGAGCACGACTGTCCCCGTGGCGAAATGGGCTAACGCAATCGGCTGTTAACCGAAAGGTTGGATATTCGAGCCCTCCCGGGAGTAGTGTGTTGCTTTTTTCTTTGCACTGATAGCTTTGAAGATATGTTCTGATGGTGGTGAGAGTGGAGCAGGACTGTCTCCGTGGCGCAATTGGCTTGCGCGATCGGCTGTTAACCGAAAGGTTGGAGGTTCGAGCCCTCCCAGGAGTGGTGTGTTGCTTTTTTCATGTGGTAATAGCTTTGAAGATATGTTCTGATGGTGTTGAGAGTGGAGCACGACTGTCTCCATGGCGCAATTGGCTAGCGCGATCGGCTGTTAACCAAAGGTTGGAGTTTCGAGCCCACCCGATGGTGGTGCGGCGCTTTTTTTTCTTTGTGGTGATAGCTTTCATGATATGTTCTGATGGTGGTGAGAGTGGAGCAGGACTGTCTCCGTGGCGCAATTGGCTACCGCGATTGGCTGTTAACCGAAAGCTTGGAGTTTCGAACCCTCCCGGGAGTGGTGTGTTGCTTTTTTCTTTGCACTGATAGCTTTGAAGATATGTTCTGATGGTGGTGAGAGTGGAGCAGGACTGTCTTCGTGGCGCAATTGGCTTGCGCGATCGGCTGTTAACCGAAAGGTTGGAGGTTCGAGCACCACCCGGTGGTGGTGCGGCGCTTTTTTTTCTTTGCACTGATAGCTTTGAAGATATGTTCTGATAGTGGTGAGAGTGGAGGAGGACTGTCTCCGTGGCGCAATTGGCTTGCGTGATCGGCTGTTAACCGAAAGGTTGGAGGTTCGAGCCCACCCGGTGGTGGTGCGGCGCTTTTTTTTCTTTGGGCTGATAGCTTTGAAGATATGTTCTGATGGTGGTGAGAAGGGAGCAAGACTGTCTCCGTGGCGCAATTGGCTAGCGCGATCGGCTGTTAACCAAAAGGTTGGAGTTTCGAGACCTCCCGGGAGTGGTGTGTTGCTTTTTTCTTTGTGGTAATAGCTTTCAAGATATGTTCTGATGGTGGTGAGAGTGGAGCAGGACAGTCTCCATGGCGCAATTGGCTAGCGCGATCGGCTGTTAACCGAAAGGTTGGAGTTTCGAGCCCACCCGGTGGTGGTGCGGCGCTTTTTTTCTTTGGGTTGATAGCTCTGAAGAAATGTTCTGACGGTGGTGAGAGTGGAGCAGGACTGTCTCCGTGGCGCAATTGGCTAGCGCGATCGGCTGTTCACCGAAAGGTTGGAGGTTCGAGCCCACCCGGTGGCGGTGCGGCGCTTTTTCTTTCTTTGGGGCGATAGCTCTGAAGAAATGGTCTGACGGTGGTGAGAGTGAAGCACGACTGTCTCTGTGGCGCAATTGGCTAGCGCGATCGGCTGTTAACCGAAAGGTTGGAGGTTCGAGCCCACCCGGTGGTGGTGCGGCGCTTTTTTTTCTTTGGGCTGATAGCTCTGAAGAAATGTTCTGACGGTGGTGAGATTGGAGCAGGACTGTCCCCGTGGCGCCATTGGCTAGCGCGATCGGCTGTTAACCAAAAAGTTTGAGGTTCGAGCCCTCCCGGTTGGGGTGTGTTGCTTTTTTCTTTCCACTGATACCTTTGAAGATATTTTCTGATGGTGGTGAGCGTGGAGCACGATTGTCTCCGTTGCGCAATGGGCTAGCGCCATTGGCCGTTAACCGAAAGGTTGGAGGTTCGAGCCCACCTTGTGGTGGTGCTGCGCTTTTTTTCTTTGGATGATAGCTTGAAAGATATGTTCTAATGGTGGTGAGAGTTGAGCAGGACTGTCTCCGTGGCGCAATTGGCTTGCGTGATCGGCTGTTAACCGAAAGGTTGGAGTTTCGAGCCCACCCGGTGGTGGTGCGGCGCTTTTTTTTCTTTGGGCTGATAGCTCTGAAGAAATGTTCTGACGGTGGTGAGAGTGGAGCAGGACTGTCTCCGTGGCGCAATTGGCTAGCGCGATCGGCTGTTAACCGAAAGGTTGGAGGTTCGAGCCCTCCCGGTGGCGGTGCGGCGCTTTTTCTTTCTTTGGGGCGATAGCTCTGAAGAAATGGTGTGACGGTGGTGAGAGTGGAGCACGACTGTCTCTTTGGCGCAATTGGCTAGCGCGATCGGCTGTTAACCGAAAGGTTGGAGGTTCGAGCCCACCCGGTGGTGGTGCGGCGCTTTTTTTTCTTTGAGCTGATAGCTTTGAAGATATGTTCTGATGGAGGTGAGAAGGGAGCAGGACTGTCTCCGTGGCGCAATTGGCTTGCGCGATCGGCTGTTAACCGAAAGGTTGGAGTTTCGAGCCCTCCCGGGAGTGGTGTGTTGCTTTTTTTCTTTGTGGTAATAGCTTTTAATTATGTACTGATGGTGGTGAGAGTGGAGCAGGACTGTCTCCATGGCGCAATTGGCTAGCGCGATTGGCTGTTAACCGAAAGTTTGGAGGTTCGAGCCCACCCGTTGGTGGTGCGGCGCTTTTTTTTCTTTGTTCTGATAGCTCTGAAGAAATGGTCTGACGGTGGTGAGAGTGGAGCACGACTGTCCCCGTGGCGAAATGGGCTAACGCAATCGGCTGTTAACCGAAAGGTTCGAGTTTCGAGACCTCCCGGGAGTGGTGTGTTGCTTTTTTCTTTGCGCTGATAGCTTTGAAGATATGTTCTGATGGTGGTGAGAGTGGAGCAGGACTGTCTCCGTGGCGCAATTGGCTAGTGCGATTGGCTGTTAACCGAAAGTTTGGAGGTTCGAGCCCACCCGTTGGTGGTGCGGCGCTTTTTTTTCTTTGTTCTGATAGCTTTGAAGATATGTTCTGTTGGTGGTGAGAGTGGAGCAAGAGTGTCCCCGTGGCGCAATGGGCTACCGCGATCGGCTGTTAACCGAAAGGTTGGAGTTTCAAGCCCTCCCGGGAGTGGTGTGTTGCTTTTTTCTTTGCGCTGATAGCTTTGAAGATATGTTCTGATGGTGGTGAGAGTGAAGCAAGACTGTCTCCGTGCGCAATGGGCTAGCGCGATCGGCTGTTAACCGAAAAGTTGGAGTTTCGAGCCCCCCCGGAGGTGGTGCGGCGCTTTTTTTTCTTTGGGGTGATAGCTCTGAATAAATGTTTTGACGGTGGTGAGAGTGGAGCAGGACTGTCTCCGTGGCGCAATTGGCTTGCGCAATCGGCTGTTAACCGAAAGGTTGGAGGTTCGAGCCCACACGGTGGTGGTGCGGCGCTTTTTTTTGCACTGATAGCTTTGAAGATATGTTCTGATGGTGGTGAGAGTGGAGCAAGACTGTCCCCGTGGCGCAATGGGTTACCGCGATCGGTTGTTAACCGAAAGGTTGGAGTTTCAAGCCCTCCCGGGAGTGGTGTGTTGCTTTTTTCTTTGCGCTGATAGCTTTGAAGATATGTTCTGATGGTGGTGAGAGTGGAGCAGGACTGTCTCCGTGGCGCAATTGGCTTGCGCGATCGGCTGTTAACCGAAAGGTTGGAGTTTCGAGCCCTCCCGGGAGTGGTGTGTTGATTTTTTTCTTTGTGGTAATAGCTTTTAATTATGTACTGATGGTGGTGAGAGTGGAGCAGGACTGTCTCCATGGCGCAATTGGCTAGCGCGATTGGCTGTTAACCGAAAGTTTGGAGGTTCGAGCCCACCCGTTGGTGGTGCGGCGCTTTTTTTTCTTTGTTCTGATAGCTCTGAAGAAATGGTCTGACGGTGGTGAGAGTGGAGCACGACTGTCCCCGTGGCGAAATGGGCTAACGCAATCGGCTGTTAACCGAAAGGTTGGAGTTTTGAGCCCTCCCGGGAGTGGTGTGTTGCTTTTTTCTTTGCACTGATAGCTTTGAAGATATGTTCTGATGGTGGTGAGAGTGGAGCAGGACTGTCTCCGTGGCGCAATTGGCTTGCGCGATCGGCTATTAACCGAAAGGTTGGAGGTTCGTGCCCTCCCAGGAGTGGTGCGTTGCTTTTTTCTTTGTGGTAATAGCTTTGAAGATATGTTCTGATGGTGGTGAGAGTGGAGCACGACTGTCTACATGGCGCAATTGGCTAGCGCGATCGGCTGTAAACCAAAGGTTGGAGTTTCGAGCCCACCCGATGGTGGTGCGGCGCTTTTTTTTCTTTGTGGTGATAGCTTTGATGATATGTTCTGATGGTGGTGAGAGTGGAGCAGGACTGTCTCCGTGGCGCAATTGGCTACCGCGATTGGCTGTTAACCGAAAGCTTGGAGTTTCGAACCCTCCCGGGAGTGGTGTGTTGCTTTTTTCTTTGCACTGATAGCTTTGAAGATATGTTCTGATGGTGGTGAGAGTGGAGCAGGACTGTCTTCGTGGCGCAATTGGCTAGCGCGATCGGCTGTAAACCAAAGGTTGGAGTTTCGAGCCCACCCGATGGTGGTGCGGCGCTTTTTTTCTTTGTGGTGATAGCTTTGATGATATGTTCTGATGGTGGTGAGAGTGGAGCAGGACTGTCTCCGTGGCGCAATTGGCTTGCGCAATCGGCTGTTAACCGAAAGGTTGGAGGTTCGAGCCCACCCGGTGGTGGTGCGGCGCTTTTTTTTCTTTGCACTGATAGCTTTGAAGATATGTTCTGATGGTGGTGAGAGTGGAGCAAGACTGTCCCCGTGGCGCAATGGGCTACCGCGATCGGCTGTTAACCGAAAGGTTGGAGTTTCAAGCCCTCCCGGGAGTGGTGTGTTGCTTTTTTCTTTGCGCTGATAGCTTTGAAGATATGTTCTGATGGTGGTGAGAGTGGAGCAGGACTGTCTCCGTGGCGCAATTGGCTTGCGCGATCGGCTGTTAACCGAAAGGTTCGAGTTTCGAGCCCTCCCGGGAGTGGTGTGTTGCTTTTTTCTTTGCACTGATAGCTTTGAAGATATGTTCTGATGGTGGTGAGAGTGGAGCAGGACTGTCTCCGTGGCGCAATGGGCTAGCGCGATCGGCTGTTAACCGAAAGGTTGGAGTTTCGAGCCCTCCCGGTGGTGGTGCGGCGCTTTTTTTCTTTGGGGTGATAGCTCTGAATAAATGTTTTGACGGTGGTGAGAGTGGAGCAGGACTGTCTTCGTGGCGCAATTGGCTTACGCGATCGGCTGTTAACCGAAAGGTTGGAGGTTCGAGCCCTCCCGGGAGTGGTGTGTTGCTTTTTTCTTTGCACTGATAGCTCTGAAGAAATGGTCTGACGGTGGTAGAATGGAGCACGACTGTCCCCGTGGCGAAATGGGCTAACGCAATCGGCTGTTAACCGAAAGGTTGGATATTCGAGCCCTCCCGGGAGTGGTGTGTTGCTTTTTTCTTTGCACTGATAGCTTTGAAGATATGTTCTGATGGTGGTGAGAGTGGAGCAGGACTGTCTCCGTGGCGCAATTGGCTTGCGCGATCGGCTGTTAACCGAAAGGTTGGAGGTTCGAGCCCTCCCAGGAGTGGTGTGTTGCTTTTTTCATGTGGTAATAGCTTTGAAGATATGTTCTGATGGTGTTGAGAGTGGAGCACGACTGTCTCCATGGCGCAATTGGCTAGCGCGATCGGCTGTTAACCAAAGGTTGGAGTTTCGAGCCCACCCGATGGTGGTGCGGCGCTTTTTTTTCTTTGTGGTGATAGCTTTGATGATATGTTCTGATGGTGGTGAGAGTGGAGCAGGACTGTCTCCGTGGCGCAATTGGCTACCGCGATTGGCTGTTAACCGAAAGCTTGGAGTTTCGAACCCTCCCGGGAGTGGTGTGTTGCTTTTTTCTTTGCACTGATAGCTTTGAAGATATGTTCTGATGGTGGTGAGAGTGGAGCAGGACTGTCTTCGTGGCGCATTTGGCTTGCGCGATCGGCTGTTAACCGAAAGGTTGGAGGTTCGAGCACCACCCGGTGGTGGTGCGGCGCTTTTTTTTCTTTGCACTGATAGCTTTGAAGATATGTTCTGATAGTGGTGAGAGTGGAGGAGGACTGTCTCCGTGGCGCAATTGGCTTGCGTGATCGGCTGTTAACCGAAAGGTTGGAGGTTCGAGCCCAACCGGTGGTGGTGCGGCGCTTTTTTTTCTTTGGGCTGATAGCTTTGAAGATATGTTCTGATGGTGGTGAGAAGGGAGCAAGACTGTCTCCGTGGCGCAATTGGCTAGCGGGATCGGCTGTTAACCAAAAGGTTGGAGTTTCGAGACCTCCCGGGAGTGGTGTGTTGCTTTTTTCTTTGTGGTAATAGCTTTCAAGATATGTTCTGATGGTGGTGAGAGTGGAGCAGGACAGTCTCCATGGCGCAATTGGCTAGCGCGATCGGCTGTTAACCGAAAGGTTGGAGTTTCGAGCCCACCCGGTGGTGGTGCGGCGCTTTTTTTCTTTGGGTTGATAGCTCTGAAGAAATGTTCTGACGGTGGTGAGAGTGGAGCAGGACTGTCTCCGTGGCGCAATTGGCTAGCGCGATCGGCTGTTCACCGAAAGGTTGGAGGTTCGAGCCCACCCGGTGGCGGTGCGGCGCTTTTTCTTTCTTTGGGGCGATAGCTCTGAAGAAATGGTCTGACGGTGGTGAGAGTGAAGCACGACTGTCTCTGTGGCGCAATTGGCTAGCGCGATCGGCTGTTAACCGAAAGGTTGGAGGTTCGAGCCCACCCGTTGGTGGTGCGGCGCTTTTTTTTCTTTGGGCTGATAGCTCTGAAGAAATGTTCTGACGGTGGTGAGATTGGAGCAGGACTGTCCCCGTGGCGCCATTGGCTAGCGCGATCGGCTGTTAACCAAAAAGTTTGAGGTTCGAGCCCTCCCGGTTGGGGTGTGTTGCTTTTTTCTTTCCACTGATACCTTTGAAGATATTTTCTGATGGTGGTGAGCGTGGAGCACAATTGTCTCCGTTGCGCAATGGGCTAGCGCCATTGGCCGTTAACCGAAAGGTTGGAGGTTCGAGCCCACCTTGTGGTGGTGCTGCGCTTTTTTTCTTTGGATGATAGCTTGAAAGATATGTTCTAATGGTGGTGAGAGTGGAGCAGGACTGTCTCCGTGGCGCAATTGGCTTGCGTGATCGGCTGTTAACCGAAAGGTTGGAGTTTCGAGCCCACCCGGTGGTGGTGCGGCGCTTTTTTTTCTTTGGGCTGATAGCTCTGAAGAAATGTTCTGACGGTGGTGAGAGTGGAGCAGGACTGTCTCCGTGGCGCAATTGGCTAGCGCGATCGGCTGTTAACCGAAAGGTTGGAGGTTCGAGCCCTCCCGGTGGCGGTGCGGCGCTTTTTCTTTCTTTGGGGCGATAGCTCTGAAGAAATGGTGTGACGGTGGTGAGAGTGGAGCACGACTGTCTCTTTGGCGCAATTGGCTAGCGCGATCGGCTGTTAACCGAAAGGTTGGAGGTTCGAGCCCACCCGGTGGTGGTGCGGCGCTTTTTTTTCTTTGAGCTGATAGCTTTGAAGATATGTTCTGATGGAGGTGAGAAGGGAGCAGGACTGTCTCCGTGGCGCAATTGGCTTGCGCGATCGGCTGTTAACCGAAAGGTTGGAGTTTCGAGCCCTCCCGGGAGTGGTGTGTTGCTTTTTTTCTTTGTGGTAATAGCTTTTAATTATGTACTGATGGTGGTGAGAGTGGAGCAGGACTGTCTCCATGGCGCAATTGGCTAGCGCGATTGGCTGTTAACCGAAAGTTTGGAGGTTCGAGCCCACCCGTTGGTGGTGCGGCGCTTTTTTTTCTTTGTTCTGATAGCTCTGAAGAAATGGTCTGACGGTGGTGAGAGTGGAGCACGACTGTCCCCGTGGCGAAATGGGCTAACGCAATCGGCTGTTAACCGAAAGGTTCGAGTTTCGAGACCTCCCGGGAGTGGTGTGTTGCTTTTTTCTTTGCGCTGATAGCTTTGAAGATATGTTCTGATGGTGGTGAGAGTGGAGCAGGACTGTCTCCGTGGCGCAATTGGCTAGTGCGATTGGCTGTTAACCGAAAGTTTGGAGGTTCGAGCCCACCCGTTGGTGGTGCGGCGCTTTTTTTTCTTTGTTCTGATAGCTTTGAAGATATGTTCTGTTGGTGGTGAGAGTGGAGCAAGAGTGTCCCCGTGGCGCAATGGGCTACCGCGATCGGCTGTTAACCGAAAGGTTGGAGTTTCAAGCCCTCCCGGGAGTGGTGTGTTGCTTTTTTCTTTGCGCTGATAGCTTTGAAGATATGTTCTGATGGTGGTGAGAGTGAAGCAAGACTGTCTCCGTGCGCAATGGGCTAGCGCGATCGGCTGTTAACCGAAAAGTTGGAGTTTCGAGCCCCCCCGGAGGTGGTGCGGCGCTTTTTTTTCTTTGGGGTGATAGCTCTGAATAAATGTTTTGACGGTGGTGAGAGTGGAGCAGGACTGTCTCCGTGGCGCAATTGGCTTGCGCAATCGGCTGTTAACCGAAAGGTTGGAGGTTCGAGCCCACACGGTGGTGGTGCGGCGCTTTTTTTTGCACTGATAGCTTTGAAGATATGTTCTGATGGTGGTGAGAGTGGAGCAAGACTGTCCCCGTGGCGCAATGGGTTACCGCGATCGGTTGTTAACCGAAAGGTTGGAGTTTCAAGCCCTCCCGGGAGTGGTGTGTTGCTTTTTTCTTTGCGCTGATAGCTTTGAAGATATGTTCTGATGGTGGTGAGAGTGGAGCAGGACTGTCTCCGTGGCGCAATTGGCTTGCGCGATCGGCTGTTAACCGAAAGGTTGGAGTTTCGAGCCCTCCCGGGAGTGGTGTGTTGCTTTTTTTCTTTGTGGTAATAGCTTTTAATTATGTACTGATGGTGGTGAGAGTGGAGCAGGACTGTCTCCATGGCGCAATTGGCTAGCGCGATTGGCTGTTAACCGAAAGTTTGGAGGTTCGAGCCCACCCGTTGGTGGTGCGGCGCTTTTTTTTCTTTGTTCTGATAGCTCTGAAGAAATGGTCTGACGGTGGTGAGAGTGGAGCACGACTGTCCCCGTGGCGAAATGGGCTAACGCAATCGGCTGTTAACCGAAAGGTTGGAGTTTTGAGCCCTCCCGGGAGTGGTGTGTTGCTTTTTTCTTTGCACTGATAGCTTTGAAGATATGTTCTGATGGTGGTGAGAGTGGAGCAGGACTGTCTCCGTGGCGCAATTGGCTTGCGCGATCGGCTATTAACCGAAAGGTTGGAGGTTCGTGCCCTCCCAGGAGTGGTGCGTTGCTTTTTTCTTTGTGGTAATAGCTTTGAAGATATGTTCTGATGGTGGTGAGAGTGGAGCACGACTGTCTACATGGCGCAATTGGCTAGCGCGATCGGCTGTAAACCAAAGGTTGGAGTTTCGAGCCCACCCGATGGTGGTGCGGCGCTTTTTTTTCTTTGTGGTGATAGCTTTGATGATATGTTCTGATGGTGGTGAGAGTGGAGCAGGACTGTCTCCGTGGCGCAATTGGCTACCGCGATTGGCTGTTAACCGAAAGCTTGGAGTTTCGAACCCTCCCGGGAGTGGTGTGTTGCTTTTTTCTTTGCACTGATAGCTTTGAAGATATGTTCTGATGGTGGTGAGAGTGGAGCAGGACTGTCTTCGTGGCGCAATTGGCTTGCGCGATCGGCTGTTAACCGAAAGGTTGGAGGTTCGAGCACCACCCGGTGGTGGTGCGGCGCTTTTTTTTCTTTGCACTGATAGCTTTGAAGATATGTTCTGATAGTGGTGAGAGTGGAGGAGGACTGTCTCCGTGGCGCAATTGGCTTGCGTGATCGGCTGTTAACCGAAAGGTTGGAGGTTCGAGCCCACCCGGTGGTGGTGCGGCGCTTTTTTTTCTTTGGGCTGATAGCTTTGAAGATATGTTCTGATGGTGGTGAGAAGGGAGCAAGACTGTCTCCGTGGCGCAATTGGCTAGCGCGATCGGCTGATAACCGAAAGGTTGGAGTTTCGAGCCCTCCCGGGAGTAGTGTGTTGCTTTTTTCTTTGTGGTAATAGCTTTCAAGATATGTTCTGATGGTGGTGAGAGTGGAGCACGACTGTCTCCATGGCGCAATTGGCTAGCGCGATCGGCTGTTAACCGAAAGGTTGGAGTTTCGAGCCCACCCGATGGTGGTGCGGCGCTTTTTCTTTCTTTGGGGCGATAGCTCTGAAGAAATGGTCTGACGGTGGTGAGAGTGGAGCAGGACTCTCTCTGTGGCGCAATTGGCTAGCGCGATCGGCTGTTAACCGAAAGGTTGGAGGTTCGAGCCCACCCGGTGGTGGTGCGGCGCTTTTTTTCTTTGGGCTCATAGCTCTGAAGAAATGTTCTTACGGTGGTGAGAGTGGAGCAGGACTGTCCCCGTGGCCCCATTGGCTAGCGCGATCGGCTGTTAACCAAAAAGTTGGAGGTTCGAGCCCTCCCGGGTGGGGTGTGTTGCTTTTTTCTTTGCGCTGATAGCTTTGAAGATATTTTCTGATGGTGGTGAGCGTGGAGCACGATTGTCTCCGTTGCGCAATTGGCTAGTGCGATCGGCCGTTTACCGAAAGTTTGGAGGTTCGAGCCCACCTGGTGGTGGTGCGGCGCTTTTTTTCTTTGGGCTGATAGCTTGAAAGATATGTTCTAATGGTGGTGAGAGTGGAGCAGGACTGTCTCCGTGGCGCAATCGGCCAGCGCGATTGGCTGTTAACCGAAAAGTTGGAGGTTCGAGCCCTTCCGGGAGTGGTGTGTTGCTTTTTTCTTTGTGCTGATAGCTTTGAAGATATGTTCCGATGGTGGTAAGAGTGGAGCGCGACTGTCTCCGTGGCGCAATTGGCTAGCGCGATTGGCTGTTAACCGAAAGTTTGGAGGTTCGAGCCCACCCGTTGGTGGTGCGGCGCTTTTTTTCTTTGTTCTGATAGCTTTGAAGATATGTTCTGATGGTGGTGAGAGTGGAGCAAGACTTTCCCCGTGGCGCAATGGGCTACCGCGATCGGCTGTTAACCGAAAGGTTGGAGTTTCAAGCCCTCCCGGGAGTGGTGTGTTGCTTTTTTCTTTGCGCTGATAGCTTTGAAGATATGTTCTGATGGTTGTGAGAGTGAAGCAAGACTGTCTCCGTGCGCAATGGGCTAGCGCGATCGGCTGTTAACCGAAAAGTTGGAGTTTCGAGCCCTCCCGGTGGTGGTGCGGCGCTTTTTTTTCTTTGGGGTGATAGCTCTGAATAAATGTTTTGACGGTGGTGAGAGTGGAGCAGGACTGTCTCCGTGGCGCAATTGGCTTGCGCAATCGGCTGTTAACCGAAAGGTTGGAGGTTCGAGCCCACCCGGTGGTGGTGCGGCGCTTTTTTTTCTTTGCACTGATAGCTTTGAAGATATGTTCTGATGGTGGTGAGAGTGGAGCAAGACTGTCCCCGTGGCGCAATGGGCTACCGCGATCGGCTGTTAACCAAAAGGTTGGAGTTTCAAGCCCTCCCGGGAGTGGTGTGTTGCTTTTTTCTTTGCGCTGATAGCTTTGAAGATATGTTCTGATGGTGGTGAGAGTGGAGCAGGACTGTCTCCGTGGCGCAATTGGCTTGCGCGATCGGCTGTTAACCGAAAGGTTGGAGTTTCGAGCCCTCCCGGGAGTGGTGTGTTGCTTTTTTTCTTTGTGGTAATAGCTTTTAGGATATGTACTGATGGTGGTGAGAGTGGAGCAGGACTGTCTCCATGGCGCAATTGGCTAGCGCGATCGGCTGTTAACCGAAAGGTTGGAGTTTCGAGCCCACCCGGTGGTGGTGCGGCGCTTTTTTTTCTTTGGGCTGATAGCTTTGAAGATATGTTCTGATGGTGGTGAGAGCGGAGCAAGACTGTCTCCGTGGCGCAAAGGGCTAGCGCGATCGGCTGTTAACCGAAAGGTTCGAGTTTCGAGCCCTCCCGGGAGTGGTGTGTTGCTTTTTTCTTTGCACTGATAGCTTTGAAGATATGTTCTGATGGTGGTGAGAGTGGAGCAGGACTGTCTCCGTGGCGCAATGGGCTAGCGCGATCGGCTGTTAACCGAAAGGTTGGAGTTTCGAGCCCTCCCGGTGGTGGTGCGGCGCTTTTTTTCTTTGGGGTGATAGCTCTGAATAAATGTTTTGACGGTGGTGAGAGTGGAGCAGGACTGTCTTCGTGGCGCAATTGGCTTACGCGATCGGCTGTTAACCGAAAGGTTGGAGGTTCGAGCCCTCCCGGGAGTGGTGTGTTGCTTTTTTCTTTGCACTGATAGCTCTGACGAAATGGTCTGACGGTGGTAGAATGGAGCACGACTGTCCCCGTGGCGAAATGGGCTAACGCAATCGGCTGTTAACCGAAAGGTTGGAGTTTCCAGCCCTCCCGGGAGTGGTGTGTTGCTTTTTTCTTTGCACTGATAGCTTTGAAGATATGTTCTGATGGTGGTGAGAGTGGAGCAGGACTGTCTCCGTGGCGCAATTGGCTTGCGCGATCGGCTGTTAACCGAAAGGTTGGAGGTTCGAGCCCTCCCAGGAGTGGTGTGTTGCTTTTTTCATGTGGTAATAGCTTTGAAGATATGTTCTGATGGTGTTGAGAGTGGAGCACGACTGTCTCCATGGCGCAATTGGCTAGCGCGATCGGCTGTTAACCAAAGGTTGGAGTTTCGAGCCCACCCGATGGTCGTGCGGCGCTTTTTTTTCTTTGTGGTGATAGCTTTGATGATATGTTCTGATGGTGGTGAGAGTGGAGCAGGACTGTCTCCGTGGCGCAATTGGCTACCGCGATTGGCTGTTAACCGAAAGCTTGGAGTTTCGAACCCTCCCGGGAGTGGTGTGTTGCTTTTTTCTTTGCACTGATAGCTTTGAAGATATGTTCTGATGGTGGTGAGAGTGGAGCAGGACTGTCTTCGTGGCGCAATTGGCTTGCGCGATCGGCTGTTAACCGAAAGGTTGGAGGTTCGAGCACCACCCGGTGGTGGTGCGGCGCTTTTTTTTCTTTGCACTGATAGCTTTGAAGATATGTTCTGATAGTGGTGAGAGTGGAGGAGGACTGTCTCCGTGGCGCAATTGGCTTGCATGATCGGCTGTTAACCGAAAGGTTGGAGGTTCGAGCCCACCCGGTGGTGGTGCGGCGCTTTTTTTTCTTTGGGCTGATAGCTTTGAAGATATGTTCTGATGGTGGTGAGAAGGGAGCAAGACTGTCTCCGGTGCGCAATTGGCTAGCGCGATCGGCTGTTAACCAAAAGGTTGGAGTTTCGAGACCTCCCGGGAGTGGTGTGTTGCTTTTTTCTTTGTGGTAATAGCTTTCAAGATATGTTCTGATGGTGGTGAGAGTGGAGCAGGACAGTCTCCATGGCGCAATTGGCTAGCGCGATCGGCTGTTAACCGAAAGGTTGGAGTTTCGAGCCCACCCGGTGGTGGTGCGGCGCTTTTTTTCTTTGGGTTGATAGCTCTGAAGAAATGTTCTGACGGTGGTGAGAGTGGAGCAGGACTGTCTCCGTGGCGCAATTGGCTAGCGCGATCGGCTGTTCACCGAAAGGTTGGAGGTTCGAGCCCACCCGGTGGCGGTGCGGCGCTTTTTCTTTCTTTGGGGCGATAGCTCTGAAGAAATGGTCTGACAGTGGTGAGAGTGAAGCACGACTGTCTCTGTGGCGCAATTGGCTAGCGCGATCGGCTGTTAACCGAAAGGTTGGAGGTTCGAGCCCACCCGGTGGTGGTGCGGCGCTTTTTTTTCTTTGGGCTGATAGCTCTGAAGAAATGTTCTGACGGTGGTGAGATTGGAGCAGGACTGTCCCCGTGGCGCCATTGGCTAGCGCGATCGGCTGTTAACCAAAAAGTTTGAGGTTCGAGCCCTCCCGGTTGGGGTGTGTTGCTTTTTTCTTTCCACTGATACCTTTGAAGATATTTTCTGATGGTGGTGAGCGTGGAGCACGATTGTCTCCGTTGCGCAATGGGCTAGCGCCATTGGCCGTTAACCGAAAGGTTGGAGGTTCGAGCCCACCTTGTGGTGGTGCTGCGCTTTTTTTCTTTGGATGATAGCTTGAAAGATATGTTCTAATGGTGGTGACTGTGGAGCAGGACTGTCTCCGTGGCGCAATTGGCCAGCGCGATCGGCTGTTAACCGAAAAGTTGGAGGTTCGAGCCCTCCCGGGAGTGGTGTGTTGCTTTTTTCTTTGTGCTGATAGCTTTGAAGATATGTTCCGATGGTGGTAAGAGTGGAGCGCGACTGTCTCCGTGGCGCAATTGGCTAGTGCGATCGGCTGTTAACCGAAAGGTTGTAGGTTCGAGCCCACCCGGTGGTGGTGCGGCGCTTTTTTTTCTTTGGGCTGATAGCTTTGAAGATATGTTCTGATGGAGGTGAGAAGAGAGCAAGTTTGTCTCCGTGGCGCAATGGGCTAGCCCGATCAGCTGTTAACCGAAAGGTTGGAGTTTCGAGCCCGCCCGGGAGTGATGTGTTGCTTTTTTCTTTGCGCTGATAGCTTTGAATATATGTTCTGATGGTGGTGAGAGCGGAGCAAGACTGTCTCCGTGGCGCAAAGGGCTAACGCGATCGGCTGTTAACCGAAAGGTTCGAGTTTCGAGCCCTCCCGGGAGTGGTGTGTTGCTTTTTTCTTTGAGCTAATAGCTTTGAAGATATGTTCTGATGGTGGTGAGAGTGGAGCAGGACTGTCTCCGTGGCGCAATTGGCTAGCGCGATCGGCTGTTAACCGAACGTTTAGAGGTTCGAGCCCACCCGGTGGTGGTGCGGTGCTTTTTTTTCTTTGTGCTGATAGCTTTGAAGATATGTTCTGATGGTGGTGAGAGTGAAGCAAGACTGTCTCCGTGGCGCAATGGGCTAGCGCGATCGGCTGTTAACCGAAAGGTTGGAGTTTCGAGCCCTCCCGGTGGTGGTGCGGCGCTTTTTTTTCTTTGGGGTGATAGCTCTGAATAAATGTTTTGACGGTGGTGAGAGTGAAGCAAGACTGTCTCCGTGCGCAATGGGCAAGCGCGATCGGCTGTTAACCGAAAAGTTGGAGTTTCGAGCCCTCCCGGTGGTGGTGCGGCGCTTTTTTTTCTTTGGGGTGATAGCTCTGAATAAATGTTTTGACGGTGGTGAGAGTGGAGCAGGACTGTCTCCGTGGCGCAATTGGCTTGCGCAATCGGCTGTGAACCGAAAGGTTGGAGGTTCGAGCCCACCCGGTGGTGGTGCGGCGCTTTTTTTTCTTTGCACTGATAGCTTTGAAGATATGTTCTGATGGTGGTGAGAGTGGAGCAAGACTGTCCCCGTGGCGCAATGGGCTACCGCGATCGGCTGTTAACCGAAAGGTTGGAGTTTCAAGCCCTCCCGGGAGTGGTGTGTTGCTTTTTTCTTTGCGCTGATAGCTTTGAAGATATGTTCTGATGGTGGTGAGAGTGGAGCAGGACTGTCTCCGTGGCGCAATTGGCTTGCGCGATCGGCTGTTAACCGAAAGGTTGGAGTTTCGAGCCCTCCCGGGAGTGGTGTGTTGCTTTTTTTCTTTGTGGTAATAGCTTTTAAGATATGTACTGATGGTGGTGAGAGTGGAGCAGGACTGTCTCCATGGCGCAATTGGCTAGCGCGATCGGCTGTTAACCGAAAGTTTGGAGTTTCGAGCCCACCCGGTGGTGGTGCGGCGCTTTTTTTTCTTTGGGCTGATAGCTTTGAAGATATGTTCTGATGGTGGTGAGAGCGGAGCAAGACTGTCTCCGTGGCGCAAAGGGCTAGCGCGATCGGCTGTTAACCGAAAGGTTCGAGTTTCGAGCCCTCCCGGGAGTGGTGTGTTGCTTTTTTCTTTGCGCTGATAGCTTTGAAGATATGTTCTGATGGTGGTGAGAGTGGAGCAGGACTGTCTCCGTGGCGCAATGGGCTAGCGCGATCGGCTGTTAACCGAAAGGTTGGAGTTTCGAGCCCTCCCGGTGGTGGTGCGGCGCTTTTTTTCTTTGGGGTGATAGCTCTGAATAAATGTTTTGACGGTGGTGAGAGTGGAGCAGGACTGTCTCCGTGGCGCAATTGGCTTGCGCGATCTGCTGTTAACCAAAATGTTGGAGATTCGAGCCCACCCTGTGGTGGTGCGGCGCTTTTTTTTCTTTGTGCTGATAGCTTTGAAGATATGTTCTGATGGTGGTGAGAGTGGAGCAAGACTGTCCCCGTGGCGCAATGGGCTACCGCGATCGGCTGTTAACCGAAAGGTTGGAGTTTCAAGCCCTCCCGGGAGTGGTGTGTTGCTTTTTTCTTTGCGCTGATAGCTTTGAAGATATGTTCTGATGGTGGTGAGAGTGGAGCAGGACTGTCTCCGTGGCGCAATTGGCTTGCGCGATCGGCTGTTAACCGAAAGGTTGGAGTTTCGAGCCCTCCCGGGAGTGGTGTGTTGCTTTTTTTCTTTGTGGTAATAGCTTTTAAGATATGTACTGATGGTGGTGAGAGTGGAGCAGGACTGTCTCCCTGGCGCAATTGGCTAGCGCGATCGGCTGTTAACCGAAAGGTTGGAGGTACGAGGCCACCCGGTGATGGTGCGGCGCTTTTTTTTCTTTGCGCTGATAGCTTTGAAGATATGTTCTGATGGTGGTTAGAGTGGAGCAAGACTGTCCCCGTGGCGCAATGGGTTAGCGCGATCGGCTGTTAACCGAAAGGTTGGAGTTTCGAGCCATCCCGGGAGTGGTGTGTTGCTTTTTTCTTTGCACTGATAGCTTTGAAGATATGTTCTGATGGGGTTGAGAGTGGAGCAGGACTGTCTCCGTTGCGCAATTGGCTAGCGCGATCGGCTGTTAACCGAAAGGTTGGAGTTTCGAGCCCACCCGGTGGTGGTGCGGCGCTTTTTTTCTTTGGGTTGATAGCTCTGAAGAAATGTTCTGACGGTGGTGAGAGTGGAGCAGGACTGTCTCCGTGGCGCAATTGGCTAGCGCGATCGGCTGTTCACCGAAAGGTTGGAGGTTCGAGCCCACCCGGTGGCGGTGCGGCGCTTTTTCTTTCTTTGGGGCGATAGCTCTGAAGAAATGGTCTGACAGTGGTGAGAGTGAAGCACGACTGTCTCTGTGGCGCAATTGGCTAGCGCGATCGGCTGTTAACCGAAAGGTTGGAGGTTCGAGCCCACCCGGTGGTGGTGCGGCGCTTTTTTTTCTTTGGGCTGATAGCTCTGAAGAAATGTTCTGACGGTGGTGAGATTGGAGCAGGACTGTCCCCGTGGCGCCATTGGCTAGCGCGATCGGCTGTTAACCAAAAAGTTTGAGGTTCGAGCCCTCCCGGTTGGGGTGTGTTGCTTTTTTCTTTCCACTGATACCTTTGAAGATATTTTCTGATGGTGGTGAGCGTGGAGCACGATTGTCTCCGTTGCGCAATGGGCTAGCGCCATTGGCCGTTAACCGAAAGGTTGGAGGTTCGAGCCCACCTTGTGGTGGTGCTGCGCTTTTTTTCTTTGGATGATAGCTTGAAAGATATGTTCTAATGGTGGTGACTGTGGAGCAGGACTGTCTCCGTGGCGCAATTGGCCAGCGCGATCGGCTGTTAACCGAAAAGTTGGAGGTTCGAGCCCTCCCGGGAGTGGTGTGTTGCTTTTTTCTTTGTGCTGATAGCTTTGAAGATATGTTCCGATGGTGGTAAGAGTGGAGCGCGACTGTCTCCGTGGCGCAATTGGCTAGTGCGATCGGCTGTTAACCGAAAGGTTGTAGGTTCGAGCCCACCCGGTGGTGGTGCGGCGCTTTTTTTTCTTTGGGCTGATAGCTTTGAAGATATGTTCTGATGGAGGTGAGAAGAGAGCAAGTTTGTCTCCGTGGCGCAATGGGCTAGCCCGATCAGCTGTTAACCGAAAGGTTGGAGTTTCGAGCCCGCCCGGGAGTGATGTGTTGCTTTTTTCTTTGCGCTGATAGCTTTGAATATATGTTCTGATGGTGGTGAGAGCGGAGCAAGACTGTCTCCGTGGCGCAAAGGGCTAACGCGATCGGCTGTTAACCGAAAGGTTCGAGTTTCGAGCCCTCCCGGGAGTGGTGTGTTGCTTTTTTCTTTGAGCTAATAGCTTTGAAGATATGTTCTGATGGTGGTGAGAGTGGAGCAGGACTGTCTCCGTGGCGCAATTGGCTAGCGCGATCGGCTGTTAACCGAACGTTTAGAGGTTCGAGCCCACCCGGTGGTGGTGCGGTGCTTTTTTTTCTTTGTGCTGATAGCTTTGAAGATATGTTCTGATGGTGGTGAGAGTGAAGCAAGACTGTCTCCGTGGCGCAATGGGCTAGCGCGATCGGCTGTTAACCGAAAGGTTGGAGTTTCGAGCCCTCCCGGTGGTGGTGCGGCGCTTTTTTTTCTTTGGGGTGATAGCTCTGAATAAATGTTTTGACGGTGGTGAGAGTGAAGCAAGACTGTCTCCGTGCGCAATGGGCAAGCGCGATCGGCTGTTAACCGAAAAGTTGGAGTTTCGAGCCCTCCCGGTGGTGGTGCGGCGCTTTTTTTTCTTTGGGGTGATAGCTCTGAATAAATGTTTTGACGGTGGTGAGAGTGGAGCAGGACTGTCTCCGTGGCGCAATTGGCTTGCGCAATCGGCTGTGAACCGAAAGGTTGGAGGTTCGAGCCCACCCGGTGGTGGTGCGGCGCTTTTTTTTCTTTGCACTGATAGCTTTGAAGATATGTTCTGATGGTGGTGAGAGTGGAGCAAGACTGTCCCCGTGGCGCAATGGGCTACCGCGATCGGCTGTTAACCGAAAGGTTGGAGTTTCAAGCCCTCCCGGGAGTGGTGTGTTGCTTTTTTCTTTGCGCTGATAGCTTTGAAGATATGTTCTGATGGTGGTGAGAGTGGAGCAGGACTGTCTCCGTGGCGCAATTGGCTTGCGCGATCGGCTGTTAACCGAAAGGTTGGAGTTTCGAGCCCTCCCGGGAGTGGTGTGTTGCTTTTTTTCTTTGTGGTAATAGCTTTTAAGATATGTACTGATGGTGGTGAGAGTGGAGCAGGACTGTCTCCATGGCGCAATTGGCTAGCGCGATCGGCTGTTAACCGAAAGTTTGGAGTTTCGAGCCCACCCGGTGGTGGTGCGGCGCTTTTTTTTCTTTGGGCTGATAGCTTTGAAGATATGTTCTGATGGTGGTGAGAGCGGAGCAAGACTGTCTCCGTGGCGCAAAGGGCTAGCGCGATCGGCTGTTAACCGAAAGGTTCGAGTTTCGAGCCCTCCCGGGAG
Source organism: Rhipicephalus microplus (assembly GCF_043290135.1). Lineage (NCBI taxonomy): Eukaryota > Metazoa > Arthropoda > Arachnida > Ixodida > Ixodidae > Rhipicephalus > Rhipicephalus microplus. The sequence goes on from NW_027464652.1 coordinate 969,814, forward strand.
TGGTGTGTTGCTTTTTTCTTTGCGCTGATAGCTTTGAAGATATGTTCTGATGGTGGTGAGAGTGGAGCAGGACTGTCTCCGTGGCGCAATGGGCTAGCGCGATCGGCTGTTAACCGAAAGGTTGGAGTTTCGAGCCCTCCCGGTGGTGGTGCGGCGCTTTTTTTCTTTGGGGTGATAGCTCTGAATAAATGTTTTGACGGTGGTGAGAGTGGAGCAGGACTGTCTCCGTGGCGCAATTGGCTTGCGCGATCTGCTGTTAACCAAAATGTTGGAGATTCGAGCCCACCCTGTGGTGGTGCGGCGCTTTTTTTTCTTTGTGCTGATAGCTTTGAAGATATGTTCTGATGGTGGTGAGAGTGGAGCAAGACTGTCCCCGTGGCGCAATGGGCTACCGCGATCGGCTGTTAACCGAAAGGTTGGAGTTTCAAGCCCTCCCGGGAGTGGTGTGTTGCTTTTTTCTTTGCGCTGATAGCTTTGAAGATATGTTCTGATGGTGGTGAGAGTGGAGCAGGACTGTCTCCGTGGCGCAATTGGCTTGCGCGATCGGCTGTTAACCGAAAGGTTGGAGTTTCGAGCCCTCCCGGGAGTGGTGTGTTGCTTTTTTTCTTTGTGGTAATAGCTTTTAAGATATGTACTGATGGTGGTGAGAGTGGAGCAGGACTGTCTCCCTGGCGCAATTGGCTAGCGCGATCGGCTGTTAACCGAAAGGTTGGAGGTACGAGGCCACCCGGTGATGGTGCGGCGCTTTTTTTTCTTTGCGCTGATAGCTTTGAAGATATGTTCTGATGGTGGTTAGAGTGGAGCAAGACTGTCCCCGTGGCGCAATGGGTTAGCGCGATCGGCTGTTAACCGAAAGGTTGGAGTTTCGAGCCATCCCGGGAGTGGTGTGTTGCTTTTTTCTTTGCACTGATAGCTTTGAAGATATGTTCTGATGGGGTTGAGAGTGGAGCAGGACTGTCTCCGTTGCGCAATTGGCTAGCGCGATCGGCTGTTAACCGAAAGGTTGGAGTTTCGAGCCCACCCGGTGGTGGTGCGGCGCTTTTTTTCTTTGGGTTGATAGCTCTGAAGAAATGTTCTGACGGTGGTGAGAGTGGAGCAGGACTGTCTCCGTGGCGCAATTGGCTAGCGCGATCGGCTGTTCACCGAAAGGTTGGAGGTTCGAGCCCACCCGGTGGCGGTGCGGCGCTTTTTCTTTCTTTGGGGCGATAGCTCTGAAGAAATGGTCTGACAGTGGTGAGAGTGAAGCACGACTGTCTCTGTGGCGCAATTGGCTAGCGCGATCGGCTGTTAACCGAAAGGTTGGAGGTTCGAGCCCACCCGGTGGTGGTGCGGCGCTTTTTTTTCTTTGGGCTGATAGCTCTGAAGAAATGTTCTGACGGTGGTGAGATTGGAGCAGGACTGTCCCCGTGGCGCCATTGGCTAGCGCGATCGGCTGTTAACCAAAAAGTTTGAGGTTCGAGCCCTCCCGGTTGGGGTGTGTTGCTTTTTTCTTTCCACTGATACCTTTGAAGATATTTTCTGATGGTGGTGAGCGTGGAGCACGATTGTCTCCGTTGCGCAATGGGCTAGCGCCATTGGCCGTTAACCGAAAGGTTGGAGGTTCGAGCCCACCTTGTGGTGGTGCTGCGCTTTTTTTCTTTGGATGATAGCTTGAAAGATATGTTCTAATGGTGGTGACTGTGGAGCAGGACTGTCTCCGTGGCGCAATTGGCCAGCGCGATCGGCTGTTAACCGAAAAGTTGGAGGTTCGAGCCCTCCCGGGAGTGGTGTGTTGCTTTTTTCTTTGTGCTGATAGCTTTGAAGATATGTTCCGATGGTGGTAAGAGTGGAGCGCGACTGTCTCCGTGGCGCAATTGGCTAGTGCGATCGGCTGTTAACCGAAAGGTTGTAGGTTCGAGCCCACCCGGTGGTGGTGCGGCGCTTTTTTTTCTTTGGGCTGATAGCTTTGAAGATATGTTCTGATGGAGGTGAGAAGAGAGCAAGTTTGTCTCCGTGGCGCAATGGGCTAGCCCGATCAGCTGTTAACCGAAAGGTTGGAGTTTCGAGCCCGCCCGGGAGTGATGTGTTGCTTTTTTCTTTGCGCTGATAGCTTTGAATATATGTTCTGATGGTGGTGAGAGCGGAGCAAGACTGTCTCCGTGGCGCAAAGGGCTAACGCGATCGGCTGTTAACCGAAAGGTTCGAGTTTCGAGCCCTCCCGGGAGTGGTGTGTTGCTTTTTTCTTTGAGCTAATAGCTTTGAAGATATGTTCTGATGGTGGTGAGAGTGGAGCAGGACTGTCTCCGTGGCGCAATTGGCTAGCGCGATCGGCTGTTAACCGAACGTTTAGAGGTTCGAGCCCACCCGGTGGTGGTGCGGTGCTTTTTTTTCTTTGTGCTGATAGCTTTGAAGATATGTTCTGATGGTGGTGAGAGTGAAGCAAGACTGTCTCCGTGGCGCAATGGGCTAGCGCGATCGGCTGTTAACCGAAAGGTTGGAGTTTCGAGCCCTCCCGGTGGTGGTGCGGCGCTTTTTTTTCTTTGGGGTGATAGCTCTGAATAAATGTTTTGACGGTGGTGAGAGTGAAGCAAGACTGTCTCCGTGCGCAATGGGCAAGCGCGATCGGCTGTTAACCGAAAAGTTGGAGTTTCGAGCCCTCCCGGTGGTGGTGCGGCGCTTTTTTTTCTTTGGGGTGATAGCTCTGAATAAATGTTTTGACGGTGGTGAGAGTGGAGCAGGACTGTCTCCGTGGCGCAATTGGCTTGCGCAATCGGCTGTGAACCGAAAGGTTGGAGGTTCGAGCCCACCCGGTGGTGGTGCGGCGCTTTTTTTTCTTTGCACTGATAGCTTTGAAGATATGTTCTGATGGTGGTGAGAGTGGAGCAAGACTGTCCCCGTGGCGCAATGGGCTACCGCGATCGGCTGTTAACCGAAAGGTTGGAGTTTCAAGCCCTCCCGGGAGTGGTGTGTTGCTTTTTTCTTTGCGCTGATAGCTTTGAAGATATGTTCTGATGGTGGTGAGAGTGGAGCAGGACTGTCTCCGTGGCGCAATTGGCTTGCGCGATCGGCTGTTAACCGAAAGGTTGGAGTTTCGAGCCCTCCCGGGAGTGGTGTGTTGCTTTTTTTCTTTGTGGTAATAGCTTTTAAGATATGTACTGATGGTGGTGAGAGTGGAGCAGGACTGTCTCCATGGCGCAATTGGCTAGCGCGATCGGCTGTTAACCGAAAGTTTGGAGTTTCGAGCCCACCCGGTGGTGGTGCGGCGCTTTTTTTTCTTTGGGCTGATAGCTTTGAAGATATGTTCTGATGGTGGTGAGAGCGGAGCAAGACTGTCTCCGTGGCGCAAAGGGCTAGCGCGATCGGCTGTTAACCGAAAGGTTCGAGTTTCGAGCCCTCCCGGGAGTGGTGTGTTGCTTTTTTCTTTGCGCTGATAGCTTTGAAGATATGTTCTGATGGTGGTGAGAGTGGAGCAGGACTGTCTCCGTGGCGCAATGGGCTAGCGCGATCGGCTGTTAACCGAAAGGTTGGAGTTTCGAGCCCTCCCGGTGGTGGTGCGGCGCTTTTTTTCTTTGGGGTGATAGCTCTGAATAAATGTTTTGACGGTGGTGAGAGTGGAGCAGGACTGTCTCCGTGGCGCAATTGGCTTGCGCGATCTGCTGTTAACCAAAATGTTGGAGATTCGAGCCCACCCTGTGGTGGTGCGGCGCTTTTTTTTCTTTGTGCTGATAGCTTTGAAGATATGTTCTGATGGTGGTGAGAGTGGAGCAGGACTGTCTCCTTGGCGTAATTGGCTAGCGCGATTGGCTGTTAAACGAAAGGTTGGAGGTTCGAGCCCACCCGGTGGTGGTGCGGTGCTTTTTTTTCTTTGGGCTGATAGCTTCGAAGATATGTTCTGATGGCGGTGAGAGTGGAGCAGGACTGTCTCCCTGGCGCAATTGGCTAGCGCGATCGGCTGTTAACCGAAAGGTTGGAGGTACGAGGCCACCCGGTGATGGTGCGGCGCTTTTTTTTCTTTGCGCTGATAGCTTTGAAGATATGTTCTGATGGTGGTTAGAGTGGAGCAAGACTGTCCCCGTGGCGCAATGGGTTAGCGCGATCGGCTGTTAACCGAAAGGTTGGAGTTTCGAGCCATCCCGGGAGTGGTGTGTTGCTTTTTTCTTTGCACTGATAGCTTTGAAGATATGTTCTGATGGGGTTGAGAGTGGAGCAGGACTGTCTCCGTTGCGCAATTGGCTAGCGCGATCGGCTGTTAACCGAAAGGTTGGAGGTTCAAGCCCACCCGGTGGTGGTGCGGCGCTTTTTCTTTCTTTGGGGCGATAGCTCTGAAGAAATGGTCTGACGGTGGTGAGAGTGGAGCACGACTGTCCCCGTGGCGAAAAGGGCTAGCGCGATCGGCTGTTAACCGAAAGGTTGGAGTTTCGAGCCCTCCCGGGAGTGGTGTGTTGCTTTTTTCTTTGCACTGATAGCTTTGAAGATATGTTCTGATGGTGGTGAGAGTGGAGCAGGACTGTCTCCGTGGCGCAATTGGCTTGCGCAATCGGCTGTTAACCGAAAGGTTGGAGGTTCGAGCCCTCCCAGGAGTGGTGTGTTGCTTTTTTCTTTGTGGTAATAGCTTTGAAGATATGTTCTGATGGTGGTGAGAGTGGAGCACGACTGTCTCCATGGCGCAATTGGCTAGCGCGATAGGCTGTTAACCGAAAGGTTGGAGTTTCGAGCCCACCCGATGGTAGTGCGGCGCTTTTTTTTCTTTGTGGTGATAGCTTTGATGATATGTTCTGATGGTGGTGAGAGTGGAGCAGGACTGTCTCCGTGGCGCAATTGGCTAGCGCGATTGGCTGTTAACCGAAAGGTTGGAGTTTCGAACCCTCCCGGGAGTGGTGTGTTGCTTTTTTCTTTGCACTGATAGCTTTGAAGATATGTTCTGATGGTGGTGAGAGTGGAGCATGACTGTCTTCGTGGCGCAATTGGCTTGCGCGATCGGCTGTTAACCGAAAGGTTGGAGGTTCGAGCACAACCCGGTGGTGGTGCGGCGCTTTTTTTTCTTTGCACTGATAACTTTGAAGATATGTTCTGATAGTGGTGAGAGTGGAGCAGCACTGTCTCCGTGGCGCAATTGGCTTGCGTGATCAGCTGTTAACCGAAAGGTTGGAGTTTCGAGCCCACCCGGTGGTGGTGCGGCGCTTTTTTTTCTTTGGGCTGATAGCTTTGAAGATATGTTCTGATGGTGGTGAGAAGGGAGCAAGACTGTCTCCGTGGCGCAATGGGCTAGCGCGATCGGCTGTTAACCGAAAGGTTGGAGTTTCGAGCCCTCCCGGGAGTGGTGTGTTGCTTTTTTCTTTGTGGTAATAGCTTTCAAGTTATGTTCTGATGGTGGTGAGAGTGGAGCAGGACTGTCTCCATGGCGCAATTGGCTAGCGCGATCGGCTGTTAACCGAAAGGTTGGAGTTTCGAGCCCACCCGGTGGTGGTGCGGCGCTTTTTTTTCTTTGGGCTGATAGCTCTGAAGAAATGTTCTGACGGTGGTGAGAGTGGAGCAGGACTGTCTCCGTGGTGCAATTGGCTAGCGCGATCGGCTGTTAACCGAAAGGTTGGAGGTTCGAGCCCTCCCGGTGGCGGTGCGGCGCTTTTTCTTTCTTTGGGGCGATAGCTCTGAAGAAATGGTCTGACGGTGGTGAGAGTGGAGCACGACTGTCTCTGGCGCAATTGGCTAGCGCGATCGGCTGTTAACCGAAAGGTTGGAGTTTCGAGCCCTCCCGGGAGTGGTGTGTTGCTTTTTTCTTTGCACTGATAGCTTTGAAGATATGTTTTGATGGTGGTGAGAGTGGAGCAGGACTGTCTCCGTGGCGCAATTGGCTTGCGCAATCGGCTGTTAACCGAAAGGTTGGAGGTTCGAGCCCTCCCAGGAGTGGTGTGTTGCTTTTTTCTTTGTGGTAATAGCTTTGAAGATATTGTCACGATGAGTCACAAGTACTGGGGGATTTATTAAACCACCAGGTAGCTAGCACTAGGACGATGCGTCAGTCGTGGCTGGCTCTCGAGCAAAGAAGAACGCGATCTTCTTTTTTCCTCTAGATTTTGAGCCGCTCTTGCTGTCAACCCACTACGTGCTGGCGGCATTATCCCCCCTTCCGAAAAGAAAAAAAACAAGTACCAAAAAGAGGAAAGGAAAGTACATAGCAGCACCACGATGCTACTACATAGGCACGTGAAAAAAAAATCGAAATTCGGATGAAGTGAAAGTAAAAATTAAAGAGCGTGTCAACATAGGAAACGTCAATGAACGAGAAAGTAAGTTCACAAAATGAACAAAAAACACAAAGAACGCTGTACGGTAAAGGAAAAGTTACGAACAACGCGCAATAAATGGCTTCATGCGCAACACATGAACGACGTCCGGCCTCAGCCGTGTCCTGATCCGTGCATGGGGTGTTGAGGCCGGAACCACTTCGTAGTTCACGTCACTGACGCGGCGTAACACTTTATATGGGCCAAAGTACCGGCTCAGCAACTTTTCACTAAGGCCACGGCGGCGGACGGGCGTCCACACCCAAACCTGATCTCCGGGGCTGTAAAACACTTCTCTGTGGCGGGTATTATAGCGTCGTGCGTCTGCCTGCTGTTGCTGGCCGATGTGCAGTCGCGCGAGCTGCCGGGCTTCCTCGGCACGCTCTGCGAATTCTTCGGCGTCTGTTGCCAACTCGTTTTCGTCCTGACACGGTAGCATTGAATCTAGCATGGTCTGCACTTCGCGGCCGTAGAGAAGCCGAAATGGCGTGAATCGCGTGGTCTCTTGCACGGCGGTATTATACGCGAAGGTCACGTAAGGCAAGATCCGGTCCCATGTTTTGTGCTGTACGTCGATGTACATTGAGATCATGTCTGCGAGGGTCTTATTCAGTCGTTCAGTAAGTCCGTTGGTTTGCGGGTGGTACGCAGTTGTCTTTCGGTGTCTGGTGTTGCTCAGTTTGAAAACTTCGTCCGTAAGCTGCGCCGTGAATGCCGTCCCTCTGTCCGTTATTACACTGGAAGGAGCACCGTGTCGTAACACGATGTGGCGCACGAAAAATTGTGCTACCTCAGAAGCCGTGGCTCGTGGGATCGCCTGGGTTTCAGCGTAGCGTGTCAAATAGTCGGTCGTGACGATCACCCATTTGTTGCTGTCCGCAGACATAGGAAATGGCCCGAGAATGTCCATGCCGACTTGGTCGAATGGCGTGCAGGGTGCTTTAATGGGCTGAAGCAAACCAGCTGGCTTAACAGATGGTTGCTTTCGGCGCTGACATTCCCGACAGCTCTTTACGTACTTCTTTACGCTTGCTGAAAGTCCTGGCCAATAGTACCTCTCGCTCACTCTGGCAAGTGTCCTTGAGTAGCCCAGATGACCGGATGTGGGTTCGTTATGGCAAGCGAAGAGGACGTCGTCTCGCATGTCTCGAGGAACCACCAGGAGGTAAGCACGATTGTTCGAACGAGCGTTCCTCTTGTACAGCACATCGTCTCGTAGGCAGAACGACGTCAACGAGCGGGATAAATGACGTGGTATAATTGCGCCCTGGCCCTCTAAATGATCAATGATTGGACGAATCTCTGCATCATCTCGCTGTCGTTTGCTCAAGTCTGATGTACTAACAGCGCCCAGAAAGCCTTCGTCTTCCTCTGCTTCCTGACTGACGACATGAAGGGGTGCGCGTGACAGTGTGTCAGCGTCCTCATGCTTACGGCCGGACTTATGGACGATGGTGACATCAAATTCCTGCAGCCGCAGACTCCACCGTGCTAGCCGACCTGAAGGGTCACGCAGGCTTGCCAACCAACAGAGCGCGTGATGGTCCGTCACTATCTTGAAGGGACGACCATAAAGGTACGGGCGGAACTTGGTGATTGCCCACACGACTGCGAGGCACTCTTTCTCCGTAGTGGAATAATTCGCCTCGGCACGGGATAGAGAGCGGCTGGCGTAGGCTATCACTCTTTCGATGTCCTCTTGACGCTGAACGAGCACTGCACCGAGCCCAATGTTACTAGCGTCAGTATGGACCTCCGTGTCAGCATCATCGTCGAAATGAGCGAGAACGGGCGCTGATTGCATGCGCTGTCGCAGCTCATCAAAAGCTGCTTGTTGCTCGTTTTCCCAGACAAACGGCGTGTCGTCCCTTGTGAGACGAGTCAGAGGTTCTGCTATCTGTGAAAAGCCATGAATGAATCGGCGATAGTAGGCGCACAAACCAAGGAAGCGCCGGACGGCTTTCTTATCGACAGGAGTTGGTAATTCGGCAACAGCGGCAAGCTTGTCCGGATCGGGACGGATTCCTTCGGCGCTAACTACATGTCCAAGAAATTTTAGTTCTTTATAGCCGAAGTGGCACTTCTGTGGCTTTAGTGTGAGGTCCGCCGATCGGATAGCCTCCAGCACGCTGCGCAGGCGGTGAAGGTGCTGCTCAAACGTGGTAGAGAAGACCACCACATCATCAAGGTAGACAAGACAAGTCTGCCACTTGAGCCCTGTGAGGACAGTGTCCATCATTCGCTGGAATGTTGCCGGTGCTGAACACAAGCCAAAAGGGAGCACTCGAAATTGGTATAGGCCGTCTGGAGTCACAAAGGCTGTTTTCTCACGGTCTCGCTGATCTACTTCGATTTGCCAATATCCGCTTTTGAGATCGAGAGAAGTGAAATAATGGGCACGACGAAGCCTATCCAGCGAATCGTCGATACGTGGCAGCGGATACACATCCTTTTTCGTCACGTTGTTAAGCTTCCGGTAGTCGACGCAGAAGCGTAGCGACCCGTCCTTCTTTTTGACAAGTACGACTGGAGATGACCACGGGCTGTTCGATGGTTCAATAACGCCATCGTCAAGCATCTCGGTGACTTGCGTACGTATTGCTTCACGTTCTTTGGCCGACACGCGGTAGGGGTTCTGGTGTATCGGACGTGCGTCTTCGTACGTGATGATCCTGTGTTGAGTGATGGACGTCTGGCGGATCTTTGAGCAAGTTGCGAAGCAAGACCTGAACTCGAACAAAAGCGCTCGTAGTGCAGTCTGGTTAACGGTGGGCAGATCAGGATTGATGTCAATATTGCTCATTGACGTGTCGGCGGTATCCACTATTTCGGACGTGAAACAGTTGGTGACGTTTGCTACTTCGTGTGCAAACGCTATCGAAGTGCCACGGAAAAGATGTCGATGCTCGTTGCTAAAGTTGGTTACGAGCAATTCAGATCGACCATCACGAAGGTGTATTACACTTCTAGCTACACAAATGCCTTGCTGCAGGAGGTGTTCTAAATTTGTCTCAGCCACCACATCGCCATCGCCCAAACCACAGCATGTTACGTCGACTAGAACACTTGTTCGTGGAGGAAGCGTCACACTCTGTTCAGAAATACGGAGTACGTCGACACGCCTTCCACCATCTTGCACGTTGATTGCTCGCTGGGCTGAGAACGTGACGCGGCGCTCTTTCAGATCAATGATAGCTCCATTTTCTTGTAGAAAGTCAATTCCCAGAATGACGTCACGGGAACATTCGCGTAGAACAAGGCAGCTTGCTACGAATGTGTACCCTTGAATCTGTACTCTAGTTGTGCAGGCACCCAGTGGGGTAACGACGTGGCCACCAGCTGTCCGAATCTGCGAGTTATGCCACGGCGTGATGACTTTCTTCAGCTGCGTTGTCAGTTTTCCGCTCAGTATGGAATAGTCTGCGCCGGTGTCCACTAAGGCATTAACTGCACAACCATCAATTGTCACTGCTATGTCCAATGAAAGTCGGCCATCCTTTGCAGCAGTATGTGATGTCGGACCGGTTTCTGTACAGTTCTGCGTCAATGGGAGGTCTTCAGCGCTTCGACGTTCAGCGACCCCGCCCCCTGAGGTCGCTTGGTCTAGTTTTCCCGACGGGGGCTGGGAGACCGTGTGGTAGAATACCGCTGGGGCGTTGATGAAAATCGCCTCGGTGATGGCGAGTGCGACTGGCGCCCGGCAGATGGTGGTGCATGCTGCTGGGAGAGGTAGTTTTCGATGTCGCGCGGTCTCTGGCCGTAACGGGGTGGCGGTGAGTACGCAGAGAAGCCACGAAGCCCAAGACGGCGATATGGGCACTGGCGGTACAAGTGATCAGCTTCTCCACAGTGAAAGCACAGAGGCCGGCGATCAGGTGTGCGCCAAACATCAGACTTTCGAGGAGACGTGCGCCGATCGTCGATGTACTGAATTGGTTGCACTGAACGATGGGCGACAGAAGCACCAGGGACAAAGGGCAGGGGCGGTGGCGTGTACGTGCCTTCGTAGTATGGCATGTGCTGCGCTGACTGTAGTGAAACAGCAGGAACAGGATGGACGAAAATTGGCGGCGATGCAGCAGGGCGTTTCAAAGCTTCTGCGTAGGTTGTCTCACGGCGGTATTCAGCAGGAGCTGGCACAGCTGTATCATGAGGCAAGGTGTCCCGGAGAGCCTGGTGCAGCTCATCCTTGATCACAGTTGTAATAGAGTTTACTGTAGGATGAGGTGTTACACCAGCCTTTTGTAACTCTTCACGTATTATACCACGGATGAGTTCACGTAGATAGTCGTTGTTGGTTCTAGTGGCGGTGAAAATGTCGGCAGTAGACATGCCATTGACTTGCCTGTTGTATTGGTTGGATCGCTGCTGCAGCATTTTTTCCATTGTCACGGCCTCGGACAAGAACTCCGCGACCGTCTTCGGAGGGCTGCGCACGAGGCCGGCAAAAAGCTGGTCCTTGACACCGCGCATCAAGTGACGCAACTTCTTGTCCTCCGTCATTCTTGAATCGGCCCGTCGGAAGAGGCGCGTCATGTCTTCGACGAACGTGGTCACAGTTTCGTTTGGCAGCTGGACGCGGGCCAGAATAGCTCGTTCAGCTCGTTCTTGGCGATCAGCACTGGCATACGTCTGCAGAAGTCTACGAGAGAATTCGGGCCACGTCGTCAGCTGTTCCTCTCGGTTTTGATACCACGTACGTGCCCCGTCTTCGAGATAGAAGTAGACACGACCCAGTTTCGCCGCGTCGTCCCACTGATTCAAGGCGGCTACGCGCTCGAAATCCGCCAACCAGTCCTCAACGTCTTCGTGCTCCGAGCCATGGAACGTCGCCGGTGCGCGTGGGCTTTCCAACGTGTAGCGTTTCGACGTCGTGCTTCCCGTGCCGGTCGCCGAGGTTTGCACCGAAGCGCTGGTCATGTTTGTCGACGTGGTGGGAGCAGTATCGTCGGCTTCCGGAGGCAATCCCCTGATTCGGCGGCTGGTCCGATGCACGGGAGTATTGACTGGCACTGGACTCGTATCGCGGCTTCCTGGGGGGGGGGGTCTGCAGCATCCGTGAGACTACCCAGCACTTCCACCAGTTGTCACGATGAGTCACAAGTACTGGGGGATTTATTAAACCACCAGGTAGCTAGCACTAGGACGATGCGTCAGTCGTGGCTGGCTCTCGAGCAAAGAAGAACGCGATCTTCTTTTTTCCTCTAGATTTTGAGCCGCTCTTGCTGTCAACCCACTACGTGCTGGCGGCAATATGTTCTGATGGTGGTGAGAGTGGAGCACGACTGTCTCCATGGCGCAATTGGCTAGCGCGATCGGCTGTTAACCGAAAGGTTGGAGTTTCGAGCCCACCCGATGGTGGTGCGGCGCTTTTTTTTCTTTGTGGTGATAGCTTTGATGATATGTTCTGATGGTGGTGAGTGTGGAGCAGGACTGTCTCCGTGGCGCAATTGGCTAGCGCGATTGGCTGTTAACCGAAAGGTTGGAGTTTCGAACCCTCCCGGGAGTGGTGTGTTGCTTTTTTCTTTGCACTGATAGCTTTGAAGATATGTTCTAATGGTGGTGAGAGTGGAGCAGGACTGTCTCCGTGGCGCAATTGGCCAGCGCGATTGGCTGTTAACCGAACAGTTGGAGGTTCGAGCCCTCCCGGGAGTGGTGTGTTGCTTTTTTCTTTGTGCTGATAGCTTTGAAGATATGTTCCGATGGTGGTAAGAGTGGAGCGCGACTGTCTCCGTGGCGCAAAGGGCTAGCGCGATCGGCTGTTAACCGAAAGGTTCGAGTTTCGAGCCCTCCCGGGAGTGGTGTGTTGCTTTTTTCTTTGCACTGATAGCTTTGAAGATATGTTCTGATGGTGGTGAGAGTGGAGCAGGACTGTCTCCGTGGCGCAATGGGCTAGCGCGATCGGCTGTTAACCGAAAGGTTGGAGTTTCGAGCCCTCCCGGTGGTGGTGCGGCGCTTTTTTTCTTTGGGGTGATAGCTCTGAATAAATGTTTTGACGGTGGTGAGAGTGGAGCAGGACTGTCTTCGTGGCGCAATTGGCTTACGCGATCGGCTGTTAACCGAAAGGTTGGAGGTTCGAGCCCTCCCGGGAGTGGTGTGTTGCTTTTTTCTTTGTGGTAATAGCTTTCAAGATATGTTCTGATGGTGGTGAGAGTGGAGCAGGACAGTCTCCATGGCGCAATTGGCTAGCGCGATCGGCTGTTAACCGAAAGGTTGGAGTTTCGAGCCCACCCGGTGGTGGTGCGGCGCTTTTTTTCTTTGGGTTGATAGCTCTGAAGAAATGTTCTGACGGTGGTGAGAGTGGAGCAGGACTGTCTCCGTGGCGCAATTGGCTAGCGCGATCGGCTGTTAACCGAAAGGTTGGAGGTTCGAGCCCACCCGGTGGCGGTGCGGCGCTTTTTCTTTCTTTGGGGCGATAGCTCTGAAGAAATGGTCTGACGGTGGTGAGAGTGAAGCACGACTGTCTCTGTGGCGCAATTGGCTAGCGCGATCGGCTGTTAACCGAAAGGTTGGAGGTTCGAGCCCACCCGGTGGTGGTGCGGCGCTTTTTTTTCTTTGGGCTGATAGCTCTGAAGAAATGTTCTGACGGTGGTGAGATTGGAGCAGGACTGTCCCCGCGGCGCCATTGGCTAGCGCGATCGGCTGTTAACCAAAAAGTTTGAGGTTCGAGCCCTCCCGGTTGGGGTGTGTTGCTTTTTTCTTTCCACTGATACCTTTGAAGATATTTTCTGATGGTGGTGAGCGTGGAGCACGATTGTCTCCGTTGCGCAATGGGCTAGCGCCATTGGCCGTTAACCGAAAGGTTGGAGGTTCGAGCCCACCTTGTGGTGGTGCTGCGCTTTTTTTCTTTGGATGATAGCTTGAAAGATATGTTCTAATGGTGGTGACTGTGGAGCAGGACTGTCTCCGTGGCGCAATTGGCCAGCGCGATCGGCTGTTAACCGAAAAGTTGGAGGTTCGAGCCCTCCCGGGAGTGGTGTGTTGCTTTTTTCTTTGTGCTGATAGCTTTGAAGATATGTTCCGATGGTGGTAAGAGTGGAGCGCGACTGTCTCCGTGGCGCAATTGGCTAGTGCGATCGGCTGTTAACCGAAAGGTTGTAGGTTCGAGCCCACCCGGTGGTGGTGCGGCGCTTTTTTTTCTTTGGGCTGATAGCTTTGAAGATATGTTCTGATGGAGGTGAGAAGAGAGCAAGTTTGTCTCCGTGGCGCAATGGGCTAGCCCGATCAGCTGTTAACCGAAAGGTTGGAGTTTCGAGCCCGCCCGGGAGTGATGTGTTGCTTTTTTCTTTGCGCTGATAGCTTTCAATATATGTTCTGATGGTGGTGAGAGCGGAGCAAGACTGTCTCCGTGGCGCAAAGGGCTAACGCGATCGGCTGTTAACCGAAAGGTTCGAGTTTCGAGCCCTCCCGGGAGTGGTGTGTTGCTTTTTTCTTTGAGCTAATAGCTTTGAAGATATGTTCTGATGGTGGTGAGAGTGGAGCAGGACTGTCTCCGTGGCGCAATTGGCTAGCGCGATCGGCTGTTAACCGAACGTTTAGAGGTTCGAGCCCACCCGGTGGTGGTGCGGTGCTTTTTTTTCTTTGTGCTGATAGCTTTGAAGATATGTTCTGATGGTGGTGAGAGTGAAGCAAGACTGTCTCCGTGGCGCAATGGGCTAGCGCGATCGGCTGTTAACCGAAAGGTTGGAGTTTCGAGCCCTCCCGGTGGTGGTGCGGCGCTTTTTTTTCTTTGGGGTGATAGCTCTGAATAAATGTTTTGACGGTGGTGAGAGTGAAGCAAGACTGTCTCCGTGCGCAATGGGCAAGCGCGATCGGCTGTTAACCGAAAAGTTGGAGTTTCGAGCCCTCCCGGTGGTGGTGCGGCGCTTTTTTTTCTTTGGGGTGATAGCTCTGAATAAATGTTTTGACTGTGGTGAGAGTGGAGCAGGACTGTCTCCGTGGCGCAATTGGCTTGCGCAATCGGCTGTGAACCGAAAGGTTGGAGGTTCGAGCCCACCCGGTGGTGGTGCGGCGCTTTTTTTTCTTTGCACTGATAGCTTTGAAGATATGTTCTGATGGTGGTGAGAGTGGAGCAAGACTGTCCCCGTGGCGCAATGGGCTACCGCGATCGGCTGTTAACCGAAAGGTTGGAGTTTCAAGCCCTCCCGGGAGTGGTGTGTTGCTTTTTTCTTTGCGCTGATAGCTTTGAAGATATGTTCTGATGGTGGTGAGAGTGGAGCAGGACTGTCTCCGTGGCGCAATTGGCTTGCGCGATCGGCTGTTAACCGAAAGGTTGGAGTTTCGAGCCCTCCCGGGAGTGGTGTGTTGCTTTTTTTCTTTGTGGTAATAGCTTTTAAGATATGTACTGATGGTGGTGAGAGTGGAGCAGGACTGTCTCCATGGCGCAATTGGCTAGCGCGATCGGCTGTTAACCGAAAGTTTGGAGTTTCGAGCCCACCCGGTGGTGGTGCGGCGCTTTTTTTTCTTTGGGCTGATAGCTTTGAAGATATGTTCTGATGGTGGTGAGAGCGGAGCAAGACTGTCTCCGTGGCGCAAAGGGCTAGCGCGATCGGCTGTTAACCGAAAGGTTCGAGTTTCGAGCCCTCCCGGGAGTGGTGTGTTGCTTTTTTCTTTGCGCTGATAGCTTTGAAGATATGTTCTGATGGTGGTGAGAGTGGAGCAGGACTGTCTCCGTGGCGCAATGGGCTAGCGCGATCGGCTGTTAACCGAAAGGTTGGAGTTTCGAGCCCTCCCGGTGGTGGTGCGGCGCTTTTTTTCTTTGGGGTGATAGCTCTGAATAAATGTTTTGACGGTGGTGAGAGTGGAGCAGGACTGTCTCCGTGGCGCAATTGGCTTGCGCGATCTGCTGTTAACCAAAATGTTGGAGATTCGAGCCCACCCTGTGGTGGTGCGGCGCTTTTTTTTCTTTGTGCTGATAGCTTTGAAGATATGTTCTGATGGTGGTGAGAGTGGAGCAGGACTGTCTCCTTGGCGTAATTGGCTAGCGCGATTGGCTGTTAAACGAAAGGTTGGAGGTTCGAGCCCACCCGGTGGTGGTGCGGTGCTTTTTTTTCTTTGGGCTGATAGCTTCGAAGATATGTTCTGATGGCGGTGAGAGTGGAGCAGGACTGTCTCCCTGGCGCAATTGGCTAGCGCGATCGGCTGTTAACCGAAAGGTTGGAGGTACGAGGCCACCCGGTGATGGTGCGGCGCTTTTTTTTCTTTGCGCTGATAGCTTTGAAGATATGTTCTGATGGTGGTGAGAGTGGAGCAAGACTGTCCCCGTGGCGCAATGGGTTAGCGCGATCGGCTGTTAACCGAAAGGTTGGAGTTTCGAGCCATCCCGGGAGTGGTGTGTTGCTTTTTTCTTTGCACTGATAGCTTTGAAGATATGTTCTGATGGGGTTGAGAGTGGAGCAGGACTGTCTCCGTGGCGCAATTGGCTAGCGCGATCGGCTGTTAACCGAAAGGTTGGAGGTTCAAGCCCACCCGGTGGTGGTGCGGCGCTTTTTCTTTCTTTGGGGCGATAGCTCTGAAGAAATGGTCTGACGGTGGTGAGAGTGGAGCACGACTGTCCCCGTGGCGAAAAGGGCTAGCGCGATCGGCTGTTAACCGAAAGGTTGGAGTTTCGAGCCCTCCCGGGAGTGGTGTGTTGCTTTTTTCTTTGCACTGATAGCTTTGAAGATATGTTCTGATGGTGGTGAGAGTGGAGCAGGACTGTCTCCGTGGCGCAATTGGCTTGCGCAATCGGCTGTTAACCGAAAGGTTGGAGGTTCGAGCCCTCCCAGGAGTGGTGTGTTGCTTTTTTCTTTGTGGTAATAGCTTTGAAGATATGTTCTGATGGTGGTGAGAGTGGAGCACGACTGTCTCCATGGCGCAATTGGCTAGCGCGATAGGCTGTTAACCGAAAGGTTGGAGTTTCGAGCCCACCCGATGGTAGTGCGGCGCTTTTTTTTCTTTGTGGTGATAGCTTTGATGATATGTTCTGATGGTGGTGAGAGTGGAGCAGGACTGTCTCCGTGGCGCAATTGGCTAGCGCGATTGGCTGTTAACCGAAAGGTTGGAGTTTCGAACCCTCCCGGGAGTGGTGTGTTGCTTTTTTCTTTGCACTGATAGCTTTGAAGATATGTTCTGATGGTGGTGAGAGTGGAGCATGACTGTCTTCGTGGCGCAATTGGCTTGCGCGATCGGCTGTTAACCGAAAGGTTGGAGGTTCGAGCACAACCCGGTGGTGGTGCGGCGCTTTTTTTTCTTTGCACTGATAACTTTGAAGATATGTTCTGATAGTGGTGAGAGTGGAGCAGCACTGTCTCCGTGGCGCAATTTGCTTGCGTGATCAGCTGTTAACCGAAAGGTTGGAGTTTCGAGCCCACCCGGTGGTGGTGCGGCGCTTTTTTTTCTTTGGGCTGATAGCTTTGAAGATATGTTCTGATGGTGGTGAGAAGGGAGCAAGACTGTCTCCGTGGCGCAATGGGCTAGCGCGATCGGCTGTTACCCGAAAGGTTGGAGTTTCGAGCCCTCCCGGGAGTGGTGTGTTGCTTTTTTCTTTGTGGTAATAGCTTTCAAGTTATGTTCTGATGGTGGTGAGAGTGGAGCAGGACTGTCTCCATGGCGCAATTGGCTAGCGCGATCGGCTGTTAACCGAAAGGTTGGAGTTTCGAGCCCACCCGGTGTTGGTGCGGCGCTTTTTTTTCTTTGGGCTGATAGCTCTGAAAAAATGTTCTGACGGTGGTGAGAGTGGAGCAGGACTGTCTCCGTGGTGCAATTGGCTAGCGCGATCGGCTGTTAACCGAAAGGTTGGAGGTTCGAGCCCTCCCGGTGGCGGTGCGGCGCTTTTTCTTTCTTTGGGGCGAGAGCTCTGAAGAAATGGTCTGACGGTGGTGAGAGTGGAGCACGACTGTCTCTGGCGCAATTGGCTAGCGCGATCGGCTGTTAACCGAAAGGTTGGAGTTTCGAGCCCTCCCGGGAGTGGTGTGTTGCTTTTTTCTTTGCACTGATAGCTTTGAAGATATGTTTTGATGGTGGTGAGAGTGGAGCAGGACTGTCTCCGTGGCGCAATTGGCTTGCGCAATCGGCTGTTAACCGAAAGGTTGGAGGTTCGAGCCCTCCCAGGAGTGGTGTGTTGCTTTTTTCTTTGTGGTAATAGCTTTGAAGATATTGTCACGATGAGTCACAAGTACTGGGGGATTTATTAAACCACCAGGTAGCTAGCACTAGGACGATGCGTCAGTCGTGGCTGGCTCTCGAGCAAAGAAGAACGCGATCTTCTTTTTTCCTCTAGATTTTGAGCCGCTCTTGCTGTCAACCCACTACGTGCTGGCGGCATTATCCCCCCTTCCGAAAAGAAAAAAAACAAGTACCAAAAAGAGGAAAGGAAAGTACATAGCAGCACCACGATGCTACTACATAGGCACGTGAAAAAAAAATCGAAATTCGGATGAAGTGAAAGTAAAAATTAAAGAGCGTGTCAACATAGGAAACGTCAATGAACGAGAAAGTAAGTTCACAAAATGAACAAAAAACACAAAGAACGCTGTACGGTAAAGGAAAAGTTACGAACAACGCGCAATAAATGGCTTCATGCGCAACACATGAACGACGTCCGGCCTCAGCCGTGTCCTGATCCGTGCATGGGGTGTTGAGTCCGGAACCACTTCGTAGTTCACGTCACTGACGCGGCGTAACACTTTATATGGGCCAAAGTACCGGCTCAGCAACTTTTCACTAAGGCCACGGCGGCGGACGGGCGTCCACACCCAAACCTGATCTCCGGGGCTGTAAAACACTTCTCTGTGGCGGGTATTATAGCGTCGTGCGTCTGCCTGCTGTTGCTGGCCGATGTGCAGTCGCGCGAGCTGCCGGGCTTCCTCGGCACGCTCTGCGAATTCTTCGGCGTCTGTTGCCAACTCGTTTTCGTCCTGACACGGTAGCATTGAATCTAGCATGGTCTGCACTTCGCGGCCGTAGAGAAGCCGAAATGGCGTGAATCGCGTGGTCTCTTGCACGGCGGTATTATACGCGAAGGTCACGTAAGGCAAGATCCGGTCCCATGTTTTGTGCTGTACGTCGATGTACATTGAGATCATGTCTGCGAGGGTCTTATTCAGTCGTTCAGTAAGTCCGTGGGTTTGCGGGTGGTACGCAGTCGTCTTTCGGTGTCTGGCGTTGCTCAGTTTGAAAACTTCGTCCGTAAGCTGCGCCGTGAATGCCGTCCCTCTGTCCGTTATTACACTGGAAGGAGCACCGTGTCGTAACACGATGTGGCGCACGAAAAATTGTGCTACCTCAGAAGCCGTGGCTCGTGGGATCGCCTGGGTTTCAGCGTAGCGTGTCAAATAGTCGGTCGTGACGATCACCCATTTGTTGCTGTCCGCAGACATAGGAAATGGCCCGAGAATGTCCATGCCGACTTGGTCGAATGGCGTGCAGGGTGCTTTAATGGGCTGAAGCAAACCAGCTGGCTTAACAGATGGTTGCTTTCGGCGCTGACATTCCCGACAGCTCTTTACGTACTTCTTTACGCTTGCTGAAAGTCCTGGCCAATAGTACCTCTCGCTCACTCTGGCAAGTGTCCTTGAGTAGCCCAGATGACCGGATGTGGGTTCGTTATGGCAAGCGAAGAGGACGTCGTCTCGCATGTCTCGAGGAACCACCGGGAGGTAAGCACGATTGTTCGAACGAGCGTTCCTCTTGTACAGCACATCGTCTCGTAGGCAGAACGACGTCAACGAGCGGGATAAATGACGTGGTATAATTGCGCCCTGGCCCTCTAAATGATCAATGATTGGACGAATCTCTGCATCATCTCGCTGTCGTTTGCTCAAGTCTGATGTACTAACAGCGCCCAGAAAGCCTTCGTCTTCCTCTGCTTCCTGACTGACGACATGAAGGGGTGCGCGTGACAGTGTGTCAGCGTCCTCATGCTTACGGCCGGACTTATGGACGATGGTGACATCAAATTCCTGCAGCCGCAGACTCCACCGTGCTAGCCGACCTGAAGGGTCACGCAGGCTTGCCAACCAACAGAGCGCGTGATGGTCCGTCACTATCTTGAAGGGACGACCATAAAGGTACGGGCGGAACTTGGTGATTGCCCACACGACTGCGAGGCACTCTTTCTCCGTAGTGGAATAATTCGCCTCGGCACGGGATAGAGAGCGGCTGGCGTAGGCTATCACTCTTTCGATGTCCTCTTGACGCTGAACGAGCACTGCACCGAGCCCAATGTTACTAGCGTCAGTATGGACCTCCGTGTCAGCATCATCGTCGAAATGAGCGAGAACGGGCGCTGATTGCATGCGCTGTCGCAGCTCATCAAAAGCTGCTTGTTGCTCGTTTTCCCAGACAAACGGCGTGTCGTCCCTTGTGAGACGAGTCAGAGGTTCTGCTATCTGTGAAAAGCCATGAATGAATCGGCGATAGTAGGCGCACAAACCAAGGAAGCGCCGGACGGCTTTCTTATCGACAGGAGTTGGTAATTCGGCAACAGCGGCAAGCTTGTCCGGATCGGGACGGATTCCTTCGGCGCTAACTACATGTCCAAGAAATTTTAGTTCTTTATAGCCGAAGTGGCACTTCTGTGGCTTTAGTGTGAGGTCCGCCGATCGGATAGCCTCCAGCACGCTGCGCAGGCGGTGAAGGTGCTGCTCAAACGTGGTAGAGAAGACCACCACATCATCAAGGTAGACAAGACAAGTCTGCCACTTGAGCCCTGTGAGGACAGTGTCCATCATTCGCTGGAATGTTGCCGGTGCTGAACACAAGCCAAAAGGGAGCACTCGAAATTGGTATAGGCCGTCTGGAGTCACAAAGGCTGTTTTCTCACGGTCTCGCTGATCTACTTAGATTTGCCAATATCCGCTTTTGAGATCGAGAGAAGTGAAATAATGGGCACGACGAAGTCTATCCAGCGAATCGTCGATACGTGGCAGCGGATACACATCCTTTTTCGTCACGTTGTTAAGCTTCCGGTAGTCGACGCAGAAGCGTAGCGACCCGTCCTTCTTTTTGACAAGTACGACTGGAGATGACCACGGGCTGTTCGATGGTTCAATAACGCCATCGTCAAGCATCTCGGTGACTTGCGTACGTATTGCTTCACGTTCTTTGGCCGACACGCGGTAGGGGTTCTGGTGTATCGGACGTGCGTCTTCGTACGTGATGATCCTGTGTTGAGTGATGGACGTCTGGCGGATCTTTGAGCAAGTTGCGAAGCAAGACCTGAACTCGAACAAAAGCGCTCGTAGTGCAGTCTGGTTAACGGTGGGCAGATCAGGATTGATGTCAATATTACTCATTGACGTGTCGGCGGTATCCACTATTTCGGACGTGAAACAGTTGGTGACGTTTGCTACTTCGTGTGCAAACGCTATCGAAGTGCCACGGAAAAGATGTCGATGCTCGTTGCTAAAGTTGGTTACGAGCAATTCAGATCGACCATCACGAAGGTGTATTACACTTCTAGCTACACAAATGCCTTGCTGCAGGAGGTGTTCTAAATTTGTCTCAGCCACCACATCGCCATCGCCCAAACCACAGCATGTTACGTCGACTAGAACACTTGTTCGTGGAGGAAGCGTCACACTCTGTTCAGAAATACGGAGTACGTCGACACGCCTTCCACCATCTTGCACGTTGATTGCTCGCTGGGCTGAGAACGTGACGCGGCGCTCTTTCAGATCAATGATAGCTCCATTTTCTTGTAGAAAGTCAATTCCCAGAATGACGTCACGGGAACATTCGCGTAGAACAAGGCAGCTTGCTACGAATGTGTACCCTTGAATCTGTACTCTAGTTGTGCAGGCACCCAGTGGGGTAACGACGTGGCCACCAGCTGTTCGAATCTGCGAGTTATGCCACGGCGTGATGACTTTCTTCAGCTGCGTTGTCAGTTTTCCGCTCAGTATGGAATAGTCTGCGCCGGTGTCCACTAAGGCATTAACTGCACAACCATCAATTGTCACTGCTATGTCCAATGAAAGTCGGCCATCCTTTGCAGCAGTATGTGATGTCGGACCGGTTTCTGTACAGTTCTGCGTCAATGGGAGGTCTTCAGCGCTTCGACGTTCAGCGACCCCGCCCCCAGAGGTCGCTTGGTCTAGTTTTCCCGACGGGGGCTGGGAGACCGTGTGGTAGAATACCGCTGGGGCGTTGATGAAAATCGCCTCGGTGATGGCGAGTGCGACTGGCGCCCGGCAGATGGTGGTGCATGCTGCTGGGAGAGGTAGTTTTCGATGTCGCGCGGTCTCTGGCCGTAACGGGGTGGCGGTGAGTACGCAGAGAAGCCACGAAGCCCAAGACGGCGATATGGGCACTGGCGGTACAAGTGATCAGCTTCTCCACAGTGAAAGCACAGAGGCCGGCGATCAGGTGTGCGCCAAACATCAGACTTTCGAGGAGACGTGCGCCGATCGTCGATGTACTGAATTGGTTGCACTGAA
Organism: Rhipicephalus microplus; assembly: GCF_043290135.1. Classification (NCBI taxonomy): domain Eukaryota; kingdom Metazoa; phylum Arthropoda; class Arachnida; order Ixodida; family Ixodidae; genus Rhipicephalus; species Rhipicephalus microplus. The sequence continues at coordinate 991,496 of NW_027464652.1, forward strand.
CGATGGGCGACAGAAGCACCAGGGACAAAGGGCAGGGGCGGTGGCGTGTACGTGCCTTCGTAGTATGGCATGTGCTGCGCTGACTGTAGTGAAACAGCAGGAACAGGATGGACGAAAATTGGCGGCGATGCAGCAGGGCGTTTCAAAGCTTCTGCGTAGGTTGTCTCACGGCGGTATTCAGCAGGAGCTGGCACAGCTGTATCATGAGGCAAGGTGTCCCGGAGAGCCTGGTGCAGCTCATCCTTGATCACAGTTGTAATAGAGTTTACTGTAGGATGAGGTGTTACACCAGCCTTTTGTAACTCTTCACGTATTATACCACGGATGAGTTCACGTAGATAGTCGTTGTTGGTTCTAGTGGCGGTGAAAATGTCGGCAGTAGACATGCCATTGACTTGCCTGTTGTATTGGTTGGATCGCTGCTGCAGCATTTTTTCCATTGTCACGGCCTCGGACAAGAACTCCGCGACCGTCTTCGGAGGGCTGCGCACGAGGCCGGCAAAAAGCTGGTCCTTGACACCGCGCATCAAGTGACGCAACTTCTTGTCCTCCGTCATTCTTGAATCGGCCCGTCGGAAGAGGCGCGTCATGTCTTCGACGAACGTGGTCACAGTTTCGTTTGGCAGCTGGACGCGGGCCAGAATAGCTCGTTCAGCTCGTTCTTGGCGATCAGCACTGGCATACGTCTGCAGAAGTCTACGAGAGAATTCGGGCCACGTCGTCAGCTGTTCCTCTCGGTTTTGATACCACGTACGTGCCCCGTCTTCGAGATAGAAGTAGACACGACCCAGTTTCGCCGCGTCGTCCCACTGATTCAAGGCGGCTACGCGCTCGAAATCCGCCAACCAGTCCTCAACGTCTTCGTGCTCCGAGCCATGGAACGTCGCCGGTGCGCGTGGGCTTTCCAACGTGTAGCGTTTCGACGTCGTGCTTCCCGTGCCGGTCGCCGAGGTTTGCACCGAAGCGCTGGTCATGTTTGTCGACGTGGTGGGAGCAGTATCGTCGGCTTCCGGAGGCAATCCCCTGATTCGGCGGCTGGTCCGATGCACGGGAGTATTGACTGGCACTGGACTCGTATCGCGGCTTCCTGGGGGGGGGGGGGGGTCTGCAGCATCCGTGAGACTACCCAGCACTTCCACCAGTTGTCACGATGAGTCACAAGTACTGGGGGATTTATTAAACCACCAGGTAGCTAGCACTAGGACGATGCGTCAGTCGTGGCTGGCTCTCGAGCAAAGAAGAACGCGATCTTCTTTTTTCCTCTAGATTTTGAGCCGCTCTTGCTGTCAACCCACTACGTGCTGGCGGCAATATGTTCTGATGGTGGTGAGAGTGGAGCACGACTGTCTCCATGGCGCAATTGGCTAGCGCGATCGGCTGTTAACCAAAAGGTTGGAGTTTCGAGCCCACCCGATGGTGGTGCGGCGCTTTTTTTTCTTTGTGGTGATAGCTTTGATGATATGTTCTGATGGTGGTGAGAGTGGAGCAGGACTGTCTCCGTGGCGCAATTGGCTAGCGCGATTGGCTGTTAACCGAAAGGTTGGAGTTTCGAACCCTCCCGGGAGTGGTGTGTTGCTTTTTTCTTTGCACTGATAGCTTTGAAGATATGTTCTGATGGTGGTGAGAGTGGAGCATGACTGTCTTCGTGGCGCAATTGGCTTGCGCGATCGGCTGTTAACCGAAAGGTTGGATGTTCGAGCCCTCCCGGGTGGGGTGTGTTGCTTTTTTCTTTGCGCTGATAGCTTTGAAGATATTTTCTGATGGTGGTGAGCGTGGAGCACGATTGTCTCCGTTGCGCAATTGGCTAGTGCGAACGGCCGTTAACCGAAAGTTTGGAGGTTCGAGCCCACCTGGTGGTGGTGCGGCGCTTTTTTTTCTTTGGGCTGATAGTTTGAAAGATATGTTCTAATGGTGGTGAGAGTGGAGCAGGACTGTCTCCGTGGCGCAATTGGCCAGCGCGATTGGCTGTTAACCGAACAGTTGGAGGTTCGAGCCCTCCCGGGAGTGGTGTGTTGCTTTTTTCTTTGTGCTGATAGCTTTGAAGATATGTTCCGATGGTGGTAAGAGTGGAGCGCGACTGTCTCCGTGGCGCAATTGGCTAGTGCGATCGGCTGTTAACCGAAAGGTTGGAGGTTTGAGCCCACCCGGTGGTGGTGCGGCGCTTTTTTTTCTTTGGGCTGATAGCTTTGAAGATATGTTCTGATGGAGGTGAGAGCGAAGCAAGACTGTCTCAGTGGCGCAAAGGGCTAGCGCGATCGGCTGTTAACCGAAAGGTTCGAGTTTCGAGACCTCCCGGGAGTGGTGTGTTGCTTTTTTCTTTGCGCTGATAGCTTTGAAGATATGTTCTGATGGTGGTGAGAGTGGAGCAGGACTGTCTCCGTGGCGCAATTGGCTAGCGCGATTGGCTGTTAACCGAAAGTTTGGAGGTTCGAGCCCACCCGTTGGTGGAGCGGCGCTTTTTTTTCTTTGTTCTGATAGCTTTGAAGATATGTTCTGATGGTGGTGAGAGTGGAGCAAGACTGTCCCCGTGGCGCAATGGGCTACCGCGATCGGCTGTTAACCGAAAGGTTGGAGTTTCAAGCCCTCCCGGGAGTGGTGTGTTGCTTTTTTCTTTGCGCTGATAGCTTTGAAGATATGTTCTGATGGTGGTGAGAGTGAAGCAAGACTGTCTCCGTGCGCATTGGGCTAGCGCGATCGGCTGTTAACCGAAAAGTTGGAGTTTCGAGCCCTCCCGGTGGTGGTGCGGCGCTTCTTTTTCTTTGGGGTGATAGCTCTGAATAAATGTTTTGACGGTGGTGAGAGTGGAGCAGGACTGTCTCCGTGGCGCAATTGGCTTGCGCAATCGGCTGTTAACCGAAAGGTTGGAGGTTCGAGCCCACACGGTGGTGGTGCGGCGCTTTTTTTGCACTGATAGCTTTGAAGATATGTTCTTATGGTGGTGAGAGTGGAGCAAGACTGTCCCCGTGGCGCAATGGGTTACCGCGATCGGCTGTTAACCGAAAGGTTGGAGTTTCAAGCCCTCCCGGGAGTGGTGTGTTGCTTTTTTCTTTGCGCTGATAGCTTTGAAGATATGTTCTGATGGTGGTGAGAGTGGAGCAGGACTGTCTCCGTGGCGCGATTGGCTTGCGCGATCGGCTGTTAACCGAAAGGTTGGAGTTTCGAGCCCTCCCGGGAGTGGTGTGTTGCTTTTTTTCTTTGTGGTAATAGCTTTTAAGATATGTACTGATGGTGGTGAGAGTGGAGCAGGACTGTCTCCGTGGCGCAATTGGCTAGCGCGATCGGCTGTTAACCGAAAGGTTGGAGTTTCGAGCCCACCCGGTGGTGGTGCGGCGCTTTTTTTTCTTTGGGCTGATAGCTTTGAAGATATGTTCTGATGGTGGTGAGAGCGGAGCAAGACTGTCTCCGTGGCGCAAAGGGCTAGCGCGATCGGCTGTTAACCGAAAGGTTCGAGTTTCGAGCCCTCCCGGGAGTGGTGTGTTGCTTTTTTCTTTGCGCTGATAGCTTTGAAGATATGTTCTGATGGTGGTGAGAGTGGAGCAGGACTGTCTCCGTGGCGCAATGGGCTAGCGCGATCGGCTGTTAACCGAAAGGTTCGAGTTTCGAGCCCTCCCGGGAGTGGTGTGTTGCTTTTTTCTTTGCGCTGATAGCTTTGAAGATATGTTCTGATGGTGGTGAGAGTGGAGCAGGACTGTCTCCGTGGCGCAATGGGCTAGCGCGATCGGCTGTTAACCGAAAACTTGGAGTTTCGAGCCCTCCCGGTGGTGGTGCGGCGCTTTTTTTCTTTGGGGTGATAGCTCTGAATAAATGTTTTGACGGTGGTGAGAGTGGAGCAGGACTGTCTTCGTGGCGCAATTGGCTTACGCGATCGGCTGTTAACCGAAAGGTTGGAGGTTCGAGCCCTCCCGGGAGTGGTGTGATGCTTTTTTCTTTGCACTGATAGCTCTGAAGAAAGGGTCTGACGGTGGTGAGAGTGGAGCACGACTGTCCCCGTGGCGAAATGGGCTAACGCAATCGGCTGTTAACCGAAAGGTTAGAGTTTTGAGCCCTCCCGGGAGTGGTTTGTTGCTTTTTTCTTTGCACTGATAGCTTTGAAGATATGTTCTGATGGTGGTGAGAGTGGAGCAGGACTGTCTCCGTGGCGCAATTGGCTTGCGCGATCGGCTATTAACCGAAAGGTTGGAGGTTCGTGCCCTCCCAGGAGTGGTGTGTTGCTTTTTTCTTTGTGGTAATAGCTTTGAAGATATGTTCTGATGGTGGTGAGAGTGGAGCACGACTGTCTCCATGGCGCAATTGGCTAGCGCGATCGGCTGTTAACCAAAGGTTGGAGTTTCGAGCCCACCCGATGGTGGTGCGGCGCTTTTTTTCTTTTTTCTTTGCACTGATAGCTTTGAAAATATGTTCTGATAGTGGTGAGAGTGGAGGAGGACTGTCTCCGTGGCGCAATCGGCTTGCGTGATCGGCTGTTAACCGAAAGGTTGGAGGTTCGAGCCCACCCGGTGGTGGTGCGGCGCTTTTTTTTCTTTGGGCTGATAGCTTTGAAGATATGTTCTGATGGTGGTGAGAAGGGACCAAGACTGTCTCCGTGGCGCAATTGGCTAGCGCGATCGGCTGTTAACCGAAAGGTTGGAGGTTCGAGCCCTCCCGGGAGTGGTGTGTTGCTTTTTTCTTTGTGCTGATAGCTTTGAAGATATGTTCCGATGGTGGTAAGAGTGGAGCGCGACTGTCTCCGTGGCGCAATTGGCTAGTGCGATCGGCTGTTAACCGAAAGGTTGGAGGTTTGAGCCCACCCGGTGGTGGTGCGGCGCTTTTTTTTCTTTGGGCTGATAGCTTTGAAGATATGTTCTGATGGAGGTGAGAGCGAAGCAAGACTGTCTCCGTGGCGCAAAGGGCTAGCGCGATCGGCTGTTAACCGAAAGGTTCGAGTTTCGAGACCTCCCGGGAGTGGTGTGTTGCTTTTTTCTTTGCGCTGATAGCTTTGAAGATATGTTCTGATGGTGGTGAGAGTGGAGCAGGACTGTCTCCGTGGCGCAATTGGCTAGCGCGATTGGCTGTTAACCGAAAGTTTGGAGGTTCGAGCCCACCCATTGGTGGTGCGGCGCTTTTTTTCCTTGTTCTGATAGCTTTGAAGATATGTTCTGATGGTGGTGAGAGTGGAGCAAGACTGTCCCCGTGGCGCAATGGGCTACCGCGATCGGCTGTTAACCGAAAGGTTGGAGTTTCAAGCCCTCCCGGGAGTGGTTTGTTGCTTTTTTCTTCGCGCTGATAGCTTTGAAGATATGTTCTGATGGTGGTGAGAGTGAAGCAGGACTGTCTCCGTGGCGCAATTGGCTTGCGCGATCGGCTGTTAACCGAAAGGTTGGAGTTTCGAGCCCTCCCGGGAGTGGTGTGTTGCTTTTTTTCTTTGTGGTAATAGCTTTTAAGATATGTACTGATGGTGGTGAGAGTGGAGCAGGACTGTCTCCATGGCGCAATTGGCTAGCGCGATCGGCTGTTAACCGAAAGGTTGGAGTTTCGAGCCCACCCGGTGGTGGTGCGGCGCTTTTTTTTCTTTGGGCTGATAGCTTTGAAGATATGTTCTGATGGTGGTGAGAGCGGAGCACGACTGTCCCCGTGGCGAAATGGGCTAACGCAATCGGCTGTTAACCGAAAGGTTGGAGTTTCGAGCCCTCCCGGGAGTGGTGTGTTGCTTTTTTCTTTGCACTGATAGCTTTGAAGATATGTTCTGATGGTGGTGAGAGTGGAGCAGGACTGTCTCCGTGGCGCAATTGGCTTGCGCGATCGGCTGTTAACCGAAAGGTTGGAGGTTCGAGCCCTCCCAGGAGTGGTGTGTTGCTTTTTTCTTTGTGGTAATAGCTTTGAAGATATGTTCTGATGGTGGTGAGAGTGGAGCACGACTGTCTCCATGGCGCAATTGGCTAGCGCGATCGGCTGTTAACCAAAGGTTGGAGGTTCGAGCCCACCCGGTGGCGGTGCGGCGCTTTTTCTTTCTTTGGGGCGATAGCTCTGAAGAAATGGTCTGACGGTGGTGAGAGTGGAGCACGACTGTCTCTGTGGCGCAATTGGCTAGCGCGATCGGCTGTTAACCGAAAGGTTGGAGGTTCGAGCCCACCCGGTGGTGGTGCGGCGCTTTTTTTCTTTGGGCTGATAGCTCTGAAGAAATGTTCTGACGGTGGTGAGAGTGGAGCAGGACTGTCCCCGTGGCGCCATTGGCTAGCGCGATCGGCTGTTAACCAAAAAGTTTGAGGTTCGAGCCCTCCCGGTTGGGGTGTGTTGCTTTTTTCTTTCCGCTGATAGCTTTGAAGATATTTTCTGATGGTGGTGAGCGTGGAGCACGATTGTCTCCGTTGCGCAATGGGCTAGCGCGATTGGCCGTTAACCGAAAGGTTGGAGGTTCGAGCCCACCTTGTGGTGGTGCTGCGCTTTTTTTCTTTGGATGATAGCTTGAAAGATATGTTCTAATGGTGGTGACAGTGGAGCAGGACTGTCTCCGTGGCGCAATTGGCCAGCGCGATCGGCTGTTAACCGAAAAGTTGGAGGTTTGAGCCCTCCCGGGAGTGGTGTGTTGCTTTTTTCTTTGTGCTGATAGCTTTGAAGATATGTTCCGATGGTGGTAAGAGTGGAGCGCGACTGTCTCCGTGGCGCAATTGGCTAGTGCGATCGGCTGTTAACCGAAAGGTTGTAGGTTCGAGCGCACCCGGTGGTGGTGCGGCGCTTTTTTTTCTTTGGGCTGATAGCTTTGAAGATATGTTCTGATGGAGGTGAGAAGAGAGCAAGTTTGTCTCCGTGGCGCAATGGGCTAGCCCGATCGGCTGTTAACCGAAAGGTTGGAGTTTCGAGCCCGCCCGGGAGTGATGTGTTGCTTTTTTCTTTGCGCTGATAGCTTTGAATATATGTTCTGATGGTGGTGAGAGCGGAGCAAGACTGTCTCCGTGGCGCAAAGGACTAACGCGATCGGCTGTTAACCGAAAGGTTCGAGTTTCGAGCCCTCCCGGGAGTGGTGTGTTGCTTTTTTCTTTGAGCTAATAGCTTTGAAGATATGTTCTGATGGTGGTGAGAGTGGAGCAGGACTGTCTCCGTGGCGCAATTGGCTTGCGCGATCGGCTGTTAACCGAAAGGTTGGAGTTTCGAGCACTCCCGGGAGTGGTGTGTTGCTTTTTTTCTTTGTGGTAATAGCTTTTAGGATATGTTCTGATGATGGTGAGAGTGGAGCAGGACTGTCTCCGTGGCGCAATTGGCTTGCGCGATCGGCTGTTAACCGAAAGGTTGGAGTTTCGAGCCCTCCCGGGAGTGGTGTGTTGCTTTTTTTCTTTGGGCTCATAGCTCTGAAGAAATGTTCTGACGGTGGTGAGAGTGGAGCAGGACTGTCCCCGTGGCGCCATTGGCTAGCGCGATCGGCTGTTAACCAAAAAGTTGGATGTTCGAGCCCTCCCGGGTGGGGTGTGTTGCTTTTTTCTTTGCGCTCATAGCTTTGAAGATATTTTCTGATGGTGGTGAGCGTGGAGCACGATTGTCTCCGTTGCGCAATTGGCTAGTGCGATCGGCCGTTAACCGAAAGTTTGGAGGTTCGAGCCCACCTGGTGGTGGTGCGGCGCTTTTTTTTCTTTGGGCTGATAGCTTGAAAGATATGTTCTAATGGTGGTGAGAGTGGAGCAGGACTGTCTCCGTGGCGCAATTGGCCAGCGCGATTGGCTGTTAACCGAAAAGTTGGAGGTTCGAGCCCTCCCGGGAGTGGTGCGGCGCTTCTTTTTCTTTGGGGTGATAGCTCTGAATAAATGTTTTGACGGTGGTGAGAGTGGAGCAGGACTGTCTCCGTGGCGCAATTGGCTTGCGCAATCGGCTGTTAACCGAAAGGATAGCTTTGAAGATATGTTCCGATGGTGGTAAGAGTGGAGCGCGACTGTCTCCGTGGCGCAATTGGCTAGTGCGATCGGCTGTTAACCGAAAGGTTGGAGGTTTGAGCCCACCCGGTGGTGGTGCGGCGCTTTTTTTTCTTTGGGCTGATAGCTTTGAAGATATGTTCTGATGGAGGTGAGAGCGAAGCAAGACTGTCTCCGTGGCGCAAAGGGCTAGCGCGATCGGCTGTTAACCGAAAGGTTCGAGTTTCGAGACCTCCCGGGAGTGGTGTGTTGCTTTTTTCTTTGCGCTGATAGCTTTGAAGATATGTTCTGATGGTGGTGAGAGTGGAGCAGGACTGTCTCCGTGGCGCAATTGGCTAGCGCGATTGGCTGTTAACCGAAAGTTTGGAGGTTCGAGCCCACCCGTTGGTGGTGCGGCGCTTTTTTTTCTTTGTTCTGATAGCTTTGAAGATATGTTCTGATGGTGGTGAGAGTGGAGCAAGACTGTCCCCGTGGCGCAATGGGCTACCGCGATCGGCTGTTAACCGAAAGGTTGGAGTTTCAAGCCCTCCCGGGAGTGGTGTGTTGCTTTTTTCTTTGCGCTGATAGCTTTGAAGATATGTTCTGATGGTGGTGAGAGTGAAGCAAGACTGTCTCCGTGCGCATTGGGCTAGCGCGATCGGCTGTTAACCGAAAAGTTGGAGTTTCGAGCCCTCCCGGTGGTGGTGCGGCGCTTCTTTTTCTTTGGGGTGATAGCTCTGAATAAATGTTTTGACGGTGGTGAGAGTGGAGCAGGACTGTCTCCGTGGCGCAATTGGCTTGCGCAATCGGCTGTTAACCGAAAGGTTGGAGGTTCGAGCCCACACGGTGGTGGTGCGGCGCTTTTTTTTGCACTGATAGCTTTGTAGATATGTTCTGATGGTGGTGAGAGTGGAGCAAGACTGTCCCCGTGGCGCAATGGGTTACCGCGATCGGCTGTTAACCGAAAGGTTGGAGTTTCAAGCCCTCCCGGGAGTGGTGTGTTGCTTTTTTCTTTGCGCTGATAGCTTTGAAGATATGTTCTGATGGTGGTGAGAGTGGAGCAGGACTGTCTCCGTGGCGCAATTGGCTTGCGCGATCGGCTGTTAACCGAAAGGTTGGAGTTTCGAGCCCTCCCGGGAGTGGTGTGTTGCTTTTTTTCTTTGTGGTAATAGCTTTTAAGATATGTACTGATGGTGGTGAGAGTGGAGCAGGACTGTCTCCGTGGCGCAATTGGCTAGCGCGATCGGCTGTTAACCGAAAGGTTGGAGTTTCGAGCCCACCCGGTGGTGGTGCGGCGCTTTTTTTTCTTTGGGCTGATAGCTTTGAAGATATGTTCTGATGGTGGTGAGAGCGGAGCAAGACTGTCTCCGTGGCGCAAAGGGCTAGCGCGATCGGCTGTTAACCGAAAGGTTCGAGTTTCGAGCCCTCCCGGGAGTGGTGTGTTGCTTTTTTCTTTGCGCTGATAGCTTTGAAGATATGTTCTGATGGTGGTGAGAGTGGAGCAGGACTGTCTCCGTGGCGCAATGGGCTAGCGCGATCGGCTGTTAACCGAAAACTTGGAGTTTCGAGCCCTCCCGGTGGTGGTGCGGCGCTTTTTTTCTTTGGGGTGATAGCTCTGAATAAATGTTTTGACGGTGGTGAGAGTGGAGCAGGACTGTCTTCGTGGCGCAATTGGCTTACGCGATCGGCTGTTAACCGAAAGGTTGGAGGTTCGAGCCCTCCCGGGAGTGGTGTGATGCTTTTTTCTTTGCACTGATAGCTCTGAAGAAAGGGTCTGACGGTGGTGAGAGTGGAGCACGACTGTCCCCGTGGCGAAATGGGCTAACGCAATCGGCTGTTAACCGAAAGGTTAGAGTTTTGAGCCCTCCCGGGAGTGGTTTGTTGCTTTTTTCTTTGCACTGATAGCTTTGAAGATATGTTCTGATGGTGGTGAGAGTGGAGCAGGACTGTCTCCGTGGCGCAATTGGCTTGCGCGATCGGCTATTAACCGAAAGGTTGGAGGTTCGTGCCCTCCCAGGAGTGGTGTGTTGCTTTTTTCTTTGTGGTAATAGCTTTGAAGATATGTTCTGATGGTGGTGAGAGTGGAGCACGACTGTCTCCATGGCGCAATTGGCTAGCGCGATCGGCTGTTAACCAAAGGTTGGAGTTTCGAGCCCACCCGATGGTGGTGCGGCGCTTTTTTTTCTTTTTTCTTTGCACTGATAGCTTTGAAAATATGTTCTGATAGTGGTGAGAGTGGAGGAGGACTGTCTCCGTGGCGCAATCGGCTTGCGTGATCGGCTGTTAACCGAAAGGTTGGAGGTTCGAGCCCACCCGGTGGTGGTGCGGCGCTTTTTTTTCTTTGGGCTGATAGCTTTGAAGATATGTTCTGATGGTGGTGAGAAGGGACCAAGACTGTCTCCGTGGCGCAATTGGCTAGCGCGATCGGCTGTTAACCGAAAGGTTGGAGGTTCGAGCCCTCCCGGGAGTGGTGTGTTGCTTTTTTCTTTGTGCTGATAGCTTTGAAGATATGTTCCGATGGTGGTAAGAGTGGAGCGCGACTGTCTCCGTGGCGCAATTGGCTAGTGCGATCGGCTGTTAACCGAAAGGTTGGAGGTTTGAGCCCACCCGGTGGTGGTGCGGCGCTTTTTTTTCTTTGGGCTGATAGCTTTGAAGATATGTTCTGATGGAGGTGAGAGCGAAGCAAGACTGTCTCCGTGGCGCAAAGGGCTAGCGCGATCGGCTGTTAACCGAAAGGTTCGAGTTTCGAGACCTCCCGGGAGTGGTGTGTTGCTTTTTTCTTTGCGCTGATAGCTTTGAAGATATGTTCTGATGGTGGTGAGAGTGGAGCAGGACTGTCTCCGTGGCGCAATTGGCTAGCGCGATTGGCTGTTAACCGAAAGTTTGGAGGTTCGAGCCCACCCATTGGTGGTGCGGCGCTTTTTTTCCTTGTTCTGATAGCTTTGAAGATATGTTCTGATGGTGGTGAGAGTGGAGCAAGACTGTCCCCGTGGCGCAATGGGCTACCGCGATCGGCTGTTAACCGAAAGGTTGGAGTTTCAAGCCCTCCCGGGAGTGGTGTGTTGCTTTTTTCTTCGCGCTGATAGCTTTGAAGATATGTTCTGATGGTGGTGAGAGTGAAGCAAGACTGTCTCCGTGCGCATTGGGCTAGCGCGATCGGCTGTTAACCGAAAAGTTGGAGTTTCGAGCCCTCCCGGTGGTGGTGCGGCGCTTTTTTTTCTTTGGGGTGATAGCTCTGAATAAATGTTTTGACGGTGGTGAGAGTGGAGCAGGACTGTCTCCGTGGCGCAATTGGCTTGCGCAATCGGCTGTTAACCGAAAGGTTGGAGGTTCGAGCCCACACGGTGGTGGTGCGGCGCTTTTTTTTGCACTGATAGCTTTGAAGATATGTTCTGATGGTGGTGAGAGTGGAGCAAGACTGTCCCCGTGGCGCAATGGGTTACCGCGATCGGCTGTTAACCGAAAACTTGGAGTTTCGAGCCCTCCCGGTGGTGGTGCGGCGCTTTTTTTCTTTGGGGTGATAGCTCTGAATAAATGTTTTGACGGTGGTGAGAGTGGAGCAGGACTGTCTTCGTGGCGCAATTGGCTTACGCGATCGGCTGTTAACCGAAAGGTTGGAGGTTCGAGCCCTCTCGGGAGTGGTGTGATGCTTTTTTCTTTGCACTGATACCTCTGAAGAAAGGGTCTGACGGTGGTGAGAGTGGAGCACGACTGTCCCCGTGGCGAAATGGGCTAACGCAATCGGCTGTTAACCGAAAGGTTAGAGTTTTGAGCCCTCCCGGGAGTGGTTTGTTGCTTTTTTCTTTGCACTGATAGCTTTGAAGATATGTTCTGATGGTGGTGAGAGTGGAGCAAGACTGTCTCCGTGGCGCAATTGGCTTGCGCGATCGGCTATTAACCGAAAGGTTGGAGGTTCGTGCCCTCCCAGGAGTGGTGTGTTGCTTTTTTCTTTGTGGTAATAGCTTTGAAGATATGTTCTGATGGTGGTGAGAGTGGAGCACGACTGTCTCCATGGCGCAATTGGCTAGCGCGATCGGCTGTTAACCAAAGGTTGGAGTTTCGAGCCCACCCGATGGTGGTGCGGCGCTTTTTTTTCTTTTTTCTTTGCACTGATAGCTTTGAAAATATGTTCTGATAGTGGTGAGAGTGGAGGAGGACTGTCTCCGTGGCGCAATCGGCTTGCGTGATCGGCTGTTAACCGAAAGGTTGGAGGTTCGAGCCCACCCGGTGGTGGTGCGGCGCTTTTTTTTCTTTGGGCTGATAGCTTTGAAGATATGTTCTGATGGTGGTGAGAAGGGAGCAAGACTGTCTCCGTGGCGCAATTGGCTAGCGTGATCGGCTGTTAACCGAAAGGTTGGAGTTTCGAGCCCTCCCGGGAGTGGTGTGTTGCTTTTTTCTTTGTGGTAATAGCTTTCAAGATATGTTCTGATGGTGGTGAGAGTGGAGCACGACTGTCTCCATGGCGCAATTGGCTAGCGCGATCGGCTGTTAACCGAAAGGTTGGAGTTTCGAGCCCACCCGATGGTGGTGCGGCGCTTTTTCTTTCTTTGGGGCGATAGCTCTGAAGAAATGGTCTGACGGTGGTGAGAGTGGAGCACGACTGTCTCTGTGGCGCAATTGGCTAGCGCGATCGGCTGTTAACCGAAAGGTTGGAGGTTCGAGCCCACCCGGTGGTGGTGCGGCGCTTTTTTTCTTTGGGCTCATAGCTCTGAAGAAATGTTCTGACGGTGGTGAGAGTGGAGCAGGACTGTCCCCGTGGCGCCATTGGCTAGCGCGATCGGCTGTTAACCGAAAAGTTGGAGGTTCGAGCCCTCCCGGGTGGGGTGTGTTGCTTTTTTCTTTGCGCTGATAGCTTTGAAGATATTTTCTGATGGTGGTGAGCGTGGAGCACGATTGTCTCTGTTGCGCAATTGGCTAGTGCGATCGGCCGTTAACCGAAAGTTTGGAGGTTCGAGCCCACCTGGTGGTGGTGCGGAGCTTTTTTTTCTTTGGGCTGATAGCTTGAAAGATATGTTCTAATGGTGGTGAGAGTGGAGCAGGACTGTCTCCGTGGCGCAATTGGCCAGCGCGATTGGCTGTTAACCGAAAAGTTGGAGGTTCGAGCCCTCCCGGGAGTGGTGTGTTGCTTTTTTCTTTGAGCTGATAGGTTTGAAGATATGTTCCGATGGTGGTAAGAGTGGAGCGCGACTGTCTCCGTGGCGCAATTGGCTAGTGCGATCGGCTGTTAACCGAAAGGTTGGAGGTTCGAGCCCACCCGGTGGTGGTGCGGCGCTTTTTTTTCTTTGGGCTGATAGCTTTGAAGATATGTTCTGATGGAGGTGAGAAGGGAGCAAGTTTGTCTCCGTGGCGCAATGGGCTAGCCTGATCGGCTGTTAACCGAACGGTTGGAGTTTCGAGCCCACCCGGGAGTGGTGTGTTGCTTTTTTCTTTGCGCTGATAGCTTTGAATATATGTTCTGATGGTGGTGAGAGCGAAGCAAGACTGTCTCCGTGGCGCAAAGGGCTAGCGCGATCGGCTGTTAACCGAAAGGTTCGAGTTTCGAGACCTCCCGGGAGTGGTGTGTTGCTTTTTTCTTTGCGCTGATAGCTTTGAAGATATGTTCTGATGGTGGTGAGAGTGGAGCAGGACTGTCCCCGTGGCGCCATTGGCTAGCGCGATCGGCTGTTAACCAAAAAGTTGGAGGTTCGAGCCCTCCCGGGTGGGGTGTGTTGCTTTTTTCTTTGCGCTGATAGCTTTGAAGATATTTTCTGATGGTGGTGAGCGTGGAGCACGATTGTCTCCGTTGCGCAATTGGCTAGCGCGATCGGCCGTTAACCGAAAGGTTGGAGGTTCGAGCCCACCTGGTGGTGGTGCGGCGCTTTTTTTTTCTTTGGGCTGATAGCTTTGAATATATGTTCTGATGGTGGTGAGAGCGAAGCAAGACTGTCTCCGTGGCGCAAAGGGCTAGCGCGATCGGCTGTTAACCGAAAGGTTCGAGTTTCGAGACCTCCCGGGAGTGGTGTGTTGCTTTTTTCTTTGTGCTGATAGCTTTGAAGATATGTTCCGATGGTGGTAAGAGTGGAGCGCGACTGTCGCCGTGGCGCAATTGGCTTGCGCAATCGGCTGTTAACCGAAAGGTTGGAGGTTCGAGCCCACCCGGTGGTGGTGCGGCGCTTTTTTTTCTTTGCACTGATAGCTTTGAAGATATGTTCTGATGGTGGTGAGAGTGGAGCAAGACTGTCCCCGTGGCGCAATGGGCTACCGCGATCGGCTGTTAACCGAAAGGTTGGAGTTTCAAGCCCTCCCGGGAGTGGTGTGTTGCTTTTTTCTTTGCGCTGATAGCTTTGAAGATATGTTCTGATGGTGGTGAGAGTGGAGCAGGACTGTCTCCGTGGCGCAATTGGCTTGCGCGATCGGCTGTTAACCGAAAGGTTGGAGTTTCGAGCCCTCCCGGGAGTGGTGTGTTGCTTTTTTTCTTTGTGGTAATAGCTTTTAAGATATGTACTGATGGTGGTGAGAGTGGAGCAGGACTGTCTCCATGGCGCAATTGGCTAGCGCGATCGGCTGTTAACCGAAAGGTTGGAGTTTCGAGCCCACCCGGTGGTGGTGCGGCGCTTTTTTTTCTTTGGGCTGATAGCTTTGAAGATATGTTCTGATGGTGGTGAGAGCGGAGCACGACTGTCCCCGTGGCGAAATGGGCTAACGCAATCGGCTGTTAACCGAAAGGTTGGAGTTTCGAGCCCTCCCGGGAGTGGTGTGTTGCTTTTTTCTTTGCACTGATAGCTTTGAAGATATGTTCTGATGGTGGTGAGAGTGGAGCAGGACTGTCTCCGTGGCGCAATTGGCTTGCGCGATCGGCTGTTAACCGAAAGGTTGGAGGTTCGAGCCCTCCCAGGAGTGGTGTGTTGCTTTTTTCTTTGTGGTAATAGCTTTGAAGATATTATCTGATGGTGGTGAGAGTGGAGCACGACTGTCTCCATGGCGCAATTGGCTAGCGCGATCGGCTGTTAACCAAAGCTTGGAGGTTCGAGCCCACCCGGTGGCGGTGCGGCGCTTTTTCTTTCTTTGGGGCGATAGCTCTGAAGAAATGGTCTGACGGTGGTGAGAGTGGAGCACGACTGTCTCTGTGGCGCAATTGGCTAGCGCGATCGGCTGTTAACCGAAAGGTTGGAGGTTCGAGCCCACCCGGTGGTGGTGCGGCGCTTTTTTTCTTTGGGCTGATAGCTCTGAAGAAATGTTCTGACGGTGGTGAGAGTGGAGCAGGACTGTCCCCGTGGCGCCATTGGCTAGCGCGATCGGCTGTTAACCAAAAAGTTTGAGGTTCGAGCCCTCCCGGTTGGGGTGTGTTGCTTTTTTCTTTCCGCTGATAGCTTTGAAGATATTTTCTGATGGTGGTGAGCGTGGAGCACGATTGTCTCCGTTGCGCAATGGGCTAGCGCGATTGGCCGTTAACCGAAAGGTTGGAGGTTCGAGCCCACCTTGTGGTGGTGCTGCGCTTTTTTTCTTTGGATGATAGCTTGAAAGATATGTTCTAATGGTGGTGACAGTGGAGCAGGACTGTCTCCGTGGCGCAATTGGCCAGCGCGATCGGCTGTTAACCGAAAAGTTGGAGGTTTGAGCCCTCCCGGGAGTGGTGTGTTGCTTTTTTCTTTGTGCTGATAGCTTTGAAGATATGTTCCGATGGTGGTAAGAGTGGAGCGCGACTGTCTCCGTGGCGCAATTGGCTAGTGCGATCGGCTGTTAACCGAAAGGTTGTAGGTTCGAGCGCACCCGGTGGTGGTGCGGCGCTTTTTTTTCTTTGGGCTGATAGCTTTGAAGATATTTTCTGATGGTGGTGAGCGTGGAGCACGATTGTCTCCGTTGCGCAATTGGCTAGTGCGATCGGCCGTTAACCGAAAGTTTGGAGGTTCGAGCCCACCTGGTGGTGGTGCGGCGCTTTTTTTTCTTTGGGCTGATAGCTTGAAAGATATGTTCTGATGGTGGTGAGAAGGGAGCAAGACTGTCTCCGTGGCGCAATTGGCTAGCGTGATCGGCTGTTAACCGAAAGGTTGGAGTTTCGAGCCCTCCCGGGAGTGGTGTGTTGCTTTTTTCTTTGTGGTAATAGCTTTCAAGATATGTTCTGATGGTGGTGAGAGTGGAGCACGACTGTCTCCATGGCGCAATTGGCTAGCGCGATCGGCTGTTAACCGAAAGGTTGGAGTTTCGAGCCCACCCGATGGTGGTGCGGCGCTTTTTCTTTCTTTGGGGCGATAGCTCTGAAGAAATGGTCTGACGGTGGTGAGAGTGGAGCACGACTGTCTCTGTGGCGCAATTGGCTAGCGCGATCGGCTGTTAACCGAAAGGTTGGAGGTTCGAGCCCACCCGGTGGTGGTGCGGCGCTTTTTTTCTTTGGGCTCATAGCTCTGAAGAAATGTTCTGACGGTGGTGAGAGTGGAGCAGGACTGTCCCCGTGGCGCCATTGGCTAGCGCGATCGGCTGTTAACCAAAAAGTTGGAGGTTCGAGCCCTCCCGGGTGGGGTGTGTTGCTTTTTTCTTTGCGCTGATAGCTTTGAAGATATTTTCTGATGGTGGTGAGCGTGGAGCACGATTGTCTCTGTTGCGCAATTGGCTAGTGCGATCGGCCGTTAACCGAAAGTTTGGAGGTTCGAGCCCACCTGGTGGTGGTGCGGCGCTTTTTTTTCTTTGGGCTGATAGCTTGAAAGATATGTTCTAATGGTGGTGAGAGTGGAGCAGGACTGTCTCCGTGGCGCAATTGGCCAGCGCGATTGGCTGTTAACCGAAAAGTTGGAGGTTCGAGCCCTCCCGGGAGTGGTGTGTTGCTTTTTTCTTTGAGCTGATAGGTTTGAAGATATGTTCCGATGGTGGTAAGAGTGGAGCGCGACTGTCTCCGTGGCGCAATTGGCTAGTGCGATCGGCTGTTAACCGAAAGGTTGGAGGTTCGAGCCCACCCGGTGGTGGTGCGGCGCTTTTTTTTCTTTGGGCTGATAGCTTTGAAGATATGTTCTGATGGAGGTGAGAAGGGAGCAAGTTTGTCTCCGTGGCGCAATGGGCTAGCCTGATCGGCTGTTAACCGAACGGTTGGAGTTTCGAGCCCACCCGGGAGTGGTGTGTTGCTTTTTTCTTTGCGCTGATAGCTTTGAATATATGTTCTGATGGTGGTGAGAGCGAAGCAAGACTGTCTCCGTGGCGCAAAGGGCTAGCGCGATCGGCTGTTAACCGAAAGGTTCGAGTTTCGAGACCTCCCGGGAGTGGTGTGTTGCTTTTTTCTTTGCGCTGATAGCTTTGAAGATATGTTCTGATGGTGGTGAGAGTGGAGCAGGACTGTCCCCGTGGCGCCATTGGCTAGCGCGATCGGCTGTTAACCAAAAAGTTGGAGGTTCGAGCCCTCCCGGGTGGGGTGTGTTGCTTTTTTCTTTGCGCTGATAGCTTTGAAGATATTTTCTGATGGTGGTGAGCGTGGAGCACGATTGTCTCCGTTGCGCAATTGGCTAGCGCGATCGGCCGTTAACCGAAAGGTTGGAGGTTCGAGCCCACCTGGTGGTGGTGCGGCGCTTTTTTTTTCTTTGGGCTGATAGCTTGAAATATATGTTCTAATGGTGGTGAGAGTGGAGCAGGACTGTCTCCGTGGCGCAATTGGCCAGCGCGATCGGCTGTTAACCAAAAAGTTGGAGGTTCGAGCCCTTCCGGGAGTGGTGTGTTGCTTTTTTCTTTGTGCTGATAGCTTTGAAGATATGTTCCGATGGTGGTAAGAGTGGAGCGCGACTGTCGCCGTGGCGCAATTGGCTAGTGCGATCGGCTGTTAACCGAAAGGTTGGAGGTTCGAGCCCACCCGGTGGTGGTGCGGCGCTTTTTTTTCTTTGGGCTGATAGCTTTGAAGATATGTTCTGATGGTGGTGAGAGTGGAGCAGGACTGTCTCCGTGGCGCAATTGGCTAGCGCGATTGGCTGTTAACCGAAAGTTTGGAGGTTCGAGCCCACCCGTTGGTGGTGCGGCGCTTTTTTTTGTTTGTTCTGATAGCTTTGAAGATATGTTCTGATGGTGGTGAGAGTGGAGCAAGACTGTCCCCGTGGCGCAATGGGCTACCGCGATCGGCTGTTAACCGAAAGGTTGGAGTTTCAAGCCCTCCCGGGAGTGGTGTGTTGCTTTTTTCTTTGCGCTGATAGCTTTGAAGATATGTTCTGATGGTTGTGAGAGTGAAGCAAGACTGTCTCCGTGCGCAATGGGCTAGCGCGATCGGCTGTTAACCGAAAAGTTGGAGTTTCGAGCCCTCCCGGTGGTGGTGCGGCGCTTTTTTTTCTTTGGGGTGATAGCTCTGAATAAATGTTTTGACGGTGGTGAGAGTCGAGCAGGACTGTCTCCGTGGAGAAATTGGCTTGCGCAATCGGCTGTTAACCGAAAGGTTGGAGGTTCGAGCCCACCCGGTGGTGGTGCGGCGCTTTTTTTTCTTTGCACTGATAGCTTTGAAGATATGTTCTGATGGTGGTGAGAGTGGAGCAAGACTGTCCCCGTGGCGCAATGGGCTACCGCGATCGGCTGTTAACCGAAAGGTTGGAGTTTCAAGCCCTCCCGGGAGTGGTGTGTTGCTTTTTTCTTTGCGCTGATAGCTTTGAAGATATGTTCTGATGGTGGTGAGAGTGGAGCAGGACTGTCTCCGTGGCGCAATTGGCTTGCGCGATCGGCTGTTAACCGAAAGGTTGGAGTTTCGAGCCCTCCCGGGAGTGGTGTGTTGCTTTTTTTCTTTGTGGTAATAGCTTTTAAGATATGTTCTGATGGTGGTGAGAGTGGAGCACGACTGTCTCCATGGCGCAATTGGCTAGCGCGATCGGCTGTTAACCAAAGGTTGGAGGTTCGAGCCCACCCGGTGGCGGTGCGGCGCTTTTTCTTTCTTTGGGGCGATAGCTCTGAAGAAATGGTCTGACGGTGGTGAGAGTGGAGCACGACTGTCTCTGTGGCGCAATTGGCTAGCGCGATCGGCTGTTAACCGAAAGGTTGGAGGTTCGAGCCCACCCGGTGGTGGTGCGGCGCTTTTTTTCTTTGGGCTGATAGCTCTGAAGAAATGTTCTGACGGTGGTGAGAGTGGAGCAGGACTGTCCCCGTGGCGCCATTGGCTAGCGCGATCGGCTGTTAACCAAAAAGTTTGAGGTTCGAGCCCTCCCGGTTGGGGTGTGTTGCTTTTTTCTTTCCGCTGATAGCTTTGAAGATATTTTCTGATGGTGGTGAGCGTGGAGCACGATTGTCTCCGTTGCGCAATGGGCTAGCGCGATTGGCCGTTAACCGAAAGGTTGGAGGTTCGAGCCCACCTTGTGGTGGTGCTGCGCTTTTTTTCTTTGGATGATAGCTTGAAAGATATGTTCTAATGGTGGTGACAGTGGAGCAGGACTGTCTCCGTGGCGCAATTGGCCAGCGCGATCGGCTGTTAACCGAAAAGTTGGAGGTTTGAGCCCTCCCGGGAGTGGTGTGTTGCTTTTTTCTTTGTGCTGATAGCTTTGAAGATATGTTCCGATGGTGGTAAGAGTGGAGCGCGACTGTCTCCGTGGCGCAATTGGCTAGTGCGATCGGCTGTTAACCGAAAGGTTGTAGGTTCGAGCGCACCCGGTGGTGGTGCGGCGCTTTTTTTTCTTTGGGCTGATAGCTTTGAAGATATGTTCTGATGGAGGTGAGAAGAGAGCAAGTTTGTCTCCGTGGCGCAATGGGCTAGCCCGATCGGCTGTTAACCGAAAGGTTGGAGTTTCGAGCCCGCCCGGGAGTGATGTGTTGCTTTTTTCTTTGCGCTGATAGCTTTGAATATATGTTCTGATGGTGGTGAGAGCGGAGCAAGACTGTCTCCGTGGCGCAAAGGACTAACGCGATCGGCTGTTAACCGAAAGGTTCGAGTTTCGAGCCCTCCCGGGAGTGGTGTGTTGCTTTTTTCTTTGAGCTAATAGCTTTGAAGATATGTTCTGATGGTGGTGAGAGTGGAGCAGGACTGTCTCCGTGGCGCAATTGGCTTGCGCGATCGGCTGTTAACCGAAAGGTTGGAGTTTCGAGCACTCCCGGGAGTGGTGTGTTGCTTTTTTTCTTTGTGGTAATAGCTTTTAGGATATGTTCTGATGATGGTGAGAGTGGAGCAGGACTGTCTCCGTGGCGCAATTGGCTTGCGCGATCGGCTGTTAACCGAAAGGTTGGAGTTTCGAGCCCTCCCGGGAGTGGTGTGTTGCTTTTTTTCTTTGGGCTCATAGCTCTGAAGAAATGTTCTGACGGTGGTGAGAGTGGAGCAGGACTGTCCCCGTGGCGCCATTGGCTAGCGCGATCGGCTGTTAACCAAAAAGTTGGATGTTCGAGCCCTCCCGGGTGGGGTGTGTTGCTTTTTTCTTTGCGCTGATAGCTTTGAAGATATTTTCTGATGGTGGTGAGCGTGGAGCACGATTGTCTCCGTTGCGCAATTGGCTAGTGCGATCGGCCGTTAACCGAAAGTTTGGAGGTTCGAGCCCACCTGGTGGTGGTGCGGCGCTTTTTTTTCTTTGGGCTGATAGCTTGAAAGATATGTTCTAATGGTGGTGAGAGTGGAGCAGGACTGTCTCCGTGGCGCAATTGGCCAGCGCGATTGGCTGTTAACCGAAAAGTTGGAGGTTCGAGCCCTCCCGGGAGTGGTGTGTTGCTTTTTTCTTTGTGCTGATAGCTTTGAAGATATGTTCCGATGGTGGTAAGAGTGGAGCGCGACTGTCTCCGTGGCGCAACTGGCTAGTGCGATCGGCTGTTAACCGAAAGGTTGGAGGTTCGAGCCCACCCGGTGGTGGTGCGGCGCTTTTTTTTCTTTGGGCTGATAGCTTTGAAGATATGTTCTGATGGAGGTGAGAAGGGAGCAAGTTTGTCTCCGTGGCGCAATGGGCTAGCCCGATCGGCTGTTAACCGAAAGGTTGGAGTTTCGAGCCCGCCCGGGAGTGGTGTGTTGCTTTTTTCTTTGCGCTGATAGCTTTGAATATATGTTCTGATGGTGGTGAGAGCGGAGCAAGACTGTCTCCGTGGCGCAAAGGACTAACGCGATCGGCTGTTAACCGAAAGGTTCGAGTTTCCAGCCCTCCCGGGAGTGGTGTGTTGCTTTTTTCTTTGAGCTAATAGCTTTGAAGATATGTTCTGATGGTGGTGAGAGTGGAGCAGGACTGTCTCCGTGGCGCAATTGGCTAGCGCGATCGGCTGTTAACCGAACGTTTAGAGGTTCGAGCCCACCCGGTGGTGGTGCGGTGCTTTTTTTTCTTTGTGCTGATAGCTCTGAAGATATGTTCTGATGGTGGTGAGAGTGAAGCAAGACTGTCTCCGTGGCGCAATGGGCTAGCGCGATCGGCTGTTAACCGAAAGGTTGGAGTTTCGAGCCCTCCCGGTGGTGGTGCGGCGCTTTTTTTTCTTTGGGGTGATAGCTCTGAATAAATGTTTTGACGGTGGTGAGAGTGGAGCAGGACTGTCTCCGTGGCGCAATCGGCTTGCGCGATCGGCTGTTAACCGAAAGGTTGGAGGTTCGAGCCCACCCGGTGGTGGTGCGGCGCTTTTTTTTCTTTGCACTGATAGCTTTGAAGATATATTCTGATGGTGGTGAGAGTGGAGCAAGACTGTCCCCGTGGCGCAATGGGCTACCGCGATCGGATGTTAACCGAAAGGTTAGAGTTTCAAGCCCTCCCGGGAGTGGTGTGTTGCTTTTTTCTTTGCACTGACAGCTTTGAAGATATGTTCTGATGGTGGTGAGAGTGGAGCAGGACTGTCTCCGTGGCGCAATTGGCTTGCGCGATCGGCTGTTAACCGAAAGGTTGGAGTTTCGAGCACTCCCGGGAGTGGTGTGTTGCTTTTTTTCTTTGTGGTAATAGCTTTTAGGATATGTTCTGATGATGGTGAGAGTGGAGCAGGACTGTCTCCGTGGCGCAATTGGCTTGCGCGATCGGCTGTTAACCGAAAGGTTGGAGTTTCGAGCCCTCCCGGGAGTGGTGTGTTGCTTTTTTTCTTTGGGCTCATAGCTCTGAAGAAATGTTCTGACGGTGGTGAGAGTGGAGCAGGACTGTCCCCGTGGCGCCATTGGCTAGCGCGATCGGCTGTTAACCAAAAAGTTGGATGTTCGAGCCCTCCCGGGTGGGGTGTGTTGCTTTTTTCTTTGCGCTGATAGCTTTGAAGATATTTTCTGATGGTGGTGAGCGTGGAGCACGATTGTCTCCGTTGCGCAATTGGCTAGTGCGATCGGCCGTTAACCCAAAGTTTGGAGGTTCGAGCCCACCTGGTGGTGGTGCGGCGCTTTTTTTTCTTTGGGCTGATAGCTTGAAAGATATGTTCTAATGGTGGTGAGAGTGGAGCAGGACTGTCTCCGTGGCGCAATTGGCCAGCGCGATTGGCTGTTAACCGAAAAGTTGGAGGTTCGAGCCCTCCCGGGAGTGGTGTGTTGCTTTTTTCTTTGTGCTGATAGCTTTGAAGATATGTTCCGATGGTGGTAAGAGTGGAGCGCGACTGTCTCCGTGGCGCAACTGGCTAGTGCGATCGGCTGTTAACCGAAAGGTTGGAGGTTCGAGCCCACCCGGTGGTGGTGCGGCGCTTTTTTTTCTTTGGGCTGATAGCTTTGAAGATATGTTCTGATGGAGGTGAGAAGGGAGCAAGTTTGTCTCCGTGGCGCAATGGGCTAGCCCGATCGGCTGTTAACCGAAAGGTTGGAGTTTCGAGCCCGCCCGGGAGTGGTGTGTTGCTTTTTTCTTTGCGCTGATAGCTTTGAATATATGTTCTGATGGTGGTGAGAGCGAAGCAAGACTGTCTCCGTGGCGCAAAGGGCTAGCGCGATCGGCTGTTAACCGAAAGGTTCGAGTTTCGAGACCTCCCGGGAGTGGTGTGTTGCTTTTTTCTTTGCGCTGATAGCTTTGAAGATATGTTCTGATGGTGGTGAGAGTGGAGCAGGACTGTCTCCGTGGCGCAATTGGCTAGCGCGATTGGCTGTTAACCGAAAGTTTGGAGGTTCGAGCCCACCCGTTGGTGGTGCGGCGCTTTTTTTTCTTTGTTCTGATAGCTTTGAAGATATGTTCTGATGGTGGTGAGAGTGGAGCAAGACTGTCCCCGTGGCGCAATGGGCTACCGCGATCGGCTGTTAACCGAAAGGTTGGAGTTTCAAGCCCTTCCGGGAGTGGTGTGTTGCTTTTTTCTTTGCGCTGATAGCTTTGAAGATATGTTCCGATGGTGGTGAGAGTGAAGCAAGACTGTCTCCGTGCGCAATGGGCTAGCGCGATCGGCTGTTAACCGAAAAGTTGGAGTTTCGAGCCCTCCCGGTGGTGGTGCGGCGCTTTTTTTTCTTTGGGGTGATAGCTCTGAATAAATGTTTTGACGGTGGTGAGAGTGGAGCAGGACTGTCTCCGTGGCGCAATTGGCTTGCGCAATCGGCTGTTAACCGAAAGGTTGGAGGTTCGAGCCCACACGATGGTGGTGCGGCGCTTTTTTTTGCACTGATAGCTTTGAAGATATGTTCTGATGGTGGTGAGAGTGGAGCAAGACTGTCCCCGGGGCGCAATGGGTTACCGCGATCGGCTGTTAACCGAAAGGTTGGAGTTTCAAGCCCTCCCGGGAGTGGTGTGTTGCTTTTTTCTTTGCGCTGATAGCTTTGAAGATATGTTCTGATGGTGGTGAGAGTGGAGCAGGACTGTCTCCGTGGCGCAATTGGCTTGCGCGATCGGCTGTTAACCGAAAGGTTGGAGTTTCGAGCCCTCCCGGGAGTGGTGTGTTGCTTTTTTTCTTTGTGGTATTAGCTTTTAAGATATGTACTGATGGTGGTGAGAGTGGAGCAGGACTGTCTCCATGGCGCAATTGGCTAGCGCGATCGGCTGTTAACCGAAAGGTTGGAGTTTCGAGCCCACCCGGTGGTGGTGCGGCGCTTTTTTTCTTTGGGCTGATTGCTTTGAAGATATGTTCTGATGGTGGTGAGAGCGGAGCAGGACTGTCTCCGTGGCGCAAAGGGCTAGCGCGATCGGCTGTTAACCGAAAGGTTGGAGTTTCGAGCCCTCCCGGTGGTGGTGCGGCGCTTTTTTTCTTTGGGGTGATAGCTCTGAATAAATGTTTTGACGGTGGTGAGAGTGGAGCAGGACTGTCTTCGTGGCGCAATTGGCTTACGCGATCGGCTGTTAACCGAAAGGTTGGAGGTTCGAGCCCTCCCGGGAGTGGTGTGTTGCTTTTTTCTTTGCACTGATAGCTCTGAAGAAATGGTCTGACGGTGGAGAGAGTGGAGCACGACTGTCCCCGTGGCGAAATGGGCTAACGCAATCGGCTGTTAACCGAAAGGTTGGAGTTTTGAGCCCTCCCGGGAGTGGTTTGTTGCTTTTTTCTTTGCACTGATAGCTTTGAAGATATGTTCTGATGGTGGTGAGAGTGGAGCACGACTGTCTCCATGGCGCAATTGGCTAGCGCGATCGGCTGTTAACCAAAGGTTGGAGTTTCGAGCCCACCCGATGGTGGTGCGGCGCTTTTTTTTCTTTTTTCTTTGCACTGATAGCTTTGAAGATATGTTGTGATAGTGGTGAGAGTGGAGGAGGACTGTCTCCGTGGCGCAATCAGCTTGCGTGATCGGCTGTTAACCGAAAGGTTGGAGGTTCGAGCCCACCCGGTAGTGGTGCGGCGCTTTTTTTTCTTTGGGCTGATAGCTTTGAAGATATGTTATGATGGTGGTGAGAAGGGAGCAAGACTGTCTCCGTGGCGCAATTGGCTAGCGCGATCGGCTGTTAACCGAAAGGTTGGAGTTTCGAGCCCTCCCGGGAGTGGTGTGTTGCTTTTTTCTTTGTGGTAATAGCTTTCAAGATATGTTCTGATGGTGGTGAGAGTGGAGCACGACTGTCTCCATGGCGCAATTGGCTAGCGCGATCGGCTGTTAACCGAAAGGTTGGAGGTTCGAGCCCACCCGGTGGTGGTGCGGCGCTTTTTTTCTTTGGGCTCATAGCTCTGAAGAAATGTTCTGACGGTGATGAGAGTGGAGCAGGACTGTCCCCGTGGCGCCATTGGCTAGCGCGATCGGCTGTTAACCAAAAAGTTGGAGGTTCGAGCCCTCCCGGGTGGGGTGTGTTGCTTTTTTCTTTGCGCTGATAGCTTTGGAGATATTTTCTGATGGTGGTGAGCGTGGAGCACGATTGTCTCCGTTGCGCAATTGGCTAGTGCGATCGGCCGTTAACCGAAAGTTTGGAGGTTCGAGCCCACCTGGTGGTGGTGCGGCGCTTTTTTTTCTTTGGGCTGATAGCTTCAAAGATATGTTCTAATGGTGGTGAGAGTGGAGCAGGACTGTCTCCGTGGCGCAATTGGCCAGCGCGATTGGCTGTTAAACGAAAAGTTGGAGGTTCGAGCCCTCCCGGAAGTGGTGTGTTGCTTTTTTCTTTGTGCTGATAGGTTTGAAGATATGTTCCGATGGTGGTAAGAGTGGAGCGCGACTGTCTCCGTGGCGCAATTGGCTAGTGCGATCGGCTGTTAACCGAAAGGTTGGAGGTTCGAGCCCACCCGGTGGTGGTGCGGCGCTTTTTTTTCTTTGGGCTGATAGCTTTGAAGATATGTTCTGATGGAGGTGAGAAGGGAGCAAGTTTGTCTCCGTGGCGCAATGGGCTAGCCTGATAGGCTGTTAACCGAAAGGTTGGAGTTTCGAGCCCGCCCGGGAGTGGTGTGTTGCTTTTTTCTTTGCGCTGATAGCTTTGAATATATGTTCTGATGGTGGTGAGAGCGAAGCAAGACTGTCTCCGTGGCGCAAAGGGCTAGCGCGATCGGCTGTTAACCGAAAGGTTCGAGTTTCGAGACCTCCCGGGAGTGGTGTGTTGCTTTTTTCTTTGCGCTGATAGCTTTGAAGATATGTTCTGATGGGGGTGAGAGTGGAGCAGGACTGTCTCCGTGGCGCAATTGGCTAGCGAGATTGGCTGTTAACCGAAAGTTTGGAGGTTCGAGCCCACCCGGTGGAGGTGCGGCGCTTTTTTTTCTTTGTTCTGATAGCTTTGAAGATATGTTCTGATGGTGGTGAGAGTAAAGCAAGACTGTCTCCGTGGCGCAATGGGCTAGCGCGATCGGCTGTTAACCGAATGGTTGGAGGTTCGAGCCCACCCGGTGGTGGTGCGGCGCTTTTTTTTCTTTGGGCTTATAGCTTTGAAGATATGTTCTGATGGTGGTGAGAGTGGAGCAGGACTGTCTCCGTGGCGCAATTGGCTAGCGGGATTGGCTGTTAACCGAAAGTTTGGAGGTTCGAGCCCACCCGTTGGTGGTGCGGCGCTTTTTTTTCTTTGTTCTGATAGCTTTGAAGATATGTTCTGATGGTGGTGAGAGTGGAGCAAGACTGTCCCCGTGGCGCAATGGGCTACCGCGATCGGCTGTTAACCGAAAGGTTGGAGTTTCAAGCCCTCCCGGGAGTGGTGTGTTGCTTTTTTCTTTGCGCTGATAGCTTTGAAGATATGTTCTGATGGTTGTGAGAGTGAAGCAAGACTGTCTCCGTGCGCAATGGGCTAGCGCGATCGGCTGTTAACCGAAAAGTTGGAGTTTCGAGCCCTCCCGGCGGTGGTGCGGCGCTTTTTTTTCTTGGGGGTTATAGCTCTGAATAAATGTTTTGACGGTGGTGAGAGTGGAGCAGGACTGTCTCCGTGGCGCAATTGGCTTGCGCAATCGGCTGTTAACCGAAAGGTTGGAGGTTCGAGCCCACCCGGTGGTGGTGCGGCGCTTTCTTTTCTTTGCACTGATAGCTTTGAAGATATGTTCTGATGGTGGTGAGAGTGGAGCAAGACTGTCCCCGTGGCGCAATGGGCTACCGCGATCGGCTGTTAACCGAAAGGTTGGAGTTTCAAGCCCTCCCGGGAGTGGTGTGTTGCTTTTTTCTTTGCTCTGATAGCTTTGAAGATATGTTCTGATGGTGGTGAGAGTGGAGCAGGACTGTCTCCGTGGCGCAATTGGCTTGCGCGATCGGCTGTTAACCGAAAGGTTGGAGTTTCGAGCCCTCCCGGGAGTGGTGTGTTGCTTTTTTTCTTTGTGGTAATAGCTTTTAAGATATGTACTGATGGTGGTGAGAGTGGAGCAGGACTGTCTCCATGGCGCAATTGGCTAGCGCGATCGGCTGTTAACCGAAAGGTTGGAGTTTCGAGCCCACCCGGTGGTGGTGCGGCGCTTTTTTTTCTTTGGGCTGATAGCTTTGAAGATATGTTCTGATGGTGGTGAGAGCGGAGCAAGACTGTCTCCGTGGCGCAAAGGGCTAGCGCGATCGGCTGTTAACCGAAAGGTTCGAGTTTCGAGCCCTCCCGGGAGTGGTGTGTTGCTTTTTTCTTTGCGCTGATAGCTTTGAAGATATGTTCTGATGGTGGTGAGAGTGGAGCAGGACTGTCTCCGTGGCGCAATGGGCTAGCGCGATCGGCTGTTAACCGAAAGGTTGGAGTTTCGAGCCCTCCCGGTGGTGGTGCGGCGCTTTTTTTCTTTGGGGTGATAGCTCTGAATAAATGTTTTGACGGTGGTGAGAGTGGAGCAGGACTGTCTTCGTGGCGCAATTGGCTTACGCGATCGGCTGTTAACCGAAAGGTTGGAGGTTCGAGCCCTCCCGGGAGTGGTGTGTTGCTTTTTTCTTTGCACTGATAGCTCTGAAGAAATGGTCTGACGGTGGTAGAGTGGAGCACGACTGTCCCCGTGGCGAAATGGGCTAACGCAATCGGCTGTTAACCGAAAGGTTGGAGTTTCGAGCCCTCCCGGGAGTGGTGTGTTGCTTTTTTCTTTGCACTGATAGCTTTGAAGATATGTTCTGATGGTGGTGAGAGTGGAGCAGGACTGTCTCCGTGGCGCAATTGGCTTGCGCGATCGGCTGTTAACCGAAAGGTTGGAGGTTCGAGCCCTCCCAGGAGTGGTGTGTTGCTTTTTTCTTTGTGGTAATAGCTTTGAAGATATGTTCTGATGGTGGTGAGAGTGGAGCACGACTGTCTCCATGGCGCAATTGGCTAGCCCGATCGGCTGTTAACCAAAGGTTGGAGTTTCGAGCCCACCCGATGGTGGTGCGGCGCTTTTTTTTCTTTGTGGTGATAGCTTTGATGATATGTTCTGATGGTGGTGAGAGTGGAGCAGGACTGTCTCCGTGGCGCAATTGGCTACCGCGATTGGCTGTTAACCGAAAGCTTGGAGTTTCGAACCCTCCCGGGAGTGGTGTGTTGCTTTTTTCTTTGCACTGATAGCTTTGAAGATATGTTCTGATGGTGGTGAGAGTGGAGCAGGACTGTCTTCGTGGCGCAATTGGCTTGCGCGATCGGCTGTTAACCGAAAGGTTGGAGGTTCGAGCCCCACCCGGTGGTGGTGCGGCGCTTTTTTTTCTTTGCACTGATAGCTTTGAAGATATGTTCTGATAGTGGTGAGAGTGGAGGAGGACTGTCTCCGGGGCGCAATTGGCTTGCGTGATCGGCTGTTAACCGAAAGGTTGGAGGTTCGAGCCCACCCGGTGGTGGTGCGGCGCTTTTTTTTCTTTGGGCTGATAGCTTTGAAGATATGTTCTGATGGTGGTGAGAAGGGAGCAAGGCTGTCTGCGTGGCGCAATTGGCTAGCGCGATCGGCTGTTAACCGAAAGGTTGGAGTTTCGAGCCCTCCCGGGAGTGGTGTGTTGCTTTTTGCTTTGTGGTAATAGCTTTCAAGATATGTTCTGATGGTGGTGAGAGTGGAGCAGGACTGTCTCCATGGCGCAATTGGCTAGCGCGATCGGCTGTTAACCGAAAGGTTGGAGTTTCGAGCCCACCCGGTGGTGGTGCGGCGCTTTTTTTTTCTTTCCGCTGATAGCTTTGAAGATATTTTCTGATGGTGGTGAGCGTGGAGCACGATTGTCTCCGTTGCGCAATGGGCTAGCGCGATTGGCCGTTAACCGAAAGGTTGGAGGTTCGAGCCCACCTTGTGGTGGTGCTGCGCTTTTTTTCTTTGGATGATAGCTTGAAAGATATGTTCTAATGGTGGTGACAGTGGAGCAGGACTGTCTCCGTGGCGCAATTGGCCAGCGCGATCGGCTGTTAACCGAAAAGTTGGAGGTTCAAGCCCTCCCGGGAGTGGTGTGTTGCTTTTTTCTTTGTGCTGATAGCTTTGAAGATATGTTCCGATGGTGGTAAGAGTGGAGCGCGACTGTCTCCGTGGCGCAATTGGCTAGTGCGATCGGCTGTTAACCGAAAGGTTGCAGGTTCGAGCCCACCCGGTGGTGGTGCGGCGCTTTTTTTTCTTTGGGCTGATAGCTTTGAAGATATGTTCTGATGGAGGTGAGAAGAGAGCAAGTTTGTCTCCGTGGCGCAATGGGCTAGCCCGATCGGCTGTTAACCGAAAGGTTGGAGTTTCGAGCCCGCCCGGGAGTGATGTGTTGCTTTTTTCTTTGCGCTGATAGCTTTGAATATATGTTCTGATGGTGGTGAGAGCGGAGCAAGACTGTCTCCGTGGCGCAAAGGGCTAACGCGATCGGCTGTTAACCGAAAGGTTCGAGTTTCGAGCCCTCCCGGGAGTGGTGTGTTGCTTTTTTCTTTGAGCTAATAGCTTTGAAGATATGTTCTGATGGTGGTGAGAGTGGAGCAGGACTGTCTCCGTGGCGCAATTGGCTAGCGCGATCGGCTGTTAACCGAACGTTTAGAGGTTCGAGCCCACCCGGTGGTGGTGCGGTGCTTTTTTTTCTTTGTGCTGATAGCTTTGAAGATATGTTCTGATGGTGGTGAGAGTGAAGCAAGACTGTCTCCGTGGCGCAATGGGCTAGCGCGATCGGCTGTTAACCGAAAGGTTGGAGTTTCGAGCCCTCCCGGTGGTGGTGCGGCGCTTTTTTTTCTTTGGGGTGATAGCTCTGAATAAATGTTTTGACGGTGGTGAGAGTGGAGCAGGACTGTCTCCGTGGCGCAATTGGCTTGCGCGATCGGCTGTTGACTGAAAGGTTGGAGGTTCGAGCCCACCCGGTGGTGGTGCGGCGCTTTTTTTTCTTTGCACTGATAGCTTTGAAGATATATTCTGATGGTGCTGAGAGTGGAGCAAGACTGTCCCCGTGGCGCAATGGGCTACCGCGATCGGATGTTAACCGAAAGGTTAGAGTTTCAAGCCCTCCCGGGAGTGGTGTGTTGCTTTTTTCTTTGCACTGATAGCTTTGAAGATATGTTCTGATGGTGGTGAGAGTGGAGCAGGACTGTCTCCGTGGCGCAATTGGCTTGCGCGATCGGCTGTTAACCGAAAGGTTGGAGTTTCGAGCCCTCCCGGGAGTGGTGTGTTGCTTTTTTTCTTTGTGGTAATAGCTTTTAGGATATGTTCTGATGATGGTGAGAGTGGAGCAGGACTGTCTCCGTGGCGCAATTGGCTTGCGCGATCGGCTGTTAACCGAAAGGTTGGAGTTTCGAGCCCTCCCGGGAGTGGTGTGTTGCTTTTTTCTTTGCGCTGATAGCTTTGAAGATATGTTCTGATGGTGGTGAGAGTGGAGCACGACTGTCTCCGTGGCGCAGTTGGCTAGCGCGATCGGCTGTAAACCGAAAGGTTGGAGGTTCGAGCCCACCCGGTGATGGTGTGGCGCTTTTTATCTTTGTGCTCATAGCTTTGAGATATGTTCTGATGGTGCTGAGAGTGGAGCAGGACTGTCTCCATGGCGCAATTGGCTAGCGCGATCGGCTGTTAACCGAAAGGTTGAAGGTTCGAGCCCACCCGGGGGTAGTGCGGCGCTTTTTTTTTCTCTGGGGCGATAGCTCTGAAGAAATGGTCTGACGGTGGTGAGAATGGAGCCCGACTGTCTCTGTGACGCAATTGGCTAGCGCGATCGGCTGTTAACCGAAAAGTTAGAGGTTCGAGCCCACCCGGTGGTGGTGCGGCGCTTTTTTCTGGGGGCTGATAGCTTTGAAGATATGTTCTGATGGTGGTGAGAGTAGAGCAGGACTGTCTCCGTGACGCAATTGGCTAGCGCGATCGGCTGTTAACCGAAAAGATGGAGGTTCGAGCCCACCCGGTGGTGGTGCGGCGCTTTTTTTTCTTTGGCTGATAGCATTGAAAATATGTTCTGATGGTGGTGAGAGTGGAGCAGGACTGTCTCCATGGCGCAATTGGCTAGCGCGATCGGCTGTTAACCAAAACGTCGGAGGTTCAAGCCCACCCAGTGGTGGTATGCCGCTTTTTTTTCTTTGGGCTGATAGCTTTGAAGATATGTTCTGATGGTGGTGAGAGTAGAGCAGGACTGTCTCCGTGGCGCAATTGGCTAGCGCAATCGGCTGTTGACCGAAAGGTTGGAGTTTCGAGCCCTCCCGGGAGTGGTGTGTTGCTTTTTTCTTTGCGCTGATAGCTTTGAAGATATGTTCTGATGGTGGTGAGAGTGGAGCAAGACTGTCTCCATGGCGCAATGGGCTAGCGCGATCGGCTGTTAACCGAAAGGTTGGAGGTTCGAGCCCACCCGGTGGTGGTGCAGCGCTTTTTTTTCTTTGCGCTGATAGCTTTGAAGATATGTTCTGATGATGGTGAGAGTGGAGCAAGACTGCCTCCGTGGCGCAATGGGCTAGTGCGATCAGCTGTTAACCGAAAGGTTGGAGTTTCGAGCCCTCCCGGGAGTGGTGTGTTGCTTTTTTCTTTGCGGTAATAGTTTTGAAGATATGTTCTGATGGTGGTGAGATTGGAGCAGGACTGTCTTCGTGGCGCAATTGGCTAGCGCGATCGGCTGTTAACCGAAAGGTTGGAGGTTCGAGCCCAACCGGTGGTGGTGCGGCGCTTTTTTTTTCTTTGGGGTGATAGCTCTGAAGGATTGTTCTGACGGTGGTGAGAGTGGAGCACGACTGTCTCCGTGGGGCAATTGGCTAGCGCGATCGGCTGTTAACCGAAAAGTCGGAGGTTCCGCCCACCTGGTGGTGGTGCGGCGCTTTTTTTTCTTTGGGCTGATAGCTTTGAAGATATGTTCTGATGGTGGTGAGAGGGGAGCAGGACTGTCTCCGTGGCGCAATCGGCTAGCGCGATCGGCTGTTAACTTAAACGTTGGAAGTTCGAGCCCACCCGGTGGTGGTGCTGGTGCGGCGCTTTTTTTTTCTTTGGGCTGATAGCTTTGAAGATATGTTCTGATGGTGGTGAGAGTGGAGCAGGACTGTCTCCGTGGCGCAATTGGATAGCGCGATCGGCTGTTAACCGAGCGGTTGGAGTTTCGAGCCCACCCGGCGGTGGTGCGGTGCTTTTTTTTATTTGGGCTGATAGCTTTGAAGATATGTTCTGATGGTGGTGAGAGTAGAGCAGGACTGTCTCCGTGGCGCAATTGGCAAGCGCGATCGGCTGTTAACCAAAAGGTTGGAGTTTCGAGCCCTCCCGCGAGTGGTGTGTTGCTTTTTTCTTTGCGCTGATAGCTTTGAAGATATGTTCTGATGGTGGTGAGAGTGGAGCAGGACTGTCTCCGTGGCGCAATTGGCTAGCGTGATCGGCTGTTAACCGAAAAGTTGGAGGTTCGAGCCCACACGGTGGTGGTGCGGCGCTTTTTTTCTTTGGGCTGATAGCTTTGAAGATATGTTCTGATGGTGGTTAGAGTGGAGCAGGACTGCCTCCATGGCGCAATTGGCTAGCGCGATCGGCTGCTAACCAAAAGGTCGGAGGTTCGAGCACACCCGGTGGTGGTATGGCGCTTTTTTTGGGCTGATAGCTTTGAAGATATGTTCTGATGGTGGTGAGAGTAAAGCAGGACTGTCTCCATGGCGCAATTGGCTAGCGCGATCGGCTGTTAACCGAAAGGTTGGAGGTTCGAGCCCTCCCGGGAGTGGTGTGTTGCTTTTTTCTTTGCGCTGATAGCTTTGAAGATATGTTCTGATGGTGGTGAGAGTGGAGCAGGACTGTCTCCGTGGCGCAATGGGCTAGCGCGATCGGCTGTTACCCGAAAGGTTGGAGTTTCGAGCCCTCCCAATGGTGGTGCGGCGCTTTTTTTCTTTGGGGTGATAGCTCTGAATGAATGTTTTGACAGTGGTGAGAGTGGAGCAGGACTGTCTTCGTGGCGCAATTGGCTTACGCGATCGGCTGTTAACCGAAAGGTTGGAGGTTCGAGCCCTCCCGGGAGTGGTGTGTTGCTTTTTTCTTTGCACTGATAGCTCTGAAGAAATGGTCTGACGGTGGTGAGAGTGGAGCACGACTGTCCCCGTGGCGAAATGGGCTAACGCAATCGGCTGTTAACCGAAAGGTTGGAGTTTCGAGCCCTCCCGGGAGTGGTGTGTTGCTTTTTTCTTTGCACTGATAGCTTTGAAGATATGTTCTGATGGTGGTGAGAGTGGAGCAGGACTGTCTTCGTGGCGCAATTGGCTTGCGCGATCGGCTGTTAACCGAAAGGTTGGAGGTTCGAGCACCACCCGGTGGTGGTGCGGCGCTTTTTTTCTTTGCACTGATAACTTTGAAGATATGTTCTGATAGTGGTGAGAGTGGAGCAGGACTGTCTCCGTGGCGCAATTGGCTTGCGTGATCGGCTGTTAACCGAAAGGTTGGAGGTTCGAGCCCACCCGGTGGTGGTGCGGCGCTTTTTTTTCTTTGCGCTGATAGCTTTGAAGATATGTTCTGATGGTGGTGAGAGTGGAGCAGGACTGTCTCCGTGGCGCAATGGGCTAGCGCGATCGGCTGTTAACCGAAAGGTTGGAGTTTCGAGCCCTCCCGGTGGTGGTGCGGCGCTTTTTTCCTTTGCGGTGATAGCTCTGAATAAATGTTTTGACGGTGGTGAGAGTGGAGCAGGACTGTCTTCGTGGCGCAATTGGCTTACCCGATCGGCTGTTAACCGAAAGGTTGGAGGTTCGAGCCCTCCCGGGAGTGGTGTGTTGCTTTTTTCTTTGCGCTGATAGCTTTGAAGATATGTTCTGATGGTGGTGAGAGTGGAGCAGGACTGTCTTCGTGGCGCAATTGGCTTGCGCGATCGGCTGTTAACCGAAAGGTTGGAGGTTCGAGCACCACCCGGTGGTGGTGCGGCGCTTTTTTTCTTTGCACTGATAGCTTTGAAGATATGTTCTGATAGTGGTGAGAGGGGAGCAGGACTGTCTCCGTGGCGCAATTGGCTAGCGCAATCGGCTGTTAACCGAAAGGTTGGAGTTTCGAGCCCACCCGGTGGTGGTGTGGCGCTTTTTTTCTTTGGGCTGATAGCTTTGAAGATATGTTCTGATGGTGGTGAGAGTAGAGCAGGACTGTCTCCGTGGCGCAATTGGCTAGCGCGATCGGCTGTTAACCGGAAGGTTGGAGGTTCGAGCCCAACCGGTGGTGGTGGGCGCTTTTTTTTTTTTTGGGGTGATAGCTCTGAAGAAATGTTCTGACGGTGGTGAGAGTGGAGCACGACTGTCTCCGTGGGGCAATTGGCTAGCGCGATCGGCTGTTAACCGAAAGGTTGGAGGTTCGAGCCCTCCCGGTGGTGGTGCGGCGCTTTTTTTTCTTTGGGGTGATAGCTCTGAAGATATGTTCTGACGGTGGTGAGAGTGGAGCACAATTGTCTCCGTGGCGCAATTGGCTAGCGCGATCTGCTGTTAACCGAAAGGTTGGAGGTTCGAGCCCACCCGGTGGTGGTGCGGCGCTTTTTTTTCTTTGGGCTGATAGCTTTGAAGATATGTTCTCATGGTGGTGAGAGTGGAGCAGGACTGTCTCCGTGGCGCAATTGGCTAGCGCGATCGGCTGTTAACCAAAAGGTTGGAGTTTCGAGCCCTCCCGCGAGTGGTGTGTTGCTTTTTTCTTTGCGCTGATAGCTTTGAAGATATGTTCTGATGGTGGTGAGAGTGGAGCAGGACTGTCTCCGTGGCGCAATTGGCTAGCGTGATCGGCTGTTAACCGAAAAGTTGGAGGTTCGAGCCCACACGGTGGTGGTGCGGCGCTTTTTTTCTTTGGGCTGATAGCTTTGAAGATATGTTCTGATGGTGGTTAGAGTGGAGCAGGACTGCCTCCATGGCGCAATTGGCTAGCGCGATCGGCTGCTAACCAAAAGGTCGGAGGTTCGAGCACACCCGGTGGTGGTATGGCGCTTTTTTTGGGCTGATAGCTTTGAAGATATGTTCTGATGGTGGTGAGAGTAAAGCAGGACTGTCTCCATGGCGCAATTGGCTAGCGCGATCGGCTGTTAACCGAAAGGTTGGAGGTTCGAGCCCTCCCGGGAGTGGTGTGTTGCTTTTTTCTTTGCGCTGATAGCTTTGAAGATATGTTCTGATGGTGGTGAGAGTGGAGCAGGACTGTCTCCGTGGCGCAATGGGCTAGCGCGATCGGCTGTTACCCGAAAGGTTGGAGTTTCGAGCCCTCCCAATGGTGGTGCGGCGCTTTTTTTCTTTGGGGTGATAGCTCTGAATAAATGTTTTGACAGTGGTGAGAGTGGAGCAGGACTGTCTTCGTGGCGCAATTGGCTTACGCGATCGGCTGTTAACCGAAAGGTTGGAGGTTCGAGCCCTCCCGGGAGTGGTGTGTTGCTTTTTTCTTTGCACTGATAGCTCTGAAGAAATGGTCTGACGGTGGTGAGAGTGGAGCACGACTGTCCCCGTGGCGAAATGGGCTAACGCAATCGGCTGTTAACCGAAAGGTTGGAGTTTCGAGCCCTCCCGGGAGTGGTGTGTTGCTTTTTTCTTTGCACTGATAGCTTTGAAGATATGTTCTGATGGTGGTGAGAGTGGAGCAGGACTGTCTTCGTGGCGCAATTGGCTTGCGCGATCGGCTGTTAACCGAAAGGTTGGAGGTTCGAGCACCACCCGGTGGTGGTGCGGCGCTTTTTTTCTTTGCACTGATAACTTTGAAGATATGTTCTGATAGTGGTGAGAGTGGAGCAGGACTGTCTCCGTGGCGCAATTGGCTTGCGTGATCGGCTGTTAACCGAAAGGTTGGAGGTTCGAGCCCACCCGGTGGTGGTGCGGCGCTTTTTTTTCTTTGCGCTGATAGCTTTGAAGATATGTTCTGATGGTGGTGAGAGTGGAGCAGGACTGTCTCCGTGGCGCAATGGGCTAGCGCGATCGGCTGTTAACCGAAAGGTTGGAGTTTCGAGCCCTCCCGGTGGTGGTGCGGCGCTTTTTTCCTTTGCGGTGATAGCTCTGAATAAATGTTTTGACGGTGGTGAGAGTGGAGCAGGACTGTCTTCGTGGCGCAATTGGCTTACC
Source organism: Rhipicephalus microplus (assembly GCF_043290135.1). Taxonomy (NCBI): domain Eukaryota; kingdom Metazoa; phylum Arthropoda; class Arachnida; order Ixodida; family Ixodidae; genus Rhipicephalus; species Rhipicephalus microplus. The sequence goes on from NW_027464652.1 coordinate 1,027,344, forward strand.
CGATCGGCTGTTAACCGAAAGGTTGGAGGTTCGAGCCCTCCCGGGAGTGGTGTGTTGCTTTTTTCTTTGCGCTGATAGCTTTGAAGATATGTTCTGATGGTGGTGAGAGTGGAGCAGGACTGTCTTCGTGGCGCAATTGGCTTGCGCGATCGGCTGTTAACCGAAAGGTTGGAGGTTCGAGCACCACCCGGTGGTGGTGCGGCGCTTTTTTTCTTTGCACTGATAGCTTTGAAGATATGTTCTGATAGTGGTGAGAGGGGAGCAGGACTGTCTCCGTGGCGCAATTGGCTAGCGCAATCGGCTGTTAACCGAAAGGTTGGAGTTTCGAGCCCACCCGGTGGTGGTGTGGCGCTTTTTTTCTTTGGGCTGATAGCTTTGAAGATATGTTCTGATGGTGGTGAGAGTAGAGCAGGACTGTCTCCGTGGCGCAATTGGCTAGCGCGATCGGCTGTTAACCGGAAGGTTGGAGGTTCGAGCCCTCCCGGTGGTGGTGCGGCGCTTTTTTTTCTTTGGGGTGATAGCTCTGAAGATATGTTCTGACGGTGGTGAGAGTGGAGCACAATTGTCTCCGTGGCGCAATTGGCTAGCGCGATCTGCTGTTAACCGAAAGGTTGGAGGTTCGAGCCCACCCGGTGGTGGTGCGGCGCTTTTTTTTCTTTGGGCTGATAGCTTTGAAGATATGTTCTCATGGTGGTGAGAGTGGAGCAGGACTGTCTCCGTGGCGCAATTGGCTAGCGCGATCGGCTGTTAACCGAAAAGTTGGAGGTTCGAGCCTACCCGGTGGTTGTGCGGCGCTTTTTTTGTGGGCTGATAGCTTTGAAGATATGTTCTGATGGTGGTGAGAGTGGAGCAGGACTGTCTCCATGGCGCAATTGGCTAGCGTCATCGGCTGTTAACCGAAGAGTTGGAGGTTCGAGCCCACCCGGTGGTAGTGCGGCGCTTTTTTTTCTTTGGGCTGATAGCTTTGAAGATATGTTCTGATAGTGGTGAGAGTGGAGCAGGACTGTCTCCGTGGCGCAATTGGCTAGCGCGATCGGCTGTTAACCAAAAGGTCGGAGGTTCGAGCCCACCCGGTGGTGGTGCGGCGCTTTTTTTTCTTTGGGCTGATAGCTTTGAAGATATGTTCTGATGGTGGTGAGAGTGGAGCAGGACTGTCTCCGTGGCGCAATGGGGTAGCGCGATCAGCTGTTAACCGAAAGGTTGGAGTTTCGAGCCCTCCCGGGAGTGGTGTGTCGTTTTTTTCTTTGCGGTAATAGCTTTGAAGATATGTTCTGATGGTGGTGAGAGTGGAGCAGGACTGTCTTCGTGGCGCAATTGGCTAGCGCGATCGGCTGTTAACCGAAGGGTTGGAGGTTCGAGCCCAACCGGTGGTGGTGCGGCGCTTTTTTTTTCTTTAAGGTGATAGCTCTGAAGGATTGTTCTGACGGTGGTGAGAGTGGAGCACGACTGTCTCCGTGGGGCAATTATTGCCTAGCGCGATCGGCTGTTAACCGAAAAGTCGGAGGTACGAGCCCACCCGGTGGTGGTGCGGCGCTTTTTTTCTTTGGGCTGATAGCTTTGAAGATATGTCCTGATGGTGGTGAGAGGGGAGCAGGACTGTCTCCGTGGCGCAATCGGCTAGCGCGATCGGCTGTTAACCGAAACGTTGGAAGTTCGAGCCCACCCGGTGGTGGTGCGGCGCTTTTTTTTCTTTGGGCTGATAGCTATGAAGATATGTTCTGATGGTGGTGAGAGTGGAGCAGGACTGTCTCCGTGGCGCAATTGGCTAGCGCGATCGGCTGTTAACCGAACGGTTGGAGTTTCGAGCCCACCCGGCGTTGGTGCGGTGCTTTTTTTCTTTGGGCTGATAGCTTTGAAGATATGTTCTGATGGTGGTGAGAGTGGAGCAGGACTGCCTCCATGGCGCAATTGGCTAGCGCGATCGGCTGCTAACCAAAAGGGCGGAGGTTCGAGCACACCCGGTGGTGATATGGCGCTTTTTTTGAGCTGATAGCTTTGAAGATATGTTCTGATGGTGGTGAGAGTAAAGCAGGACTGTCTCCGTGGCGCAATTGGCTAGCGCGATCGGCTGTTAACCGAAAGGTTGGAGGTTCGAGCCCTCCCGGGAGTGGTGTGTTGCTTTTTTCTTTGCGCTGATAGCTTTGAAGATATTTCTGATGGTGGTGAGAGTGGAGCAGGACTGTCTCCGTGGCGCAATGGGCTAGCGCGATCGGCTGTTACCCGAAAGGTTGGAGTTTCGAGCCCTCCCAGTGGTGGTGCGGCGCTTTTTTTCTTTGGGGTGATAGCTCTGAATAAATGTTTTGACAGTGGTGAGAGTGGAGCAGGACTGTCTTCGTGGCGCAATTGGCTTACGCGATCGGCTGTTAACCGAAAGGTTGGAGGTTCGAGCCCTTCCGGGAGTGGTGTGTTGCTTTTTCTTTGCACTGATAGCTCTGAAGAAATGGTCTGACGGTGGTGAGAGTGGAGCACGACTGTCCCCGTGGCAAAATGGGCTAACGCAATCGGCTGTTAACCGAAAGGTTGGAGTTTCGAGCCCTCCCGGGAGTGGTGTGTTGCTTTTTTCTTTGCACTGATAGCTTTGAAGATATGTTCTGATGGTGGTGAGAGTGGAGCAGGACTGTCTCCGTGGCGCAATTGGCTTGCGCGATCGGCTGTTAACCGAAAGGTTGGAGGTTCAAGCCCTCCCAGGAGTGGTGTGTTGCTTTTTTCTTTGTGGTAATAGCTTTGAAGATATGTTCTGATGGTGGTGAGAGTGGAGCACGACTGTCTCCATGGCGCAATCGGCTAGCGCGATCGGCTGTTACCCGAAAGTTTGGAGTTTCGAGCCCACCCGATGGTGGTGCGGCGCTTTTTTTTCTTTGTGGTGATAGCTTTGATGATATGTTCTGATGGTGGTAAGAGTGGAGCAGGACTGTCTCCGTGGCGCAATTGGCTACCGCGATTGGCTGTTAACCGAAAGCTTGGAGTTTCGAACCCTCCCGGGAGTGGTGTGTTGCTTTTTTCTTTGCACTGATAGCTTTGAAGATATGTTCTGATGGTGGTGAGAGTGGAGCAGGACTGTCTTCGTGGCGCAATTGGCTTGCGCGATCGGCTGTTAACCGAAAGGTTGGAGGTTCGAGCACCACCCGGTGGTGGTGCGGCGCTTTTTTTCTTTGCACTGATAACTTTGAAGATATGTTCTGATAGTGGTGAGAGTGGAGCAGGACTGTCTCCGTGGCGCAATTGGCTTGCGTGATCGGCTGTTAACCGAAAGGTTGGAGGTTAGAGCCCACCCGGTGGTGGTGCGGCGCTTTTTTTTTCTTTGCGCTGATAGCTTTGAAGATATGTTCTGATGGTGGTGAGAGTGGAGCAGGACTGTCTCCGTGTCGCAATGGGCTAGCGCGATCGGCTGTTAACCGAAAGGTTGGAGTTTCGAGCCCTCCCGGTGGTGGTGCGGCGCTTTTTTCCTTTGCGGTGATAGCTCTGAATAAATGTTTTGACGGTGGTGAGAGTGGAGCAGGACTGTCTTCGTGGCGCAATTGGCTTACCCGATCGGCTGTTAACCGAAAGGTTGGAGGTTCGAGCCCTCCCGAGAGTGGTGTGTTGCTTTTTTCTTTGCGCTGATAGCTTTGAAGATATGTTCTGATGGTGGTGAGAGTGGAGCAGGACTGTCTTCGTGGCGCAATTGGCTTGCGCGATCGGCTGTTAACCGAAAGGTTGGAGGTTCGAGCCCACCCGGTGGTGGTGCGGCGCTTTTTTTTTCTTTGCGCTGATAGCTTTGAAGATATGTTCTGATGGTGGTGAGAGTGGAGCAGGACTGTCTCCGTGGCGCAATGGGCTAGCGCGATCGGCTGTTAACCGAAAGGTTGGAGTTTCGAGCCCTCCCGGTGGTGGTGCGGCGCTTTTTTCCTTTGCGGTGATAGCTCTGAATAAATGTTTTGACGGTGGTGAGAGTGGAGCAGGACTGTCTTCGTGGCGCAATTGGCTTACCCGATCGGCTGGTAACCGAAAGGTTGGAGGTTCGAGCCCTCCCGGGAGTGGTGTGTTGCTTTTTTCTTTGCGCTGATAGCTTTGAAGATATGTTCTGATGGTGGTGAGAGTGGAGCAGGACTGTCTTCGTGGCGCAATTGGCTTGCGCGATCGGCTGTTAACCGAAAGGTTGGAGGTTCGAGCACCACCCGGTGGTGGTGCGGCGCTTTTTTTCTTTGCACTGATAGCTTTGAAGATATGTTCTGATAGTGGTGAGAGTGGAGCAGGACTGTCTCCGTGGCGCAATTGGCTAGCGCAATCGGCTGTTAACCGAAAGGTTGGAGTTTCGAGCCCACCCGGCGGTGGTGTGGCGCTTTTTTTTCTTTGGGCTGATAGCTTTGAAGATATGTTCTGATGGTGGTGAGAGTAGAGCAGGACTGTCTCCGTGGCGCAATTGGCTAGCGCGATCGGCTGTTAACCGGAAGGTTGGAGGTTCGAGCCCAACCGGTGGTGGTGGGCGCTTTTTTTTTTCTTTGGGGTGATAGCTCTGAAGAAATGTTCTGATGGTGGTGAGAGTGGAGCACGACTGTCTCCGTGGGGCAATTGGCTAGCGCGATCGGCTGTTAACCGAAAGGTTGGAGGTTCGAGCCCTCCCGGTGGTGGGGCGGCGCTTTTTTTTCTTTGGGGTGATAGCTCTGAATAAATGTTTTGACAGTGGTGAGAGTGGAGCAGGACTGTCTTCGTGGCGCAATTGGCTTACGCGATCGGCTGTTAACCGAAAGGTTGGAGGTTCGAGCCCTCCCGGGAGTGGTGTGTTGCTTTTTTCTTTGCACTGATAGCTCTGAAGAAATGGTCTGACGGTGGTGAGAGTGGAGCACGACTGTCCCCGTGGCGAAATGGGCTAACGCAATCGGCTGTTAACCGAAAGGTTGGAGTTTCGAGCCCTCCCGGGAGTGGTGTGTTGCTTTTTTCTTTGCACTGATAGCTTTGAAGATATGTTCTGATGGTGGTGAGAGTGGAGCAGGACTGTCTCCGTGGTGCAATTGGCTTGCGCGATCGGCTGTTAACCGAAAGGTTGGAGGTTCGAGCCCTCCCAGGAGTGGTGTGTTGCTTTTTTCTTTGTGGTAATAGCTTTGAAGATATGTTCTGATGGTGGTGAGAGTGGAGCACGACTGTCTCCATGGCGCAATCGGCAAGCGCGAAAGGCTGTTAACCGAAAGTTTGGAGTTTCGAGCCCACCCGATGGTGGTGCGGCGCTTTTTTTTCTTTGTGGTGATAGCTTTGATGATATGTTCTGATGGTGGTAAGAGTGGAGCAGGACTGTCTCCGTGGCGCAATTGGCTACCGCGATTGGCTGTTAACCGAAAGCTTGGAGTTTCGAACCCTCCCGGGAGTGGTGTGTTGCTTTTTTCTTTGCACTGATAGCTTTGAAGATATGTTCTGATGGTGGTGAGAGTGGAGCAGGACTGTCTTCGTGGCGCAATTGGCTTGCGCGATCGGCTGTTAACCGAAAGGTTGGAGGTTCGAGCACCACCCGGTGGTGGTGCGGCGCTTTTTTTCTTTGCACTGATAACTTTGAAGATATGTTCTGATAGTGGTAAGAGTGGAGCAGGACTGTCTCCGTGGCGCAATTGGCTTGCGTGATCGGCTGTTAACCGAAAGGTTGGAGGTTCGAGCCCACCCGGTGGTGGTGCGGCGCTTTTTTTTCTTTGCGCTGATAGCTTTGAAGATATGTTCTGATGGTGGTGAGAGTGGAGCAGGACTGTCTCCGTGGCGCAATGGGCTAGCGCGATCGGCTGTTAACCGAAAGGTTGGAGTTTCGAGCCCTCCCGGTGGTGGTGCGGCGCTTTTTTCCTTTGCGGTGATAGCTCTGAATAAATGTTTTGCCGGTGGTGAGAGTGGAGCAGGACTGTCTTCGTGGCGCAATTGGCTTACCCGATCGGCTGGTAACCGAAAGGTTGGAGGTTCGAGCCCTCCCGGGAGTGGTGTGTTGCTTTTTTCTTTGCGCTGATAGCTTTGAAGATATGTTCTGATGGTGGTGAGAGTGGAGCAGGACTGTCTTCGTGGCGCAATTGGCTTGCGCGATCGGCTGTTAACCGAAAGGTTGGAGGTTCGAGCACCACCCGGTGGTGGTGCGGCGCTTTTTTTCTTTGCACTGATAGCTTTGAAGATATGTTCTGATAGTGGTGAGAGTGGAGCAGGACTGTCTCCGTGGCGCAATTGGCTAGCGCAATCGGCTGTTAACCGAAAGGTTGGAGTTTCGAGCCCACCCGGCGGTGGTGTGGCGCTTTTTTTTCTTTGGGCTGATAGCTTTGAAGATATGTTCTGATGGTGGTGAGAGTAGAGCAGGACTGTCTCCGTGGCGCAATTGGCTAGCGCGATCGGCTGTTAACCGGAAGGTTGGCGGTTCGAGCCCAACCGGTGGTGGTGGGCGCTTTTTTTTTCTTTGGGGTGATAACTCTGAAGAAATGTTCTGACGGTGGTGAGAATGGAGCACGACTGTCTCCGTGGGGCAATTGGCTAGCGCGATCGGCTGTTAACCGAAAGGTTGGAGGTTCGAGCCCTCCCGGTGGTGGGGCGGCGCTTTTTTTTCTTTGGGGTGATAGCTCTGAATAAATGTTTTGACAGTGGTGAGAGTGGAGCAGGACTGTCTTCGTGGCGCAATTGGCTTACGCGATCGGCTGTTAACCGAAAGGTTGGAGGTTCGAGCCCTCCCGGAAGTGGTGTGTTGCTTTTTTCTTTGCACTGATAGCTCTGAAGAAATGGTCTGACGGTGGTGAGAGTGGAGCACGACTGTCCCCGTGGCGAAATGGGCTAACGCAATCGGCTGTTAACCGAAAGGTTGGAGTTTCGAGCCCTCCCGGGAGTGGTGTGTTGCTTTTTTCTTTGCACTGATAGCTTTGAAGATATGTTCTGATGGTGGTGAGAGTGGAGCAGGACTGTCTCCGTGGTGCAATTGGCTTGCGCGATCGGCTGTTAACCGAAAGGTTGGAGGTTCGAGCCCTCCCAGGAGTGGTGTGTTGCTTTTTTCTTTGTGGTAATAGCTTTGAAGATATGTTCTGATGGTGGTGAGAGTGGAGCACGACTGTCTCCATGGCGCAATCGGCTAGCGCGAAAGGCTGTTAACCGAAAGGTTGGAGTTTCGAGCCCACCCGATGGTGGTGCGGCGCTTTTTTTTCTTTGTGGTGATAGCTTTGATGATATGTTCTGATGGTGGTGAGAGTGGAGCAGGACTGTCTCCGTGGCGCAATTGGCTACCGCGATTGGCTGTTAACCGAAAGCTTGGAGTTTCGAACCCTCCCGGGAGTGGTGTGTTGCTTTTTTCTTTGCACTGATAGCTTTGAAGATATGTTCTGATGGTGGTGAGAGTGGAGCAGGACTGTCTTCGTGGCGCAATTGGCTTGCGCGATCGGCTGTTAACCGAAAGGTTGGAGGTTCGAGCACCACCCGGTGGTGGTGCGGCGCTTTTTTTCTTTGCACTGATAACTTTGAAGATATGTTCTGATAGTGGTGAGAGTGGAGCAGGACTGTCTCCGTGGCGCAATTGGCTTGCGTGATCGGCTGTTAACCGAAAGGTTGGAGGTTCGAGCCCACCCGGTGGTGGTGCGGCGCTTTTTTTTCTTTGCGCTGATAGCTTTGAAGATATGTTCTGATGGTGGTGAGAGTGGAGCAGGACTGTCTCCGTGGCGCAATGGGCTAGCGCGATCGGCTGTTAACCGAAAGGTTGGAGTTTCGAGCCCTCCCGGTGGTGGTGCGGCGCTTTTTTCCTTTGCGGTGATAGCTCTGAATAAATGTTTTGACGGTGGTGAGAGTGGAGCAGGACTGTCTTCGTGGCGCAATTGGCTTACCCGATCGGCTGTTAACCGAAAGGTTGGAGGTTCGAGCCCTCCCGGGAGTGGTGTGTTGCTTTTTTATTTGCGCTGATAGCTTTGAAGATATGTTCTGATGGTGGTGAGAGTGGAGCAGGACTGTCTTCGTGGCGCAATTGGCTTGCGCGATCGGCTGTTAACCGAAAGGTTGGAGGTTCGAGCACCACCCGGTGGTGGTGCGGCGCTTTTTTTCTTTGCACTGATAGCTTTGAAGATATGTTCTGATAGTGGTGAGAGTGGAGCAGGACTGTCTCCGTGGCGCAATTGGCTAGCGCATTCGGCTGTTAACCGAAAGGTTGGAGTTTCGAGCCCTCCCGGTGGTGGTGCGGCGCTTTTTTTTCTTTGGGGTGATAGCTCTGAAGATATGTTCTGACGGTGGTGAGAGTGGAGCACAATTGTCTCCGTGGCGCAATTGGCTAGCGCGATCTGCTGTTAACCGAAAGGTTGGAGGTTCGAGCCCACCCGGTGGTGGTGCGGCGCTTTTTTTTCTTTGGGCTGATAGCTTTGAAGATATGTTCTCATGGTGGTGAGAGTGGAGCAGGACTGTCTCCGTGGCGCAATTGGCTAGCGCGATCGGCTGTTAACCGAAAAGTTGGAGGTTCGAGCCTAGCCGGTGGTTGTGCGGCGCTTTTTTTGTGGGCTGATAGCTTTGAAGATATGTTCTGATGGTGGTGAGAGTGGAGCAGGACTGTCTCCATGGCGCAATTGGCTAGCGTCATCGGCTGTTAACCGAAGAGTTGGAGGTTCGAGCCCACCCGGTGGTAGTGCGGCGCTTTTTTTTCTTTGGGCTGATAGCTTTGAAGATATGTTCTGATAGTGGTGAGAGTGGAGCAGGACTGTCTCCGTGGCGCAATTGGCTAGCGCGATCGGCTGTTAACCAAAAGGTCGGAGGTTCGAGCCCACCCGGTGGTGGTGCGGCGCTTTTTTTTCTTTGGGCTGATAGCTTTGAAGATATGTTCTGATGGTGGTGAGAGTGGAGCAGGACTGTCTCCGTGGCGCAATGGGGTAGCGCGATCAGCTGTTAACCGAAAGGTTGGAGTTTCGAGCCCTCCCGGGAGTGGTGTGTCGCTTTTTTCTTTGCGGTAATAGCTTTGAAGATATGTTCTGATGGTGGTGAGAGTGGAGCAGGACTGTCTTCGTGGCGCAATTGGCTAGCGCGATCGGCTGTTAACCGAAGGGTTGGAGGTTCGAGCCCAACCGGTGGTGGTGCGGCGCTTTTTTTTTCTTTGGGGTGATAGCTCTGAAGGATTGTTCTGACGGTGGTGAGAGTGGAGCACGACTGTCTCCGTGGGGCAATTATTGCCTAGCGCGATCGGCTGTTAACCGAAAAGTCGGAGGTACGAGCCCACCCGGTGGTGGTGCGGCGCTTTTTTTCTTTGGGCTGATAGCTTTGAAGATATGTTCTGATGGTGGTGAGAGGGGAGCAGGACTGTCTCCGTGGCGCAATCGGCTAGCGCGATCGGCTGTTAACCGAAACGTTGGAAGTTCGAGCCCACCCGGTGGTGGTGCGGCGCTTTTTTTTCTTTGGGCTGATAGCTATGAAGATATGTTCTGATGGTGGTGAGAGTGGAGCAGGACTGTCTCCGTGGCGCAATTGGCTAGCGCGATCGGCTGTTAACCGAACGGTTGGAGTTTCGAGCCCACCCGGCGTTGGTCCGGCGCTTTTTTTCTTTGGGCTGATAGCTTTGAAGATATGTTCTGATGGTGGTGAGAGTGGAGCAGGACTGCCTCCATGGCGCAATTGGCTAGCGCGATCGGCTGCTAACCAAAAGGGCGGAGGTTCGAGCACACCCGGTGGTGATATGGCGCTTTTTTTGAGCTGATAGCTTTGAAGATATGTTCTGATGGTGGTGAGAGTAAAGCAGGACTGTCTCCGTGGCGCAATTGGCTAGCGCGATCGGCTGTTAACCGAAAGGTTGGAGGTTCGAGCCCTCCCGGGAGTGGTGTGTTGCTTTTTTCTTTGCGCTGATAGCTTTGAAGATATTTCTGATGGTGGTGAGAGTGGAGCAGGACTGTCTCCGTGGCGCAATGGGCTAGCGCGATCGGCTGTTACCCGAAAGGTTGGAGTTTCGAGCCCTCCCAGTGGTGGTGCGGCGCTTTTTTTCTTTGGGGTGATAGCTCTGAATAAATGTTTTGACAGTGGTGAGAGTGGAGCAGGACTGTCTTCGTGGCGCAATTGGCTTACGCGATCGGCTGTTAACCGAAAGGTTGGAGGTTCGAGCCCTCCCGGGAGTGGTGTGTTGCTTTTTCTTTGCACTGATAGCTCTGAAGAAATGGTCTGACGGTGGTGAGAGTGGAGCACGACTGTCCCCGTGGCGAAATGGGCTAACGCAATCGGCTGTTAACCGAAAGGTTGGAGTTTCGAGCCCTCCCGGGAGTGGTGTGTTGCTTTTTTCTTTGCACTGATAGCTTTGAAGATATGTTCTGATGGTGGTGAGAGTGGAGCAGGACTGTCTTCGTGGCGCAATTGGCTTGCGCGACCGGCTGTTAACCGAAAGGTTGGAGGTTCGAGCACCACCCGGTGGTGGTGCGGCGCTTTTTTTCTTTGCACTGATAGCTTTGAAGATATGTTCTGATAGTGGTGAGAGTGGAGCAGGACTGTCTCCGTGGCGCAATTGGCTAGCGCAATCGGCTGTTAATCGAAAGGTTGGAGTTTCGAGCCCTCCCGGTGGTGGTGCGGCGCTTTTTTTTCTTTGGGGTGATAGCTCTGAAGATATGTTCTGACGGTGGTGAGAGTGGAGCACAATTGTCTCCGTGGCGCAATTGGCTAGCGCGATCTGCTGTTAACCGAAAGGTTGGAGGTTCGAGCCCACCCGGTGGTGGTGCGGCGCTTTTTTTTCTTTGGGCTGATAGCTTTGAAGATATGTTCTCATGGTGGTGAGAGTGGAGCAGGACTGTCTCCGTGGCGCAATTGGCTAGCGCGATCGGCTGTTAACCGAAAAGTTGGAGGTTCGAGCCTACCCGGTGGTTGTGCGGCGCTTTTTTTGTGGGCTGATAGCTTTGAAGATATGTTCTGATGGTGGTGAGAGTGGAGCAGGACTGTCTCCATGGCGCAATTGGCTAGCGTCATCGGCTGTTAACCGAAGAGTTGGAGGTTCGAGCCCACCCGGTGGTAGTGCGGCGCTTTTTTTTCTTTGGGCTGATAGCTTTGAAGATATGTTCTGATAGTGGTGAGAGTGGAGCAGGACTGTCTCCGTGGCGCAATTGGCTAGCGCGATCGGCTGTTAACCAAAAGGTCGGAGGTTCGAGCCCACCCGGTGGTGGTGCGGCGCTTTTTTTTCTTTGGGCTGATAGCTTTGAAGATATGTTCTGATGGTGGTGAGAGTGGAGCAGGACTGTCTCCGTGGCGCAATGGGGTAGCGCGATCAGCTGTTAACCGAAAGGTTGGAGTTTCGAGCCCTCCCGGGAGTGGTGTGTCGCTTTTTTCTTTGCGGTAATAGCTTTGAAGATATGTTCTGATGGTGGTGAGAGTGGAGCAGGACTGTCTTCGTGGCGCAATTGGCTAGCGCGATCGGCTGTTAACCGAAGGGTTGGAGGTTCGAGCCCAACCGGTGGTGGTGCGGCGCTTTTTTTTTCTTTGGGGTGATAGCTCTGAAGGATTGTTCTGACGGTGGTGAGAGTGGAGCACGACTGTCTCCGTGGGGCAATTATTGCCTAGCGCGATCGGCTGTTAACCGAAAAGTCGGAGGTACGAGCCCACCCGGTGGTGGTGCGGCGCTTTTTTTCTTTGGGCTGATAGCTTTGAAGATATGTTCTGATGGTGGTGAGAGGGGAGCAGGACTGTCTCCGTGGCGCAATCGGCTAGCGCGATCGGCTGTTAACCGAAACGTTGGAAGTTCGAGCCCACCCGGTGGTGGTGCGGCGCTTTTTTTTCTTTGGGCTGATAGCTATGAAGATATGTTCTGATGGTGGTGAGAGTGGAGCAGGACTGTCTCCGTGGCGCAATTGGCTAGCGCGATCGGCTGTTAACCGAACGGTTGGAGTTTCGAGCCCACCCGGCGTTGGTGCGGCGCTTTTTTTCTTTGGGCTGATAGCTTTGAAGATATGTTCTGATGGTGGTGAGAGTGGAGCAGGACTGCCTCCATGGCGCAATTGGCTAGCGCGATCGGCTGCTAACCAAAAGGGCGGAGGTTCGAGCACACCCGGTGGTGATATGGCGCTTTTTTTGAGCTGATAGCTTTGAAGATATGTTCTGATGGTGGTGAGAGTAAAGCAGGACTGTCTCCGTGGCGCAATTGGCTAGCGCGATCGGCTGTTAACCGAAAGGTTGGAGGTTCGAGCCCTCCCGGGAGTGGTGTGTTGCTTTTTCTTTGCACTGATAGCTCTGAAGAAATGGTCTGACGGTGGTGAGAGTGGAGCACGACTGTCCCCGTGGCGAAATGGGCTAACGCAATCGGCTGTTAACCGAAAGGTTGGAGTTTCGAGCCCTCCCGGGAGTGGTGTGTTGCTTTTTTCTTTGCACTGATAGCTTTGAAGATATGTTCTGATGGTGGTGAGAGTGGAGCAGGACTGTCTCCGTGGCGCAATTGGCTTGCGCGATCGGCTGTTAACCGAAAGGTTGGAGGTTCGAGCCCTCCCAGGAGTGGTGTGTTGCTTTTTTCTTTGTGGTAATAGCTTTGAAGTTATGTTCTGATGGTGGTGAGAGTGGAGCACGACTGTCTCCATGGCGCAATCGGCTAGCGCGATCGGCTGTTAACCGAAAGTTTGGAGTTTCGAGCCCACCCGATGGTGGTGCGGCGCTTTTTTTTCTTTGTGGTGATAGCTTTGATGATATGTTCTGATGGTGGTAAGAGTGGAGCAGGACTGTCTCCGTGGCGCAATTGGCTACCGCGATTGGCTGTTAACCGAAAGCTTGGAGTTTCGAACCCTCCCGGGAGTGGTGTGTTGCTTTTTTCTTTGCACTGATAGCTTTGAAGATATGTTCTGATGGTGGTGAGAGTGGAGCAGGACTGTCTTCGTGGCGCAATTGGCTTGCGCGATCGGCTGTTAACCGAAAGGTTGGAGGTTCGAGCACCACCCGGTGGTGGTGCGGCGCTTTTTTTCTTTGCACTGATAACTTTGAAGATATGTTCTGATAGTGGTGAGAGTGGAGCAGGACTGTCTCCGTGGCGCAATTGGCTTGCGTGATCGGCTGTTAACCGAAAGGTTGGAGGTTCGAGCCCACCCGGTGGTGGTGGGGCGCTTTTTTTTTCTTTGCGCTGATAGCTTTGAAGATATGTTCTGATGGTGGTGAGAGTGGAGCAGGACTGTCTCCGTGGCGCAATGGGCTAGCGCGATCGGCTGTTAACCGAAAGGTTGGAGTTTCGAGCCCTCCCGGTGGTGGTGCGGCGCTTTTTTCCTTTGCGGTGATCGCTCTGAATAAATGTTTTGACGGTGGTGAGAGTGGAGCAGGACTGTCTTCGTGGCGCAATTGGCTTACCCGATCGGCTGTTAACCGAAAGGTTGGAGGTTCGAGCCCTCCCGGGAATGGTGTGTTGCTTTTTTCTTTGCGCTGATAGCTTTGAAGATATGTTCTGATGGTGGTGAGAGTGGAGCAGGACTGTCTTCGTGGCGCAATTGGCTTGCGCGATCGGCTGTTAACCGAAAGGTTGGAGGTTCGAGCACCACCCGGTGGTGGTGCGGCGCTTTTTTTCTTTGCACTGATAGCTTTGAAGATATGTTCTGATGGTGGTGAGAGTGGAGCAGGACTGTCTTCGTGGCGCAATTGGCTTGCGCGACCGGCTGTTAACCGAAAGGTTGGAGGTTCGAGCACCACCCGGTGGTGGTGCGGCGCTTTTTTTCTTTGCACTGATAGCTTTGAAGATATGTTCTGATAGTGGTGAGAGTGGAGCAGGACTGTCTCCGTGGCGCAATTGGCTAGCGCAATCGGCTGTTAACCGAAAGGTTGGAGTTTCGAGCCCTCCCGGTGGTGGTGCGGCGCTTTTTTTTCTTTGGGGTGATAGCTCTGAAGATATGTTCTGACGGTGGTGAGAGTGGAGCACAATTGTCTCCGTGGCGCAATTGGCTAGCGCGATCTGCTGTTAACCGAAAGGTTGGAGGTTCGAGCCCACCCGGTGGTGGTGCGGCGCTTTTTTTTCTTTGGGCTGATAGCTTTGAAGATATGTTCTCATGGTGGTGAGAGTGGAGCAGGACTGTTTCCGTGGCGCAATTGGCTAGCGCGATCGGCTGTTAACCGAAAAGTTGGAGGTTCGAGCCTACCCGGTGGTTGTGCGGCGCTTTTTTTGTGGGCTGATAGCTTTGAAGATATGTTCTGATGGTGGTGAGAGTGGAGCAGGACTGTCTCCATGGCGCAATTGGCTAGCGTCATCGGCTGTTAACCGAAGAGTTGGAGGTTCGAGCCCACCCGGTGGTAGTGCGGCGCTTTTTTTTCTTTGGGCTGATAGCTTTGAAGATATGTTCTGATAGTGGTGAGAGTGGAGCAGGACTGTCTCCGTGGCGCAATTGGCTAGCGCGATCGGCTGTTAACCAAAAGGTCGGAGGTTCGAGCCCACCCGGTGGTGGTGCGGCGCTTTTTTTTCTTTGGGCTGATAGCTTTGAAGATATGTTCTGATGGTGGTGAGAGTGGAGCAGGACTGTCTCCGTGGCGCAATGGGGTAGCGCGATCAGCTGTTAACCGAAAGGTTGGAGTTTCGAGCCCTCCCGGGAGTGGTGTGTCGCTTTTTTCTTTGCGGTAATAGCTTTGAAGATATGTTCTGATGGTGGTGAGAGTGGAGCAGGACTGTCTTCGTGGCGCAATTGGCTAGCGCGATCGGCTGTTAACCGAAGGGTTGGAGGTTCGAGCCCAACCGGTGGTGGTGCGGCGCTTTTTTTTTCTTTGGGGTGATAGCTCTGAAGGATTGTTCTGACGGTGGTGAGAGTGGAGCACGACTGTCTCCGTGGGGCAATTATTGCCTAGCGCGATCGGCTGTTAACCGAAAAGTCGGAGGTACGAGCCCACCCGGTGGTGGTGCGGCGCTTTTTTTCTTTGGGCTGATAGCTTTGAAGATATGTTCTGATGGTGGTGAGAGGGGAGCAGGACTGTCTCCGTGGCGCAATCGGCTAGCGCGATCGGCTGTTAACCGAAACGTTGGAAGTTCGAGCCCACCCGGTGGTGGTGCGGCGCTTTTTTTTCTTTGGGCTGATAGCTATGAAGATATGTTCTGATGGTGGTGAGAGTGGAGCAGGACTGTCTCCGTGGCGCAATTGGCTAGCGCGATCGGCTGTTAACCGAACGGTTGGAGTTTCGAGCCCACCCGGCGATGGTGCGGCGCTTTTTTTCTTTGGGCTGATAGCTTTGAAGATATGTTCTGATGGTGGTGAGAGTGGAGCAGGACTGCCTCCATGGCGCAATTGGCTAGCGCGATCGGCTGCTAACCAAAAGGGCGGAGGTTCGAGCACACCCGGTGGTGATATGGCGCTTTTTTTGAGCTGATAGCTTTGAAGATATGTTCTGATGGTGGTGAGAGTAAAGCAGGACTGTCTCCGTGGCGCAATTGGCTAGCGCGATCGGCTGTTAACCGAAAGGTTGGAGGTTCGAGCCCTCCCGGGAGTGGTGTGTTGCTTTTTTCTTTGCGCTGATAGCTTTGAAGATATTTCTGATGGTGGTGAGAGTGGAGCAGGACTGTCTCCGTGGCGCAATGGGCTAGCGCGATCGGCTGTTACCCGAAAGGTTGGAGTTTCGAGCCCTCCCAGTGGTGGTGCGGCGCTTTTTTTCTTTGGGGTGATAGCTCTGAATAAATGTTTTGACAGTGGTGAGAGTGGAGCAGGACTGTCTTCGTGGCGCAATTGGCTTACGCGATCGGCTGTTAACCGAAAGGTTGGAGGTTCGAGCCCTCCCGGGAGTGGTGTGTTGCTTTTTCTTTGCACTGATAGCTCTGAAGAAATGGTCTGACGGTGGTGAGAGTGGAGCACGACTGTCCCCGTGGCGAAATGGGCTAACGCAATCGGCTGTTAACCGAAAGGTTGGAGTTTCGAGCCCTCCCGGGAGTGGTGTGTTGCTTTTTTCTTTGCACTGATAGCTTTGAAGATATGTTCTGATGGTGGTGAGAGTGGAGCAGGACTGTCTCCGTGGCGCAATTGGCTTGCGCGATCGGCTGTTAACCGAAAGGTTGGAGGTTCGAGCCCTCCCAGGAGTGGTGTGTTGCTTTTTTCTTTGTGGTAATAGCTTTGAAGTTATGTTCTGATGGTGGTGAGAGTGGAGCACGACTGTCTCCATGGCGCAATCGGCTAGCGCGATCGGCTGTTAACCGAAAGTTTGGAGTTTCGAGCCCACCCGATGGTGGTGCGGCGCTTTTTTTTCTTTGTGGTGATAGCTTTGATGATATGTTCTGATGGTGGTAAGAGTGGAGCAGGACTGTCTCCGTGGCGCAATTGGCTACCGCGATTGGCTGTTAACCGAAAGCTTGGAGTTTCGAACCCTCCCGGGAGTAGTGTGTTGCTTTTTTCTTTGCACTGATAGCTTTGAAGATATGTTCTGATGGTGGTGAGAGTGGAGCAGGACTGTCTTCGTGGCGCAATTGGCTTGCGCGATCGGCTGTTAACCGAAAGGTTGGAGGTTCGAGCACCACCCGGTGGTGGTGCGGCGCTTTTTTTCTTTGCACTGATAACTTTGAAGATATGTTCTGATAGTGGTGAGAGTGGAGCAGGACTGTCTCCGTGGCGCAATTGGCTTGCGTGATCGGCTGTTAACCGAAAGGTTGGAGGTTCGAGCCCACCCGGTGGTGGTGGGGCGCTTTTTTTTTCTTTGCGCTGATAGCTTTGAAGATATGTTCTGATGGTGGTGAGAGTGGAGCAGGACTGTCTCCGTGGCGCAATGGGCTAGCGCGATCGGCTGTTAACCGAAAGGTTGGAGTTTCGAGCCCTCCCGGTGGTGGTGCGGCGCTTTTTTCCTTTGCGGTGATCGCTCTGAATAAATGTTTTGACGGTGGTGAGAGTGGAGCAGGACTGTCTTCGTGGCGCAATTGGCTTACCCGATCGGCTGTTAACCGAAAGGTTGGAGGTTCGAGCCCTCCCGGGAATGGTGTGTTGCTTTTTTCTTTGCGCTGATAGCTTTGAAGATATGTTCTGATGGTGGTGAGAGTGGAGCAGGACTGTCTTCGTGGCGCAATTGGCTTGCGCGATCGGCTGTTAACCGAAAGGTTGGAGGTTCGAGCACCACCCGGTGGTGGTGCGGCGCTTTTTTTCTTTGCACTGATAGCTTTGAAGATATGTTCTGATGGTGGTGAGAGTGGAGCAGGACTGTCTTCGTGGCGCAATTGGCTTGCGCGACCGGCTGTTAACCGAAAGGTTGGAGGTTCGAGCACCACCCGGTGGTGGTGCGGCGCTTTTTTTCTTTGCACTGATAGCTTTGAAGATATGTTCTGATAGTGGTGAGAGTGGAGCAGGACTGTCTCCGTGGCGCAATTGGCTAGCGCAATCGGCTGTTAACCGAAAGGTTGGAGTTTCGAGCCCTCCCGGTGGTGGTGCGGCGCTTTTTTTTCTTTGGGGTGATAGCTCTGAAGATATGTTCTGACGGTGGTGAGAGTGGAGCACAATTGTCTCCGTGGCGCAATTGGCTAGCGCGATCTGCTGTTAACCGAAAGGTTGGAGGTTCGAGCCCACCCGGTGGTGGTGCGGCGCTTTTTTTTCTTTGGGCTGATAGCTTTGAAGATATGTTCTCATGGTGGTGAGAGTGGAGCAGGACTGTCTCCGTGGCGCAATTGGCTAGCGCGATCGGCTGTTAACCGAAAAGTTGGAGGTTCGAGCCTACCCGGTGGTTGTGCGGCGCTTTTTTTGTGGGCTGATAGCTTTGAAGATATGTTCTGATGGTGGTGAGAGTGGAGCAGGACTGTCTCCATGGCGCAATTGGCTAGCGTCATCGGCTGTTAACCGAAGAGTTGGAGGTTCGAGCCCACCCGGTGGTAGTGCGGCGCTTTTTTTTCTTTGGGCTGATAGCTTTGAAGATATGTTCTGATAGTGGTGAGAGTGGAGCAGGACTGTCTCCGTGGCGCAATTGGCTAGCGCGATCGGCTGTTAACCAAAAGGTCGGAGGTTCGAGCCCACCCGGTGGTGGTGCGGCGCTTTTTTTTCTTTGGGCTGATAGCTTTGAAGATATGTTCTGATGGTGGTGAGAGTGGAGCAGGACTGTCTCCGTGGCGCAATGGGGTAGCGCGATCAGCTGTTAACCGAAAGGTTGGAGTTTCGAGCCCTCCCGGGAGTGGTGTGTCGCTTTTTTCTTTGCGGTAATAGCTTTGAAGATATGTTCTGATGGTGGTGAGAGTGGAGCAGGACTGTCTTCGTGGCGCAATTGGCTAGCGCGATCGGCTGTTAACCGAAGGGTTGGAGGTTCGAGCCCAACCGGTGGTGGTGCGGCGCTTTTTTTTTTCTTTGGGGTGATAGCTCTGAAGGATTGTTCTGACGGTGGTGAGAGTGGAGCACGACTGTCTCCGTGGGGCAATTATTGCCTAGCGTGATCGGCTGTTAACCGAAAAGTCGGAGGTACGAGCCCACCCGGTGGTGGTGCGGCGCTTTTTTTCTTTGGGCTGATAGCTTTGAAGATATGTTCTGATGGTGGTGAGAGGGGAGCAGGACTGTCTCCGTGGCGCAATCGGCTAGCGCGATCGGCTGTTAACCGAAACGTTGGAAGTTCGAGCCCACCCGGTGGTGGTGCGGCGCTTTTTTTTTCTTTGGGCTGATAGCTATGAAGATATGTTCTGATGGTGGTGAGAGTGGAGCAGGACTGTCTCCGTGGCGCAATTGGCTAGCGCGATCGGCTGTTAACCGAACGGTTGGAGTTTCGAGCCCACCCGGCGTTGGTGCGGCGCTTTTTTTCTTTGGGCTGATAGCTTTGAAGATATGTTCTGATGGTGGTGAGAGTGGAGCAGGACTGCCTCCATGGCGCAATTGGCTAGCGCGATCGGCTGCTAACCAAAAGGGCGGAGGTTCGAGCACACCCGGTGGTGATATGGCGCTTTTTTTGAGCTGATAGCTTTGAAGATATGTTCTGATGGTGGTGAGAGTAAAGCAGGACTGTCTCCGTGGCGCAATTGGCTAGCGCGATCGGCTGTTAACCGAAAGGTTGGAGGTTCGAGCCCTCCCGGGAGTGGTGTGTTGCTTTTTTCTTTGCGCTGATAGCTTTGAAGATATTTCTGATGGTGGTGAGAGTGGAGCAGGACTGTCTCCGTGGCGCAATGGGCTAGCGCGATCGGCTGTTACCCGAAAGGTTGGAGTTTCGAGCCCTCCCAGTGGTGGTGCGGCGCTTTTTTTCTTTGGGGTGATAGCTCTGAATAAATGTTTTGACAGTGGTGAGAGTGGAGCAGGACTGTCTTCGTGGCGCAATTGGCTTACGCGATCGGCTGTTAACCGAAAGGTTGGAGGTTCGAGCCCTCCCGGGAGTGGTGTGTTGCTTTTTCTTTGCACTGATAGCTCTGAAGAAATGGTCTGACGGTGGTGAGAGTGGAGCACGACTGTCCCCGTGGCGAAATGGGCTAACGCAATCGGCTGTTAACCGAAAGGTTGGAGTTTCGAGCCCTCCCGGGAGTGGTGTGTTGCTTTTTTCTTTGCACTGATAGCTTTGAAGATATGTTCTGATGGTGGTGAGAGTGGAGCAGGACTGTCTCCGTGGCGCAATTGGCTTGCGCGATCGGCTGTTAACCGAAAGGTTGGAGGTTCGAGCCCTCCCAGGAGTGGTGTGTTGCTTTTTTCTTTGTGGTAATAGCTTTGAAGTTATGTTCTGATGGTGGTGAGAGTGGAGCACGACTGTCTCCATGGCGCAATCGGCTAGCGCGATCGGCTGTTAGCCGAAAGTTTGGAGTTTCGAGCCCACCCGATGGTGGTGCGGCGCTTTTTTTTCTTTGTGGTGATAGCTTTGATGATATGTTCTGATGGTGGTAAGAGTGGAGCAGGACTGTCTCCGTGGCGCAATTGGCTACCGCGATTGGCTGTTAACCGAAAGCTTGGAGTTTCGAACCCTCCCGGGAGTGGTGCGGCGCTTTTTTTCTTTGCACTGATAACTTTGAAGATATGTTCTGATAGTGGTGAGAGTGGAGCAGGACTGTCTCCGTGGCGCAATTGGCTTGCGTGATCGGCTGTTAACCGAAAGGTTGGAGGTTCGAGCCCACCCGGTGGTGGTGGGGCGCTTTTTTTTTCTTTGCGCTGATAGCTTTGAAGATATGTTCTGATGGTGGTGAGAGTGGAGCAGGACTGTCTCCGTGGCGCAATGGGCTAGCGCGATCGGCTGTTAACCGAAAGGTTGGAGTTTCGAGCCCTCCCGGTGGTGGTGCGGCGCTTTTTTCCTTTGCGGTGATCGCTCTGAATAAATGTTTTGACGGTGGTGAGAGTGGAGCAGGACTGTCTTCGTGGCGCAATTGGCTTACCCGATCGGCTGTTAACCGAAAGGTTGGAGGTTCGAGCCCTCCCGGGAATGGTGTGTTGCTTTTTTCTTTGCGCTGATAGCTTTGAAGATATGTTCTGATGGTGGTGAGAGTGGAGCAGGACTGTCTTCGTGGCGCAATTGGCTTGCGCGATCGGCTGTTAACCGAAAGGTTGGAGGTTCGAGCACCACCCGGTGGTGGTGCGGCGCTTTTTTTCTTTGCACTGATAGCTTTGAAGATATGTTCTGATAGTGGTGAGAGTGGAGCAGGACTGTCTCCGTGGCGCAATTGGCTAGCGCAATCGGCTGTTAACCGAAAGGTTGGAGTTTCGAGCCCACCCGGCGGTGGTGTGGCGCTTTTTTTTCTTTGGGCTGATAGCTTTGAAGATATGTTCTGATGGTGGTGAGAGTAGAGCAGGACTGTCTCCGTGGCGCAATTGGCTAGCGCGATCGGCTGTTAACCGGAAGGTTGGAGGTTCGAGCCCAACCGGTGGTGGTGGGCGCTTTTTTTTTCTTTGGGGTGATAGCTCTGAAGAAATGTTCTGACGGTGGTGAGAGTGGAGCACGACTGTCTCCGTGGGGCAATTGGCTAGCGCGATCGGCTGTTAACCGAAAGGTTGGAGGTTCGAGCCCTCCCGGTGGTGGGGCGGCGCTTTTTTTTCTTTGGGGTGATAGCTCTGAAGATATGTTCTGACGGTGGTGAGAGTGGAGCACAATTGTCTCCGTGGCGCAATTGGCTAGCGCGATCTGCTGTTAACCGAAAGGTTGGAGGTTCGAGCCCACCCGGTGGTGGTGCGGCGCTTTTTTTTCTTTGGGCTGATAGCTTTGAAGATATGTTCTCATGGTGGTGAGAGTGGAGCAGGACTGTCTCCGTGGCGCAATTGGCTAGCGCGATCGGCTGTTAACCGAAAAGTTGGAGGTTCGAGCCTACCCGGTGGTTGTGCGGCGCTTTTTTGTGGGCTGATAGCTTTGAAGATATGTTCTGATGGTGGTGAGAGTGGAGCAGGACTGTCTCCATGGCGCAATTGGCTAGCGTCATCGGCTGTTAACCGAAGAGTTGGAGGTTCGAGCCCACCCGGTGGTAGTGCGGCGCTTTTTTTTCTTTGGGCTGATAGCTTTGAAGATATGTTCTGATAGCGGTGAGAGTGGAGCAGGACTGTCTCAGTGGCGCAATTGGCTAGCGCGATCGGCTGTTAACCAAAAGGTCGGAGGTTCGAGCCCACCCGGTGGTGGTGCGGCGCTTTTTTTTTCTTTGGGCTGATAGCTTTGAAGATATGTTCTGATGGTGGTGAGAGTGGAGCAGGACTGTCTCCGTGGCGCAATGGGGTAGCGCGATCAGCTGTTAACCGAAAGGTTGGAGTTTCGAGCCCTCCCGGGAGTGGTGTGTCGCTTTTTTCTTTGCGGTAATAGCTTTGAAGATATGTTCTGATGGTGGTGAGAGTGGAGCAGGACTGTCTCCGTGGCGCAATTGGCTAGCGCGATCGGCTGTTAACCGAAAAGTTGGAGGTTCGAGCCTACCCGGTGGTTGTGCGGCGCTTTTTTTGTGGGCTGATAGCTTTGAAGATATGTTCTGATGGTGGTGAGAGTGGAGCAGGACTGTCTCCATGGCGCAATTGGCTAGCGTCATCGGCTGTTAACCGAAGAGTTGGAGGTTCGAGCCCACCCGGTGGTAGTGCGGCGCTTTTTTTTCTTTGGGCTGATAGCTTTGAAGATATGTTCTGATAGTGGTGAGAGTGGAGCACGACTGTCTCCGTGGGGCAATTGGCTAGCGCGATCGGCTGTTAACCGAAAGGTTGGAGGTTCGAGCCCTCCCGGTGGTGGTGCGGCGCTTTTTTTTCTTTGGGGTGATAGCTCTGAAGATATGTTCTGACGGTGGTGAGAGTGGAGCACAATTGTCTCCGTGGCACAATTGGCTAGCGCGATCTGCTGTTAACCGAAAGGTTGGAGGTTCGAGCCCACCCGGTGGTGGTGCGGCGCTTTTTTTTCTTTGGGCTGATAGCTTTGAAGATATGTTCTCATGGTGGTGAGAGTGGAGCAGGACTGTCTCCGTGGCGCAATTGGCTAGCGCGATCGGCTGTTAACCGAAAAGTTGGAGGTTCGAGCCTACCCGGTGGTTGTGCGGCGCTTTTTTGTGGGCTGATAGCTTTGAAGATATGTTCTGATGGTGGTGAGAGTGGAGCAGGACTGTCTCCATGGCGCAATTGGCTAGCGTCATCGGCTGTTAACCGAAGAGTTGGAGGTTCGAGCCCACCCGGTGGTAGTGCGGCGCTTTTTTTTCTTTGGGCTGATAGCTTTGAAGATATGTTCTGATAGTGGTGAGAGTGGAGCAGGACTGTCTCCGTGGCGCAATTGGCTAGCGCGATCGGCTGTTAACCAAAAGGTCGGAGGTTCGAGCCCACCCGGTGGTGGTGCGGTGCTTTTTTTTCTTTGGGCTGATAGCTTTGAAGATATGTTCTCATGGTGGTGAGAGTGGAGCAGGACTGTCTCCGTGGCGCAATGGGGTAGCGCGATCAGCTGTTAACCGAAAGGTTGGAGTTTCGAGCCCTCCCGGGAGTGGTGTGTCGCTTTTTTCTTTGCGGTAATAGCTTTGAAGATATGTTCTGATGGTGGTGAGAGTGGAGCAGGACTGTCTTCGTGGCGCAATTGGCTAGCGCGATCGGCTGTTAACCGAAGGGTTGGAGGTTCGAGCCCAACCGGTGGTGGTGCGGCGCTTTTTTTTCTTTGGGGTGATAGCTCTGAAGGATTGTTCTGACGGTGGTGAGAGTGGAGCACGACTGTCTCCGTGGGGCAATTATTGCCTAGCGCGATCGGCTGTTAACCGAAAAGTCGGAGGTACGAGCCCACCCGGTGGTGGTTAGCGCTTTTTTTCTTTGGGCTGATAGCTTTGAAGATATGTTCTGATGGTGGTGAGAGGGGAGCAGGACTGTCTCCGTGGCGCAATCGGCTAGCGCGATCGGCTGTTAACCGAAACGTTGGAAGTTCGAGCCCACCCGGTGGTGGTGCGGCGCTTTTTTTTCTTTGTGGTGATAGCTTTGATGATATGTTCTGATGGTGGTAAGAGTGGAGCAGGACTGTCTCCGTGGCGCAATTGGCTACCGCGATTAGCTGTTAACCGAAAGCTTGGAGTTTCGAACCCTCCCGGGAGTGGTGTGTTGCTTTTTTCTTTGCACTGATAGCTTTGAAGATATGTTCTGATGGTGGTGAGAGTGGAGCAGGACTGTCTTCGTGGCGCAATTGGCTTGCGCGATCGGCTGTTAACCGAAAGGTTGGAGGTTCGAGCACCACCCGGTGGTGGTGCGGCGCTTTTTTTCTTTGCACCGATAACTTTGAAGATATGTTCTGATAGTGGTGAGAGTGGAGCAGGACTGTCTCCGTGGCGCAATTGGCTTGCGTGATCGGCTGTTACCGAAAGGTTGGAGGTTCGAGCCCACCCGGTGGTGGTGCGGCGCTTTTTTTTCTTTGCGCTGATAGCTTTGAAGATATGTTCTGATGGTGGTGAGAGTGGAGCAGGACTGTCTCCGTGGCGCAATGGGCTAGTGCGATCGGCTGTTAACCGAAAGGTTGGAGTTTCGAGCCCTCCCGGTGGTGGTGCGGCGCTTTTTTCCTTTGCGGTGATAGCTCTGAATAAATGTTTTGACGGTGGTGAGAGTGGAGCAGGACTGTCTTCGTGGCGCAATTGGCTTACCCGATCGGCTGTTAACCGAAAGGTTGGAGGTTCGAGCCCTCCCGGGAGTGGTGTGTTGCTTTTTTCTTTGCGCTGATAGCTTTGAAGATATGTTCTGATGGTGGTGAGAGTGGAGCAGGACTGTCTTCGTGGCGCAATTGGCTTGCGCGATCGGCTGTTAACCGAAAGGTTGGAGGTTCGAGCACCACCCGGTGGTGGTGCGGCGCTTTTTTTCTTTGCACTGATAGCTTTGAAGATATGTTCTGATAGTGGTGAGAGTGGAGCAGGACTGTCTCCGTGGCGCAATTGGCTAGCGCAATCGGCTGTTAACCGAAAGGTTGGAGTTTCGAGCCCACCCGGCGGTGGTGTGGCGCTTTTTTTTCTTTGGGCTGATTGCTTTGAAGATATGTTCTGATGGTGGTGAGAGTAGAGCAGGACTGTCTCCGTGGCGCAATTGGCTAGCGCGATCGGCTGTTAACCGGAAGGTTGGAGGTTCGAGCCCAACCGGTGGTGGTGGGCGCTTTTTTTTTCTTTGGGGTGATAGCTCTGAAGAAATGTTCTGACGGTGGTGAGAGTGGAGCACGACTGTCTCCGTGGGGCAATTGGCTAGCGCGATCGGCTGTTAACCGAAAGGTTGGAGGTTCGAGCCCTCCCGGTGGTGGGGCGGCGCTTTTTTTTCTTTGGGGTGATAGCTCTGAAGATATGTTCTGACGGTGGTGAGAGTGGAGCACAATTGTCTCCGTGGCGCAATTGGCTAGCGCGATCTGCTGATAACCGAAAGGTTGGAGGTTCGAGCCCACCCGGTGGTGGTGCGGCGCTTTTTTTTCTTTGGGCTGATAGCTTTGAAGATATGTTCTCATGGTGGTGAGAGTGGAGCAGGACTGTCTCCGTGGCGCAATTGGCTAGCGCGATCGGCTGTTAACCGAAAAGTTGGAGGTTCGAGCCTACCCGGTGGTTGTGCGGCGCTTTTTTTGTGGGCTGATAGCTTTGAAGATATGTTCTGATGGTGGTGAGAGTGGAGCAGGACTGTCTCCATGGCGCAATTGGCTAGCGTCATCGGCTGTTAACCGAAGAGTTGGAGGTTCGAGCCCACCCGGTGGTAGTGCGGCGCTTTTTTTTCTTTGGGCTGATAGCTTTGAAGATATGTTCTGATAGTGGTGAGAGTGGAGCAGGACTGTCTCCGTGGCGCAATTGGCTAGCGCGATCGGCTGTTAACCAAAAGGTCGGAGGTTCGAGCCCACCCGGTGGTGGTGCGGTGCTTTTTTTTCTTTGGGCTGATAGCTTTGAAGATATGTTCTGATGGTGGTGAGAGTGGAGCAGGACTGTCTCCGTGGCGCAATGGGGTAGCGCGATCAGCTGTTAACCGAAAGGTTGGAGTTTCGAGCCCTCCCGGGAGTGGTGTGTCGCTTTTTTCTTTGCGGTAATAGCTTTGAAGATATGTTCTGATGGTGGTGAGAGTGGAGCAGGACTGTCTTCGTGGCGCAATTGGCTAGCGCGATCGGCTGTTAACCGAAGGGTTGGAGGTTCGAGCCCAACCGGTGGTGGTGCGGCGCTTTTTTTTCTTTGGGGTGATAGCTCTGAAGGATTGTTCTGACGGTGGTGAGAGTGGAGCACGACTGTCTCCGTGGGGCAATTATTGCCTAGCGCGATCGGCTGTTAACCGAAAAGTCGGAGGTACGAGCCCACCCGGTGGTGGTTAGCGCTTTTTTTCTTTGGGCTGATAGCTTTGAAGATATGTTCTGATGGTGGTGAGAGGGGAGCAGGACTGTCTCCGTGGCGCAATCGGCTAGCGCGATCGGCTGTTAACCGAAACGTTGGAAGTTCGAGCCCACCCGGTGGTGGTGCGGCGCTTTTTTTTCTTTGTGGTGATAGCTTTGATGATATGTTCTGATGGTGGTAAGAGTGGAGCAGGACTGTCTCCGTGGCGCAATTGGCTACCGCGATTAGCTGTTAACTGAAAGCTTGGAGTTTCGAACCCTCCCGGGAGTGGTGTGTTGCTTTTTTCTTTGCACTGATAGCTTTGAAGATATGTTCTGATGGTGGTGAGAGTGGAGCAGGACTGTCTTCGTGGCGCAATTGGCTTGCGCGATCGGCTGTTAACCGAAAGGTTGGAGGTTCGAGCACCACCCGGTGGTGGTGCGGCGCTTTTTTTCTTTGCACCGATAACTTTGAAGATATGTTCTGATAGTGGTGAGAGTGGAGCAGGACTGTCTCCGTGGCGCAATTGGCTTGCGTGATCGGCTGTTAACCGAAAGGTTGGAGGTTCGAGCCCACCCGGTGGTGGTGCGGCGCTTTTTTTTTCTTTGCGCTGATAGCTTTGAAGATATGTTCTGATGGTGGTGAGAGTGGAGCAGGACTGTCTCCGTGGCGCAATGGGCTAGCGCGATCGGCTGTTAACCGAAAGGTTGGAGTTTCGAGCCCTCCCGGTGGTGGTGCGGCGCTTTTTTCCTTTGCGGTGATAGCTCTGAATAAATGTTTTGACGGTGGTGAGAGTGGAGCAGGACTGTCTTCGTGGCGCAATTGGCTTACCCGATCGGCTGTTAACCGAAAGGTTGGAGGTTCGAGCCCTCCCGGGAGTGGTGTGTTGCTTTTTTCTTTGCGCTGATAGCTTTGAAGATATGTTCTGATGGTGGTGAGAGTGGAGCAGGACTGTCTTCGTGGCGCAATTGGCTTGCGCGATCGGCTGTTAACCGAAAGGTTGGAGGTTCGAGCACCACCCGGTGGTGGTGCGGCGCTTTTTTTCTTTGCACTGATAGCTTTGAAGATATGTTCTGATAGTGGTGAGAGTGGAGCAGGACTGTCTCCGTGGCGCAATTGGCTAGCGCAATCGGCTGTTAACCGAAAGGTTGGAGTTTCGAGCCCACCCGGCGGTGGTGTGGCGCTTTTTTTTCTTTGGGCTGATAGCTTTGAAGATATGTTCTGATGGTGGTGAGAGTAGAGCAGGACTGTCTCCGTGGCGCAATTGGCTAGCGCGATCGGCTGTTAACCGGAAGGTTGGAGGTCCGAGCCCAACCGGTGGTGGTGGGCGCTTTTTTTTTCTTTGGGGTGATAGCTCTGAAGAAATGTTCTGACGGTGGTGAGAGTGGAGCACGACTGTCTCCGTGGGGCAATTGGCTAGCGCGATCGGCTGTTAACCGAAAGGTTGGAGGTTCGAGCCCTCCCGGTGGTGGGGCGGCGCTTTTTTTTCTTTGGGGTGATAGCTCTGAAGATATGTTCTGACGGTGGTGAGAGTGGAGCACAATTGTCTCCGTGGCGCAATTGGCTAGCGCGATCTGCTGATAACCGAAAGGTTGGAGGTTCGAGCCCACCCGGTGGTGGTGCGGCGCTTTTTTTTCTTTGGGCTGATAGCTTTGAAGATATGTTCTCATGGTGGTGAGAGTGGAGCAGGACTGTCTCCGTGGCGCAATTGGCTAGCGCGATCGGCTGTTAACCGAAAAGTTGGAGGTTCGAGCCTACCCGGTGGTTGTGCGGCGCTTTTTTGTGGGCTGATAGCTTTGAAGATATGTTCTGATGGTGGTGAGAGTGGAGCAGGACTGTCTCCATGGCGCAATTGGCTAGCGTCATCGGCTGTTAACCGAAGAGTTGGAGGTTCGAGCCCACCCGGTGGTAGTGCGGCGCTTTTTTTTCTTTGGGCTGATAGCTTTGAAGATATGTTCTGATAGCGGTGAGAGTGGAGCAGGACTGTCTCAGTGGCGCAATTGGCTAGCGCGATCGGCTGTTAACCAAAAGGTCGGAGGTTCGAGCCCACCCGGTGGTGGTGCGGCGCTTTTTTTTTCTTTGGGCTGATAGCTTTGAAGATATGTTCTGATGGTGGTGAGAGTGGAGCAGGACTGTCTCCGTGGCGCAATGGGGTAGCGCGATCAGCTGTTAACCGAAAGGTTGGAGTTTCGAGCCCTCCCGGGAGTGGTGTGTCGCTTTTTTCTTTGCGGTAATAGCTTTGAAGATATGTTCTGATGGTGGTGAGAGTGGAGCAGGACTGTCTCCGTGGCGCAATTGGCTAGCGCGATCGGCTGTTAACCGAAAAGTTGGAGGTTCGAGCCTACCCGGTGGTTGTGCGGCGCTTTTTTGTGGGCTGATAGCTTTGAAGATATGTTCTGATGGTGGTGAGAGTGGAGCAGGACTGTCTCCATGGCGCAATTGGCTAGCGTCATCGGCTGTTAACCGAAGAGTTGGAGGTTCGAGCCCACCCGGTGGTAGTGCGGCGCTTTTTTTTCTTTGGGCTGATAGCTTTGAAGATATGTTCTGATAGTGGTGAGAGTGGAGCACGACTGTCTCCGTGGGGCAATTGGCTAGCGCGATCGGCTGTTAACCGAAAGGTTGGAGGTTCGAGCCCTCCCGGTGGTGGTGCGGCGCTTTTTTTTCTTTGGGGTGATAGCTCTGAAGATATGTTCTGACGGTGGTGAGAGTGGAGCACGACTGTCTCCGTGGGGCAATTGGCTAGCGCGATCGGCTGTTAACCGAAAGGTTGGAGGTTCGAGCCCTCCCGGTGGTGGGGCGGCGCTTTTTTTTCTTTGGGGTGATAGCTCTGAAGATATGTTCTGACGGTGGTGAGAGTGGAGCACAATTGTCTCCGTGGCGCAATTGGCTAGCGCGATCTGCTGATAACCGAAAGGTTGGAGGTTCGAGCCCACCCGGTGGTGGTGCGGCGCTTTTTTTTCTTTGGGCTGATAGCTTTGAAGATATGTTCTCATGGTGGTGAGAGTGGAGCAGGACTGTCTCCGTGGCGCAATTGGCTAGCGCGATCGGCTGTTAACCGAAAAGTTGGAGGTTCGAGCCTACCCGGTGGTTGTGCGGCGCTTTTTTGTGGGCTGATAGCTTTGAAGATATGTTCTGATGGTGGTGAGAGTGGAGCAGGACTGTCTCCATGGCGCAATTGGCTAGCGTCATCGGCTGTTAACCGAAGAGTTGGAGGTTCGAGCCCACCCGGTGGTAGTGCGGCGCTTTTTTTTCTTTGGGCTGATAGCTTTGAAGATATGTTCTGATAGCGGTGAGAGTGGAGCAGGACTGTCTCAGTGGCGCAATTGGCTAGCGCGATCGGCTGTTAACCAAAAGGTCGGAGGTTCGAGCCCACCCGGTGGTGGTGCGGCGCTTTTTTTTTTCTTTGGGCTGATAGCTTTGAAGATATGTTCTGATGGTGGTGAGAGTGGAGCAGGACTGTCTCCGTGGCGCAATGGGGTAGCGCGATCAGCTGTTAACCGAAAGGTTGGAGTTTCGAGCCCTCCCGGGAGTGGTGTGTCGCTTTTTTCTTTGCGGTAATAGCTTTGAAGATATGTTCTGATGGTGGTGAGAGTGGAGCAGGACTGTCTCCGTGGCGCAATTGGCTAGCGCGATCGGCTGTTAACCAAAAAGTTGGAGGTTCGAGCCTACCCGGTGGTTGTGCGGCGCTTTTTTGTGGGCTGATAGCTTTGAAGATATGTTCTGATGGTGGTGAGAGTGGAGCAGGACTGTCTCCATGGCGCAATTGGCTAGCGTCATCGGCTGTTAACCGAAGAGTTGGAGGTTCGAGCCCACCCGGTGGTAGTGCGGCGCTTTTTTTTCTTTGGGCTGATAGCTTTGAAGATATGTTCTGATAGTGGTGAGAGTGGAGCACGACTGTCTCCGTGGGGCAATTGGCTAGCGCGATCGGCTGTTAACCCAAAGGTTGGAGGTTCGAGCCCTCCCGGTGGTGGTGCGGCGCTTTTTTTTCTTTGGGGTGATAGCTCTGAAGATATGTTCTGACGGTGGTGAGAGTGGAGCACAATTGTCTCCGTGGCACAATTGGCTAGCGCGATCTGCTGTTAACCGAAAGGTTGGAGGTTCGAGCCCACCCGGTGGTGGTGCGGCGCTTTTTTTTCTTTGGGCTGATAGCTTTGAAGATATGTTCTCATGGTGGTGAGAGTGGAGCAGGACTGTCTCCGTGGCGCAATTGGCTAGCGCGATCGGCTGTTAACCGAAAAGTTGGAGGTTCGAGCCTACCCGGTGGTTGTGCGGCGCTTTTTGTGTGGGCTGATAGCTTTGAAGATATGTTCTGATGGTGGTGAGAGTGGAGCAGGACTGTCTCCGTGGCGCAATTGGCTAGCGCGATCGGCTGTTAACCAAAAGGTCGGAGGTTCGAGCCCACCCGGTGGTGGTGCGGTGCTTTTTTTCTTTGGGCTGATAGCTTTGAAGATATGTTCTGATGGTGGTGAGAGTGGAGCAGGACTGTCTCCGTGGCGCAATGGGGTAGCGCGATCAGCTGTTAACCGAAAGGTTGGAGTTTCGAGCCCTCCCGGGAGTGGTGTGTCGCTTTTTTCTTTGCGGTAATAGCTTTGAAGATATGTTCTGATGGTGGTGAGAGTGGAGCAGGACTGTCTTCGTGGCGCAATTGGCTAGCGCGATCGGCTGTTAACCGAAGGGTTGGAGGTTCGAGCCCAACCGGTGGTGGTGCGGCGCTTTTTTTTTCTTTGGGGTGATAGCTCTGAAGGATTGTTCTGACGGTGGTGAGAGTGGAGCACGACTGTCTCCGTGGGGCAATTATTGCCTAGCGCGATCGGCTGTTAACCGAAAAGTCGGAGGTACGAGCCCACCCGGTGGTGGTGCGGCGCTTTTTTTCTTTGGGCTGATAGCTTTGAAGATATGTTCTGATGGTGGTGAGAGGGGAGCAGGACTGTCTCCGTGGCGCAATCGGCTAGCGCGATCGGCTGTTAACCGAAACGTTGGAAGTTCGAGCCCACCCGGTGGTGGTGCGGCGCTTTTTTTTCTTTGGGCTGATAGCTATGAAGATATGTTCTGATGGTGGTGAGAGTGGAGCAGGACTGTCTCCGTGGCGCAATTGGCTAGCGCGATCGGCTGTTAACCGAAAGGTTGAAGTTTCGAGCCCTCCCGGTAGTGGTGTGTTGCTTTTTTCTTTGCGCTGATAGCTTTGAAGATATGTTCTGATGGTGGTGAGAGTGGAGCAGGACTGTCTCCGTGGCGCAATTGCCTAGCGTGATCGGCTGTTAACCGAAAAGTTGGAGGTTCGAGCCCACACGGTGGTGTTGCGGCGCTTTTTTTCTTTGGGCTGATAGCTTTGAAGATATGTTCTGATGGTGGTTAGAGTGGAGCAGGACTGTCTCCATGGCGCAATTGGCTAGCGCGATCGGCTGCTAACCAAAAGGTCGGAGGTTCGAGGCCACCCGGTAGTGGTATGGCGCTTTTTTTCTTTGGGCTGATAGCTTTGAAGATATGTTCTGATGGTGGTGAGAGTGGAGCAGGACTGCCTCCATGGCACAATTGGCTAGCGCGATCGGCTGCTAACCAAAAGGTCGGAGGTTCGAGCACACCCGGTGGTGGTATGGCGCTTTTTTTTGGGCTGATAGCTTTGAAGATATGTTCTGATGGTGGTGAGAGTAAAGCAGGACTGTCTCCGTGGCGCAATTGGCTAGCGCGATCGGCTGTTAACCGAAAGGTTGGAGGTTCGAGCCCTCCCGGGAGTGGTGTGTTGCTTTTTTCTTTGCGCTGATAGCTTTGAAGATATGTTCTGATGGTGGTGAGAGTGGAGCAGGACTGTCTCCGTGGCGCAATGGGCTAGCGCGATCGGCTGTTACCCGAAAGGTTGGAGTTTCGAGCCCTCCCAGTGGTGGTGCGGCGCTTTTTTTCTTTGGGGTGATAGCTCTGAAGAAATGGTCTGACGGTGGTGAGAGTGGAGCACGACTGTCCCCGTGGCGAAATGGGCTAACGCAATCGGCTGTTAACCGAAAGGTTGGAGTTTCGAGCCCTCCCGGGAGTGGTGTGTTGCTTTTTTCTTTGCACTGATAGCTTTGAAGATATGTTCTGATGGTGGCGAGAGTGGAGCAGGACTGTCTCCGTGGCGCAATTGGCTTGCGCGATCGGCTGTTAACCGAAAGGTTGGAGGTTCGAGCCCTCCCAGGAGTGGTGTGTTGCTTTTTTCTTTGTGGTAATAGCTTTGAAGATATGTTCTGATAGTGGTGAGAGTGGAGCACGACTGTCTCCGTGGGGCAATTGGCTAGCGCGATCGGCTGTTAACCCAAAGGTTGGAG
The DNA here is from genome assembly GCF_043290135.1 of Rhipicephalus microplus. Taxonomy (NCBI): domain Eukaryota; kingdom Metazoa; phylum Arthropoda; class Arachnida; order Ixodida; family Ixodidae; genus Rhipicephalus; species Rhipicephalus microplus. The sequence goes on from NW_027464652.1 coordinate 1,059,150, forward strand.
GTTCGAGCCCTCCCGGTGGTGGTGCGGCGCTTTTTTTTCTTTGGGGTGATAGCTCTGAAGATATGTTCTGACGGTGGTGAGAGTGGAGCACAATTGTCTCCGTGGCACAATTGGCTAGCGCGATCTGCTGTTAACCGAAAGGTTGGAGGTTCGAGCCCACCCGGTGGTGGTGCGGCGCTTTTTTTTCTTTGGGCTGATAGCTTTGAAGATATGTTCTCATGGTGGTGAGAGTGGAGCAGGACTGTCTCCGTGGCGCAATTGGCTAGCGCGATCGGCTGTTAACCGAAAAGTTGGAGGTTCGAGCCTACCCGGTGGTTGTGCGGCGCTTTTTGTGTGGGCTGATAGCTTTGAAGATATGTTCTGATGGTGGTGAGAGTGGAGCAGGACTGTCTCCGTGGCGCAATTGGCTAGCGCGATCGGCTGTTAACCAAAAGGTCGGAGGTTCGAGCCCACCCGGTGGTGGTGCGGTGCTTTTTTTCTTTGGGCTGATAGCTTTGAAGATATGTTCTGATGGTGGTGAGAGTGGAGCAGGACTGTCTCCGTGGCGCAATGGGGTAGCGCGATCAGCTGTTAACCGAAAGGTTGGAGTTTCGAGCCCTCCCGGGAGTGGTGTGTCGCTTTTTTCTTTGCGGTAATAGCTTTGAAGATATGTTCTGATGGTGGTGAGAGTGGAGCAGGACTGTCTTCGTGGCGCAATTGGCTAGCGCGATCGGCTGTTAACCGAAGGGTTGGAGGTTCGAGCCCAACCGGTGGTGGTGCGGCGCTTTTTTTTTCTTTGGGGTGATAGCTCTGAAGGATTGTTCTGACGGTGGTGAGAGTGGAGCACGACTGTCTCCGTGGGGCAATTATTGCCTAGCGCGATCGGCTGTTAACCGAAAAGTCGGAGGTACGAGCCCACCCGGTGGTGGTGCGGCGCTTTTTTTCTTTGGGCTGATAGCTTTGAAGATATGTTCTGATGGTGGTGAGAGGGGAGCAGGACTGTCTCCGTGGCGCAATCGGCTAGCGCGATCGGCTGTTAACCGAAACGTTGGAAGTTCGAGCCCACCCGGTGGTGGTGCGGCGCTTTTTTTTCTTTGGGCTGATAGCTATGAAGATATGTTCTGATGGTGGTGAGAGTGGAGCAGGACTGTCTCCGTGGCGCAATTGGCTAGCGCGATCGGCTGTTAACCGAAAGGTTGAAGTTTCGAGCCCTCCCGGTAGTGGTGTGTTGCTTTTTTCTTTGCGCTGATAGCTTTGAAGATATGTTCTGATGGTGGTGAGAGTGGAGCAGGACTGTCTCCGTGGCGCAATTGCCTAGCGTGATCGGCTGTTAACCGAAAAGTTGGAGGTTCGAGCCCACACGGTGGTGTTGCGGCGCTTTTTTTCTTTGGGCTGATAGCTTTGAAGATATGTTCTGATGGTGGTTAGAGTGGAGCAGGACTGTCTCCATGGCGCAATTGGCTAGCGCGATCGGCTGCTAACCAAAAGGTCGGAGGTTCGAGGCCACCCGGTAGTGGTATGGCGCTTTTTTTCTTTGGGCTGATAGCTTTGAAGATATGTTCTGATGGTGGTGAGAGTGGAGCAGGACTGCCTCCATGGCACAATTGGCTAGCGCGATCGGCTGCTAACCAAAAGGTCGGAGGTTCGAGCACACCCGGTGGTGGTATGGCGCTTTTTTTTGGGCTGATAGCTTTGAAGATATGTTCTGATGGTGGTGAGAGTAAAGCAGGACTGTCTCCGTGGCGCAATTGGCTAGCGCGATCGGCTGTTAACCGAAAGGTTGGAGGTTCGAGCCCTCCCGGGAGTGGTGTGTTGCTTTTTTCTTTGCGCTGATAGCTTTGAAGATATGTTCTGATGGTGGTGAGAGTGGAGCAGGACTGTCTCCGTGGCGCAATGGGCTAGCGCGATCGGCTGTTACCCGAAAGGTTGGAGTTTCGAGCCCTCCCAGTGGTGGTGCGGCGCTTTTTTTCTTTGGGGTGATAGCTCTGAAGAAATGGTCTGACGGTGGTGAGAGTGGAGCACGACTGTCCCCGTGGCGAAATGGGCTAACGCAATCGGCTGTTAACCGAAAGGTTGGAGTTTCGAGCCCTCCCGGGAGTGGTGTGTTGCTTTTTTCTTTGCACTGATAGCTTTGAAGATATGTTCTGATGGTGGCGAGAGTGGAGCAGGACTGTCTCCGTGGCGCAATTGGCTTGCGCGATCGGCTGTTAACCGAAAGGTTGGAGGTTCGAGCCCTCCCAGGAGTGGTGTGTTGCTTTTTTCTTTGTGGTAATAGCTTTGAAGATATGTTCTGATGGTGGTGAGAGTGGAGCACGACTGTCTCCATGGCGCAATCGGCTAGCGCGATCGGCTGTTAACCGAAAGGTTGGAGTTTCGAGCCCACCGGATGGTGGTGCGGCGCTTTTTTTTCTTTGTGGTGATAACTTTGAAGATATGTTCTGATAGTGGTGAGAGTGGAGCAGGACTGTCTCCGTGGCGCAATTGGCTTGCGTGATCGGCTGTTAACCGAAAGGTTGGAGGTTCGAGCCCACCCGGTGGTGGTGCGGCGCTTTTTTTTCTTTGCGCTGATAGCTTTGAAGATATGTTCTGATGGTGGTGAGAGTGGAGCAGGACTGTCTCCGTGGCGCAATTGGCTAGCGCGATCGGCTGTTAACCCAACGGTTGGAGTTTCGAGCCCACCCGGCGTTGGTGCGGCGCTTTTTTTCTTTGGGCTGATAGCTTTGAAGATATGTTCTGATGGTGGTGAGAGTAGAGCAGGACTGTCTCCGTGGCGCAATGGGCTAGCGCGATCGGCTGTTAACCGAAAGGTTGGAGGTTCGAGCCCACCCGGTGGTGGTGCAGCGCTTTTTTTTCTTTGCGCTGATAGCTTTGAAGATATGTTCTGATGATGGTGAGAGTGGAGCAAGACTGCCTCCGTGGCGCAATGGGCTAGTGCGATCAGCTGTTAACCGAAAGGTTGGAGTTTCGAGCCCTCCCGGGAGTGGTGTGTTGCTTTTTTCTTTGCGGTAATAGCTTTGAAGATATGTTCTGATGGTGGTGAGATTGGAGCAGGACTGTCTCCGTGGGGCAATTGGCTAGCGCGATCGGCTGTTAACCGAAAAGTCGGAGGTTCCGCCCACCTGGTGGTGGTGCGGCGCTTTTTTTTCTTTGGGCTGATAGCTTTGAAGATATGTTCTGATGGTGGTGAGAGGGGAGCAGGACTGTCTCTGTGGCGCAATCGGCTAGCGCGATCGGCTGTTAACTGAAACGTTGGAAGTTCGAGCCCACCCGGTGGTGGTGCTGGTGCGGCGCTTTTTTTTTCTTTGGGCTGATAGCTTTGAAGATATGTTCTGATGGTGGTGAGAGTGGAGCAGGACTGTCTCCGTGGCGCATTTGGCTAGCGCGATCGGCTGTTAACCGAGCGGTTGGAGTTTCGAGCCCACCCGGCGGTGGTGCGGCGCTTTTTTTTATTTGGGCTGATAGCTTTGAAGATATGTTCTGATGGTGGTGAGAGTAGAGCAGGACTGTCTCCGTGGCGCAATTGGCAAGCGCGATCGGCTGTTAACCAAAAGGTTGGAGTTTCGAGCCCTCCCGGGAGTGGTGTGTTGCTTTTTTCTTGGCGCTGATAGCTTTGAAGATATGTTCTGATGGTGGTGAGAGTGGAGCAGGACTGTCTCCGTGGCGCAATTGGCTAGCGTGATCGGCTGTTAACCGAAAAGTTGCAGGTTCGAGCCCACACGGTGGTGGTGCGGCGCTTTTTTTCTTTGGGCTGATAGCTTTGAAGATATGTTCTGATGGTGGTTAGAGTGGAGCAGGACTGCCTCCATGGCGCAATTGGCTAGCGCGATCGGCTGCTAACCAAAAGGTCGGAGGTTCGAGCACACCCGGTGGTGGTATGGCGCTTTTTTTTGGGCTGATAGCTTTGAAGATATGTTCTGATGGTGGTGAGAGTAAAGCAGGACTGTCTCCGTGGCGCAATTGGCTAGCGCGATCGGCTGTTAACCGAAAGGTTGGAGGTTCGAGCCCTCCCGGGAGTGGTGTGTTGCTTTTTTCTTTGCGCTGATAGCTTTGAAGATATGTTCTGATGGTGGTGAGAGTGGAGCAGGACTGTCTCCGTGGCGCAATGGGCTAGCGCGATCGGCTGTTACCCGAAAGGTTGGAGTTTCGAGCCCTCCCAGTGGTGGTGCGGCGCTTTTTTTCTTTGGGGTGATAGCTCTGAATAAATGTTTTGACAGTGGTGAGAGTGGAGCAGGACTGTCTTCGTGGCGCAATTGGCTTACGCGATCGGCTGTTAACCGAAAGGTTGGAGGTTCGAGCCCTCCCGGGAGTGGTGTGTTGCTTTTTTCTTTGCACTGATAGCTCTGAAGAAATGGTCTGACGGTGGTGAGAGTGGAGCACGACTGTCCCCGTGGCGAAATGGGCTAACGCAATCGGCTGTTAACCGAAAGGTTGGAGTTTCGAGCCCTCCCGGGAGTGGTGTGTTGCTTTTTTCTTTGCACTGATAGCTTTGAAGATATGTTCTGATGGTGGTGAGAGTGGAGCAGGACTGTCTCCGTGGTGCAATTGGCTTGCGCGATCGGCTGTTAACCGAAAGGTTGGAGGTTCGAGCCCTCCCAGGAGTGGTGTGTTGCTTTTTTCTTTGTGGTAATAGCTTTGAAGATATGTTCTGATGGTGGTGAGAGTGGAGCACGACTGTCTCCGTGGCGCAATTGGCTAGCGCGATCGGCTGTTAACCGAAAAGTTGGAGGTTCGAGCCTACCCGGTGGTTGTGCGGCGCTTTTTTGTGGGCTGATAGCTTTGAAGATATGTTCTGATGGTGGTGAGATTGGAGCAGGACTGTCTCCGTGGCGCAATGGGCTAGCGCGATCGGCTGTTACCCGAAAGGTTGGAGTTTCGAGCCCTCCCAGTGGTGGTGCGGCGCTTTTTTTCTTTGGGGTGATAGCTCTGAATAAATGTTTTGACAGTGGTGAGAGTGGAGCAGGACTGTCTTCGTGGCGCAATTGGCTTACGCGATCGGCTGTTAACCGAAAGGTTGGAGGTTCGAGCCCTCCCGGGAGTGGTGTGTTGCTTTTTTCTTTGCACTGATAGCTCTGAAGAAATGGTCTGACGGTGGTGAGAGTGGAGCACGACTGTCCCCGTGGCGAAATGGGCTAACGCAATCGGCTGTTAACCGAAAGGTTGGAGTTTCGAGCCCTCCCGGTGGTGGGGCGGCGCTTTTTTTTCTTTGGGGTGATAGCTCTGAAGATATGTTCTGACGGTGGTGAGAGTGGAGCACAATTGTCTCCGTGGCGCAATTGGCTAGCGCGATCTGCTGATAACCGAAAGGTTGGAGGTTCGAGCCCACCCGGTGGTGGTGCGGCGCTTTTTTTTCTTTGGGCTGATAGCTTTGAAGATATGTTCTCATGGTGGTGAGAGTGGAGCAGGACTGTCTCCGTGGCGCAATTGGCTAGCGCGATCGGCTGTTAACCGAAAAGTTGGAGGTTCGAGCCTACCCGGTGGTTGTGCGGCGCTTTTTTGTGGGCTGATAGCTTTGAAGATATGTTCTGATGGTGGTGAGAGTGGAGCAGGACTGTCTCCATGGCGCAATTGGCTAGCGTCATCGGCTGTTAACCGAAGAGTTGGAGGTTCGAGCCCACCCGGTGGTAGTGCGGCGCTTTTTTTTCTTTGGGCTGATAGCTTTGAAGATATGTTCTGATAGCGGTGAGAGTGGAGCAGGACTGTCTCAGTGGCGCAATTGGCTAGCGCGATCGGCTGTTAACCAAAAGGTCGGAGGTTCGAGCCCACCCGGTGGTGGTGCGGCGCTTTTTTTTTCTTTGGGCTGATAGCTTTGAAGATATGTTCTGATGGTGGTGAGAGTGGAGCAGGACTGTCTCCGTGGCGCAATGGGGTAGCGCGATCAGCTGTTAACCGAAAGGTTGGAGTTTCGAGCCCTCCCGGGAGTGGTGTGTCGCTTTTTTCTTTGCGGTAATAGCTTTGAAGATATGTTCTGATGGTGGTGAGAGTGGAGCAGGACTGTCTCCGTGGCGCAATTGGCTAGCGCGATCGGCTGTTAACCGAAAAGTTGGAGGTTCGAGCCTACCCGGTGGTTGTGCGGCGCTTTTTTGTGGGCTGATAGCTTTGAAGATATGTTCTGATGGTGGTGAGAGTGGAGCAGGACTGTCTCCATGGCGCAATTGGCTAGCGTCATCGGCTGTTAACCGAAGAGTTGGAGGTTCGAGCCCACCCGGTGGTAGTGCGGCGCTTTTTTTTCTTTGGGCTGATAGCTTTGAAGATATGTTCTGATAGTGGTGAGAGTGGAGCACGACTGTCTCCGTGGGGCAATTGGCTAGCGCGATCGGCTGTTAACCGAAAGGTTGGAGGTTCGAGCCCTCCCGGTGGTGGTGCGGCGCTTTTTTTTCTTTGGGGTGATAGCTCTGAAGATATGTTCTGACGGTGGTGAGAGTGGAGCACGACTGTCTCCGTGGGGCAATTGGCTAGCGCGATCGGCTGTTAACCGAAAGGTTGGAGGTTCGAGCCCTCCCGGTGGTGGGGCGGCGCTTTTTTTTCTTTGGGGTGATAGCTCTGAAGATATGTTCTGACGGTGGTGAGAGTGGAGCACAATTGTCTCCGTGGCGCAATTGGCTAGCGCGATCTGCTGATAACCGAAAGGTTGGAGGTTCGAGCCCACCCGGTGGTGGTGCGGCGCTTTTTTTTCTTTGGGCTGATAGCTTTGAAGATATGTTCTCATGGTGGTGAGAGTGGAGCAGGACTGTCTCCGTGGCGCAATTGGCTAGCGCGATCGGCTGTTAACCGAAAAGTTGGAGGTTCGAGCCTACCCGGTGGTTGTGCGGCGCTTTTTTGTGGGCTGATAGCTTTGAAGATATGTTCTGATGGTGGTGAGAGTGGAGCAGGACTGTCTCCATGGCGCAATTGGCTAGCGTCATCGGCTGTTAACCGAAGAGTTGGAGGTTCGAGCCCACCCGGTGGTAGTGCGGCGCTTTTTTTTCTTTGGGCTGATAGCTTTGAAGATATGTTCTGATAGCGGTGAGAGTGGAGCAGGACTGTCTCAGTGGCGCAATTGGCTAGCGCGATCGGCTGTTAACCAAAAGGTCGGAGGTTCGAGCCCACCCGGTGGTGGTGCGGCGCTTTTTTTTTTCTTTGGGCTGATAGCTTTGAAGATATGTTCTGATGGTGGTGAGAGTGGAGCAGGACTGTCTCCGTGGCGCAATGGGGTAGCGCGATCAGCTGTTAACCGAAAGGTTGGAGTTTCGAGCCCTCCCGGGAGTGGTGTGTCGCTTTTTTCTTTGCGGTAATAGCTTTGAAGATATGTTCTGATGGTGGTGAGAGTGGAGCAGGACTGTCTCCGTGGCGCAATTGGCTAGCGCGATCGGCTGTTAACCGAAAAGTTGGAGGTTCGAGCCTACCCGGTGGTTGTGCGGCGCTTTTTTGTGGGCTGATAGCTTTGAAGATATGTTCTGATGGTGGTGAGAGTGGAGCAGGACTGTCTCCATGGCGCAATTGGCTAGCGTCATCGGCTGTTAACCGAAGAGTTGGAGGTTCGAGCCCACCCGGTGGTAGTGCGGCGCTTTTTTTTCTTTGGGCTGATAGCTTTGAAGATATGTTCTGATAGTGGTGAGAGTGGAGCACGACTGTCTCCGTGGGGCAATTGGCTAGCGCGATCGGCTGTTAACCCAAAGGTTGGAGGTTCGAGCCCTCCCGGTGGTGGTGCGGCGCTTTTTTTTCTTTGGGGTGATAGCTCTGAAGATATGTTCTGACGGTGGTGAGAGTGGAGCACAATTGTCTCCGTGGCACAATTGGCTAGCGCGATCTGCTGTTAACCGAAAGGTTGGAGGTTCGAGCCCACCCGGTGGTGGTGCGGCGCTTTTTTTTCTTTGGGCTGATAGCTTTGAAGATATGTTCTCATGGTGGTGAGAGTGGAGCAGGACTGTCTCCGTGGCGCAATTGGCTAGCGCGATCGGCTGTTAACCGAAAAGTTGGAGGTTCGAGCCTACCCGGTGGTTGTGCGGCGCTTTTTGTGTGGGCTGATAGCTTTGAAGATATGTTCTGATGGTGGTGAGAGTGGAGCAGGACTGTCTCCGTGGCGCAATTGGCTAGCGCGATCGGCTGTTAACCAAAAGGTCGGAGGTTCGAGCCCACCCGGTGGTGGTGCGGTGCTTTTTTTTCTTTGGGCTGATAGCTTTGAAGATATGTTCTGATGGTGGTGAGAGTGGAGCAGGACTGTCTCCGTGGCGCAATGGGGTAGCGCGATCAGCTGTTAACCGAAAGGTTGGAGTTTCGAGCCCTCCCGGGAGTGGTGTGTCGCTTTTTTCTTTGCGGTAATAGCTTTGAAGATATGTTCTGATGGTGGTGAGAGTGGAGCAGGACTGTCTTCGTGGCGCAATTGGCTAGCGCGATCGGCTGTTAACCGAAGGGTTGGAGGTTCGAGCCCAACCGGTGGTGGTGCGGCGCTTTTTTTTTCTTTGGGGTGATAGCTCTGAAGGATTGTTCTGACGGTGGTGAGAGTGGAGCACGACTGTCTCCGTGGGGCAATTATTGCCTAGCGCGATCGGCTGTTAACCGAAAAGTCGGAGGTACGAGCCCACCCGGTGGTGGTGCGGCGCTTTTTTTCTTTGGGCTGATAGCTTTGAAGATATGTTCTGATGGTGGTGAGAGGGGAGCAGGACTGTCTCCGTGGCGCAATCGGCTAGCGCGATCGGCTGTTAACCGAAACGTTGGAAGTTCGAGCCCACCCGGTGGTGGTGCGGCGCTTTTTTTTCTTTGGGCTGATAGCTATGAAGATATGTTCTGATGGTGGTGAGAGTGGAGCAGGACTGTCTCCGTGGCGCAATTGGCTAGCGCGATCGGCTGTTAACCGAAAGGTTTTTTTTTTTTTTTTTTTTTTCTTTATTTATTTACCAGACCAAACTGGAAGGTCGCCAAGGCTAAAAGCCGTGAGAAACGGCTTGACAAAGGCCCTGGTGACCTGAATATACACATGGCAGTAGTGCGGAAATGATTACAAGTACATAACATGCAAGTACAATAAAAAAAAAAAAAAAATATGAACAATACACAATTCAAAAATGATTTTTTAACTGATTATTTTACAATACCTGTTATAAAATGTGTAAAAAAGGGTTTTCAATAAGCAAAATACACCATGCACAGACAAATCGTATACATTGACACTTATCAACCTAAAAAGAAACATATATACATTTATGTGAAAACACATACATTCATATCGCTAATACAACGCAAGATAACGAGATATAACATGATACAATTTATTTACACTGGACTGGACTAGGAATGTTCCTATGGAGCCAGAGAGCAGAAATGTGAGTGTAGTTGTTTTTTGTTGCAGGAGATTGTACTTTCGTGCGTGTTAAGTGTTGTGGGAACGTTGTAGGCCAAGGCTTGGTGTCTATATGTAGTGCGGAAACGCGGTACGAACCAAATATCTGTATTTCTTGTAGGAAACGTAATGACACGACGCTGTAGGCATGACAGTAATCTAATGAAGTTGGAGAACTCCTTATTCGAGAAATAAAGTGTGTGCAATAAGCGAAATGTGTAAAGGTTATCAGCTCGTATTATATTAAATTCTTGGAAAGCTCCACGCGTCGTTCCGAACGGTTCAATATTTCCAATCTGGCGGACTATTTTTTTTTGCAAAGTAATGACTTTATTGATGTTTGCTTTGCTTGTCGTGGCCCATACAAGGCTGCAATACATTAGATGTGAATTAAATAGCGCATAATATATCTGAAGTTTCACTTTGAGCGGCAAAATGTTCCGGCAACGAGACATCACTCCTGTTACCGAAGAAAGCTTTTTACAAACAAAATTTACATGTGTATCCCAGCCTAGATTGGAGGAAAAATAAACTCCGAGTATTTTGTAGCTATCAACAATATCAATCGGCACTGATTCAAGAACTAAAGGTTGATGGGTAGCGAGTACTTTATTTTTGGCACGAAAAACAATGGCTTTGGTTTTATTTGGATTAATTTTAAGCTGGTTCATTCTGGACCATGACGAAATTCTTGAAAGTATATCATTTGCTTTGCTTACAATGTCATCTAAGTTAACGCCATCAAGGATTATTGTTGAATCGTCCGCATATATGACGTATTTAACTGTTGTGTCCAGTTGAACAATGTCATTAATGTAAACATTGAACATCAGCGGACCAAGTATACTGCCTTGCGGCACACCACGAGTGAGGGGCAAGAATGACGAGCTATTTTCATTAATGTAAACACTTTGGCACCTATTGCTAAGATATGATCGAATTAAAGATTTGGCAACACCCCGAATGCCATTTGATTCTAATTTGTCTAACAATATATTATGATGAAGCGAGTCAAATGCCTTACTGAAATCTAGAAATATGCTGAGTGTGAATTTATTTTGTTCAAAGTTATGAAGTATAGCTTCCTTTAATGTCAACAATGCAGTTTCAGTGGACTTGCCGCTTATAAAGCCAAACTGCGCATCTGTTAACACATTGTGTTTATTAAAAAATTTCGTTATGCGGACATGAATAATTTTTTCTAAACATTTAGAGAAGACAGGAAGGACCGATATAGGCCTGTAGTTACTTTCACTGTTGCGGTCACCACCCTTAAAAATGACTGATACACGAGCTTTCTTCATGGCTTCTGGAAAAACACCATGTTCAAGAACTAAGTTATATATATAGGTTAGTACACTACTAAGTAGATATAAAACGTGTTTTATTGGTGTGATCTGCAGGTCATCGGCATCAAGAGATTTAGTACTATTTAGATGCTTGAAGATTTCGCATACTTCACTTTCGTTTGTTGGGTCAAGAAAGATACTTTGGCTCACGTTACTGCATCCGGCGACAAAATCCGCGTTATCATTGCACAACGCTACTGCATTTATGAAGTAGTTATTAAAATGATCTGCGAGTGCTGCACCTCTAAAATCTTTACCCCCAAAGGTTATAGACTCAGGCAAAGCATTTTTATTATCACGACCGAGTATGGTATTAATTAGCTTCCACGTAGCACTTGAACGTTGCCGATTGGCATGTACAAAGATACGCTGATAGTAGGCTTTCTTGGCACGTTGAAGTTCAGCGTTTAATCTATTGCGAAGCTTTTTAAATTCTTTCAAAGTTTCAGCAGAGCGCGTACGTAGAAAAGTGTGATAGCAGATGTTTTTACGCTTTATCATACTCAAATGCTCGCGAGTGACCCAGGGTTTCCTTGCCTTTCTTGCAGATTTTAATGTTTTGAATGGAAAATGTTTTGCGTAAATGCGTCGAAAAGTTTGGATGAATGCATCATATGCGTTATCGGCATTTTTCTCCTTAAATACAGATGACCAGTTTTGTTTGGATATATCGAGCGTAAAAGCTTCAAGACTTCGAGATGTGATATGCTGTATGGTAGGCAGCACCCGCCGCGTCCCTTTATCAAGAGGTTTGCAAAAATAGCTCATAAACACGGGACAGTGGTCACTAATATCAGATGTTATTGTGCCTGCGCTATAAATTACTGTGTCAATATTGGTAATGACAAGATCCAGTGCTGATGAAGTGGAGCATGTAATTCGTGTTGGCGTATTAATTAGATTTTTAAAACCACTCGAGAGCAAAAGGTTATTTAGCTCGCGGGTGACACAGTTTTCCTCCAGTAGGTTAATATTAAAATCTCCTGCAGAAATAAGGAGGAAATTATTACAACAAGCATACTCCAAGAAGTTCTCGTAAAATTGCATGAAACTTGCCATGCTTCCATTTGGCGGTCGGTAGATTACCGAGATAAGCTCATCTTTAAACTGGACTGTAAGTATTTCATATTCATCTGTTATCTTACTGAATTCAGGGACGATGTGGCAACTCTTTTTTGTCGTAACAAGCAAAGCAACCCCTCCCCCTCGCTTATGCGTCCGATTAAGATAGAATGTATTGTAGCCATCCAGAGTAAAAGTTGGTTCATCATTTGTACCCCAAGTTTCAGTCATCATAATGAGGTCAAATTTTAATTGGAATTGCTCTAAAAAGAGTGCAACGTCGTCCCTTTTATGGTTAAGTGACCTCGTGTTAATATGCAGAACTGAGTTGCCTGTTTGATTGTGTAAGCAGATATCGCGAGGAAAAGCAAGCTCTAGGTAATCCATAGCGAATAAATGCTATTTCAAAGTTTCAAGCAAGCACATCAACTGACATTATGCAGACACAGAACTATTTTGCCCTCCAAAAATCCTGTCGATATCACGCTCGCTGGGTATGTGTACAGCAGGTGTTTCGTCAGTTTGTTTAGCGTATATCTTCCCGTTGTAAGACCATACAGATTTCCATTTCATTTCGTACTTCTTTTTTACAGCGGTCGCGAGCAGTTTTTTCAACGTCGGGCAGAGATGTTCATTCACATACACAGGCGGTGAAAAGGAAGTTGAGTTGCCAATGCCCAAATCAGCATTTGTAAGGCGCGCTTTTTTTGCCTTCTTTAGCACCCTGTCCCGTTTGACGCGGGACTTAAATTGAACAACGATGTTGCTCTTGTTTTCCGTTCTACTCGGCACACGGTGACACGCCTCTATGTCATCCTTGCTAAGCGGCTCTCCGATAATCGTGCCTAGCGTACAAAGTAAGTCACTGACCGATTCAGTCTCCCTTTTCACAACGCCTTGTATTTCTATATTGACATTCCTAGAGTACTGTTCACAGCCGGTCAATCGATGCTCCAATTCAAATACAGAGGTTTTCAAGGACGCGTTTTCTAGGCGTAGAGAAGCATTATCACTTTTAAGGCGAGCACTTTCAGCGACAGCTTCTTCTAATTTTTTCTTCAACTCCTCAATACTGTCGTGAGCGTAGTCAATGCTTTTAGTCATGTTCCTTTGTTCTGTTTTCATGTCTCGAATTTCATTCCTGAAATCCCTTACCACAGAGTCACGGAACATCTTAAGTTCCTGCTGCACCTCCTCCTTTAACTTCAAACATTCAGTCTTCATTTCCTCCTTCAATTCATTTCCTCCTTCATTTCCTCCTTCCAAAGGTTGAAGTTTCGAGCCCTCCCGGTAGTGGTGTGTTGCTTTTTTCTTTGCGCTGATAGCTTTGAAGATATGTTCTGATGGTGGTGAGAGTGGAGCAGGACTGTCTCCGTGGCGCAATTGCCTAGCGTGATCGGCTGTTAACCGAAAAGTTGGAGGTTCGAGCCCACACGGTGGTGTTGCGGCGCTTTTTTTCTTTGGGCTGATAGCTTTGAAGATATGTTCTGATGGTGGTTAGAGTGGAGCAGGACTGTCTCCATGGCGCAATTGGCTAGCGCGATCGGCTGCTAACCAAAAGGTCGGAGGTTCGAGGCCACCCGGTAGTGGTATGGCGCTTTTTTTCTTTGGGCTGATAGCTTTGAAGATATGTTCTGATGGTGGTGAGAGTGGAGCAGGACTGCCTCCATGGCACAATTGGCTAGCGCGATCGGCTGCTAACCAAAAGGTCGGAGGTTCGAGCACACCCGGTGGTGGTATGGCGCTTTTTTTTGGGCTGATAGCTTTGAAGATATGTTCTGATGGTGGTAAGAGTAAAGCAGGACTGTCTCCGTGGCGCAATTGGCTAGCGCGATCGGCTGTTAACCGAAAGGTTGGAGGTTCGAGCCCTCCCGGGAGTGGTGTGTTGCTTTTTTCTTTGCGCTGATAGCTTTGAAGATATGTTCTGATGGTGGTGAGAGTGGAGCAGGACTGTCTCCGTGGCGCAATGGGCTAGCGCGATCGGCTGTTACCCGAAAGGTTGGAGTTTCGAGCCCTCCCAGTGGTGGTGCGGCGCTTTTTTTCTTTGGGGTGATAGCTCTGAAGAAATGGTCTGACGGTGGTGAGAGTGGAGCACGACTGTCCCCGTGGCGAAATGGGCTAACGCAATCGGCTGTTAACCGAAAGGTTGGAGTTTCGAGCCCTCCCGGGAGTGGTGTGTTGCTTTTTTCTTTGCACTGATAGCTTTGAAGATATGTTCTGATGGTGGTGAGAGTGGAGCAGGACTGTCTCCGTGGCGCAATTGGCTTGCGCGATCGGCTGTTAACCGAAAGGTTGGAGGTTCGAGCCCTCCCAGGAGTGGTGTGTTGCTTTTTTCTTTGTGGTAATAGCTTTGAAGATATGTTCTGATGGTGGTGAGAGTGGAGCACGACTGTCTCCATGGCGCAATCGGCTAGCGCGATCGGCTGTTAACCGAAAGGTTGGAGTTTCGAGCCCACCGGATGGTGGTGCGGCGCTTTTTTTTCTTTGTGGTGATAACTTTGAAGATATGTTCTGATAGTGGTGAGAGTGGAGCAGGACTGTCTCCGTGGCGCAATTGGCTTGCGTGATCGGCTGTTAACCGAAAGGTTGGAGGTTCGAGCCCACCCGGTGGTGGTGCGGCGCTTTTTTTTCTTTGCGCTGATAGCTTTGAAGATATGTTCTGATGGTGGTGAGAGTGGAGCAGGACTGTCTCCGTGGCGCAATTGGCTAGCGCGATCGGCTGTTAACCCAACGGTTGGAGTTTCGAGCCCACCCGGCGTTGGTGCGGCGCTTTTTTTCTTTGGGCTGATAGCTTTGAAGATATGTTCTGATGGTGGTGAGAGTAGAGCAGGACTGTCTCCGTGGCGCAATGGGCTAGCGCGATCGGCTGTTAACCGAAAGGTTGGAGGTTCGAGCCCACCCGGTGGTGGTGCAGCGCTTTTTTTTCTTTGCGCTGATAGCTTTGAAGATATGTTCTGATGATGGTGAGAGTGGAGCAAGACTGCCTCCGTGGCGCAATGGGCTAGTGCGATCAGCTGTTAACCGAAAGGTTGGAGTTTCGAGCCCTCCCGGGAGTGGTGTGTTGCTTTTTTCTTTGCGGTAATAGCTTTGAAGATATGTTCTGATGGTGGTGAGATTGGAGCAGTACTGTCTCCGTGGGGCAATTGGCTAGCGCGATCGGCTGTTAACCGAAAAGTCGGAGGTTCCGCCCACCTGGTGGTGGTGCGGCGCTTTTTTTTCTTTGGGCTGATAGCTTTGAAGATATGTTCTGATGGTGGTGAGAGGGGAGCAGGACTGTCTCTGTGGCGCAATCGGCTAGCGCGATCGGCTGTTAACTGAAACGTTGGAAGTTCGAGCCCACCCGGTGGTGGTGCTGGTGCGGCGCTTTTTTTTTCTTTGGGCTGATAGCTTTGAAGATATGTTCTGATGGTGGTGAGAGTGGAGCAGGACTGTCTCCGTGGCGCATTTGGCTAGCGCGATCGGCTGTTAACCGAGCGGTTGGAGTTTCGAGCCCACCCGGCGGTGGTGCGGCGCTTTTTTTTATTTGGGCTGATAGCTTTGAAGATATGTTCTGATGGTGGTGAGAGTAGAGCAGGACTGTCTCCGTGGCGCAATTGGCAAGCGCGATCGGCTGTTAACCAAAAGGTTGGAGTTTCGAGCCCTCCCGGGAGTGGTGTGTTGCTTTTTTCTTGGCGCTGATAGCTTTGAAGATATGTTCTGATGGTGGTGAGAGTGGAGCAGGACTGTCTCCGTGGCGCAATTGGCTAGCGTGATCGGCTGTTAACCGAAAAGTTGCAGGTTCGAGCCCACACGGTGGTGGTGCGGCGCTTTTTTTCTTTGGGCTGATAGCTTTGAAGATATGTTCTGATGGTGGTTAGAGTGGAGCAGGACTGCCTCCATGGCGCAATTGGCTAGCGCGATCGGCTGCTAACCAAAAGTTCGGAGGTTCGAGCACACCCGGTGGTGGTATGGCGCTTTTTTTTGGGCTGATAGCTTTGAAGATATGTTCTGATGGTGGTGAGAGTAAAGCAGGACTGTCTCCGTGGCGCAATTGGCTAGCGCGATCGGCTGTTAACCGAAAGGATGGAGGTTCGAGCCCTCCCGGGAGTGGTGTGTTGCTTTTTTCTTTGCGCTGATAGCTTTGAAGATATGTTCTGATGGTGGTGAGAGTGGAGCAGGACTGTCTCCGTGGCGCAATGGGCTAGCGCGATCGGCTGTTACCCGAAAGGTTGGAGTTTCGAGCCCTCCCGGGAGTGGTGTGTTGCTTTTTTCTTTGCACTGATAGCTTTGAAGATATGTTCTGATGGTGGTGAGAGTGGAGCAGGACTGTCTCCGTGGTGCAATTGGCTTGCGCGATCGGCTGTTAACCGAAAGGTTGGAGGTTCGAGCCCTCCCAGGAGTGGTGTGTTGCTTTTTTCTTTGTGGTAATAGCTTTGAAGATATGTTCTGATGGTGGTGAGAGTGGAGCACGACTGTCTCCATGGCGCAATCGGCTAGCGCGATCGGCTGTTAACCGAAAGGTTGGAGTTTCGAGCCCACCCGATGGTGGTGCGGCGCTTTTTTTTCTTTGTGGTGATAGCTTTGATGATATGTTCTGATGGTGGTGAGAGTGGAGCAGGACTGTCTCCGTGGCGCAATTGGCTACGCGATTGGCTGTTAACCGAAAGCTTGGAGTTTCGAACCCTCTCGGGAGTGGTGTGTTGCTTTTTTCTTCGCACTGATAGCTTTGAAGATATGTTCTGATGGTGGTGAGAGTGGAGCAGGACTGTCTTCGTGGCGCAATTGGCTTGCGCGATCGGCTGTTAACCTAAAGGTTGGAGGTTCGAGCACCACCCGGTGGTGGTGCGGCGCTTTTTTTCTTTGCACTGATAACTTTGAAGATATGTTCTGATAGTGGTGAGAGTGGAGCAGGACTGTCTCCGTGGCGCAATTGGCTTGCGTGATCGGCTGTTAACCGAAAGGTTGGAGGTTCGAGCCCACCCGGTGGTGGTGCGGCGCTTTTTTTTCTTTGCGCTGATAGCTTTGAAGATATGTTCTGATGGTGGTGAGAGTGGAGCAGGACTGTCTCCGTGGCGCAATGGGCTAGCGCGATCGGCTTTTAACCGAAAGGTTGGAGTTTCGAGCCCTCCCGGTGGTGGTGCGGCGCTTTTTTCCTTTGCGGTGATAGCTCTGAATAAATGTTTTGACGGTGGTGAGAGTGGAGCAGGACTGTCTTTGTGGCGCAATTGGCTTACCCGATTGGCTGTTAACCGAAAGGTTGGAGGTTCGAGCCCTCCCGGGAGTGGTGTGTTGCTTTTTTCTTTGCGCTGATAGCTTTGAAGATATGTTCTGATGGTGGTGAGAGTGGAGCAGGACTGTCTTCGTGGTGCAATAGGCTTGCGCGATCGGCTGTTAACCGAAAGGTTGGAGGTTCGAGCACCACCCGGTGGTGGTGTGTTGCTTTTTTCTTTGCGGTAATAGCTTTGAAGATATGTTCTGATGGTGGTGAGATTGGAGCAGGACTGTCTTCGTGGCGCAATTGGCTAGCGCGATCGGCTGTTAACCGAAAGGTTGGAGGTTCGAGCCCAACCGGTGGTGGTGCGGCGCTTGTTTTTTCTTTGGGGTGATAGCTCTGAAGGATTGTTCTGACGGTGGTGAGAGTGGAGCACGACTGTCTCCGTGGGGCAATTGGCTAGCGCGATCGGCTGTTAACCGAAAAGTCGGAGGTTCCGCCCACCTGGTGGTGGTGCGGCGCTTTTTTTTCTTTGGGCTGATAGCTTTGAAGATATGTTCTGATGGTGGTGAGAGGGGAGCAGGACTGTCTCTGTGGCGCAATCGGCTAGCGCGATCGGCTGTTAACTGAAACGTTGGAAGTTCGAGCCCACCCGGTGGTGGTGCTGGTGCGGCGCTTTTTTTTTCTTTGGGCTGATAGCTTTGAAGATATGTTCTGATGGTTGTGAGAGTGGAGCAGGACTGTCTCCGTGGCGCATTTGGCTAGCGCGATCGGCTGTTAACCGAGCGGTTGGAGTTTCGAGCCCACCCGGCGGTGGTGCGGCGCTTTTTTTTATTTGGGCTGATAGCTTTGAAGATATGTTCTGATGGTGGTGAGAGTAGAGCAGGACTGTCTCCGTGGCGCAATTGGCAAGCGCGATCGGCTGTTAACCAAAAGGTTGGAGTTTCGAGCCCTCCCGGGAGTGGTGTGTTGCTTTTTTCTTGGCGCTGATAGCTTTGAAGATATGTTCTGATGGTGGTGAGAGTGGAGCAGGACTGTCTCCGTGGCGCAATTGGCTAGCGTGATCGGCTGTTAACCGAAAAGTTGCAGGTTCGAGCCCACACGGTGGTGGTGCGGCGCTTTTTTTCTTTGGGCTGATAGCTTTGAAGATATGTTCTGATGGTGGTTAGAGTGGAGCAGGACTGCCTCCATGGCGCAATTGGCTAGCGCGATCGGCTGCTAACCAAAAGTTCGGAGGTTCGAGCACACCCGGTGGTGGTATGGCGCTTTTTTTTGGGCTGATAGCTTTGAAGATATGTTCTGATGGTGGTGAGAGTAAAGCAGGACTGTCTCCGTGGCGCAATTGGCTAGCGCGATCGGCTGTTAACCGAAAGGATGGAGGTTCGAGCCCTCCCGGGAGTGGTGTGTTGCTTTTTTCTTTGCGCTGATAGCTTTGAAGATATGTTCTGATGGTGGTGAGAGTGGAGCAGGACTGTCTCCGTGGCGCAATGGGCTAGCGCGATCGGCTGTTACCCGAAAGGTTGGAGTTTCGAGCCCTCCCAGTGGTGGTGCGGCGCTTTTTTTCTTTGGGGTGATAGCTCTGAATAAATGTTTTGACAGTGGTGAGAGTGGAGCAGGACTGTCTTCGTGGCGCAATTGGCTTACGCGATCGGCTGTTAACCGAAAGGTTGGAGGTTCGAGCCCTCCCGGGAGTGGTGTGTTGCTTTTTTCTTTGCACTGATAGCTCTGAAGAAATGGTCTGACGGTGGTGAGAGTGGAGCACGACTGTCCCCGTGGCGAAATGGGCTAACGCAATCGGCTGTTAACCGAAAGGTTGGAGTTTCGAGCCCTCCCGGGAGTGGTGTGTTGCTTTTTTCTTTGCACTGATAGCTTTGAAGATATGTTCTGATGGTGGTGAGAGTGGAGCAGGACTGTCTCCGTGGTGCAATTGGCTTGCGCGATCGGCTGTTAACCGAAAGGTTGGAGGTTCGAGCCCTCCCAGGAGTGGTGTGTTGCTTTTTTCTTTGTGGTAATAGCTTTGAAGATATGTTCTGATGGTGGTGAGAGTGGAGCACGACTGTCTCCATGGCGCAATCGGCTAGCGCGATCGGCTGTTAACCGAAAGGTTGGAGTTTCGAGCCCACCCGATGGTGGTGCGGCGCTTTTTTTTCTTTGTGGTGATAGCTTTGATGATATGTTCTGATGGTGGTGAGAGTGGAGCAGGACTGTCTCCGTGGCGCAATTGGCTACCGCGATTGGCTGTTAACCGAAAGCTTGGAGTTTCGAACCCTCTCGGGAGTGGTGTGTTGCTTTTATCTTTGCACTGATAGCTTTGAAGATATGTTCTGATGGTGGTGAGAGTGGAGCAGGACTGTCTCCGTGGCGCAATGGGCTAGCGCGATCGGCTTTTAACCGAAAGGTTGGAGTTTCGAGCCCTCCCGGTGGTGGTGCGGCGCTTTTTTCCTTTGCGGTGATAGCTCTGAATAAATGTTTTGACGGTGGTGAGAGTGGAGCAGGACTGTCTTTGTGGCGCAATTGGCTTACCCGATTGGCTGTTAACCGAAAGGTTGGAGGTTCGAGCCCTCCCGGGAGTGGTGTGTTGCTTTTTTCTTTGCGCTGATAGCTTTGAAGATATGTTCTGATGGTGGTGAGAGTGGAGCAGGACTGTCTTCGTGGTGCAATAGGCTTGCGCGATCGGCTGTTAACCGAAAGGTTGGAGGTTCGAGAACCACCCGGTGGTGGTGCGGCGCTTTTTTTCTTTGCACTGATAGCTTTGAAGATATGTTCTGATAGTGGTGAGAGTGGAGCAGGACTGTCTCCGTGGCGCAATTGGCTAGCGCAATCGGCTGTTAACCAAAAGGTTGGAGTTTCGAGCCCACCCGGCGGTGGTGTGGCGCTTTTTTTTCTTTGGGCTGATAGCTTTGAAGATATGTTCTGATGGTGGTGAGAGTAGAGCAGGACTGTCTCCGTGGCGCAATTGGCTAGCGCGATCGGCTGTTAACCGGAAGGTTGGAGGTTCGAGCCCAACCGGTGGTGGTGGGCGCTTTTTTTTTCTTTGGGGTGATAGCTCTGAAGATATGTTCTGACGGTGGTGAGAGTGGAGCACAATTGTCTCCGTGGCGCAATTGGCTAGCGCGATCTGCTGTTAACCGAAAGGTTGGAGGTTCGAGCCCACCCGGTGGTGTTACGGCGCTTTTTTTTCTTTGGGCTGATAGCTTTGAAGATATGTTCTCATGGTGGTGAGAGTGGAGCAGGACTGTCTCCGTGGCGCAATTGGCTAGCGCGATCGGCTGTTAACCGAAAAGTTGGAGGTTCGAGCCTACCCGGTGGTTGTGCGGCGCTTTTTTGTGGGCTGATAGCTTTGAAGATATGTTCTGATGGTGGTGAGAGTGGAGCAGGACTGTCTCCATGGCGCAATTGGCTAGCGTCATCGGCTGTTAACCGAAGAGTTGGAGGTTCGAGCCCACCCGGTGGTAGTGCGGCGCTTTTTTTTCTTTGGGCTGATAGCTTTGAAGATATGTTCTGATAGTGGTGAGAGTGGAGCAGGACTGTCTCCGTGGCGCAATTGGCTAGCGCGATCGGCTGTTAACCGAAGGGTTGGAGGTTCGAGCCCAACCGGTGGTGGTGCGGCGCTTTTTTTTTTCTTTGGGGTGATAGCTCTGAAGGATTGTTCTGACGGTGGTGAGAGTGGAGCACGACTGTCTCCGTGGGGCAATTATTGCCTAGCGCGATCGGCTGTTAACCGAAAAGTCGGAGGTACGAGCCCACCCGGTGGTGGTGCGGCGCTTTTTTTCTTTGGGCTGATAGCTTTGAAGATATGTTCTGATGGTGGTGAGAGGGGAGCAGGACTGTCTCCGTGGCGCAATCGGCTAGCGCGATCGGCTGTTAACCGAAACGTTGGAAGTTCGAGCCCACCCGGTGGTGGTGCGGCGCTTTTTTTTCTTTGGGCTGATAGCTATGAAGATATGTTCTGATAGTGGTGAGAGTAAAGCAGGACTGTCTCCGTGGCGCAATTGGCTAGCGCGATCGGCTGTTAACCGAAAGGTTGGAGGTTCGAGCCCTCCCGGGAGTGGTGTGTTGCTTTTTTCTTTGCGCTGATAGCTTTGAAGATATGTTCTGATGGTGGTGAGAGTGGAGCAGGACTGTCTCCGTGGCGCAATGGGCTAGCGCGATCGGCTGTTACCCGAAAGGTTGGAGTTTCGAGCCCTCCCAGTGGTGGTGCGGCGCTTTTTTTCTTTGGGGTGATAGCTTTGAAGATATGTTCTGATGGTGGTTAGAGTGGAGCAGGACTGTCTCCATGGCGCAATTGGCTAGCGCGATCGGCTGCTAACCAAAAGGTCGGAGGTTCGAGGCCACCCGGTAGTGGTATGGCGCTTTTTTTCTTTGGGCTGATAGCTTTGAAGATATGTTCTGATGGTGGTGAGAGTGGTGCAGGACTGCCTCCATGGCGCAATTGGCTAGCGCGATCGGCTGCTAACCAAAAGGTCGGAGGTTCGAGCACACCCGGTGGTGGTATGGCGCTTTTTTTTGGGCTGATAGCTTTGAAGATATGTTCTGATGGTGGTGAGAGTAAAGCAGGACTGTCTCCGTGGCGCAATTGGCTAGCGCGATCGGCTGTTAACCGAAAGGTTGGAGGTTCGAGCCCTCCCGGGAGTGGTGTGTTGCTTTTTTCTTTGCGCTGATAGCTTTGAAGATATGTTCTGATGGTGGTGAGAGTGGAGCAGGACTGTCTCCGTGGCGCAATGGGCTAGCGCGAGCGGCTGTTACCCGAAAGGTTGGAGTTTCGAGCCCTCCCAGTGGTGGTGCGGCGCTTTTTTTCTTTGGGGTGATAGCTCTGAAGAAATGGTCTGACGGTGGTGAGAGTGGAGCACGACTGTCCCCGTGGCGAAATGGGCTAACGCAATCGGCTGTTAACCGAAAGGTTGGAGTTTCGAGCCCTCCCGGGAGTGGTGTGTTGCTTTTTTCTTTGCACTGATAGCTTTGAAGATATGTTCTGATGGTGGTGAGAGTGGAGCAGGACTGTCTCCGTGGCGCAATTGGCTTGCGCGATCGGCTGTTAACCGAAAGGTTGGAGGTTCGAGCCCTCCCAGGAGTGGTGTGTTGCTTTTTTCTTTGTGGTAATAGCTTTGAAGATATGTTCTGATGGTGGTGAGAGTGGAGCACGACTGTCTCCATGGCGCAATCGGCTAGCGCGATCGGCTGTTAACCGAAAGGTTGGAGTTTCGAGCCCACCCGATGGTGGTGCGGCGCTTTTTTTCTTTGTGGTGATAACTTTGAAGATATGTTCTGATAGTGGTGAGAGTGGAGCAGGACTGTCTCCGTGGCGCAATTGGCTTGCGTGATCGGCTGTTAACCGAAAGGTTGGAGGTTCGAGCCCACCCGGTGGTGGTGCGGCGCTTTTTTTTCTTTGCGCTGATAGCTTTGAAGATATGTTCTGATGGTGGTGAGAGTGGAGCAGGACTGTCTCCGTGGCGCAATGGGCTAGCGCGATCGGCTGTTAACCGAAAGGTTGGAGTTTCGAGCCCTCCCGGTGGTGGTGCGGCGCTTTTTTCCTTTGCGGTGATAGCTCTGAATAAATGTTTTGACGGTGGTGAGAGTGGAGCAGGACTGTCTTCGTGGCGCAATTGGCTTACCCGATCGGCTGTTAACCGAAAGGTTGGAGGTTCGAGCCCTCCCGGGAGTGGTGTGTTGCTTTTTTCTTTGCGCTGATAGCTTTGAAGATATGTTCTGATGGTGGTGAGAGTGGAGCAGGACTGTCTTCGTGGCGCAATTGGCTTGCGCGATCGGCTGTTAACCGAAAGGTTGGAGGTTCGAGCACCACCCGGTGGTGGTGCGGCGCTTTTTTTCTTTGCACTGATAGCTTTGAAGATATGTTCTGATAGTGGTGAGAGTGGAGCAGGACTGTCTCCGTGGCGCAATTGGCTAGCGCAATCGGCTGTTAACCGAAAGGTTGGAGTTTCGAGCCCACCCGGCGGTGGTGTGGCGCTTCTTTTTCTTTGGGCTGATAGCTTTGAAGATATGTTCTGATGGTGGTGAGAGTAGAGCAGGACTGTCTCCGTGGCGCAATTGGCTAGCGCGATCGGCTGTTAACCGGAAGGTTGGAGGTTCGAGCCCAACCGGTGGTGGTGGGCGCTTTTTTTTTCTTTGGGGTGATAGCTCTGAAGAAATGTTCTGACGGTGGTGAGAGTGGAGCACGACTGTCTCCGTGGGGCATTTGGCTAGCGCGATCGGCTGTTAACCGAAAGGTTGGAGGTTCGAGCCCTCCCGGTGGTGGTGCGGCGCTTTTTTTTCTTTGGGGTGATAGCTCTGAAGATATGTTCTGAGGGTGGTGAGAGTGGAGCACAATTGTCTCCGTGGCGCAATTGGCTAGCGCGATCTGCTGTTAACCGAAAGGTTGGAGGTTCGAGCCCACCCGGTGGTGGTGCGGCGCTTTTTTTTCTTTGGGCTGATAGCTTTGAAGATATGTTCTCATGGTGGTGAGAGTGGAGCAGGACTGTCTCCGTGGCGCAATTGGCTAGCGCGATCGGCTGTTAACCGAAAAGTTGGATGTTCGAGCCTACCCGGTGGTTGTGCGGCGCTTTTTTTGTGGGCTGATAGCTTTGAAGATATGTTCTGATGGTGGTGAGAGTGGAGCAGGACTGTCTCCATGGCGCAATTGGCTAGCGTCATCGGCTGTTAACTGAAGAGTTGGAGGTTCGAGCCCACCCGGTGGTAGTGCGGCGCTTTTTTTTTCTTTGGGGTGATAGCTCTGAAGGATTGTTCTGACGGTGGTGAGAGTGGAGCACGACTGTCTCCGTGGGGCAATTATTGCCTAGCGCGATCGGCTGTTAACCGAAAAGTCGGAGGTACGAGCCCACCCGGTGATGGTGCGGCGCTTTTTTTCTTTGGGCTGATAGCTTTGAAGATATGTTCTGATGGTGGTGAGAGGGGAGCAGGACTGTCTCCGTGGCGCAATCGGCTAGCGCGATCGGCTGTTAACCGAAACGTTGGAAGTTCGAGCCCACCCGGTGGTGGTGCGGCGCTTTTTTTTCTTTGGGCTGATAGCTATGAAGATATGTTCTGATGGTGGTGAGAGTGGAGCAGGACTGTCTTCGTGGCGAAATTGGCTAGCGCGATCGGCTGTTAACCGAACGGTTGGAGTTTCGAGCCCAGCCGGCGTTGGTGCGGCGCTTTTTTTCTTTGGGCTGATAGCTTTGAAGATATGTTCTGATGGTGGTGAGAGTAGAGCAGGACTGTCTCCGTGGCGCAATTGGCTAGCGCGATCGGCTGTTAACCGAAAGGTTGAAGTTTCGAGCCCTCCCGGTAGTGGTGTGTTGTTTTTTTCTTTGCGCTGATAGCTGTGAAGATATGTTCTGATGGTGGTGAGAGTGGAGCAGGACTGTCTTCGTGGCGCAATTGCCTAGCGTGATCGGCTGTTAACCGAAACGTTGGAGGTTCGAGCCCACACGGTGGTGGTGCGGCGCTTTTTTTCTTTGGGCTGATAGCTTTGAAGATATGTTCTGATGGTGGTTATAGTGGCGCAGGACTGTCTCCATGGCGCAATTGGCTAGCGCGATCGGCTGCTAACCAAAAGGTCGGAGGTTCGAGGCCACCCGGTAGTGGTATGGCGCTTTTTTTCTTTGGGCTGATAGCTTTGAAGATATGTTCTGATGGTGGTGAGAGTGTAGCAGGACTGTCTCCGTGGCGCAATTGGCTAGCGCGATCGGCTGTTAACCGAAAGGTTGGAGTTTCGAGCCCTCCCGGGAGTGGTGTGTTGCTTTTTTCTTTGCGCTGATAGCTTTGCAGATATGTTCTGATGGTGGTGAGAGTGGAGCAGGACTGTCTCCGTGGCGCAAATGGCTAGCGCGATCGGCTGTTAACCGAAAGGTTGGAGTTTCGAGCCCACCCGGCGGTGGTGTGGCGCTTTTTTTTCTTTGGGCTGATAGCTTTGAAGATATGTTCTGATGGTGGTGAGAGTAGAGCAGGACTGTCTCCGTGGCGCAATTGGCTAGCGCGATCGGCTGTTAACCGAAAGGTTGGAGGTTCGAGCCCAACCGGTGGTGGTGGGCGCTTTTTTTTCTTTGGGGTGATAGCTCTGAAGAAATGTTCTGACGGTGGTGAGAGTGGAGCACGACTGTTTCCGTGGGGCAATTGGCTAGCGCGATCGGCTGTTAACCGAAAGGTTGGAGGTTCGAGCCCCCCCGGTGGTGGTGCGGCGCTTTTTTTTTCTTTGGGGTGATAGCTCTGAAGATATGTTCCGATGGTGGTGAGAGTGGAGCACAATTGTCTCCGTGGCGCAATTGGCTAGCACGATCTGCTGTTAACCGAAAGGTTGGAGGTTCGAGCCCACCCGGTGGTGGTGCGGCGCTTTTTTTCTTTGGGCTGATAGCTTTGAAGATATGTTCTTATGGTGGTGAGAGTGGAGCAGGACTGTCTCCGTGGCGCAATTGGCTAGAGCGATCGGCTTTTAACCGAAAAGTTGGAGGTTCGAGCCTACCCGGTGGTTGTGCGGCGCTTTTTTTGTGGGCTGATAGCTTTGAAGATATGTTCTGATGGTGGTGATGGTGGAGCAGGACTGTCTCCGTGGCGCAATTGGCTAGCGTCATCGGCTGTTAACCGAAGAGTTGGAGGTTCGAGCCCACCCGGTGGTGGTGCGGCGCTTTTTTTTCTTTGGGCTGGTAGCTTTGAAGATATGTTCTGATGGTGGTGAGAGTGGAGCAGGACTGTCTCCGTGGTGCAATTGGCTAGAGCGATCAGCTGTTAACCAAAAGGTCGGAGGTTCGAGCCTACCCGGTGGTTGTGCGGCGCTTTTTTTGTGGGCTGATAGCTTTGAAGATATGTTCTGATGGTGGTGAGAGTGGAGCAGGACTGTCTCCGTGGCGCAATTGGCTAGCGTCATCGGCTGTTAACCGAAGAGTTGGAGGTTCGAGCCCACCCGGTGGTGGTGCGGAGCTTTTTTTCTTTGGGCTGATAGCTTTGAAGATATGTTCTGATGGTGGTGAGAGTGGAGCACAATTGTCTCCGTGGCGCAATTGGCTAGCGCGGTCTGCTGTTAACCGAATGGTTGGAGTTTCGAGCCCACCCGGTGGTGGTGCGGCGCTTTTTTTTCTTTGGGCTGATAGCTTTGAAGATATGTTCTGATGGTGGTGAGAGTAGAGCAGGACTGTCTCCGTGGCGCAATTGGCTAGCGCGATCGGCTGTTAACCGAAACGTTGGAAGTTCGAGCCCACCCGGTGGTGGTGCGGCGCTTTTTTTTCTTTGGGCTGATAGCTATGAAGATATGTTCTGATGGTGGTGAGAGTGGAGCAGGACTGTCTTCGTGGCGAAATTGGCTAGCGCGATCGGCTGTTAACCGAACGGTTGGAGTTTCGAGCCCAGCCGGCGTTGGTGCGGCGCTTTTTTTCTTTGGGCTGATAGCTTTGAAGATATGTTCTGATGGTGGTGAGAGTAGAGCAGGACTGTCTCCGTGGCGCAATTGGCTAGCGCGATCGGCTGTTAACCGAAAGGTTGAAGTTTCGAGCCCTCCCGGTAGTGGTGTGTTGTTTTTTTCTTTGCGCTGATAGCTGTGAAGATATGTTCTGATGGTGGTGAGAGTGGAGCAGGACTGTCTTCGTGGCGCAATTGCCTAGCGTGATCGGCTGTTAACCGAAACGTTGGAGGTTCGAGCCCACACGGTGGTGGTGCGGCGCTTTTTTTCTTTGGGCTGATAGCTTTGAAGATATGTTCTGATGGTGGTTATAGTGGCGCAGGACTGTCTCCATGGCGCAATTGGCTAGCGCGATCGGCTGCTAACCAAAAGGTCGGAGGTTCGAGGCCACCCGGTAGTGGTATGGCGCTTTTTTTCTTTGGGCTGATAGCTTTGAAGATATGTTCTGATGGTGGTGAGAGTGTAGCAGGACTGTCTCCGTGGCGCAATTGGCTAGCGCGATCGGCTGTTAACCGAAAGGTTGGAGTTTCGAGCCCTCCCGGGAGTGGTGTGTTGCTTTTTTCTTTGCGCTGATAGCTTTGCAGATATGTTCTGATGGTGGTGAGAGTGGAGCAGGACTGTCTCCGTGGCGCAAATGGCTAGCGCGATCGGCTGTTAACCGAAAGGTTGGAGTTTCGAGCCCACCCGGCGGTGGTGTGGCGCTTTTTTTTCTTTGGGCTGATAGCTTTGAAGATATGTTCTGATGGTGGTGAGAGTGGAGCACGACTGTTTCCGTGGGGCAATTGGCTAGCGCGATCGGCTGTTAACCGAAAGGTTGGAGGTTCGAGCCCCCCCCGGTGGTGGTGCGGCGCTTTTTTTTTCTTTGGGGTGATAGCTCTGAAGATATGTTCCGATGGTGGTGAGAGTGGAGCACAATTGTCTCCGTGGCGCAATTGGCTAGCACGATCTGCTGTTAACCGAAAGGTTGGAGGTTCGAGCCCACCCGGTGGTGGTGCGGCGCTTTTTTTCTTTGGGCTGATAGCTTTGAAGATATGTTCTTATGGTGGTGAGAGTGGAGCAGGACTGTCTCCGTGGCGCAATTGGCTAGAGCGATCGGCTTTTAACCGAAAAGTTGGAGGTTCGAGCCTACCCGGTGGTTGTGCGGCGCTTTTTTTGTGGGCTGATAGCTTTGAAGATATGTTCTGATGGTGGTGATGGTGGAGCAGGACTGTCTCCGTGGCGCAATTGGCTAGCGTCATCGGCTGTTAACCGAAGAGTTGGAGGTTCGAGCCCACCCGGTGGTGGTGCGGCGCTTTTTTTTCTTTGGGCTGGTAGCTTTGAAGATATGTTCTGATGGTGGTGAGAGTGGAGCAGGACTGTCTCCGTGGTGCAATTGGCTAGAGCGATCAGCTGTTAACCAAAAGGTCGGAGGTTCGAGCCTACCCGGTGGTTGTGCGGCGCTTTTTTTGTGGGCTGATAGCTTTGAAGATATGTTCTGATGGTGGTGAGAGTGGAGCAGGACTGTCTCCGTGGCGCAATTGGCTAGCGTCATCGGCTGTTAACCGAAGAGTTGGAGGTTCGAGCCCACCCGGTGGTGGTGCGGCGCTTTTTTTCTTTGGGCTGATAGCTTTGAAGATATGTTCTGATGGTGGTGAGAGTGGAGCACAATTGTCTCCGTGGCGCAATTGGCTAGCGCGGTCTGCTGTTAACCGAATGGTTGGAGTTTCGAGCCCACCCGGTGGTGGTGCGGCGCTTTTTTTTCTTTGGGCTGATAGCTTTGAAGATATGTTCTGATGGTGGTGAGAGTAGAGCAGGACTGTCTCCGTGGCGCAATTGGCTAGCGCGATCGGCTGTTAACCGAAAGGTTGGAGTTTCGAGCCCTCCCGGGAGTGGTGTGTTGCTTTTTTCTTTGCGCTGATAGCTTTGAAGATATGTTCTGATGGTGGTGAGAGTGGAGCAGGACTGTCTCCGTGGCGCAATTGACTAGCGTGATCGGCTGTTAACCGAAAAGTTGGAGGTTCGAGCCCACACGGTGGTGGTGCGGCGCTTTTTTTCTTTGGGCTGATAGCTTTGAAGATATGTTCTGATGGTGGTTAGAGTGGAGCAGGACTGCCTCTATGGCGCAATTGGCTAGCGCGATCGGCTGCTAACCAAAAGGTCGGAGGTTCGAGCCCGCCCGGTGGTGTTATGGCGCTTTTTTTTGGGCTGATAGCTTTGAAGATATGTTCTGATGTGGTGAGAGTGGAGCAGGACTGTCTCCGTGGCGCAATTGGCTAGCGCGATCGGCTGTTAACCGAAAGGTTGGAGTTTCGAGCCCACCCGGCGGTGGTGTGGCGCTTTTTTTTCTTTGGGCTGATAGCTTTGAAGCTATGTTCTAATGGTGGTGAGAGTAGAGCAGGACTGTCTCCGTGGCACAATTGGCTAGCGCGATCGGCTGTTAACCGAAAGGTCAGAAGTTCGAGCCCAACTGGTGGTGGTGGGCGCTTTTTTTTCTTTGGGGTGATAGCTCTGAAGAAATGTTCTGACGGTGGTGAGAGTGGAGCACGACTGTCTCCGTGGGGCAATTGGCTAGCGCGATCGGCTGTTAACCGAAAGGTTGGAGGTTCGAGCCCCCCCGGTGGTGGTGCGGCGCTTTTTTTTCTTTGGGGTGATAGCTCTGAAGATATGTTCTGATGGTGGTGAGAGTGGAGCACAATTGTCTCCGTGGCGCAATTGGCTAGCGCGATCTGCTGTTAACCGAAAGGTTGGAGGTTCGAGCCCACCCGGTGGTGGTGCGGCGCTTTTTTTTCTTTGGGCTGATAGCTTTGAAGATATGTTCTGATGGTGGTGAGAGTGGAGCAGGACTGTCTCCGTGGCGCAATTGGCTAGCGCGATCAGCTGTTAACCAAAAGGTCGGAGGTTCGAGCCCACCCGGTGGTGGTGCGGCGCTTTTTTTTCTTTGGGCTGATAGCTTTGAAGATATGTACTGATGGTGGTGAGAGTGGAGCAGGACTGTCTCCGTGGCGCAATTGGCTAGCGCGATCGGCTGTTCACCGAACGGGTGGAGTTTCGAGCCCATCCGGCGGTGGTGCGGCTCTTTTTTTTCTTTGGGCTGATAGCTTTGAAGATATGTTCTGATGGTGGTGAGAGTAGAGCAGGACTGTCTCCGTGGCCCAATTGGCTAGCGCGATCGGCTGTTAACCGAAAGGTTGGAGTTTCGAGCCCTCCCGGGAGTGGTGTGTTGCTTTTTTCTTTGCGCTGATAGCTTTGAAGATATGTTCTGATGGTGGTGAGAGTGTAGCAGCACTGTCTCCGTGGCGCAATTGGCTAGCGTGATCGGCTGTTAACCGAAAAGTTGGAGGTTCGAGCCCACACGGTGGTGGTGCGGCGCTTTTTTTCTTTGTGCTGATAGCTTTGAAGATATGTTCTGATGGTGGTTAGAGTGGAGCAGGACTGCCTCCATGGCGCAATTGGCTAGCGCGATCGGCTGCTAACCAAAAGGTCGGAGGTTCGAGCCCACCCGGTGGTGGTATGGCGCTTTTTTTTGGGCTGATAGCTTTGAAGATATGTTCTGATGGTGGTGAGAGTGGAGCAGGACTGTCTCCGTGGCGCAATTGGCTAGCGCGATCGGCTGTTAACCCAAAGGTTGGAGTTTCGAGCCCACCCGTCGATGGTGTGGCGCTTTTTTTTCTTTGGGCTGATAGCTTTGAAGATATGTTCTGATGGTGGTGAGAGTAGAGCAGGACTGTCTCCGTGGCGCAATTGGCTAGCGCGATCGGCTGTTAACCGAAAGGTTGGAGGTTCGAGCCCAACCTGTGCTGGTGGGCGCTTTTTTTTTCTTTGGGGTGATAGCTCTGAAGAAATGTTCTGACGGTGGTGAGAGTGGAGCACGACTGTCTCCGTGGGGCAATTGGCTTGCGCGATCGGCTGTTAACCAAAAGGTTGGAGGTTCGAGCCCCCCCGGTGGTGGTGCGGCGCTTTTTTTTTCTTTGGGGTGATAGCTCTGAAGATATGTTCTGATGGTGGTGAGAGTGGAGCACAATTGTCTCCGTGGCGCAATTGGCTAGCGCGATCTGCTGTTAACCGAAAGGTTGGAGGTTCGTGCCCACCCGGTGGTGGTGCGGCGCTTTTTTTTCTTTGGGCTGATAGCTTTGAAGATATGTTCTTATGGTGGTGAGAGTGGAGCAGGACTGTCTCCGTGGCGCAATTGGCTAGCGCGATCGGCTGTTAACCGAAAAGTTGGAGGTTCGAGCCTACCCGGTGGTTGTGCTGCGCTTTTTTTGTGGGCTGATAGCTTTGAAGATATGTTCTTATGGTGGTGAGAGTGGAGCAGGACTGTCTCCGTGGCGCAATTGGCTAGCGTCATCGGCTGTTAACCGAAGAGTTGGAGGTTCGAGCCCACCCGGTGGTGGTGCGGCGCTTTTTTTTCTTTGGGCTGATAGCTTTGAAGATACGTTCTGATGGTGGTGAAAGTGGAGCAGGACTGTCTCCGTGGCGCGATTGGCTAGCGCGATCGGCTGTTAACCAAAAGGTCGGAGGTTCAAGCCCATCCGGTGGTGGTGCGGCGCTTTTTTTTCTTTGGGCTGATAGCTTTGAAGATATGTTCTGATGGTGGTGAGAGTGGAGGAGGACTGTCTCCGTGGCGCAATGGGCTAGCGCGATCAGCTGTTAACCGAAAGGTTGGAGTTTCGAGCCCTCCCGGGAGTGGTGTGTCGCTTTTTTCTTTGTGGTAACAGCTTTGAAGATATGTTCTGATGGTGGTGAGAGTGGAGCAGGACTGTCTTCGTGGCGCAATTGGCTAGCGCGATCGGCTGTTAACCGAAAGGTTGGAGGTTCGAGCCCAACCGGTGGTGGTGCGGCGCTTTTTTTTCTTTGGGGTGATAGCTCTGAAGGATTGTTCTGACGATGGTGAGAGTGGAGCACGACTGTCTCCGTGGAACAATTGGCTAGCGCGATCGGCTGTTAACCGAAAAGTCGGAGGTTCGAGCCCACCCGGTGGTGGTGCGGCGCTTTTTTTCTTTGGGCTGATAGCTTTGAAGATATGTTCTGATGGTGGTGAGAGGAGAGCAGGACTGTCTCCGTGGCGCAATCGGCTAGCGCGATCGGCTGTTAACCGAAACGTTGGAAGTTCGAGCCCACCCGGTGGTGGTGCGGCGCTTTTTTTTCTTTGGGCTGATAGCTTTGAAGATATGTTCTGATGGTGGTGAGAGTAGAGCAGGACTGTCTCCGTGGCGCAATTGGCTAGCGCGATCAGCTGTTAACCGAAAGGTTGGAGTTTCGAGCCCTCCCGGGAGTGGTGTGTTGCTTTTTTCTTTGCGGTAATAGCTTTGAAGATATGTTCTGATGGTGGTGAGAGTGGAGCAGGACTGTCTTCGTGGCGCAATTGGCTAGCGCGATCGGCTGTTAACCGAAAGGTTGGAGGTTCGAGCCCAACCGGTGGTGGTGCGGCGCTTTTTTTTTCTTTGGGGTGATAGCTCTGAAGGATTTTTCTGACGGTGGTGAGAGTGGATTACGACTGTCTCCGTGGGGCAATTGGCTAGCGCGATCGGCTGTTAACCGAAAAGTCGGAGGTTCCGCCCACCTGGTGGTGGTGCGGCGCTTTTTTTTCTTTGGGCTGATAGCTTTGAAGATATGTTCTGATGGTGGTGAGAGGAGAGCAGGACTGTCTCCGTGGCGCAATCGGCTAGCGCGATCGGCTGTTAACGGAAACGTTGGAAGTTCGAGCCCACCCGGTGGTGGTGCTGGTGCGGCGCTTTTTTTTTCTTTGGGCTGATAGCTTTGAAGATATGTTCTGATGGTGGTGAGAGTGGAGCAGGACTGTCTCCGTGGCGCAATTGGCTAGCGCGATCGGCTGTTAACCGAAAGGTTGGAGTTTCGAGCCCTCCCGGGAGTGGTGTGTTGCTTTTTTCTTTGCGCTGATAGCTTTGCAGATATGTTCTGATGGTGGTGAGAGTGGAGCAGGACTGTCTCCGTGGCGCAAATGGCTAGCGCGATCGGCTGTTAACCGAAAGGTTGGAGTTTCGAGCCCACCCGGCGGTGGTGTGGCGCTTTTTTTTCTTTGGGCTGATAGCTTTGAAGATATGTTCTGATGGTGGTGAGAGTAGAGCAGGACTGTCTCCGTGGCGCAATTGGCTAGCGCGATCGGCTGTTAACCGAAAGGTTGGAGGTTCGAGCCCAACCGGTGGTGGTGGGCGCTTTTTTTTCTTTGGGGTGATAGCTCTGAAGAAATGTTCTGACGGTGGTGAGAGTGGAGCACGACTGTTTCCGTGGGGCAATTGGCTAGCGCGATCGGCTGTTAACCGAAAGGTTGGAGGTTCGAGCCCCCCCCGGTGGTGGTGCGGCGCTTTTTTTTTCTTTGGGGTGATAGCTCTGAAGATATGTTCCGATGGTGGTGAGAGTGGAGCACAATTGTCTCCGTGGCGCAATTGGCTAGCACGATCTGCTGTTAACCGAAAGGTTGGAGGTTCGAGCCCACCCGGTGGTGGTGCGGCGCTTTTTTTCTTTGGGCTGATAGCTTTGAAGATATGTTCTTATGGTGGTGAGAGTGGAGCAGGACTGTCTCCGTGGCGCAATTGGCTAGAGCGATCGGCTTTTAACCGAAAAGTTGGAGGTTCGAGCCTACCCGGTGGTTGTGCGGCGCTTTTTTTGTGGGCTGATAGCTTTGAAGATATGTTCTGATGGTGGTGATGGTGGAGCAGGACTGTCTCCGTGGCGCAATTGGCTAGCGTCATCGGCTGTTAACCGAAGAGTTGGAGGTTCGAGCCCACCCGGTGGTGGTGCGGCGCTTTTTTTTCTTTGGGCTGGTAGCTTTGAAGATATGTTCTGATGGTGGTGAGAGTGGAGCAGGACTGTCTCCGTGGTGCAATTGGCTAGAGCGATCAGCTGTTAACCAAAAGGTCGGAGGTTCGAGCCTACCCGGTGGTTGTGCGGCGCTTTTTTTGTGGGCTGATAGCTTTGAAGATATGTTCTGATGGTGGTGAGAGTGGAGCAGGACTGTCTCCGTGGCGCAATTGGCTAGCGTCATCGGCTGTTAACCGAAGAGTTGGAGGTTCGAGCCCACCCGGTGGTGGTGCGGCGCTTTTTTTCTTTGGGCTGATAGCTTTGAAGATATGTTCTGATGGTGGTGAGAGTGGAGCACAATTGTCTCCGTGGCGCAATTGGCTAGCGCGGTCTGCTGTTAACCGAATGGTTGGAGTTTCGAGCCCACCCGGTGGTGGTGCGGCGCTTTTTTTTCTTTGGGCTGATAGCTTTGAAGATATGTTCTGATGGTGGTGAGAGTAGAGCAGGACTGTCTCCGTGGCGCAATTGGCTAGCGCGATCGGCTGTTAACCGAAAGGTTGGAGTTTCGAGCCCTCCCGGGAGTGGTGTGTTGCTTTTTTCTTTGCGCTGATAGCTTTGAAGATATGTTCTGATGGTGGTGAGAGTGGAGCAGGACTGTCTCCGTGGCGCAATTGGCTAGCGTGATCGGCTGTTAACCGAAAAGTTGGAGGTTCGAGCCCACACGGTGGTGGTGCGGCGCTTTTTTTCTTTGGGCTGATAGCTTTGAAGATATGTTCTGATGGTGGTTAGAGTGGAGCAGGACTGCCTCTATGGCGCAATTGGCTAGCGCGATCGGCTGCTAACCAAAAGGTCGGAGGTTCGAGCCCGCCCGGTGGTGTTATGGCGCTTTTTTTTGGGCTGATAGCTTTGAAGATATGTTCTGATGTGGTGAGAGTGGAGCAGGACTGTCTCCGTGGCGCAATTGGCTAGCGCGATCGGCTGTTAACCGAAAGGTTGGAGTTTCGAGCCCACCCGGCGGTGGTGTGGCGCTTTTTTTTCTTTGGGCTGATAGCTTTGAAGCTATGTTCTAATGGTGGTGAGAGTAGAGCAGGACTGTCTCCGTGGCGCAATTGGCTAGCGCGATCGGCTGTTAACCGAAAGGTCGGAAGTTCGAGCCCAACTGGTGGTGGTGGGCGCTTTTTTTTCTTTGGGGTGATAGCTCTGAAGAAATGTTCTGACGGTGGTGAGAGTGGAGCACGACTGTCTCCGTGGGGCAATTGGCTAGCGCGATCGGCTGTTAACCGAAAGGTTGGAGGTTCGAGCCCCCCCGGTGGTGGTGCGGCGCTTTTTTTTCTTTGGGGTGATAGCTCTGAAGATATGTTCTGATGGTGGTGAGAGTGGAGCACAATTGTCTCCGTGGCGCAATTGGCTAGCGCGATCTGCTGTTAACCGAAAGGTTGGAGGTTCGAGCCCACCCGGTGGTGGTGCGGCGCTTTTTTTTCTTTGGGCTGATAGCTTTGAAGATATGTTCTGATGGTGGTGAGAGTGGAGCAGGACTGTCTCCGTGGCGCAATTGGCTAGCGCGATCAGCTGTTAACCAAAAGGTCGGAGGTTCGAGCCCACCCGGTGGTGGTGCGGCGCTTTTTTTTCTTTGGGCTGATAGCTTTGAAGATATGTTCTGATGGTGGTGAGAGTGGAGCAGGACTGTCTCCGTGGCGCAATTGGCTAGCGCGATCGGCTGTTCACCGAACGGGTGGAGTTTCGAGCCCATCCGGCGGTGGTGCGGCTCTTTTTTTTCTTTGGGCTGATAGCTTTGAAGATATGTTCTGATGGTGGTGAGAGTAGAGCAGGACTGTCTCCGTGGCCCAATTGGCTAGCGCGATCGGCTGTTAACCGAAAGGTTGGAGTTTCGAGCCCTCCCGGGAGTGGTGTGTTGCTTTTTTCTTTGCGCTGATAGCTTTGAAGATATGTTCTGATGGTGGTGAGAGTGTAGCAGCACTGTCTCCGTGGCGCAATTGGCTAGCGTGATCGGCTGTTAACCGAAAAGTTGGAGGTTCGAGCCCACACGGTGGTGGTGCGGCGCTTTTTTTCTTTGTGCTGATAGCTTTGAAGATATGTTCTGATGGTGGTTAGAGTGGAGCAGGACTGCCTCCATGGCGCAATTGGCTAGCGCGATCGGCTGCTAACCAAAAGGTCGGAGGTTCGAGCCCACCCGGTGGTGGTATGGCGCTTTTTTTGGGCTGATAGCTTTGAAGATATGTTCTGATGGTGGTGAGAGTGGAGCAGGACTGTCTCCGTGGCGCAATTGGCTAGCGCGATCGGCTGTTAACCCAAAGGTTGGAGTTTCGAGCCCACCCGTCGGTGGTGTGGCGCTTTTTTTTCTTTGGGCTGATAGCTTTGAAGATATGTTCTGATGGTGGTGAGAGTAGAGCAGGACTGTCTCCGTGGCGCAATTGGCTAGCGCGATCGGCTGTTAACCGAAAGGTTGGAGGTTCGAGCCCAACCTGTGGTGGTGGGCGCTTTTTTTTTCTTTGGGGTGATAGCTCTGAAGAAATGTTCTGACGGTGGTGAGAGTGGAGCACGACTGTCTCCGTGGGGCAATTGGCTTGCGCGATCGGCTGTTAACCAAAAGGTTGGAGGTTCGAGCCCCCCCGGTGGTGGTGCGGCGCTTTTTTTTTCTTTGGGGTGATAGCTCTGAAGATATGTTCTGATGGTGGTGAGAGTGGAGCACAATTGTCTCCGTGGCGCAATTGGCTAGCGCGATCTGCTGTTAACCGAAAGGTTGGAGGTTCGTGCCCACCCGGTGGTGGTGCGGCGCTTTTTTTTCTTTGGGCTGATAGCTTTGAAGATATGTTCTTATGGTGGTGAGAGTGGAGCAGGACTGTCTCCGTGGCGCAATTGGCTAGCGTCATCGGCTGTTAACCGAAGAGTTGGAGGTTCGAGTCCACCCGGTGGTGGTGCGGCGCTTTTTTTTCTTTGGGCTGATAGCTTTGAAGATACGTTCTGATGGTGGTGAAAGTGGAGCAGGACTGTCTCCGTGGCGCGATTGGCTAGCGCGATCGGCTGTTAACCAAAAGGTCGGAGGTTCAAGCCCATCCGGTGGTGGTGCGGCGCTTTTTTTTCTTTGGGCTGATAGCTTTGAAGATATGTTCTGATGGTGGTGAGAGTGGAGCAGGACTGTCTCCGTGGCGCAATGGGCTAGCGCGATCAGCTGTTAACCGAAAGGTTGGAGTTTCGAGCCCTCCCGGGAGTGGTGTGTCGCTTTTTTCTTTGCGGTAACAGCTTTGAAGATATGTTCTGATGGTGGTGAGAGTGGAGCAGGACTGTCTTCGTGGCGCAATTGGCTAGCGCGATCGGCTGTTAACCGAAAGGTTGGAGGTTCGAGCCCAACCGGTGGTGGTGCGGCGCTTTTTTTTCTTTGGGGTGATAGCTCTGAAGGATTGTTCTGACGATGGTGAGAGTGGAGCACGACTGTCTCCGTGGAACAATTGGCTAGCGCGATCGGCTGTTAACCGAAAAGTCGGAGGTTCGAGCCCACCCGGTGGTGGTGCGGCGCTTTTTTTCTTTGGGCTGATAGCTTTGAAGATATGTTCTGATGGTGGTGAGAGGAGAGCAGGACTGTCTCCGTGGCGCAATCGGCTAGCGCGATCGGCTGTTAACCGAAACGTTGGAAGTTCGAGCCCACCCGGTGGTGGTGCGGCGCTTTTTTTTCTTTGGGCTGATAGCTTTGAAGATATGTTCTGATGGTGGTGAGAGTGGAGCAGGACTGTCTCCGTGGCGCAATTGGCTAGCGCGATCGGCTGTTAACCGAACGGTTGGAGTTTCGAGCCCACCCGGCGGTGGGGTGTTGCTTTTTTCTTTGCGCTGATAGCTTTGAAGATATGTTCTGATGGTGGTGAGAGTGGAGCAGGACTGTCTCCGTGGCGCAATTGCCTAGCGTGATCGGCTGTTAACCGAAAAGTTGGAGGTTCGAGCCCACACGGTGGTGGTGCGGCGCTTTTTTTTTGGGCTGATAGCTTTGAAGATATGTTCTCATGGTGGTTAGGGTGGAGCAGGACTGTCTCCATGGCGCAATTGGCTAGCGCGATCGGCTGCTAACCAAAAGGTCGGAGGTTCGAGCCCACCCGGTAGTGGTATGGCGCTTTTTTTCTTTGGGCTGATAGCTTTGAAGATATGTTCTGATGGTGGTGAGAGTAGAGCAGGACTGTCTCTGTGGCGCAATTGGTTAGCGCGATCGGCTGTTCACCGAAATGCTGGAGTTTCGAGCCCACCCGGCGGTGGTGTGGCGCTTTTTTTTCTTTGGGCTGATAGCTTTGAAGATATGTTCTGATGGTGGTGAGAGTAGAGCACAATTGTCTCCGTGGGGCAATTGCCTAGCGCGATCGGCTGTTAACCGAAAGGTTGGAGGTTCGAGCCCCCCCGGTGGTGGTGCGGTGCTTTTTTTTCTTTGGGCTGATAGCTTTAAAGATATGTTCTTATGGTGGTGAGAGTGGAGCAGGACTGTCTCCGTGGCGCAATTGGCTAGCGCGATCGGCTGTTAACCGAAAAGTTGGAGGTTCGAGCCTACCCGGTGGTTGTGCGGCGCTTTTTTCTGTGGGCTGATAGCTTTGAAGATATGTTCTGATGGTGGTGAGAGTAGAGCAGGACTGTCTCCGTGGCGCAATTGGCTAGCGCGATCGGCTGTTAACCGAAAGGTTGGAGGTTCGAGCCCAACCGGTGGTGGTGGGCGCTAATTTTTTCTTTGGGGTGATAACTCTGAAGAATTGTTCTGACGGTGGTGAGATTGGAGCACGACTGTCTTCGTGGGGCAATTGGCTAGCGCAATCGGCTGTTAACCGAAAGGTTGGAGGTTCGAGCACCCCCGGTGGTGGTGCGGCGCTTTTTTTTTCTTTGGGGTGATAGCTCTGAAGAAATGGTCTGACGGTGGTGACAGTGGAGCAGGACGGTCCCCGTGGCGCAATTGGCTAGCGCGATCGGCTGTTAACCGAAAAGTTGGAGGTTCGAGCCCTCCCAGGTGGGGTGTGTTGATTTTTTCTTTGCGCTGATAGCTTTGAAGATATGTTCTGATGGTGGTGAGAGTGGAGCACAATTGTCTCCGTGGCGCAATTGGCTAGCGCGATGTGCTGTTAACCGAAAGGTTGGTGGTTCGAGCCCACCCGGTGGTGGTGCGGCGCTTTTTTTTTTGGGCTGATAGCTTTGAAGATATGTTCTAATTGCGGTGAGTGGAGCAGGAATGTCTCCGTGGCGCAATTGGCCAGCGCAATCTGCTGTTAACCGAAAAGTTGGAGGTTCGAGCCCTCCCGGGAGGGGTGCTTTGCTTTTTTCTTTGCGCTGATAGCTTTGAAGATATGTTCTGATGGTGGTGAGAGTGGAGCACGACTGTCTCCGTGGCGCAATTGGCTAGCGCGATCGGCTGTTAACCGAACGGTTCGAGTTTCGAGCCCACCCGGCGGTGGTGCGGCGCTTTTTTTTCTTTGGGCTGATAGCTTTGAAGATATGTTCTGATGGTGGTGAGAGTAGAGCAGGACTGTCTCCGTGGCGCAATCGGCTAGCGCGATCGGCTGTTAACCGAAAGGTTGGAGTTTCGAGCCCTTCCGGGAGTGGTGTGTTGCTTTTTTCTTTGCGCTGATAGCTTTGAAGATATGTTCTGATGGTGGTGAGAGTATAGCAGGACTGTCTCCGTGGCGCAATTGGCTAGCGTGATCGGCTGTTAACCGAAAAGTTGGAGGTTCGAGCCCACCCGGTGGTGGTGCGGCGCTTTTTTTCTTTGTGCTGATAGCTTTGAAGATATGTTCTGATGGTGGTTAGAGTGGAGCAGGACTGCCTCCATGGCGCAATTGGCTAGCGCGATCGGCTGCTAACCAAAAGGTCGGAGGTTCGAGCCCACCCGGTGGTGGTATGGCGCTTTTTTTTGGGCTGATAGCTTTGAAGATATGTTCTGATGGTGGTGAGAGTGGAGCAGGACTGTCTCCGTGGCACAATTGGCTAGCGCGATCGGCTGTTAACCCAAAGGTTGGAGTTTCGAGCCCACCCGGCGGTGGTGTGGCGCTTTTTTTTCTTTGGGCTGATAGCTTTGAAGATATGTTCTGATGGTGGTGAGAGTGGAGCAGGACTGTCTCCGTGGCGCAATTGGCAAGCGCGATCGGCTGTTAACCGAAAAGTTGGAGGTTCGAGCCTACACGGTGGTTGTGCGGCGCTTTTTTCTGTGGGCTGATAGCTTTGAAGATATGTTCTTATGGTGGTGAGAGTGGAGCAGGACTGTCTCCGTGGCGCAATTGGCTAGCGTCATCGGCTGTTAATCGAAAAGGTGGAGGTTCGAGCCCACCCGGTGGTGGTGCGGCGCTTTTTTTTCTTTGGGCTGATAGCTTTGAAGATATGTTCTGATGGTGGTGAGAGTAGAGCAGGACTGTCTCCGTGGCGCAATTGGCTAGCGCGATCGGCTGTTAACCGAAAGGTTGGAGGTTCGAGCCCAACCGGTGGTGGTGGGCGCTTTTTTTTTTCTTTGGGGTGATAACTCTGAAGAATTGTTCTGACGGTGGTGAGATTGGAGCACGACTGTCTTCGTGGGGCAATTGGCTAGCGCAATCGGCTGTTAACCGAAAGGTTGGAGGTTCGAGCACCCCCGGTGGTGGTGCGGCGCTTTTTTTTTCTTTGGGGTGATAGCTCTGAAGAAATGGTCTGACGGTGGTGACAGTGGAGCAGGACGGTCCCCGTGGCGCAATTGGCTAGCGCGATCGGCTGTTAACCGAAAAGTTGGAGGTTCGAGCCCTCCCAGGTGGGGTGTGTTGATTTTTTCTTTGCGCTGATAGCTTTGAAGATATGTTCTGATGGTGGTGAGAGTGGAGCACAATTGTCTCCGTGGCACAATTGGCTAGCGCGATGTGCTGTTAACCGAAAGGTTGGTGGTTCGAGCCCACCCGGTGGTGGTGCGGCGCTTTTTTTTGAGCTGATAGCTTTGAAGATATGTTCTAATTGCGGTGAGTGGAGCAGGAATGTCTCCGTGGCGCAATTGGCCAGCGCGATCTGCTGTTAACCGAAAAGTTGGAGGTTCGAGCCCTCCCGGGAGGGGTGCTTTGCTTTTTTCTTTGCGCTGATAGCTTTGAAGATATGTTCTGATGGTGGTGAGAGTGGAGCACGACTGTCTCCGTGGCGCAATTGGCTAGCGCGATCGGCTGTTAACCGAACGGTTGGAGTTTCGAGCCCACCCGGCGGTGGTGCGGCGCTTTTTTTTCTTTGGGCTGATAGCTTTGAAGATATGTTCTGATGGTGGTGAGAGTAGAGCAGGACTGTCTCCGTGGCGCAATCGGCTAGCGCGATCGGCTGTTAACCGAAAGGTTGGAGTTTCGAGCCCTTGCGGGAGTGGTGTGTTGCTTTTTTCTTTGCGCTGATAGCTTTGAAGATATGTTCTGATGGTGGTGAGAGTATAGCAGGACTGTCTCCGTGGCGCAATTGGCTAGCGTGATCGGCTGTTAACCGAAAAGTTGGAGGTTCGAGCCCACCCGGTGGTGGTGCGGCGCTTTTTTTTCTTTGGGCTGATAGCTTTGAAGATATGTTCAGATGGTGGTTAGAGTGGAGCAGGACTGTCTCCATGGCGCAATTTGCTAGCGCGATCGGCTGCTTACCAAAAGGTCGGAGGTTCGAGCCCACCCGGTGGTGGTATGGCGCTTTTTTTTCTTTGGGCTGATAGCTTTGAAGATATGTTCTGATGGCGGTGAGAGGGGAGCAAGACTGTCTCCGTGGCGCAATGGGCTAGCGTCATCGGCTGTTAACCGAAGAGTTGGAGGTTCGAGCCCACCCGGTGGAGGTGCGGCGCTTTTTTTTCTTTGGGCTGATAGCTTTGAAGATATGTTCTGATGGTGGTGAGAGTGGAGCAGGACTGTCTCCGTGGCGCAATGGGCTAGCGCGATCAGCTGTTAACCGAAAGGTTGGAGTTTCGAGCCCTCCCGGGAGTGGTGTGTCGCTTTTTTCTTTGCGGTAACAGCTTTGAAAATATGTTCTGATGGTGGTGAGAGTGGAGCAGGACTGTCTTCGTGGCGCAATTGGCTAGCGCGATCGGCTGTTAACCGAAAGGTTGGAGGTTCGAGCCCAACCGGTGGTTTTGCGGCGCTTTTTTTTTCTTTGGGGTGATAGCTCTGAAGGATTGTTCTGACGATGGTGAGAGTGGAGCACGACTGTCTCCGTGGGGCAATTGGCTAGCGCGATCAGCTGTTAACCGAAAGGTTGGAGTTTCGAGCCCTCCCGGGAGTGGTGTGTTGCTTTTTTCTTTGCGCTGATAGCTTTGAAGATATGTTCTGATGGTGGTGAGAGTGGAGCAGGAC
Source organism: Rhipicephalus microplus (assembly GCF_043290135.1). Lineage (NCBI taxonomy): Eukaryota > Metazoa > Arthropoda > Arachnida > Ixodida > Ixodidae > Rhipicephalus > Rhipicephalus microplus. Next base: position 1,100,467 of record NW_027464652.1, read on the forward strand.
TGTCTCCGTGGCGCAATTGCCTAGCGTGATCGGCTGTTAACCGAAAAGTTGGAGGTTCGAGCCCACACGGTGGTGGTGCGGCGCTTTTTTTTCTTTGGGCTGATAGCTTTGAAGATATGTTCTGATGGTGGTTAGAGTGGAGCAGGACTGTCTCCATGGCGCAATTGGCTAGCGCGATCGGCTGCTAACCAAAAGGGCGGAGGTTCGAGCCCACCCGGTAGTGGTATGGCGCTTTTTTTCTTTGGGCTGATAGCTTTGAAGATATGTTCTGATGGTGGTGAGAGTAGAGCAGGACTGTCTCTGTGGCGCAATTGGTTAGCGCGATCGGCTGTTAACCGAAATGTTGGAGTTTCGAGCCCACCCGGCGGTGGTGTGGCGCTTTTTTTTCTTTGGGCTGATAGCTTTGAAGATATGTTCCGATGGTGGTGAGAGTAGAGCACAATTGTCTCCGTGGCGCAATTGGCTAGCGCGATCTGCTGTTAACCGAAAGGTTGGAGGTTCGAGCCGACCCGGTGGTGGTGCGGCGCTTTTTTTTCTTTGGGCTGATAGCTTTGAAGATATGTTCTGATGGTGGTTAGAGTGGAGCAGGACTGTCTCCGTGGCGCAATTGGCTAGCGCGATCGGCTGTTATCCGAAAGGTTGGAGGTTCGAGCCCAACCGGTGGTGGTGGGCGCTTTTTTTTTTCTTTGGGGTGATAGCTCTGAAGAAATGTTCTGACGGTGGTGAGAGTGGAGCACGACTGTCTCCGTGGGGCAATTGGCTAGCGCGATCGGCTGTTAACCGAAAGGTTGGAGGTTCGAGCCTACCCGGTGGTTGTGCGGCGCTTTTTTCTGTGGGCTGATAGCTTTGAAGATATGTTCTGATGGTGGTGAGAGTGGAGCAGGACTGTCTCCGTGGCGCAATTGGCTAGCGTCATCGGCTGGTAATCGAAAAGAGCGAGGTTCGAGCCCACCCGGTGGTGGTGCGGCGCTTTTTTTTCTTTGGGCTGATAGCTTTGAAGATATGTTCTGATGGTGGTGAGAGTGGAGCAGGACTGTCTCTGTGGCGCAATTGGCTAGCGCGATCGGCTGTTAACCAAAAGGTCGGAGGTTCGAGCCCACCCGGTGGTGGTGCGGCACTTTTTGTCTCTGGGCTGATAGCTTTGAAGATATGTTCTTATGGTGGTGAGAGTGGAGCAGGACTGTCTCCGTGGCGCAATTGGCTAGCGCGATCGGCTGTTAACCGAAAGGTTGGAGTTTCGAGCCCACCCGGCGGTGGTGTGGCGCTTTTTTCTCTTTGGGCTGATAGCTTTGAAGATATGTTCTGATGGTGGTGAGAGTAGAGCAGGACTGTCTCCGTGGCGCAATTGGCTAGCGCGATCGGCTGTTAACCGAAAGGTTGGAGGTTTGAGCCCAACCGGTGGTGGTGGGCGCTTTTTTTTTCTTTGGGGTGATAGCTCTGAAGAAATGTTCTGACGGTAGTGAGATTGGAGCACGACTGTCTTCGTGGGGCAATTGGCTAGCGCAATCGGCTGTTAACCGAAAGGTTGGAGGTTCGAGCACCCCCGGTGGTGGTGCGGCGCTTTTTTTTTCTTTGGGGTGATAGCTCTGAAGAAATGGTCTGACGGTGGTGACAGTGGAGCAGGACGGTCCCCGTGGCGCAATTGGCTAGCGCGATCGGCTGTTAACCGAAAAGTTGGAGGTTCGAGCCCTCTCAGGTGGGGTGTGTTGAATTTTTCTTTGCGCTGATAGCTTTGAAGGTATGTTCTGATGGTGGTGAGAGTGGAGCACAATTGTCTCCATGGCGCAATTGGCTAGCGCGATGTGCTGTTAACCGAAAGGTTGGTGGTTCGAGCCCACCCGGTGGTGGTGCGGCGCTTTTTTTTTCTTTGGGCTGATAGCTTTGAAGATATGTTCTAATTGCGGTGAGTGGAGCAGGAATGTCTCCGTGGCGCAATTGGCCAGCGCGATCTGCTGTTAACCGAAAAGTTGGAGGTTCGAGCCCTCCGGGAGTGGTGTTTTGCTTTTTTCTTTGCGCTGATAGCTTTGAAGATATGTTCTGATGGTGGTGAGAGTGGAGCACGACTGTCTCCGTGGCGCAATCGGCTAGCGCGATCGGCTGTTAACCGAACGGTTGGAGTTTCGAGCCCACCCGGCGGTGGTGCGGCGCTTTTTTTTCTTTGGGCTGATAGCTTTGAAGATTTGTTCTGATGGTGGTGAGAGTAGAGCAGGACTGTCTCCGTGGCGCAATCGGCTAGCGCGATCGGCTGTTAACCGAAAGGTTGGAGTTTCGAGCCCTTCCGGGAGTGGTGTGTTGCTTTTTTTTGCGCTGATAGCTTTGAAGATATGTTCTGATGGTGGTGAGAGTATAGCAGGACTGTCTCCGTGGCGCAATTGGCTAGCGTGATCGACTGTTAACCGAAAAGTTGGAGGTTCGAGCCCACCCGGTGGTGGTGCGGCGCTTTTTTTTCTTTGGGCTGATAGCTTTGAAGATATGTTCAGATGGTGGTTAGAGTGGAGCAGGACTGTCTCCATGGCGCAATTGGCTAGCGCGATCGGCTGCTAACCAAAAGGTCGGAGGTTCGAGCCCACCCGGTGGTGGTATGGCGCTTTTTTTTCTTTGGGCTGATAGCTTTAAAGATATGTTCTGATGGCGGTGAGAGGGGAGCAAGACTGTCTCCGTGGCGCAATGGGCTAGCGCGATCGGCTGTTGACCGAAAGGTTGGAGTTTCGAGCCCTCCCGGGAGTGGTGTGTTGCTTTTTTTGCGCTGATAGCTTTGAAGATATGTTCTGATGGTGGTGAGAGTGGAGCAGGACTGTCTCCGTGGCGCAATTGGCTAGCGCGATCGGCTGTTAACGGAAAAGTTGGAGGTTCGAGCCCACCCGGTGGTGGTGCGGCGCTTTTTTTTCTTTGGGCCGATAGCTTTGAAGATATGTTCTGATGGTGGTGAGAGTGGAGCAGGACTGTCTCCATGGCGCAATTGGCTAGCGCGATCGGCTGTTAACCAAAAGGTCGGAGGTTCGAGCCCACCCGGTGGTGGTATGGCGCTTTTTTTTCTTTGGGCTGATAGCTTTGAAGATATGTTCTGATGGTGGTGAGAGTAGAGCAGGACTGTCTCCGTGGCGCAATTGGCTAGCGCGATCGGCTGTTGACCGAAAGGTTGGAATTTCGAGCCCTTCCGGGAGTGGTGTGTTGCTTTTTTCTTTGCGCTGATAGCTTTGAAGATACGTTCTGATGGTGGTGAGAGTGGAGCAAGACTGTCTCCATGGCGCAATGGGCTAGCGCGATCGGCTGTTGACCGAAAGTTTGGAGGTTCGAGCCCACCCGGTGGTGGTGCACCGCTTTTTTTTCTTTGCGCTGATAGTTTTGAAGATATGTTCTGATGATGGTGAGAGTGGAGCAAGACTGCCTCCGTGGCGCATTGGGCTAGCGCGATCGGCTGTTAACCGAAAGGTTGGAGTTTCGAGCCCTCCCGGGAGTGGTGTGTTGCTTTTTTCTTTGCGGTAATAGCTTTGAAGATATGTTCTGATGGTGGTGAGAGTGGAGCAGGACTGTCTTCGAGGCGCAATTGGCTAGTGCGATCGGCTGTTAACCGAAAGGTTGGAGGTTCGAGCCAACCCGGTGGTGGTGCGGCGCTTTTTTTTTCTTTGGGGTGATAGCTCTGAAGAAATGTTCTGACGGTGGTGAGAGTGGAGCATGACTGTCTCCGTGGGGCAATTGGCTAGCGTGATCGGCTGTTAACCGAAAAGTTGGAGGTTCGAGCCTACCCGGTGGTTGTGCGGCGCTTTTTTTCTGTGGGCTGATAGCTTTGAAGATATGTTCTGATGGTGGTGAGAGTGGAGCAGGACTGTCTCCGTGGCGCAATTGGCTAGCGTGATCGGCTGTTAACCGAAACGTTGGAGGTTCGAGCCTACCCGGTGGTTGTGCGGCGCTTTTTTTCTGTGGGCTGATAGCTTTGAAGATATGTTCTTATGGTGGTGAGAGTGGAGCAGGACTGTCTCTGTGGCGCAATTGGCTAGCGCGATCGGCTTTTAACCGAAAAGTTGGAGGCTGGAGCCCACCTGGTGGTTGTGCGGCGCTTTTTTTCTGTGGGCTGATAGCTTTGAAGATATGTTCTTATGGTGGTGAGAGTGGAGCAGGACTGTCTCCGTGGCGCAATTGGCTAGCGTGATCGGCTGTTAACCGAAAAGTTGGAGGTTCGAGCCTACCCGGTGGTTGTGCGGCGCTTTTTTTCTGTGGGCTGATAGCTTTGAAGATATGTTCTGATGGTGGTGAGAGTGGAGCAGGACTGTCTTCGTGGCGCAATTGGCTAGCGTGATCGGCTGTTAACCGAAAAGTTGGAGGTTCGAGCCCACCCGGTGGTGGTGTGGTGCTTTTTTTTCTTTGGGCTGATAGCTTTGAAGATATGTTCTGATGGTGGTGAGAGTGGAGCAGGACTGTCTCCATGGCGCAATTGGCTAGCGCGATCGGCTGTTAACCAAAAGGTCGGAGGTTCGAGCCCACCCGGTGGTGGTATGGCGCTTTTTTTTCTTTGGGCTGATACCTTTGAAGATATGTTCTGATGGTGGTGAGAGTGGAGCAGGACTGTCTCCGTGGCGCTATTGGCTAGCGCGATCGGCTGTTAACCGAAAGGTTGGAGTTTCGAGCCCACCCGGCGGTGGTGCGGCGCTTTTTTTTCTTTGGGCTGATAGCTTTGAAGATATGTTCTGATGGTGGTGAGAGTAGAGCAGGACTGTCTCCGTGGCGCAATATGCTAGAGCGATCGGCTGTTAACCGAAAGGTTGGAGTTTCGAGCCCTGCCGGGAGTGGTGTGTTGCTTTTTTCTTTGTGCTGATAGCTTTGAAGATATGTTCTGATGGTGGTGAGAGTGGAGCACGACTGTCTCCGTGGCGCAATTGGCCAGCGCGATCGGCTGTTGACCGAAAGGTTGGAGGTTCGAGTCCACCCGGTGGTGGTGCGGCGCTTTTTTTCGTTGTGCTGATAGCTTTGAAGATATGTTCTGATGGTGGTGAGAGTGGAGCAGGACTGTCTCCGTGGCGCTATTGGCTAGCGCGATTGGCTGTTAAACGAAAGGTTGGAGGTTCGAGCCCACCCGGTGGTGGTGCGGTGGTTTTTTTTCTTTGGGCTGATAGCTTTGAAGATATGTTCTGATGGTGGTGAGAGGGAGCAGGACTGTCTCCGTGGCGCAATTGGCTTGCGCGATCGGCTGTTAACCGAAAGGTTGGAGGTTCGAGCCTACCCAGTGGTGGTGCGGCGCTTTTTTTTCTTTGCGCTGATAGCTTTGAAGATATGTTCTGCTGGTGGTGAGAGTGGAGCACGATTGTCTCCGTGGCGCAATTGGCTAGCGCGATCTGCTGTTAACCGAAAGGTTGGAGGTTCGAGCCCACCCGGTGGTGGTGCGGCGCTTTTTTTTCTTTGGGCTGATAGCTTTAAAGATATGTTTTGATGGTGGTGAGAGAGAGCAAGACTGTCTCCGTGCCGCAATGGGCTAGCGCGATCGGCCGTTGACCGAAAGGTTGGAGTTTCGAGCCCTCCCGGGAGTGGTGTGTTGCTTTTTTCTTTGCGCTGATAGCTTTGAAGATATGTTCTGATGGTGGTGAGAGTGGAGCAAGACTGTCTCCGTGGCGCAATGGGCTAGTGCGATCGGCTGTTAAACGAAAGGTTGGAGGTTCGAGCCCACCCAGTGGTGGTGCAGCGCTTTTTTTTCTTTGCGCTGATAGCTTTGAAGATATGTTCTGATGATGGTGAGAGTGGTGCAGGACTGTCTCCGTGGCGCAATTGGCTAGCGTGATCGGCTGTTAACCGAATAGTTGGAGGTTCGAGCCCACCCGGTGGTGGTGTGTTGCTGTTTTCTTAGGGCTGATAGCTTTGAAGATATCTTCTGATGGTGGTGAGAGTGGAGCAGGACTGTCTCCGTGGCGCAATGGGCTAGCGCGATCGGCTGTTAACCAAAAGGTTGGAGGTTCGAGCCCACCCGGTGGTGATGCAGCGCTTTTTTTTCTTTGCACTGATAGCTTTGAAGATATGTTCTGATGATGGTGAGAGTGGAGCGAGACTGCCTCCGGGGCGCAATGGGCTAGCGCGATCGGCTGTTAACCGAAAGGTTGGAGTTTCGAGCCCTCCCGGGAGTGGTGTGTTGCTTTTTTCTTTGCGGTAATAGCTTTGAAGATATGTTCTGATGGTGGTGAGAGTGGAGCAGGACTGTCTTCGAGGCGCAATTGGCTAGTGCGATCGGCTGTTAACCGAAAGGTTGGAGGTTCGAGCCAACCCGGTGGTGGTGCGGCGCTTTTTTTTTCTTTGGGGTGATAGCTCTGAAGAAATGTTCTGACGGTGGTGAGAGTGGAGCACGACTGTCTCCGTGGGGCAATTGGCTAGCGTGATCGGCTGTTAACCGAAAAGTTGGAGGTTCGAGCCTACCCGGTGGTTGTGCGGCGCTTTTTTTCTGTGGGCTGATAGCTTTGAAGATATGTTCTGATGGTGGTGAGAGTGGAGCAGGACTGTCTCCGTGGCGCAATTGGCTAGCGTGATCGGCTGTTAACCGAAAAGATGGAGGTTCGAGCCTACCCGGTGGTTGTGCGGCGCTTTTTTTCTGTGGGCTGATAGCTTTGAAGATATGTTCTTATGGTGGTGAGAGTGGAGCAGGACTGTCTCTGTGGCGCATTTGGCTAGCGCGATCGGCTGTTAAGGGAAAAGTTGGAGGTTGGAGCCCACCCGGTGGTTGTGCGGCGCTTTTTTTCTGTGGGCTGATAGCTTTGAAGATATGTTCTTATGGTGATGAGAGTGGAGCAGGACTGTCTCCGTGGCGCAATTGGCTAGCGTGATCGGCTGTTAACCGAAAAGTTGGAGGTTCGAGCCTACCCGGTGGTTGTGCGGCGCTTTTTTTCTGTGGGCTGATAGCTTTGAAGATATGTTCTGATGGTGGTGAGAGTGGAGCAGGACTGTCTTCGTGGCGCAATTGGCTAGCGTGATCGGCTGTTAACCGAAAAGTTGGAGGTTCGAGCCCACCCGGTGGTGGTGAGGCTCTTTTTTTTCTTTGGGCTGATAGCTTTGAAGATATGTTCTGATGGTGGTGAGAGTGGAGCAGGACTGTCTCCATGGCGCAATTGGCTAGCGCGATCGGCTGTTAACCAAAAGGTCGGAGGTTCGAGACCACCCGGTGGTGGTACGGCGCTTTTTTTTCTTTGGGCTGATAGCTTTGAAGATATGTTCTGATTGTGGTTAGAGTGGAGCTGGACTGTCTCCGTGGCGCTATTGGCTAGCGCGATCGGCTGTTAACCGAAAGGTTGGAGTTTCGAGCCCACCCGGCGGTGGTGCGGCGCTTTTTTTTCTTTGGGCTGATAGCTTTGAAGATATGTTCTGATGGTGGTGAGAGTAGAGCAGGACTGTCTCCGTGGCGCAATATGCTAGAGCGATCGGCTGTTAACCGAAAGGTTGGAGTTTCGAGCCCTGCCGGGAGTGGTGTGTTGCTTTTTTCTTTGCGCTGATAGCTTTGAAGATATGTTCTGATGGTGGTGAGAGTGGAGCACGACTGTCTCCGTGGCGCAATTGGCCAGCGCGATCGGCTGTTAACCGAAAGGTTGGAGGTTCGAGTCCACCCGGTGGTGGTGCGGCGCTTTTTTTCTTTGTGCTGATAGCTTTGAAGATATGTTCTGATGGTGGTGAGAGTGGAGCAGGACTGTCTCCGTGGCGCTATTGGCTAGCGCGATTGGCTGTTAACCGAAAGGTTTGAGGTTCGAGCCGACCCGGTGGTGGTGCGGTGGTTTTTTTTCTTTGGGCTGATAGCTTTGAAGATATGTTCTGATGGTGGTGAGAGGGAGCAGGACTGTCTCCGTGGCGCAATTGGCTTGCGCGATCGGCTGTTAACCGAAAGGTTGGAGGTTCGAGCCTACCCGGTGGTGGTGCGGCGCTTTTTTTTCTTTGCGCTGATAGCTTTGAAGATATGTTCTGCTGGTGGCGAGAGTGGAGCAAGACTGTCTCCGTGGCGCAATGGGCTAGTGCGTTCGGCTGTTAAACGAAAGGTTGCAGGTTCGAGCCCACCCAGTGGTGCTGCAGCGCTTTTTTTTCTTTGCGTTGATAGCTTTGAAGATATGTTCTGATGATGGTGAGAGTGGAGCAAGACTACCTCCGTGGCGCAATGGGCTAGCGTGATCGGCTGGTAACCGAAAGGTTGGAGTTTTGAGCCCTCCCGGGAGTGGTGTGTTGCTTTTTTCTTTGCGCTGATAGCTTTGAAGATATGTTCTGATGGTGGTGAGAGTGGAGCACGACTGTCTTCGTGGCGCAATTGGCTAGCGCGATCGGCTGTTAACCGAAAGGTTGAAGGTTCGAGCCCAACCGGTGGTGGTGCGGCACTTTTTTTTCTTTGAGGTGTTAGCTCTGAAGAAATGTTCTGACGGTGGGGAGAGTGGAGCACGACTGTCTACGTGGGGCAATTGGCTAGCGCGATCGGCTGTTAACCGAAAGGTTGGTAGTTCAAGCCCACCCGGTGGTGGTACGGCGCTTTTTTTTTCTTTGGGGTGATAGCTCTGAAGATATGTTCTAATTATAGTGAGAGTGGAGCAGGACTGTCTGCGTGGCGCCATTGGCCAGGGCGATCGGCTGTTAACCGAAAAGTTGGAGGTTCGAGCCCTCCCAGGACTGGTACTTTGCTTTTTTCTTTGCGCTGATAGCTTTGAAGATATGTTCTGATGGTGGTGAGAGTGGAGCACGACTGTCTCGGTGGCGCAATTGGCTAGCGCGATCGGCTGTTAACCGAAAGGTTGGAGTTTCGAGCCCTCCCGGGAGTGGTGTGTTGCTTTTTTCTTTGCGGTAATAGCTTTGAAGATATTTTCTGATGGTGGTGAGAGTGGAGCAGGGCTGTCTTCGTGGCGCAATTGGCTAGCGCGATCAGCTGTTAACCGAAAGGTTGGAGGTGCGAGCCCAACCGGTGGTGGTGCGGCGCTTTTTTTTCTTTGGGGTGATAGCTCTGAAGAAATGTTGTGACGGTGGTGAAAGTGGAGCACGACTGACTCCGTGGGGCAATTGGCTAGCGCGATCGGCTGTTAATCGAAAGGTTGGAGGTTCGAGCCCACCCGGTGGTGGTGCGGCGCTTTTTTTTCTTTGGGCTGATAGCTCTGAAGAAATGTTCTAACGGTGGTGAGAGTGGAGCAGGACTGTTTTCGTGGCGCAATTGGCTAGCGCGATCGGCTGTTACCCAAAAAGTTGGAGGTTCGAGCTCTCCCGGTGGTGGTGCGGCACTTTTTTTTCTGTGGGCTGATAGCTTTGATGATATGTTCTAATGGTGGTAAGAGTGAAGCAGGACTGTCTCCGTGGCGCCATTGGCTAGCACGATCGACAGTTAACCGAAAGGTTGGAGTTTCGAGCCCACCCGGTGGTGGTGTGGCGCTTTTTTTCTTTGGGCTGATAGCTTTGAAGATATGTTATGATGGTGGTGAGAGTGGAGCAGGACTGTCTCCGTGGCGCGATTGGCTAGCGTGATCGGCTGTTAACCGAAAAGTTGGAGGTTCGAGCCCACCCGGTGGTGGTGCGGCGCTTTTTTTTCTTTGGGCTGATAGCTTTGAAGATATGTTCTGATGGTGGTGAGAGGGGAGCACGACTGTCTTCGTGGCGCAACTGGCTAGCGCGATCGGCTGTTAACCGAAAGGTTGGAGGTTCGAGCCCAACCGGTGGTGGTGCGCCACTTTTTTTTCTTTGGGGTGTTAGCTCTGAAGAAATGTTCTGACGGTGGGGAGAGTGGAGCACGACTGTCTCCGTGGGGCGATTGGCTAGCGCGATCGGCTGTTAACCGAAAGGTTGGAGGTTCTAGCCCACCCTGTGGTGGTGCGGCGCTTTTTTTTCTTTGGGGTTATAGCTCTGAAGATATGTTCTGATGGTGGTGAGAGTGGAGCACGACTGTCTCCGTGGCGCAATTGGCTAGCGCGATCGGCTGTTAACCGAAAGGTTGGAGTTTCGAGCCCTCCCGGGAGTGGTGTGTTGCTTTTTTCTTTGCGGTAATAGCTTTGAAGATATGTTCTGATGTTGGTGAGAGTGGAGCAGGACCGTCTTCGTGGCGCAATTGGCTAGCGCGATCGGCTGTTAACCGAAAGGTTGGAGGTTCGAGCCCAACCGGTGGTGGTGCGGCGCTTTTTTTTCTTTGGGGTGATAGCTCTGAAGAAATGTTGTGACGGTGGTGAAAGTGGAGCACGACTGTCTCCGTGGGGCAATTGGCTAGCGCGATCGGCTGTTAATCGAAAGGTTGGAGGTTCGAGCCCACCCGGTGGTGGTGCGGCGCTTTTTTTTTCTTTGGGCTGATAGCTCTGAAGAAATGTTCTAACGGTTGTGAGAGTGGAGCAGGACTGTTTCCGTGGCGCAATTGGCTAGCGCGATTGGCTGTTACCCAAAAAGTTGGAGTTTCGAGCCCACCCGGTGGTGGTGCGGCGCTTTTTTTCTTTGGGCTGATAGCTTTGAAGATATGTTATGATGGTGGTGAGAGTGAAGCAGGACTGTCTCCGTGGCGCGATTGGCTAGCGTGATCGGCTGTTAACCGAAAAGTTGGAGGTTCGAGCCCACCCGGTGGTGGTGCGGCGCTTTTTTTTTGTTTGGGCTGATAGCTTTGAAGATATGTTCTGATGGTGGTGAGAGTGAAGCAGGACTGTCTCCGTGGCGCAATTGGCTAGCGTGATCGGCTGTTAACCGAAAAGTTGGTAGTTCGAGCCCACCCGGTGGTGGTGCGGCGCTTTTTTTTCTTTGGGCTGATAGCTTTGAAGATATGTTCTTATGGTGGTGAGAGTGGAGCAGGACTGTCTCCATGGCGCAATTGGCTAGCGCGATCGGCTGTTAACCAAAAGGTCGGAGGTTCGAGCCCACCCGGTGATAGTATGGCGCTTTTTTTTCTTTGGGCTGATAGCTTTGAAGATATGTTCTGATGAAGGCGAGAGTAGAGCAGGACTGTCTCCGTGGCGCAATTGGCTAGCGCGATCGGCTGTTAACCGAAAGGTTGGAGTTTCGAGCCTTCCCTGAAGTGGTGTGTTGCTTTTTTCTTTGCGCTGATAGCATTGAAGATATGTTCTGATGGTGGTGAGAGGGGAGCACGACTGTCTCCGTGGCGCAGTTGGCTAGCGCGATCGGCTGTTAACCGAAAGGTTGGAAGTTCGAGCCCACCCGGTGATGGTGGGGCGCTTTTTTTTCTTTGTGCTGATAGCTTTGAAGATATGTTCTGATGGTGGTGAGAGTGGAGCAGGACTGTCTCCGTGGCGCAATTGGCTGGCGCGATTGGCTGTTAACCGAAAGGTTGGAGGTTCGAGCCCACCCGGTTGTGGTGTGTTGCTTTTTTCTTTGCGGTAATAGCTTTGAAGATATGTTCTGATGTTGGTGAGAGTGGACCAGGACTGTCTTCGTGGCGCAATTGGCTAGCGCGATCGGCTGTTAACCGAAAGGTTGGAGGTTCGAGCCCACGCGGTGGTGGTGCGGCAGTTTTTTTTTGGGTGATAGCTCTGAAGAAATGTTCTGACGGTGGTGAGAGTGGAGCACGACTGTCTCCGTGGAGCAATTGGCTAGCGCGATCGGCTGTTAACCGAAAGGTTTTGGTTCGAGCCCACCCGGTGGTGGTGCGGCGCTTTTTTTTTCTTTGGGGTGAGAGCTCTGAAGATATGTTCTAATTTTGGTGAGAGTGGAGCAGGACTGTCTGCGTGGCGCAATTGGCCAGCGCAATCGGCTGTTAACCGAAAGGTTCGAGGTTCGAGCCCACCCGGTGGTGGTGCGGCGCTTTTTTTTTCTTTGGGCTTATAGCTCTGAAGAAATGTTCTGACGGTGGGGAGAGTGGAGAAGGACTGTCTCCGTGGCGCAATTGGCTAGCGCGATCTGCTGTTACCCGAAAAGTTGGAGGTTAGCTCTCTCGGTGGTGGTGCGGAGCTTTTTTTTATGTGGGCTGATAGCTATGAAGATATGTTCTGATGGTGGTGAGAGTGGAGCAGGACTGTCTCCGTGGCGCAATTGGCTAGCGTGATCGGCTGTTAACCGGCAAGTTGGAGGTTCGAGCCCACCCGTTGGTGGTGTGGCGCTTTTTTTTCTTTGGGCTCATAGCTTTGAAGATATGTTCTAATGGTGAAAAGAGTGGAGCAGGACTGTCTCAGTGGCGCCATTGGCTAGCGCGATCGGCAGTTAAACGAAAGGTTGGAGTTTGTTTCGAGCCCACCCGGTGGTGGTGCGGCGCTTTTTTTTCTTTTGGCTGATAGCTTTGAAGATATGTTCTGATGGTGGGGAGAGTGGAGCAGGACTGTCTCCGTGGCGCAATTGGCTAGCGTGATCGGCTGTTAACCGAAAAGTTTGTGGTTCGAGCTGACCCGGTGGTGGTGCGGCGCTTTTTTTTCTTTGGGCTGATAGCTTTGAAGATATGTTCTTATGGTTGTGAGAGTGGAGCAGTACTGTCTCTATGGCGCAATTGGCTAGCGCGATCGTCTGTTAACCAAAGGTTGGAGGTTCGAGCCCACCCGGTGGTGGTATGGCGCTTTTTTTCTTTGGGCTGATAGCCTTGAAGATATGTTCTTATGGTGGTGAGAGTAGAGCAGGACTGTCTCCGTGGCGCAATTGGCTAGCGCGATCGGCTGTTAACCAAAAGGTTGGGGTTTCGAGCCCTCCCTGGAGTGGTGTGTTGCTTTTTTCTTTGCGCTGATAGCTTTGAAGATATGTTCTGATGGTGGTGAGAGTGGAGCACGACTGTCTCCTTGGCGCAGTTGGCTAGCGCGATCGGCTGTTAACCGAAAGGTTGGAAGTTCGAGCCCACCCGGTGATGCTGGGGCGCTTTTTTTCTTTGTGCTGTTAGCTTTGAAGATATGTTCTGATGGTGGTGAGAGTGGAGCAGGACTGTCTCCGTGGCGCAATTGGCTGGCGCGATTGGCCGTTAACCGAAAGGTTGGAGGTTCGAGCCCACCCGGTGGTAGTGCGGTGCTTTTTTTTCTGTGGGCTGATAGCTTTGAAGATATGTTCTGATTGTGGTGAGAGTGGAGCACGACTGTCTCCGTGGCGCAATTCGCTAGCGTGATCGGCTGTTAACCGAAAAGTTGGAGGTTCGAGCCCAACCGGTGGTGGTGCGGCGCTTTTTTTTCTTTGGGCTGATAGCTTTGAAGATATGTTCTGATGGTGGTGAGAGTGGAGCAGGACTGTCTCCGTGGCGCAATTGGCTAGCGCAATCGCCTGTTGACTGAAAGGTTGGAGTTTCGAGCCCTCCCGGGAGTGATCTGTTGCTTTTTTCTTTGCGCTGATAGCTTTAAAGATATGTTCTTATAGTGGTGAGAGTGGAGCAAGACTGTCTCCGTGGCGCAATGGGCAAGCGCGATTGGCTGTTAACCGAAAGGTTGGAGGTTCGAGCCCACCTGGTGGTGGTGCAGCGCTTTTTTTCTGTGCGCTGATAGCTTTGAAGATATGTTCTGATGATGGTGAGAGTGGAGCAAGACTGCCTCCGTAGCGCAATGGGCTAGCGCGATCGGCTGTTAACCGAAAGGTTGGAGTTTCGAGCCCTCCCGGGAGTGGTGTGTTGCTTTTTTCTTTGCGGTAATAGCTTTGAAGATATGTTCACATGGTGATGAGAGTGGAGCAGGACTGTCTTCGTGGCGCAATTGGCTAGCGCGATCGGCTGTTAACCGAAAGGTTGGAGGTTCGAGCCCAACCGGTGGTGGTGCAGCGCTTTTTTTTTTCTTTGGGGTGATAGCTCTGAAGAAATGTTCTGACGGTGGTGAGAGTGGAGCACGACTGTCTCCGTGGGGCAATTGGCTAGCGCGATCGGCTGTTAACCGAAAGGTTGGATGTTCGAGCCCACCCGATGGTGGTGTGGCGCTTTTTTTTCTTTGGGCTGATAGCTTTGAAGATATGTTCTTATGGTGGTGAGAGTGGAGCAGGACTGTCTCCGTGGCGCAATTGGCTAGCGCGATCGGCTGTTAACCGAAAAGTTGGAGGTTCGAGCCTACCCGGTGGTTGTGCGGCGCTTTTTTTTCTGTGGGCTGATGGCTTTGAAGATATGTTCTGATGGTGGTGAGAGTGGAGCATGACTGTCTCCATGGCGCAATTGGCTAGCGTGATCGGCTGTTAACCGAAAAGTTGGAGGTTCAATCCCACCTCGGGGTGGTGCGGCGCTTTTTTTTTCTTTGGGCTGATAGCTTTGAAGATATGTTCTGATGGTGGTGAGAGTGGAGCACGACTGTCTCCATGGCGCGATTGGCTAGCGCGATCGGCTGTTAACCAAAAGGTCGGAGGTTCGAGCCCACCCGGTGGTGGTATGGCGCTGTTTTTGTTTGTGCTGATAGCTTTGAAGATATGTTCTGATGGTGGTGAGAGTGGAGCAGGACTGTCTCCGTGGCACAATTGGCTAGCGCGATCGGCTGTTAACCGAAAGGTTTGAGTTTCGAGCCCACCCGGCGGTGGTGCGGCGCTTTTTTTTCTTTGGGCTGATAGCTTTGAAGATATGTTCTGATGGTGGTGAGAGTAGAGCAGGACTGTCTCAGTGGCGCAATTGGCTAGCGCGATCGGCTGTTAACTGAAAGGTTAGAGTTTCGAGCCCTCTTGGGAGAGGTGTGTTGCTTTTTTCTTTGTGCTGATAGCTTTGAAGATATGTTCTGATGGTGGTGAGAGTGGAGCAGGACTGTCTCCATGGCGCAATTGGCTAGCGCAATCGGCTGTTAACCAAAAGGTCGGAGGTTCGAGCCAACCCGGTGGTGGTATGGCACTTTTTTTGGGCTGATAGCTTTGAAGATATGTTCTGATGGTGGTGAGAGTGGAGCAGGACTGTCTCCGTGGCGCAATTGGCTAGCGCGATCGGCTGTTACCCGAAAGGTTGGAGTTTCGAGCCCACCTGGTGGTGGTGCGACGCTTTTTTTTCTTTGGGCTGATAGCTTTGAAGATATGTTCTGATGGTGGTAAGAGTAGAGCAGGACTGTCTCCATGGCGCAATTGGCTAGCGCGATCGGCTGTTAACCGAAAGGTCGGAGGTTCGAGCCCACCCGGTGGTGGTGCGGCACTTTTTTTTCTTTGGGGTGATAGCTCTGAAGAAATGGTCTGACGGTGGTAAGAGTGGAGCAGGACGGACCACGTGGCGCAATTGGCTAGCGCGATCGGCTGTTAACCGAAAGGTTGGAGTTTCGAGCCCTCCTGGGAGTGGTGTGTTGCTTTTTTCTTTGCGGTAATAGCTTTGAAGATATGTTCAGATGGTGATGAGAGTGGAGCAGGACTGTCTTCGTGGCGCAATTGGCTAGCGCGATCGGCTGTTAACCGAAAGGTTGGAGGTTCGAGCCCAACCGGTGGTGGTGCGGTGCTTTTTTTTCTTTGGGGTGATAGCTCTGAAGAAATGTTCTGACGGTGGTGAGAGTCGAGCACGACTGTCTCCGTGGCGCAATTGGCTAGCGCGATCGGCTGTTAACCGAAAAGTTGGAGGTTCGAGCCTACCCGGTGGTTGTGCGGCGAATTTTTTTTCTGTGGGCTGATAGCTTTGAAGATATGTTCTGATGGTGGTGAGAGTGGAGCATGACGGTCTCCATGGCGCAATTGGCTAGCGTGATCGGCTGTTAACCGAAAAGTTGGAGGTTCGAGCCCACCTCGTGGTGGTGCGGCGCTTTTTTTTCTTTGGGCTCATAGCTTTGAAGATATGTTCTGATGGTGGTGAGAGTGGAGCAGGACTGTCTCCATGGCGCAATTGGCTAGCGCGATCGGCTTTTAACCAAAAGGTCAGAGGTTCGAGCCCATCCGGTGGTGGTATGGCGCTTTTTTTGTTTGGGCTGATAGCTTTGAAGATATGTTCTGATGGTGGTGAGAGTGGAGCAGGAGTGTCTCCGTGGCGCAATTGGCTAGCGCGATCGGCCGTTAACCGAAAGGTTGGAGTTTCGAGCCCACCCGGCGGTGGTGCGGCGCTTTTTTTTCTTTGGGCTGATAGCTTTAAAGATATGTTCTGATGGTGGTGAGAGTAAAGCAGGACTGTCTCCGTGGCGCAATTGGCTAGCGCGATCGGCTGTTAACCGAAAGGTTGGAGTTTCGAGCCTTCTCGAGAGAGGTGTGTTGCTTTTTTCTTTGTGCTGATAGCTTTGAAGATATGTTCTGATGGTGGTGAGAGTGGAGCAGGACTGTCTCCATGGCGCAATTGGCTAGCGCGATCGGCTGTTAACCAAAAGGTCGGAGGTTCGAGCCAACCCGGTGGTGGTATGGCGGTTTTTTTTTGGGCTGATAGCTTTGAAGATATGTTCTGATGGTGGTCAGATTGGAGCAGGACTGTCTCCGTGGTGCAATTGGCTAGCGCGATCGGCTGTTAACAGAAAGGTTGGAGTTTCGAGCCCACCCGGCGGTGGTGCGACGCTTTTTTTTCTTTGGGCTGATAGCTTTGAAGATATGTTCTGATGGTGGTGAGAGTAGAGCAGGACTGTCTCCGTGGCGAAATTGGCTAGCGCGATCGGCTGTTAACCGAAAGGTTGGAGGTTCGAGCCCACCCGGTGGTGGTGCGGTGCTTTTTTTTCTTTGGGCTGATAGCTTTGAAGTATGTTCTGATGGTGGTGAGAGGGGGGCAAGACTGTCTCCGTGGCGCATTGGGCTAGCGCGATCGGCTGTTGACCGAAAGGTTGGAGTTTCGAACCCTCCCTGGAGTGGTGTGTTGCTTTTTTCTTGGCGCTGATAGCTTTTAGGATATGTTCTGATGGTGGTGAGAGTGGGGCAAGACTGTCTCCGTGGCGCAATGGGCTAGCGCGATCGGCTGTTAACTGAAAGGTTGGAGGTTCGAGCCCACCCGGTGGTGGTGCAGCGCTTTTTTTTCTTTGCGCTGACAGCTTTGAAGATATGTTCTGATGATGGTGAGAGTGGAGCAAGACTGCTTCCGTGGCGCAATGGGCTAGCGCGATCGGCTGTTAACCGGTAGGTTGGAGTTTCGAGCCCTCCCGGGAGTGGTGTGTTGCTTTTTTTCTTTGCGGTAATAGCTTTGAAGATATGTTCTGATGGTGGTGAGAGTGAAGCAGGATTGTCTTCGTGGCGCAATTGGCTAGCGCGATCGGCTGTTAACCGAAAGGTTGGAGGTTCGAGCCCAACCGATGGTGGTGCGGCGCTTTTTTTTCTTTGGGGTGATAGCTCTGAAGAAATGTTCTGACGGTGGTGAGAGTGAAGCAGGACTGTCTCCGTGGCGCAATTGGCTAGCGTTATCGGCTGTTATCCGAAAAGTTGGAAGTTCGAGCCCCCCGGTGGTGGTGCGGCGCTTTTTTTTCTTTTGTCTGATAGCTTTGTAGATATGTTCTGATGGTGGTGAGAGTGGAGCAGAATTCTCTCCGTGGCGCAATCGGCTAGCGTGATCGGCTGTTAACCGAAAAGTTGGTAGTTCGAGCCCACCCTGTGGTGGTATGCCGCTTTTTTTTCTTTGGGCTGATAGCTTTGAAGATATGTTCTGATAGTGGTGAGAGTGGAGCAGGACTGTCTCCATGGCGCAATTGGCTAGCGCGATCGACTGTTAACCGAAAGGTTGGAGTTTCGAGCCCAACCGGTGGTGGCGCGGCGCTTTTTTTTCTTTGGGCTGATAGCTTTGAAGATATGTTCTGATGGTGGAGAGAGTAGAGCAGGACTGTCTCCGTGGCGCAATTGGCTAGCGCGATCGGCTGTTAACCGAAAGCCTGGAGTTTTGAGCCCTCCCTGGAGTGGTGTTTGCTTTTTTCCTTGCGCTGATAGCTTTGAAGATATGTTCAGATGGTGGTGAGAGTGGAGCACGACTGTCTCCTTGGCGCAGTTGGCTAGCGCGATCGGCTGTTAACCAAAAGGTTGGAAGTTCGAGACCACCCGGTGATGCTGGGGCGCTTTTTTTATTTGTGCTGATAGCTTTGAAGATTTGTTCTGATGGTGGTGAGAGTGGAGCAGGACTGTCTCCGTGGTGCCATTGGCTGGCGCGATTGGCCGTTAACCGAAAGGTTGGAGGTTCGAGCCCACCCGGTGGTGGTGCGGTGCTTTTGTTTGTTTGGGCTGATAGCTTTGAAGATATATATGTTCTGATGGTGGTGAGAGTGGAGCAGGACTGTCTCCGTGGCGCAATTGGCTTGGGCGATCGGCTGTTAACCGAAAGGTTTGAGGTTCGAGCCCACACGGTGGTGGTGCGGCGCTTTTTTTCTGTGGGCTGATAGCTTTGAAGATATTTTCTGATGGTGGTGAGAGTGGAGCACGACTGTCTCCGTGGCGCAATTGGCTAGCGTGATCGGCTGTTAACCGAAAAGTTGGAGGTTCGAGCACACCCGGTGGTGGTACGGCGCTTTTTTTTCTTTGGGCTGATAGCTTTGAAGATATGTTTTGATGGTGGTGGAGAGCGGAGCAGGACTGTCTCCATGGGGCAATTGGCTAGCGCGATCGGCTGTTAACCGAAAGGTTGGAGGTTCGAGCACATCCGGTGGTGGTGCGGTGCTTTTTTTCTTTGGGCTGATAGCTTTGAAGATATGTTCTGATGGTGGTGAGAGGGGAGCAAGACTGTCTCCGTGGCGCAATCGGCTAGCGCGATCAGCTGTTAACCGAAAGGTTGGAGGTTCGAGCCCACCTGGTGGTGGTGCAGCGCTTTTTTTCTTTGCGCTGATAGCTCTGAAGAAATGTTCTGATGGTGGTGAGAGTGGAGCCCGACGGTCTCCGTGGGGCAATTGGCTAGCGCGATCGGATGTTAACCGAAAGGTTGGATGTTCGAGCCCACCTGATGGTGGTGCGGCGCTTTTTTTTCTTTGGGCTGATAGCTTTGTAGATATGTTCTTATGGTGGTGAGGGTGGAGCAGGACTGTCTCCGTGGCGCAATTGGCTAGCGCGAGCGGCTGTTAACCAAAAGGTCGGAGGTTCGAGCCCACCCGGTGGTGGTGCGGCGCTTTTTTTTCTTTGGGCTGATAGCTTTAAAGATATGTTCTTATGGTGGTGAGAGTGGAGCAGGACTGTCTCCGTGGCGCAATTGGCTAGCGCGATCGGCTGTTAACCGAAAAGTTGGAGGTTCGAGCCAACCTCGTGGTGGTGCGGCGCTTTTTTTTCTTTGGGCTGATAGCTTTGAAGATATGTTCTGATGGTGGTGAGAGTGGAGCAGGACTGTCTTCGTGGCGCAATTGGCTAGCGCGATCGGCTGTTAACCGAAAGGTTGGAGGTTCGAGCCCAACCGGTGGTGGTGCAGCGCTTTTTTTTTCTTTGGGGTGATAGCTCTGAAGAAATGTTCTGACGGTGGTGAGAGTGGAGCACGACTGTCTCCGTGGGGCAATTGGCTAGCGCGATCGGCTGTTAACCGAAAGGTTGGATGTTCGAGCCCACCCGATGGTGGTGTGGCGCTTTTTTTCTTTGGGCTGATAGCTTTGAAGATATGTTCTTATGGTGCTGAGAGTGGAGCAGGACTGTCTCCGTGGCGCAATTGGCTAGCGCGATCGGCTGTTAACCGAAAAGTTGGAGGTTCGAGCCTACCCGGTGGTTGTGCGGCGCTTTTTTTTCTGTGGGCTGATGGCTTTGAAGATATGTTCTGATGGTGGTGAGAGTGGAGCATGACTGTCTCTATGGCGCAATTGGCTAGCGTGATCGGCTGTTAACTGAAAAGTTGGAGATTCAATCCCACCTCGGGGTGGTGCGGCGCTTTTTTTTCTTTAGGCTGATAGCTTTGAAGATATGTTCTGATGGTGGTGAGAGTGGAGCAGGAGTGTCTCCGTGGCGCAATTGGCTAGCGCGATCGGCCGTTAACCGAAAGGTTGGAGTTTCGAGCCCACCCGGCGGTGGTGCGGCGCTTTTTTTTCTTTGGGCTGATAGCTTTAAAGATATGTTCTGATGGTGGTGAGAGTGGAGCAGGACTGTCTCCATGGCGCAATTGGCTAGCGCGATCGGCTGTTAACCAAAAGGTCGGAGGTTCGAGCAAACCCGGTGGTGGTATGGCGGTTTTTTTTTGGGCTGATAGCTTTGAAGATATGTTCTGATGGTGGTGAGATTGGAGCAGGACTGTCTCCGTGGTGCAATTGGCTAGCGCGATCGGCTGTTAACCGAAAGGTTGGAGTTTCGAGCACACCCGGCGGTGGTGCGACGCTTTTTTTTCTTTGGGCTGATAGCTTTGAAGATATGTTCTGATGGTGGTGAGAGTAGAGCAGGACTGTCTCCGTGGCGAAATTGGCTAGCGCGATCGGCTGTTAACCGAAAGGTTGGAGGTTCGAGCCCACCCGGTGGTGGTGCGGTGCTTTTTTTTCTTTGGGCTGATAGCTTTGAAGATATGTTCTGATGGTGGTGAGAGGGGGGCAAGACTGTCTCCGTGGCGCGTTGGGCTAGCGCGATCGGCTGTTGACCGAAAGGTTGGAGTTTCGAACCCTCCCTAGAGTGGTGTGTTGCTTGTTTCTTGGCGCTGATAGCATTTAGGATATGTTCTGATGGTGGTGAGAGTGGGGCAAGACTGTCTCCGTGGCGCAATGGGCTAGCGCGATCGGCTGTTAACTGAAAGGTTGGAGGTTCGAGCCCACCCGGTGGTGGTGCAGCGCTTTTTTTTCTTTGCGCTGACAGCTTTGAAGATATGTTCTGATGATGGTGAGAGTGGAGCAAGACTGCTTCCGTGGCGCAATGGGCTAGCGCGATCGGCTGTTAACCGATAGGTTGGAGTTTCGAGCCCTCCCGGGAGTGGTGTGTTGCTTTTTTTCTTTGCGGTAATAGCTTTGAAGATATGTTCTGATGGTGGTGAGATTGGAGCAGGATTGTCTTCGTGGCGCAATTGGCTAGCGCGATCGGCTGTTAACCGAAAGGTTGGAGGTTCGAGCCCAACCGATGGTGGTGCGGCGCTTTTTTTTCTTTGGGGTGATAGCTCTAAAGAAATGTTCTGACGGTGGTGAGAGTGAAGCAGGACTGTCTCCGTGGCGCAATTGGCTAGCGTTATCGGCTGTTATCCGAAAGGTTGGAGGTTCGAGCCCACCCGGTGGTGGTGCGGCGCTTTTTTTTCTTTTGTCTGATAGCTTTGTAGATATGTTCTGATGGTGGTGAGAGTGGAGCAGAATTCTCTCCGTGGCGCAATCGGCTAGCGTGATCGGCTGTTAACCGAAAAGTTGGTAGTTCGAGCCCACCCTGTGGTGGTATGCCGCTTTTTTTTCTTTGGGCTGATAGCTTTGAAGATATGTTCTGATGGTGGTGAGAGTGGAGCAGGACTGTCTCCATGGCGCAATTGGCTAGCGCGATCGGCTGTTATCCGAAAAGTTGGAGGTTCGAGCCCACCCGGTGGTGGTGCGGCGCTTTTTTTTCTTTTGTCTGATAGCTTTGAAGATATGTTCTGATGGTGGTGAGAGGGGAGCAAGACTGTCTCCGTGGCGCAATCGGCTAGCGCGATCAGCTGTTAACCGAAAGGTTGGAGGTTCGAGCCCACCTGGTGGTGGTGCAGCGCTTTTTTTCTTTGCGCTGATAGCTCTGAAGAAATGTTCTGATGGTGGTGAGAGTGGAGCCCGACGGTCTCCGTGGGGCAATTGGCTAGCGCGATCGGATGTTAACCGAAAGGTTGGATGTTCGAGCCCACCTGATGGTGGTGCGGCGCTTTTTTTTCTTTGGGCTGATAGCTTTGTAGATATGTTCTTATGGTGGTGAGGGTGGAGCAGGACTGTCTCCGTGGCGCAATTGGCTAGCGCGAGCGGCTGTTAACCAAAAGGTCGGAGGTTCGAGCCCACCCGGTGGTGGTGCGGCGCTTTTTTTTCTTTGGGCTGATAGCTTTAAAGATATGTTCTTATGGTGGTGAGAGTGGAGCAGGACTGTCTCCGTGGCGCAATTGGCTAGCGGGATCGGCTGTTAACCGAAATGTTGGAGGTTCGAGCCAACCTCGTGGTGTTGCGGCGCTTTTTTTTCTTTGGGCTGATAGCTTTGAAGATATGTTCTGATGGTGGTGAGAGTGGAGCAGGACTGTCTTCGTGGCGCAATTGGCTAGCGCGATCGGCTGTTAACCGAAAGGTTGGAGGTTCGAGCCCAACCGGTGGTGGTGCAGCGCTTTTTTTTCTTTGGGGTGATAGCTCTGAAGAAATGTTCTGACGGTGGTGAGAGTGGAGCACGACTGTCTCCGTGGGGCAATTGGCTAGCGCGATCGGCTGTTAACCGAAAGGTTGGATGTGCGAGCCCACCCGATGGTGGTGTGGCGCTTTTTTTCTTTGGGCTGATAGCTTTGAAGATATGTTCTTATGGTGGTGAGAGTGGAGCAGGACTGTCTCCGTGGCGCAATTGGCTAGCGCGATCGGCTGTTAACCGAAAAGTTGGAGGTTCGAGCCTACCCGGTGGTTGTGCGGCGCTTTTTTTTCTGTGGGCTGATGGCTTTGAAGATATGTTCTGATGGTGGTGAGAGTGGAGCATGACTGTCTCCATGGCGCAATTGGCTAGCGTGATCGGCTGTTAACTGAAAAGTTGGAGGTTCAATCCCACCTCGGGGTGGTGCGGCGCTTTTTTTTCTTTAGGCTGATAGCTTTGAAGATATGTTCTGATGGTGGTGAGAGTGGAGCAGGAGTGTCTCCGTGGCGCAATTGGCTAGCGCGATCGGCCGTTAACCGAAAGGTTGGAGTTTCGAGCCCACCCGGCGGTGGTGCGGCGCTTTTTTTTCTTTGGGCTGATAGCTTTAAAGATATGTTCTGATGGTGGTGAGAGTAGAGCAGGACTGTCTCCGTGGCGCAATTGGCTAGCGCGATCGGCTGTTAACCGAAAGGTTGGAGTTTCGAGCCTTCTCGAGAGAGGTGTGTTGCTTTTTTCTTTGTGCTGATAGCTTTGAAGATATGTTCTGATGGTGGTGAGAGTGGAGCAGGACTGTCTCCATGGCGCAATTGGCTAGCGCGATCGGCTGTTAACCAAAAAGTCGGAGGTTCGAGCCAACCCGGTGGTGGTATGGCGGTTTTTTTTGGGCTGATAGCTTTGAAGATATGTTCTGATGGTGGTGAGATTGGAGCAGGACTGTCTCCGTGGTGCAATTGGCTAGCGCGATCGGCTGTTAACCGAAAGGTTGGAGTTTCGAGCACACCCGGCGGTGGTGCGACGCTTTTTTTTCTTTGGGCTGATAGCTTTGAAGATATGTTCTGATGGTGGTGAGAGTAGAGCAGGACTGTCTCCGTGGCGAAATTGGCTAGCGCGATCGGCTGTTAACCGAAAGGTTGGAGGTTCGAGCCCACCCGGTGGTGGTGCGGTGCTTTTTTTTCTTTGGGCTGATAGCTTTGAAGATATGTTCTGATGGTGGTGAGAGGGGGGCAAGACTGTCTCCGTGGCGCGTTGGGCTAGCGCGATCGGCTGTTGACCGAAAGGTTGGAGTTTCGAACCCTCCCTAGAGTGGTGTGTTGCTTGTTTCTTGGCGCTGATAGCATTTAGGATATGTTCTGATGGTGGTGAGAGTGGGGCAAGACTGTCTCCGTGGCGCAATGGGCTAGCGCGATCGGCTGTTAACTGAAAGGTTGGAGGTTCGAGCCCACCCAATGGTGGTGCAGCGCTTTTTTTTCTTTGCGCTGACAGCTTTGAAGATATGTTCTGATGATGGTGAGAGTGGAGCAAGACTGCTTCCGTGGCGCAATGGGCTAGCGCGATCGGCTGTTAACCGATAGGTTGGAGTTTCGAGCCCTCCCGGGAGTGGTGTGTTGCTTTTTTTCTTTGCGGTAATAGCTTTGAAGATATGTTCTGATGGTGGTGAGATTGGAGCAGGATTGTCTTCGTGGCGCAATTGGCTAGCGCGATCGGCTGTTAACCGAAAGGTTGGAGGTTCGAGCCCAACCGATGGTGGTGCGGCGCTTTTTTTTCTTTGGGGTGATAGCTCTAAAGAAATGTTCTGACGGTGGTGAGAGTGAAGCAGGACTGTCTCCGTGGCGCAATTGGCTAGCGTTATCGGCTGTTATCCGAAAGGTTGGAGGTTCGAGCCCACCCGGTGGTGGTGCGGCGCTTTTTTTTCTTTTGTCTGATAGCTTTGTAGATATGTTCTGATGGTGGTGAGAGTGGAGCAGAATTCTCTCCGTGGCGCAATCGGCTAGCGTGATCGGCTGTTAACCGAAAAGTTGGTAGTTCGAGCCCACCCTGTGGTGGTATGCCGCTTTTTTTTCTTTGGGCTGATAGCTTTGAAGATATGTTCTGATGGTGGTGAGAGTGGAGCAGGACTGTCTCCATGGCGCAATTGGCTAGCGCGATCGGCTGTTAACCGAAAGGTTGGAGTTTCGAGCCCAACCGGTGGTGGCGCGGCGCTTTTTTTTCTTTGGGCTGATAGCTTTGAAGATATGTTCTGATGGTGGTGAGAGTAGAGCAGGACTGTCTCCGTGGCGCAATTGGCTAGCGCGATCGGCTGTTAACCGAAAGCCTGGAGTTTCGAGCCCTCCCTGGAGTGGTGTTTGCTTTTTTCCTTGCGCTGATAGCTTTGAAGATATGTTCAGATGGTGGTGAGAGTGGAGCACGACTGTCTCCTTGGCGCTGTTGGCTAGCGCGATCGGCTGTTAACCAAAAGGTTGGAAGTTCGAGACCACCCGGTGACGCTGGGGCGCTTTTTTTATTTGTGCTGATAGCTTTGAAGATATGTTCTGATGGTGGTGAGAGTGGAGCAGGACTGTCTCCGTGGTGCCATTGGCTGGCGCGATTGGCCGTTAACCGAAAGGTTGGAGGTTCGAGCCCACCTGGTGGTGGTGCGGTGCTTTTTTTTGTTTGGGCTGATAGCTTTGAAGATATATATGTTCTGATGGTGGTGACAGTGGAGCAGGACTGTCTCCGTGGCGCAATTGGCTTGGGCGATCGGCTGTTAACCGAAAGGTTGGAGGTTCGAGCCCACACGGTGGTGGTGCGGCGCTTTTTTTCTGTGGGCTGATAGCTTTGAAGATATGTTCGGATGGTGGTGAGAGTGGAGCACGACTGTCTCCGTGGCGCAATTGGCTAGCGTGATCGGCTGTTAACCGAAAAGTTGGAGGTTCGAGCACACCCGGTGGTGGTACGGCGCTTTTTTTTCTTTGGGCTGATAGCTTTGAAGATATGTTTTGATGGTGGTGGAGAGCGGAGCAGGACTGTCTCCATTGGGCAATTGGCTAGCGCGATCGGCTGTTAACCGAAAGGTTGGAGGTTCGAGCACATCCGGTGGTGGTGCGGTGCTTTTTTTCTTTGGGCTGATAGCTTTGAAGATATGTTCTGATGGTGGTGAGAGGGGAGCAAGACTGTCTCCGTGGCGCAATCGGCTAGCGCGATCAGCTGTTAACCGAAAGGTTGGAGGTTCGAGCCCACCTGGTGGTGGTGCAGCGCTTTTTTTCTTTGCGCTGATAGCTCTGAAGAAATGTTCTGATGGTGGTGAGAGTGGAGCCCGACGGTCTCCGTGGGGCAATTGGCTAGCGCGATCGGATGTTAACCGAAAGGTTGGATGTTCGAGCCCACCTGATGGTGGTGCGGCGCTTTTTTTTCTTTGGGCTGATAGCTTTGTAGATATGTTCTTATGGTGGTGAGGGTGGAGCAGGACTGTCTCCGTGGCGCAATTGGCTAGCGCGAGCGGCTGTTAACCAAAAGGTCGGAGGTTCGAGCCCACCCGGTGGTGGTGCGGCGCTTTTTTTTCTTTGGGCTGATAGCTTTAAAGATATGTTCTTATGGTGGTGAGAGTGGAGCAGGACTGTCTCCGTGGCGCAATTGGCTAGCGTGATCGGCTGTTAACTGAAAAGTTGGAGGTTCAATCCCACCTCGGGGTGGTGCGGCGCTTTTTTTTTCTTTAGGCTGATAGCTTTGAAGATATGTTCTGATGGTGGTGAGAGTGGAGCAGGAGTGTCTCCGTGGCGCAATTGGCTAGCGCGATCGGCCGTTAACCGAAAGGTTGGAGTTTCGAGCTCACCCGGCGGTGGTGCGGCGCTTTTTTTTCTTTGGGCTGATAGCTTTAAAGATATGTTCTGATGGTGGTGAGAGTAGAGCAGGACTGTCTCCGTGGCGCAATTGGCTAGCGCGATCGGCTGTTAACCGAAAGGTTGGAGTTTCGAGCCTTCTCGAGAGAGGTGTGTTGCTTTTTTCTTTGTGCTGATAGCTTTGAAGATATGTTCTGATGGTGGTGAGAGTGGAGCAGGACTGTCTCCATGGCGCAATTGGCTAGCGCGATCGGCTGTTAACCAAAAGGTCGGAGGTTCGAGCCAACCCGGTGGTGGTATGGCGGTTTTTTTGGGCTGATAGCTTTGAAGATATGTTCTGATGGTGGTGAGATTGGAGCAGGACTGTCTCCGTGGTGCAATTGGCTAGCGCGATCGGCTGTTAACCGAAAGGTTGGAGTTTCGAGCCCACCCGGCGGTGGTGCGACGCTTTTTTTTCTTTGGGCTGATAGCTTTGAAGATATGTTCTGATGGTGGTGAGAGTAGAGCAGGACTGTCTCCGTGGCGAAATTGGCTAGCGCGATCGGCTGTTAACCGAAAGGTTGGAGGTTCGAGCCCACCCGGTGGTGGTGCGGTGCTTTTTTTTCTTTGGGCTGATAGCTTTGAAGATATGTTCTGATGGTGGTGAGAGGGGGGCAAGACTGTCTCCGTGGCGCGTTGGGCTAGCGCGATCGGCTGTTGACCGAAAGGTTGGAGTTTCGAACCCTCCCTGGAGTGGTGTGTTGCTTTTTTCTTGGCGCTGATAGCTTTTAGGATATGTTCTGATGGTGGTGAGAGTGGGGCAAGACTGTCTCCGTGGCGCAATGGGCTAGCGCGATCGGCTGTTAACTGAAAGGTTGGAGGTTCGAGCCCACCCGGTGGTGGTGCAGCGCTTTTTTTTCTTTGCGCTGACAGCTTTGAAGATATGTTCTGATGATGGTGAGAGTGGAGCAAGACTGCTTCCGTGGCGCAATGGGCTAGCGCGATCGGCTGTTAACCGATAGGTTGGAGTTTCGAGCCCTCCCGGGAGTGGTGTGTTGCTTTTTTTCTTTGCGGTAATAGCTTTGAAGATATGTTCTGATGGTGGTGAGAGTGGAGCAGGATTGTCTTCGTGGCGCAATTGGCTAGCGCGATCGGCTGTTAACCGAAAGGTTGGAGGTTCGAGCCCAACCGATGGTGGTGCGGCGCTTTTTTTTCTTTGGGGTGATAGCTCTGAAGAAATGTTCTGACGGTGGTGAGAGTGAAGCAGGACTGTCTCCGTGGCGCAATTGGCTAGCGGTATCGGCTGTTATCCGAAAAGTTGGAGGTTCGAGCCCACCCGGTGGTGGTGCGGCGCTTTTTTTTCTTTTGTCTGATAGCTTTGTAGATATGTTCTGATGGTGGTGAGAGTGGAGCAGAATTCTCTCCGTGGCGCAATCGGCTAGCGTGATCGGCTGTTAACCGAAAAGTTGGTAGTTCGAGCCCACCCTGTGGTGGTATGCCGCTTTTTTTTCTTTGGGCTGATAGCTTTGAAGATATGTTCTGATGGTGGTGAGAGTGGAGCAGGACTGTCTCCATGGCGCAATTGGATAGCGCGATCGGCTGTTAACCGAAAGGTTGGAGTTTCGAGCCCAACCGGTGGTGGTGCGGCGCTTTTTTTTCTTTGGGCTGATAGCTTTGAAGATATGTTCTGATGGTGGTGAAAGTAGAGCAGGACTGTCTCCGTGGCGCAATTGGCTGGCGCGATCGGCTGTTAACCGAAAGCTTGGAGTTTCGAGCCCTCCCTTGAGTGGTGTTTGCTTTTTTCTTTGCGCTGATAGCTTTGAAGATATGTTCAGATGGTGGTGAGAGTGGAGCACGACTGTCTCCTTGGCGCAGTTGGCTAGCGCGATCGGCTGTTAACCAAAAGGTTGGAAGTTCGAGACCACCCGGTGACGCTGGGGCGCTTTTTTTATTTGTGCTGATAGCTTTGAAGATATGTTCTGATGGTGGTGAGAGTGGAGCAGGACTGTCTCCGTGGTGCCATTGGCTGGCGCGATTGGCCGTTAACCGAAAGGTTGGAGGTTCGAGCCCACCCGGTGGTGGTGCGGTGCTTTTTTTTGTTTGGGCTGATAGCTTTGAAGATATATATGTTCTGATGGTGGTGAGAGTGGAGCAGGACTGTCTCCGTGGCGCAATTGGCTTGGGCGATCGGCTGTTAACCGAAAGGTTGGAGGTTCGAGCCCACACGGTGGTGGTGCGGCGCTTTTTTTCTGTGGGCTGATAGCTTTGAAGATATGTTCTGATGGTGGTGAGAGTGGAGCACGACTGTCTCCGTGGCGCAATTGGCTAGCGTGATCGGCTGTTAACCGAAAAGTTGGAGGTTCGAGCACACCCGGTGGTGGTACGGCGCTTTTTTTTCTTTGGGCTGATAGCTTTGAAGATATGTTTTGATGGTGGTGGAGAGCGGAGCAGGACTGTCTCCATGGGGCAATTGGCTAGCGCGATCGGCTGTTAACCGAAAGGTTGGAGGTTCGAGCACATCCGGTGGTGGTGCGGTGCTTTTTTTCTTTGGGCTGATAGCTTTGAAGATATGTTCTGATGGTGGTGAGAGGGGAGCAAGACTGTCTCCGTGGCGCAATCGGCTAGCGCGATCAGGTGTTAACCTAAAGGTTGGAGGTTCGAGCCCACCTGGTGGTGGTGCAGCGCTTTTTTTCTTTGCGCTGATAGCTCTGAAGAAATGTTCTGATGGTGGTGAGAGGGGAGCCCGACGGTCTCCGTGGGGCAATTGGCTAGCGCGATCGGATGTTAACCGAAAGGTTGGATGTTCGAGCCCACCTGATGGTGGTGCGGCGCTTTTTTTTCTTTGGGCTGATAGCTTTGTAGATATGTTCTTATGGTGGTGAGGGTGGAGCAGGACTGTCTCCGTGGCGCAATTGGCTAGCGCGAGCGGCTGTTAACCAAAAGGTCGGAGGTTCGAGCCCACCCGGTGGTGGTGCGGCGCTTTTTTTTCTTTGGGCTGATAGCTTTAAAGATATGTTCTTATGGTGGTGAGAGTGGAGCAGGACTGTCTCCGTGGCGCAATTGGCTAGCGCGATCGGCTGTTAACCGAAATGTTGGAGGTTCGAGCCAACCTCGTGGTGGTGCGGCGCTTTTTTTCCTTTGGGCTGATAGCTTTGAAGATATGTTCTGATGGTGGTGAGAGTGGAGCAGGACTGTCTTCGTGGCGCAATTGGCTAGCGCGATCGGCTTTTAACCGAAAGGTTGGAGGTTCGAGCCCAACCGGTGGTGGTGCAGCGCTTTTTTTTTCTTTGGGGTGATAGCTCTGAAGAAATGTTCTGACGGTGGTGAGAGTGGAGCACGACTGTCTCCGTGGGGCAATTGGCTAGCGCGATCGGCTGTTAACCGAAAGGTTGGATGTTCGAGCCCACCCGATGGTGGTGTGGCGCTTTTTTTCTTTGGGCTGATAGCTTTGAAGATATGTTCTAATGGTGGTGAGAGTGGAGCAGGACTGTCTCCGTGGCGCAATTGGCTAGCGCGATCGGCTGTTAACCGAAAAGTTGGAGGTTCGAGCCTACCCGGTGGTTGTGCGGCGCTTTTTTTTCTGTGGGCTGATGGCTTTGAAGATATGTTCTGATGGTGGTGAGAGTAGAGCATGACTGTCTCCATGGCGCAATTGGCTAGCGTGATCGGCTGTTAACCGAAAAGTTGGAGGTTCAATCCCACCTCGGGGTGGTGCGGCGCTTTTTTTTCTTTAGGCTGATAGCTTTGAAGATATGTTCTGATGGTGGTGAGAGTGGAGCACGACTGTCTCCATGGCGCGATTGGCTAGCGCGATCGGCTGTTAACCAAAAGGTTGGAGTTTCGAGCCCACCCGGCGGTGGTGCGGCGCTTTTTTTCTTTGGGCTGATAGCTTTGAAGATATGTTCTGATGGTGGTGAGAGTAGAGCAGGACTGTCTCAGTGGCGCAATTGGCTAGCGCGATCGGCTGTTAACTGAAAGGTTAGAGTTTCGAGCCCTCTCGGGAGAGGTGTGTTGCTTTTTTTTGTGCTGATAGCTTTGAAGATATGTTCTGATGGTGGTGAGAGTGGAGCACGACTGTCTCCATGGCGCAATTGGCTAGCGCGATCGGCTGTTAACCAAAAGGTCGGAGGTTCGAGCCAACCCGGTGGTGGTATGGCGCTTTTTTTGGGCTGATAGCTTTGAAGATATGTTCTGATGGTGGTGAGAGTTGAGCAGGACTGTCTCCGTGGCGCAATTGGCTAGCGCGATCGGCTGTTACCCGAAAGGTTGGAGTTTCGAGCCCACCTGGTGGTGGTGCGACGCTTTTTTTTCTTTGGGCTGATAGCTTTGAAGATATGTTCTGATGGTGGTAAGAGTAGAGCAGGACTGTCTCCATGGCGCAATTGGCTAGCGCGATCGGCTGTTAACCGAAAGGTTGGAGGTTCGAGCCCACCCGGTGGTGGTGCGGCACTTTTTTTTCTTTGGGGTGATAGCTCTGAAGAAATGGTCTGACGGTGGTGAGAGTGGAGCAGGACGGACCCCGTGGCGCAATTGGCTAGCGCGATCGGCTGTTAACCGAAAGGTTGGAGTTTCGAGCCCTCACGGGAGTGGTGTGTTGCTTTTTTCTTTGCGGTAATAGCTTTGAAGATATGTTCTGATGGTGGTGAGAGTGGAGCATGACTGTCTCCATGGCGCAATTGGCTAGCGTGATCGGCTGTTAACCGAAAAGTTGGAGGTTCAATCCCACCTCGGGGTGGTGCGGCGCTTTTTTTTCTTTAGGCTGATAGCTTTGAAGATATGTTCTGATGGTGGTGAGAGTGGAGCACGACTGTCTCCATGGCGCGATTGGCTAGCGCGATCGGCTGTTAACCAAAAGGTTGGAGTTTCGAGCCCACCCGGCGGTGGTGCGGCGCTTTTTTTCTTTGGGCTGATAGCTTTGAAGATATGTTCTGATGGTGGTGAGAGTAGAGCAGGACTGTCTCAGTGGCGCAATTGGCTAGCGCGATCGGCTGTTAACTGAAAGGTTAGAGTTTCGAGCCCTCTCGGGAGAGGTGTGTTGCTTTTTTCTTTGTGCTGATAGCTTTGAAGATATGTTCTGATGGTGGTGAGAGTGGAGCACGACTGTCTCCATGGCGCAATTGGCTAGCGCGATCGGCTGTTAACCAAAAGGTCGGAGGTTCGAGCCAACCCGGTGGTGGTATGGCGCTTTTTTTGGGCTGATAGCTTTGAAGATATGTTCTGATGGTGGTGAGAGTTGAGCAGGACTGTCTCCGTGGCGCAATTGGCTAGCGCGATCGGCTGTTACCCGAAAGGTTGGAGTTTCGAGCCCACCTGGTGGTGGTGCGACGCTTTTTTTTCTTTGGGCTGATAGCTTTGAAGATATGTTCTGATGGTGGTAAGAGTAGAGCAGGACTGTCTCCATGGCGCAATTGGCTAGCGCGATCGGCTGTTAACCGAAAGGTTGGAGGTTCGAGCCCACCCGGTGGTGGTGCGGCACTTTTTTTTCTTTGGGGTGATAGCTCTGAAGAAATGGTCTGACGGTGGTGAGAGTGGAGCAGGACGGACCCCGTGGCGCAATTGGCTAGCGCGATCGGCTGTTAACCGAAAGGTTGGAGTTTCGAGCCCTCCCGGGAGTGGTGTGTTGCTTTTTTCTTTGCGGTAATAGCTTTGAAGATATGTTCAGATGGTGATGAGAGTGGAGCAGGACTGTCTTCGTGGCGCAATTGGGTAGCGCGATCGGCTGTTAACCGAAAGGTTCAAGGTTCGAGCCCAACCGGTGGTGGTGCGATGCTTTTTTTTTCTTTGAGGTGATAGCTCTGAAGAAATGTTCTGACGGTGGTGAGAGTCGAGCACGACCGTCTCCGTGGCGCAATTGGCTAGCGCGATCGGCTGTTAACCGAAAAGTTGGAGGTTCGAGCCTACCCGGTGGTTGTGCGGCGAATTTTTTTTCTGTGGGCTGATAGCTTTGAAGATATGTTTTGATAGTGGTGAGAGTGGAGCATGACGGTCTCCATGGCGCAATTGCCTAGCGTGATCGGCTGTTAACCGAAAAGTTGGAGGTTCGAGCCCACTTCGTGGTGGTGCGGCGCTTTTTTTTCTTTGGGCTCATAGCTTTGAAGATATGTTCTGATGTTGGTGAGAGTGGAGCAGGACTGTCTCCATGGCGCAATTGGCTAGCGCGATCGGCTTTTAACCAAAAGGTCAGAGGTTCGAGCCCACCCGGTGGTGGTATGGCGCTTTTTTTGTTTGGGCTGATAGCTTTGAAGATATGTTCTGATGGTGGTGAGAGTGGAGCAGGAGTGTCTCCGTGGCGCAATTGGCTAGCGCGATCGGCTGTTAACCGAAAGGTTGGAGTTTCGAGCCCACCCGGCGGTGGTGCGGCGCTTTTTTTTCTTTGGGCTGATAGCTTTAAAGATATGTTCTGATGGTGGTGAGAGTAGAGCAGGACTGTCTCCGTGGCGCAATTGGCTAGCGCGATCGGCTGTTAACCGAAAGGTTGGAGTTTCGAGCCTTCTCGAGAGAGGTGTGTTGCTTTTTTCTTTGTGCTGATAGCTTTGAAGATATGTTCTGATGGTGGTGAGAGTGGAGCAGGACTGTCTCCATGGCGCAATTGGCTAGCGCGATCGGCTGTTAACCAAAAGGTCGGAGGTTCGAGCCAACCCGGTGGTGGTATGGCGGTTCTTTTTGGGCTGATAGCTTTGAAGATATGTTCTGATGGTGGTGAGATTGGAGCAGGACTGTCTCCGTGGTGCAATTGGCTAGCGCGATCGGCTGTTAACCGAAAGGTTGGAGTTTCGAGCCCACCCGGCGGTGGTGCGACGCTTTTTTTTCTTTGGGCTGATAGCTTTGAAGATATGTTCTGATGGTGGTGAGAGTAGAGCAGGACTGTCTCCGTGGCGAAATTGGCTAGCGCGATCGGCTGTTAACCGAAAGGTTGGAGGTTCGAGCCCACCCGGTGGTGGTGCGGTGCTTTTTTTTCTTTGGGCTGATAGCTTTGAAGATATGTTCTGATGGTGGTGAGAGGGGGGCAAGACTGTCTCCGTGGCGCAATGGGCTAGCGCGATCGGCTGTTGACCGAAAGGTTGGAGTTTCGAGCCCTCCCGGGAGTGGTGTGTTGCTTTTTTCTTTGCGCTGATAGCTTTTAGGATATGTTCTGATGGTGGTGAGAGTGGGGCAAGACTGTCTCCGTGGCGCAATGGGCTAGCGCGATCGGCTGTTAACTGAAAGGTTGGAGGTTCGAGCCCACCCGGTGGTGGTGCAGCGCTTTTTTTTCTTTGCGCTGACAGCTTTGAAGATATGTTCTGATGATGGTGAGAGTGGAGCAACACTGCTTCCGTGGCGCAATGGGCTAGCGCGATCGGCTGTTAACCGAAAGGTTGGAGTTTCGAGCCCTCCCGGGAGTGGTGTGTTGCTTTTTTTCTTTGCGGTAATAGCTTTGAAGATATGTTGTGATGGTGGTGAGAGTGGAGCAGGACTGTCTTCGTGGCGCAATTGGCTAGCGCGATCGGCTGTTAACCGAAAGGTTGGAGGTTCGAGCCCAACCGATGGTGGTGCGGCGCTTTTTTTTCTTTGGGGTGATAGCTCTGAAGAAATGTTCTGACGGTGGTGAGAGTGAAGCAGGACTGTCTCCGTGGCGCAATTGGCTAGCGTTATCGGCTGTTATCCGAAAAGTTGGAGGTTCGAGCCCACCCGGTGGTGGTGCGGCGCTTTTTTTTCTTTTGTCTGATAGCTTTGTAGATATGTTCTGATGGTGGTGAGAGTGGAGCAGAATTCTCTCCGTGGCGCAATCGGCTAGCGTGATCGGCTGTTAACCGAAAAGTTGGTAGTTCGAGCCCACCCTGTGGTGGTATGCCGCTTTTTTTTCCTTGGGCTGATAGCTTTGAAGATATGTTCTGATGGTGGTGAGAGTGGAGCAGGACTGTCTCCATGGCGCAATTGGCTAGCGCGATCGGCTGTTAACCGAAAGGTTGGAGTTTCGAGCCCACCCGGTGGTGGTGCGGCGCTTTTTTTTCTTTGGGCTGATAGCTTTGAAGATATGTTCTGATGGTGGTGAGAGTAGAGCAGGACTGTCTCCGTGGCGCAATTGGCTAGCGCAATCGGCTGTTAACCGAAAGCTTGGAGTTTCGAGCCCTCCCTGGAGTGGTGTGTTGCTTTTTTCTTTGCGCTGATAGCTTTGAAGATATGTTCAGATGGTGGTGAGAGTGGAGCACGACTGTCTCCTTGGCGCAGTTGGCTAGCGCGATCGGCTGTTAGCCAAAAAGTTGGAGGTTCGAGCACACCCGGTGGTGGTGCGGCGCTTTTTTTTCTTTGGGCTGATAGCTTTGAAGATATGTTTTGATGGTGGTGGAGAGCGGAGCAGGACTGTCTCCATGGGGCAATTGGCTAGCGCGATCGGCTGTTAACCGAAAGGTTGGAGGTTCGAGCACATCCGGTGGTGGTGCGGTGCTTTTTTTCTTTGGGCTGATAGCTTTGAAGATATGTTCTGATGGTGGTGAGAGGGGAGCAAGACTGTCTCCGTGGCGCAATCGGCTAGCGCGATCAGCTGTTGACCGAAAGGTTGGAGTTTCAAGCCCTCCCTTAGTGGTGTGTTGCTTTTTTCTTTGCGCTGATAGCTTTGAAGATATGTTCTGATGGTGGTGAGAGTGGAGCAGGACTGTCTCCGTGGCGCAATTGGCTAGCGCGATCGGCTGATAACCGAAAGGTTGGAGTTTCGAGCCCACCCGGCGGTGGTGCGGCGCTTTTTTTTCTTTGGGCTGATAGCTTTGAAGATATGTTCAGATGGTGGTGAGAGTCGAGCAGGACTGTCTCCGTGGCGCAATTGGCTAGCGCGATCGGCTGTTAACCGAAACGTTGGAGGTTCGAGCCCAACCGGGGGTGGTGCGGCGCTTTTTTTTCTGTGGGCTGATAGCTTTGAAGATATGTTCTGATGGTGGTGAGAGTGGAGCATGGCTGTCTTCATGGCGCAATTGGCTAGCGTGATCGGCTGTTAACCGAAAAGTTGGAGGTTCGAGCCCACCTCGTGGTGGTGCGGCGCTTTTTTTTCTTTGGACTGATAGCTTTGAAGATATGTTCTGATGGTGGTGAGAGTAGAGCAGGACTGTCTCCATGGCGCAATTGGCTAGCGCGATCGGCTGTTAACCAAAAGGTCGGAGGTTCGAGCCCACCCGGTGGTGGTATGGCGCTTTTTTTGTTTGGGCTGATAGCTTTCAAGATATGTTCTGATGGTGGTGAGAGTGGAGCAGGACTGTCTCCGTGGCGCAATTGGCTAGCGCGATCGGCTGATAACCGAAAGGTTGGAGTTTCGAGCCCACCCGGCGGTGGTGCGGCGCTTTTTGTTCTTTGGGCTGATAGCTTTGAAGATATGTTCAGATGGTGGTGAGAGTAGAGCAGGACTGTCTCCGTGGCACAATTGGCTAGCGCGATCGGCTGTTAACCGAAAGGTTTGAGTTTCGAGCCCACCCGGCGGTGGTGCGACGCTTTTTTTTCTTTGCGCTGATAGCTTTGGAGATATGTTCTGATGGTGGTGAGAGTAGAGCAGGACTGTCTCCGTGGCGCAATTGGCTAGCGCGATCGGCTGTTAACCGAAAGGTCGGAGGTTCGAGCCCACCCGGTGGTGGTGCGGCGCTTTTTTTTCTTTGGGGTGATAGCTCTGAAGAAATGGTCTGACGGTGGTGAGAGTGGAGCAGGACGGTCCCGTGGCGCAATTGGCTAGCGCGATCGGCTGTTAACCGAAAGGTTGGAGTTTCGAGCCCTCCCGAGAGTGGTGTGTTGTTTTTTCTTTGCGGTATTAATTTTGAAGATATGTTCAGATGTTGATGAGAGTGGAGCAGGACTGTCTTCGTGGCGCAATTGGCTAGCGCGATCGGCTGTTAACCGAAAGTTTGGAGGCTCGAGCCCAACCGGTGGTGGTGCGGCGCTTTTTTTTTCTTTGGGGTGATAGCTCTGAAGAAATGTTCTGATGGTGGTGAGAGTGGAGCCCGACGGTCTCCGTGGGGCAATTGGCTAGCGCGATCGGATGTTAACCGAAAGGTTGGATGTTCGAGCCCACCTGATGGTGGTGCGGCGCTTTTTTTTCTTTGGGCTGATAGCTTTGTAGATATGTTCTTATGGTGGTGAGGGTGGAGCAGGACTGTCTCCGTGGCGCAATTGGCTAGCGCGAGCGGCTGTTAACCAAAAGGTCGGAGGTTCGAGCCCACCCGGTGGTGGTGCAGCGCTTTTTTTTCTTTGGGCTGATAGCTTTAAAGATATGTTCTTATGGTGGTGAGAGTGGAGCAGGACTGTCTCCGTGGCGCAATTGGCTAGCGCGATCGGCTGTTAACCGAAATGTTGGAGGTTCGAGCCAACCTCGTGGTGGTGCGGCGCTTTTTTTTCTTTGGGCTGATAGCTTTGAAGATATGTTCTGATGGTGGTGAGAGTGGAGCAGGACTGTCTTCGTGGCGCAATTGGCTAGCGCGATCGGCTGTTAACCGAAAGGTTGGAGGTTCGAGCCCAACCGGTGGTGGTGCAGCGCTTTTTTTTTTCTTTGGGGTGATAGCTCTGAAGAAATGTTCTGACGGTGGTGAGAGTGGAGCACGACTGTCTCCGTGGGGCAATTGGCTAGCGCGATCGGCTGTTAACCGAAAGGTTGGATGTTCGAGCCCACCCGATGGTGGTGTGGCGCTTTTTTTTCTTTGGGCTGATAGCTTTGAAGATATGTTCTTATGGTGGTGAGAGTGGAGCAGGACTGTCTCCGTGGCGCAATTGGCTAGCGCGATCGGCTGTTAACCGAAAAGTTGGAGGTTCGAGCCTACCCGGTGGTTGTGCGGCGCTTTTTTTTCTGTGGGCTGATAGCTTTGAAGATATGTTCTGATGGTGGTAAGAGTAGAGCAGGACTGTCTCCATGGCGCAATTGGCTAGCGCGATCGGCTGTTAACCGAAAGGTTGGAGGTTCGAGCCCACCCGGTGGTGGTGCGGCACTTTTTTTTCTTTGGGGTGATAGCTCTGAAGAAATGGTCTGACGGTGGTGAGAGTGGAGCAGGACGGACCCCGTGGCGCAATTGGCTAGCGCGATCGGCTGTTAACCGAAAGGTTGGAGTTTCGAGCCCTCACGGGAGTGGTGTGTTGCTTTTTTCTTTGCGGTAATAGCTTTGAAGATATGTTCTGATGGTGGTGAGAGTGGAGCATGACTGTCTCCATGGCGCAATTGGCTAGCGTGATCGGCTGTTAACCGAAAAGTTGGAGGTTCAATCCCACCTCGGGGTGGTGCGGCGCTTTTTTTTCTTTAGGCTGATAGCTTTGAAGATATGTTCTGATGGTGGTGAGAGTGGAGCACGACTGTCTCCATGGCGCGATTGGCTAGCGCGATCGGCTGTTAACCAAAAGGTTGGAGTTTCGAGCCCACCCGGCGGTGGTGCGGCGCTTTTTTTCTTTGGGCTGATAGCTTTGAAGATATGTTCTGATGGTGGTGAGAGTAGAGCAGGACTGTCTCAGTGGCGCAATTGGCTAGCGCGATCGGCTGTTAACTGAAAGGTTAGAGTTTCGAGCCCTCTCGGGAGAGGTGTGTTGCTTTTTTCTTTGTGCTGATAGCTTTGAAGATATGTTCTGATGGTGGTGAGAGTGGAGCACGACTGTCTCCATGGCGCAATTGGCTAGCGCGATCGGCTGTTAACCAAAAGGTCGGAGGTTCGAGCCAACCCGGTGGTGGTATGGCGCTTTTTTTGGGCTGATAGCTTTGAAGATATGTTCTGATGGTGGTGAGAGTTGAGCAGGACTGTCTCCGTGGCGCAATTGGCTAGCGCGATCGGCTGTTACCCGAAAGGTTGGAGTTTCGAGCCCACCTGGTGGTGGTGCGACGCTTTTTTTTCTTTGGGCTGATAGCTTTGAAGATATGTTCTGATGGTGGTAAGAGTAGAGCAGGACTGTCTCCATGGCGCAATTGGCTAGCGCGATCGGCTGTTAACCGAAAGGTTGGAGGTTCGAGCCCACCCGGTGGTGGTGCGGCACTTTTTTTTCTTTGGGGTGATAGCTCTGAAGAAATGGTCTGACGGTGGTGAGAGTGGAGCAGGACGGACCCCGTGGCGCAATTGGCTAGCGCGATCGGCTGTTAACCGAAAGGTTGGAGTTTCGAGCCCTCCCGGGAGTGGTGTGTTGCTTTTTTCTTTGCGGTAATAGCTTTGAAGATATGTTCAGATGGTGATGAGAGTGGAGCAGGACTGTCTTCGTGGCGCAATTGGGTAGCGCGATCGGCTGTTAACCGAAAGGTTCAAGGTTCGAGCCCAACCGGTGGTGGTGCGGCGCTTTTTTTTCTTTGGGCTGATAGCTTTGAAGATATGTTCTGATGGTGGTGAGAGTGGAGCAGGACTGTCTTCGTGGCGCAATTGGCTAGCGCGATCGGCTGTTAACCGAAAGGTTGGAGGTTCGAGCCCAACCGGTGGTGGTGCAGCGCTTTTTTTTTTCTTTGGGGTGATAGCTCTGAAGAAATGTTCTGACGGTGGTGAGAGTGGAGCACGACTGTCTCCGTGGGGCAATTGGCTAGCGCGATCGGCTGTTAACCGAAAGGTTGGATGTTCGAGCCCAACCGGTGGTGGTGCAGCGCTTTTTTTTTTCTTTGTGCTGATAGCTTTGAAGATATGTTCTGATGGTGGTGAGAGTGGAGCACGACTGTCTCCATGGCGCAATTGGCTAGCGCGATCGGCTGTTAACCAAAAGGTCGGAGGTTCGAGCCAACCCGGTGGTGGTATGGCGCTTTTTTTGGGCTGATAGCTTTGAAGATATGTTCTGATGGTGGTGAGAGTTGAGCAGGACTGTCTCCGTGGCGCAATTGGCTAGCGCGATCGGCTGTTACCCGAAAGGTTGGAGTTTCGAGCCCACCTGGTGGTGGTGCGACGCTTTTTTTTCTTTGGGCTGATAGCTTTGAAGATATGTTCTGATGGTGGTAAGAGTAGAGCAGGACTGTCTCCATGGCGCAATTGGCTAGCGCGATCGGCTGTTAACCGAAAGGTTGGAGGTTCGAGCCCACCCGGTGGTGGTGCGGCACTTTTTTTTCTTTGGGGTGATAGCTCTGAAGAAATGGTCTGACGGTGGTGAGAGTGGAGCAGGACGGACCCCGTGGCGCAATTGGCTAGCGCGATCGGCTGTTAACCGAAAGGTTGGAGTTTCGAGCCCTCACGGGAGTGGTGTGTTGCTTTTTTCTTTGCGGTAATAGCTTTGAAGATATGTTCTGATGGTGGTGAGAGTGGAGCATGACTGTCTCCATGGCGCAATTGGCTAGCGTGATCGGCTGTTAACCGAAAAGTTGGAGGTTCAATCCCACCTCGGGGTGGTGCGGCGCTTTTTTTTCTTTAGGCTGATAGCTTTGAAGATATGTTCTGATGGTGGTGAGAGTGGAGCACGACTGTCTCCATGGCGCGATTGGCTAGCGCGATCGGCTGTTAACCAAAAGGTTGGAGTTTCGAGCCCACCCGGCGGTGGTGCGGCGCTTTTTTTCTTTGGGCTGATAGCTTTGAAGATATGTTCTGATGGTGGTGAGAGTAGAGCAGGACTGTCTCAGTGGCGCAATTGGCTAGCGCGATCGGCTGTTAACTGAAAGGTTAGAGTTTCGAGCCCTCTCGGGAGAGGTGTGTTGCTTTTTTCTTTGTGCTGATAGCTTTGAAGATATGTTCTGATGGTGGTGAGAGTGGAGCACGACTGTCTCCATGGCGCAATTGGCTAGCGCGATCGGCTGTTAACCAAAAGGTCGGAGGTTCGAGCCAACCCGGTGGTGGTATGGCGCTTTTTTTGGGCTGATAGCTTTGAAGATATGTTCTGATGGTGGTGAGAGTTGAGCAGGACTGTCTCCGTGGCGCAATTGGCTAGCGCGATCGGCTGTTACCCGAAAGGTTGGAGTTTCGAGCCCACCTGGTGGTGGTGCGACGCTTTTTTTTCTTTGGGCTGATAGCTTTGAAGATATGTTCTGATGGTGGTAAGAGTAGAGCAGGACTGTCTCCATGGCGCAATTGGCTAGCGCGATCGGCTGTTAACCGAAAGGTTGGAGGTTCGAGCCCACCCGGTGGTGGTGCGGCACTTTTTTTTCTTTGGGGTGATAGCTCTGAAGAAATGGTCTGACGGTGGTGAGAGTGGAGCAGGACGGACCCCGTGGCGCAATTGGCTAGCGCGATCGGCTGTTAACCGAAAGGTTGGAGTTTCGAGCCCTCCCGGGAGTGGTGTGTTGCTTTTTTCTTTGCGGTAATAGCTTTGAAGATATGTTCAGATGGTGATGAGAGTGGAGCAGGACTGTCTTCGTGGCGCAATTGGGTAGCGCGATCGGCTGTTAACCGAAAGGTTCAAGGTTCGAGCCCAACCGGTGGTGGTGCGATGCTTTTTTTTCTTTGAGGTGATAGCTCTGAAGAAATGTTCTGACGGTGGTGAGAGTCGAGCACGACCGTCTCCGTGGCGCAATTGGCTAGCGCGATCGGCTGTTAACCGAAAAGTTGGAGGTTCGAGCCTACCCGGTGGTTGTGCGGCGAATTTTTTTTCTGTGGGCTGATAGCTTTGAAGATATGTTTTGATAGTGGTGAGAGTGGAGCATGACGGTCTCCATGGCGCAATTGCCTAGCGTGATCGGCTGTTAACCGAAAAGTTGGAGGTTCGAGCCCACCTCGTGGTGGTGCGGCGCTTTTTTTTCTTTGGGCTCATAGCTTTGAAGATATGTTCTGATGTTGGTGAGAGTGGAGCAGGACTGTCTCCATGGCGCAATTGGCTAGCGCGATCGGCTTTTAACCAAAAGGTCAGAGGTTCGAGCCCACCCGGTGGTGGTATGGCGCTTTTTTTGTTTGGGCTGATAGCTTTGAAGATATGTTCTGATGGTGGTGAGAGTGGAGCAGGAGTGTCTCCGTGGCGCAATTGGCTAGCGCGATCGGCTGTTAACCGAAAGGTTGGAGTTTCGAGCCCACCCGGCGGTGGTGCGGCGCTTTTTTTTCTTTGGGCTGATAGCTTTAAAGATATGTTCTGATGGTGGTGAGAGTAGAGCAGGACTGTCTCCGTGGCGCAATTGGCTAGCGCGATCGGCTGTTAACCGAAAGGTTGGAGTTTCGAGCCTTCTCGAGAGAGGTGTGTTGCTTTTTTCTTTGTGCTGATAGCTTTGAAGATATGTTCTGATGGTGGTGAGAGTGGAGCAGGACTGTCTCCATGGCGCAATTGGCTAGCGCGATCGGCTGTTAACCAAAAGGTCGGAGGTTCGAGCCAACCCGGTGGTGGTATGGCGGTTCTTTTTGGGCTGATAGCTTTGAAGATATGTTCTGATGGTGGTGAGATTGGAGCAGGACTGTCTCCGTGGTGCAATTGGCTAGCGCGATCGGCTGTTAACCGAAAGGTTGGAGTTTCGAGCCCACCCGGCGGTGGTGCGACGCTTTTTTTTCTTTGGGCTGATAGCTTTGAAGATATGTTCTGATGGTGGTGAGAGTAGAGCAGGACTGTCTCCGTGGCGAAATTGGCTAGCGCGATCGGCTGTTAACCGAAAGGTTGGAGGTTCGAGCCCACCCGGTGGTGGTGCGGTGCTTTTTTTTCTTTGGGCTGATAGCTTTGAAGATATGTTCTGATGGTGGTGAGAGGGGGGCAAGACTGTCTCCGTGGCGCAATGGGCTAGCGCGATCGGCTGTTGACCGAAAGGTTGGAGTTTCGAGCCCTCCCGGGAGTGGTGTGTTGCTTTTTTCTTTGCGCTGATAGCTTTTAGGATATGTTCTGATGGTGGTGAGAGTGGGGCAAGACTGTCTCCGTGGCGCAATGGGCTAGCGCGATCGGCTGTTAACTGAAAGGTTGGAGGTTCGAGCCCACCCGGTGGTGGTGCAGCGCTTTTTTTCTTTGCGCTGACAGCTTTGAAGATATGTTCTGATGATGGTGAGAGTGGAGCAACACTGCTTCCGTGGCGCAATGGGCTAGCGCGATCGGCTGTTAACCGAAAGGTTGGAGTTTCGAGCCCTCCCGGGAGTGGTGTGTTGCTTTTTTTCTTTGCGGTAATAGCTTTGAAGATATGTTGTGATGGTGGTGAGAGTGGAGCAGGACTGTCTTCGTGGCGCAATTGGCTAGCGCGATCGGCTGTTAACCGAAAGGTTGGAGGTTCGAGCCCAACCGATGGTGGTGCGGCGCTTTTTTTTCTTTGGGGTGATAGCTCTGAAGAAATGTTCTGACGGTGGTGAGAGTGAAGCAGGACTGTCTCCGTGGCGCAATTGGCTAGCGTTATCGGCTGTTATCCGAAAAGTTGGAGGTTCGAGCCCACCCGGTGGTGGTGCGGCGCTTTTTTTTCTTTTGTCTGATAGCTTTGTAGATATGTTCTGATGGTGGTGAGAGTGGAGCAGAATTCTCTCCGTGGCGCAATCGGCTAGCGTGATCGGCTGTTAACCGAAAAGTTGGTAGTTCGAGCCCACCCTGTGGTGGTATGCCGCTTTTTTTTCCTTGGGCTGATAGCTTTGAAGATATGTTCTGATGGTGGTGAGAGTGGAGCAGGACTGTCTCCATGGCGCAATTGGCTAGCGCGATCGGCTGTTAACCGAAAGGTTGGAGTTTCGAGCCCACCCGGTGGTGGTGCGGCGCTTTTTTTTCTTTGGGCTGATAGCTTTGAAGATATGTTCTGATGGTGGTGAGAGTAGAGCAGGACTGTCTCCGTGGCGCAATTGGCTAGCGCAATCGGCTGTTAACCGAAAGCTTGGAGTTTCGAGCCCTCCCTGGAGTGGTGTGTTGCTTTTTTCTTTGCGCTGAT
Organism: Rhipicephalus microplus; assembly: GCF_043290135.1. Classification (NCBI taxonomy): domain Eukaryota; kingdom Metazoa; phylum Arthropoda; class Arachnida; order Ixodida; family Ixodidae; genus Rhipicephalus; species Rhipicephalus microplus. The sequence continues at coordinate 1,142,860 of NW_027464652.1, forward strand.
AGCTTTGAAGATATGTTCAGATGGTGGTGAGAGTGGAGCACGACTGTCTCCTTGGCGCAGTTGGCTAGCGCGATCGGCTGTTAGCCAAAAAGTTGGAGGTTCGAGCACACCCGGTGGTGGTGCGGCGCTTTTTTTTCTTTGGGCTGATAGCTTTGAAGATATGTTTTGATGGTGGTGGAGAGCGGAGCAGGACTGTCTCCATGGGGCAATTGGCTAGCGCGATCGGCTGTTAACCGAAAGGTTGGAGGTTCGAGCACATCCGGTGGTGGTGCGGTGCTTTTTTTCTTTGGGCTGATAGCTTTGAAGATATGTTCTGATGGTGGTGAGAGGGGAGCAAGACTGTCTCCGTGGCGCAATCGGCTAGCGCGATCAGCTGTTGACCGAAAGGTTGGAGTTTCAAGCCCTCCCTTAGTGGTGTGTTGCTTTTTTCTTTGCGCTGATAGCTTTGAAGATATGTTCTGATGGTGGTGAGAGTGGAGCAGGACTGTCTCCGTGGCGCAATTGGCTAGCGCGATCGGCTGATAACCGAAAGGTTGGAGTTTCGAGCCCACCCGGCGGTGGTGCGGCGCTTTTTTTTCTTTGGGCTGATAGCTTTGAAGATATGTTCAGATGGTGGTGAGAGTCGAGCAGGACTGTCTCCGTGGCGCAATTGGCTAGCGCGATCGGCTGTTAACCGAAACGTTGGAGGTTCGAGCCCAACCGGGGGTGGTGCGGCGCTTTTTTTTCTGTGGGCTGATAGCTTTGAAGATATGTTCTGATGGTGGTGAGAGTGGAGCATGGCTGTCTTCATGGCGCAATTGGCTAGCGTGATCGGCTGTTAACCGAAAAGTTGGAGGTTCGAGCCCACCTCGTGGTGGTGCGGCGCTTTTTTTTCTTTGGACTGATAGCTTTGAAGATATGTTCTGATGGTGGTGAGAGTAGAGCAGGACTGTCTCCATGGCGCAATTGGCTAGCGCGATCGGCTGTTAACCAAAAGGTCGGAGGTTCGAGCCCACCCGGTGGTGGTATGGCGCTTTTTTTGTTTGGGCTGATAGCTTTCAAGATATGTTCTGATGGTGGTGAGAGTGGAGCAGGACTGTCTCCGTGGCGCAATTGGCTAGCGCGATCGGCTGATAACCGAAAGGTTGGAGTTTCGAGCCCACCCGGCGGTGGTGCGGCGCTTTTTGTTCTTTGGGCTGATAGCTTTGAAGATATGTTCAGATGGTGGTGAGAGTAGAGCAGGACTGTCTCCGTGGCACAATTGGCTAGCGCGATCGGCTGTTAACCGAAAGGTTTGAGTTTCGAGCCCACCCGGCGGTGGTGCGACGCTTTTTTTTCTTTGCGCTGATAGCTTTGGAGATATGTTCTGATGGTGGTGAGAGTAGAGCAGGACTGTCTCCGTGGCGCAATTGGCTAGCGCGATCGGCTGTTAACCGAAAGGTCGGAGGTTCGAGCCCACCCGGTGGTGGTGCGGCGCTTTTTTTTCTTTGGGGTGATAGCTCTGAAGAAATGGTCTGACGGTGGTGAGAGTGGAGCAGGACGGTCCCGTGGCGCAATTGGCTAGCGCGATCGGCTGTTAACCGAAAGGTTGGAGTTTCGAGCCCTCCCGAGAGTGGTGTGTTGTTTTTTCTTTGCGGTATTAATTTTGAAGATATGTTCAGATGTTGATGAGAGTGGAGCATGACTGTCTTCGTGGCGCAATTGGCTAGCGCGATCGGCTGTTAACCGAAAGTTTGGAGGCTCGAGCCCAACCGGTGGTGGTGCGGCGCTTTTTTTTTCTTTGGGGTGATAGCTCTGAAGAAATGTTCTGATGGTGGTGAGAGTGGAGCCCGACGGTCTCCGTGGGGCAATTGGCTAGCGCGATCGGATGTTAACCGAAAGGTTGGATGTTCGAGCCCACCTGATGGTGGTGCGGCGCTTTTTTTTCTTTGGGCTGATAGCTTTGTAGATATGTTCTTATGGTGGTGAGGGTGGAGCAGGACTGTCTCCGTGGCGCAATTGGCTAGCGCGAGCGGCTGTTAACCAAAAGGTCGGAGGTTCGAGCCCACCCGGTGGTGGTGCAGCGCTTTTTTTTCTTTGGGCTGATAGCTTTAAAGATATGTTCTTATGGTGGTGAGAGTGGAGCAGGACTGTCTCCGTGGCGCAATTGGCTAGCGCGATCGGCTGTTAACCGAAATGTTGGAGGTTCGAGCCAACCTCGTGGTGGTGCGGCGCTTTTTTTTCTTTGGGCTGATAGCTTTGAAGATATGTTCTGATGGTGGTGAGAGTGGAGCAGGACTGTCTTCGTGGCGCAATTGGCTAGCGCGATCGGCTGTTAACCGAAAGGTTGGAGGTTCGAGCCCAACCGGTGGTGGTGCAGCGCTTTTTTTTTCTTTGGGGTGATAGCTCTGAAGAAATGTTCTGACGGTGGTGAGAGTGGAGCACGACTGTCTCCGTGGGGCAATTGGCTAGCGCGATCGGCTGTTAACCGAAAGGTTGGATGTTCGAGCCCACCCGATGGTGGTGTGGCGCTTTTTTTTCTTTGGGCTGATAGCTTTGAAGATATGTTCTTATGGTGGTGAGAGTGGAGCAGGACTGTCTCCGTGGCGCAATTGGCTAGCGCGATCGGCTGTTAACCGAAAAGTTGGAGGTTCGAGCCTACCCGGTGGTTGTGCGGCGCTTTTTTTTCTGTGGGCTGATAGCTTTGAAGATATGTTCTGATGGTGGTAAGAGTAGAGCAGGACTGTCTCCATGGCGCAATTGGCTAGCGCGATCGGCTGTTAACCGAAAGGTTGGAGGTTCGAGCCCACCCGGTGGTGGTGCGGCACTTTTTTTTCTTTGGGGTGATAGCTCTGAAGAAATGGTCTGACGGTGGTGAGAGTGGAGCAGGACGGACCCCGTGGCGCAATTGGCTAGCGCGATCGGCTGTTAACCGAAAGGTTGGAGTTTCGAGCCCTCACGGGAGTGGTGTGTTGCTTTTTTCTTTGCGGTAATAGCTTTGAAGATATGTTCTGATGGTGGTGAGAGTGGAGCATGACTGTCTCCATGGCGCAATTGGCTAGCGTGATCGGCTGTTAACCGAAAAGTTGGAGGTTCAATCCCACCTCGGGGTGGTGCGGCGCTTTTTTTTCTTTAGGCTGATAGCTTTGAAGATATGTTCTGATGGTGGTGAGAGTGGAGCACGACTGTCTCCATGGCGCGATTGGCTAGCGCGATCGGCTGTTAACCAAAAGGTTGGAGTTTCGAGCCCACCCGGCGGTGGTGCGGCGCTTTTTTTCTTTGGGCTGATAGCTTTGAAGATATGTTCTGATGGTGGTGAGAGTAGAGCAGGACTGTCTCAGCGGCGCAATTGGCTAGCGCGATCGGCTGTTAACTGAAAGGTTAGAGTTTCGAGCCCTCTCGGGAGAGGTGTGTTGCTTTTTTCTTTGTGCTGATAGCTTTGAAGATATGTTCTGATGGTGGTGAGAGTGGAGCACGACTGTCTCCATGGCGCAATTGGCTAGCGCGATCGGCTGTTAACCAAAAGGTCGGAGGTTCGAGCCAACCCGGTGGTGGTATGGCGCTTTTTTTGGGCTGATAGCTTTGAAGATATGTTCTGATGGTGGTGAGAGTTGAGCAGGACTGTCTCCGTGGCGCAATTGGCTAGCGCGATCGGCTGTTACCCGAAAGGTTGGAGTTTCGAGCCCACCTGGTGGTGGTGCGACGCTTTTTTTTCTTTGGGCTGATAGCTTTGAAGATATGTTCTGATGGTGGTAAGAGTAGAGCAGGACTGTCTCCATGGCGCAATTGGCTAGCGCGATCGGCTGTTAACCGAAAGGTTGGAGGTTCGAGCCCACCCGGTGGTGGTGCGGCACTTTTTTTTCTTTGGGGTGATAGCTCTGAAGAAATGGTCTGACGGTGGTGAGAGTGGAGCAGGACGGACCCCGTGGCGCAATTGGCTAGCGCGATCGGCTGTTAACCGAAAGGTTGGAGTTTCGAGCCCTCCCGGGAGTGGTGTGTTGCTTTTTTCTTTGCGGTAATAGCTTTGAAGATATGTTCAGATGGTGATGAGAGTGGAGCAGGACTGTCTTCGTGGCGCAATTGGGTAGCGCGATCGGCTGTTAACCGAAAGGTTCAAGGTTCGAGCCCAACCGGTGGTGGTGCGATGCTTTTTTTTTCTTTGAGGTGATAGCTCTGAAGAAATGTTCTGACGGTGGTGAGAGTCGAGCACGACCGTCTCCGTGGCGCAATTGGCTAGCGCGATCGGCTGTTAACCGAAAAGTTGGAGGTTCGAGCCTACCCGGTGGTTGTGCGGCGAATTTTTTTTCTGTGGGCTGATAGCTTTGAAGATATGTTTTGATAGTGGTGAGAGTGGAGCATGACGGTCTCCATGGCGCAATTGCCTAGCGTGATCGGCTGTTAACCGAAAAGTTGGAGGTTCGAGCCCACCTCGTGGTGGTGCGGCGCTTTTTTTTCTTTGGGTTCATAGCTTTGAAGATATGTTCTGATGTTGGTGAGAGTGGAGCAGGACTGTCTCCATGGCGCAATTGGCTAGCGCGATCGGCTTTTAACCAAAAGGTCAGAGGTTCGAGCCCACCCGGTGGTGGTATGGCGCTTTTTTTGTTTGGGCTGATAGCTTTGAAGATATGTTCTGATGGTGGTGAGAGTGGAGCAGGAGTGTCTCCGTGGCGCAATTGGCTAGCGCGATCGGCTGTTAACCGAAAGGTTGGAGTTTCGAGCCCACCCGGCGGTGGTGCGGCGCTTTTTTTTCTTTGGGCTGATAGCTTTAAAGATATGTTCTGATGGTGGTGAGAGTAGAGCAGGACTGTCTCCGTGGCGCAATTGGCTAGCGCGATCGGCTGTTAACCGAAAGGTTGGAGTTTCGAGCCTTCTCGAGAGAGGTGTGTTGCTTTTTTCTTTGTGCTGATAGCTTTGAAGATATGTTCTGATGGTGGTGAGAGTGGAGCAGGACTGTCTCCATGGCGCAATTGGCTAGCGCGATCGGCTGTTAACCAAAAGGTCGGAGGTTCGAGCCAACCCGGTGGTGGTATGGCGGTTCTTTTTGGGCTGATAGCTTTGAAGATATGTTCTGATGGTGGTGAGATTGGAGCAGGACTGTCTCCGTGGTGCAATTGGCTAGCGCGATCGGCTGTTAACCGAAAGGTTGGAGTTTCGAGCCCACCCGGCGGTGGTGCGACGCTTTTTTTTCTTTGGGCTGATAGTTTTGAAGATATGTTCTGATGGTGGTGAGAGTAGAGCAGGACTGTCTCCGTGGCGAAATTGGCTAGCGCGATCGGCTGTTAACCGAAAGGTTGGAGGTTCGAGCCCACCCGGTGGTGGTGCGGTGCTTTTTTTTCTTTGGGCTGATAGCTTTGAAGATATGTTCTGATGGTGGTGAGAGGGGGGCAAGACTGTCTCCGTGGCGCAATGGGCTAGCGCGATCGGCTGTTGACCGAAAGGTTGGAGTTTCGAGCCCTCCCGGGAGTGGTGTGTTGCTTTTTTCTTTGCGCTGATAGCTTTTAGGATATGTTCTGATGGTGGTGAGAGTGGGGCAAGACTGTCTCCGTGGCGCAATGGGCTAGCGCGATCGGCTGTTAACTGAAAGGTTGGAGGTTCGAGCCCACCCGGTGGTGGTGCAGCGCTTTTTTTTCTTTGCGCTGACAGCTTTGAAGATATGTTCTGACGATGGTGAGAGTGGAGCAACACTGCTTCCGTGGCGCAATGGGCTAGCGCGATCGGCTGTTAACCGAAAGGTTGGAGTTTCGAGCCCTCCCGGGAGTGGTGTGTTGCTTTTTTTCTTTGCGGTAATAGCTTTGAAGATATGTTGTGATGGTGGTGAGAGTGGAGCAGGACTGTCTTCGTGGCGCAATTGGCTAGCGCGATCGGCTGTTAACCGAAAGGTTGGAGGTTCGAGCCCAACCGATGGTGGTGCGGCGCTTTTTTTTCTTTGGGGTGATAGCTCTGAAGAAATGTTCTGACGGTGGTGAGAGTGAAGCAGGACTGTCTCCGTGGCGCAATTGGCTAGCGTTATCGGCTGTTATCCGAAAAGTTGGAGGTTCGAGCCCACCCGGTGGTGGTGCGGCGCTTTTTTTTCTTTTGTCTGATAGCTTTGTAGATATGTTCTGATGGTGGTGAGAGTGGAGCAGAATTCTCTCCGTGGCGCAATCGGCTAGCGTGATCGGCTGTTAACCGAAAAGTTGGTAGTTCGAGCCCACCCTGTGGTGGTATGCCGCTTTTTTTTCCTTGGGCTGATAGCTTTGAAGATATGTTCTGATGGTGGTGAGAGTGGAGCAGGACTGTCTCCATGGCGCAATTGGCTAGCGCGATCGGCTGTTAACCGAAAGGTTGGAGTTTCGAGCCCACCCGGTGGTGGTGCGGCGCTTTTTTTTCTTTGGGCTGATAGCTTTGAAGATATGTTCTGATGGTGGTGAGAGTAGAGCAGGACTGTCTCCGTGGCGCAATTGGCTAGCGCAATCGGCTGTTAACCGAAAGCTTGGAGTTTCGAGCCCTCCCTGGAGTGGTGTGTTGCTTTTTTCTTTGCGCTGATAGCTTTGAAGATATGTTCAGATGGTGGTGAGAGTGGAGCACGACTGTCTCCTTGGCGCAGTTGGCTAGCGCGATCGGCTGTTAACCAAAAAGTTGGAGGTTCGAGCACACCCGGTGGTGGTGCGGCGCTTTTTTTTCTTTGGGCTGATAGCTTTGAAGATATGTTTTGATGGTGGTGGAGAGCGGAGCAGGACTGTCTCCATGGGGCAATTGGCTAGCGCGATCGGCTGTTAACCGAAAGGTTGGAGGTTCGAGCACATCCGGTGGTGGTGCGGTGCTTTTTTTCTTTGGGCTGATAGCTTTGAAGATATGTTCTGATGGTGGTGAGAGGGGAGCAAGACTGTCTCCGTGGCGCAATCGGCTAGCGCGATCAGCTGTTGACCGAAAGGTTGGAGTTTCAAGCCCTCCCTTAGTGGTGTGTTGCTTTTTTCTTTGCGCTGATAGCTTTGAAGATATGTTCTGATGGTGGTGAGAGTGGAGCAGGACTGTCTCCGTGGCGCAATTGGCTAGCGCGATCGGCTGATAACCGAAAGGTTGGAGTTTCGAGCCCACCCGGCGGTGGTGCGGCGCTTTTTTTTCTTTGGGCTGATAGCTTTGAAGATATGTTCAGATGGTGGTGAGAGTCGAGCAGGACTGTCTCCGTGGCGCAATTGGCTAGCGCGATCGGCTGTTAACCGAAACGTTGGAGGTTCGAGCCCAACCGGGGGTGGTGCGGCGCTTTTTTTTCTGTGGGCTGATAGCTTTGAAGATATGTTCTGATGGTGGTGAGAGTGGAGCATGGCTGTCTTCATGGCGCAATTGGCTAGCGCGATCGGCTGTTAACCGAAAAGTTGGAGGTTCGAGCCCACCTCGTGGTGGTGCGGCGCTTTTTTTTCTTTGGACTGATAGCTTTGAAGATATGTTCTGATGGTGGTGAGAGTAGAGCAGGACTGTCTCCATGGCGCAATTGGCTAGCGCGATCGGCTGTTAACCAAAAGGTCGGAGGTTCGAGCCCACCCGGTGGTGGTATGGCGCTTTTTTTGTTTGGGCTGATAGCTTTCAAGATATGTTCTGATGGTGGTGAGAGTGGAGCAGGACTGTCTCCGTGGCGCAATTGGCTAGCGCGATCGGCTGATAACCGAAAGGTTGGAGTTTCGAGCCCACCCGGCGGTGGTGCGGCGCTTTTTGTTCTTTGGGCTGATAGCTTTGAAGATATGTTCAGATGGTGGTGAGAGTAGAGCAGGACTGTCTCCGTGGCACAATTGGCTAGCGCGATCGGCTGTTAACCGAAAGGTTTGAGTTTCGAGCCCACCCGGCGGTGGTGCGACGCTTTTTTTTCTTTGCGCTGATAGCTTTGGAGATATGTTCTGATGGTGGTGAGAGTAGAGCAGGACTGTCTCCGTGGCGCAATTGGCTAGCGCGATCGGCTGTTAACCGAAAGGTCGGAGGTTCGAGCCCACCCGGTGGTGGTGCGGCGCTTTTTTTTCTTTGGGGTGATAGCTCTGAAGAAATGGTCTGACGGTGGTGAGAGTGGAGCAGGACGGTCCCGTGGCGCAATTGGCTAGCGCGATCGGCTGTTAACCGAAAGGTTGGAGTTTCGAGCCCTCCCGAGAGTGGTGTGTTGTTTTTTCTTTGCGGTATTTATTTTGAAGATATGTTCAGATGTTGATGAGAGTGGAGCAGGACTGTCTTCGTGGCGCAATTGGCTAGCGCGATCGGCTGTTAACCGAAAGTTTGGAGGCTCGAGCCCAACCGGTGGTGGTGCGGCGCTTTTTTTTTCTTTGGGGTGATAGCTCTGAAGAAATGTTCTGATGGTGGTGAGAGTGGAGCCCGACGGTCTCCGTGGGGCAATTGGCTAGCGCAATCGGATGTTAACCGAAAGGTTGGATGTTCGAGCCCACCTGATGGTGGTGCGGCGCTTTTTTTTCTTTGGGCTGATAGCTTTGTAGATATGTTCTTATGGTGGTGAGGGTGGAGCAGGACTGTCTCCGTGGCGCAATTGGCTAGCGCGAGCGGCTGTTAACCAAAAGGTCGGAGGTTCGAGCCCACCCGGTGGTGGTGCAGCGCTTTTTTTTCTTTGGGCTGATAGCTTTAAAGATATGTTCTTATGGTGGTGAGAGTGGAGCAGGACTGTCTCCGTGGCGCAATTGGCTAGCGCGATCGGCTGTTAACCGAAATGTTGGAGGTTCGAGCCAACCTCGTGGTGGTGCGGCGCTTTTTTTTCTTTGGGCTGATAGCTTTGAAGATATGTTCTGATGGTGGTGAGAGTGGAGCAGGACTGTCTTCGTGGCGCAATTGGCTAGCGCGATCGGCTGTTAACCGAAAGGTTGGAGGTTCGAGCCCAACCGGTGGTGGTGCAGCGCTTTTTTTTTCTTTGGGGTGATAGCTCTGAAGAAATGTTCTGACGGTGGTGAGAGTGGAGCACGACTGTCTCCGTGGGGCAATTGGCTAGCGCGATCGGCTGTTAACCGAAAGGTTGGATGTTCGAGCCCACCCGATGGTGGTGTGGCGCTTTTTTTTCTTTGGGCTGATAGCTTTGAAGATATGTTCTTATGGTGGTGAGAGTGGAGCAGGACTGTCTCCGTGGCGCAATTGGCTAGCGCGATCGGCTGTTAACCGAAAAGTTGGAGGTTCGAGCCTACCCGGTGGTTGTGCGGCGCTTTTTTTTCTGTGGGCTGATGGCTTTGAAGATATGTTCTGATGGTGGTGAGAGTGGAGCACGACTGTCTCCATGGCGCGATTGGCTAGCGCGATCGGCTGTTAGCCAAAAGGTAGGAGGTTCGAGCCCACCCGGTGGTGGTATGGCGCTGTTTTTGTTTGTGCTGATAGCTTTGAAGATATGTTCTGATGGTGGTAAGAGTGGAGCAGGACTGTCTCCGTGGCGCAATTGGCTAGCGCGATCGGCTGTTAACCGAAAGGTTGGAGTTTCGAGCCCACCCGGCGGTGGTGCGGCGCTTTTTTTCTTTGGGCTGATAGCTTTGAAGATATGTTCTGATGGTGGTGAGAGTAGAGCAGGACTGTCTCAGTGGCGCAATTGGCTAGCGCGATCGGCTGTTAACTGAAAGGTTAGAGTTTCGAGCCCTCTCGGGAGAGGTGTGTTGCTTTTTTCTTTGTGCTGATAGCTTTGAAGATATGTTCTGATGGTGGTGAGAGTGGAGCAGGACTGTCTCCATGGCGCAATTGGCTAGCGCGATCGGCTGTTAACCAAAAGGTCGGAGGTTCGAGCCAACCCGGTGGTGGTATGGCGCTTTTTTTGGGCTGATAGCTTTGAAGATATGTTCTGATGGTGGTGAGAGTGGAGCAGGACTGTCTCCGTGGCGCAATTGGCTAGCGCGATCGGCTGTTACCCGAAAGGTTGGAGTTTCAAGCCCACCTGGTGGTGGTGCGACGCTTTTTTTTCTTTGGGCTGATTGCTTTGAAGATATGTTCTGATGGTGGTAAGAGTAGAGCAGGACTGTCTCCATGGCGCAATTGGCTAGCGCGATCGGCTGTTAACCGAAAGGTCGGAGGTTCGAGCCCACCCGGTGGTGGTGCGGCACTTTTTTTTTCTTTGGGGTGATAGCTCTGAAGAAATGGTCTGACGGTGGTGAGAGTGGAGCAGGACGGACCCCGTGGCGCAATTGGCTAGCGCGATCAGCTGTTAACCGAAAGGTTGGAGTTTCGAGCCCTCCCGGGAGTGGTGTGTTGCTTTTTTCTTTGCGGTAATAGCTTTGAAGATATGTTCAGATGGTGATGAGAGTGGAGCAGGACTGTCTTCGTTGCGCAATTGGCTAGCGCGATCGGCTGTTAACCGAAAGGTTGGAGGTTCGAGCCCAACCGGTGGTGGTGCGGTGCTTTTTTTTTCTTTGGGGTGATAGCTCTGAAGAAATGTTCTGACGGTGGTGAGAGTCGAGCACGACTGTCTCCGTGGCGCAATTGGCTAGCGCGATCGGCTGTTAACCGAAAAATTGGAGGTTCGAGCCTACCCGGTGGTTGTGCGGCGAATTTTTTTTCTGTGGGCTGATAGCTTTGAAGATATGTTCTGATAGTGGTGAGAGTGGAGCATGACGGTCTCCATGGCGCAATTGGCTAGCGCGATCGGCTGTTACCCGAAAGGTTGGAGTTTCGAGCCCACCCGGCGGTGGTGCGACGCTTTTTTTTCTTTGGGCTGATAGCTTTGAAGATATGTTCTGATGGCGGTGAGAGTAGAGCAGGACTGTCTCCGTGGCGAAATTGGCTAGCGCGATCGGCTGTTAACCGAAAGGTTGGAGGTTCGAGCCCACCCGGTGGTGGTGCGGTGCTTTTTTTTCTTTGGGCTGATAGCTTTGAAGATATGTTCTGATGGTGGTGAGAGGGGGGCAAGACTGTCTCCGTGGCGCATTGGGCTAGCGCGATCGGCTGTTGACCGAAAGGTTGGAGTTTCGAGCCCTCCCGGGAGTGGTGTGTTGCTTTTTTCTTTGCGCTGATAGCTTTTAGGATATGTTCTGATGGTGGTGAGAGTGGGGCAAGACTGTCTCCGTGGCGCAATGGCCTAGCGCGATCGGCTGTTAACTGAAAGGTTGGAGGTTCGAGCCCACCCGGTGGTGGTACAGCGCTTTTTTTTCTTTGCGCTGACAGCTTTGAAGATATGTTCTGATGATGGTGAGAGTGGAGCAAGACTGCTTCCGTGGCGCAATGGGCTAGCGCGATCGGCTGTTAACCGAAAGGTTGGAGTTTCGAGCCCTCCCGGGAGTGGTGTGTTGCTTTTTTTCTTTGCGGTAATAGCTTTGAAGATATGTTCTGATGGTGGTGAGAGTGGAGCAGGACTGTCTTCGTGGCGCAATTGGCTAGCGCGATCGGCTGTTAACCGAAAGGTTGGAGGTTCGAGCCCAACCGATGGTGGTGCGGCGCTTTTTTTTCTTTGGGGTGATAGCTCTGAAGAAATGTTCTGACGGTGGTGAGAGTGAAGCAGGACTGTCTCCGTGGCGCAATTGGCTACTGTTATCGGCTGTTATCCGAAAAGTTGGAGGTTCGAGCCCACCCGGTGGTGGTGCGGCGCTTTTTTTTTCTTTTGTCTGATAGCTTTGTAGATATGTTCTGATGGTGGTGAGAGTGGAGCAGAATTCTCTCCGTGGCGCAATCGGCTAGCGTGATCGGCTGTTAACCGAAAAGTTGGTAGTTCGAGCCCACCCTGTGGTGGTATGCCGCTTTTTTTTCTTTGGGCTGATAGCTTTGAAGATATGTTCTGATGGTGGTGAGAGTGGAGCAGGACTGTCTCCATGACGCAATTGGCTAGCGCGATCGGCTGTTAACCGAAAGGTTGGAGTTTCGAGCCCACCCGGTGGTGGTGCGGCGCTTTTTTTTCTTTGGGCTGATAGCTTTGAAGATATGTTCTGATGGTGGTGAGAGTAGAGCAGGACTGTCTCCGTGGCGCAATTGGCTAGCGCGATCGGCTGTTAACCGAAAGCTTGGAGTTTCGAGCCCTCCCTGGAGTGGTGTGTTGCTTTTTTCTTTGCGCTGATAGCTTTGAAGATATGTTCAGATGGTGGTGAGAGTGGAGCAGGACTGTCTCCGTGGCGCAATTGGCTTGGGCGATCGGCTGTTAACCGAAAGGTTGGAGGTTCGAGCCCTCCCGGGAGTGGTGTGTTGCTTTTTTCTTTGCGGTAATAGCTTTGAAGATATGTTCAGATGGTGATGAGAGTGGAGCAGGGCTGTCTTCGTGGCGCAATTGGCTAGCGCGATCGGCTGTTAACCGAAAGGTTGGAGGTTCGAGCCCAACCGGTGGTGGTGCGGCGCTTTTTTTTCTTTGGGGTGATAGCTCTGAAGAAATGTTCTGAAGGTGGTGAGAGTGGAGCACGACTGTCTCCGTGGGGCAATTGGCTAGCGCGATCGGCTGTTAACCGAAAGGTTGGATGTTCGAGCCCACCCGATGGTGGTGCGGCGCTTTTTTTCTTTGGGCTGATAGATTTGAAGATATGTTCTTATGGTGGTGAGGGTGGAGCAGGACTGTCTCCGTGGCGCATTTGGCTAGCGCGATCGGCTGTTAACCAAAAGGTCGGAGGTTCGAGCCCACCCGGTGGTGCAGCGGCACTGTTTTATCTTTGGGCTGATAGCTTTGAAGATATGTTCTTATGGTGGTGAGAGTGGAGCAGGACTGTCTCCGTGGCGCAATTGGCTAGCGCGATCGGCTGTTAACCGAAAAGTTGGAGGTTCGAGACTACCCGGTGGTTGTGCAGCGCTTTTTTTTCTGTGGGCTGATAGCTTTGAAGATATGTTCTGATGGTGGTGAGAGTGGAGCATGGCTGTCTTCATGGCGCAATTGGCTAGCGTGATCGGCTGTTAACCGAAAAGTTGGAGGTTCGAGCCCACCTCGTGGTGGTGCGGCGTTTTTTTTCTTTGGGCTGATAGCTTTGAAGATATGTTCTGATGGTGGTGAGAGTAGAGCAGGACTGTCTCCATGGCGCAATTGGCTAGCGCGATCGGCTGTTAACCAAAAGGTCGGAGGTTCGAGCCCACCCGGTGGTGGTATGGCGCTTTTTTTGTTTGGGCTGATAGCTTTCAAGATATGTTCTGATGGTGGTGAGAGTGGAGCAGGACTGTCTCCGTGGCGCAATTGGCTAGCGCGATCGGCTGATAACCGAAAGGTTGGAGTTTCGAGCCCACCCGGTGGTGGTGCGGCGCTTTTTGTTCTTTGGGCTGATAGCTTTGAAGATATGTTCAGATGGTGGTGAGAGTAGAGCAGGACTGTTTCCGTGGCGCAATTGGCTAGCGCGATCGGCTGTTAACCGAAATGTTTGAGTTTCGAGCCCACCCGGCGGTGGTGCGACGCTTTTTTTTCTTTGCGCTGATAGCTTTGGAGATATGTTCTGATGGTGGTGAGAGTAGAGCAGGACTGTCTCCGTGGCGCGATTGGCTAGCGCGATCGGCTGTTAACCGAAAGGTCGGAGGTTCGAGCCCACCCGGTGGTGGTGCGGCGCTTTTTTTTTCTTTGGGGTGATAGCTCTGAAGAAATGGTCTGACGGTGGTGAGAGTGGAGCAGGACGGTCCCCGTGGCGCAATTGGCTAGCGCGATCGGCTGTTAACCGAAAGGTTGGAGTTTCGAGCCCTCCCGAGAGTGGTGTGTTGCTTTTTTCTTTGCGGTATTAATTTTGAAGATATGTTCAGATGTTGATGAGAGTGGAGCAGGACTGTCTTCGTGGCGCAATTGGCTAGCGCGATCGGCTGTTAACCGAAAGTTTGGAGGCTCGAGCCCAACCGGTGGTGGTGCGGCGCTTTTTTTTTCTTTGGGGTGATAGCTCTGAAGAAATGTTCTGACGGTGGTGAGAGTGGAGCCCGACGGTCTCCGTGGGGCAATTGGCTAGCGCGATCGGCTGGGTTGGATGTTCGAGCCCACCTGATGGTGGTGCGGCGCTTTTTTTTCTTTGGGCTGATAGCTTTGTAGATATGTTCTTATGGTGGTGAGGGTGGAGCAGGACTGTCTCCGTGGCGCAATTGGCTAGCGCGAGCGGCTGTTAACCAAAAGGTCGGAGGTTCGAGCCCACCCGGTGGTGGTGCGGCGCTTTTTTTTCTTTGGGCTGATAGCTCTAAAGATATGTTCTTATGGTGGTGAGAGTGGAGCAGGACTGTCTCCGTGGCGCAATTGCCTAGCGCGATCGGCTGTTAACCGAAATGTTGGAGGTTCGAGCCAACCTCGTGGTGGTGCGGCGCTTTTTTTTCTTTGGGCTGATAGCTTTGAAGATATGTTCTGATGGTGGTGAGAGTGGAGCAGGACTGTCTCCATGGTGCAATTGGCTAGCGCGATCGGCTGTTAACCAACAGGTCGGAGGTTCGAGCCCACCCGGTGGTGGTATGGCGCTTTTTTTGTTTGGGCTGATAGCTTTGAAGATATGTTCTGATGGTGGTGAGAGTGGAGCAGGACTGTCTCCGTGGCGCAATTGGCTAGCGCGATCGGCTGTTAACCGAAAGGTTGGATGTTCGAGCCCACCCGATGGTGGTGTGGCGCTTTTTTTTCTTTGGGCTGATAGCTTTGAAGATATGTTCTTATGGTGGTGAGAGTGGAGCAGGACTGTCTCCGTGGCGCAATTGGCTAGCGCGATTGGCTGTTAACCGAAAAGTTGGAGGTTCGAGCCTACCCGGTGGTTGTGCGGCGAATTTTTTTTCTGTGGGCTGATAGCTTTGAAGATATGTTCTGATGGTGGTGAGAGTGGAGCATGACGGTCTCCATGGCGCAATTGGCTAGCGTGATCGGCTGTTAACCGAAAAGTTAGAAGTTCGAGCCCACCTCGTGGTGGTGCGGCGCTTTTTTTTCTTTGGGCTCATAGCTTTGAAGATATGTTCTGATGGTGGTGAGAGTGGAGCAGGACTGTCTCCGTGGTGCCATTGGCTGGCGCGATTGGCCGTTAACCGAAAGGTTGGAGGTTCGAGCCCACCCGGTGGTGGTGCGGTGCTTTTTTTTCTTTGGGCTGATAGCTTTGAAGATATATATGTTCTGATGGTAGTGAGAGTGGAGCAGGACTGTCTCCGTGGCGCAATTGGCTTGGGCGATCGGCTGTTAACCGAAAGGTTGGAGGTTCGAGCCCTCCCGGGAGTGGTGTGTTGCTTTTTTCTTTGCGGTAATAGCTTTGAAGATATGTTCAGATGGTGATGAGAGTGGAGCAGGGCTGTCTTCGTGGCGCAATTGGCTAGCGCGATCGGCTGTTAACCGAAAGGTTGGAGGTTCGAGCCCAACCGGTGGTGGTGCGGCGCTTTTTTTTCTTTGGGGTGATAGCTCTGAAGAAATGTTCTGAAGGTGGTGAGAGTGGAGCACGACTGTCTCCGTGGGGCAATTGGCTAGCGCGATCGGCTGTTAACCGAAAGGTTGGATGTTCGAGCCCACCCGATGGTGGTGCGGCGCTTTTTTTCTTTGGGGTGATAGCTCTGAAGAAATGTTCTGACGGTGGTGAGAGTGGAGCCCGACGGTCTCCGTGGGGCAATTGGCTAGCGCGATCGGCTGTTAACCGAAAGGTTGGATGTTCGAGCCCACCTGATGGTGGTGCGGCGCTTTTTTTTCTTTGGGCTGATAGCTTTGTAGATATGTTCTTATGGTGGTGAGGGTGGAGCAGGACTGTCTCCGTGGCGCAATTGGCTAGCGCGAGAGGCTGTTAACCAAAAGGTCGGAGGTTCGAGCCCACCCGGTGGTGGTGCGGCGCTTTTTTTTCTTTGGGCTGATAGCTCTAAAGATATGTTCTTATGGTGGTGAGAGTGGAGCAGGACTGTCTCCGTGGCGCAATTGGCTAGCGCGATCGGCTGTTAACCGAAATGTTGGAGGTTCGAGCCAACCTCGTGGTGGTGCGGCGCTTTTTTTTCTTTGGGCTGATAGCTTTGAAGATATGTTCTGATGGTGGTGAGAGTGGAGCAGGACTGTCTCCATGGTGCAATTGGCTAGCGCGATCGGCTGTTAACCAACAGGTCGGAGGTTCGAGCCCACCCGGTGGTGGTATGGCGCTTTTTTTGTTTGGGCTGATAGCTTTGAAGATATGTTCTGATGGTGGTGAGAGTGGAGCAGGACTGTCTCCGTGGCGCAATTGGCTAGCGCGATCGGCTGTTAACCGAAAGGTTGGATGTTCGAGCCCACCCGATGGTGGTGTGGCGCTTTTTTTTCTTTGGGCTGATAGCTTTGAAGATATGTTCTTATGGTGGTGAGAGTGGAGCAGGACTGTCTCCGTGGCGCAATTGGCTAGCGCGATTGGCTGTTAACCGAAAAGTTGGAGGTTCGAGCCTACCCGGTGGTTGTGCGGCGAATTTTTTTTCTGTGGGCTGATAGCTTTGAAGATATGTTCTGATGGTGGTGAGAGTGGAGCATGATGGTCTCCATGGCGCAATTGGCTAGCGTGATCGGCTGTTAACCGAAAAGTTGGAAGTTCGAGCCCACCTCGTGGTGGTGCGGCGCTTTTTTTTCTTTGGGCTCATAGCTTTGAAGATATGTTCTGATGGTGGTGAGAGTGGAGCAGGACTGTCTCCATGGCGCAATTGGCTAGCGCGATCGGCTTTTAACCAAAAGGTCAGAGGTTCGAGCCCACCCGGTGGTGGTATGGCGCTTTTTTTGTTTGGGCCTATAGCTTTGAAGATATGTTCTGATGGTGGTGAGAGTGGAGCAGGAGTGTCTCCGTGGCGCAATTGGCTAGCGCGATCGGCTGTTAACCGAAAGGTTGGAGTTTCGAGCCCACCCGGCGGTGGTGCGGCGCTTTTTTTTCTTTGGGCTGATAGCTTTAAAGATATGTTCTGATGGTGGTGAGAGTAGAGCAGGACTGTCTCCGTGGCGCAATTGGCTAGCGCGATCGGCTGTTAACCGAAAGGTTGGAGTTTCGAGCCTTCTCGAGAGAGGTGTGTTGCTTTTTTCTTTGTGCTGATAGCTTTGAAGATATGTTCTGATGGTGGTGAGAGTGGAGCAGGACTGTCTCCATGGCGCAATTGGCTAGCGCGATCGGCTGTTAACCAAAAGGTCGGAGGTTCGAGCCAACCCGGTGGTGGTATGGCGGGTTTTTTTTGGGCTGATAGCTTTGAAGATATGTTCTGATGGTGGTGAGATTGGAGCAGGACTGTCTCCGTGGTGCAATTGGCTAGCGCGATCGGCTGTTAACCGAAAGGTTGGAGTTTCGAGCCCACCCGGCGGTGGTGCGACGCTTTTTTTTCTTTGGGCTGATAGCTTTGAAGATATGTTCTGATGGTGGTGAGAGTAGAGCAGGACTGTCTCCGTGGCGAAATTGGCTAGCGCGATCGGCTGTTAACCGAAAGGTTGGAGGTTCGAGCCCACCCGGTGGTGGTGCGGTGCTTTTTTTTTTCTTTGGGCTGATAGCTTTGAAGATATGTTCTGATGGTGGTGAGAGGGGGGCAAGACTGTCTCCGTGGCGCATTGGGCTAGCGCGATCGGCTGTTGACCGAAAGGTTGGAGTTTCGAGCCCTCCCGGGAGTGGTGTGTTGCTTTTTTCTTTGCGCTGATAGCTTTTAGGATATGTTCTGATGGTGGTGAGAGTGGGGCAAGACTGTCTCCGTGGCGCAATGGGCTAGCGCGATCGGCTGTTAACTGAAAGGTTGGAGGTTCGAGCCCACCCGGTGGTGGTGCAGCGCTTTTTTTTCTTTGCGCTGACAGCTTTGAAGATATGTTCTGATGATGGTGAGAGTGGAGCAAGACTGCTTCCGTGGCGCAATGGGCTAGCGCGATCGGCTGTTAACCGAAAGGTTGGAGTTTCGAGCCCTCCCGGGAGTGGTGTGTTGCTTTTTTTCTTTGCGGTAATAGCTTTGAAGATATGTTCTGATGGTGGTGAGAGTGGAGCAGGACTGTCTTCCTGGCGCAATTGGCTAGCGCGAACGGCTGTTAACCGAAAGGTTGGAGGTTCGAGCCCAACCGATGGTGGTGCGGCGCTTTTTTTCTTTGGGATGATAGCTCTGAAGAAATGTTCTGACGGTGGTGAGAGTGAAGCAGGACTGTCTCCGTGGCGCAATTGGCTAGCGTTATCGGCTGTTATCCGGAAAGTTGGAGGTTCGAGCCCACCCGGTGGTGGTGCGGCGCTTTTTTTTCTTTTGTCTGATAGCTTTGTAGATATGTTCTGATGGTGGTGAGAGTGGAGCAGAATTTTCTCCGTGGCGCAATCGGCTAGCGTGATCGGCTGTTAACCGAAAAGTTGGTAGTTCGAGCCCACCCTGTGGTGGTATGCCGCTTTTTTTTCTTTGGGCTGATAGCTTTGAAGATATGTTCTGATGGTGGTAAGAGGGGAGCAGGACTGTCTCCATGGCGCAATTGGCTAGCGCGATCGGCTGTTAACCGAAAGGTTGGAGTTTCGAGCCCACCCGGTGGTGGTGCGGCGCTTTTTTTTCTTTGGGCTGATAGCTTTGAAGATATGTTCTGATGGTGGTGAGAGTAGAGCAGGACTGTCTCCGTGGCGCAATTGGCTAGCGCGATCGGCTGTTAACCGAAAGCTTGGAGTTTCGAGCCCTCCCTGGAGTGGTGTGTTGCTTTTTTCTTTGCGCTGATAGCTTTGAAGATATGTTCAGATGGTGGTGAGAGTGGAGCACGACTGTCTCCTTGGCGCAGTTGGCTAGCGCGATCGGCTGTTAACCAAAAGGTTGGAAGTTCGAGCCCACCCGGTGACGCTGGGGCGCTTTTTTTCTTTGTGCTGATAGCTTTGAAGATATGTTCTGATGGTGGTGAGAGTGGAGCAGGACTGTCTCCGTGGTGCCATTGGCTGGCGCGATTGGCCGTTAACCGAAAGGTTGGATGTTCGAGCCCACCCGGTGGTGGTGCGGTGCTTTTTTTTCTTTGGGCTGATAGCTTTGAAGATATATATGTTCTGATGGTGGTGAGAGTGGAGCAGGACTGTCTCCGTGGCGCAATTGGCTAGCGCGATCGGCTGTTAACCGAAAGCTTGGAGTTTCGAGCCCTCCCTGGAGTGGTGTGTTGCTTTTTTCTTTGCGCTGATAGCTTTGAAGATATGTTCAGATGGTGGTGAGCGTGGAGCACGACTGTCTCCTTGGCGCAGTTGGCTAGCGCGATCGGCTGTTAACCAAAAGGTTGGAAGTTCGAGCCCACCCGGTGAGGCTGGGGCGCTTTTTTTCTTTGTGCTGATAGCTTTGAAGATATGTTCTGATGGTGGTGAGAGTGGAGCAGGACTGTCTCCGTGGTGCCATTGGCTAGCGCGATTGGCCGTTAACCGAAAGGTTGGAGGTTCGAGCCCACCCGGTGGTGGTGCGGTGCTTTTTTTTCTTTGGGCTGATAGCTTTGAAGATATATATGTTCTGATGGTAGTGAGAGTGGAGCAGGACTGTCTCCGTGGCGCAATTGGCTTGGGCGATCGGCTGTTAACCGAAAGGTTGGAGGTTCGAGCCCTCCCGGGAGTGGTGTGTTGCTTTTTTCTTTGCGGTAATAGCTTTGAAGATATGTTCAGATGGTGATGAGAGTGGAGCAGGGCTGTCTTCGTGGCGCAATTGGCTAGCGCGATCGGCTGTTAACCGAAAAGTTGGAGGTTCGAGCCCAACCGGTGGTGGTGCGGCGCTTTTTTTTCTTTGGGGTGATAGCTCTGAAGAAATGTTCTGAAGGTGGTGAGAGTGGAGCACGACTGTCTCCGTGGGGCAATTGGCTAGCGCGATCGGCTGTTAACCGAAAGGTTGGATGTTCGAGCCCACCCGATGGTGGTGCGGCGCTTTTTTTCTTTGGGCTGATAGATTTGAAGATATGTTCTTATGGTGGTGAGGGTGGAGCAGGACTGTCTCCGTGGCGCATTTGGCTAGCGCGATCGGCTGTTAACCAAAAGGTCGGAGGTTCGAGCCCACCCGGTGGTGCAGCGGCACTGTTTTATCTTTGGGCTGATAGCTTTGAAGATATGTTCTTATGGTGGTGAGAGTGGAGCAGGACTGTCTCCGTGGCGCAATTGGCTAGCGCGATCGGCTGTTAACCGAAAAGTTGGAGGTTCGAGACTACCCGGTGGTTGTGCAGCGTTTTTTTTTCTGTGGGCTGATAGCTTTGAAGATATGTTCTGATGGTGGTGAGAGTGGAGCATGGCTGTCTTCATGGCGCAATTGGCTAGCGTGATCGGCTGTTAACCGAAAAGTTGGAGGTTCGAGCCCACCTCGTGGTGGTGCGGCGTTTTTTTTCTTTGGGCTGATAGCTTTGAAGATATGTTCTGATGGTGGTGAGAGTAGAGCAGGACTGTCTCCATGGCGCAATTGGCTAGCGCGATCGGCTGTTAACCAAAAGGTCGGAGGTTCGAGCCCACCCGGTGGTGGTATGGCGCTTTTTTTGTTTGGGCTGATAGCTTTCAAGATATGTTCTGATGGTGGTGAGAGTGGAGCAGGACTGTCTCCGTGGCGCAATTGGCTAGCGCGATCGGCTGATAACCGAAAGGTTGGAGTTTCGAGCCCACCCGGTGGTGGTGCGGCGCTTTTTGTTCTTTGGGCTGATAGCTTTGAAGATATGTTCAGATGGTGGTGAGAGTAGAGCAGGACTGTTTCCGTGGCGCAATTGGCTAGCGCGATCGGCTGTTAACCGAAATGTTTGAGTTTCGAGCCCACCCGGCGGTGGTGCGACGCTTTTTTTTCTTTGCGCTGATAGCTTTGGAGATATGTTCTGATGGTGGTGAGAGTAGAGCAGGACTGTCTCCGTGGCGCGATTGGCTAGCGCGATCGGCTGTTAACCGAAAGGTCGGAGGTTCGAGCCCACCCGGTGGTGGTGCGGCGCTTTTTTTTTCTTTGGGGTGATAGCTCTGAAGAAATGGTCTGACGGTGGTGAGAGTGGAGCAGGACGGTCCCCGTGGCGCAATTGGCTAGCGCGATCGGCTGTTAACCGAAAGGTTGGAGTTTCGAGCCCTCCCGAGAGTGGTGTGTTGCTTTTTTCTTTGCGGTATTAATTTTGAAGATATGTTCAGATGTTGATGAGAGTGGAGCAGGACTGTCTTCGTGGCGCAATTGGCTAGCGCGATCGGCTGTTAACCGAAAGTTTGGAGGCTCGAGCCCAACCGGTGGTGGTGCGGCGCTTTTTTTTTCTTTGGGGTGATAGCTCTGAAGAAATGTTCTGACGGTGGTGAGAGTGGAGCCCGACGGTCTCCGTGGGGCAATTGGCTAGCGCGATCGGCTGTTAACCGAAAGGTTGGATGTTCGAGCCCACCTGATGGTGGTGCGGCGCTTTTTTTTCTTTGGGCTGATAGCTTTGTAGATATGTTCTTATGGTGGTGAGGGTGGAGCAGGACTGTCTCCGTGGCGCAATTGGCTAGCGCGAGCGGCTGTTAACCAAAAGGTCGGAGGTTCGAGCCCACCCGGTGGTGGTGCGGCGCTTTTTTTTCTTTGGGCTGATAGCTCTAAAGATATGTTCTTATGGTGGTGAGAGTGGAGCAGGACTGTCTCCGTGGCGCAATTGGCTAGCGCGATCGGCTGTTAACCGAAATGTTGGAGGTTCGAGCCAACCTCGTGGTGGTGCGGCGCTTTTTTTTCTTTGGGCTGATAGCTTTGAAGATATGTTCTGATGGTGGTGAGAGTGGAGCAGGACTGTCTCCATGGTGCAATTGGCTAGCGCGATCGGCTGTTAACCAACAGGTCGGAGGTTCGAGCCCACCCGGTGGTGGTATGGCGCTTTTTTTGTTTGGGCTGATAGCTTTGAAGATATGTTCTGATGGTGGTGAGAGTGGAGCAGGACTGTCTCCGTGGCGCAATTGGCTAGCGCGATCGGCTGTTAACCGAAAGGTTGGATGTTCGAGCCCACCCGATGGTGGTGTGGCGCTTTTTTTTCTTTGGGCTGATAGCTTTGAAGATATGTTCTTATGGTGGTGAGAGTGGAGCAGGACTGTCTCCGTGGCGCAATTGGCTAGCGCGATTGGCTGTTAACCGAAAAGTTGGAGGTTCGAGCCTACCCGGTGGTTGTGCGGCGAATTTTTTTTCTGTGGGCTGATAGCTTTGAAGATATGTTCTGATGGTGGTGAGAGTGGAGCATGACGGTCTCCATGGCGCAATTGGCTAGCGTGATCGGCTGTTAACCGAAAAGTTGGAAGTTCGAGCCCACCTCGTGGTGGTGCGGCGCTTTTTTTTCTTTGGGCTCATAGCTTTGAAGATATGTTCTGATGGTGGTGAGAGTGGAGCAGGACTGTCTCCGTGGTGCCATTGGCTGGCGCGATTGGCCGTTAACCGAAAGGTTGGAGGTTCGAGCCCACCCGGTGGTGGTGCGGTGCTTTTTTTTCTTTGGGCTGATAGCTTTGAAGATATATATGTTCTGAAGGTAGTGAGAGTGGAGCAGGACTGTCTCCGTGGCGCAATTGGCTTGGGCGATCGGCTGTTAACCGAAAGGTTGGAGGTTCGAGCCCTCCCGGGAGTGGTGTGTTGCTTTTTTCTTTGCGGTAATAGCTTTGAAGATATGTTCAGATGGTGATGAGAGTGGAGCAGGGCTGTCTTCGTGGCGCAATTGGCTAGCGCGATCGGCTGTTAACCGAAAGGTTGGAGGTTCGAGCACAACCGGTGGTGGTGCGGCGCTTTTTTTTCTTTGGGGTGATAGCTCT
The DNA here is from genome assembly GCF_043290135.1 of Rhipicephalus microplus. Classification (NCBI taxonomy): domain Eukaryota; kingdom Metazoa; phylum Arthropoda; class Arachnida; order Ixodida; family Ixodidae; genus Rhipicephalus; species Rhipicephalus microplus. The sequence goes on from NW_027464652.1 coordinate 1,165,293, forward strand.
GAAGAAATGTTCTGAAGGTGGTGAGAGTGGAGCACGACTGTCTCCGTGGGGCAATTGGCTAGCGCGATCGGCTGTTAACCGAAAGGTTGGATGTTCGAGCCCACCCGATGGTGGTGCGGCGCTTTTTTTCTTTGGGCTGATAGATTTGAAGATATGTTCTTATGGTGGTGAGGGTGGAGCAGGACTGTCTCCGTGGCGCATTTGGCTAGCGCGATCGGCTGTTAACCAAAGGTCGGAGGTTCGAGCCCACCCGGTGGTGCAGCGGCACTGTTTTATCTTTGGGCTGATAGCTTTGAAGATATGTTCTTATGGTGGTGAGAGTGGAGCAGGACTGTCTCCGTGGCGCAATTGGCTAGCGCGATCGGCTGTTAACCGAAAAGTTGGAGGTTCGAGACTACCCGGTGGTTGTGCAGCGCTTTTTTTTCTGTGGGCTGATAGCTTTGAAGATATGTTCTGATGGTGGTGAGAGTGGAGCATGGCTGTCTTCATGGCGCAATTGGCTAGCGTGATCGGCTGTTAACCGAAAAGTTGGAGGTTCGAGCCCACCTCGTGGTGGTGCGGCGTTTTTTTTCTTTGGGCTGATAGCTTTGAAGATATGTTCTGATGGTGGTGAGAGTAGAGCAGGACTGTCTCCATGGCGCAATTGGCTAGCGCGATCGGCTGTTAACCAAAAGGTCGGAGGTTCGAGCCCACCCGGTGGTGGTATGGCGCTTTTTTTGTTTGGGCTGATAGCTTTCAAGATATGTTCTGATGGTGGTGAGAGTGGAGCAGGACTGTCTCCGTGGCGCAATTGGCTAGCGCGATCGGCTGATAACCGAAAGGTTGGGGTTTCGAGCCCACCCGGTGGTGGTGCGGCGCTTTTTGTTCTTTGGGCTGAAAGCTTTGAAGATATGTTCAGATGGTGGTGAGAGTAGAGCACGACTGTCTCCGTGGCGCAATTGGCTAGCGCGATCGGCTGTTAACCGAAAGGTTTGAGTTTCGAGCCCACCCGGCGGTGGTGCGACGCTTTTTTTCTTTGCGCTGATAGCTTTGGAGATATGTTCTGATGGTGGTGAGAGCAGAGCAGGACTGTCTCCGTGGCGCGATTGGCTAGCGCGATCGGCTGTTAACCGAAAGGTCGGAGGTTCGAGCCCACCCGGTGGTGGTGCGGCGCTTTTTTTTTTCTTTGGGCTGATAGCTTTGAAGATATGTTCTGATGGTGGTGAGAGTGGAGCAGGACTGTCTCCGTGGCGCAATTGGCTAGCGCGATCGGCTGTTAACCGAAAGGTTGGATGTTCGAGCCCACCCGATGGTGGTGTGGCGCTTTTTTTTCTTTGGGCTGATAGCTTTGAAGATATGTTCTTATGGTGGTGAGAGTGGAGCAGGACTGTCTCCGTGGCGCAATTGGCTAGCGCGATTGGCTGTTAACCGAAAAGTTGGAGGTTCGAGCCTACCCGGTGGTTGTGCGGCGAATTTTTTTTCTGTGGGCTGATAGCTTTGAAGATATGTTCTGATGGTGGTGAGAGTGGAGCATGATGGTCTCCATGGCGCAATTGGCTAGCGTGATCGGCTGTTAACCGAAAAGTTGGAAGTTCGAGCCCACCTCGTGGTGGTGCGGCGCTTTTTTTTCTTTGGGCTCATAGCTTTGAAGATATGTTCTGATGGTGGTGAGAGTGGAGCAGGACTGTCTCCATGGCGCAATTGGCTAGCGCGATCGGCTTTTAACCAAAAGGTCAGAGGTTCGAGCCCACCCGGTGGTGGTATGGCGCTTTTTTTGTTTGGGCTGATAGCTTTGAAGATATGTTCTGATGGTGGTGAGAGTGGAGCAGGAGTGTCTCCGTGGTGCAATTGGCTAGCGCGATCGGCTGTTAACCGAAAGGTTGGAGTTTCGAGCCCACCCGGCGGTGGTGCGGCGCTTTTTTTCTTTGGGCTGATAGCTTTAAAGATATGTTCTGATGGTGGTGAGAGTAGAGCAGGACTGTCTCCGTGGCGCAATTGGCTAGCGCGATCGGCTGTTAACCGAAAGGTTGGAGTTTCGAGCCTTCTCGAGAGAGGTGTGTTGCTTTTTTCTTTGTGCTGATAGCTTTGAAGATATGTTCTGATGGTGGTGAGAGTGGAGCAGGACTGTCTCTATGGCGCAATTGGCTAGCGCGATCGGCTGTTAACCAAAAGGTCGGAGGTTCGAGCCCACCCGGTGGTGGTATGGCGCTTTTTTTGTTTGGGCTGATAGCTTTCAAGATATGTTCTGATGGTGGTGAGAGTGGAGCAGGACTGTCTCCGTGGCGCAATTGGCTAGCGCGATCGGCTGATAACCGAAAGGTTGGGGTTTCGAGCCCACCCGGTGGTGGTGCGGCGCTTTTTGTTCTTTGGGCTGAAAGCTTTGAAGATATGTTCAGATGGTGGTGAGAGTAGAGCACGACTGTCTCCGTGGCGCAATTGGCTAGCGCGATCGGCTGTTAACCGAAAGGTTTGAGTTTCGAGCCCACCCGGCGGTGGTGCGACGCTTTTTTTCTTTGCGCTGATAGCTTTGGAGATATGTTCTGATGGTGGTGAGAGCAGAGCAGGACTGTCTCCGTGGCGCGATTGGCTAGCGCGATCGGCTGTTAACCGAAAGGTCGGAGGTTCGAGCCCACCCGGTGGTGGTGCGGCGCTTTTTTTTTTCTTTGGGCTGATAGCTTTGAAGATATGTTCTGATGGTGGTGAGAGTGGAGCAGGACTGTCTCCGTGGCGCAATTGGCTAGCGCGATCGGCTGTTAACCGAAAGGTTGGATGTTCGAGCCCACCCGATGGTGGTGTGGCGCTTTTTTTTCTTTGGGCTGATAGCTTTGAAGATATGTTCTTATGGTGGTGAGAGTGGAGCAGGACTGTCTCCGTGGCGCAATTGGCTAGCGCGATTGGCTGTTAACCGAAAAGTTGGAGGTTCGAGCCTACCCGGTGGTTGTGCGGCGAATTTTTTTTCTGTGGGCTGATAGCTTTGAAGATATGTTCTGATGGTGGTGAGAGTGGAGCATGATGGTCTCCATGGCGCAATTGGCTAGCGTGATCGGCTGTTAACCGAAAAGTTGGAAGTTCGAGCCCACCTCGTGGTGGTGCGGCGCTTTTTTTTCTTTGGGCTCATAGCTTTGAAGATATGTTCTGATGGTGGTGAGAGTGGAGCAGGACTGTCTCCATGGCGCAATTGGCTAGCGCGATCGGCTTTTAACCAAAAGGTCAGAGGTTCGAGCCCACCCGGTGGTGGTATGGCGCTTTTTTTGTTTGGGCTGATAGCTTTGAAGATATGTTCTGATGGTGGTGAGAGTGGAGCAGGAGTGTCTCCGTGGTGCAATTGGCTAGCGCGATCGGCTGTTAACCGAAAGGTTGGAGTTTCGAGCCCACCCGGCGGTGGTGCGGCGCTTTTTTTCTTTGGGCTGATAGCTTTAAAGATATGTTCTGATGGTGGTGAGAGTAGAGCAGGACTGTCTCCGTGGCGCAATTGGCTAGCGCGATCGGCTGTTAACCGAAAGGTTGGAGTTTCGAGCCTTCTCGAGAGAGGTGTGTTGCTTTTTTCTTTGTGCTGATAGCTTTGAAGATATGTTCTGATGGTGGTGAGAGTGGAGCAGGACTGTCTCTATGGCGCAATTGGCTAGCGCGATCGGCTGTTAACCAAAAGGTCGGAGGTTCGAGCCAACCCGGTGGTGGTATGGCGGTTTTTTTTTGGGCTGATAGCTTTGAAGATATGTTCTGATGGTGGTGAGATTGGAGCAGGACTGTCTCCGTGGTGCAATTGGCTAGCGCGATCGGCTGTTAACCGAAAGGTTGGAGTTTCGAGCCCACCCGGCGGTGGTGCGACGCTTTTTTTTCTTTCGGCTGATAGCTTTGAAGATATGTTCTGATGGTGGTGAGAGTAGAGCAGGACTGTCTCCGTGGCGAAATTGGCTAGCGCGATCGGCTGTTAACCGAAAGGTTGGAGGTTCGAGCCCACCCGGTGGTGGTGCGGTGCTTTTTTTTTCTTTGGGCTGATAGCTTTGAAGATATGTTCTGATGGTGGTGAGAGGGGGGCAAGACTGTCTCCGTGGCGCATTGGGCTAGCGCGATCGGCTGTTGACCGAAAGGTTGGAGTTTCGAGCCCTCCCGGGAGTGGTGTGTTGCTTTTTTCTTTGCGCTGATAGCTTTTAGGATATGTTCTGATGGTGGTGAGAGTGGGGCAAGACTGTCTCCGTGGCGCAATGGGCTAGCGCGATCGGCTGTTAACTGAAAGGTTGGAGGTTCGAGCCCACCCGGTGGTGGTGCAGCGCTTTTTTTTCTTTGCGCTGACAGCTTTGAAGATATGTTCTGATTATGGTGAGAGTGGAGCAAGACTGCTTCCGTGGCGCAATGGGCTAGCGCGATCGGCTGTTAACCGAAAGGCTGGAGTTTCGAGCCCTCCCGGGAGTGGTGTGTTGCTTTTTTTCTTTGCGGTAATAGCTTTGAAGATATGTTCTGATGGTGGTGAGAGTGGAGCAGGACTGTCTTCGTGGCGCAATTGGCTAGCGCGAACGGCTGTTAACCGAAAGGTTGGAGGTTCGAGCCCAACCGATGGTGGTGCGGCGCTTTTTTTTCTTTGGGGTGATAGCTCTGAAGAAATGTTCTGACGGTGGTGAGAGTGAAGCAGGACTGTCTCCGTGGCGCAATTGGCTAGCGTTATCGGCTGTTATCCGAAAAGTTGGAGGTTCGAGCCCACCCGGTGGTGGTGCGGCGCTTTTTTTTCTTTTGTCTGATAGCTTTGTAGATATGTTCTGATGGTGGTGAGAGTGGAGCAGAATTTTCTCCGTGGCGCAATCGGCTAGCGTGATCGGCTGTTAACCGAAAAGTTGGTAGTTCGAGCCCACCCTGTGGTGGTATGCCGCTTTTTTTTCTTTGGGCTGATAGCTTTGAAGATATGTTCTGATGGTGGTAAGAGGGGAGCAGGACTGTCTCCATGGCGCAATTGGCTAGCGCGATCGGCTGTTAACCGAAAGGTTGGAGTTTCGAGCCCACCCGGTGGTGGTGCGGCGCTTTTTTTTCTTTGGGCTGATAGCTTTGAAGATATGTTCTGATGGTGGTGAGAGTAGAGCAGGACTGTCTCCGTGGCGCAATTGGCTAGCGCGATCGGCTGTTAACCGAAAGCTTGGAGTTTCGAGCCCTCCCTGGAGTGGTGTGTTGCTTTTTTCTTTGCGCTGATAGCTTTGAAGATATGTTCAGATGGTGGTGAGAGTGGAGCACGACTGTCTCCTTGGCGCAGTTGGCTAGCGCGATCGGCTGTTAACCAAAAGGTTGGAAGTTCGAGCCCACCCGGTGACGCTGGGGCGCTTTTTTTCTTTGCGCTGATAGCTTTGGAGATATGTTCTGATGGTGGTGAGAGTAGAGCAGGACTGTCTCCGTGGCGCGATTGGCTAGCGCGATCGGCTGTTAACCGAAAGGTCGGAGGTTCGAGCCCACCCGGTGGTGGTGCGGCGCTTTTTTTTTTCTTTGGGGTGATAGCTCTGAAGAAATGGTCTGACGGTGGTGAGAGTGGAGCAGGACGGTCCCCGTGGCGCAATTGGCTAGCGCGATCGGCTGTTAACCGAAAGGTTGGAGTTTCGAGCCCTCCCGAGAGTGGTGTGTTGCTTTTTTCTTTGCGGTATTAATTTTGAAGATATGTTCAGATGTTGATGAGAGTGGAGCAGGACTGTCTTCGTGGCGCAATTGGCTAGCGCGATCGGCTGTTAACCGAAAGTTTGGAGGCTCGAGCCCAACCGGTGGTGGTGCGGCGCTTTTTTTTTCTTTGGGGTGATAGCTCTGAAGAAATGTTCTGACGGTGGTGAGAGTGGAGCCCGACGGTCTCCGTGGGGCAATTGGCTAGCGCGATCGGCTGTTAACCGAAAGGTTGGATGTTCGAGCCCACCTGATGGTGGTGCGGCGCTTTTTTTTCTTTGGGCTGATAGCTTTGTAGATATGTTCTTATGGTGGTGAGGGTGGAGCAGGACTGTCTCCGTGGCGCAATTGGCTAGCGCGAGAGGCTGTTAACCAAAAGGTCGGAGGTTCGAGCCCACCCGGTGGTGGTGCGGCGCTTTTTTTTTTGGGCTGATAGCTCTAAAGATATGTTCTTATGGTGGTGAGAGTGGAGCAGGACTGTCTCCGTGGCGCAATTGGCTAGCGCGATCGGCTGTTAACCGAAATGTTGGAGGTTCGAGCCAACCTCGTGGTGGTGCGGCGCTTTTTTTTCTTTGGGCTGATAGCTTTGAAGATATGTTCTGATGGTGGTGAGAGTGGAGCAGGACTGTCTCCATGGTGCAATTGGCTAGCGCGATCGGCTGTTAACCAACAGGTCGGAGGTTCGAGCCCACCCGGTGGTGGTATGGCGCTTTTTTTGTTTGGGCTGATAGCTTTGAAGATATGTTCTGATGGTGGTGAGAGTGGAGCAGGACTGTCTCCGTGGCGCAATTGGCTAGCGCGATCGGCTGTTAACCGAAAGGTTGGATGTTCGAGCCCACCCGATGGTGGTGTGGCGCTTTTTTTTCTTTGGGCTGATAGCTTTGAAGATATGTTCTTATGGTGGTGAGAGTGGAGCAGGACTGTCTCCGTGGCGCAATTGGCTAGCGCGATTGGCTGTTAACCGAAAAGTTGGAGGTTCGAGCCTACCCGGTGGTTGTGCGGCGAATTTTTTTTCTGTGGGCTGATAGCTTTGAAGATATGTTCTGATGGTGGTGAGAGTGGAGCATGATGGTCTCCATGGCGCAATTGGCTAGCGTGATCGGCTGTTAACCGAAAAGTTGGAAGTTCGAGCCCACCTCGTGGTGGTGCGGCGCTTTTTTTTCTTTGGGCTCATAGCTTTGAAGATATGTTCTGATGGTGGTGAGAGTGGAGCAGGACTGTCTCCATGGCGCAATTGGCTAGCGCGATCGGCTTTTAACCAAAAGGTCAGAGGTTCGAGCCCACCCGGTGGTGGTATGGCGCTTTTTTTGTTTGGGCTGATAGCTTTGAAGATATGTTCTGATGGTGGTGAGAGTGGAGCAGGAGTGTCTCCGTGGCGCAATTGGCTAGCGCGATCGGCTGTTAACCGAAAGCTTGGAGTTTCGAGCCCACCCGGCGGTGGTGCGGCGCTATTTTTTCTTTGGGCTGATAGCTTTAAAGATATGTTCTGATGGTGGTGAGAGTAGAGCAGGACTGTCTCCGTGGCGCAATTGGCTAGCGCGATCGGCTGTTAACCGAAAGGTTGGAGTTTCGAGCCTTCTCGAGAGAGGTGTGTTGCTTTTTTCTTTGTGCTGATAGCTTTGAAGATATGTTCTGATGGTGGTGAGAGTGGAGCAGGACTGTCTCCATGGCGCAATTGGCTAGCGCGATCGGCTGTTAACCAAAAGGTCGGAGGTTCGAGCCAACCCGGTGGTGGTATGGCGGTTTTTTTTTGGGCTGATAGCTTTGAAGATATGTTCTGATGGTGGTGAGATTGGAGCAGGACTGTCTCCGTGGTGCAATTGGCTAGCGCGATCGGCTGTTAACCGAAAGGTTGGAGTTTCGAGCCCACCCGGCGGTGGTGCGACGCTTTTTTTTCTTTGGGCTGATAGCTTTGAAGATATGTTCTGATGGTGGTGAGAGTAGAGCAGGACTGTCTCCGTGGCGAAATTGGCTAGCGCGATCGGCTGTTAACCGAAAGGTTGGAGGTTCGAGCCCACCCGGTGGTGGTGCGGTGCTTTTTTTTTTTCTTTGGGCTGATAGCTTTGAAGATATGTTCTGATGGTGGTGAGAGGGGGGCAAGACTGTCTCCGTGGCGCATTGGGCTAGCGCGATCGGCTGTTGACCGAAAGGTTGGAGTTTCGAGCCCTCCCGGGAGTGGTGTGTTGCTTTTTTCTTTGCGCTGATAGCTTTTAGGATATGTTCTGATGGTGGTGAGAGTGGGGCAAGACTGTCTCCGTGGCGCAATGGGCTAGCGCGATCGGCTGTTAACTGAAAGGTTGGAGGTTCGAGCCCACCCGGTGGTGGTGCAGCGCTTTTTTTTCTTTGCGCTGACAGCTTTGAAGATATGTTCTGATTATGGTGAGAGTGGAGCAAGACTGCTTCCGTGACGCAATGGGCTAGCGCGATCGGCTGTTAACCGAAAGGTTGGAGTTTCGAGCCCTCCCGGGAGTGGTGTGTTGCTTTTTTTCTTTGCGGTAATAGCTTTGAAGATATGTTCTGATGGTGGTGAGAGTGGAGCAGGACTGTCTTCGTGGCGCAATTGGCTAGCGCGAACGGCTGTTAACCGAAAGGTTGGAGGTTCGAGCCCAACCGATGGTGGTGCGGCGCTTTTTTTTCTTTGGGGTGATAGCTCTGAAGAAATGTTCTGACGGTGGTGAGAGTGAAGCAGGACTGTCTCCGTGGCGCAATTGGCTAGCGTTATCGGCTGTTATCCGAAAAGTTGGAGGTTCGAGCCCACCCGGTGGTGGTGCGGCGCTTTTTTTTCTTTTGTCTGATAGCTTTGTAGATATGTTCTGATGGTGGTGAGAGTGGAGCAGAATTTTCTCCGTGGCGCAATCGGCTAGCGTGATCGGCTGTTAACCGAAAAGTTGGTAGTTTGAGCCCACCCTGTGGTGGTATGCCGCTTTTTTTTCTTTGGGCTGATAGCTTTGAAGATATGTTCTGATGGTGGTAAGAGGGGAGCAGGACTGTCTCCATGGCGCAATTGGCTAGCGCGATCGGCTGTTAACCGAAAGGTTGGAGTTTCGAGCCCACCCGGTGGTGGTGCGGCGCTTTTTTTTCTTTGGGCTGATAGCTTTGAAGATATGTTCTGATGGTGGTGAGAGTAGAGCAGGACTGTCTCCGTGGCGCAATTGGCTAGCGCGATCGGCTGTTAACCGAAAGCTTGGAGTTTCGAGCCCTCCCTGGAGTGGTGTGTTGCTTTTTTCTTTGCGCTGATAGCTTTGAAGATATGTTCAGATGGTGGTGAGAGTGGAGCACGACTGTCTCCTTGGCGCAGTTGGCTAGCGCGATCGGCTGTTAACCAAAAGGTTGGAAGTTCGAGCCCACCCGGTGACGCTGGGGCGCTTTTTTTCTTTGTGCTGATAGCTTTGAAGATATGTTCTGATGGTGGTGAGAGTGGAGCAGGACTGTCTCCGTGGTGCCATTGGCTGGCGCGATTGGCCGTTAACCGAAAGGTTGGAGGTTCGAGCCCACCCGGTGGTGGTGCGGTGCTTTTTTTTCTTTGGGCTGATAGCTTTGAAGATATATATGTTCTGATGGTGGTGAGAGTGGAGCAGGACTGTCTCCGTGGCGCAATTGGCTTGAGCGATCGGCTGTTAACCGAAAGGTTGGAGGTTCGAGCCCACACGGTGGTGGTGCGGCGCTTTTTTTCTGTGGGCTGATAGCTTTGAAGATATGTTCTGATGGTGGTGAGAGTGGAGCACGACTGTCTCCGTGGCGCAATTGGCTAGCGTGATCGGCTGTTACCCAAAAGTTGGAGGTTCGAGCACACCCGGTGGTGGTGCGGCGCTTTTTTTTCTTTGGGCTGATAGCTTTGAAGATATGTTTTGATGGTGGTGGAGAGTGGAGCAGGACTGTCTCCATGGGGCAATTGGCTAGCGCGATCGGCTGTTAACCGAAAGGTTGGAGGTTCGAGCACATCCGGTGGTGGTGCGGTGCTTTTTTTCTTTGGGCTGATAGCTTTGAAGATATGTTCTGATGGTGGTGAGAGGGGAGCAAGACTGTCTCCGTGGCGCAATCGGCTAGCGCGATCAGCTGTTGACCGAAAGGTTGGAGTTTCGAGCCCTCCCTTAGTGGTGTGTTGCTTTTTTCTTTGCGCTGATAGCTTTGAAGATATGTTCTGATGGTGGTGAGAGTGGAGCAGGACTGTCTCCGTGGCGCAATTGGCTAGCGCGATCGGCTGATAACCGAAAGGTTGGAGTTTCGAGCCCACCAAGCGGTGGTGCGACGCTTTTTTTTCTTTGCGCTGATAGCTTTGGAGATATGTTCTGATGGTGGTGAGAGTAGAGCAGGACTGTCTCCGTGGCGCAATTGGCTAGCGCGATCGGCTGTTAACCGAAAGGTTGGAGGTTCGAGCCCACCTGGTGGTGGTGCAGCGCTTTTTTTCTTTGCGCTGATAGCTTTGAAGATATGTTCTGATGATGGTGAGAGTGGAGCAAGACTGCCTCCGTAGCGCAATGGGCTAGCGCGATCGGCTGTTAACCGAAAGGTTGGAGTTTCGAGCCCTCCCGGGAGTGGTGTGTTGCTTTTTTCTTTGCGGTAATAGCTTTGAAGATATGTTCAGATGGTGATGAGAGTGGAGCAGGACTGTCTTCGTGGCGCAATTGGCTAGCGCGATCGGCTGTTAACCGAAAGGTTGGAGGTTCGAGCCCAACCGGTGGTGGTGCGGCGCTTTTTTTTTCTTTGGGGTGATAGCTCTGAAGAAATGTTCTGACGGTGGTGAGAGTGGAGCACGACTGTCTCCGTGGGGCAATTGGCTAGCGCGATCGGCTGTTAACCGAAAGGTTGGATGTTCGAGCCCACCCGATGGTGGTGCGGCGCTTTTTTTTCTTTGGGCTGATAGCTTTGAAGATATGTTCTTATGGTGGTGAGGGTGGAGCAGGACTGTCTCCGTGGCGCATTTGGCTAGCGCGATCGGCTGTTACCCAAAAGGTCGGAGGTTCGAGCCCACCCGGTGGTGCAGCGGCGCTGTTTTATCTTTGGGCTGATAGCTTTGAAGATATGTTCTTATGGTGGTGAGAGTGGAGCAGGACTGTCTCCGTGGCGCAATTGGCTAGCGCGATCGGCTGTTAACCGAAAAGTTAGAGGTTCGAGACTACCCGGTGGTTGTGCAGCGCTTTTTTTTCTGTGGGCTGATAGCTTTGAAGATATGTTCTGATGGTGGTGAGAGTAGAGCAGGACTGTCTCCATGGCGCAATTGGCTAGCGCGATCGGCTGTTAACCAAAAGGTCGGAGGTTCGAGCCCACCCGGTGGTGGTATGGCGCTTTTTTTGTTTGGGCTGATAGCTTTCAAGATATGTTCTGATGGTGGTGAGAGTGGAGCAGGACTGTCTCCGTGGCGCAATTGGCTAGCGCGATCGGCTGATAACCGAAAGGTTGGAGTTTCGAGCCCACCCGGCGGTGGTGCGGCGCTTTTTTTTCTTTGGGCTGATAGCTTTGAAGATATGTTCAGATGGTGGTGAGAGTAGAGCAGGACTGTCTCCGTGGCGCAATTGGCTAGCGCGATCGGCTGTTAACCGAAAGGTTTGAGTTTCGAGCCCACCCGGCGGTGGTGCGACGCTTTTTTTTCTTTGCACTGATAGCTTTGGAGATATGTTCTGATGGTGGTGAGACTAGAGCAGGACTGTCTCCGTGGCGCAATTGGCTAGCGCGATCGGCTGTTAACCGAAAGGTCGGAGGTTCGAGCCCACCCGGTGGTGGTGCGGCGCTTTTTTTTCTTTGGGGTGATAGCTCTGAAGAAATGGTCTGACGGTGGTGAGAGTGGAGCAGGACGGTCCCCGTGGCGCAATTGGCTAGCGCGATCGGCTGTTAACCGAAAGGTTGGAGTTTCGAGCCCTCCCGAGAGTGGTGTGTTGCTTTTTTCTTTGCGGAATTAATTTTGAAGATATGTTCAGATGTTGATGAGAGTGGAGCAGGACTGTCTTCGTGGCGCAATTGGCTAGCGCGATCGGCTGTTAACCGAAAGTTTGGAGGCTCGAGCCCAACCGGTGGTGGTGCGGCGCTTTTTTTTTATGGGCTGATAGCTTTGAAGATATGTTCTGATGGTGGTGAGAGTAGAGCAGGACTGTCTCCATGGCGCAATAGGCTAGCGCGATCGGCTGATAACCAAAGGTCGGAGGTTCGAGCCCACCCGGTGGTGGTATGGCGCTTTTTTTTCTTTGGGCTGATAGCTTTGTAGATATGATCTTATGGTGGTGAGGGTGGAGCAGGACTGTCTCCGTGGCGCAATTGGCTAGCGCGAGCGGCTGTTAACCAAAAGGTCGGAGGTTCGAGCCCACCCGGTGGTGGTGCGGCGCTTTTTTTCTTTGGGCTGATAGCTTGAAAGATATGTTCTTATGGTGGTGAGAGTGGAGCAGGACTGTCTCCGTGGCGCAATTGGCTAGCGCGATCGGCTGTTAACCGAAATGTTGGAGGTTCGAGCCAACCTCGTGGTGGTGCGGCGCTTTTTTTTCTTTGGGCTGATAGCTTTGAAGATATGTTCTGATGGTGGTGAGAGTAGAGCAGGACTGTCTCCATGGTGCAATTGGCTAGCGCGATCGGCTGTTAACCAACAGGTCGGAGGTTTGAGCCCACCCGGTGGTGGTATGGCGCTTTTTTTGTTTGGGCTGATAGCTTTGAAGATATGTTCTGATGGTGGTGAGAGTGGAGCAGGACTGTCTCCGTGGCGCAATTGGCTAGCGCGATCGGCTGATAACCGAAAGGTTGGAGTTTCGAGCCCTCTCGGGAGAGGTGTGTTGCTTTTTTCTTTGTGCTGATAGCTATGAAGATATGTTCTGATGGTGGTGAGAGTGGAGCAGGACTGTCTCCATGGCGCAATTGGCTAGCGCGATCGGCTGTTAACCAAAAGGTCGGAGGTTCGAGCCAACCCGGTGGTGGTATGGCGCTTTTTTTTGGGCTGATAGCTTTGAAGATATGTTCTGATGGTGGTGAGAGTGGAGCATGCCTGTCTCCGTGGCGCAATTGGCTAGCGCGATCGGCTGTTAACCGAAAAGTTGGTAGTTCGAGCCCACCCTGTGGTGGTATGGCGCTTTTTTTTCTTTGGGCTGATAGCTTTGAAGATATGTTCTGATGGTGGTAAGAGGGGAGCAGGACTGTCTCCATGGCGCAATTGGCTAGCGCGATCGGCTGTTAACCGAAAGGTTGGAGTTTCGAGCCCACCCGGTGGTGGTGCGGCGCTTTTTTTTCTTTGGGCTGATAGCTTTGAAGATATGTTCTGATGGTGGTGAGAGTAGAGCAGGACTGTCTCCGTGGCGCAATTGGCTAGCGCGATGGGCTGTTAACCGAAAGCTTGGAGTTTCGAGCCCTCCCTGGAGTGGTGTGTTGCTTTTTTCTTTGCGCTGATAGCTTTGAAGATATGTTCAGATGGTGGTGAGAGTGGAGCACGACTGTCTCCTTGGCGCAGTTGGCTAGCGCGATCGGCTGTTAACCAAAAGGTTGGAAGTTCGAGCCCACCCGGTGACGCTGGGGCGCTTTTTTTCTTTGTGCTGATAGCTTTGAAGATATGTTCTGATGGTGGTGAGAGTGGAGCAGGACTGTCTCCGTGGTGCCATTGGCTGGCGCGATTGGCCGTTAACCGAAAGGTTGGAGGTTCGAGCCCACCCGGTGGTGGTGCGGTGCTTTTTTTTCTTTGGGCTGATAGCTTTGAAGATATATATGTTCTGATGGTGGTGAGAGTGGAGCAGGACTGTCTCCGTGGCGCAATTGGCTTGAGCGATCGGCTGTGAACCGAAAGGTTGGAGGTTCGAGCCCACACGGTGGTGGTGCGGCGCTTTTTTTCTGTGGGCTGATAGCTTTGAAGATATGTTCTGATGGTGGTGAGAGTGGAGCACGACTGTCTCCGTGGCGCAATTGGCTAGCGTGATCGGCTGTTACCCAAAAGTTGGAGGTTCGAGCACACCCGGTGGTGGTGCGGCGCTTTTTTTTCTTTGGGCTGATAGCTTTGAAGATATGTTTCGATGGTGGTGGAGAGTGGAGCAGGACTGTCTCCATGGGGCAATTGGCTAGCGCGATCGGCTGTTAACCGAAAGGTTGGAGGTTCGAGCACATCCGGTGGTGGTGCGGTGCTTTTTTTCTTTGGGCTGATAGCTTTGAAGATATGTTCTGATGGTGGTGAGAGGGGAGCAAGACTGTCTCCGTGGCGCAATCGGCTAGCGCGATCAGCTGTTGACCGAAAGGTTGGAGTTTCGAGCCCTCCCTTAGTGGTGTGTTGCTTTTTTCTTTGCGCTGATAGCTTTGAAGATATGTTCTGATGGTGGTGAGAGTGGAGCAGGACTGTCTCCGTGGCGCAATTGGCTAGCGCGATCGGCTGATAACCGAAAGGTTGGAGTTTCGAGCCCACCAAGCGGTGGTGCGACGCTTTTTTTTCTTTGCGCTGATAGCTTTGGAGATATGTTCTGATGGTGGTGAGAGTAGAGCAGGACTGTCTCCGTGGCGCAATTGGCTAGCGCGATCGGCTGTTAACCGAAAGGTTGGAGGTTCGAGCCCACCTGGTGGTGGTGCAGCGCTTTTTTTCTTTGCGCTGATAGCTTTGAAGATATGTTCTGATGATGGTGAGAGTGGAGCAAGACCGCCTCCGTAGCGCAATGGGCTAGCGCGATCGGCTGTTAACCGAAAGGTTGGAGTTTCGAGCCCTCCCGGGAGTGGTGTGTTGCTTTTTTCTTTGCGGTAATAGCTTTGAAGATATGTTCAGATGGTGATGAGAGTGGAGCAGGACTGTCTTCGTGGCGCAATTGGCTAGCGCGATCGGCTGTTAACCGAAAGGTTGGAGGTTCGAGCCCAACCGGTGGTGGTGCGGCACTTTTTTTTTCTTTGGGGTGATAGCTCTGAAGAAATGTTCTGACGGTGGTGGGAGTGGAGCACGACTGTCTCCGTGGGGCAATTGGCTAGCGCGATCGGCTGTTAACCGAAAGGTTGGATGTTCGAGCCCACCCGATGGTGGTGCGGCGCTTTTTTTTCTTTGGGCTGATAGCTTTGAAGATATGTTCTTGTGGTGGTGAGGGTGGAGCAGGACTGTCTCCGTGGCGCATTTGGCTAGCGCGATCGGCTGTTACCCAAAAGGTCGGAGGTTCGAGCCCACCCGGTGGTGCAGCGGCGCTGTTTTATCTTTGGGCTGATAGCTTTGAAGATATGTTCTTATGGTGGTGAGAGTGGAGCAGGACTGTCTCCGTGGCGCAATTGGCTAGCGCGATCGGCTGTTAACCGAAAAGTTAGATGTTCGAGACTACCCGGTGGTTGTGCAGCGCTTTTTTTTCTGTGGGCTGATAGCTTTGAAGATATGTTCTGATGGTGGTGAGAGTAGAGCAGGACTGTCTCCATGGCGCAATTGGCTAGCGCGAGCGGCTGTTAACCAAAAGGTCGGAGGTTCGAGCCCACCCGGTGGTGGTATGGCGCTTTTTTTGTTTGGGCTGATAGCTTTCAAGATATGTTCTGATGGTGGTGAGAGTGGAGCAGGACTGTCTCCGTGGCGCAATTGGCTAGCGCGATCGGCTGATAACCGAAAGGTTGGAGTTTCGAGCCCACCCGGCGGTGGTGCGGCGCTTTTTTTTCTTTGGGCTGATAGCTTTGAAGATATGTTCAGATGGTGGTGAGAGTAGAGCAGGACTGTCTCCGTGGCGCAATTGGCTAGCGCGATCGGCTGTTAACCGAAAGGTTTGAGTTTCGAGCCCACCCGGCGGTGGTGCGACGCTTTTTTTTCTTTGCGCTGATAGCTTTGGAGATATGTTCTGATGGTGGTGAGAGTAGAGCAGGACTGTCTCCGTGGCGCAATTGGCAAGCGCGATCGGCTGTTAACCGAAAGGTCGGAGGTTCGAGCCCACCCGGTGGTGGTGCGGCGCTTTTTTTTCTTTGGGGTGATAGCTCTGAAGAAATGGTCTGACGGTGGTGAGAGTGGAGCAGGACGGTCCCCGTGGCGCAATTGGCTAGCGCGATCGGCTGTTAACCGAAAGGTTGGAGTTTCGAGCCCTCCCGAGAGTGGTGTGTTGCTTTTTTCTTTGCGGAATTAATTTTGAAGATATGTTCAGATGTTGATGAGAGTGGAGCAGGACTGTCTTCGTGGCGCAATTGGCTAGCGCGATCGGCTGTTAACCGAAAGTTTGGAGGCTCGAGCCCAACCGGTGGTGGTGCGGCGCTTTTTTTTTATGGGCTGATAGCTTTGAAGATATGTTCTGATGGTGGTGAGAGTAGAGCAGGACTGTCTCCATGGCGCAATAGGCTAGCGCGATCGGCTGTTAACCAAAAGGTCGGAGGTTCGAGCCCACCCGGTGGTGGTATGGCGCTTTTTTTTCTTTGGGCTGATAGCTTTGTAGATATGTTCTTATGGTGGTGAGGGTGGAGCAGGACTGTCTCCGTGGCGCAATTGGCTAGCGCGAGCGGCTGTTAACCAAAAGGTCGGAGGTTCGAGCCCACCCGGTGGTGGTGCGGCGCTTTTTTTTCTTTGGGCTGATAGCTTGAAAGATATGTTCTTATGGTGGTGAGAGTGGAGCAGGACTGTCTCCGTGGCGCAATTGGCTAGCGCGATCGGCTGTTAACCGAAATGTTGGAGGTTCGAGCCAACCTCGTGGTGGTGCGGCGCTTTTTTTTCTTTGGGCTGATAGCTTTGAAGATATGTTCTGATGGTGGTGAGAGTGGAGCAGGACTGTCTCCATGGTGCAATTGGCTAGCGCGATCGGCTGTTAACCAACAGGTCGGAGGTTTGAGCCCACCCGGTGGTGGTATGGCGCTTTTTTTGTTTGGGCTGATAGCTTTGAAGATATGTTCTCATGGTGGTGAGAGTGGAGCAGGACTGTCTCCGTGGCGCAATTGGCTAGCGCGATCGGCTGATAACCGAAAGGTTGGAGTTTCGAGCCCTCTCGGGAGAGGTGTGTTGCTTTTTTCTTTGTGCTGATAGCTTTGAAGATATGTTCTGATGGTGGTGAGAGTGGAGCAGGACTGTCTCCATGGCGCAATTGGCTAGCGCGATCGGCTGTTAACCAAAAGGTCGGAGGTTCGAGCCAACCCGCTGGTGGTATGGCGCTTTTTTTTGGGCTGATAGCTTTGAAGATATGTTCTGATGGTGGTGAGAGTGGAGCAGGCCTGTCTCCGTGGCGCAATTGGCTAGCGCGATCGGCTGTTAACCGAAAGGGTGGAGGTTCGAGCCCACCCGGTGGTGGTGCGGCGCTTTTTTTTCTTTGGGGTGATAGCTCTGAAGAAATGGTGTGACGGTGGTGAGAGTGGAGCAGGACGGTCCCCGTGGCGCAATTGGCTAGCGCGATCGGCTGTTAACCAAAAAGTTGGAGGTTGTAGCCCTCCCGGGTGGGGTGTGTTGCTTTTTTCTTTGCGCTGATAGCTTTGAAGATATGTTCTGATGGTGGTGAGGGTGGAGCACGATTGTCTCCGTGGCGCAATTGGCTAGCGCGATCGGCTGTTAACCGAAAGGTTGGAGGTTCGAGCCCACCCGGTGGTGGTGCGGCGCTTTTTTTTCTTTCGGCTGATAGCTTTGAAGATATGTTCTAATTGTGGTGAGAGTGGAGCAGGACTGCCTCCGTGGCGCAATTGACCAGCGCGATCGGCTGTAAACCGAAACGTTTGAGGTTCGAGCTCTCCCGGGAGTGTTGTTTTGCTTTTTTTCTTTGTGCTGATAGCTTTGAAGATATGTTCTGATGGTGGTCAGAGTAGAGCACGACTGTCTCCGTGGCGCAATAGGCTAGCGCGATCGGCTGTTAACCGAAAGGTTGGAGGTTCGAGCACAACCGGTGGTGGTGCGGTGCTTTTTTTCTTTGGGCTGATAGCTTTGAAGATATGTTCTGATGGTGGTGAGAGGGGAGCAAGACTGTCTCCGTGGCGCAATCGGCTAGCGCGATCAGCTGTTGACCGAAAGGTTGGAGTTTCGAGCCCTCCCTTAGTGGTGTGTTGCTTTTTTCTTTGCGCTGATAGCTTTGAAGATATGTTCTGATGGTGGTGAGAGTGGAGCAAGACTGTCCCCGTGGCGCAATGGGCTAGCGCGATCGGCTGTTAACCAAAAGGTTGGAGGTTCGAGCCCACGCGGTGGTGGTAAAGCGCTTTTTTTCTTTGCGCTGATAGCTTTGAAGATATGTTCTGATGATGGTGAGAGTGGAGCACGACTGTCTCCGTGGGGCAATTGGCTAGCGCAATCGGCTGTTAACCGAAAGGTTGGATGTTCGAGCCCACCTGATGGTGGTGCGGCGCTTTTTTTTCTTTGGGCTGATAGCTTTGAATATATCTTCTGATGGTGGTGAGAGTGGAGCGAGACTGTCCCCGTGGCGCAATGGGCTAGCGCGATCGGCTGTTAACCGAAATTTCGGAGGTTCGAGCCCACCTGGTGGTGGTGTGGTGCTTTTTTTTCTTTGGGGTGATAGCTCTGAAGAAATGGTCTGACGGTGGTGAGAGTGGAGCTGGACGGTCCCCGTGGCGCAATTGGCTAGCGCGATCGGCTGTTAACGGAAAGGTTGGAGTTTCGAGCCCTCCCGAAAGTGGTGTGTTGCTTTTTTCTTTGCGGTATAAATTTTGAACATATGTTCAGATGGTGATGAGAGTGGAGCAGGACTGTCTTCGTGGCGCAATTGGCTAGCGCGATCGGCTGTTAACCGAAAGGTTGGATGTTCGAGCCCACCTGGTGGTGGTGCGGCGCTTTTTTTTTCTTTGGGGTGATAGCTCTGAAGAAATGTTCTGACGGTGGTGAGAGTGGAGCACGACTGTCTCCGTGGCGCAATTGGCTAGCGCTAGCGGCTGTTAACCAAAAGGTCGGAGGTTCGAGCCCACCCGGTGGTGGTGCGGCGCTTTTTTTTCTTTGGGCTGATAGCTTTAAAGATATGTTCTTATGGTGGTGAGAGTGGAGCAGGACTGTCTCCGTGGCGCAATTGGCTAGAGCGATCGGCTGTTAACCGAAAAGTTGGAGGTTCGAGCCAACCTCGTGGTGGTGCGGCGCTTTTTTTTCTTTGGGCTGATAGCTTTGAAGATATGTTCTGATGGTGGTGAGAGTGGAGCAGGACTGTCTCCATGGCGCAATTGGCTAGCGCGATCGGCTGTTAACCAACAGGTCGGAGGTTCGAGCCCACCCGGTGGTGGTATGGCGCTTTTTTTGTTTGGGCTGATAGCTTTGAAGATATGTTCTGACGGTGGTGAGAGTGGAGCAGGACTGTCTCCTTGGCGCAATTGGCTAGCGCGATCAGCTGTTAACCGAAAGGTTGGAGTTTCGAGCCCACCCGGTGGTGGTGCGGCGCTTTTTTTTTGTTTGGGCTGATAGCTTTGAAGATATGTTCTGATGGTGGTGAGAGTAGAGCAGGACTGTCTCCGTGGCGCAATTGGCTAGCGCGATCGGCTGTTAACCGAAAGGTTGGAGTTTCGAGCCCTCTCGGGAGAGGTGTGTTGCTTTTTTCTTTGTGCTGATAGCTTTGAAGATATGTTCTGATGGTGGTGAGAGTGGAGCAGGACTGTCTCCATGGCGCAATTGGCTAGCGCGATCGGCTGTTAACCAAAAGGTCGGAGGTTCGAGCCAACCCGGTGGTGGTATGGCGCTTTTTTTTGGGCTGATAGCTTTGAAGATATTGCCACCTAGAGTTGTGAGCCGGCAAGCCCTAGCGAGCCGAAAAGGGCAAAGAGAACGAAGAAGAAGTGTGGTTAGCGCCTCGTTTCGAAGATACACGCTCGTGTCTTTCTGCCCCGCTGTTCCTGTCCCTTCTCTACGGCCCTTGGTACGTGACAAACTGGTGGAAATGCTGGGTAATCTATGCACCGTACCCCTCCACATACCAGGAACACAAGCGTCGTACCGGTGGTCACTCCTGTGCACCGCACCAGCAGAAGGATCCGAGGGCAATCCCCTGAGTTTGGACTGCTCGCAAACAACATGGCAGCTCCGACCAGCCATGCCGACACCAACCCAACCGGTACGAACGGCACAACGCCACTCCATTGCACCTTACTCACACCGCGAACGCCAAATCCTTTTCATGGCACTGCTCTTGAGGATGTGGAAGATTGGCTCGTTCATTACGAGTTCGTTGCCGTGCACAACCAGTGGGATGACGCAGACAAACTGCGGCACGTCTATTTCAGTCTTTTGGACGGCGCACGTGTCTGGTACGAGAACCGGGCAGGTATTCTTACATCATGGGAAGACTTCAAACGCCGACTTCTTGCGACATATGCAAGCCCTGACCGTCGGGAGAGAGCTGAGCGCGATCTGCAGTCCCGCATACAACTACCAAATGAAGGGGTTGCGATGTATGTCGAGGAAATGACGCGCCTCTTCCACCGAGCTGACCCCGGCATGCCAGAAGAAAAGAAGGTACGGTACCTCATGCGCGGGGTGAAAGAGCAACTTTTCGGTGGGCTTGTACGCAGTCCACCCAAGACTGTGTCAGAATTTCTCACGGAAGCTGTCACCATCGAAAGCACCCTTAGGCACCGGGCCCCGTCATACGAGCGGCACGTCAATGCTTCAACTACGGACTACTTTGGAGCTTTCGGTGGCCAAATGGATTTTTTCCGAGAGCTCATACGTTCAGTCATCCGCGAAGAACTCCAGAAGCTGTCAGTGCCCTCGCAGCCCCCTACCTCTTCGTTCTCCAGCGTTGTCCGAGATGAAGTCCAGCATGCTTTAAGAGAACCATCTTGCATGCGGGATTATCAACCACCCGGTGACTTCCCCCGCATGTCGTATGCTCAAGCTTTGCAGCAACCTGTAACATCCGCAATCCCGCATCCCACCGTGGCCCCAGCCATGCTGCAGACGGTCCAAGCGGCGCCATATTACAGCGCACCTCGTCCGATCCCGCGAAAATCAGACGTCTGGCGTGCGCCTGATCGACGTCCTCTCTGCTTCCACTGTGGCGAAGCTGGGCATCTTTACCGACACTGTTCTTACCGGCAACTTGGACTACGTGGATTTTCGACGAACTCACCACCACCCAGGTTCGGTCAGCGGCCCCCTGATATTGAAGAGTATGTGGCTCAACAGCGCGGAACTTCGTCATCCTTGCACCAGTCACGCTCCCCGTCACCGCGGCGATTTTCTCCTAATCGCCGCACCTATTCGAGCGTGGCGCAGGGTCGGTCCCCCAGTCCGCGCCGGGAAAACTAACCACAGCGACCTTCGGGGGCGAGGCCGCTCATACTGGACAAGCTCAAGGCCTCCTACCGACGCTTCCGCAAAAGGACGATTCCCCGACGACGACGACACCAGCTGGTTCCGAAAAGGTTTCATTAGATATTCCAGTGCTGCTCGACGGTCGCAAAGTCACTGCTTTAGTTGACACGGGTGCGGATTTTTCTATAATAAGTGAAAAACAGGCTGCTCTTCTAAAGAAAGTGACGATGCCTTGGAACCTCAAGCCAATTCGTACTGCTGGCGGGCACATCGTCATGCCACTGGGCGTTTGCACAGCACGAATACAGATTCGTGGTTCAACCTTTGTTATCAGCTTGAGCGTTCTCCGTCAGTGTTCTCGAGACCTGATCATTGGCATGGACTTCCTGAGGGAGCACGGTGCTGTCATCGACATTCGACAACGCCTCGTCACGTTCTCAACAAAAAGCGCCACACCAGAGCATAATCCCGACCACGATCGAGTATGTCTGCGGGTAATTGACGATGCTGTGACGATACCACCGCGCTCAAGTGTTATGGTTCAAGTGGCTGGTAACAAATCAGCACACGGTGAAATGGTGGCGGAGAGCAATCGATCCCTGCTCTTTTCCCAAAGTGTCTGCGTAGCACGAAGCCTAGTAGACCTTCAGGATGGCCATTGCGAGGTACTTGTTACGAACTTCAGCTACGAGCGCCGACACCTTTTCCCTGGTACTGTCATCGCCTATGCCTACCCAGTAACTAATGTGACTGAGTGTTTTGCTTCCGAGGCAACCGATAATACCGAAGCACCTCTCCGGGGCGTCAACATAAATCCAGCGCTTTCTGACGAAAACAAACGAAGGCTTAACGACCTGTTGATAGAATTTCACGCCTGTTTTGCACGTTCATCGAGAATCCGCCAAACATCGATTACCAAACACCGTATTATCACCTACGGCGACGCGCACCCTATACGGCAACAGCCTTACCGCGTTTCACCAACCGAACGACGCGCGATTCAAAAGCAAGTTAAGGAAATGCTTCAAGACGGTGTAATACAGCCATCAAGTAGCCCTTGGTCATCGCCAGTGGTCCTTGTAAAGAAGAAGGATGGTACACTTCGCTTTTGTGTCGATTATAGGAAGCTGAATAACGTCACAAAGAAAGACGTGTACCCGTTGCCTCGAGTGGACGATTCTCTTGACAGGCTGAGGCGAGCAAAGTACTTTTCCTCAATCGACCTCAAAAGTGGTTATTGGCAAATTGAAGTCGATGAACGTGACCGCGAAAAAACGGCTTTTGTAACTCCTGACGGCCTGTATGAGTTCCGAGTGCTCCCATTCGGCCTCTGTTCCGCTCCGGCCACATTCCAACGAATGATGGATACCGTTCTCGCTGACCTCAAGTGGAAAAGTTGCCTCGTCTATCTAGATGATGTCGTTGTCTTTTCAAAAACGTTTGACGAGCACCTTCATCGCCTTCGGAGTGTTTTCGAAGCCATACGATCCGCTGACCTTACCCTCAAGCCAGAGAAGTGCCATTTCGGCTACAATGAACTGAAGTTCCTCGGTCACGTTGTGAGCGCTGCAGGCGTTCGGCCCGATCCCGAGAAGACTGCCGCTGTGGCCTCTTTTCCAGCTCCGACAGACAAAAAAAGACTTCGGCGATTTCTGGGGCTCTGCGCCTACTATCGCCGTTTTATTGAAAACTTCTCTAAGGTTGCGGAGCCTCTCATCAGACTTACGCGTGACGACACCCCATTTCAGTGGACTGACGAACAAGCGACTGCCTTTGCGGAACTGCAACATCGATTGTGTTCCCCTCCTTTACTCGGTCATTTCGATGAGGACGCTGACACAGAGGTGCGTACTGACGCAAGCAACATTGGTCTCGGAGCTATCTTGGTGCAAACACAAGATGGGACCGAACGTGTGATCGCCTATGCGAGCCGCACTTTATCACGTGCCGAAACCAACTATTCAACGTCAGAGAAGGAATGTCTCGCGGTAATATGGGCGATTACAAAGTTCAGGCCTTATCTCTATGGGCGCCCATTTAAAGTTGTGACGGATCACCACGCTTTATGTTGGTTGGCTAACCTCCGAGACCCCTCTGGGCGATTAGCACGATGGAGTCTGCGACTTCAGGAGTTCGATATCACCATTGTATACAAGTCGGGTAGAAAGCATGAAGACGCCGACACGCTATCACGAGCACCTCTGGAGTCCGACCATACAGCTGTAGAAGACGACAGCACCTTTCTGGGGACTCTCAGTGGGGCGGACCTCCTCAGTAAGCAACGAGCGGACCCCGAGTTAAGACCCATCATCGATCATTTAGAAGGCAGCACCGCGTATGTTCCTCGTCCCCTTTCCCGTACGTTGCCGTCATTTTGCTTACGACACGACATATTATACAAGAAAAACACTGGTGTTGGCAGCAGATCTTATCTTCTAGTCGTCCCTCATGACCTTCGTGATGACATCCTATTAGCCTGCCACGATGAGCCGACATCCGGCCACCTGGGATACTCACGGACACTCGACCGGGTTCGAAAGCTATATTTCTGGCCAAAACTCGCAGCTTGTTCAAACGCTACGTGAAAGGATGCCGCGAATGTCAGCGTCGCAAGTCACCACCTGTGAAGCCTGCAGGCCTCTTACAACCCATCGATCCACCGCGTACGCCGTTTGACCAAGTTGGGATGGACCTTCTTGGACCGTTTCCCATGTCTCACTCCGGAAACAAGTGGATCATCGTCGCAACTGATTACTTGACGCGTTATGCTGAAACGAAGCCATTGCCACGCGGTACAGCATCTGAAGTCGCCCAGTTTTTCATGCACCACATTGTGCTTCGTCACGGTGCCCCGTCATTCATCATCACTGACCGAGGGACAGCGTTTACGGCAAAACTGTTGGACGACATCTTCAAGCTCAGTTACACGAACCACCGCAAGACAACCGCATACCACCCCCAGAGTAACGGCTTAACAGAAAGGCTGAACAAAACGCTGGCGGACATGATTTCTATGTACGTGGATGTGCAGCATAAAACGTGGGACGAAATCCTGCCATACGTAACGTTTGCGTACAACACCGCAACCCAGGAAACGACAAGGTTCGCACCCTTCCGCCTCGTTTACGGTAGAGACGTGCAAACCATGCTAGACGCTATGATTCCTTGTGACATCGACCAGCACGAGCTACTAACTCCCGATGTTGACGATTACATTCAGCGTGCAGAGGAAGCACGTCAATTAGCTCGCGTGCACATAAGATCGCAGCAATGTGAAGACGCCCGAAGGTACAATATTCACCACCGACAAGTCTCCTACCAACCTGGCGACCAAGTGTGGGTTTGGACTCCTGTTAGACGGCGAGGTCTGAGCGAAAAACTCCTGAGCAAGTACTTCGGACCCTACAAAGTATTACGGCGGTTGAACGAGGTCAACTATGAAGTTATTCCAGACGGAGGCTCGGCAACGACACAGCGCCACTCACCACGAACAGAGATTGTGCATGTCGTCCGCCTAAAACCTTATATTACGCGGTGATACTCGTCTTACTATGCCCGGGCAGCAAACATTTTCGTTTTTTTTTACATTGCCCGTTGGGTCTCGAACGAACTGTGAACTCTGTTAATGGTTTTTTTTTTCTCTTATGACCAACCTCAGACAATTTTTTTTGCACCTGCATATGCCCTGTGCACTATAGCTACCGTTTCTCTTTTTTTTTCCCCTTACCGACCCTGCTGTCCCCTTGTGCATGAGCATCGGGTCGATGCTCTAATGGGAGGGGGAATAATGCCACCTAGAGTTGTGAGCCGGCAAGCCCTAGCGAGCCGAAAAGGGCAAAGAGAACGAAGAAGAAGTGTGGTTAGCGCCTCGTTTCGAAGATACACGCTCGTGTCTTTCTGCCCCGCTGTTCCTGTCCCTTCTCTACGGCCCTTGGTACGTGACAATATGTTCTGATGGTGGTGAGAGTGGAGCAGGACTGTCTCCGTGGCGCAATTGGCTAGCGCGATCGGCTGTTAACCGAAAGGGTGAAGGTTCGAGCCCACCCGGTGGTGGTGCGGCGTTTTTTTTTCTTTGGGGTGATAGCTCTGAAGAAATGGTGTGACGGTGGTGAGAGTGGAGCAGGACGGTCCCCGTGACGCAATTGGCTAGCGCGATCGGCTGTTAACCAAAAAGTTGGAGGTTCGAGCCCTCCCGGGTGGGGTGTGTTGCTTTTTTCTTTGCGCTGATAGCTTTGAAGATATGTTCTGATGGTGGTGAGGGTGGAGCACGATTGTCTCCGTGGCGCAATTGGCTAGCGCGATCGGCTGTTAACCGAAAGGTTGGAGGTTCGAGCCCACCCGGTGGTGGTGCGGCGCTTTTTTTTCTTTCGGCTGATAGCTTTGAAGATATGTTCTAATTGTGGTGAGAGTGGAGCAGGACTGCCTCCGTGGTGCAATTGACCAGCGCGATCGGCTGTAAACCGAAACGTTTGAGGTTCGACCCTCCCGGGAGTGTTGTTTTGCTTTTTTTCTTTGCGCTGATAGCTTTGAAGATATGTTCTGATGTTGGTCAGAGTAGAGCACGACTGTCTCCGTGGCGCAATAGGCTAGCGCGATCGGCTGTTAACCGAAAGGTTGGAGGTTCGAGCACATCCGGTGGTGGTGCGGTGCTTTTTTTTCTTTGGGCTGATAGCTTTGAAGATATGTTCTGATGGTGGTGAGAGGGGAGCAAGACTGTCTCCGTGGCGCAATCGGCTAGCGCGATCAGCTGTTGACCGAAAGGTTGGAGTTTCGAGCCCTCCCTTAGTGGTGTGTTGCTTTTTTCTTTGCGCTGATAGCTTTGAAGATATGTTCTGATGGTGGTGAGAGTGGAGCAAGACTGTCCCCGTGGCGCAATGGGCTAGCGCGATCGTCTGTTAACCGAAAGGTTGGAGGTTCGAGCCCACGCGGTGGTGGTAAAGCGCTTTTTTTCTTTGCGCTGATAGCTTTGAAGATATGTTCTGATGATGGTGAGAGTGGAGCAAGACTGCCTCCGTGGCGCAATGGGCTTGCGCGATCGGCTGTTACCCGAAAGGTTTGAGTTTCGAGCCCTCCCGGGAGTGGTGTGTTGCTTTTTTTTGCGGTAATAGCTTTGAAGATATGTTCTGATGGTGGTGAGAGTGGAGCAGGACTGTCTTCGTGGCGCAATTGGCTAGCGCGATCGGCTGTTAACCGAAAGGTCGGAGGTTCGAGCCCACCCGGTGGTGGTGCGGCGCTTTTTTTTCTTTGGGGTGATAGCTCTGAAGAAATGGTCTGACGGTGGTGAGAGTGGAGCAGGACGGTCCCCTTGGCGCAATTGGCTAGCGCGATCGGCTGTTAACCGAAAGGTTGGAGTTTCGAGCCCTCCCGAGAGTGGTGTGTTGCTTTTTTCCTTGCGGTATTAATTTTGAAGATATGTTCAGATGGTGATGAGAGTGGAGCAGGACTGTCTTCGTGGCGCAATTGGCTAGCGCGATCGGCTGTTAACCGAAAGGTTGGAGGCTCGAGCCCAACCGGTGGTGTGCGGCGCTTTTTTTTTCTTTGGGGTGATAGCTCTGAAGCAATGTTCTGACGGTGGTGAGAGTGGAGCACGACTGTCTCCGGGGGGCAATTGTCTAGCGCGATCGGCTGTTAACCGAAAAGTTGGAGGTTCGAGCCAACCTCGTGGTGGTGCGGCGCTTTTTTTTCTTTGGGCTGATAGCTTTGAAGATATGTTCTGATGGTGGTGAGAGTGGAGCAGGACTGTCTCCATGGCGCAATTGGCTAGCGCGATCGGCTGTAAACCAACAGGTCGGAGGTTCGAGCCCACCCGGTGGTGGTATGGCGCTTTTTTGTTTGGGCTGATAGCTTTGAAGATGTGTTCTGATGGTGGTGAGAGTGGAGCAGGACTGTCTCCGTGGCGCAATTGGCTAGCGCGATCAGCTGTTAACCGAAAGGTTGGAGTTTCGAGCCCACCCGGTGGTGGTGCGGCGCTTTTTTTTGTTTGGGCTGATAGCTTTGAAGATATGTTCTGATGGTGGTGAGAGTAGAGCAGGACTGTCTCCGTGGCGCAATTGGCTAGCGCGATCGGCTGTTAACCGAAAGGTTGGAGTTTCGAGCCCTCTCGGGAGAGGTGTGTTGCTTTTTTCTTTGTGCTGATAGCTTTGAAGATATGTTCTGATGGTGGTGAGAGTGGAGCAGGACTGTCTCCATGGCGCAATTGGCTAGCGCGATCGGCTGTTAACAAAAAGGTCGGAGGTTCGAGCCAACCCGGTGGTGGTATGGCGCTTTTTTTTTGGGCTGATAGCTTTGAAGATATGTTCTGATGGTGGTGAGAGTGGAGCACGACTGTCTCCGTGGAGCAATTGGCTAGCGCGATCGGCTGTTAACCGAAAGGGTGGAGGTTCGAGCCCACCCGGTGGTGGTGCGGCGCTTTTTTTTCTTTGGGGTGATAGCTCTGAAGAAATGGTGTGACGGTGGTGAGAGTGGAGCAGGACGGTCCCCGTGGCGCAATTGGCTAGCGCGATCGGCTGTTAACCAAAAAGTTAGAGGTTCGAGCCCTCCCGGGTGGGGTGTGTTGCTTTTTTCTTTGCGCTGATAGCTTTGAAGATATGTTCTTATGGTGGTGAGGTTGGAGCACGATTGTCTCCGTGGCGCAATTGGCTAGCGCGATCGGCTGTTAACCGAAAGGTTGGAGGTTCGAGCCCACCCGGTGGTGGTGCGGCGCTTTTTTTTCTTTCGGCTGATACCTTTGAAGATATGTTCTAATTGTGGTGAGAGTGGAGCAGGACTGCCTCCGTGGTGCAATTGACCAGCGCGATCGGCTGTAAACCGAAACGTTTGAGGTTCGAGCCCTCCAGGGAGTGTTGTTTTGCTTTTTTGCTTTGCGCTGATAGCTTTGAAGATATGTTCTGATGGTGGTCAGAGTAGAGCACGACTGTCTCCGTGGCGCAATAGGCTAGCGCGATCGGCTGTTAACCGAAAGGTTGGAGGTTCGAGCACATCCGGTGGTGGTGCGGTGCTTTTTTTTTCTTTGGGCTGATAGCTTTGAAGATGTGTTCTGATGGTGGTGAGAGGGGAGCAAGACTGTCTCCGTGGCGCAATCGGCTAGCGCGATCAGCTGTTGACCGAAAGGTTGGAGTTTCGAGCCCTCCCTTAGTGGTGTGTTGCTTTTTTCTTTGCGCTGATAGCTTTGAAGATATGTTCTGATGGTGGTGAGAGTGGAGCAAGACTGTCCCCGTGGCGCAATGGGCTAGCGCGATCGGCTGTTAACCGAAAGGTCGGAGGTTCGAGCCCACCCGGTGGTGGTGCGGCGCTTTTTTTTCTTTGGGGTGATAGCTCTGAAGAAATGGTCTGACGGTGGTGAGAGTGGAGCAGGACGGTCCCCGTGGCGCAATTGGCTAGAGCGATCGGCTGTTAAACGAAAGGTTGGAGTTTCGAGCCCTCCCGAGAGTGGTGTGTTGCTTTTTTCTTTGCGGTATTAATTTTGAAGATATGTTCAGATGGTGATGAGAGTGGAGCAGGACTGTCTTCGTGGCGCAATTGGCTAGCGCGATCGGCTGTTAACCGAAAGGTTGGAGGCTCGAGCCCAACCGGTGGTGGTGCGGCGCTTTTTTTTCTTTGGGGTGATAGCTCTGAAGAAATGTTCTGACGGTGGTGAGAGTGGAGCACGACTGCCTCCGTGGGGCAATTGGCTAGCGCGATCGGCTGTTAACCGAAAGGTTGGATGTTCGAGCCCACCTGATGGTGGTGCGGCGCTTTTTTTTCTTTGGGCTGATAGCTTTGTAGATATGTTCTTATGGTGGTGAGGGTGGAGCAGGACTGTCTCCGTGGCGCAATTGGCTAGCGCGAGCGGCTGTTAACCAAAACGTCGGAGGTTCGAGCCCACCCGGTGGTGGTGCGGCGCTTTTTTTTCTTTGGGCTGATAGCTTTAAAAATATGTTCTTATGGTGGTGAGAGTGGAGCAGGACTGTCTCCGTGGCGCAATTGGCTAGCGCGATCGGCTGTTAACCGAAAAGTTGGAGGTTCGAGCCAACCTCGTGGTGGTGCGGCGCTTTTTTTTCCTTTGGGCTGATAGCTTTGAAGATATGTTCTGATGGTGGTGAGAGTGGAGGAGGACTATCTCCATGGCGCAATTGGCTAGCGCGATCGGCTGTTAACCAACAGGTCGGAGGTTCGAGCCCACCCGGTGGTGGTATGGCGCTTTTTTTTGGGCTGATAGCTTTGAAGATATGTTCTGATGGTGGTGAGAGTGGAGCAGGACTGTCACCGTGGCGCAATTGGCTAGCGCGATCGGCTGTTAACCGAAAGGGTGGAGGTTCGAGCCCACCCGGTGGTGGTGCGGCGCTTTTTTTTCTTTGGGGTGATAGCTCTGAAGAAATGGTGTGACGGTGGTGAGAGTGGAGCAGGACGGTCCCCGTGGCGCAATTGGCTAGCGCGATCGGCTGTTAACCA
This sequence comes from Rhipicephalus microplus, assembly GCF_043290135.1. Lineage (NCBI taxonomy): Eukaryota > Metazoa > Arthropoda > Arachnida > Ixodida > Ixodidae > Rhipicephalus > Rhipicephalus microplus. Next base: position 1,194,439 of record NW_027464652.1, read on the forward strand.
AAAAGTTAGAGGTTCGAGCCCTCCCGGGTGGGGTGTGTTGCTTTTTTCTTTGCGCTGATAGCTTTGAAGATATGTTCTGATGGTGGTGAGGGTGGAGCACGATTGTCTCCGTGGCGCAATCGGCTAGCGCGATCGGCTGTTAACCGAATAGTTGGAGGTTCGAGCCCACCCGGTGGTGGTGCGGCGCTTTTTTTTCTTTCGGCTGATAGCTTTGAAGATATGTTCTAATTGTGGTGAGAGTGGAGCAGGACTGCCTCCGTGGTGCAATTGACCAGCGTGATCGGCTGTAAACCGAAACGTTTGAGGTTCGAGCCCTCCCGGGAGTGTTGTTTTGCTTTTTTTCTTTGCGCTGATAGCTTTGAAGATATGTTCTGATGGTGGTCAGAGTAGAGCACGACTGTCTCCGTGGCGCAATAGGCTAGCGCGATCGGCTGTTAACCGAAAGGTTGGAGGTTCGAGCACATCCGGTGGTGGTGCGGTGCTTTTTTTTTCTTTGGGCTGATAGCTTTGAAGATGTGTTCTGATGGTGGTGAGAGGGGAGCAAGACTGTCTCCGTGGCGCAATTGGCTAGCGCGATCAGCTGTTGACCGAAAGGTTGGAGTTTCGAGACCTCCCTTAGTGGTGTGTTGCTTTTTTCTTTGCGCTGATAGCTTTGAAGATATGTTCTGATGGTGGTGAGAGTGGAGCAAGACTGTCCCCGTGGCGCAATGGGCTAGCGCGATCGGCTGTTAACCGAAAGGTCGGAGGTTCGAGCCCACCCGGTGGTGGTGCGGTGCTTTTTTTTCTTTGGGGTGATAGCTCTGAAGAAATGGTCTGACGGTGGTGAGAGTGGAGCAGGACGGTCCCCGTGGCGCAATTGGCTAGCGTGATCGGCTGTTAACCGAAAGGTTGGAGTTTCGAGCCCTCCCGAGAGTGGTGTGTTGCTTTTTTCTTTGCGGTATTAATTTTGAAGATATGTTCAGATGGTGATGAGAGTGGAGCAGGACTGTCTTCGTGGCGCAATTGGCTAGCGCGATCGGCTGTTAACCGAAAGGTTGGAGGCTCGAGCCCAACCGGTGGTGGTGCGGCGCTTTTTTTTCTTTGGGGTGATAGCTCTGAAGAAATGTTCTGACGGTGGTGAGAGTGGAGCACGACTGTCTCCGTGGGGCAATTGGCTAGCGCGATCGGCTGTTAACCGAAAGGTTGGATGTTCGAGCCCACCTGATGGTGGTGCGGCGCTTTTTTTTTCTTTGGGCTGATAGCTTTGTAGATATGTTCTTATGGTGGTGAGGGTGGAGCAGGACTGTCTCCGTGGCGCAATTGGCTAGCGCGAGCGGCTGTTAACCAAAAGGTCGGAGGTTCGAGCCCACCCGGTGGTGGTGCGGCGCTTTTTTTTCTTTGGGCTGATAGCTTTAAAGATATGTTCTTATGGTGGTGAGAGTGGAGCAGGACTGTCTCCGTGGCGCAATTGGCTAGCGCGATCGGCTGTTAACCGAAAAGTTGGAGGTTCGAGCCAACCTCGTGGTGGTGCGGCGCTTTTTTTTCTTTGGGCTGATAGCTTTGAAGATATGTTCTGATGGTGGTGAGAGTGGAGCAGGACTGTCTCCATGGCGCAATTAGCTAGCGCGATCGGCTGTTAACCAACAGGTCGGAGGTTCGAGCCCACCCGGTGGTGGTATGGCGCTTTTTTTGTTTGGGCTGATAGCTTTGAAGATATGTTCTGATGGTGGTGAGAGTGGAGCAGGACTGTCTCCGTGGCGCAATTGGCTAGCGCGATCAGCTGTTAACCGAAAGGTTGGAGTTTCGAGCCCACCCGGTGGTGGTGCGGCGCTTTTTTTTTGTTTGGGCTGATACCTTTGAAGATATTTTCTGATGGTGGTGAGAGTAGAGCAGGACTGTCTCCGTGGCGCAATTGGCTAGCGCGATCGGCTGTTAACCGAAAGGTTGGAGTTTCGAGCCCTCTCGGGAGAGGTGTGTTGCTTTTTTCTTTGTGCTGATAGCTTTGAAGATATGTTCTGATGGTGGTGAGAGTGGAGCAGGACTGTCTCCATGGCGCAATTGGCTATCGCGATCGGCTGTTAACCAAAAGGTCGGAGGTTCGAGCCAACCTGGTGGTGGTATGGCGCTTTTTTTGGGCTGATAGCTTTGAAGATATGTTCTGATGGTGGTGAGAGTGGAGCAGGAATGTCTCCGTGGCGCAATTGGCTAGCGCGATCGGCTGTTAACCGAAAGGGTGGAGGTTCGAGCCCACCCGGTGGTGGTGCGGCGCTTTTTTTTCTTTGGGGTGATAGCTCTGAAGAAATGGTGTGACGGTGGTGAGAGTGGAGCAGGACGGTCCCCGTGGCGCATTTGGCTAGCGCGATCGGCTGTTAACCAAAAGGTCGGAGGTTCGAGCCAACCTGGTGGTGGTATGGCGCTTTTTTTGGGCTGATAGCTTTGAAGATATGTTCTGATGGTGGTGAGAGTGGAGCAGGAATGTCTCCGTGGCGCAATTGGCTAGCGCGATCGGCTGTTAACCGAAAGGGTGGAGGTTCGAGCCCACCCGGTGGTGGTGCGGCGCTTTTTTTTCTTTGGGGTGATAGCTCTGAAGAAATGGTGTGACGGTGGTGAGAGTGGAGCAGGACGGTCCCCGTGGCGCAATTGGCTAGCGCGATCGGCTGTTAACCAAAAAGTTGGAGGTTCGAGCCCTCCCTGGTGGGGTGTGTTGCTTTTTTCTTTGCGCTGATAGCTTTGAAGATATGTTCTGTTGGTGGTGAGGGTGGAGCACGATTGCCTCCGTGGCGCAATTGGCCAGCGCGATCGGCTGTTAACCGAAAGGTTGGAGGTTCGAGCCCACCCGGTGGTGGTGCGGCGCTTTTTTTTCTTTCGGCTAATAGCTTTGAAGATATGTTCTAATTGTGCTGAGAGTGGAGCAGGACTGCCTCCGTGGCGCAATTGACCAGCGCGATCGGCTGTAAACCGAAACGTTTGAGGTTCGAGCCCTCCCGGGAGTGTTGTTTTGCTTTTTTTCTTTGCGCTGATAGCTTTGAAGATATGTTCTGATGGTGGTCAGAGTAGAGCACGACTGTCTCCGTGGCGCAATAGACTAGCGCGATCGGCTGTTAACCGAAAGGTTGGAGGTTCGAGCACATCCGGTGGTGGTGCGGTGCTTTTTTTTCTTTGGGCTGATAGCTTTGAAGATATGTTCTGATGGTGGTGAGAGGGGAGCAAGACTGCCTCCGTGGCGCAATGGGCTTGCGCGATCGGCTGTTACCCGAAAGGTTTGAGTTTCGAGCCCTCCCGGGAGTGGTTTGTTGCTTTTTTTGCGGTAATATCTTTGAAGATATGTTCTGATGGTTCTGAGAGTGGAGCAGGACTGTCTTCGTGGCGCAATTGGCTAGGGCGATCGGCTGTTAACCGAAAGGTTGGAGGTTCGAGCCCAACCGGTGGTGGTGCGGCGCTTTTTATTCTTTGGGCTGATAGCTTTGAAGATATGTTCTTATGGTGGTGAGAGTGTAGCAGGACTGTCTCCGTGGCGCAATTGGCTAGCGCGATCGGCTGTTAACCGAAAAGTCGGAGGTTGGAGCCTACCCGGTGGTTGTGCGGCGCTTTTTTTTCTGTGGGCTGATAGCTTTGAAGATATGTTCTGATGGTGGTGAGAGTGGAGCAGGACTGTCTCCGTGGCGCAATTGGCTAGCGTGATCGTCTGTTAACCGAAAAGTTGAAGGTTCGAGCCCACCCGGTGGTGGTGCGGCGCTTTTTTTTCTTTGGGCTGATAGCTTTGAAGATATGCTCTTATGGTGGTGAGATTGGAGCAGGACAGTCTCCGTGGCGCAAATGGCTAGCGCGATCAGCTGTTAACCAAAAGGTCGGAGGTTCGAGCCTACCCGGTGGTTGTGCGGCGCTTTTTTTCTGTGGGCTGATAGCTTTGAAGATATGTTCTGATGGTGGTGAGAGTGGAGCATGACTGTCTCCATGGCGCAATTGGCTAGCGTGATCGGCTGTTAACCGAAAAGTTGGAGGTTCGAGCCCACCTCGTGGTGGTGCGGCGCTTTTTTTTTCTTTGGGGTGATAGCTCTGAAGAAATGTTCTGACGGTGGTGAGAGTGGAGCACGACTGTCTCCGTGGGGCAATTGGCTAGCGCGATCGGCTGTTAACCGAAAGGTTGGATGTTCGAGCCCACCCGATGGTGGTGCGGCGCTTTTTTTTCTTTGGGCTGATAGCTTTGTAGATATGTTCTTATGGTGGTGAGGGTGGAGCAGGACTGTCTCCGTGGCGCAATTGGCTAGCGCGAGCGGCTGTTAACCAAAAGGTCGGAGGTTCGAGCCCACCCGGTGGTGGTGCGGCGCTTTTTTTTCTTTGGGCTGATAGCTTTGAAGATATGTTCTTATGGTGGTGAGAGTGGAGCAGGTCTGTCTCCGTGGCGCAATTGGCTAGCGCGATCGGCTGTTAACCAAAAAGTTGGAGGTTCGAGCCCTCCCGGGTGGGGTGTGTTGCTTTTTTCTTTGCGCTGATAGCTTTGAAGATATGTTCTGATGGTGGTGAGGGTGGAGCACGATTGTCTCCGTGGCGCAATTGGCTAGCGCGATCGGCTGTTAACCGAAAGGTTGGAGGTTCGAGCCCACCCGGTGGTGGTGCGGCGCTTTTTTTTCTTTCGGCTGATAGGTTTGAAGATATGTTCTTATTGTGGTGAGAGTGGAGCAGGACTGTCTCCGTGGCGCAATTGGCCAGCGCGATCGGCTGTAAACCGAAACGTTTGAGGTTCGAGCCCTCCCGGGAGTGGTGTTTTGCTTTTTTTCTTTGCGCTGATAGCTTTGAAGATATGTTCTGATGGTGGTCAGAGTAGAGCACGACTGTCTCCGTGGCGCAATAGCCTAGCGCGATCGGCTGTTATCCGAAAGGTTGGAGGTTCGAGCACATCCGGTGGTGGTGCAGCGCTTTTTTTCTTTGGGCTGATAGCTTTGAAGATATGTTCTGATGGTGGTGAGAGGGGAGCAAGACTGTCTCTGTGGCGCAATGGGCTAGCGCAATCAGCTGTTGACCGAAAGGTTGGAGTTTCGAGCCCTCCCTTAGTGGTGTGTTGCTTTTTTTTTGCGCTGATAGCTTTGAAGATATGTTCTGATGGTGGTGAGAGTGGAGCAGGACTGTCTTCGTGGCGCAATTGGCTAGGGCGATCGGCTGTTAACCGAAAGGTTGGAGGTTCGAGCCCAACCGGTGGTGGTGCGGCGCTTTTTTTTGGGGTGATAGCTCTGAAGAACTGTTCTGACGGTGGTGAGAGTGGAGCACGACTGTCTCCGTGGGGCAATTGGCTAGCGTGATCGGCTGTTAACCGAAAGGTTGGAGGTTCGAGCCCACCCGGTGGTGGTGCGGCGCTTTTTTTTCTTTGGGCTGATAGCTTTGAAGATATGTTCTTATGGTGGTGAGAGTGGAGCAGGACTGTCTCCGTGGCGCAATTGGCTAGCGCGATCGGCTGTTAACCGAAAAGTCGGAGGTTGGAGCCTACCCGGTGGTTGTGCGGCGCTTTTTTTTCTGTGGGCTGATAGCTTTGAAGATATGTTCTGATGGTGGTGAGAGTGGAGCAGGACTGTCTCCGTGGCGCAATTGGCTAGCGTGATCGTCTGTTAACCGAAAAGTTGAAGGTTCGAGCCCACCCGGTGGTGGTGCGGCGCTTTTTTTTCTTTGGGCTGATAGCTTTGAAGATATGCTCTTATGGTGGTGAGATTGGAGCAGGACAGTCTCCGTGGCGCAAATGGCTAGCGCGATCAGCTGTTAACCAAAAGGTCGGAGGTTCGAGCCTACCCGGTGGTTGTGCGGCGCTTTTTTTCTGTGGGCTGATAGCTTTGAAGATATGTTCTGATGGTGGTGAGAGTGGAGCATGACTGTCTCCATGGCGCAATTGGCTAGCGTGATCGGCTGTTAACCGAAAAGTTGGAGGTTCGAGCCCACCTCGTAGTGGTGCGGCGCTTTTTTTTTCTTTGGGGTGATAGCTCTGAAGAAATGTTCTGACGGTGGTGAGAGTGGAGCACGACTGTCTCCGTGGGGCAATTGGCTAGCGCGATCGGCTGTTAACCGAAAGGTTGGATGTTCGAGCCCACCCGATGGTGGTGCGGCGCTTTTTTTTCTTTGGGCTGATAGCTTTGTAGATATGTTCTTATGGTGGTGAGGGTGGAGCAGGACTGTCTCCGTGGCGCAATTGGCTAGCGCGAGCGGCTGTTAACCAAAAGGTCGGAGGTTCGAGCCCACCCGGTGGGGGTGCGGCGCTTTTTTTTCTTTGGGCTGATAGCTTTGAAGATATGTTCTTATGGTGGTGAGAGTGGAGCAGGACTGTCTCCGTGGCGCAATTGGCTAGCGCGATCGGCTGTTAACCGAAAAGTTGGAGGTTCGAGCCTACCCGGTGGTTGTGCTGCGCTTTTTTTTTCTGTCAGCTGATAGCTTTGAAGATATGTTCTGATGGTGGTGAGATTGGAGCTTGACTGTCTCCATGGCGCAATTGGCTAGCGTGATCGGCTGTTAACCGAAAGGGTGGAGGTTCGAGCCCACCCGGTGGTGGTGCGGCGCTTTTTTTTCTTTGGGATGATAGCTCTGAAGAAATGGTCTGACGGTGGTGAGAGTGGAGCAGGACGGTCCCCGTGGCGCAATTGGCTAGCGCGATCGGCTGTTAACCAAAAAGTTGGAGGCTCGAGCCCTCCCGGGTGGGGTGTGTTGCTTTTTTCTTTGCGCTGATAGCTTTGAAGATATGTTCTGATGGTGGTGAGCGTGGAGCACGATTGTCTCCATGGCGCAATTGGCTAGCGCGATCGGCTGTTAACCGAAAGGTTGGAGGTTCGAGCCAATGCGGTGGTGGTATGGCGCTTTTTTTGGGATGATAGCTTTGAAGATATGTTCTGATGGTGGTGAGAGTGGAGCAGGATTGTCTCCGTGGCGCAATTGGCTAGCGCGATCGGCTGTTAACCGAAAGGTTGGAGTTTCGAGCCCAACCGGCGGTGGTGCGACGCTTTTTTTTCTTTGGGCTGATAGCTTTGAAGATATGTTCTGATGGTGGTTAGAGTAGAGCAGGACTGTCTCCGTGGCGAAATTGGCTAGTGCGATCGGCTGTTAACCGAAAGGTTGGAGATTCGAGCCCACCCGGTGGTGGTGCGGGGCTTTTTTTTCTTTGGGCTGATAGCTTTGAAGATATGTTCTGATGGTGGTAAGAGGGGAGCAAGACTGTCTCCGTGGCGCATTGGGCTAGCGCGATCGGCTGTTAACCGAAAGGTTGGAGTTTCGAGCCCTCTCGGGAGAGGTGTGTTGCTTTTTTCTTTGTGCTGATAGCTTTGAAGATATGTTCTGATGGTGGTGAGAGTGGAGCAGGACTGTCTCCATGGCGCAATTGGCTAGCGCGATCGGCTGTTAACCGATAGGTTGGATGTTCGAGCCCACCCGGTGGTGGTGCGGCGCTTTTTTTTCTTTCGGCTGATAGGTTTGAAGATATGTTCTTATTGTGGTGAGAGTGGAGCAGGACTGTCTCCGTGGCGCAATTGGCCAGCGCGATCGGCTGTAAACCGAAACGTTTGAGGTTCGAGCCCTCCCGGGAGTGGTGTTTTGCTTTTTTTCTTTGCGCTGATAGCTTTGAAGATATGTTCTGATGGTGGTCAGAGTAGAGCACGACTGTCTCCGTGGCGCAATTGGCTAGCGCGATCGGCTGTTAACCGAAAGGTTGGAGGTTCGAGCACATCCGGTGGTGGTGCGGTGCTTTTTTTTCTTTGGGCTAATAGCTTTGAAGATATGTTCTGATGGTGGTGAGAGGGGAGCAAGACTGTCTCCGTGGCGCAATGGGCTAGCGCAATCAGCTGTTGACCGAAAGGTTGGAGTTTCGAGCCCTCCCTTTGTGGTGTGTTGCTTTTTTCTTTGCGCTGATAGCTTTGGAGATATGTTCTGATGGTGGTGAGAGTGGAGCAAGACTGTCCCCGTGGCGCAATGGGCTTGCGCGATCGGCTGTTAACCGAAAAGGTGGAGGTTCGAGCCCACGCGGTGGTGGTGCAGCGCTTTTTTTCTTTGCGCTGATAGCTTTGAAGATATGTTCTGATGCAGGTGAGAGTGGAGCAGGACTGTCTCCGTGGCGCAATTGGCTAGCGCGATCGGCTGTTAACCGAAAGGTTGGAGTTTCGAGCCCTCTCGGGAGAGGTGTGTTGCTTTTTTCTTTGTGCTGATAGCTTTGAAGATATGTTCTGATGGTGGTGAGAGTGGAGCAGGACTGTCTCCATGGCGCAATTGGCTAGCGCGATCGGCTGTTAACCAAAAGGTCGGAGGTTCGAGCCAACCCGGTGGTGGTATGGCGCTTTTTTTGGGATGATAGCTTTGAAGATATGTTCTGATGGTGGTGAGAGTGGAGCAGGACTGTCTCCGTGGCGCAATTGGCTAGCGCGATCGGCTGTTAACCGAAAGGTTGGAGTTTCGAGCCCAACCGGCGGTGGTGCGACGCTTTTTTTTCTTTGGGCTGATAGCTTTGAAGATATGTTCTGATGGTGGTTAGAGTAGAGCAGGACTGTCTCCGTGGCGAAATTGGCTAGTGCGATCGGCTGTTAACCGAAAGGTTGGAGGTTCGAGCCCACCCGGTGGTGGTGCGGGGCTTTTTTTTCTTTGGGCTGATAGCTTTGAAGATATGTTCTGATGGTGGTAACAGGGGAGCAGGGCTGTCTCCGTGGCGAAATTGGCTAGCGCGATCGGCTGTTAACCGAAAGGTTGGAGGTTCGAGCCCACCCGGTGGTGGTGCGGTGCTTTTTTTTGGGGCTGATAGCTTTGAAGATATGTTCTGATGGTGGTGAGAGGGGGGCAAGACTGTCTCCGTGGCGCATTGGGCTAGCGCGATCGGCTGTTGACCGAAAGGTTGGAGTTTCGAGCCCTCCCGGGAGTGGTGTGTTGCTTTTTTCTTTGCGCTGATAGCTTTGAAGATATGTTCTGATGGTGGTGAGATTGGAGCTTGACTGTCTCCATGGCGCAATTGGCTAGCGTGATCGGCTGTTAACCGAAAGGGTGGAGGTTCGAGCCCACCCGGTGGTGGTGCGGCGCTTTTTTTTCTTTGGGATGATAGCTCTGAAGAAATGGTCTGACGGTGGTGAGAGTGGAGCAGGACGGTCCCCGTGGCGCAATTGGCTAGCGCGATCGGCTGTTAACCAAAAAGTTGGAGGCTCGAGCCCTCCCGGGTGGGGTGTGTTGCTTTTTTCTTTGCGCTGATAGCTTTGAAGATATGTTCTGATGGTGGTGAGCGTGGAGCACGATTGTCTCCATGGCGCAATTGGCTAGCGCGATCGGCTGTTAACCGAAAGGTTGGAGGTTCGAGCCAATGCGGTGGTGGTATGGCGCTTTTTTTGGGATGATAGCTTTGAAGATATGTTCTGATGGTGGTGAGAGTGGAGCAGGATTGTCTCCGTGGCGCAATTGGCTAGCGCGATCGGCTGTTAACCGAAAGGTTGGAGTTTCGAGCCCAACCGGCGGTGGTGCGACGCTTTTTTTTCTTTGGGCTGATAGCTTTGAAGATATGTTCTGATGGTGGTTAGAGTAGAGCAGGACTGTCTCCGTGGCGAAATTGGCTAGTGCGATCGGCTGTTAACCGAAAGGTTGGAGGTTCGAGCCCACCCGGTGGTGGTGCGGGGCTTTTTTTTCTTTGGGCTGATAGCTTTGAAGATATGTTCTGATGGTGGTAAGAGGGGAGCAAGACTGTCTCCGTGGCGCATTGGGCTAGCGCGATCGGCTGTTAACCGAAAGGTTGGAGTTTCGAGCCCTCTCGGGAGAGGTGTGTTGCTTTTTTCTTTGCGCTGATAGCTTTGAAGATATGTTCTGATGGTGGTGAGAGTGGAGCAGGACTGTCTCCATGGCGCAATTGGCTAGCGCGATCGGCTGTTAACCGATAGGTTGGATGTTCGAGCCCACCCGGTGGTGGTGCGGCGCTTTTTTTTCTTTCGGCTGATAGGTTTGAAGATATGTTCTTATTGTGGTGAGAGTGGAGCAGGACTGTCTCCGTGGCGCAATTGGCCAGCGCGATCGGCTGTAAACCGAAACGTTTGAGGTTCGAGCCCTCCCGGGAGTGGTGTTTTGCTTTTTTTCTTTGCGCTGATAGCTTTGAAGATATGTTCTGATGGTGGTCAGAGTAGAGCACGACTGTCTCCGTGGCGCAATTGGCTAGCGCGATCGGCTGTTAACCGAAAGGTTGGAGGTTCGAGCACATCCGGTGGTGGTGCGGTGCTTTTTTTTCTTTGGGCTAATAGCTTTGAAGATATGTTCTGATGGTGGTGAGAGTGGAGCAAGACTGTCCCCGTGGCGCAATGGGCTTGCGCGATCGGCTGTTAACCGAAAAGGTGGAGGTTCGAGCCCACGCGGTGGTGGTGCAGCGCTTTTTTTCTTTGCGCTGATAGCTTTGAAGATATGTTCTGATGCAGGTGAGAGTGGAGCAGGACTGTCTCCGTGGCGCAATTGGCTAGCGCGATCGGCTGTTAACCGAAAGGTTGGAGTTTCGAGCCCTCTCGGGAGAGGTGTGTTGCTTTTTTCTTTGTGCTGATAGCTTTGAAGATATGTTCTGATGGTGGTGAGAGTGGAGCAGGACTGTCTCCATGGCGCAATTGGCTAGCGCGATCGGCTGTTAACCAAAAGGTCGGAGGTTCGAGCCAACCCGGTGGTGGTATGGCGCTTTTTTTGGGATGATAGCTTTGAAGATATGTTCTGATGGTGGTGAGAGTGGAGCAGGACTGTCTCCGTGGCGCAATTGGCTAGCGCGATCGGCTGTTAACCGAAAGGTTGGAGTTTCGAGCCCAACCGGCGGTGGTGCGACGCTTTTTTTTCTTTGGGCTGATAGCTTTGAAGATATGTTCTGATGGTGGTTAGAGTAGAGCAGGACTGTCTCCGTGGCGAAATTGGCTAGTGCGATCGGCTGTTAACCGAAAGGTTGGAGGTTCGAGCCCACCCGGTGGTGGTGCGGGGCTTTTTTTTCTTTGGGCTGATAGCTTTGAAGATATGTTCTGATGGTGGTAACAGGGGAGCAGGGCTGTCTCCGTGGCGAAATTGGCTAGCGCGATCGGCTGTTAACCGAAAGGTTGGAGGTTCGAGCCCACCCGGTGGTGGTGCGGTGCTTTTTTTTGGGGCTGATAGCTTTGAAGATATGTTCTGATGGTGGTGAGAGGGGGGCAAGACTGTCTCCGTGGCGCATTGGGCTAGCGCGATCGGCTGTTGACCGAAAGGTTGGAGTTTCGAGCCCTCCCGGGAGTGGTGTGTTGCTTTTTTCTTTGCGCTGATAGCTTTTAAGATATGTTCTGATGGTGGTGAGAGTGGGGCAAGACTGTCTCCGTGGCGCAATGGACTAGCGCGATCGGCTGTTAACTGAAAGGTTGGAGGTTTGAGCCCACCCGGTGGTGGTGCAGCGCTTTCTTTTCTTTGCACTGACAGCTTTGAAGATATGTTCTGATGATGGTGAGATTGGAGCAGGACAGTCTCCGTGGCGCAAATGGCTAGCGCGATCAGCTGTTAACCAAAAGGTCGGAGGTTCGAGCCTACCCGGTGGTTGTGCGGCGCTTTTTTTCTGTGGGCTGATAGCTTTGAAGATATGTTCTGATGGTGGTGAGAGTGGAGCATGACTGTCTCCATGGCGCAATTGGCTAGCGTGATCGGCTGTTAACCGAAAAGTTGGAGGTTCGAGCCCACCTCGTGGTGGTGCGGCGCTTTTTTTTTTCTTTGGGGTGATAGCTCTGAAGAAATGTTCTGACGGTGGTGAGAGTGGAGCACGACTGTCTCCGTGGGGCAATTGGCTAGCGCGATCGGCTGTTAACCGAAAGGTTGGATGTTCGAGCCCACCCGATGGTGGTGCGGCGCTTTTTTTTCTTTGGGCTGATAGCTTTGTAGATATGTTCTTATGGTGGTGAGGGTGGAGCAGGACTGTCTCCGTGGCGCAATTGGCTAGCGCGAGCGGCTGTTAACCAAAAGGTCGGAGGTTCGAGCCCACCCGGTGGTGGTGCGGCGCTTTTTTTTCTTTGGGCTGATAGCTTTGAAGATATGTTCTTATGGTGGTGAGAGTGGAGCAGGTCTGTCTCCGTGGCGCAATTGGCTAGCGCGATCGGCTGTTAACCAAAAAGTTGGAGGTTCGAGCCCTCCCGGGTGGGGTGTGTTGCTTTTTTCTTTGCGCTGATAGCTTTGAAGATATGTTCTGATGGTGGTGAGGGTGGAGCACGATTGTCTCCGTGGCGCAATTGACCAGCGCGATCGGCTGTAAACCGAAACGTTTGAGGTTCGAGCCCTCCCGGGAGTGTTGTTTTTCCTTTTTTCTTTGCGCTGATAGCTTTGAAGATATGTTCTGATGGTGGTCAGAGTAGAGCACGACTGTCTCCGTGGCGCAATAGACTAGCGCGATCGGCTGTTAACCGAAAGGTTGGAGGTTCGAGCACATCCGGTGGTGGTGCGGTGCTTTTTTTTCTTTGGGCTGATAGCTTTGAAGATATGTTCTGATGGTGGTGAGAGGGGAGCAAGACTGCCTCCGTGGCGCAATGGGCTTGCGCGATCGGCTGTTACCCGAAAGGTTTGAGTTTCGAGCCCTCCCGGGAGTGGTTTGTTGCTTTTTTTTTGCGGTAATATCTTTGAAGATATGTTCTGATGGTTCTGAGAGTGGAGCAGGACTGTCTTCGTGGCGCAATTGGCTAGGGCGATCGGCTGTTAACCGAAAGGTTGGAGGTTCGAGCCCAACCGGTGGTGGTGCGGCGCTTTTGTTTGGGGTGATAGCTCTGAAGAACTGTTCTGACGGTGGTGAGAGTGGAGCACGACTGTCTCCGTGGGGCAATTGGCTAGCGTGATCGGCTGTTAACCGAAAGGTTGGAGGTTCGAGCCCACCCGGTGGTGGTGCGGCGCTTTTTTTTCTTTGGGCTGATAGCTTTGAAGATATGTTCTTATGGTGGTGAGAGTGGAGCAGGACTGTCTCCGTGGCGCAATTGGCTAGCGCGATCGGCTGTTAACCGAAAAGTCGGAGGTTGGAGCCTACCCGGTGGTTGTGCGGTGCTTTTTTTTCTGTGGGCTGATAGCTTTGAAGATATGTTCTGATGGTGGTGAGAGTGGAGCAGGACTGTCTCCGTGGCGCAATTGGCTAGCGTGATCGTCTGTTAACCGAAAAGTTGAAGGTTCGAGCCCACCCGGTGGTGGTGCGGCGCTTTTTTTTCTTTGGGCTGATAGCTTTGAAGATATGCTCTTATGGTGGTGAGATTGGAGCAGGACAGTCTCCGTGGCGCAAATGGCTAGCGCGATCAGCTGTTAACCAAAAGGTCGGAGGTTCGAGCCTACCCGGTGGTTGTGCGGCGCTTTTTTTCTGTGGGCTGATAGCTTTGAAGATATGTTCTGATGGTGGTGAGAGTGGAGCATGACTGTCTCCATGGCGCAATTGGCTAGCGTGATCGGCTGTTAACCGAAAAGTTGGAGGTTCGAGCCCACCTCGTGGTGGTGCGGCGCTTTTTTTTTCTTTGGGGTGATAGCTCTGAAGAAATGTTCTGACGGTGGTGAGAGTGGAGCACGACTGTCTCCGTGGGGCAATTGGCTAGCGCGATCGGCTGTTAACCGAAAGGTTGGATGTTCGAGCCCACCCGATGGTGGTGCGGCGCTTTTTTTTCTTTGGGCTGATAGCTTTGTAGATATGTTCTTATGGTGGTGAGGGTGGAGCAGGACTGTCTCCGTGGCGCAATTGGCTAGCGCGAGCGGCTGTTAACCAAAAGGTCGGAGGTTCGAGCCCACCCGGTGGTGGTGCGGCGCTTTTTTTTCTTTGGGCTGATAGCTTTGAAGATATGTTCTTATGGTGGTGAGAGTGGAGCAGGACTGTCTCCGTGGCGCAATTGGCTAGCGCGATCGGCTGTTAACCGAAAAGTTGGAGGTTCGAGCCTACCCGGTGGTTGTGCTGCGCTTTTTTTTCTGTCAGCTGATAGCTTTGAAGATATGTTCTGATGGTGGTGAGATTGGAGCATGACTGTCTCCATGGCGCAATTGGCTAGCGTGATCGGCTGTTAACCGAAAGGGTGGAGGTTCGAGCCCACCCGGTGGTGGTGCGGCGCTTTTTTTTCTTTGGGATGATAGCTCTGAAGAAATGGTCTGACGGTGGTGAGAGTGGAGCAGGACGGTCCCCGTGGCGCAATTGGCTAGCGCGATCGGTTGTTAACCAAAAAGTTGGAGGCTCGAGCCCTCCCGGGTGGGGTGTGTTGCTTTTTTCTTTGCGCTGATAGCTTTGAAGATATGTTCTGATGGTGGTGAGCGTGGAGCACGATTGCCTCCATGGCGCAATTGGCTAGCGCGATCGGCTGTTAACCGAAAGGTTGGAGGTTCGAGCCAACCCGGTGGTGGTATGGCGCTTTTTTTGGGATGATAGCTTTGAAGATATGTTCTGATGGTGGTGAGAGTGGAGCAGGACTGTCTCCGTGGCGCAATTGGCTAGCGCGATCGGCTGTTAACCGAAAGGTTGGAGTTTCGAGCCCAACCGGCGGTGGTGCGACGCTTTTTTTTCTTTTAGGCTGATAGCTTTGAAGATATGTTCTGATGGTGGTTAGAGTAGAGCAGGACTGTCTCCGTGGCGAAATTGGCTAGTGCGATCGGCTGTTAACCGAAAGGTTGGAGGTTCGAGCCCACCCGGTGGTGGTGCGGGGCTTTTTTTTCTTTGGGCTGATAGCTTTGAAGATATGTTCTGATGGTGGTAAGAGGGGAGCAAGACTGTCTCCGTGGCGCATTGGGCTAGCGCGATCGGCTGTTAACCGAAAGGTTGGAGTTTCGAGCCCTCTCGGGAGAGGTGTGTTGCTTTTTTCTTTGTGCTGATAGCTTTGAAGATATGTTCTGATGGTGGTGAGAGTGGAGCAGGACTGTCTCCATGGCGCAATTGGCTAGCGCGATCGGCTGTTAACCGATAGGTTGGATGTTCGAGCCCACCCGGTGGTGGTGCGGCGCTTTTTTTTCTTTCGGCTGATAGGTTTGAAGATATGTTCTTATTGTGGTGAGAGTGGAGCAGGACTGTCTCCGTGGCGCAATTGGCCAGCGCGATCGGCTGTAAACCGAAACGTTTGAGGTTCGAGCCCTCCCGGGAGTGGTGTTTTGCTTTTTTTCTTTGCGCTGATAGCTTTGAAGATATGTTCTGATGGTGGTCAGAGTAGAGCACGACTGTCTCCGTGGCGCAATTGGCTAGCGCGATCGGCTGTTAACCGAAAGGTTGGAGGTTCGAGCACATCCGGTGGTGGTGCGGTGCTTTTTTTTCTTTGGGCTAATAGCTTTGAAGATATGTTCTGATGGTGGTGAGAGGGGAGCAAGACTGTCTCCGTGGCGCAATGGGCTAGCGCAATCAGCTGTTGACCGAAAGGTTGGAGTTTCGAGCCCACCTTTGTGGTGTGTTGCTTTTTTCTTTGCGCTGATAGCTTTGGAGATATGTTCTGATGGTGGTGAGAGTGGAGCAAGACTGTCCCCGTGGCGCAATAGGCTTGCGCGATCGGCTGTTAACCGAAAAGTTGGAGGTTCGAGCCCACGCGGTGGTGGTGCAGCGCTTTTTTTCTTTGCGCTGATAGCTTTGAAGATATGTTCTGATGCAGGTGAGAGTGGAGCAGGACTGTCTCCGTGGCGCAATTGGCTAGCGCGATCGGCTGTTAACTGAAAGGTTGGAGTTTCGAGCCCTCTCGGGAGAGGTGTGTTGCTTTTTTCTTTGTGCTGATAGCTTTGAAGATATGTTCTGATGGTGGTGAGAGTGGAGCAGGACTGTCTCCATGGCGCAATTGGCTAGCGCGATCGGCTGTTAACCAAAAGGTCGGAGGTTCGAGCCAACCCGGTGGTGGTATGGCGCTTTTTTTGGGATGATAGCTTTGAAGATATGTTCTGATGGTGGTGAGAGTGGAGCAGGACTGTCTCCGTGGCGCAATTGGCTAGCGCGATCGGCTGTTAACCGAAAGGTTGGAGTTTCGAGCCCAACCGGCGGTGGGGCGACGCTTTTTTTTCTTTGGGCTGATAGCTTTGAAGATATGTTCTGATGGTGGTTAGAGTAGAGCAGGACTGTCTCCGTGGCGAAATTGGCTAGTGCGATCGGCTGTTAACCGAAAGGTTGGAGGTTCGAGCCCACCCGGTGGTGGTGCGGGGCTTTTTTTTCTTTGGGCTGATAGCTTTGAAGATATGTTCTGATGGTGGTAAGAGGGGAGCAGGGCTGTCTCCGTGGCGAAATTGGCTAGCGCGATCGGCTGTTAACCGAAAGGTTGGAGGTTCGAGCCCACCCGGTGGTGGTGCGGTGCTTTTTTTGGGGCTGATAGCTTTGAAGATATGTTCTGATGGTGGTGAGAGGGGGGCAAGACTGTCTCCGTGGCGCATTGGGCTAGCGCGATCGGCTGTTGACCGAAAGGTTGGAGTTTCGAGCCCTCCCGGGAGTGGTGTGTTGCTTTTTTCTTTGCGCTGATAGCTTTTAAGATATGTTCTGATGGTGGTGAGAGTGGGGCAAGACTGTCTCCGTGGCGCAATGGACTAGCGCGATCGGCTGTTAACTGAATGGTTGGAGGTTTGAGCCCACCCGGTGGTGGTGCAGCGCTTTCTTTTCTTTGCACTGACAGCTTAGAAGATATGTTCTGATGATGGTGAGATTGGAGCAGGACAGTCTCCGTGGCGCAAATGGCTAGCGCGATCAGCTGTTAACCAAAAGGTCGGAGGTTCGAGCCTACCCGGTGGTTGTGCGGCGCTTTTTTTCTGTGGGCTGATAGCTTTGAAGATATGTTCTGATGGTGGTGAGAGTGGAGCATGACTGTCTCCATGGCGCAATTGGCTAGCGTGATCGGCTGTTAACCGAAAAGTTGGAGGTTCGAGCCCACCTCGTGGTGGTGCGGCGCTTTTTTTTTTCTTTGGGGTGATAGCTCTGAAGAAATGTTCTGACGGTGGTGAGAGTGGAGCACGACTGTCTCCGTGGGGCAATTGGCTAGCGCGATCGGCTGTTAACCGAAAGGTTGGATGTTCGAGCCCACCCGATGGTGGTGCGGCGCTTTTTTTTCTTTGGGCTGATAGCTTTGTAGATATGTTCTTATGGTGGTGAGAGTGGAGCACGACTGTCTCCGTGGGGCAATTGGCTAGCGCGATCGGCTGTTAACCGAAAGGTTGGAGGTTCGAGCCCACCCGGTGGTGGTGCGGCGCTTTTTTTTCTTTGGGGTGATAGCTCTGAAGAAATGGTGTGACGGTGGTGAGAGTGGAGCAGGACGGTCCCCGTGGCGCAATTGGCTAGCGCGATCGGCTGTTAACCAAAAAGTTGGAGGTTCGAGCCCTCCCGGGTGGGGTGTGTTGCTTTTTTCTTTGCGCTGATAGCTTTGAAGATATGTTCTGTTGGTGGTGAGGGTGGAGCACGATTGCCTCCGTGGCGCAATTGGCCAGCGCGATCGGCTGTTAACCGAAAGGTTGGAGGTTCGAGCCCACCCGGTGGTGGTGCGGCGCTTTTTTTTCTTTCGGCTAATAGCTTTGAAGATATGTTCTAATTGTGCTGAGAGTGGAGCAGGAATGCCTCCGTGGCGCAATTGACCAGCGCGATCGGCTGTAAACCGAAACGTTTGAGGTTCGAGCCCTCCCGGGAGTGTTGTTTTTCTTTTTTTCTTTGCGCTGATAGCTTTGAAGATATGTTCTGATGGTGGTCAGAGTAGAGCACGACTGTCTCCGTGGCGCAATAGACTAGCGCGATCGGCTGTTAACCGAAAGGTTGGAGGTTCGAGCACATCCGGTGGTGGTGCGGTGCTTTTTTTTCTTTGGGCTGATAGCTTTGAAGATATGTTCTGATGGTGGTGAGAGGGGAGCAAGACTGCCTCCGTGGCGCAATGGGCTTGCGCGATCGGCTGTTACCCGAAAGGTTTGAGTTTCGAGCCCTCCCGGGAGTGGTTTGTTGCTTTTTTTTGCGGTAATATCTTTGAAGATATGTTCTGATGGTTCTGAGAGTGGAGCAGGACTGTCTTCGTGGCGCAATTGGCTAGGGCGATCGGCTGTTAACCGAAAGGTTGGAGGTTCGAGCCCAACCGGTGGTGGTGCGGCGCTTTTTTTTTGGGGTGATAGCTCTGAAGAACTGTTCTGACGGTGGTGAGAGTGGAGCACGACTGTCTCCGTGGGGCAATTGGCTAGCGTGATCGGCTGTTAACCGAAAGGTTGGAGGTTCGAGCCCACCCGGTGGTGGTGCGGCGCTTTTTTTTCTTTGGGCTGATAGCTTTGAAGATATGTTCTTATGGTGGTGAGAGTGGAGCAGGACTGTCTCCGTGGCGCAATTGGCTAGCGCGATCGGCTGTTAACCGAAAAGTCGGAGGTTGGAGCCTACCCGGTGGTTGTGCGGCGGTTTTTTTTCTGTGGGCTGATAGCTTTGAAGATATGCCCTTATGGTGGTGAGATTGGAGCAGGACAGTCTCCGTGGCGCAAATGGCTAGCGCGATCAGCTGTTAACCAAAAGGTCGGAGGTTCGAGCCTACCCGGTGGTTGTGCGGCGCTTTTTTTCTGTGGGCCGATAGCTTTGAAGATATGTTCTGATGGTGGTGAGAGTGGAGCATGACTGTCTCCATGGCGCAATTGGCTAGCGTGATCGGCTGTTAACCGAAAAGTTGGAGGTTCGAGCCCACCTCGTGGTGGTGCGGCGCTTTTTTTTTCTTTGGGGTGATAGCTCTGAAGAAATGTTCTGACGGTGGTGAGAGTGGAGCACGACTGTCTCCGTGGGGCAATTGGCTAGCGCGATCGGCTGTTAACCGAAAGGTTGGATGTTCGAGCACACCCGATGGTGGTGCGGCGCTTTTTTTTCTTTGGGCTGATAGCTTTGTAGATATGTTCTTATGGTGGTGAGGGTGGAGCAGGACTGTCTCCGTGGCGCAATTGGCTAGCGCGAGCGGCTGTTAACCAAAAGGTCGGAGGTTCGAGCCCACCCGGTGGTGGTGCGGCGCTTTTTTTTCTTTGGGCTGATAGCTTTGAAGATATGTTCTTATGGTGGTGAGAGTGGAGCAGGACTGTCTCCGTGGCGCAATTGGCTAGCGCGATCGGCTGTTAACCGAAAAGTTGGAGGTTCGAGCCTACCCGGTGGTTGTGCTGCGCTTTTTTTTCTGTCAGCTGATAGCTTTGAAGATATGTTCTGATGGTGGTGAGATTGGAGCATGACTGTCTCCATGGCGCAATTGGCTAGCGTGATCGGCTGTTAACCGAAAGGGTGGAGGTTCGAGCCCACCCGGTGGTGGTGCGGCGCTTTTTTTTCTTTGGGATGATAGCTCTGAAGAAATGGTCTGACGGTGGTGAGAGTGGAGCAGGACGGTCCCCGTGGCGCAATTGGCTAGCGCGATCGGCTGTTAACCAAAAAGTTGGAGGCTCGAGCCCTCCCGGGTGGGGTGTGTTGCTTTTTTCTTTGCGCTGATAGCTTTGAAGATATGTTCTGATGGTGGTGAGCGTGGAGCACGATTGTCTCCATGGCGCAATTGGCTAGCGCGATCGGCTGTTAACCGAAAGGTTGGAGGTTCGAGCCAACCCGGTGGTGGTATGGCGCTTTTTTTGGGATGATAGCTTTGAAGATATGTTCTGATGGTGGTGAGAGTGGAGCAGGACTGTCTCCGTGGCGCAATTGGCTAGCGCGATCGGCTGTTAACCGAAAGGTTGGAGTTTCGAGCCCAACCGGCGGTGGTGCGACGCTTTTTTTTCTTTGGGCTGATAGCTTTGAAGATATGTTCTGATGGTGGTTAGAGTAGAGCAGGACTGTCTCCGTGGCGAAATTGGCTAGTGCGATCGGCTGTTAACCGAAAGGTTGGAGGTTCGAGCCCACCCGGTGGTGGTGCGGGGCTTTTTTTTTTTGGGCTGATAGCTTTGAAGATATGTTCTGATGGTGGTAAGAGGGGAGCAAGACTGTCTCCGTGGCGCATTGGGCTAGCGCGATCGGCTGTTAACCGAAAGGTTGGAGTTTCGAGCCCTCTCGGGAGAGGTGTGTTGCTTTTTTCTTTGTGCTGATAGCTTTGAAGATATGTTCTGATGGTGGTGAGAGTGGAGCAGGACTGTCTCCATGGCGCAATTGGCTAGCGCGATCGGCTGTTAACCGATAGGTTGGATATTCGAGCCCACCCGGTGGTGGTGCGGCGCTTTTTTTTCTTTCGGCTGATAGGTTTGAAGATATGTTCTTATTGTGGTGAGAGTGGAGCAGGACTGTCTCCGTGGCGCAATTGGCCAGCGCGATCGGCTGTAAACCGAAACGTTTGAGGTTCGAGCCCTCCCGGGAGTGGTGTTTTGCTTTTTTTCTTTGCGCTGATAGCTTTGAAGATATGTTCTGATGGTGGTCAGAGTAGAGCACGACTGTCTCCGTGGCGCAATTGGCTAGCGCGATCGGCTGTTAACCGAAAGGTTGGAGGTTCGAGCACATCCGGTGGTGGTGCGGTGCTTTTTTTTCTTTGGGCTAATAGCTTTGAAGATATGTTCTGATGGTGGTGAGAGGGGAGCAAGACTGTCTCCGTGGCGCAATGGGCTAGCGCAATCAGCTGTTGACCGAAAGGTTGGAGTTTCGAGCCCTCCCTTTGTGGTGTGTTGCTTTTTTCTTTGCGCTGATAGCTTTGGAGATATGTTCTGATGGTGGTGAGAGTGGAGCAAGACTGTCCCCGTGGCGCAATGGGCTTGCGCGATCGGCTGTTAACCGAAAAGTTGGAGGTTCGAGCCCACGCGGTGGTGGTGCAGCGCTTTTTTTCTTTGCGCTGATAGCTTTGAAGATATGTTCTGATGCAGGTGAGAGTGGAGCAAGACTGCCTCCGTGTGACATGGGCTTGCGCGATCGGCTGTTACCCGAAAGGTTTGAGTTTCGAGCCCTCCCGGGAGTGGTGTGTTGCTTTTTTTTGCGGTAATAGCTTTGAAGATATGTTCTGATGGTGGTGAGAGTGGAGCAGGACTGTCTTCGTGGCGCAATCGGCTAGCGCGATCGGCTGTTAACCGAAAGGTTGGAGGTTCGAGCCCAACCGGTGGTGGTGCGGCGCTTTTTTTTCTTTGGGGTGATAGCTCTGAAGAACTGTTCTGACGGTGGTGAGAGTGGAGCACGACTGTCTCCGTGTGGCAATTGGCTAGCGTGATCGGCTGTTAACCGAAAGGTTGGAGGTTCGAGCCCACCCGGTGGTGGTGCGGCGCTATTTTTTCTTTGGGCTGATAGCTTTGAAGATATGTTCTTATGGTGGTGAGAGTGGAGCAGGACTGTCTCCGTGGCGCAATTGGCTAGCGCGATCGGCTGTTAACCGAAAAGTTGGAGGTTGGAGCCTACCCGGTGGTTGTGCGGCGCTTTTTTTTTCTGTGGGCTGATAGCTTTGAAGATATGTTCTTATGGTGGTGAGAGTGGAGCATGACTGTCTCCATGGCGCAATTGGCTAGCGTGATCGGCTGTTAACCGAAAAGTTGGAGGTTCGAGCCCACCTCATGGTGGTGCGGCGCTTTTTTTTTCTTTTGGCTGATAGCTTTGAAGATATGTTCTGATGGTGGTGAGAGTGGAGCAGGACTGTCTCCATGGCGCAATTGGCTAGCGCGATCAGCTGTTAACCAAAAGGTCAGAGGTTCGAGCCCACCCGGCGGTGGTATGGCGCTTTTTTTGTTTGGGCTGATAGCTTTGAAGATATGTTCTGATGGTGGTGAGAGTGGAGCAGGACTGTCTCCGTGGCGCAATTGGCTAGCGCGTTCGGCTGTTAACCGAAAGGTTGGAGTTTCGAGCCCTCTCGGGAGAGGTGTGTTGCTTTTTTCTTTGTGCTGATAGCTTTGAAGATATGTTCTGATGGTGGTGAGAGTGGAGCAGGACTGTCTCCATGGCGCAATTGGCTAGCGCGATCGGCTGTTAACCAAAAGGTCGGAGGTTCGAGCCAACCCGGTGGTGGTATGGCGCTTTTTTTGGGATGATAGCTTTGAAGATATGTTCTGATGGTGGTGAGAGTGGAGCAGGACTGTCTCCGTGGCGCAATTGGCTAGCGCGATCGGCTGTTAACCGAAAGGTTGGAGTTTCGAGCCCAACCGGCGGTGGTGCGACGCTTTTTTTTCTTTGGGCTGATAGCTTTGAAGATATGTTCTGATGGTGGTTAGAGTAGAGCAGGACTGTCTCCGTGGCGAAATTGGCTAGTGCGATCGGCTGTTAACCGAAAGGTTGGAGGTTCGAGCCCACCCGGTGGTGGTGCGGGGCTTTTTTTTCTTTGGGCTGATAGCTTTGAAGATATGTTCTGATGGTGGTAAGAGGGGAGCAGGGCTGTCTCCGTGGCGAAATTGGCTAGCGCGATCGGCTGTTAACCGAAAGGTTGGAGGTTCGAGCCCACCCGGTGGTGGTGCGGTGCTTTTTTTTTGGGGCTGATAGCTTTGAAGATATGTTCTGATGGTGGTGAGAGGGGGGCAAGACTGTCTCCGTGGCGCATTGGGCTAGCGCGATCGGCTGTTGACCGAAAGGTTGGAGTTTCGAGCCCTCCCGGGAGTGGTGTGTTGCTTTTTTCTTTGCGCTGATAGCTTTTAAGATATGTTCTGATGGTGGTGAGAGTGGGGCAAGACTGTCTCCGTGGCGCAATGGACTAGCGCGATCGGCTGTTAACTGAAAGGTTGGAGGTTTGAGCCCACCCGGTGGTGGTGCAGCGCTTTCTTTTCTTTGCACTGACAGCTTTGAAGATATGTTCTGATGATGGTGAGAGTAGAGCAAGACTGCCTCCGTGGCGCAATGGGCTAGCGCGATCGCCTGTTAACCGAAAGGTTGGAGTTTCGAGCCCTCCCGGGAGTGGTGTGTTGCTTTTTTCTTTGCGGTAATAGCTTTGAAGATATGTTCTGATGGTGGTGAGAGTGGAGCAGGACTGTCTTCGTGGCGCAATCGGCTAGCGCGATCGGCTGTTAACCGAAAGGTTGGAGGTTCGAGCCCAACTGGTGGTGGTGCGGCGCTTTTTTTTCTTTGGGGTGATAGCTCTGAAGAAATGTTCTGACGGTGGTGAGAGTGGAGCACGACTGTCTCCGTGGGGCAATTGGCTAGCGCGATCGGCTGTTAACCGAAAGGTTGGAGCTTCGAGCCCACCCGGTGGTGGTGCGGCGCTTTTTTTGGGCTTATAGCTCTGAAGAAATGTTCTGACTGTGGTGAGAGTGGAGCAGGACTGTCTCCGTGGCGCAATTGGCTAGCGCGATCGGCTGTTACCCGAAAAGTTGGAGGTTCGAGCTCTCCCGGTGGTGGTGCGGAGCTTTTTTTTGTGTGGGCTGATAGCTTTGAAGATATGTTCTGATGGTGGTGAGAGTGGAGCGGGACTGTCTCCGTGGCGCAATTGGCTAGCGTGATCGGCTGTTAACTGGCAAGTTGGAGGTTCGAGCACACCCGTTGGTGGTGTGGCGCTTTTTTTTCTTTGGGCATATAGCTTTGAAGATATGTTCTAATGGTGAAAAGAGTGGAGCAGGACTGTCTCCGTGGCACCATTGGCTAGCGCGATCGGCAGTTAAACGAAAGGTTAGAGTTTGTTTCGAGCCCACCCGGTGGTGGTGCGGCGCTTTTTTTTTGGGGCTGATAGCTTTGAAGATATGTTATGATCGTTGTGAGAGTGAAGCAGGACTGTCTCCGTGGCGCAATTGGCTAGCGTTATCGGCTGTTAACCGAAAAGTTGGAGGTTCGAGCCCACCCGGTGGTGGTGCGGCGCTTTTTTTTCTTTGGGCTGATAGCTTTGAAGATATGTTCTTATGGTGGTGCGAGTGGAGCAGGACTGTCTCCGTGGCGCAATTGGCTAGCGTGATCGGCTGGTAACCGAAAACTTGGATGTTCGAGCCCACCTCGTGGTGGTGCGGCGCTTTTTTTTCTTTGGGCTGATAGCTTTGAAGATATGTTCTGATGGTGGTGAGAGTGGAGCAGGACTGTCTCCATGGCGCAATTGGCTAGCGCGATTGGCTGTTAACCAAAACGTCACAGGTTCGAGCCCACCTGGTGGTGGTATGGCGCTTTTTTTGTTTGGGCTGATAGCTTTGAAGATATGTTCTGATGGTGGTGAGAGTGGAGCAGGACTGTCTCCGTGGCGCAATTGGCTAGCGCGATCGGCTGTTAACCGAAAGGTTGGAGTTTCGAGCCCACCCGGCTGTGGTGCGGTGCTTTTTTTCTTTGGGCTGATAGCTTTGAAGATATGTTCTGATAGTGGTGAGAGGGGGGCAAGACTGTCTCCGTGGCGCATTGGGCTAGCGCGATCGGCTGTTGACCGAAAGGTTGGAGTTTCGAGCCCTCCCGACAGTGGTGTGTTGCTTTTTTCTTTGCGCTGATAGCTTTTAAGATATGTTCTGATGGTGGTGAGAGTGGGGCAAGACTGTCTCTGTGGCGCAATGGGCTAGCGCGATCGGCTGTTAACTGAAAGGTTGGAGGTTTGAGCCCACCCGGTGGTGGTGCAGCGCTTTTTTTTCTTTGCGCTGATAGCTTTGAAGATATGTTCTGATGGTGGTGAGAGTGGAGCAGGACTGTCTCCGTGGCGCAATTGGCTAGCGTGATCGGCTGTTAACCGGAAGTTGGAGGTTCGAGCCCACCCGTTGGTGGTGTGGCGCTTTTTTTTCTTTGGGCATATAACTTTGAAGATATGTTCTAATGGTGAAAAGAGTGGAGCAGGACTGTCTCCGTGGCACCATTGGCTAGCGCGATCGGCAGTTAAACGAAAGGTTGGAGTTTGTTTCGAGCCCACCCGGTGGTGGTGCGGCGCTTTTTTTCTTTGGGCTGATAGCTTTGAAGATATGTTATGATCGTTGTGAGAGTGAAGCAGGACTGTCTTCGTGGCGCAATTGGCTAGCGTTATCGGCTGTTAACCGAAAAGTTGGAGGTTCGAGCCCACCCGGTGGTGGTGCGGCGCTTTTTTTTCTTTTGGCTGATAGCTTTGAAGATATGTTCTGATGGTGGTGAGAGTGGAGCAGGACTCTCTCCGTGACGCAATCGGCTAGCGTGATCGGCTGTTAACCGAAAAGGTGGTAGTTCGAGCCCACCTGGTGGTGGTGCGGCGCTTTTTTTTCTTTGGGCTGATATCTTTGAAGATATGTTCTGATGGTGGTGAGAGTAGAGCAGGACTGTCTCCGTGGCGCAATTGGCTAGCGCGATCGGCTGTTAACAGAAAGCTTGGAGTTTCGAGCCCTCCCTAGAGTGGTGTGTTGCTTTTTTCTTTGCGCTGATAGCTTTGAAGATATGTTCTGATGGTGGTGAGAGTGGAGCACGACTGTCTCCTTGGCGCAGTTGGCTTGCGTGATTGGCTGTTAACCAAAAGGTTGGAAGTTCGAGCCCACCCGGTGATGCTGGGGCGCTTTTTTTCTTTGTACTGATAGCTTTGAAGATATGTTCTGATGGTGGTGAGAGTGGAGCAGGACTGTCTCCGTGGCGCAATTGGCTGGCGCGATTGGCCGTTAACCGAAAGGTTGGAGTTTCGAGCCCAACCGGTGGTGGTGCGGTGCTTTTTTTTCTTTGGGCTGATAGCTTTGAAGATATATGTGTTCTGATGGTGGTGAGAGTGGAGCAGGACTGCCTCCGTGGCGCAATTGGCTTGTGCGATCGGCTGTTAACCGAAAGGTTGGAGGTTCGAGCCCACACGGTGGTGGTGCGGCGCTTTTTTTTCTGTGGGCTGATAGCTTTGAAGATATGTTCTGATGGTGGTGAGAGTGGAGCACGACTGTCTCCGTGGCGCAATTGGCTAGCGTGATCGGCTGTTAACCGAAAAGTTGGAGGTTCAAGCCCACCCGGTGGTGCTGCGGCGCTTTTTTTTCTTTGGGCTGATAGCTTTGAAGATATGTTTTGATGGTGGTGGAGAGTGGAGCAGGACTGTCTCCATGGCGCAATTGGCTAGCGCAATCGCCTGTTGACTGAAAGGTTCGAGTTTCGAGCCCTCCCGGGAGTGGTGTGTTGCTTTTTTCTTTGCGCTGATAGCTTTGAAGATATGTTCTGATGGTGGTGAGAGTGGAGCAACACTGTCTCCGTGGCGCAATGAGCTAGCGCGATCGGCTGCTAACCGAAAGGTTGGAGGTTCGGGCCCACCTGGTGGTGGTGCAGGGCTTTTTTTCTTTGCGCTGATAGCATTGAAGATATGTTCTGATGATGGTGAGAGTGGAGCAAGACTGCCTCCGTAGCGCAATGGGCTAGCGCGATCGGCTGTTAACCGAAAGGTTGGAGTTTCGAGCTCTCCCGGGAGTGGTGTGTTGCTTTTTTCTTTGCGGTAATAGCTTTGAAGATATGTTCAGATGGTGATGAGAGTGGAGCAGGACTGTCTTCATGGCGCAATTGGCTAGCGCGATCGGCTGTTAACCGAAAGGTTGGAGGTTCGAGCCCAACCGGTGGTGGTGCGGCGCTTTTTTTTCTTTTGGGTGATAGCTCTGAAGAAATGTTCTGACGGTGGTGAGAGTAAAGCACGACTGTCTCCGTGGGGCAATTGGCTAGCGCGATCGGCTGTTAACCTAAAGGTTAGATGTTCGAGCCCACCCGATGGTGGTGCGGCGCTTTTTTTTCTTTGGGCTAATAGCTTTGAAGATATGTTCTTATGGTGGTGAGGGTGGAGCAGGACTGTCTCCGTGGCGCAATTGGCTAGCGCGATCGGCTGTTAACCAAAAGGTCGGAGGTTCGAGCCCACCCGGTGGTGCTGCGGCGCTATTTTTTCTTTGGGCTGATAGCTTTGAAGATATGTTCTTATGGTGGTGAGAGTGGAACAGGACTGTCTCCGTGGCGCAATTGGCTAGCGCGATCGGCTGTTAACCGAAAAGTTGGAGGTTTGAGCCTACCCGGTGGTTGTGCGGCGCTTTTTTTTCTGTGGGCTGATAGCTTTGAAGATATGTACTGATGGTGGTGAGAGTGGAGCATGACGGTCTCCATGGCACAATTGGCTAGCGTGATTGGCTGTTAACCAAAAAGTTGGAGGTTCGAGCCCACCTCGTGGTGGTGCGGCGCTTTTTTTTCTTTGGGCGTATAGCTTTGAAGATATGTTCTGATGGTGATGAGAGTAGAGCAGGACTGTCTCCACGGCGCAATTTGCTAGCGCGATCGGCTGTTAACCAAAAGGTCGGAGGTTCGAGCCCACCCGGTGGTGGTATGGTGCTTTTTTGTTTGGGCTGATAGCTTTGAAGATATGTTCTGATGGTGGTGAGAGTGGAGCAGGACTGTCTTCGTGGCGCAATAGGCTAGCGCGATCGGCTGTTAACCGAAAGGTTGGAGTTTCGAGCCCACCCGGCGGTGGTGCGGCGCTTTTTTTTCTTTGGGCTGATAGCTTTGAAGATATGTTCTGATAGTGGTGAGAGTAGAGCAGGACTGTCTCCGTGGCGCAATTGGCTAGCGCGATCGGCTGTTAACCGAAAGGTTGGAGTTTCGAGCCCTCTGGGGAGAGGTGTGTTGCTTTTTTCTTTGTGCTGTTAGCTTTGAAGATATGTTCTGATGGTGGTGAGAGTGGAGCAGGACTGTCTCCATGGCGCAATTGGCTAGCGCGATCGGCTGTTAACCGATAGGTTGGATGTTCGAGCCCACCCGATGGTGGTGCGGCGCTTTTTTTTCTTTGGGCTGATAGCTTTGAAGATATGTTCTTATGGTGGTGAGGGTGGAGCAGGACTGTCTGCGTGGCGCAATTGGCTAGCGCGATCGGCTGTTAACCGAAAAGTTGGAAGTTCGAGCCCACCCTGTGGTGGTGTGGCGCTTTTTTTTCTTTGGGCTGATAGCTTTGAAGATATGTTCTGATGGTGGTGAGAGTAGAGCAGGACTGTCTCCGTGGCACAATTGGCTAGCGCGATCGGCTGTTAACCGAAAGGTCGGAGGTTCGAGCCCACCCGGTGGTGGTGCGGCGCTTTTTTTTTCTTTGGGGTGATAGCTCTGAAGAAATGGTCTGACGGTGGTGAGAGTGGAGCAGGACGGTCCCCGTGGCGCAATTGGCTAGCGCGATCGGCTGTTAACCGAAAGGTTGGAGTTTCGAGCCCTCCCGGGAGTGGTGTGTTGCTTTTTTCTTTGCGGTAATAGCTTTGAAGATATGTTCAGATGGTGATGAGAGTGGAGCAGGACTGTCTTCGTGGCGCAATTGGCTAGCGCGATCGGCTGTTAACCAAAATGTCGGAGGTTCGAGCCCACCCGGTGGTAGTATTGCGCTTTTTTTCTTTGGGCTGATAGCTTTGAAGATATGTTTTGATGGTGGCGAGAGTAGAGCAGGACTGTCTCCATGGCGCAATTGTCTAGCGCGATCGGCTGTTAACCGAAAGGTTGGAGTTTCGAGCCCTCCCTGGAGTGGTGTGTTGCTTTTTTCTTTGCGCTGATAGCTTTGAAGACATGTTCTGATGGTGGTGAGAGTGGAGCACGACTGTCTCCGTGGCGCAGTTGGCTAGCGCGATCGGCTGTTAACCGAAAGGTTGGAAGTTCGAGCCCACCCGGTGATGGTGCGGCGCTTTTTTTTTTCTTTGGGGTGATAGCTCTGAAGATATGTTCTGATGGTGGTGAGAGTAGAGCAGGACTGTCTCCGTGGCGCAATTGGCTAGCGCGATCGGCTGTTAACCGAAAGGTTGGAGTTTCGAGCCCTCTCGGGAGAGGTGTGTTGCTTTTTTCTTTGTGCTGATAGCTTTGAAGATATGTTATGATGGTGGTGAGAGTGGAGCAGGACTGTCTCCATGGCGCAATTGGCTAGCGCGATCGGCTGTTAACCAAAAGGTCGGAGGTTCGAGCCAACCCGGTGGTGGTATGGCACTTTTTTTGGGCTGATAGCTTTGAAGATATGTTCTGATGGTGGTGAGAGTGGAGCAGGACTGTCTCCATGGCGCAATTGGCTAGCGCGATCGGCTGTTAACCGAAAGGTTGGAGGTTCGAGCCCACCCGGTGGTGGTGCAGCGCTTTTTTTTCTTTCGGCTGATAGCTTTGAAGATATGTTCTAATTGTGGTGAGAGTGGAGCACGACTGTCTCCGTGGCGCAATTGGCCAGCGTGATCGGCTGTAAACCGAAAAGTTTGAGGTTCAAGCCCTCCCGGGAGTGGTGTTTTGCTTTTTTCTTTGCGCTGATAGCTTTGAAGATATGTTCTGATGGTGGTCAGAGTAGAGCACGACTGTCTCCGTGGCGCAATTGGCTAGCATGATCGGCTGTTAACCGAAAGGTTGGAGGTTCGAGCCCATCCGGTGGTGGTGCGGTGCTTGTTTTTCTTTGGGCTGATAGCTTTGAAGATATGTTCTGATGGTGGTGAGAGGGGAGCAAGACTGTCTCCGTGGCGCAATGGGCTAGCGCGATCAGCTGTTGACCGAAAGGTTGGAGTTTCGAGCCCTCCCGTTAGTGGTGTGTTGCTTTTTTCTTTGCGCTCATAGCTTTGAAGATATGTTCTGATGGTGGTGAGAGTGGAGCAAGACTGTCCCCGTGGCGCAATGGGCTAGCGCGATCGGCTGTTAACCGAAAGGTTGGAGGTTCGAGCCCACGCGGTGGTGGTGCAGCGCTTTTTTTCTTTGCGCTGATAGCTTTGAAGATATGTTCTGATGATGATGAGAGTGGAGCATGACTGCCTCTGTGGCGCAATGGGCTTGCACGATCGGCTGTTACCCGAAAGGTTTGAGTTTCGAGCCTACCCGGTGGTTGTGCGGCGCTTTTTTTTTTCTGTGGGCTGATAGCTTTGAAGATATGTTCTGATGGTGCTGAGATTAGAGCAGGACTGTCTCCGTGGCGCAATTGGCTAGCGCGATCGGCTGTTAACCGAAAAGTTGGAGGTTGGAGCCTACCCGGTGGTTGTGCGGCGCTTTTTTTTCTGTGGGCTGATAGCTTTGAAGATATGTTCTGATGGTGGTGAGAGTGGAGCAGGACTGTCTCCGTGGCGCAATTGGCTAGCGTGATCGTCTGTTAACCGAAAAGTTGAAGGTTCGAGCCCACCCAGTGGTGGTGCGGCGCTTTTTTTTTCTTTGGGCTGATAGCTTTGAAGATATGTTCTTATGGTGGTGAGAGTGGGGCAGGACTGTCTCCGTGGCGCAAATGGCTAGCGTGATCGGCTGTTAACCGAAACGTTGGTAGTTCGAGCCCACCCGGTGGTGGTGCGGCGCTTTTTTTTCTTTGGGCTGATAGCTCTGAAGAAATGTTCTGACGGTGGTGAGAGTTGAGCAGGACTGTTTCCGTGGCGCAATTGGCTAGCGCGATCGGCTGTTACCCGAAAAGTTGGAGGTTCGAGCTCTCCCGGTGGTGGTGCGGCGCTTTTTTTTCTATGGGCTGATAGCTTTGAAGATATGTTGTAATGGTGGTAAGAGTGGAGCAGGACTGTCTCCGTGGCGCCATTGGCTAGCACGATCGGCAGTTAACCGAAAGGTTGGAGTTTCGAGCCCACCCGGTGGTGGTGCGGCGCTTTTTTTCTTTGGGCTGATAGCTCTGAAGATATGTTATGATGGTGGTGAGAGTGAAGCAGGACTGTCTCCGTGGCGCAATTGGCTAGCGTGATCGGCTGTTAACCGAAAAGTTGGAGGTTCGAGCCCACCCGGTGGTGGTGCGGCGCTTTTTTTTCTTTGGGCTGATAGCTTTGAAGATATGTTCTGATGGTGGTGAGAGTGGAGCAGGACTGTCTCCATGGCGCAATTGGCTAGCGTGATCGGCTGTTAACCGAAAAGTTGGTAGTTCGAGCCCACCCGGTGGTGGTGCGGCGCTTTTTTTTCTTTGGGCTGATAGCTTTGAAGATATGTTCTTATGGTGGTGAGAGTGGAGCAGGACTGTCTCCATGGTGCAATTGGCTAGTGCGATCGGCTGTTAACCAAAATGTCGGAGGTTCGAGCCCACCCGGTGGTAGTATTGCGCTTTTTTTTCTTTGGGCTGATAGCTTTGAAGATATGTTTTGATGGTGGCGAGAGTAGAGCAGGACTGTCTCCGTGGCGCATTTGGCTAGCGCGATCGGCTGTTAACCGAAAGGTTGGAGTTTCGAGCCCACCCGGTGATGGTGGGGCGCTTTTTTTTGTGCTGATAGCTTTGAAGATATGTTCTGATGGTGGTTAGAGTGGAGCAGGACTGTCTCTGTGGCGCAATTGGCTGGCGCGATGGGCTGTTAACCGAAAGGTTGGAGGTTCGAGCCATCTCGGTTGTGGTGCGGTGCTTTTTTTTCTTTGGGCTGATAGCTTTGAAGATATGTTGTTATGGTGGTGAGAGTGGAGCAGGACTGTCTCCATGGCGCAATTTGCTTGCGCGATCGGCTGTTAACCGAAAGGTTGGAGGTTGGAGCCCACCCGGTGGTGGTGCGGCGCTTTTTTTTCTGTGGGCTGATAGCTTTGAAGATATGTTCTGATGGTGGTGAGAGTAGAGCAGGACTGTCTCTGTGGCGCAATTGGCTAGCGTGATCGGCTGTTAACCGAAAAGTTGGAGGTTCGAGCCCACCCGGTGGTGGTGCGGCGCCTTTTTTTCTTTGGGCTGATAGCTTTGAAGATATGTTCTGATGATGGTGAGAGTGGAGCAAGACTGCCTCCGTGGCGCAATGGGCTAGCGCGATCGCCTGTTAACCGAAAGGTTGGAGTTTTGAGCCCTCCCGGGAGTGGTGTGTTGCTTTTTTCTTTGCGGTAATAGCTTTAAAGTTATGTTCTGATGGTGGTGAGAGTGGACCAGGACTGTCTTCGTGGCACAATTGGCTAGCGCGATCGGCTGTTAACCGAAAGGTTGGAGGTTCAAACCCACCCGGTGGTGGTGCGGCACTTTTTTTTGGGGGTGATAGCTCTGAAGAAATGTTCTGACGGTGGTGAGAGTGGAGCACGACTGTCTCCGTGGCGCAATTAGCTAGCGCGATTAGCTGTTACCCGAAAATTTGGAGGTTCGAGCTCTCCCGGTGGTGGTGCGGAGCTTTTTTTCTGTGGGCTGATAGCTTTGAAGATATGTTCTGATGGTGGTGAGAGTGGAGCAGGACTGTCTTCGTGGCGCAAGTGGCTAGCGTGATCGGCTGTTAACCGGCAAGTTGGAGGTTCGAGCCCACTCGTTGGTGGTGTGGCGCTTTTTTTTCTTTGGGCTGATAGCTTTGAAGATAAGTTCTAATGGTGAAAAGAGTGGAGAAGGACTGTCTCCGTGGCGCCATTGGCTAGCGCGATCGGCAGTTGAACGAAAGGTTGGAGTTTCGAGCCCACCCGGTGGTGGTGCGGCGCTTTTTTTTCTTTGGGCTGATAGCTTTGAAGATATGTTATGATCGTGGTGAGAGTGAAGCAGGACTGTCTCCGTGGCGCAATTGGATAGCATGATCGGCTGTTAACCGAAAAGTTGGAGGTTCGAGCCCACCCGGTGGTGGTGCGGCGCTTTTTTTTCTTTTGGCTGATAGCTTTGAAGATATGTTCTGATGGTGGTGAGAGTGGAGCAGGACTGTCTCCGTGGCGCAATTGGCTAGCGTGATCGGCTGTTAACCGCAAAGTTGGTAGTTCAAGCCCTCCCTGGAGTGGTGTGTTGCTTTTTTCTTTGCGCTGATAGCTTTGAAGATATGTTCTGATTGTGTTGAGAGTGGAGCACGACTGTCTCCTTGGCGCAGTTGGCTAGCGCGATCGGCTGTTAACCGAAAGGTTGGAAGTTCGAGCCCACCCGGTGATGCTGGGGCGCTTTTTTTCTTTTTGCTGATAGCTTTGAAGATATGTTCTGATGGTGGTGAGAGTGGAGCAGGACTGTCTCCGTGGCGCAATGGGCTGGCGCGATTGGCCGTTAACCGAAAGGTTGGAAGTTCGAGCCCACCCGGTGGTGGTGCGGTGCTTTTTTTTTCTTTGGGCTGATAGCTTTAAAGATATGTTCTGATGGTGGTGAGAGTGGAGCAGGACTGTCTCCGTGGCGCAATTGGCTTGGGCGATCGGCTGTTAACCGAAAGGTTGGAGGTTCGAGCCCACACGGTGGTGGTGCGGCGCTTTTTTTTCTGTGGGCTGATAGCTTTGAAGATATGTTCTGATGGTGATGAGAGTAGAGCACGACTGTCTCCGTGCCGCAATTGGCTAGCGTGATCGGCTGTTAACCTAAAAGTTGGAGGTTCGAGCCAGCCCGGTGGTGGTGCGGCGCTTTTTTTTCTTTGGGCTGTAAGCTTTGAAGATATGTTCTGATGGTGGTGAGAGTGGAGCAGGACTGTCTCCGTGGCGCAATTCGCTAGCGCAATCGCCTGTTGACTGAAAGGTTGGAGTTTCGAGCCCTCCCGGGAGTGGTGTGTTGCATTTTTCTTTGCGCTGATAGCTTTGAAGATATGTTCTGATGGTGGTGAGAGTGGAGCAAGACTGTCTCCGTGGCGCAATGGGCTAGCGCGATCGGCTGTTAACCGAAAGGTTGGAGGTTCGAGCCCACCTGGTGGTGGTGCAGCGCTTTTTTTCTTTGCGCTGATAGCTTTGAAGATATGTTCTGATGATGGTGAGAGTGGAGCAAGACTGCCTCCGTAGCGCAATGGGCTAGCGCGATCGGCGGTTAACCGAAAGGTTGGAGTTTCGAGCCCTCCCGGGAGTGGTGCGGCGCTTTTTTTTGTTTGGGCTGATAGCTTTGAAGATATGTTCTAATGGTGAAAAGAGTGGAGCAGGACTGTCTCCGTGGCGCCATTGGCTAGCGCGATCGGCAGTTAAACGAAAGGTTGGAGTTTCGAGCCCACCCGGTGGTGGTGCGGCGCTTTTTTTTCTTTGGGCTGATAGCTTTGAAGATATGTTATGATCGTGGTGAGAGTGAAGCAGGTCTGTCTCCGTGGCGCAATTGGCTAACGTGATCGGCTGTTAACCGAAAAGTTGGAGGTTCGAGCCCACCCGGTGGTGGTGCGGCGCTTTTTTTTCTTTTGGCTGATAGCTTTGAAGATATGTTCTGATGGTGGTGAGAGTGGAGCAGGACTGTCTCCATGGCGCAATTGGCTAGCGTGATCGGCTGTTAACCGCAAAGTTGGTAGTTCGAGCCCACCCGGTGGTGGTGCGGTGCTTTTTTTTCTTTGGGCTGATAGCTTTGAAGATATGTTCTGATGGTGGTGCGAGTGGAGCAGGACTGTCTCCGTGGCGCAATTGGCTTGGGCGATCGGCTGTTAACCGAAAGGTTGGAGGTTCGAGCCCACACGGTGGTGTTTCGGCGCTTTTTTTTCTGTGGGCTGCTAGCTTTGAAGATATGTTCTGATGGTGGTGAGAGTGGAGCACGACTGTCTCCGTGCCGCAATTGGCTAGCGTGATCGGCTGTTAACCGAAAAGTTGGAGGTTCGAGCCAGCCCTGTGGTGGTGCGGCGCTTTTTTTTCTTTGGGCTGATAGCTTTGAAGATATGTTTTGATGGTGGTGGAGAGTGGAGCAGGACTGTCTCCATGGCGCAATTGGCTAGCGCGATCGGCTGTTAA
This sequence comes from Rhipicephalus microplus, assembly GCF_043290135.1. Taxonomy (NCBI): domain Eukaryota; kingdom Metazoa; phylum Arthropoda; class Arachnida; order Ixodida; family Ixodidae; genus Rhipicephalus; species Rhipicephalus microplus. The sequence continues at coordinate 1,228,571 of NW_027464652.1, forward strand.
CCAAAAGGTCGGAGGTTCGAGCCCACCCGGTGGTGGTGTGGCGCTTTTTTTTCTTTGGGCTGATAGCTTTGAAGATATGTTCTGATGATGGTGAGAGTGGAGCAAGACTGCCTCCGTAGCGCAATGGGCTAGCGCGATCGGCGGTTAACCGAAAGGTTGGAGTTTCGAGCCCTCCCGGGAGTGGTGCGGCGCTTTTTTTTTTGGGCTGATAGCTTTGAAGATATGTTCTAATGGTGAAAAGAGTGGAGCAGGACTGTCTCCGTGGCGCCATTGGCTAGCGCGATCGGCAGTTAAACGAAAGGTTGGAGTTTCGAGCCCACCCGGTGGTGGTGCGGCGCTTTTTTTTCTTTGGGCTGATAGCTTTGAAGATATGTTATGATCGTGGTGAGAGTGAAGCAGGTCTGTCTCCGTGGCGCAATTGGCTAACGTGATCGGCTGTTAACCGAAAAGTTGGAGGTTCGAGCCCACCCGGTGGTGGTGCGGCGCTTTTTTTTCTTTTGGCTGATAGCTTTGAAGATATGTTCTGATGGTGGTGAGAGTGGAGCAGGACTGTCTCCATGGCGCAATTGGCTAGCGTGATCGGCTGTTAACCGCAAAGTTGGTAGTTCGAGCCCACCCGGTGGTGGTGCGGTGCTTTTTTTTCTTTGGGCTGATAGCTTTGAAGATATGTTCTGATGGTGGTGCGAGTGGAGCAGGACTGTCTCCGTGGCGCAATTGGCTTGGGCGATCGGCTGTTAACCGAAAGGTTGGAGGTTCGAGCCCACACGGTGGTGTTTCGGCGCTTTTTTTTCTGTGGGCTGCTAGCTTTGAAGATATGTTCTGATGGTGGTGAGAGTGGAGCACGACTGTCTCCGTGCCGCAATTGGCTAGCGTGATCGGCTGTTAACCGAAAAGTTGGAGGTTCGAGCCAGCCCTGTGGTGGTGCGGCGCTTTTTTTTCTTTGGGCTGATAGCTTTGAAGATATGTTTTGATGGTGGTGGAGAGTGGAGCAGGACTGTCTCCATGGCGCAATTGGCTAGCGCGATCGGCTGTTAACCAAAAGGTCGGAGGTTCGAGCCCACCCGGTGGTGGTGTGGCGCTTTTTTTTCTTTGGGCTGTAAGCTTTGAAGATATGTTCTGATGGTGGTGAGAGTGGAGCAGGACTGTCTCCGTGGCGCAATTGGCTAGCGCAATCGCCTGTTGACTGAAAGGTTGGAGTTTCGAGCCCTCCCGGTGGTGGTGCGGCGCTTTTTTTTCTTTTGGCTGATAACTTTGAAGATATGTTCTGATGGTGGTGAGAGTGGAGCACGACTGTCTCCGTGCCGCAATTGGCTAGCGTGATCGGCTGTTAACCGAAAGGTTGGAGTTTCGAGCCCTCCCGGGAGTGGTGCGGCGCTTTTTTTTCTTTGGGCTGATAGCTTTGAAGATATGTTCTAATGGTGAAAAGAAAGGAGCAGGACTGTCTCCGTGGCGCCATTGGCTAGCGCGATCGGCAGTTAAACGAAAGGTTGGAGTTTCGAGCCCACCCGGTGGTGGTGCGGCGCTTTTTTTTATTTGGGCTGATAGTTTGAAGATATGTTATGATCGTGGTGAGAGTGAAGCAGGACTGTCTCCGTGGCGCAATTGGCTAGCGTGATCGGCTGTTAACCGAAAAGTTGGAGGTTCGAGCCCACCCAGTGGTGGTGCGGCGCTTTTTTTTCTTTTGGCTGATAGCTTTGAAGATATGTTCTGATGGTGGTGAGAGTGGAGCAGGACTGTCTCCCTGGCGCAATTGGCTAGCGTGATCGGCTGTTAACCGCAAAGTTGGTAGTTTGAGCCCACCCGGTGGTGGTGTGGTGCTTTTTTTTCTTTGGGTTGATAGCTTTGAAGATATGTTCTGATGGTGGTGAGAGTGGAGCAGGACTGTCTCCGTGGCGCAATTTGCTTGGGCGATCGGCTGTTAACCGAAAGGTTGGAGGTTCGAGCCCACACGGTGGTGTTTCGGCGCTTTTTTTTCTGTGGGCTGATAGCTTTGAAGATATGTTCTGATGGTGGTGAGAGTGGAGCACGACTGTCTCCGTGCCGCAATTGGCTAGCGTGATCGGCTGTTAACCGAAAAGTTGGAGGTTCGAGCCAGCCCTGTGGTGGTGCGGCGCTTTTTTTTCTTTGGGCTGATAGCTTTGAAGATATGTTTTGATGGTGGTGGAGAGTGGAGCAGGACTGTCTCCATGGCGCAATTGGCTAGCGCGATCGGCTGTTAACCAAAAGGTCGGAGGTTCGAGCCAACCCGGTGGTGGTGTGGCGCTTTTTTTTCTTTGGGCTGTAAGCTTTGAAGATATGTTCTGATGGTGGTGAGAGTGGAGCAGGACTGTCTCCGTGGCGCAATTGGCTAGCGCAATCGCCTGTTAACCGAAAAGTTGGAGGTTCGAGCCCACCCGGTGGTGGTGCGGCGCTTTTTTTTCTTTTGGCTGATAGCTTTGAAGATATGTTCTGATGGTGGTGAGAGTGGAGCAGGACTGTCTCCGTGGCGCAATTGGCTAGCGTGATCGGCTGTTAACCGCAAAGTTGGTAGTTCGAGCCCATCCGGTGGTGGTGCGGTGCTTTTTTTTCTTTGGGCTGATAGCTTTGAAGATATGTTCTGATGGTGGTGAGAGTGGAGCAGGACTGTCTCCGTGGCGCAATTGGCTTGGGCGATCGGCTGTTGAACGAAAGGTTGGAGTTTCGAGCCCACCCGGTGGTGGTGCGGCGCTTTTTTTTCTTTGGGCTGTAAGCTTTGAAGATATGTTCTGATGGTGGTGAGAGTGGAGCAGGACTGTCTCCGTGGCGCAATTGGCTAGCGCAATCGCCTGTTGACTGAAAGGTTGGAGTTTCGAGCCCTCCCGGGAGTGGTGTGTTGCATTTTTCTTTGCGCTGATAGTTTTGAAGATATGTTCTGATGGTGGTGAGAGTGGAGCAAGACTGTCTCCGTGGCGCAATGGGCTAGCGCGATCGGCTGTTAACCGAAAGGTTGGAGGTTCGAGCCCACCTGGTGGTGGTGCAGCGCTTTTTTTCTTTGCGCTGATAGCTTTGAAGATATGTTCTGATGATGGTGAGAGTGGAGCAAGACTGCCTCCGTAGCGCAATGGGCTAGCGCGATCGGCGGTTAACCGAAAGGTTGGAGTTTCGAGCCCTCCCGGGAGTGGTGCGGCGGTTTTTTTTCTTTGGGCTGATAGCTTTGAAGATATGTTCTAATGGTGAAAAGAGTGGAGCAGGACTGTCTCCGTGGCGCCATTGGCTAGCGCGATCGGCAGTTAAACGAAAGGTTGGAGTTTCGAGCCCACCCGGTGGTGGTGCGGCGCTTTTTTTTCTTTGGGCTGATAGCTTTGAAGATATGTTATGATCGTGGTGAGAGTGAAGCAGGACTGTCTCCGTGGCGCAATTGGCTAACGTGATCGGCTGTTAACCGAAAAGTTGGTAGTTCGAGCCCACCCGGTGGTGGTGCGGCGCTTTTTTTTCTTTGGGCTGATAGCTTTGAAGATATGTTCTGATGGTGGTGAGAGTGGAGCAGGACTGTCTCCGTGGCGCAATTGGCTTATGCGATCGGCTGTTAACCGAAAGGTTGGAGGTTCGAGCCCACACGGTGGTGTTTCGGCGCTTTTTTTTCTGTGGGCTGATAGCTTTGAAGATATGTTCTGATGGTGGTGAGAGTGGAGCACGACTGTCTCCGTGCCGCAATTGGCTAGCGTGATCGGCTGTTAACCGAAAATTTGGAGGTTTGAGCCAGCCCTGTGGTGGTGCGGCGCTTTTTTTTCTTTGGGCTGATAGCTTTGAAGATATGTTTTGATGGTGGTGGAGAGTGGAGCAGGACTGTCTCCATGGCGCAATTGGCTAGCGCGATCGGCTGTTAACCAGAAGGTCGGAGGTTCGAGCCCACCCGGTGGTGGTGTGGCGCTTTTTTTTCTTTGGGCTGTAAGCTTTAAGATATGTTCTGATGGTGGTGAGAGTGGAGCAGGACTGTCTCCGTGGCGCAATTGGCTAGCGCAATCGCCTGTTGACTGAAAGGTTGGAGTTTCGAGCCCTCCCGGTGGTGGTGCGGCGCTTTTTTTTCTTTTGGCTGATAGCTTTGAAGATATGTTCTGATGGTGGTGAGAGTGGAGCACGACTGTCTCCGTGCCGCAATTGGCTAGCGTGATCGGCTGTTAACCGAAAGGTTGGAGTTTCGAGCCCTCCCGGGAGTGGTGCGGCGCTTTTTTTTCTTTGGGCTGATAGCTTTGAAGATATGTTCTAATGGTGAAAAGAGTGGAGCAGGACTGTCTCCGTGGCGCCATTGGCTAGCGCGATCGGCAGTTAAACGAAAGGTTGGAGTTTCGAGCCCACCCGGTGGTGGTGCGGCGCTTTTTTTTCTTTGGGCTGATAGCTTTGAAGATATGTTATGATCGTGGTGAGAGTGAAGCAGGACTGTCTCCGTGGCGCAATTGGCTAGCGTGATCGGCTGTTAACCGAAAAGTTGGAGGTTCGAGCCCACCCGGTGGTGGTGCGGCGCTTTTTTTTCTTTTGGCTGATAGCTTTGAAGCTATGTTCTGATGGTGGTGAGAGTGGAGCAGGACTTTCTCCGTGGCGCAATTGGCTAGCGTGATCGGCTGTTAACCGCAAAGTTGGTAGTTCGAGCCCACCCGGTGGTGGTGCGGTGCTTTTTTTTCTTTGGGCTGATAGCTTTGAAGATATGTTCTGATGGTGGTGAGAGTGGAGCAGGACTGTCTCCGTGGCGCAATTGGCTTGGGCGATCGGCGATTAACCGAAAGGTTGGAGGTTCGAGCCCACACGGTGGTGTTTCGGCGCTTTTTTTTCTGTGGGCTGATAGCTTTGAAGATATGTTCTGATGGTGGTGAGAGTGGAGCACGACTGTCTTCGTGCCGCAATTGGCTAGCGTGATCGGCTGTTAACCGAAAAGTTGGAGGTTCGAGCCAGCCCTGTGGTGGTGCGGCGCTTTTTTTTCTTTGGGCTGATAGCTTTGAAGATATGTTTTGATGGTGGTGGAGAGTGGAGCAGGACTGTCTCCATGGCGCAATTGGCTAGCGCGATCGGCTGTTAACCAAAAGGTCGGAGGTTCGAGCCCACCCGGTGGTGGTGTGGCGCTTTTTTTTCTTTGGGCTGTAAGCTTTGAAGATATGTTCTGATGGTGGTGAGAGTGGAGCAGGACTGTCTCCGTGGCGCAATTGGCTAGTGCAATCGCCTGTTGACTGAAAGGTTCGAGGTTCGAGCCCACCTGGTGGTGGTGCAGCGCTTTTTTTCTTTGCGCTGATAGCTTTGAAGATATGTTCTGATGATGGTGAGAGTGGAGCAAACTGCCTCCGTAGCGCAATGGGCTAGCGCGATCGGCGGTTAACCGAAAGGTTGGAGTTTCGAGCCCTCCCGGGAGTGGTGTGTTGCTTTTTTCTTTGCGGTAATAGCTTTGAAGATATGTTCAGATGGTGATGAGAGTGGAGCAGGACTGTCTTCGTGGCGCAATTGGCTAGCGCGTTCGGCTGTTAACCGAAAGGTTGGAGGTTCGAGCCCAACCGGTGGTGGTGTGGCGCTTTTTTTTCTTTGGGGTGATAGCTGTGAAGAAATGTTCTGACGGTGGTGAGAGTGGAGCACGACTGTCTCCGTGGGGCAATTGGCTAGCGCGATCGGCTGTTAACCGAAAGGTTGGATGTTCGCGCCCACCCGATGGTGGTGCGGCGCTTTTTTTTCTTTGGGCTGATAGCTTTGAAGATATGTTCGTATTGTGGTGAGGGTGGAGCAGGACTGTCTCCGTGGCGCAATTGGCTAGCGCGATCGGCTGTTAACCAAAAGGTCGGAAATTCGAGCCCACCCGGTGGTTCTGCGGCGCTTTTTTTTCTTTGGGCTGATAGCTTTGAAGATATGTTCTGATGGTGGTGAGAGTGGAGCACGACTGTCTCCATGGCGCAATTGGCTAGCGCGATCGGCTCTTAACCAAAAGGTCGGAGGTTCGAGCCAACCCGGTGGTGGTATGGCACTTTTTTTTCTTTGGGCTGATAGCTTTGAAGATATGTTCTGATGGTGGTGAGAGTAGAGCAGGACTGTCTCCGTGGCGCAATTGGCTAGCGCGATCGGCTGTTAACCGAAAGGTTGGAGTTTCGAGCCCTCCCTGGAGTGGTGTGTTGCTTTTTTCTTTGCGCTGATAGCTTTGAAGATATGTTCTGATGGTGGTGAGAGTGGAGCACGACTGTCTCCTTGGCGCAGTTGGCTAGCGCGATCGGCTGTTAACCGAAAGGTTGGAAGTTCGAGCCCACCCGGTGATGCTGGGGCGCTTTTTTTCTTTCTGCTGATAGCTTTGAAGATATGTTCTGATGGTGGTGAGAGTGGAGCAGGACTGTCTCCGTGGCGCAATTGGCTGGCGCGATTGGCCGTTAACCGAAAGTTTGGAGGTTCGAGCCAGCCCGGTGGTGGTGCGGCGCTTTTTTTTCTTTGGGCTGATAGCTTTGAAGATATGTTTTGATGGTGGTGGAGGGTGGAGCAGGACTGTCTCCATGGCGCAATTGGCTAGCGCGATCGGCTGTTAACCAAAAGGTCGGAGGTTCGAGCCCACCCGGTGGTGGTGTTGCGCTTTTTTTCCTTGGGCTGTAAGCTTTGAAGATATGTTCTGATGGTGGTGAGAGTGGAGCAGGACTGTCTCCATGGCGCAATTGGCTAGCGCGATCGGCTGTTAACGAAAAGGTCGGAGGTTCGAGCCCACCCGGTGGTGGTATGGCGCTTTTTTTGTTTGGGCTGATAGCTTTGAAGATATGTTCTGATGGTAGTGAGAGTGGAGCAGGACTGTCTCCGTGGCGCAATTGGCTAGCGCGATCGGCTGTTAACCGAAAGGTTGGAGTTTCAAGCCCACCCGGCGGTGGTGCGGCGCTTTTTTTAGATGCGGAGCATCTTATACTCGCGCCTTGTAGTGCGCCGTCCGCGCCGTCCGCACCGCTTCTCGAACATTCGACAGCTGACGCGCGCGCATGCGCCGTCGCGCCATCGCCCACTCTTCCACCATCTGTGCATCCCTTCCTCCTCTACACACCGCGCGTGCTTCACTCCTCCACCATCTGTGCACCCTTCCTCCTCTACACACCGCGTTCGACATCTACAATTCTCCTGATTCTCCAGTGGACGCGCATGTGGCGTCGCGCTTCGAGAACATTCAACAGCTGACAGTGCATGCGCCGTCGAGCTGTATATATACTCAAGGTCGGCGCTCCCTCGCTCAGTTGCCGCTCGTCGGTTGGTTTGTACGGCGCGTCGACGTCCAAGGTCGCGGTGAACTGAATTCCAACGAATCCACAAACACAATGATCGACGTCCCTTCGACCAGCGCCGCCCTTCCGCATACGTGTGTACGTGTTCACTCATTTAACACCCCCTCCTACAACCACGTTAACCAATTTAGCCATCGCCCCGCAGGGGCGCCTGCGCAAGTAGGCGTTTGGTGTGTAGCGACACCACGGACCCGAGCTAACGGGGAAGTTTCGGCTCCCTCCCACGCCTAGCCGTGCGTGGCTTTGCCGTGTCCGGGGAAAAGGGGATCCTGGGGGTTGAGCTGACGCTGGGTGATTGGACCTTTAAGGCCCCCCGTCAGAGGCAACACACCCCTTTGGCCCCGGCTTCACGTAGACGGCACCCCTGGGCTGACCCACCCAGGGGAAATCGGCAGTCGCCTTTTCCTATCTCTCTCTTCCTACATCTTAGTCTTTTCTCGTCTTTAAATCTATCCTGTCTTCTTCTCTCTTCCATTTACTTCCGATTTTTCCTGGCGGCAAGGGTTAACCTTGTGTAATTACTCAACCTTGAGTAGTTATATTTGGTTATAGTGGCAATGTACGGCTGGCGTCTGCAGCCTTATGCTATTAAGTGCTTCAGCGTCCCCTGGTTGGACTCCATGGTGGGTGGTCGCCATTGCTGCCGAAAAAAAACTACACTTCTATGGGAACACCTGCATTTCCCCGTCTACTAGATCGTCCTCCACCTAAGAGGGGACGCACCGATGACATCTCAATTTTCAGCCAACCCAGACAATGTTTCCCCAAATTCCATGTTGTGCACAGCGAAAACCCAACAAAACAAGCCAGAGTCATATCTCCATTTATTGTTGCTAAATCTCTGACTGAGGTCTTTGGCCCAGGATACAAGGTTACAAAAATGGCTAGCGGAGACCTTCTCCTTGAGCTGCCGGAAAAACACCACTATGAAAAAATTGGCAGTCTCGTAGCATTTGGTAACATCCCAGTATCTGTTTCACCTCATAGATCAATGAACACCTCACGCGGAGTTGTTTCAGAAGCAGACCTTCTTGAAATGTCTGAACAGGAACTGCTTGAAGGGTGGAAAGAGCAAAATGTCACAGATGTGAAACGAATCGTCATCAGACGAGAAAACAAAGAAATACCTACCAAACATTTAATACTCACCTTCGCATCTAGCACACTGCCTTCATCTGTAGACACAGGCTACATCAAACTATCTGTCCGTCCCTACATTCCCAATCCAAGACGGTGTTTCAAATGTCAACGATTTGGTCATGGTTCGCAGAACTGCCGGGGTCAGGAAACTAGTGCAAGATGTGGTGGCCGCGGCCACCCATCTGATAACTGTGTTACCACGCCTCACTGCGTGAATTGTGACGGGGAACACGCCGCGTATTCGCGTTCGTGTCCTAACTTGAAGAAAGAAAAAGAAATCATCACTCTTAAAGTCAAAGAAAACATCACATTCAAAGAAGCAAGACGAAGAGTGTCGCCATTTTACGGCGCAACATATGCTGATGCGGCGCGTCAGGGGGCAACGCCGCACCAGCCCTCGCCACCCCTTCGGCCTGCGCAGAGCGAGCCGTCGGCTGTGGCACCTGCCCCCAAGGCGGCTGTAGCCCAGGCTACACCGCCTACTCCCAAACAGAGACCGGAGACTCCAGAGTCTTCGGGTCTCAAGGCCTCCCCTCACCAGGCGAGGCCCAAAATCCAAACTAACAGCCAGCACGTGCGGGCATCCAGTGCCTCCGAGGAGGCAATGGATACGTCGGCACCCGTGGTGCCGAAAGAGTGGCGTGGCTACTTGGAGCGCGCCAAGAAAACAAAAAAGCAAATAACAGGGCCTGGTGACGGCCCTGTTAAGTGAACTCAAACTCCCCGTCTAAACAGCCACTCGCTTTTCGTACACACAGCATTATTTTACATTCACCATGAACACTCAAATTATACAATGGAACGTCAGGGGCCTTCTCAGAAACCTTGACGACATCCAAGAACTCCTACACGAACACTCACCAAAAGTGCTGTGTGTACAAGAAACACACCTTAATTCAAAACACACAAATGTTCTTCGCAAATACGTTATTTTTCGAAAGGACCGTGATGATGCCATGACATCATCCGGAGGTGTTGCCATCATAGTGAATCAAGGAATTGCATGCACACACTTACAACTCCAAACATCCCTTGAGGCAGTGGCTGTTCGAGCGGTTCTTTTTGATAAACTAATCACAATCTGCACTATTTACATTCCTCCTAGCTATCAGCTGCAAAAACGCGATTTACACTCTCTAACTGATGAACTTCCGGAGCCTTATGTTCTCCTTGGAGACTTTAATGCGCATAGCAGGCTATGGGGTGACTCTCGGTATGACGCGCGAGGTTGACTGATCGAACAGTTCCTTATCTCGTCGAGCGCGTGTCTCCTAAATCGAAAAGAACCAACCTATTATAACCTCGCTAATAACACCTACTCCTCCATAGACCTGAGCATAGTATCTCCATCTCTTGTGCCTCTACTCCAGTGGAAAGTCGTCAGTAATCTGTACGGAAGTGACCACTTACCCGTAGTTTTGAGCACAACGACAGTAACTGAGTGTCCACCACGTGTTCCCAAGTGGCTCATAAACAGAGCCGACTGGGAACAGTTTCATACTATCGCTTGTCTAGGTTGGAATGACATCTGTACTCTGAACATTGATGGCGCTGTGAACTACTTCACAGCGTTTTTGATTGATGCTGCAACAAAATGCATCCCACAAACAAATGGACACCCTGGAAAACGAAGTGTGCCATGGTGGAACTCTGAATGCCGAAACGCGCGCAAACAGCAAAACAGAGCTTGGAGGCTGCTTCGGAACTCACCGACAGCCGAAAATCTTGAAACCTTCAAGAAAATAAAGTCTCAAGGCAGGAGAACGCGTCGGCAAGCCAGAAGAGAAAGCTGGCAGAAGTTTTTATCAGGGGTTAATTCATACACACAGGAGGCTAAAGTCTGGAGCATGGTCGGTAGAATAGCAGGGAAACAAGTACACACACTTCCACTTGTAAACACTCAGGGTGATACCTTGGAAGATCAGGCAAACTTCCTAGGTGCACACTTCGAACAGGTATCCAGCTCATCCCACTATACTGACACCTTCCAAAAATACAGAACAAGAATTGAAAAGCAGAAACTCGAACACAAATCCACCAGATACGAGGCATATAACCAAGCTTTCAGTCTGGCTGAGCTCCGAACATCTCTAAACTCCTGCAGTACTTCTGCCCCAGGTTCTGACCGTGTGATGTATGAAATGTTAAAAAAACTACCAAACGAAACCCGAAAAACCTTACTTTGTTTGTACAATGCTATTTGGTCTTCTGGCACTATCCCTACCTCCTGGAAAGAGGCTATTATTATTCCCATTTTGAAAGAGGGCAAGGACCCTTCTTTAGCTTCAAGCTATAGACCTATTGCACTTACAAGCTGCTTGTGCAAAGTCTTCGAAAAAATGATAAACTGCCGACTTGTACATTTCCTTGAAACAAATAATTTGCTCGACCCATTTCAGTGCGGGTTTCGAGAAGGTAGATCCACCACAGACCACCTTGTTCGTATCGAGGCACAGATCAGAGACGCCTTCGTTCATAGACAATATTTTCTCTCTGTGTTCCTGGATATCGAAAAGGCTTATGATACAACATGGCGTTTCGGAATTCTAAGAGACCTGTCCCACCTTGGTGTGCGCGGAAGAATGTTTCATATAATCGAAAGTTACCTGTCAAACCGGACATTCCGTGTCCGTCTGGGCAGTGTGCTCTCCCAAACATTTGTCCAGGAAACAGGCGTGCCACAAGGTGGTGTGCTTAGTTGCACACTTTTTATTATTAAAATGAATTCTTTGCACTTGTCCATTCCCTGCAATATGTTCTATTGTACATATGTCGACGACGTCCAGCTTGGCTTCAAGTCATGCAACTTGTCCATGTGTGAGCGGCAGGTGCAGCTGGGTTTAAATAAGGTCTCCAAATGGGCAGATGAAAACGGATTTCGACTTAACCCACAAAAAAGCATGTGTGTCTTGTTCTCTCGAAAGAGAGGCATGCACTCGGAGCCCGACATTCAACTGAACGGGCAACAACTGTCCGTCAAAGCTGAGCATAAATTCTTAGGCTTAATCTTGGACAACAAGTTGACTTTCGTACGCCACATAAAGTATTTAAAAACAAAATGTTTAAAAGCCATGAATGTTATAAAAGTGTTGTCACGTACTACGTGGGGTAGTGACAGGAAATGCCTCATGAACCTGTATAGAGGCCTTATTCGCACCCGCTTAGATTATGGGGCCATTATTTATCAGTCAGCGACTCAAAGTGCTTTGAAGATGCTGGATCCCGTGCACCATTCGGGCATCCGCCTTTCTACGGGTGCTTTTCGCACCAGCCCCGTAGAAAGCCTTTACGTTGAGTCAAATGAGTGGTCGCTTCATCTGCAGAGAACCTACATGTCCTTTGTATATTTTCTTAAGGTGAAAGCAGACAAGAGGCACCCCTCATACTCTACTATTAATGACTTGTCGAGCTCCATGCTTTTTCAAAACAGGCCTTCAATGAGGCAGCCCTTCTCAGTTCGCCTGAAGGGTCTAGCTGAGGACACTGGAGTGTCACTCGAACACAGTTTAATGGCTCCTGTAGCATACCCGCCACCGTGGCAGTGGCAGACTATAGATTGCGATGTGTCTTTTTTAGAAGTTACTAAACATGCGCCTATTGCCCATATTCGAACATACTTCTTGGAACTTCAACACAAATACACACGTCCTGAGTTTTTTACAGATGCCTCTAAGTCTTACTCCTCTGTGTCCTACGCTGCTGTTGGCCCTTCCTTTTCGGATGCTGGCCCTCTACATCCAGGCACAAGTATCTTCACAGCGGAAGCTTACGCGATACTTGTGGCAGCAAAACACATCAAACAATCACAAATACAGGAAGCAGTAATTTATACAGACTCCCTCAGTGTGGTAACGGCTCTGCACAGTCCTAAAAAACAAAAAAACCCTGTCCTAGTTTCACTTTACTCCATTTTATGCACCCTCCACACACTCAACAGACATGTTGTTGTGTGCTGGGTGCCAGGGCACCGTGAGATTCAAGGCAACGTGATGGCGGATCAGCTTGATGCATCCGCCCACGAAAGCACTGCCATTACACCGACATCAATCCCGGCCCTTGATCTTAAGCCGTCTCTCAAACGAAAACTCAGGGACTACTGGCAGAGCAAGTGGGATACACACACACAAAACAAACTACACGTTATCAAGCCGCACCTTGGCCATTGGCCACCAGTATCACAATCACGTCTAACACAGGTAACACTAACAAGACTCAGGATAGGACACATATACACGACACACACGCATCTTTTGTCCGGTGGTGATCCACCATTGTGTGACAGATGTGGAGAGGCATTGGCAGTCCTTCACATATTAATCCAGTGCAAACACTTAGAAACTCTAAGAAAACGACATTTTCCATTACCCTACCGACAGCATATACCTTTACACCCTGCAATGTTCGTCGGTAGGGAACCGCTTTTTAGTCATAAATCACTGTTAGCGTTTTTAAAAGAAATTAATAATTTTCATATCATACACCCGGGCATTCCGTAGCACGACCTCTCTAGAGAGGTTTTCGCTGCGGCGGTTACACAAGAAAGCACTTGCCTCACGGCCCTTGGACGCAAGGGTATGAACGAGTGAGGCACTTGTGCTAATGCCATTCATATCCACCATCGCTTTTTATAATCACCAACTCTTGTCATCTATCCTCACCACACACACCTTTCACGGCATGGTCATGATTTTATTACTTGTATGTTTTTACCCGCCTTACCGCGAGGAATTTTACGGCCTTTATACAGCCGCTTATCACAATCATTGTCCATATTCTTAGTAACATGAACTGGCGCTCTTTGGCCGTGAAACGGCCCTTGCGCCACAAAACTTCAAACATCATCATCAATTTAGCTATCGACCCAAGTAAGTCGCAATTTAACACCCCATTTCACAACCACGTTAACCAATTTAGCCATCGACCCAAGTAAGTCGCACTTTAACACCCCGTTAACCAATTATATGCTCCGCATCCTCCTCAGTGTTCCCCCGAGGGAAGCTGCGGGCAATTTTTTCTTTGGGCTGATAGCTTTGAAGATATGTTCTGATGGTGGTGAGACTAGAGCAGGACTGTCTCCGTGGCGCAATTGGCTAGCGCGATCGGCTGTTAACCGTAAGGTTGGAGTTTCGAGCCCTCTCGGGAGAGGTGTGTTGCTTTTTTCTTTGTGCTGATAGCTTTGAAGATATGTTCTGATGGTGGTGAGAGTGGAGCAGGACTGTCTCCTTGGCGCAATTGGCTAGCGCGATCAGCTGTTAACCAAAAGGTCGTAGGTTCGAGCCCACCCGGTGGTGTTGCGGTGCTTTTTTTTCTTTGGGCTGGAAGCTTTGAAGATATGTTCTGATGGTGGTGAGAGGGGGGCAAGACTGTCTCTGTGGCGCATAGGGCTAGCGCGATCGGCTGTTAACCGAAAGGTTGGAGGTTCGAGCCCAACCGGTGGTGGTGCGGCGCTTTTTTTTCTTTGGGGTGATAGCTTTGAAGAAATGTTCTGACGGTGGTGAGAGTGGAGCACGACTGCCTCCGTGGCGCAATGGGCTAGCGCGATCGGCTGTTAACCGAAAGGTTGGAGTTTCGAGCCCTCCCGGGAGTGGTGTGTTGCTTTTTTCTTTGCGGTTATAGCTTTGAAGATATGTTCTTATGGTGGTGAGAGTGGAGCAGGACTGTCTCCGTGGCGCAACTGGCTAGCGCGATCGGCTGTTAACCGAAAAGTTGGAGGTTCGAGCCTACCCGGTGGTTGTGCGGCGCTTTTTTTTCTGTGGGCTGATAGCTTTGAAGTAATGTTCTGATGGTGGTGAGAGTGGAGCACGACTGTCTCCATGGCGCAATTGGCTAGCGTGATCGGCTGATAACCGAAAAGTTGGAGGTTCGAGCCCACCTCGTGGTGGTGCGGCGCTTTTTTTTCTTTGGGCTGATAGCTTTGAAGATATGTTCTGATGGTGGTGAGAGTGGAGCAGGACTGTCTCCATGGCGCAATTGGCTAGCGCGATCGGCTGTTAACCAAAAGGTCGGAGGTTCGAGCCCACCCGGCGGTGGTATGGCACTTTTTTTTCTTTCGGCTGATAGCTTTGAAGATATGTTCTGATGGTGGTCAGAGTAGAGCAGGACTGTCTCCGTGGCGCAATTGGCTAGCGCGATCGGCTGTTAACCGAAAGGTTGGAGTTTCGAGCCCTCCCTTGAGTGGTGTGTTGCTTTTTTCTTTGCGCTGATCGCTTTGAAGATATGTTCTGATGGTGGTGAGAGTGGAGCACGACTGTCTCCTTGGCGCAGTTGGCTAGCGCGATCGGCTGTTAACCGAAAGGTTGGATGTTCGAGCCCACCCGGTGATGCTGGGGCGCTTTTTTTCTTTCTGCTGATAGCTTTGAAGATATGTTCTGATGGTGGTGAGAGTGGAGCAGAACTGTCTCCGTGGCGCAATTGGCTGGCGCGATTGGCTGTTAACCGAAAGGTTGGAGCTTCGAGCCAGCACGGTGGTGGTGCGCCGCTTTTTTTTCTTTGGGCTGATAGCTTTGAAGATATGTTTTGATGGTGGTGGAGAGTGGAGCAGGACTGTCTCCATGGCGCAATTGGCTTGGGCGATCGGCTGTTGAACGAAAGGTTGGAGTTTCGAGCCCACCCGGTGGTGGTGCGGCGCTTTTTTTTATTTGGGCTGTAAGCTTTGAAGATATGTTCTGATGGTGGTGAGAGTGGAGCAGGAGTGTCTCCGTGGCGCAATTGGCTAGCGCAATCGCCTGTTGACTGAAAGGTTGGAGTTTCGAGCCCTCCCGGGAATGGTGTGTTGCATTTTTCTTTGCGCTGATAGCTTTGAAGATATGTTCTGATGGTGGTGAGAGTGGAGCAAGACTGTCTCCGTGGCGCAATGGGCTAGCGCGATCGGCTGTTAACCGAAAGGTTGGAGGTTCGAGCCCACCTGGTGGTGGTGCAGCGCTTTTTTTCTTTGCGCTGATAGCTTTGAAGATATGTTCTGATGATGGTGAAAGTGGAGCAAGACTGCCTCCGTAGCGCAATGGGCTAGCGCGATCGGCGGTTAACCGAAAGTTTGGAGTTTCGAGCCCTCCCGGGAGTGGTGCGGCGCTTTTTTTTCTTTGGGCTGATAGCTTTGAAGATATGTTCGTATGGTGGTGAGGGTGGAGCAGGGCTGTCTCCTTGGCGCAGTTGGCTAGCGCGATCGGCTGTTAACCGAAAGGTTGGAAGTTCGAGCCCACCCGGTGATGCTGGGGCGCTTTTTTTCTTTCTGCTGATAGCTTTGAAGATATGTTCTGATGGTGGTGAGAGTGGAGCAGGACTGTCTCCGTGGCGCAATTGGCTGGCGCGATTGGCTGTTAACCGAAAGGTTGGAGGTTCGAGCCAGCCCGGTGGTGGTGCGGCGCTTTTTTTTCTTTGGGCTGATAGCTTTGAAGATATGTTTTGATGGTGGTGGAGGGTGGAGCAGGACTGTCTCCATGGCGCAATTGGCTAGCGCGATCGGCTGTTAACCAAAAGGTCGGAGGTTCGAGCCCACCCGGTGGTGGTGTGGCGCTTTTTTTTCCTTGGGCTGTAAGCTTTGAAGATATGTTCTGATGGTGGTGAGAGTGGAGCAGGACTGTCTCCATGGCGCAATTGGCTAGCGCGATCGGCTGTTAACGAAAAGGTCGGAGGTTCGAGCCCACCCGGTGGTGGTATGGCGCTTTTTTTGTTTGGGCTGATAGCTTTGAAGATATGTTCTGATGGTGGTGAGAGTGGAGCAGGACTGTCTCCGTGGCGCAATTGGCTAGCACGATCGGCTGTTAACCGAAAGGTTGGAGTTTCAAGCCCACCCGGCGGTGGTGCGGCGCTTTTTTTAGATGCGGAGCATCTTATACTCGCGCCTTGTAGTGCGCCGTCCGCGCCGTCCGCACCGCTTCTCGAACATTCGACAGCTGACGCGCGCGCATGCGCCGTCGCCCACTCTTCCACCATCTGTGCATCCCTTCCTCCTCTACACACCGCGCGTGCTTCACTCCTCCACCATCTGTGCACCCTTCCTCCTCTACACACCGCGTTCGACATCTACAATTCTCCTGATTCTCCAGTGGACGCGCATGTGGCGTCGCGCTTCGAGAACATTCAACAGCTGACAGTGCATGCGCCGTCGAGCTGTATATATACTCAAGGTCGGCGCTCCCTCGCTCAGTTGCCGCTCGTCGGTTGGTTTGTACGGCGCGTCGACGTCCAAGGTCGCGGTGAACTGAATTCCAACGAATCCACAAACACAATGATCGACGTCCCTTCGACCAGCACCGCCCTTCCGCATACGTGTGTACGTGTTCACTCATTTAACACCCCCTCCTACAACCACGTTAACCAATTTAGCCATCGACCCACGTAAGTCGCAATTTAACACCCCATTTCACAACCACGTTAACCAATTTAGCCATCGACCCAAGTAAGTCGCACTTTAACACCCCGTTAACCAATTATATGCTCCGCATCCTCCTCAGTGTTCCCCCGAGGGAAGCTGCGGGCAATGTTTTCTTTGGGCTGATAGCTTTGAAGATATGTTCTGATGGTGGTGAGACTAGAGCAGGACTGTCTCCGTGGCGCAATTGGCTAGCGCGATCGGCTGTTAACCGTAAGGTTGGAGTTTCGAGCCCTCTCGGGAGAGGTGTGTTGCTTTTTTCTTTGTGCTGATAGCTTTGAAGATATGTTCTGATGGTGGTGAGAGTGGAGCAGGACTGTCTCCTTGGCGCAATTGGCTAGCGCGATCGGCTGTTAACCAAAAGGTCGTAGGTTCGATCCCACCCGGTGGTGTTGCGGTGCTTTTTTTTCTTTGGGCTGGAAGCTTTGAAGATATGTTCTGATGGTGGGGAGAGGGGGGCAAGACTGTCTCTGTGGCGCATAGGGCTAGCGCGATCGGCTGTTAACCGAAAGGTTAGAGGTTCGAGCCCAACCGGTGGTGGTGCGGCGCTTTTTTTTCTTTGGGGTGATAGCTTTGAAGAAATGTTCTGACGGTGGTGAGAGTGGAGCACGACTGCCTCCGTGGCGCAATGGGCTAGCGCGATCGGCTGTTAACCGAAAGGTTGGAGTTTCGAGCCCTCCCGAGAGTGGTGTGTTGCTTTTTTCTTTGCGGTAATAGCTTTGAAGATATGTTCTTATGGTGGTGAGAGTGGAGCATGACTGTCTCCGTGGCGCAACTGGCTGGCGCGATCGGCTGTTAACCGAAAAGTTGGAGGTTCGAGCCTACCCGGTGGTTGTGCGGCGCTTTTTTTTCTGTGGGCTGATAGCTTTGAAGATATGTTCTGATGGTGGTGAGAGTGGAGCAGGACTGTCTCCATGGCGCAATTGGCTAGCGCGATCGGCTGTTAACCAAAAGGTCGGAGGTTCGAGCCCACCCGGTGGTGGTATGGCACTTTTTTTTCTTTCGGCTGATAGCTTTGAAGATATGTTCTGATGGTGGTGAGAGTAGAGCAGGACTGTCTCCGTGGCGCAATTGGCTAGCGCGATCGGCTGTTAACCGAAAGGTTGGAGTTTCGAGCCCTCCCTTGAGTGGTGTGTTGCTTTTTTCTTTGCGCTGATCGCTTTGAAGATATGTTCTGATGGTGGTGAGAGTGGAGCACGACTGTCTCCTTGGCGCAGTTGGCTAGCGCGATCGGCTGTTAACCGAAAGGTTGGAAGTTCGAGCCCACCCGGTGATGCTGGGGCGCTTTTTTTCTTTCTGCTGATAGCTTTGAAGATATGTTCTGATGGTGGTGAGAGTGGAGCAGGACTGTCTCCGTGGCGCAATTGCCTGGCGCGATTGGCTGTTAACCGAAAGGTTGGAGGTTCGAGCCAGCCCGGTGGTGGTGCGGCGCTTTTTTTTCTTTGGGCTGATAGCTTTGAAGATATGTTTTGATGGTGGTGGAGAGTGGAGCAGGACTGTCTCCATGGCGCAATTGGCTAGCGCGATCGGCTGTTAACCAAAAGGTCGGGGTTCGAGCCCACCCGGTGGTGGTGTGGCGCTTTTTTTTTCTTTGGCTGTAAGCTTTGAAGATATGTTCTGATGGTGGTGAGAGTGGAGCAGGACTGTCTCCATGGCGCAATTGGCTTGGGCGATCGGCTGTTGAACGAAAGGTTGGAGTTTCGAGCCCACCCGGTGGTGGTGCGGCGCTTTTTTTTATTTGGGCTTTAAGCTTTGAAGATATGTTCTGATGGTGGTGAGAGTGGAGCAGGACTGTCTCCGTGGCGCAATTGGCTAGCGCAATTGCCTGTTGACTGAAAGGTTGGAGTTTCGAGCCCTCCCGGGAGTGGTGTGTTGCATTTTTCTTTGCGCTGATAGCTTTGAAGATATGTTCTGATGGTGGTGAGAGTGGAGCAAGACTGTCTCCTTGGCGCAATGGGCTAGCGCGATCGGCTGTTAACCGAAAGGTTGGAGGTTCGAGCCCACCTGGTGGTGGTGCAGCGCTTTTTTTCTTTGCGCTGATAGCTTTGAAGATATGTTCTGATGATGGTGAGAGTGGAGCAAGACTGCCTCCGTAGCGCAATGGGCTAGCGCGATCGGCGGTTAACCGAAAGGTTGGAGTTTCGAGCCCTCCCGGGAGTGGTGCGGCGCTTTTTTTTCTTTGGGCTGATAGCTTTGAAGATATGTTCTAATGGTGAAAAGAGTGGAACAGGACTGTCTCCGTGGCGCCATTGGCTAGCGCGATCGGCAGTTAAACGAAAGGTTGGAGTTTCGAGCCCACCCGGTGGTGGTGCGGCGCTTTTTTTCTTTGGGCTGATAGCTTTGAAGATATGTTATGATCGTGGTGAGAGTGAAGCAGGACTGTCTCCGTGGCGCAATTGGCTAACGTGATCGGCTGTTAACCGAAAAGTTGGAGGTTCGAGCCCACCCGGTGGTGGTGCGGCGCTTTTTTTTCTTTTGGCTGATAGCTTTGAAGATATGTTCTGATGGTGGTGAGAGTGGAGCAGGACTGTCTTCGTGGCGCAATTGGCTAGCGTGATCGGCTGTTAACCGCAAAGTTGGTTGTTCGAGCCCACCCGGTGGTGGTGCGGTGCTTTTTTTTCTTTGGGCTGATAGCTTTGAAGATATGTTCTGATGGTGGTGAGAGTGGAGCAGGACTGTCTCCGTGGCGCAATTGGCTTGGGCGATCGGCTGTTATCCGAAAGGTTGGAGGTTCGAGCCCACACGGTGGTGTTTCGGCGCTTTTTTTTCTGTGGGCTGATAGCTTTGAAGATATTTATTTATTTATTTATTTATTTATGGTACCCTCAGGGCCCGAAGGCATTACAGAGGGGAGTGGCAATACAAAATAATACAGCAAACGGCAAAACGTAAAGGAAAAGAAGGGAAAATACAAAGCGATTGGCAAAAACACACAGTAACAAAGAATTAAATGTAGTAGCGGTAATACATTACAACGATTTTGTTAAAAAAAACGGCAAAACGGCAAAACGTAAAGGAAAAGAAGGGAAAATACAAAGCGGTTGGCAAAAACACACAGTAACAAAGAATTAAATGTAGCAGCGGGAATACATGACAACGATTTTGATAAAAAAAAAGCACGACATATATAACACGAAGCAAAATCAAACATCGCAAAACATGTTTTGCAAAAAGGCCCTAAAACGTGATGTATCGGTAATAGCCGTAGCTGATTGTGGTAGTAGATTCCATTCGGATGTGGTTCTTGGAATGAAGGCATGCGAATAGGTTACGGTTCTGCAGCGGGGAACATGAACTTTTTGCAGATGGTCCAATCTGGGTGATATGAATGAGGGGGGTTTAATAAACTGTTCACGAAGATTTTTGCTATGATAAAGTTTATGAAGGAGACTTAGTCGGGCTATTTTACGCCGAATGGCGAGTTCAGGAAGGTTGAGCTGGGACTTCATTAAGGTAACACTGGCCGTGCGGTTATAATTGGCTAAAATGAAGCGAACTGAACGATTCTGGACTGCTTCTAATTCATGTGTAAGTGTAGTGCCACCAGGATCCCAGACGGATGATGCGTATTCAAGTGATGGACGAATATAAGTAGTGTAAAGAAGTTTCTTAAGGGATGAGGGCGCCATGTAGAAGTTCCTGCGAAAATACCCGAGAGAACGGTTAGCCTTGGCGATGATGTGCTCCACATGGTGGTTCCATGACAGGTTACTGGAAATATGAACACCTAGGTATTTGTAAAATGAAACAGACTCGAGGTGGGTATCATTGAGATGATAATCTGGATACGCAAGTGAGGTGCGGCACACACGCATTGCTTTGCATTTTGAAATGTTTAGTTCCATGTTACATAATTGACACCAGGTAAATATGTTATTTAAATCCGTCTGGAGCGAGGTAACATCATTTTGGTTAGTTATTTTCCGATAAATTACACAGTCATCTGCGAATAGGCATACCTTTGATGAGACATTAGTTGGCAGGTCGTTCATGAAAATTAAGAACAGTAAGGGTCCCAACACAGAGCCTTGGGGAACACCCGAGAGCACCGGCTGGACGGGGGAATCAATATTGTTAGCAGAAACAAACTGTGTTCGGTTGGAAAGAAAGGCTCGAATCCAGTTAAACACGTTAGGGTCTAGGTTTAAGTGTTTCATCTTAAGAAGTAGTAACTGATGACTGACCTTATCGAATGCCTTAGAATAATCTAAAAAAATACAGTCAATGGTGAATCCAGAATCGAGTAGGACATGCAGGTCGTTTGTAAAGACTAAGAGCTGCGTTTCGCAAGAAAAATTCTTGCGGAAACCGTGTTGCGAGGGTGTGAAAAACTGGTTAGACTCGAGAAAGTTAACAAGGTGGGTGAAAATGATATGCTCAAGTATTTTGCACGGGACAGATGTCAGTGAAATTGGACGGAAGTTTGATGGATTGTGTGTTAGCCCTGATTTGTGAACTGGCACTATCTTACCGACCAGCCAGTCTTCCGGAAGGCTAGAATGCTGCAGGGACTGTGAAAAAATGCATGACAGGATAATGGAGGAGTATTCAACAGTGTTCTTCAGGAATTTAGCATTGATACCATCAACTCCACATGATGATGAGTTTTTAAGTTTCTTAATGACCGCACGAATACCTTCCGAGGTAACGAAGATAGCGTCCATAGGTAGGTAATGGGGTGACGGCAAGGAGATTTGGTTGTTGATGGTCACCTGGTGAGAGAAAGCTTTTATGAATGTGTCATTTAGTACAGATGCGCATTCTACGTCGGGCACGGGATGCCCTTCAGCTGTCAGCAAGGCTATAGCGCGGCGCTCGCTGCCACGCATGAAATTCCAAAACTGTCTAGGGTTATTTTTCAGCATAACCGGTAGAGTGTGACTAAAAAAGGAAGACTTAGCTCGTTTCACTTCAGATAAATAGGTTGTGGCAGCAGATTTGTAAGTAGACCAACGTTTATCAGACGGGGATTTGACAGCAGCACGATAAAACCTTTTCTTACGGTTTGAAAGGCGGTTTATGTATCTGTTGTACCATGGAGCACGTGTATTGGAAAGAACTTGTTTTATAGGGATATGTTTAACGGTTAGCTCTGAAACTTTAGCTTTAAATAAGTCCCAGTTGCTCTGCACCGATCTTTCAGGGTAGTTGGGTAAGAACTCATCTAGGAATGTGCCCAAATCCTTGTTAATTGAGTCAAAGTCAGCCTTTCTGTAATCCCGTATAGTTTTAAGCTGCTTACGCATGCGTGAGAATGGCAGCAATATATTTGCTTGAATAATATCGTGATCACTGATACCAGGTACATTGGACACTGAAGATACAATATCTGGTTCTGATGTCAATATAAGATCAAGAATGGATGACGTAGTATCGGTAACGCGCGTAGGAAAATTAACAAGCTGCGTCAAACCAAAATCTGAACAGATGCGAATAAAATGCTCCGCTTCCGCTGAGTTAGGCAAGGAATATGAATAAGAATTTGACCACACAATGTTAGGGAAATTGAAATCGCCTAGTAGAATCACAGCTGCGCGAGGAAACAAAACCTTCACATGGCTCAGACAATCATGTAGGTCATTGCAAAAGTTTGCACTTCCTGAAGGTGGGCGGTAACATACGCCAATGACAACTTTTCTAAAAGCCACGTTGAGGCAACACCATGTTGCCTCCAAAACCGAGTCTATTGCAACAGCGTAGTTTTCAATGCTCTCATTCACCGCAAGAAGAACACCACCGCCACATCTATTAGGTCTGTCGCAGCGATATATTTTGTATTTTTTATCACAGCACAGCAGCTCTTCGTTTCGTATTTTGTCGCAAAGCCACGTTTCAGTTACCGCAATAATATCGGCGTTTGAATCATTAACTGCTGCACTCATTTCATCTTTCTTGGACAGGAGGCTGCGAACATTAGTAGACAGCACGATCAATTTTCTGTGGTCAACGCAAGTGCCACCACCCCTTGCTTCATCCTAGCTTCCCGAGGAAGCATTAAATTGTCGACCAGAACGAAGTTGCCGAGAAGAGGAGTTGGCGACACTAGCGTTATTAGTTACGCGTCTGGATGGCCCGATTTCATGCACTGTATCAGTAACGTAGTCGTAGCCATAACATTTCTCATTTGCAAAAAGTTTGTTATAGCGCACACTGAAAGGGCAATGAAGCTCTTTGGCGAAGTTGGTCAGCATTGCTCTAGTACGGCGAGTGTTAGCAGAAAAATCCTCCCGCATAACCACTTTGCTTCCTTTGAGCATGTGACGTTTTGAAAGAACCATTTCTTTCGTTTTGTAGGTGGAAAATTTTACTATAATCGGACGAACTTTATTAGTGGAAAAGCGGCCGATTCTATGTGCGCGTGCAACGTTATCACCAGATAAAGTTAGATCAAGGGACTGGCGAAATAAGCTCAAGATAGTTTCCTCAGTCTGCTGCGTAGTTTCAGAGGCATTGTCTGCGATACCAAAGAATACTAGATTATCCCTCCGAGAGCGATCCTCAGCCTCATCGAGACGCGCACGTAGACCAAGCATGTCGCCCTGCACTTGCCTTGTAAGTTGACTCGTTGCCGTCAGTTCGCGCTGAATGTTGTCTATAATGGATGTCCGCTTTTCAACCGTTTCCAGGCGCGTCAATATGTTGGAAATGTCTTTAGTAAGCGAAAGCTGATGTTGCTTAAGCTCCTGGATGTCACCTGACATTACCGCTTGCGTGGTTTCAATGCGAATCGAACGTTCTTGCATATCTTTCACCATTTTATGTATTTCAGTAATTTGATCATCCTTGGGTCCCGGGTTCTGCTCGACATCACCACATATTAACAACAAAAGGTCACAAAAAGGCTGTAACAGGGCTTCTGGGCATGGAAGCACCATAATAAAAGGGTTGTCAGATCGAAAACTCCTACACGGTAGTCTGTTAAAATAACTGACCTGCAAAACGTAGGGAAGCATGAATGAGTACATGCTTCTGCCGATGCTTCCATGCCCACTGCCGGTGGCATGCGTGCAACACGGTTTTAAAGGGGCCAGTGGTGTCGCTGTCGTCGTGGCCGATGACGATTTTGCTGCGGCACGTGCGAGATCCCTCCCCTCGAAGAACCAGCTCTGATGAGATAAAGTGCAGAGCACCGGACCCTGGGTTGTATCCAGGTAGGTGCTGTTAGCAGTCGAAGGGAAAGTCACGCTGGAATGTACGCTGAGCGGTAGCAATGCTCTGGCGTTGGCTGTACTCAGGCACTCGACGAGAAACTGCAAAACGTAGGGAAGCATGAATGAGTACATGCTTCTGCCGATGCTTCCATGCCCACTGCCGGTGGCATGCGTGCAACACGGTTTTAAAGGGGCCAGTGGTGTCGCTGTCGTCGTGGCCGATGACGATTTTGCTGCGGCACGTGCGAGATCCCTCCCCTCGAAGAACCAGCTCTGATGAGATAAAGTGCAGAGCACCGGACCCTGGGTTGTATCCAGGTAGGTGCTGTTAGCAGTCGAAGGGAAAGTCACGCTGGAATGTACGCTGAGCGGTAGCAATGCTCCGGCGTTGGCTGTACTCAGGCACTCGACGAGAAACTGCGAAACGTAGGGAAGCATGAATGAGTACATGCTTCTGCCGATGCTTCCATGCCCACTCATGTTTTGATGGTGGTGGAGATGCTTCCATGCCCACATATGTTTTGATGGTGGTGGAGAGTGGAGCAGGACTGTCTCCATGGCGCAATTGGCTAGCGCGATCGGCTGTTAACCAAAAGGTCGGAGGTTCGAGCCCACCCGGTGGTGGTGTGGCGCTTTTTTTTCTTTGGGCTGATAGCTTTGAAGATATGTTATGATAGTGGTGAGAGTGAAGCAGGACTGTCTCCGTGGCGCAATTGGCTAGCGTGATCGGCTGTTAACCGAAAAGTTGGAGGTTCGAGCCCACCCGGTGGTGGTGCGGCGCTTTTTTTTCTTTTGGCTGATAGCTTTGAAGATATGTTCTGATGGTGGTGAGAGTGGAGCACGACTGTCTCCGTGGCGCAATTGGCTAGCGTGATCGGCTGTTAACCGCAAAGTTGGTAGTTCGAGCCGACCCGGTGGTGGTGCGGTGCTTTTTTTTCTTTGGGCTGATAGCTTTGAAGATATGTTCTAATGGTGAAAAGAGTGGAGCAGGACTGTCTCCGTGGCGCAATTGGCTTGGGCGATCGGCTGTTAACCGAAAGGTTGGAGGTTCGAGCCCACACGGTGGTGTTTCGGCGCTTTTTTTTCTGTGGGCTGATAGCTTTGAAGATATGCTCTGATGGTGGTGAGAGTGGAGCACGACTGTCTCCGTGCCGCAATTGGCTAGCGTGATCGGCTGTTAACCGAAAAGTTGGAGGTTCGAGCCAGCCCTGTGGTGGTGCGGCGCTTTTTTTTCTTTGGGCTGATAGCTTTGAAGATATGTTTTGATGGTGGTGAGAGTGGAGCACGACTGTCTCCTTGGCGCAGTTGGCTAGCGCGATCGGCTGTTAACCGAAAGGTTGGAAGTTCGAGCCCACCCGGTGATGCTGGGGCGCTTTTTTTCTTTCTGCTGATAGCTTTGAAGATATGTTCTGATGGTGGTGAGAGGGGGCAAGACTGTCTCTGTGGCGCATAGGGCTAGCGCGATCGGCTGTTAACCGAAAGGTTGGAGGTTCGAGCCCAACCGGTGGTGGTGCGGCCCTTTTTTTTCTTTGGGGTGATAGCTCTGAAGAAATGTTCTGACGGTGGTGAGAGTGGAGCACGACTGCCTCCGTGGCGCAATGGGCTAGCGCGATCGGCTGTTAACCGAAAGGTTGGAGTTTCGAGCCCTCCCGGGAGTGGTGTGTTGCTTTTTTCTTTGCGGTAATAGCTTTGAAGATATGTTCTTATGGTGGTGAGAGTGGTGCAGGACTGTCTCCGTGGCGCAACTGGCTAGCGCGATCGGCTGTTAACCGAAAAGTTGGAAGTTCGAGCCTACCCGGTGGTTGTGCGGTGCTTTTTTTTCTGTGGGCTGATAGCTTTGAAGATATGTTCTGATGGTGGTGAGAGTGGAGCACGACTGTCTCCATGGCGCAATTGGCTAGCGTGATCGGCTGATAACCGAAAAGTTGGAGGTTCGAGCCCACCCGGTGGTGGTATCGCACTTTTTTTTCTTTGGGCTGATAGCTTTGAAGATATGTTCTGATGGTGGTGAGAGTAGAGCAGGACTGTCTCCGTGGCGCAATTGGCTAGCGCGATCGGCTGTTAACCGAAAGGTTGGAGTTTCGAGCCCTCCCTGGAGTGGTGTGTTGCTTTTTTCTTTGCGCTGATCGCTTTGAAGATATGTTCTGATGGTGGTGAGAGTGGAGCACGACTGTCTCCTTGGCGCAGTTGGCTAGCGCGATCGGCTGTTAACCGAAAGGTTGGAAGTTCGAGCCCACACGGTGATGCTGGGGCGCTTTTTTTCTTTCTGCTGATAGCTTTGAAGATATGTTCTGATGGTGGTGAGAGTGGAGCAGGACTGTCTCCGTGGCGCAATTGGCTGGCGCGATTGGCCGTTAACCGAAAGGTTGGAGGTTCGAGCCAGCCCGGTGGTGGTGCGGCGCTTTTTTTTCTTTGGGCTGATAGCTTTGAAGATATGTTTTGATGGTGGTGGAGAGTGGAGCAGGACTGTCTCCATGGCGCAATTGGCTAGCGCGATCGGCTGTTAACCAAAAGGTCGGAGGTTCGAGCCCACCCGGTGGTGGTGTGGCGCTTTTTTTTCTTTGGGCTGTAAGCTTTGAAGATATGTTCTGATGGTGGTGAGAGTGGAGCAGGACTGTCTCCATGGCGCAATTGGCTAGCGCGATCGGCTGTTAACGAAAAAGTCGGAGGTTCGAGCCCACCCGGTGGTGGTATGGCGCTTTTTTGTTTGGGCTGATAGCTTTGAAGATATGATCTGATGGTGGTGAGAGTGGAGCAGGACTGTCTCCGTGGCGCAATTGGCTAGCGCGATCGGCTGTTAACCGAAAGGTTGGAGTTTCAAGCCCACCCGGCAGTGGTGCGGCGCTTTTTTAGATGCGGAGCATCTTATACTCGCGCCTTGTAGTGCGCCGTCCGCGCCGTCCGCACCGCTTCTCGAACATTCGACAGCTGACGCGCGCGCATGCGCCGTCGCGCCGTCACCCACTTTTCCACCATCTGTGCATCCCTTCCTCCTCTACACACCGCGCGTGCTTCACTCCTCCACCATCTGTGCACCCTTCCTCCTCTACACACCGCGTTCGACATCTACAATTCTCCTGATTCTCCAGTGGACGCGCATGTGGCGTCGCGCTTCGAGAACATTCAACAGCTGACAGTGCATGGGCCGTCGAGCTGTATATATACTCAAGGTCGGCGCTCGCTCGCTCAGTTGCCGCTCGTCGGTTGGTTTGTACGGCGCGTCGACGTCCAAGGTCGCGGTGAACTGAATTCCAACGAATCCACAAACACAATGATCGACGTCCCTTCGACCAGCGCCGCCCTTCCGCATACGTGTGTACGTGTTCACTCATTTAACACCCCCTCCTACCACCACGTTAACCAATTTAGCCATCGACCCAAGTAAGTCGCAATTTAACACCCCATTTCACAACCACGTTAACCAATTTAGCCATCGACCCAAGTAAGTCGCACTTTAACACCCCGTTAACCAATTATATGCTCCGCATCCTCCTCAGTGTTCCCCCGAGGGAAGCTGCGGGCAATTTTTTCTTTGGGCTGATAGCTTTGAAGATATGTTATGATGGTGGTGAGAGTAAAGCAGGACTGTCTCCGTGGCGCAATTGGCTAGCGCGATCGGCTGTTAACCGTAAGGTTGGAGTTTCGAGCCCTCTCGGGAGAGGTGTGTTGCTTTTTTCTTTGTGCTGATAGCTTTGAAGATATGTTCTGATGGTGGTGAGAGTGGAGCAGGACTGTCTCCTTAGCGCAATTGGCTAGCGCGATCGGCTGTTAACCAAAAGGTCGTAGGTTCGAGCCCACCCGGTGGTGTTGCGGTGCTTTTTTTTCTTTGGGCTGGTAGCTTTGAAGATATGTTCTGATGGTGGTGAGAGGGGGGCAAGACTGTCTCCGTGGCGCAATGGGCTAGCGCGATCGGCTGTTAACCGAAAGGTTGGAGGTTCGAGCCCACCTGGTGGTGGTGCACCGCTTTTTTTCTTTGCGCTGATAGCTTTGAAGATATGTTCTGATGATGGTGAGAGTGGAGCAAGACTGCCTCCGTAGCGCAATGGGCTAGCGCGATCGGCGGTTAACCGAAAGGTTGGAGTTTCGAGCCCTCCCGGGAGTGGTGTGTTGCTTTTTTATTTGCGGTAATAGCTTTGAAGATATGTTCAGATGGTGATGACAGTGGAGCAGGACTGTCTTCGTGGCGCAAATGGCTAGCGCGATCGGCTGTTAACGGAAAGGTTGGAGGTTCGAGCCCATCCGGTGGTGGTGCGGCGCTTTTTTTTTCTTTGGGGTGATAGCTGTGAAGAAATGTTCTGACGGTTGTGAGAGTGGAGCACGACTGTCTCCGTGGGGCAATTGGCTAGCGCGATCGGCTGTTAACCGAAAGGTTGGATGTTCGCACCCACCCGATGGTGGTGCGGCGCTTTTTTTTCTTTGGGCTGATAGCTTTGAAGATATGTTCTTATGGTGTTGAGGGTGGAGCAGGACTGTCTCCGTGGCGCAATTGGCTAGCGCGATCGGCTGTTAACCAAAAGGTCGGAGGTTCGAGCCCACCCGGTGGTGCTGCGTCGCTTTTTTTTCTTTGGGCTGACAGCTTTGAAGATATGTTCTTATGGTGGTGAGAGTGGAGCAGGACTGTCTCCGTGGCGCAATTGGCTAGCGTGATCGGCTGTTAACCGCAAAGTTGGTAGTTCGAGCCCTCCCTGGAGTGGTGTGTTGCTTTTTTCTTTGCGCTGATAGCTTTGAAGATATGTTCTGATGGTGGTGAGAGTGGAGCACGACTGTCTCCTTGGCGCAGTTGGCTAGCGCGATCGGCTGTTAACCGAAAGGTTGGAAGTTCGAGCCCACCCGGTGACGCTGGGGCGCTTTTTTTCTTTGTGCTGATAGCTTTGAAGATATGTTCTGATGGTGGTGAGGGTGGAGCAGGACTGTCTCCGTGGCGCAATTGGCTGGCGCGATTGGCCGTTAACCGAAAGGTTGGAAGTTCGAGCCCACCCGGTGGTGGTGCAGTGCTTTTTTTTCTTTGGGCTGATAGCTTTGAAGATATGTTCTGATGGTGGTGAGAGTGGAGCAGGACTGTCTCCGTGGCGCAATTGGCTTGGGCGATCGGCTGCTAACCGAAAGGTTGGAGGTTCGAGCCCACACGGTGGTGGTGCGGCGCTTTTTTTTCTGTGGGCTGATAGCTTTGAAGATATGTTCTGATGTTGGTGAGAGTGGAGCACGACTGTCTCTGTGCCGCAATTGGCTAGCGTGATCGGCTGTTAACCGAAAAGTTGGAGGTTCGAGCCAGCCCGGTGGTGGTGCGGCGCTTTTTTTTCTTTGGGCTGTAAGCTTTGAAGATATGTTCTGATGGTGGTGAGAGTGGAGCAGGACTGTCTCCGTGGCGCAATTGGCTAGCGCATTCGCCTGTTGACTGAAAGGTTGAAGTTTCGAGCCCTCCCGGGAGTGGTGTTTTGCATTTTTCTTTGCGCTGATAGCTTTGAAGATATGTTCTGATGGTGGTGAGAGTGGAGCAAGACTGTCTCCGTGGCGCAATGGGCTAGCGCGATCGGCTGTTAACCGAAAGGTTGGAGGTTCGAGCCCACCTGGTGGTGGTGCAGTGCTTTTTTCTTTGCGCTGATAGCTTTGAAGATATGTTCTGATGATGGTGAGAGTGGAGCAAGACTGCCTCCGTAGCGCAATGGGCTAGCGCGATCGGCGGTTAACCGAAAGGTTGGAGTTTCGAGCCCTCCCGGGAGTGGTGCGGCGCTTTTTTTTCTTTGGGCTGATAGCTTTGAAGATATGTTCTAATGGTGAAAAGAGTGGAGCAGGACTGTCTCCGTGGCGCCATTGGCTAGCGCGATCGGCAGTTAAACGAAAGGTTGGAGTTTCCAGCCCACCCGGTGGTGGTGCGGCGCTTTTTTTTCTTTGGGCTGATAGCTTTGAAGATATGTTATGATCGTGGTGAGAGTGAAGCAGGACTGTCTCCGTGGCGCAATTGGCTAGCGTGATCGGCTGTTAACCGAAAAGTTGGAGGTTCGAGCCCACCCGGTGGTGGTGCGGCGCTTTTTTTTCTTTGGGCTGATAGCTTTGAAGATATATTCTGATGGTGGTGAGAGTGGAGCAGGACTGTCTCCGTGCCGCAATTGGCTAGCGTGATCGGCTGTTAACCGAAAGGTTGGAGGTTCGAGCCCACACGGTGGTGGTGCGGCGCTTTTTTTTCTGTGGGCTGATAGCTTTGAAGATATGTTCTGATGGTGGTGAGAGTGGAGCAGGACTGTCTCCGTGGCGCAATTGGCTAGCGCAATCGGCTGTTAACCGAAAAGTTGGAGGTTCGAGCCTACCCGGTGGTTGTGCGGCGCTTTTTTTTCTGTGGGCTGATAGCTTTGAAGATATGTTCTGATGGTGGTGAGAGTGGAGCATGACTGTCTCCATGGCGCAATTGGCTAGCGTGATTGGCTGTTAACCGAAAAGTTGGAGGTTCGAGCCCACCTCGTGGTGGTGCGGCGCTTTTTTTTCTTTGGGCTGATAGCTTTGAAGATATGTTCTGATGGTGGTGAGAGTGGAGCAGGACTGTCTCCATGGCGCAATTGGCTAGCGCGATCGGCTGTTAACCAAAAGGTCGGAGGTTCGAGCCCACCCGGTGGTGGTATGGCACTTTTTTTTCTTTGGGCTGATAGCTTTGAAGATATGTTCTGATGGTGGTGAGAGTAGAGCAGGACTGTCTTCGTGGCGCAATTGGCTAGCGCGATCGGCTGTTAACCGAAAGGTTGGAGTTTCGAGCCCTCCCTGGAGTGGTGTGTTGCTTTTTTCTTTGCGCTGATCGCTTTGAAGATATGTTCTGATGGTGGTGAGAGTGGAGCACGACTGTCTCCTTGGCGCAGTTGGCTAGCGCGATCGGCTGTTAACCGAAAGGTTGGAAGTTCGGGCCCACCCGGTGATGCTGGGGCGCTTTTTTTCTTTGTGCTGATAGCTTTGAAGATATGTTCTGATGGTGGTGAGAGTGGAGCAGGACTGTCTCCGTGGCGCAATTGGCTGGCGCGATTGGCCGTTAACCGAAAGGTTGGAAGTTCGAGCCCACCCGGTGGTGGTGCGGTGCTTTTTTTCTTTGGGCTGATAGCTTTGAAGATATGTTCTGATGGTGGTGAGCGTGGAGCAGGACTGTCTCCGTGGCGCAATTGGCTTGGGCGATCGGCTGTTAACCGAAAGGTTGGAGGTTCGAGCCCACACGGTGGTGGTGCGGCGCTTTTTTTTCTGTGGGCTGATAGCTTTGATGATATGTTTCTATGGTGGTGAGAGTGGAGCACGTCTGTCTCCGTGCCGCAATTGGCTAGCGTGATCGGCTGTTAACCGAAAGTTGGAGGTTCGAGCCCACCCGGTGGTGGTGTGGCGCTTTTTTTTCTTTGAGCTGTAAGCTTTGGAGATATGTTCTGATGGTGGTGAGAGTGGAGCAGGACTGTCTCCGTGGCGCAATTGGCTAGCGCAATCGCCTGTTGACTGAAAGGTTGGAGTTTCGAGCCCTCCCGGGAGTGGTGTGTTGCTTTTTTCATTGCGCTGATAGCTTTGAAGATATGTTCTGATGGTGGTGAGAGTGGAGCAAGACTGTCTCCGTGGCGCTATGGGCTAGCGCGATCGGCTGTTAACCGAAAGGTTGGAGGTTCGAGCCCACCTGGTGGTGGTGCAGCGCTTTTTTTCTTTGCGCTGATAGCTTTGAAGATATGTTCTGATGATGGTGAGAGTGGAGCAAGACTGCCTCCGTAGCGCAATGGGCTAGCACGATCGGCGGTTAACCGAAAGGTTGGAGTTTCGAGCCCTCCCGGGAGTGGTGTGTTGCTTTTTTCTTTGCGGTAATAGCTTTGAAGATATGTTCAGATGGTGATGAGAGTGGAGCAGGACTGTCTTCGTGGCGCAATTGGCTAGCGCGATCGGCTGGTAACCGAAAGGTTGGAGGTTCGAGCCCATCCGGTGGTGGTGCGGCGCTTTTTTTTCTTTGGGGTGATAGCTGTGAAGAAATGTTCTGACGGTGGTGAGAGTGGAGCACGACTGTCTCCGTGGGGCAATTGGCTAGCGCGATCGGCTGTTAACCGAAAGGTTGGATGTTCGCGCCCACCCGATGGTGGTGCGGCGCTTTTTCTTCTTTGGGCTGATAGCTTTGAAGATATGTTCTTATGGTGGTGAGGGTGGAGCAGGACTGTCTCCGTGGCGCAATTGGCTAGCGCGATCGGCTGTTAACCAAAATGTCCTCCGGAGGTTCGAGCCCACCCGGTGGTGCTGCGGCGCTTTTTTTTCTTTGGGCTGATAGCTTTGAAGATATGTTCTTATGGTGGTGAGAGTGGAGCACGACTGTCTCCGTGGCGCAACTGGCTAGCGCGATCGGCTGTTAACCGAAAAGTTGGAGGTTCGAGCCTACCCGGTGGTTGTGCGGCGCTTTTTTTTTCTGTGGGCTGATAGCTTTGAAGATATGTTCTGATGGTGGTGAGAGTGGAGCATGACTGTCTCCATGGCGCAATTGGCTAGCGTGATCGGCTGTTAACCGAAAAGTTGGAGGTTCGAGCCCACCTCGTGGTGGGGCGGCGCTTTTTTTTCTTTGGGCTGATAGCTTTGAAGATATGTTCTGATGGTGGTGAGAGTGGAGCAGGACTGTCTCCATGGCGCAATTGGCTAGAGCGATCGGCTGTTAACGAAAAGGTCGGAGGTTCGAGCCCACCCGGTGGTGGTATGGCGCTTTTTTGTTTGGGCTGATAGCTTTGAAGATATGTTCTGATGGTGGTGAGAGTGGAGCAGGACTGTCTCCGTGGCGCAATTGGCTAGCGCGATCGGCTGTTAACCGAAAGGTTGGAGTTTCAAGCCCACCCGGCGGTGGTGCGGCGCTTTTTTTAGATGCGGAGCATCTTATACTCGCGCCTTGTAGTGCGCCGTCCGCGCCGTCCGCACCGCTTCTCGAACATTCGACAGCTGACGCGCGCGCATGCGCCGTCGCGCCGTCGCCCACTCTTCCACCATCTGTGCATCCCTTCCTCCTCTTCACACCGCGCGTGCTTCACTCCTCCACCATCTGTGCACCCTTCCTCCTCTACACACCGCGTTCGACATCTACAATTCTCCTGATTCTCCAGTGGACGCGCATGTGGCGTCGCGCTTCGAGAACATTCAACAGCTGACAGTGCATGCGCCGTCGAGCTGTATATATACTCAAGGTCGGCGTTCGCTCACTCAGTTGCCGCTCGTCGGTTGGTTTGTACGGCGCGTCGACGTCCAAGGTCGCGGTGAACTGAATTCCAACGAATCCACAAACACAATGATCGACGTCCCTTCGACCAGCGCCGCCCTTCCGCATACGTGTGTACGTGTTCACTCATTTAACACCCCCTCCTACAACCACGTTAACCAATTTAGCCATCGACCCAAGTAAGTCGCAATTTAACACCCCATTTCACAACCACGTTAACCAATTTAGCCATCGACCCAAGTAAGTCGCACTTTAACACCCCGTTATCCAATTATATGCTCCGCATCCTCCTCAGTGTTCCCCCGAGGGAAGCTGCGGGCAATATTTTCTTTTGGCTGATAGCTTTGAAGATATGTTCTGATGGTGGTGAGAGTAGAGCAGGACTGTCTCCGTGGCGCAATTGGCTAGCGCGATCGGCTGTTAACCGTAAGGTTGGAGTTTCGAGCCCTCTCGGGAGAGGTGTGTTGCTTTTTTCTTTGTGCTGATAGCTTTGAAGATATGTTCTGATGGTGGTGAGAGTGGAGCAGGACTGTCTCCTTGGCGCAATTGGCTAGCGCGATCGGCTGTTAACCAAAAGGTCGGAGGTTCGAGCCCACCCGGTGGTGTTGCGGTGCTTTTTTCTTTGGGCTGGTAGCTTTGAAGATATGTTCTGATGGTGGTGAGAGGGGAGCAAGACTGTCTCCGTGGCGCATAGGGCTAGCGCGATCGGCTGTTAACCGAAAGGTTGGAGGTTCGAGCCCAACCGGTGGTGGTGCGGCGCTTTTTTTTCTTTGGGGTGATAGCTCTGAAGAAATGTTCTGACGGTGTTGAGAGTGGAGCACGACTGCCTCCGTGGCGCAATGGGCTAGCGCGATCGGCTGTTAACCGAAAGGTTGGTGTTTCGAGCCCTCCCGGGAGTGGTGTGTTGCTTTTTTCTTTGCGGTAATAGCTTTGAAGATATGTTCTGATGGTGGTGAGAGTGGAGCAGGACTGTCTTCGTGGCGCAATTGGCTAGCGCGATCGGCTGTTAACCGAAAGGTTGGAGGTTCGAGCCCAACCGGTGGTGGTGCGGCGCTTTTTTTTTCTTTGGGGTGATAGCTCTGAAGAACTGTTCTGACGGTGGTGAGAGTGGAGCACGACTGTCTCCGTGGGGTAATTGGCTAGCGCGATCGGCTGTTAACCGAAAGGTTGGAGGTTCGAGCCCACCGGGTGGTGGTGCGGCGCTTTTTTTTTCTTTGGCCTTATAGCTCTGAAGAAATGTTCTGACGGTGGTGAGAGTGGAGCAGGACTGTCTCCGTGGCGCAATTGGCTACCGCGATCGGCTGTTACCCGAAAAGTTGGAGGTTCGAGCTCTCCCGGTGGTGGTGCGGAGCTTTTTTTCTGTGGGCTGATAGCTTTGAAGATATGTTCTGATGGTGGTGAGAGTGGAGCAGGACTGTCTCCGTGGCGCAATTGGCTAGCGTGATCGGCTGTTAACCGGCAAGTTGGAGGTTCGAGCCCACTCGTTGGTGGTGTGGCGCTTTTTTTTCTTTGGGCTGATAGCTTGAAGATATGTTCTAATGGTGAAAAGAGTGGAGCAGGACTGTCTCCGTGGCGCCATTGGCTAGCGCGATCGGCAGTTAAACGAAAGGTTGGAGTTTCGAGCCCACCCGGTGGTGGTGCTGCGCTTTTTTTTTCTGGGCTGATAGCTTTGAAGATATGGTATGATCGTGGTGAGAGTGAAGCAGGACTGTCTCCGTGGTGCAATTGGCTAGCGTGACCGGCTGTTAACCGAAAAGTTGGAGGTTCGAGCCCACCCGGTGGTGGTGCGGCGCTTTTTTTCTTTTGGCTGATAGCTTTGAAGATATGTTATGATGGTGGTGAGAGTGGAGCAGGACTGTCTCCGTGGCGCAATTGGCTAGCGTGATCGGCTGTTAACCGAAAAGTTGGTAGTTCGAGCCCACCCGGTGGTGGTGCGGCGCTTTTTTTTCTTTGGGCTGATAGCTTTGAAGATATGTTCTGATGGTGGTGAGAGTGGAGCAGGACTGTCTCTATGGCGCAATTGGCTAGCGCGATCGGCTGTTAACCAAAAGGTCGGAGGTTCGAGCCCACCGGGTGGTGGTATGGCGCTGTTTTTCTTTGGGCTGATAGCTTTGAAGATATGTTCTGATGGTGGTGAGAGTAGAGCAGGACTGTCTCCGTGGCGCAATTGGCTAGCGCAATCGCCTGTTGACTGAAAGGTTGGAGTTTCGAGCCCTCCCGGGAGTGGTGTGTTGCATTTTTCTTTGCGCTGATAGCTTTGAAGATATGTTCTGATGGTGGTGAGAGTGGAGCAAGACTGTCTCCGTTGCGCAGTGGGCTAGCGCGATCGGCTGTTAACCGAAAGGTTGGAGGTTCGAGCCCACCTGGTGGTGGTGCAGCGCTTTTTTTCTTTGCGCTGATAGCTTTGAAGATATGTTCTGATGATGGTGAGAGTGGAGCAAGACTGCCTCCGTAGCGCAATGGGCTAGCGCGATCGGCGGTTAACCGAAAGGTTGGAGTTTCGAGCCCTCCCGGGAGTGGTGTGTTGCTTTTTTCTTTGTGGTAATAGCTTTGAAGATATGTTCAGATGGTGATGAGAGTGGAGCAGGACTGTCTTCGAGGCGCAATTGGCTAGCGCGATCGGCTGTTAACCGAAAGGTTGGAGGTTCGAGCCCAACCGGTGGTGGTGCGGCGCTTTTTTTTTCTTTGGGGTGATAGCTGTGAAGAAATGTTCTGACGGTGGTGAGAGTGGAGCACGACTGTCTCCGTGGGGCAATTGGCTAGCGCGATCGGCTGTTAACCGAAAGGTTGGATGTTCGCGCCCACCCGATGGTGGTGCGGCGCTTTTTTTTCTTTGGGCTGATAGCTTTGAAGATATGTTCTTATGGTTGTGAGGGTGGAGCAGGACTGTCTCCGTGGCGCAATTGGCTAGCGCGATCGGCTGTTAACCAAAAGGTCGGAGGTTCGAGCCCACCCGGTGGTGCTGCGACGCTTTTTTTTCTTTGGGCTGATAGCTTTGAAGATATGTTCTTATGGTGGTGAGAGTGGAGCAGGACTGTCCCCGTGGCACAACTGGCTAGCGCGATCGGCTGTTAACCGAAAAGTTGGAGGTTCAAGCCTACCCGGTGGTTGTGCGGCGCCTTTTTTCTGTGGGCTGATAGCTTTGAAGATATGTTCTGATGGTGGTGAGAGTGGAGCATGACTGTCTCCATGGCGCAATTGGCTAGCGTGATCGGCTGTTAACCGAAAAGTTGGAGGTTCGAGCCCACCTCGTGGTGGTGCGGCGCTTTTTTTTCTTTGGGCTGATAGCTTTGAAGATATGTTCTGATGGTGGTGAGAGTGGAGCAGGACTGTCTCCATGGCGCAATTGGCTAGCGCGATCGGCTGTTAACCAAAAGGTCGGAGGTTCGAGCCCACCCGGTGGTGGTATGGCGCTTTTTTTGTTTGGGCTGATAGCTTTGAAGATATGTTCTGATGGTGGTGAGAGTGGAGCAGGACTGTCTCTGTGGCGCAATTGGCTAGCACGATCGGCTGTTAACCGAAATGTTGGAGGTTCGAGCCCACCCGGTGGTGGTGCGGCGCTTTTTTTTTCTTTTGGCTGATAGCTTTGAAGATATGTTCTGATGGTGGTGAGAGTGGAGCAGGACTGTCTCCGAGGCGCAATTGGCTAGCGTGATCGGCTGTTAACCGCAAAGTTGGTAGTTCGAGCCCACCCGGTGGTGGTGCGGCGCTTTTTTTTTGGGCTGATAGCTTTGAAGATATGTTCTAATGGTGAAAAGAGTGGAGCAGGACTGTCTCCGTGGCGCCATTGGCTAGCGCGATCGGCAGTTAAACGAAAGGTTGGAGTTTCGAGCCCACCCGGTAGTGGTGCGGCGCTTTTTTTTCTTTGGGCTGATAGCTTTGAAGATATGTT
Source organism: Rhipicephalus microplus (assembly GCF_043290135.1). Classification (NCBI taxonomy): domain Eukaryota; kingdom Metazoa; phylum Arthropoda; class Arachnida; order Ixodida; family Ixodidae; genus Rhipicephalus; species Rhipicephalus microplus. Next base: position 1,265,550 of record NW_027464652.1, read on the forward strand.
ATGATCGTGGTGAGAGTGAAGCAGGACTGTCTCCGTGGCGCAATTGGCTAGCGTGATCGGCTGTTAACCGAAAAGTTGGAGGTTCGAGCCCACCCGGTGGTGGTGCGGCGCTTTTTTTTCTTTTGGCTGATAGCTTTGAAGATATGTTCTTATGGTGGTGAGAGTGGAGCAGGACTGTCTCCGTGGCGCAATTGGCTAGCGTGATCGGCTGTTAACCGCAAAGTTGGTAGTTCGAGGCCACCCGGTGGTGGTGCGGCGCTTTTCTTTCTTTGGGCTGATAGCTTTGAAGATATAGTCTGATGGTGGTGAGAGTGTAGCAGGACTGTCTCTATGGCGCAATTGGCTAGCGCGATCGGCTGTTATCCAAAATGTCGGTGGTTCGAGCCCACCCGGTGGTGGTATGGCACTTTTTTTCTTTGGGCTGATAGCTTTGAAGATATGTTCTGATGGTGGTGAGAGTAGAGCAGGACTGTCTCCTTGGCGCAGTTGGCTAGCGCGATCGGCTGTTAACCGAAAGGTTGGAAGTTCGAGCCCACCCGGTGATGCTGGGGCGCTTTTTTTCTTTGTGCTGATAGCTTTGAAGATATGTTCTGATGGTGGTGAGAGTGGAGCAGGACTGTCTCCGTGGCGCAATTGGCTGGCGCGATTGGCCGTTAACCGAAAGGTTGGAAGTTCGAGCCCACCAGGTGGTGGTGCGGTGCTTTTTTTTCTTTGGGCTGATAGCTTTGAAGATATGTTCTGATGGTGGTGAGCGTGGAGCAGTACTGTCTCCGTGGCGCAATTGGCTTCGGCGATCGGCTGTTAACCGAAAGGTTGGAGGTTCGAGCCCACACGGTGGTGGTGCGGCGCTTTTTTTTCTGTGGGCTGATAGCTTTGATGATATGTTCTGATGGTGGTGAGAGTGGAGCACGACTGGCTCAGTGCCGCAATTGGCTAGCGTGATCGGCTGTTAACCGAAAAGTTGGAGGTTCGAGCCAGCCCGGTGGTGGTGCGGCGCTTTTTTTTCTTTGGGCTGATAGCTTTGAAGATATGTTTTGATGGTGCTGGAGAGTGGAGCAGGACTGTCTCCATGGCGCAATTGGCTAGCGCGATCGGCTGTTAACCAAAAGGTCGGAGGTTCGAGCCCACCCGGTGGTGGTGTGGCGCTTTTTTTTCTTTGGGCTGTAAGCTTTGAAGATATGTTCTGATGGTGGTGAGAGTGGAGCAGGACTGTCTCCGTGGCGCAATTCGCTAGCGCAATCGCCTGTTGACTGAAAGGTTGGAGTTTCGAGCCCTCCCGGGAGTGGTGTGTTGCTTTTTTCTTTGCGCTGATAGCTTTGAAGAGATGTTCTGATGGTGGTGAGAGTGGAGCAAGACTGCCTCCGTAGCGCAATGGGCTTGCGCGATCGGCGGTTAACCGAAAGGTTGGAGTTTCGAGCCCTCCCGGGAGTGGTGTGTTGCTTTTTTCTTTGCGGTAATAGCTTTGAAGATATGTTCAGATGGTGATGAGAGTGGAGCAGGACTGTCTTCGTGGCGCAATTGGCTAGCGCGATCGGCTGTTAACCGAAAGGTTGGAGGTTCGAGCCCAGCCGGTGGTGGTGCAGCGCTTTTTTTTTCTTTGGGGTGATAGCTGTGAAGAAATGTTCTGACGGTGGTGAGAGTGGAGCACGACTGTCTCCGTGGGGCAATTGGCTAGCGCGATCGGCTGTTAACCGAAAGGTTGGAGGTTCGAGCCTACCCGGTGGTTGTGCGGCGCTTTTTTTTCTGTGGGCTGATAGCTTTGAAGATATGTTCTGATGGTGGTGAGAGTGGAGCATGACTGTCTCCATGGCGAAATTGGCTAGCATGATCGGCTGTTAACCGAAAAGTTGGAGGTTCGAGCCCACCTCGTGGTGGTGCGGCGCTTTTTTTTCTTTGGGCTGATAGCTTTGAAGATATGTTCTGATGGTGGTGAGAGTGGAGCAGGACTGTCTCCATGGCGCAATAGGCTAGCGCGATCGGCTGTTAACGAAAAGGTCGGAGGTTCGAGCCCACCCGGTGGTGGTATGGCGCTTTTTTTGTTTGGGCTGATAGCTTTGAAGATATGTTCTGATGGTGGTGAGAGTGGAGCAGGACTGTCTCCGTGGCGCAATTGGCTAGCGCGATCGGCTGTTAACCGAAAGGTTGGAGTTTCAAGCCCACCCGGCGGTGGTGCGGCGCTTTTTTTAGATGCGGAGCATCTTATACTCGCGCCTTGTAGTGCGCCGTCCGCGCCGTCCGCACCGCTTCTCGAACATTCGACAGCTGACGCGCGCGCATGCGCCGTCGCGCCGTCGCCCACTCTTCCACCATCTGTGCACCCTTCCTCCTCTACACACCGCGTTCGACATCTACAATTCTCCTGATTCTCCAGTGGACGCGCATGTGGCGTCGCGCTTCGAGAACATTCAACAGCTGACAGTGCATGCGCCGTCGAGCTGTATATATACTCAAGGTCGGCGCTCGCTCGCTCAGTTGCCGCTCGTCGGTTGGTTTGTACGGCGCGTCGACGTCCAAGGTCGCGGTGAAATGAATTCCAACGAATCCACAAACACAATGATCGACGTCCCTTCGACCAGCGCCGCCCTTCCGCATACGTGTGTACGTGTTCACTCATTTAACACCCCCTCCTACAACCACGTTCACCAATTTAGCCATCGACCCAAGTAAGTCGCAATTTAACACCCCATTTCACAACCACGTTAACCAATTTAGCCATCGACCCAAGTAAGTCGCACTTTAACACCCCGTTAACCAATTATATGCTCCGCATCCTCCTCAGTGTTCCCCCGAGGGAAGCTGCGGGCAATTTTTTCTTTGGGCTGGTAGCTTTTAAGATATGTTTCGATGGTGGTGAGAGTGGGGAAAGACTGTCTCCGTGGCGCAATGGGCTAGCGCGATCGGCTGTTAACTGAAAGGTTGGAGGTTCGAGCCCACCCGGTGGTGGTGCAGCGCTTTTTTTTTCTTTGCGCTGACAGCTTTGAAGATTTGTTCGGATGATGGTGAGAGTGGAGCAAGACTGCCTCCGTGGCGCAATGGGCTAGCGCGATCGGCGTTAACCGAAAGGTTGGAGTTTCGAGCCCTCCCGGGAGTGGTGTGTTGCTTTTTTCTTTGCGGTAATAGCTTTGAAGATATGTTCTGATGGTGGTGAGAGTGGAGCAGGAAAGTCTTCGTGGCGCAATTGGCTAGCGCGATCGGCTGTTAACCGAAAGGTTGGAGGTTCGAGCCCAACCGGTGGTGGTGGGCGCTTTTTTTTCTTTGGGGTGATAGCTCTGAAGAAATCTTCTGACGGTGGTGAGAGTGGAGCACGACTGTCTCCGTGGGGTAATTGGCTAGCGCGATCGGCTGTTAACCGAAAGGTTGGAGGTTCGAGCCCACCGGGTGGTGGTGCGGCGCTTTTTTTTTCTTTGGGCTTATAGCTCTGAAGAAATGTTCTGACGGTGGTGAGAGTGGAGCAGGACTGTCTCCGTGGCGCAATTGGCTACCGCGATCGGCTGTTACCCGAAAAGTTGGAGGTTAGAGCTCTCCCGGTGTTGGTGCGGAGCTTTTTTTCTGTGGGCTGATAGCTTTGAAGATAAGTTTTGATGGTGGTGAGAGTGGAGCAGGACTGTCTCCGTGGCGCAATTGGCTAGCGTGATTGGCTGTTAACCGGCAAGTTGGAGGTTCGAGCCCACTCGTTGGTGGTGTGGCGCTTTTTTTTCTTTGGGCTGATAGCTTTGAAGATATGTTCTAATGGTGAAAAGAGTGGAGCAGGACTGTCTCCGTGGCGCCATTGGCTAGCGCGATCGGCAGTTAAACGAAAGGTTAGAGTTTCGAGCCCACCCGGTGGTGGTGTGGCGCTTTTTTTTCTTTGGGCTGATAGCTTTGAAGATATGTTAGGATCGTGGTTAGAGTGAAGCAGGACTGTCTCCGTGGTGCAATTGGCTAGCGTGACCGGCTGTTAACCGAAAAGTTGGAGGTTCGAGCCCACCCGGTGGTGGTGCGGCGCTTTTTTTCTTTTGGCTGATAGCTTTGAAGATATGTTATGATGGTGGTGAGAGTGGAGCAGGACTGTCTCCGTGGCGCAATTGGCTAGCGTGATCGGCTGTTAATTGAAAAGTTGGTAGTTCGAGCCCACCCGGTGGTGGTGCGGCGCTTTTTTTTCTTTGGGCTGATAGCTTTGAAGATATGTTCTGATGGTGGTGAGCGTGGAGCAGGACTGTCTCTATGGCGCAATTGGCTAGCGCGATCGGCTGTTAACCAAAAGGTCGGAGGTTCGAGCCCACCCGGTGGTGGTATGGCGCTTTTTTTCTTTGGGCTGATAACTTTGAAGATATGTTCTGATGGTGGTGAGAGTAGAGCAGGACTGTCTCCGTGGCGCAATTGGCTAGCGCGATCGGCTGTTAACCGAAAGGTTGGAGTTTCGAGCCCTTCCTGGAGTGGTGTGTTGCTTTTTTCTTTGCGCTGATAGCTTTGAAGATATGTTCTGATGGTGGTGAGAGTGGAGCACGACTGTCTCTTTGGCGCAGTTGGCTAGCGCAATCGGCTGTTAACCGAAAGGTTGGAAGTTCGAGCCCACCCGGTGATGCTGGGGCGCTTTTTTTCTTTGTGCTGATAGCTTTGAAGATATGTTCTGATGGTAGTGAGAGTGGAGCACGACTGTCTCCGTGGCGCAATTGGCTGGGGCGATTGGCCGTTAACCGAAAGGTTGGAGGTTCGAGCCCACCCGGTGGTGGTGCGGTGCTTTTTTTTTCTTTTGGCTGATAGCTTTGAAGATATGTTCTGATGGTGGTGAGAGTGGAGCAGGACTGTCTCCGTGGCGCAATTGGCTTGGGCGATAGGCTGTTAACCGAAAGGTTTGAGGTTCGAGCCCACACGGTGGTGGTGCGGTGCTTTTTTTTCAGTGGGCTGATAGCTTTTAAGATATGTTCTGATGGTGGTGAGAGTGGAGCACGACTGTCTCCGTGCCGCAATTGGCTAGCGTGATCGGCTGTTAACCGAAAAGTTTGAGGTTCGAGCCAGCCCGGTGATGGTGCGGCGCTTTTTTTCTTTGGGCTGATAGCTTTGAAGATATGTTTTGATGGTGTAGGAGAGTGGAGCAGGACTGTCTCCATGGCGCAATTGGCTAGCGCGATCGGCTGTTAACCAAAAGGTCGGAGGTTCGAGCCCACCCGGTGGTGGTGTGGCGCTTTTTTTCCTTTGGGCTGTAAGCTTTGAAGATATGTTCTGATGGTGGTGAGAGTGGAGCAGGACTGTCTCTGTGGCGCAATTGGCTAGCGCAATCGCCTGTTGACTGAAAGGTTGGAGTTTCAAGCCCTCCCGGGAGTGGTGTGTTGCTTTTTTCTTTGCGCTGATAGCTTTGAAGATATGTTCTGATGGTGGTGAGAATGGAGCAAGACTGTCTCCGTGGGGCAATGGGCTAGCGCGATCGGCTGTTAACCGAAAGGTTGGAGGTTCGAGCCCACCTGGTGGTGGTGCAGCGCTTTTTTCTTTGCGCTGATAGCTTTGAAGATATGTTCTGATGATGGTGAGAGCGGAGCAAGACTGCCTCCGTAGCGCAATGGGCTAGCGCGATCGGCTGTTAACTGAAATGTTGGAGTTTCGAGCTCTCCCGGGAGTGGTGTGTTGCTTTTTTCTTTGCGGTAATAGCTTTGAAGATATGTTCAGATGGTGATTAGAGTGGAGCAGGACTGTCTTCGTGGCGCAATTGGCTAGCGCGATCGGCTGTTAACCGAAAGGTTGGAGGTTCGAGCCCAACCGGTGGTGGTGCGGCGCTTTTTTTTTCTTTGGGGTGATAGCTCTGAAGAAATGTTCTGACGGTGGTGAGAGTGGAGCACGACTGTCTCCGTGGGACAATTGGCTAGCGCGATCGGCTGTTAACCGAAAGGTTGGATGTTCGCGCCCACCCGATGGTTGTGCGGCGCTTTTTTTTGGGCTGATAGCTTTGAAGATATGTTCTTATGGTGGTGAGGGTGGAGCAGGACTGTCTCCGTGGCGCAATTGGCTAGCGCGATCGGCTGTTAACCAATAGGTCGGAGGTTCGAGCCCACCCGGTGGTGCTGCGGCGCTTTTTTTTCTTGGGCTGATAGCTTTGAAGATATCTTCTTATGGTGGTAAGAGTGGAGCAGGACTGTCTCCGTGGCGCAATTGGCTAGCGCGATCGGCTGTTAACCGAAAAGTTGGAGGTTCGAGCCTAACCGGTGGTTGTGCGGCGCTTTTTTTTTCTGTGGGCTGATAACTTTGAAGATATGTTCTGATGGTGGTGAGAGTGGAGCATGACTGTCACCATGGCGCAATTGGCTAGCGTGATCGGCTGTTAACCGAAAAGTTGGAGGTTCGAGCCCACCTCGTGGTGGTGCGGCGCTTTTTTTTCTTAGGGCTGATAGCTTTGAAGATATGTTCTGATGGTGGTGAGAGTGGAGCAGGACTGCCTCCGTGACGCAATTGGCTGGCGCGATTGGCCGTTAACCGAAAGGTTGGAAGTTCGAGCCCACCCGGTGGTGGTGCGGTGCTTTTTTTTCTTTGGGCTGATAGCTTTGAAGATATGTTCTGATGGTGGTGAGCGTGGAGCAGTACTGTCTCCGTGGCGCAATTCGCTTCGGCGATCGGCTGTTAACCGAAAGGTTGGAGGTTCGAGCCCACACGGTGGTGGTGCGGCGCTTTTTTTTCTGTGGGCTGATAGCTTTGATAATATGTTCTGATGGTGGTGAGAGTGGAGCACGACTGTCTCCGTGCCGCAATTGGCTAGCGTGATCGGCTGTTAACCGAAAAGTTGGAGGTTCGAGCCAGCCCGGTGGTGGTGCGGCGCTTTTTTTTCTTTGGGCTGATAGCTTTGAAGATATGTTTTGATGGTGGTGGAGAGTGGAGCAGGACTGTCTCCATGGCGCAAGTGGCTAGCGCGATCGGCTGTTAACCAAAAGGTCGGAGGTTCGAGCCCACCCGGTGGTGGTGTGGCGCTTTTTTTTCTTTGGGCTGTAAGCTTTGAAAATATGTTCTGATGGTGGTGAGAGTGGAGCAGGACTGTCTCCGTGGCGCAATTGGCTAGCGCGATCGTCTGTTAACCAAAAGGTCGGAGGTTCGAGCCCACCCGGTGGTGCTGCGGCGCTTTTTTTTTGGGCTGATAGCTTTGAAGATATGTTCTTATGGTGGTGAGAGTGGAGCAGGACTGTCTTCGTGGCGCAACTGGCTAGCGCGATCGGCTGTTAACCGAAAAGTTGGAGGTTCGAGCCTACCCGGTAGTTGTGCGGCGCTTTTTTTTCTGTGGGCTGATAGCTTTGAAGATATGTTCTGATGGTGGTGAGAGTGAAGCATGACTGTCTCCATGGCGAAATTGGCTAGCGTGATTGGCTGTTAACCGAAAAGTTGGAGGTTCGAGCCCACCTCGTGGTGGTGCGGCGCTTTTTTTTCTTTGGGCTGATAGCTTTGAAGATATGTTCTGATGGTGGTGAGAGTGGAGCAGGACTGTCTCCATGGCGCAATAGGCTAGCGCGATCGGCTGTTAACGAAAAGGTCGGAGGTTCGAGCCCACCCGGTGGTGGTATGGCGCTTTTTTTGTTTGGGCTGATAGCTTTGAAGATATGTTCTGATGGTGGTGAGAGTGGAGCAGGACTGTCTCCGTGGCGCAATTGGCTAGCGCGATCGGCTGTTAACCGAAAGGTTGGAGTTTCAAGCCCACCCGGCGGTGGTGCGGCGCTTTTTTTAGATGCGGAGCATCTTATACTCGCGCCTTGTAGTGCGCCGTCCGCGCCGTCCACACCGCTTCTCGAACATTCGACAGCTGACGCGCGCGCATGCGCCGTCGCGCCGTCGCCCACTCTTCCACCATCTGTGCATCCCTTCCTCCTCTACACACCGCGCGTGCTTCACTCCTCCACCATCTGTGCACCCTTCCTCCTCTACACACCGCGTTCGACATCTACAATTCTCCTGATTCTCCAGTGGACGCGCATGTGGCGTCGCGCTTCGAGAACATTCAACAGCTGACAGTGCATGCGCCGTCGAGCTGTATATATACTCAAGGTCGGCGCTCGCTCGCTCAGTTGCCGCTCGTCGGTTGGTTTGTACGGCGCGTCGACGTCCAAGGTCGCGGCGAAATGAATTCCAACGAATCCACAAACACAATGATCGACGTCCCTTCGACCAGCGCCGCCCTTCCGCATACGTGTGTACGTGTTCACTCATTTAACACCCCCTCCTACAACCACGTTAACCAATTTAGCCATCGACCCAAGTAAGTCGCAATTTAACACCCCATTTCACAACCACGTTAACCAATTTAGCCATCGACCCAAGTAAGTCGCACTTTAACACCCCGTTAACCAATTATATGCTCCGCATCCTCCTCAGTGTTCCCCCGAGGGAAGCTGCGGGCAATTTTTTCTTTGTGCTGATAGCTTTGAAGATATGTTCTGATGGTGGTGAGAGTGGAGCAGGACTGTCTCCTTGGCGCAATTGACTAGCGCGATCGGCTGTTAACCAAAAGGTCGGAGGTTCGAGCCCACCCGGTGGTGTTGCGTTGCTTTTTTTTCTTTGGGCTGGTAGCTTTGAAGATATGTTCTGATGGTGGTGAGAGGGGGGCAAGACTGTCTCCGTGGCGCATAGGGCTAGCGCGATCGGCTGTTGACCGAAAGGTTGGAGTTTCGAGCCCTCCGTGGAGTGGTGTGTTGCTTTTTTCTTTGCGCTGATAGCTATTAAGATATGTTTCGATGGTGGTGAGAGTGGGGAAAGACTGTCTCCGTGGCGCAATGGGCTAGCGCGATCGGCTGTTAACTGAAATGTTGGAGGTTCGAGCCCACCCGGTGGTGGTGCAGTGCTTTTTTTCTTTGCGCTGACAGCTTTGAAGATTTGTTCAGATGATGGTGAGAGTGGGGCAAGACTGCCTCCGTGGCGCAATGGGCTAGCGCGATCGGCTGTTAACCGAAAGGTTGGAGTTTCGAGCCCTCGCGGGAGTGGTGTGTTGCTTTTTTCTTTGCGGTAATAGCTTTGAAGATATGTTCTGATGGTGGTGAGAGTGGAGCAGGACTGTCTTCGTGGCGCAATTGGCTAGCGCGATCGGCTGTTAACCGAAAGGTTGGAGGTTCGAGCCCAACCGGTGGTGGTGCGGCGCTTTTTTTTCTTTGGGGTGATAGCTCTGAAGAAATGTTCTGACGGTGGTGAGAGTGGAGCACGACTGTCTCCGTGGGGTAATTGGCTAGCGCGATCGGCTGTTAACCGAAAAGTTGGAGGTTCGAGCTCTCCCGGTGGTGGTGCGGAGCTTTTTTTCTGTGGGCTGATAGCTTTTAAGATATGTTTTGATGGTGGTGAGAGTGGAGCAGGACTGTCTCCGTGGCGCAATTGGCTAGCGTGATCGGCTGTTAACCGGCAAGTTGGAGGTTCGAGCCCACTCGTTGGTGGTGTGGCGCTTTTTTTTCTTTGGGCTGATAGCTTTGAAGATATGTTCTAATGGTGGAAAGAGTGAAACAGGACTGTCTCCGTGGCGCCATTGGCTAGCGCGATCGGCAGTTAAACGAAAGGTTGGAGTTTCGAGCCCACCCGGTGGTGGTGCGGCGCTTTTTTTTCTTTGGGCTGATAGCTTTGAAGATATGTTATGATCGTGGTGAGAGTGAAGCAGGACTGTCTCCGTGGTGCAATTGGCTAGCGTGATCGGCTGTTAATTGAAAAGTTGGTAGTTCGAGCCCACCCGGTGGTGGTGCGGCGCTTTTTTTTCTTTGGGCTGATAGCTTTGAAGATATGTTATGATGGTGGTGAGAGTGGAGCAGGACTGTCTCCGTGGCGCAATTGGCTAGCGTGATCGGCTGTTAATTGAAAAGTTGGTAGTTCGAGCCCACCCGGTGGTGGTGCGGCGCTTTTTTTTCTTTGGGCTGATAGCTTTGAAGATATATTCTGATGGTGGTGAGAGTGGAGCAGGACTGTCTCTATGGCGCAATTGGCTAGCGCGATCGGCTGTTAACCAAAAGGTCGGAGGTTCGAGCCCACCCGGTGGTGGTATGGCGCTTTTTTTCTTTGGGCTGATAGCTTTGAAGATATGTTCTGATGGTGGTGAGAGTAGAGCAGGACTGTCTCCGTGGCGCAATTGGCTAGCGCGATCGGCTGTTAACCGAAAGGTTGGAGTTTCGAGCCCTTCCTGGAGTGGTGTGTTGCTTTTTTCTTTGCGCTGATAGCTTTGAAGATATGTTCTGATGGTGGTGAGAGTGGAGCACGACTGTCTCCTTGGCGCAGTTGGCTAGCGCAATCGGCTGTTAACCGAAAGGTTGCAAGTTCGAGCCCACCCGGTGATGCTGGGGCGCTTTTTTTCTTTGTGCTGATAGCTTTGAAGATATGTTCTGATGGTAGTGAGAGTGGAGCACGACTGTCTCCGTGGCGCAATTGGCTGGCGCGATTGGCCGTTAACCGAAAGGTTGGAGGTTCGAGCCCACCCGGTGGTGGTGCGGTGCTTTTTTTTTTCTTTGGGCTGATAGCTTTGAAGATATGTTCTGATGGTGGTGAGAGTGGAGCAGGACTGTCTCCGTGGCGCAATTGGCTTGGGCGATGGGCTGTTAACCGAAAGGTTGGAGGTTCGAGCCCAACCGGTGGTGGTGCGGCGCTTTTTTTTCTTTGGGGTGATAGCTCTGAAGAAATGTTCTGACGGTGGTGAGAGTGGAGCACGACTGTCTCCGTGGGACAATTGGCTAGCGCGATCGGCTGTTAACCGAAAGGTTGGATGTTCGCGCCCACCCGATGGTTGTGCGGCGCTTTTTTTTGGGCTGATAGCTTTGAAGATATGTTCTTATGGTGGTGAGGGTGGAGCAGGACTGTCTCCGTGGCACAATTGGCTAGCGCGATCGGCTGTTAACCAATAGGTCAGAGGTTCGAGCCCACCCGGTGGTGCTGCGGCGCTTTTTTTTCTTGGGCTGATAGCTTTGAAGATATCTTCTTATGGTGGTGAGAGTGGAGCAGGACTGTCTCCGTGGCGCAATTGGCTAGCGCGATCGGCTGTTAACCGAAAAGTTGGAGGTTCGAGCCTACCCGATGGTTGTGCGGCGCTTTTTTTTGTGGGCTGATAGCTTTGAAGATATGTTCTGATGGTGGTGAGAGTAGAGCATGACTGTCTCCATGGCGCAATTGGCTAGCGCGATCGGCTGTTAACCGAAAGGTTGGAGTTTCGAGCCCTCTCGGGAGAGGTGTGTTGCTTTTTTCTTTGTGCTGATAGCTTTGAAGATATGTTCTGATGGTGGTGAGAGTGCAGCAGGACTGTCTCCATGGCGCAATTGGCTAGCGCGATCGGCTGTTAACCAAAAGGTCGGAGGTTCGAGCCAACCCGGTGGTGGTATGGCGCTTTTTTGTGGGCTGATAGCTTTGTAGATATGTTCTGATGGTGGTGAGAGTGGAGCAGGACTGTCTCCATGGCGCAATTGGCTAGCGCGATCGGCTGTTAACGGAAAGGTTGGAGTTTCGAGCCCACCCGGCGGTGGTGCGACGCTTTTTTTTCTTTGGGCTGATAGCTTTGAAGATATGTTCTGATGGTGGGGAGAGTAGAGCAGGACTGTCTCCAAGGCGCAATTGACTAGCGCGATCGGATGTTAACCGAATGGTCGGAGGTTCGAGCCCACCCGGTGGTGGTGCGGCGCTTTTTTTTCTTTGGGGTGATAGCTCTGAAGAAATGGTCTGACGGTGGTGAGAGTAGAGCAGGACGGTCCCCGTGGCACAATTGGCTAGCGCGATCGGCTGTTAACCGAAAGGTTGGAGTTTCGAGCCCTCCCGGGAGTGGTGTGCTGCTTTTTTCTTTGCGGTAATAGCTTTGAAGATATGTTCAGATGGTGATGAGAGTGGAGCAGGACCGTCTTCGTGGCGCAATTGGCTAGCGCGATCGGCTGTTAACCGAAAGGTTGGAGGTTCGAGTCCAACCGGTGGTGGTGCGGCGCTTTTTTTTTCTTTGGGGTGATAGCTCTGAACAAATGTTCTGACCGTGGTGAGAGTGGAGCACGACTGTCTCCGTGGGGCAATTGGCTAGCGCGATCGGCTGTTAACCGAAAGGTTGGATGTTCGAGCCCACCCGATGGTGGTGCGGCGCTTCTTTTTCTTTGGGCTGATAGCTTTGAAGATATGTTCTTATGGTTGTGAGGGTGGAGCAGGACTGTCTCCGTGGTGCAATTGGCTAGCGCGATCAGCTGTTAACCAAAAGGTCGGAGGTTGGAGCCCACCCGGTGGTGGTGCGGCGCTTTTTTTTCTTTGGGCTGATAGCTTTGAAGATATGTTCTTATGGTGGTGAGAGTGGAACAGGACTGTCTCCGTTGCGCAATTGGCTAGCGCGATCGGCTGTTAACCGAAAAGTTGGAGGTTCGAGGCTACCCGGTGGTTGTGCGGCGATTTTTTTTCTGTGGGCTGATAGCTTTGAAGATATGTTCTGATGGTGGTGAGAGTGGAGCATGACTGTCTCCATGGCGCAATTGGCTAGCGCGATCGGCTGTTAACCGAAAGGTTGGAGGTTCGAGCCCACCCGGTGGTGGTATGGCGCTTTTTTTGTTTGGGCTGATAGCTTTGAAGATATGTTCTGATGGTGGTGAGAGTGGAGCAGGACTGTCTCCGTGGCGCAATTGGCTTGCGCGATCGGCTGTTAACCGAAAGGTTGGAGTTTCGAGCCCTCTCGGGAGAGGTGTGTTGCTTTTTTCGTTGTGCTGATAGCTTTGAAGATATGTTCTGATGGTGGTGAGAGTGGAGCGGGACTGTCTCCATGGCGCAATTGGCTAGCGCAATCGGCTGTTAACCAAAAGGTCGGACGTTCGAGCCAACCCGGTGGTGGTATGGCGCTTTTTTTTTGGGCTGATAGCTTTGAAGATATGTTCTGATGGTGGTGAGAGTGGAGCAGGACTGTCTTCGTGGCGCAATTGGCTAGCGCGATCGTCTGTTAACCGAAAGGTTGGAGTTTCGAGCCCACCCGGCTGTGGTGCAACGCCTTTTTTTCTTTGGGCTGATAGCTTTGAAGATATGTTCATATGGTGGTGAGAGTAAGGCAGGACTGTTTCTGTGGCGCAATTGGCTAGCGCGACCGGCTGTTAACCGAAAGGTCGGAGGTTCGAGCCCACCCGGTGGTGGTGCGGCCCCTTTTTTTTCTTTGGGGTGATAGCTCTGAAGAAATGGTCTGACGGTGGTGAGAGTGGAGCAGGACGGTCCCCGTGGCGCAATTGGCTAGCGCGATCGGCTGTTAACCGAAAAGTTGGAGGTTCGAGCCCTCCCGGGTGGGGTGTGTTGCTTTTTTCTTTGTGCTGATAGCTTTGAAGATATGTTCTGATGGTGGTGAGAGTGGAGCACGATTGTCTCCGTGGCGCAATTGGCTTGCGCGATCGGCTGTTAACCGAAAGGTTGGAGTTTCGAGCCCACCCGGCGGTGGTGCGGCGCTTTTTTTTCTTTGGGGTGATAGCTCTGAAGAAATGTTCTGACGGTGGTGAGAGTGGAGCACGACTGTCTCCGTGGGACAATTGGCTAGCGCGATCGGCTGTTAACCGAAAGGTTGGATGTTCGCGCCCACCCGATGGTTGTGCGGCGCTTTTTTTTGGGCTGATAGCTTTGAAGATATGTTCTTATGGTGGTGAGGGTGGAGCAGGACTGTCTCCGTGGCACAATTGGCTAGCGCGATCGGCTGTTAACCAATAGGTCAGAGGTTCGAGCCCACCCGGTGGTGCTGCGGCGCTTTTTTTTCTTGGGCTGATAGCTTTGAAGATATCTTCTTATGGTGGTGAGAGTGGAGCAGGACTGTCTCCGTGGCGCAATTGGCTAGCGCGATCGGCTGTTAACCGAAAAGTTGGAGGTTCGAGCCTACCCGATGGTTGTGCGGCGCTTTTTTTTGTGGGCTGATAGCTTTGAAGATATGTTCTGATGGTGGTGAGAGTAGAGCATGACTGTCTCCATGGCGCAATTGGCTAGCGCGATCGGCTGTTAACCGAAAGGTTGGAGTTTCGAGCCCTCTCGGGAGAGGTGTGTTGCTTTTTTCTTTGTGCTGATAGCTTTGAAGATATGTTCTGATGGTGGTGAGAGTGCAGCAGGACTGTCTCCATGGCGCAATTGGCTAGCGCGATCGGCTGTTAACGGAAAGGTTGGAGTTTCGAGCCCACCCGGCGGTGGTGCGACGCTTTTTTTTCTTTGGGCTGATAGCTTTGAAGATATGTTCTGATGGTGGGGAGAGTAGAGCAGGACTGTCTCCAAGGCGCAATTGGCTAGCGCGATCGGATGTTAACCGAATGGTCGGAGGTTCGAGCCCACCCGGTGGTGGTGCGGCGCTTTTTTTTCTTTGGGGTGATAGCTCTGAAGAATTGGTCTGACGGTGGTGAGAGTAGAGCAGGACGGTCCCCGTGGCACAATTGGCTAGCGCGATCGGCTGTTAACCGAAAGGTTGGAGTTTCGAGCCCTCCCGGGAGTGGTGTGCTGCTTTTTTCTTTGCGGTAATAGCTTTGAAGATATGTTCAGATGGTGATGAGAGTGGAGCAGGACCGTCTTCGTGGCGCAATTGGCTAGCGCGATCGGCTGTTAACCGAAAGGTTGGAGGTTCGAGTCCAACCGGTGGTGGTGCGGCGCTTTTTTTTCTTTGGGGTGATAGCTCTGAACAAATGTTCTGACCGTGGTGAGAGTGGAGCACGACTGTCTCCGTGGGGCAATTGGCTAGCGCGATCGGCTGTTAACCGAAAGGTTGGATGTTCGAGCCCACCCGATGGTGGTGCGGCGCTTCTTTTTCTTTGGGCTGATAGCTTTGAAGATATGTTCTTATGGTTGTGAGGGTGGAGCAGGACTGTCTCTGTGGTGCAATTGGCTAGCGCGATCAGCTGTTAACCAAAAGGTCGGAGGTTGGAGCCCACCCGGTGGTGGTGCGGCGCTTTTTTTTCTTTGGGCTGATAGCTTTGAAGATATGTTCTTATGGTGGTGAGAGTGGAACAGGACTGTCTCCGTTGCGCAATTGGCTAGCGCGATCGGCTGTTAACCGAAAAGTTGGAGGTTCGAGGCTACCCGGTGGTTGTGCGGCGATTTTTTTTCTGTGGGCTGATAGCTTTGAAGATATGTTCTGATGGTGGTGAGAGTGGAGCATGACTGTCTCCATGGCGCAATTGGCTAGCGTGATCGGCTGTTAACCGAAAAGTTGGAGGTTCGAGCCCACCTCGTGGTGGTGCGGCGCTTTTTTTTTCTTTGGGCTGATAGCTTTGAAGATATGTTCTGATGGTGGTGAGAGTGGAGCAGGACTGTCTCCATGGCGCAATTGGCTAGCGCGATCGGCTGTTAACCAAAAGGTCGGAGGTTCGAGCCCACCCGGTGGTGGTATGGCGCTTTTTTTGTTTGGGCTGATAGCTTTGAAGATATGTTCTGATGGTGGTGAGAGTGGAGCAGGACTGTCTCCGTGGCGCAATTGGCTTGCGCGATCGGCTGTTAACCGAAAGGTTGGAGTTTCGAGCCCACCCGGCGGTGGTGCGGCGCTTTTTTTTCTTTGGGCTGCTAGCTTTGAAGATATGTTCTGATGGTGGTGAGAGTAGAGCAGGACTGTCTCCGTGGCGCAATTGGCTAGCGCGATCGGCTGTTAACCGAAAGGTTGGAGTTTCGAGCCCTCTCGGGAGAGGTGTGTTGCTTTTTTCGTTGTGCTGATAGCTTTGAAGATATGTTCTGATGGTGGTGAGAGTGGAGCGGGACTGTCTCCATGGCGCAATTGGCTAGCGCAATCGGCTGTTAACCAAAAGGTCGGACGTTCGAGCCAACCCGGTGGTGGTATGGCGCTTTTTTTTGGGCTGATAGCTTTGAAGATATGTTCTGATGGTGGTGAGAGTGGAGCAGGACTGTCTTCGTGGCGCAATTGGCTAGCGCGATCGTCTGTTAACCGAAAGGTTGGAGTTTCGAGCCCACCCGGCTGTGGTGCAACGCCTTTTTTTCTTTGGGCTGATAGCTTTGAAGATATGTTCATATGGTGGTGAGAGTAAAGCAGGACTGTTTCTGTGGCGCAATTGGCTAGCGCGACCGGCTGTTAACCGAAAGGTCGGAGGTTCGAGCCCACCCGGTGGTGGTGCGGCCCCTTTTTTTTCTTTGGGGTGATAGCTCTGAAGAAATGGTCTGACGGTGGTGAGAGTGGAGCAGGACGGTCCCCGTGGCGCAATTGGCTAGCGCGATCGGCTGTTAACCGAAAAGTTGGAGGTTCGAGCCCTCCCGGGTGGGGTGTGTTGCTTTTTTCTTTGTGCTGATAGCTTTGAAGATATGTTCTGATGGTGGTGAGAGTGGAGCACGATTGTCTCCGTGGCGCAATTGGCTTGCGCGATCGGCTGTTAACCGAAAGGTTGGAGTTTCGAGCCCACCCGGCGGTGGTGCGGCGCTTTTTTTTCTTTGGGCTGCTAGCTTTGAAGATATGTTCTGATGGTGGTGAGAGTAGAGCAGGACTGTCTCCGTGGCGCAATTGGCTAGCGCGATCGGCTGTTAACCGAAAGGTTGGAGTTTCGAGCCCTCTCGGGAGAGGTGTGTTGCTTTTTTCGTTGTGCTGATAGCTTTGAAGATATGTTCTGATGGTGGTGAGAGTGGAGCGGGACTGTCTCCATGGCGCAATTGGCTAGCGCAATCGGCTGTTAACCAAAAGGTCGGACGTTCGAGCCAACCCGGTGGTGGTATGGCGCTTTTTTTTTGGGCTGATAGCTTTGAAGATATGTTCTGATGGTGGTGAGAGTGGAGCAGGACTGTCTTCGTGGCGCAATTGGCTAGCGCGATCGGCTGTTAACCGAAAGGTTGGAGTTTCGAGCCCACCCGGCTGTGGTGCAACGCCTTTTTTTCTTTGGGCTGATAGCTTTGAAGATATGTTCATATGGTGGTGAGAGTAAAGCAGGACTGTTTCTGTGGCGCAATTGGCTAGCGCGACCGGCTGTTAACCGAAAGGTCGGAGGTTCGAGCCCACCCGGTGGTGGTGCGGCCCCTTTTTTTTCTTTGGGGTGATAGCTCTGAAGAAATGGTCTGACGGTGGTGAGAGTGGAGCAGGACGGTCCCCGTGGCGCAATTGGCTAGCGCGATCGGCTGTTAACCGAAAAGTTGGAGGTTCGAGCCCTCCCGGGTGGGGTGTGTTGCTTTTTTCTTTGTGCTGATAGCTTTGAAGATATGTTCTGATGGTGGTGAGAGTGGAGCACGATTGTCTCCGTGGCGCAATTGGCTAGCGCGATCGGCTGTTAACCGAAAGGTTAGAGGTTCGAGCCAACCCGGTGGTGGTGCGGCGCTTTTTTTTCTTTGGCATGATAGCTTTGAAGATATTTTCTAATTGTGGTGAGAGTGGAACAGGACTGTCTCCGTGGCGCAATTGGCCAGCGCGATCGGCTGTAAACCGAAAAGTTTGAGGTTCGAGCCCTCCCGGGAGTGGTCTTTTGCTTTTTTCTTTGCGCTGATAGCTTTGAAGATATGTTCTGATGGTGGTCAGAGTGGAGCACGACTGTCTCCGTGGCGCAATTGGCTAGCGCGATCGGCTGTTAACCGAAAGGTTGGAGGTTCGAGCCCATCTGGTGGTGGTGCGGTGCTTTTTTTCTTTGGGCTGATAGCTTTAAAGATATGTTCTGATGGTGGTGAGAGGGGAGCAAGACTGTCTCCGTGGCGCAATGGGCTACCGCGATCAGCTGTTGACCGAAAGGTTGGAGTTTTGAGCCCTCCCGTTAGTGGTGTGTTGCTTTTTTCTTTGCGCTGATAGCTTTGAAGATATGTTCTGATGGTGGTGAGAGTGGATCAAGACTGTCTCCGTGGCGCAATGGGCTAGCGCGATCGGCTGTTAACCGAAAGGTTGGACGTTCGAGCCCACGCGGTGGTGGTGCAGCGCTTTTTTTCTTTGCGCTGATAGCTTTGAAGATATGTTCTAATGATGGTGAGAGTGGAGCAAGACTGCCTCCGTGGCGCAATGGGCTAACGCGATCGGCTGTTAACCGAAAGGTTTGAGTTTCGAGCCCTCCCGGGAGTGGTGTGTTGCTTTTTTCTTTGCGGTAATAGCTTCGAAGATATGTTCTGATGGTGGTGAGAGTGGAGCAGGACTGTCTTCGTGGCGCAATTGGCTAGCGCGATCGGCTGTTAACCGAAAGGTTGGAGGTTCGAGCCCAGCCGGCGGTGGTGCGGCGCTTTTTTTTCTCTGGACTGATAGCTTTGAAGATATGTTCTGATGGTGGTGAGAGTGGAGCACGACTGTCTCCGTGGGGCAATTGGCTAGCGCGATCGGCAGTTAACCGAAAGGTTGGAGGTTCGAGCCCACCCGGTGGTGGTGCGGCGCTTTTTTTTTCTTTGGGGCGATAGCTCTGAAGATATGGTCTGACGGTGGTGAGAGTGGAGCAGGACGGTCCCCGTGGCGCAATTGGCTAGCGCGATCGGCTGTTAACCGAAAAGTTGGAGGTCGGAGCCCTCCCGGGTGGGGTGTGTTGCTTTTTTCTTTGCGCTGATAGCTTTGAAGATATGTTCTGATGGTGGTGAGAGTGGAGCACGATTGTCTCCGTGGCGCAATTGGCTAGCGCGATCTGCTGTTAACCGAAAGGTTGGAGGTTCGAGCCCACCCGGTGGTGGTGCGGCTCTTTTTTTTCTTTGGGCGGATAGCTTTGAAGATATGTTCTAATTGTGGTGAGAGTGGAGCAGGACTGTCTCCGTCGCGCAATTGGCCAGCGCGATCGGCTGTAAAGCGAAAAGTTTGAGGTTCGAGCCCTCCCGGGAGTGGTGTTTTGCTTTCTTCTTTGCGCTGATAGCTTTGAAGATATGTTCTGATGGTGGTGAGAGTGGAGCAGGACTGTCTCCGTGGCGCAATTGGCTAGCGCGATCGGCTGTTAACCGAAAGGTTGGAGTTTCAAGCCCACCCGGCGGTGGTGCGGCGCTTTTTTTAGATGCGGAGCATCTTATACTCGCGCCTTGTAGTGCGCCGTCCGCGCCGTCCACACCGCTTCTCGAACATTCGACAGCTGACGCGCGCGCATGCGCCGTCGCGCCGTCGCCCACTCTTCCACCATCTGTGCATCCCTTCCTCCTCTACACACCGCGCGTGCTTCACTCCTCCACCATCTGTGCACCCTTCCTCCTCTACACACCGCGTTCGACATCTACAATTCTCCTGATTCTCCAGTGGACGCGCATGTGGCGTCGCGCTTCGAGAACATTCAACAGCTGACAGTGCATGCGCCGTCGAGCTGTATATATACTCAAGGTCGGCGCTCGCTCGCTCAGTTGCCGCTCGTCGGTTGGTTTGTACGGCGCGTCGACGTCCAAGGTCGCGGCGAAATGAATTCCAACGAATCCACAAACACAATGATCGACGTCCCTTCGACCAGCGCCGCCCTTCCGCATACGTGTGTACGTGTTCACTCATTTAACACCCCCTCCTACAACCACGTTAACCAATTTAGCCATCGACCCAAGTAAGTCGCAATTTAACACCCCATTTCACAACCACGTTAACCAATTTAGCCATCGACCCAAGTAAGTCGCACTTTAACACCCCGTTAACCAATTATATGCTCCGCATCCTCCTCAGTGTTCCCCAGAGGGAAGCTGCGGGCAATTTTTTCTTTGTGCTGATAGCTTTGAAGATATGTTCTGATGGTGGTGAGAGTGGAGCAGGACTGTCTCCTTGGCGCAATTGACTAGCGCGATCGGCTGTTAACCAAAAGGTCGGAGGTTCGAGCCCACCCGGTGGTGTTGCGTTGCTTTTTTTTCTTTGGGCTGGTAGCTTTGAAGATATGTTCTGATGGTGGTGAGAGGGGGGCAAGACTGTCTCCGTGGCGCATAGGGCTAGCGCGATCGGCTGTTGACCGAAAGGTTGGAGTTTCGAGCCCTCCGTGGAGTGGTGTGTTGCTTTTTCTTTGCGCTGATAGCTATTAAGATATGTTTCGATGGTGGTGAGAGTGGGGAAAGACTGTCTCCGTGGCGCAATGGGCTAGCGCGATCGGCTGTTAACTGAAATGTTGGAGGTTCGAGCCCACCCGGTGGTGGTGCAGTGCTTTTTTTCTTTGCGCTGACAGCTTTGAAGATTTGTTCAGATGATGGTGAGAGTGGGGCAAGACTGCCTCCGTGGCGCAATGGGCTAGCGCGATCGGCTGTTAACCGAAAGGTTGGAGTTTCGAGCCCTCGCGGGAGTGGTGTGTTGCTTTTTTCTTTGCGGTAATAGCTTTGAAGATATGTTCTGATGGTGGTGAGAGTGGAGCAGGACTGTCTTCGTGGCGCAATTGGCTAGCGCGATCGGCTGTTAACCGAAAGGTTGGAGGTTCGAGCCCAACCGGTGGTGGTGCGGCGCTTTTTTTTCTTTGGGGTGATAGCTCTGAAGAAATGTTCTGACGGTGGTGAGAGTGGAGCACGACTGTCTCCGTGGGGTAATTGGCTAGCGCGATCGGCTGTTAACCGAAAAGTTGGAGGTTCGAGCTCTCCCGGTGGTGGTGCGGAGCTTTTTTTCTGTGGGCTGATAGCTTTTAAGATATGTTTTGATGGTGGTGAGAGTGGAGCAGGACTGTCTCCGTGGCGCAATTGGCTAGCGTGATCGGCTGTTAACCGGCAAGTTGGAGGTTCGAGCCCACTCGTTGGTGGTGTGGCGCTTTTTTTTCTTTGGGCTGATAGCTTTGAAGATATGTTCTAATGGTGGAAAGAGTGAAGCAGGACTGTCTCCGTGGCGCCATTGGCTAGCGCGATCGGCAGTTAAACGAAAGGTTGGAGTTTCGAGCCCACCCGGTGGTGGTGCGGCGCTTTTTTTTCTTTGGGCTGATAGCTTTGAAGATATGTTATGATCGTGGTGAGAGTGAAGCAGGACTGTCTCCGTGGTGCAATTGGCTAGCGTGATCGGCTGTTAATTGAAAAGTTGGTAGTTCGAGCCCACCCGGTGGTGGTGCGGCGGTTTTTTTTCTTTGGGCTGATAGCTTTGAAGATATGTTATGATGGTGGTGAGAGTGGAGCAGGACTGTCTCCGTGGCGCAATTGGCTAGCGTGATCGGCTGTTAATTGAAAAGTTGGTAGTTCGAGCCCACCCGGTGGTGGTGCGGCGCTTTTTATTCTTTGGGCTGATAGCTTTGAAGATATATTCTGATGGTGGTGAGAGTGGAGCAGGACTGTCTCTATGGCGCAATTGGCTAGCGCGATCGGCTGTTAACCAAAAGGTCGGAGGTTCGAGCCCACCCGGTGGTGGTATGGCGCTTTTTTTCTTTGGGCTGATAGCTTTGAAGATATGTTCTGATGGTGGTGAGAGTAGAGCAGGACTGTCTCCGTGGCGCAATTGGCTAGCGCGATCGGCTGTTAACCGAAAGGTTGGAGTTTCGAGCCCTTCCTGGAGTGGTGTGTTGCTTTTTTCTTTGCGCTGATAGCTTTGAAGATATGTTCTGATGGTGGTGAGAGTGGAGCACGACTGTCTCCTTGGCGCAGTTGGCTAGCGCAATCGGCTGTTAACCGAAAGGTTGCAAGTTCGAGCCCACCCGGTGATGCTGGGGCGCTTTTTTTCTTTGTGCTGATAGCTTTGAAGATATGTTCTGATGGTAGTGAGAGTGGAGCACGACTGTCTCCGTGGCGCAACTGGCTGGCGCGATTGGCCGTTAACCGAAAGGTTGGAGGTTCGAGCCCACCCGGTGGTGGTGCGGTGCTTTTTTTTTTCTTTGGGCTGATAGCTTTGAAGATATGTTCTGATGGTGGTGAGAGTGGAGCAGGACTGTCTCCGTGGCGCAATTGGCTTGGGCGATGGGCTGTTAACCGAAAGGTTGGAGGTTCGAGCCCAACCGGTGGTGGTGCGGCGCTTTTTTTTCTTTGGGGTGATAGCTCTGAAGAAATGTTCTGACGGTGGTGAGAGTGGAGCACGACTGTCTCCGTGGGACAATTGGCTAGCGCGATCGGCTGTTAACCGAAAGGTTGGATGTTCGCGCCCACCCGATGGTTGTGCGGCGCTTTTTTTTGGGCTGATAGCTTTGAAGATATGTTCTTATGGTGGTGAGGGTGGTGCAGGACTGTCTCCGTGGCACAATTGGCTAGCGCGATCGGCCTTAACCAATAGGTCAGAGGTTCGAGCCCACCCGGTGGTGCTGCGGCGCTTTTTTTTCTTGGGCTGATAGCTTTGAAGATATCTTCTTATGGTGGTGAGAGTGGAGCAGGACTGTCTCCGTGGCGCAATTGGCTAGCGCGATCGGCTGTTAACCGAAAAGTTGGAGGTTCGAGCCTACCCGATGGTTGCTCGGCGCTTTTTTTGTGGGCTGATAGCTTTGAAGATATGTTCTGATGGTGGTGAGAGTAGAGCATGACTGTCTCCATGGCGCAATTGGCTAGCGCGATCGGCTGTTAACCGAAAGGTTGGAGTTTCGAGCCCTCTCGGGAGAGGTGTGTTGCTTTTTTCTTTGTGCTGATAGCTTTGAAGATATGTTCTGATGGTGGTGAGAGTGCAGCAGGACTGTCTCCATGGCGCAATTGGCTAGCGCGATCGGCTGTTAACCAAAAGGTCGGAGGTTCGAGCCAACCCGGTGGTGGTATGGCGCTTTTTTGTGGGCTGATAGCTTTGTAGATATGTTCTGATGGTGGTGAGAGTGGAGCAGGACTGTCTCCATGGCGCAATTGGCTAGCGCGATCGGCTGTTAACGGAAAGGTTGGAGTTTCGAGCCCACCCGGCGGTGGTGCGACGCTTTTTTTTCTTTGGGCTGATAGCTTTGAAGATATGTTCTGATGGTGGGGAGAGTAGAGCAGGACTGTCTCCAAGGCGCAATTGGCTAGCGCGATCGGATGTTAACCGAATGGTCGGAGGTTCGAGCCCACCCGGTGGTGGTGCGGCGCTTTTTTTTCTTTGGGGTGATAGCTCTGAAGAAATGGTCTGACGGTGGTGAGAGTAGAGCAGGACGGTCCCCGTGGCACAATTGGCTAGCGCGATCGGCTGTTAACCGAAAGGTTGGAGTTTCGAGCCCTCCCGGGAGTGGTGTGCTGCTTTTTTCTTTGCGGTAATAGCTTTGAAGATATGTTCAGATGGTGATGAGAGTGGAGCAGGACCGTCTTCGTGGCGCAATTGGCTAGCGCGATCGGCTGTTAACCGAAAGGTTGGAGGTTCGAGTCCAACCGGTGGTGGTGCGGCGCTTTTTTTTCTTTGGGGTGATAGCTCTGAACAAATGTTCTGACCGTGGTGAGAGTGGAGCACGACTGTCTCCGTGGGGCAATTGGCTAGCGCGATCGGCTGTTAACCGAAAGGTTGGATGTTCGAGCCCACCCGATGGTGGTGCGGCGCTTCTTTTTCTTTGGGCTGATAGTAGTAGTAGTAAACAACTTTATTAAGGCAGCTGACGGTTTCCTAAGTGGCGAGGGCTGTCAGGCCATGCCTGGTCGCCACCTCGTCAGCGCGTTTGATGGCCCGGAGCTGGGTGTCCAGGCTTGTGGTCGTGAGGATTCTCTCCCAGGCCTCACTTGAAGGTGACTGTCCTAGGAGGTTTGGTGGGGGAGGGTCCTTGCTGCATCCCCAGATGATGTGATCCAAGGTTGCGGTCTGGGTCTTGCAAAGGGTGCACGTAGATGTGAATAAGGCAGGGTATATGTGCCTGTATGTTAACCGAAAAGTTGGAGGTTCGAGGCTACCCGGTGGTTGTGCGGCGATTTTTTTTCTGTGGGCTGATAGCTTTGAAGATATGTTCTGATGGTGGTGAGAGTGGAGCATGACTGTCTCCATGGCGCAATTGGCTAGCGTGATCGGCTGTTAACCGAAAAGTTGGAGGTTCGAGCCCACCTCGTGGTGGTGCGGCGCTTTTTTTTTCTTTGGGCTGATAGCTTTGAAGATATGTTCTGATGGTGGTGAGAGTGGAGCAGGACTGTCTCCATGGCGCAATTGGCTAGCGCGATCGGCTGTTAACCAAAAGGTCGGAGGTTCGAGCCCACCCGGTGGTGGTATGGCGCTTTTTTTGTTTGGGCTGATAGCTTTGAAGATATGTTCTGATGGTGGTGAGAGTGGAGCAGGACTGTCTCCGTGGCGCAATTGGCTTGCGCGATCGGCTGTTAACCGAAAGGTTGGAGTTTCGAGCCCACCCGGCGGTGGTGCGGCGCTTTTTTTTCTTTGGGCTGCTAGCTTTGAAGATATGTTCTGATGGTGGTGAGAGTAGAGCAGGACTGTCTCCGTGGCGCAATTGGCTAGCGCGATCGGCTGTTAACCGAAAGGTTGGAGTTTCGAGCCCTCTCGGGAGAGGTGTGTTGCTTTTTTCGTTGTGCTGATAGCTTTGAAGATATGTTCTGATGGTGGTGAGTGTGGAGCGGGACTGTCTCCATGGCGCAATTGGCTAGCGCAATCGGCTGTTAACCAAAAGGTCGGACGTTCGAGCCAACCCGGTGGTGGTATGGCGCTTTTTTTTTGGGCTGATAGCTTTGAAGATATGTTCTGATGGTGGTGAGAGTGGAGCAAGACTGTCTTCGTGGCGCAATTGGCTAGCGCGATCGTCTGTTAACCGAAAGGTTGGAGTTTCGAGCCCACCCGGCTGTGGTGCAACGCCTTTTTTTCTTTGGGCTGATAGCTTTGAAGATATGTTCATATGGTGGTGAGAGTAAAGCAGGACTGTTTCTGTGGCGCAATTGGCTAGCGCGACCGGCTGTTAACCGAAAGGTCGGAGGTTCGAGCCCACCCGGTGGTGGTGCGGCCCCTTTTTTTTCTTTGGGGTGATAGCTCTGAAGAAATGGTCTGACGGTGGTGAGAGTGGAGCAGGACGGTCCCCGTGGCGCAATTGGCTAGCGCGATCGGCTGTTAACCGAAAAGTTGGAGGTTCGAGCCCTCCCGGGTGGGGTGTGTTGCTTTTTTCTTTGTGCTGATAGCTTTGAAGATATGTTCTGATGGTGGTGAGAGTGGAGCACGATTGTCTCCGTGGCGCAATTGGCTAGCGCGATCGGCTGTTAACCGAAAGGTTAGAGGTTCGAGCCAACCCGGTGGTGGTGCGGCGCTTTTTTTTCTTTGGCATGATAGCTTTGAAGATATTTTCTAATTGTGGTGAGAGTGGAACAGGACTGTCTCCGTGGCGCAATTGGCCAGCGCGATCGGCTGTAAACCGAAAAGTTTGAGGTTCGAGCCCTCCCGGGAGTGGTCTTTTGCTTTTTTCTTTGCGCTGATAGCTTTGAAGATATGTTCTGATGGTGGTCAGAGTGGAGCACGACTGTCTCCGTGGCGCAATTGGCTAGCGCGATCGGCTGTTAACCGAAAGGTTGGAGGTTCGAGCCCATCTGGTGGTGGTGCGGTGCTTTTTTTCTTTGGGCTGATAGCTTTAAAGATATGTTCTGATGGTGGTGAGAGGGGAGCAAGACTGTCTCCGTGGCGCAATGGGCTACCGCGATCAGCTGTTGACCGAAAGGTTGGAGTTTTGAGCCCTCCCGTTAGTGGTGTGTTGCTTTTTTCTTTGCGCTGATAGCTTTGAAGATATGTTCTGATGGTGGTGAGAGTGGATCAAGACTGTCTCCGTGGCGCAATGGGCTAGCGCGATCGGCTGTTAACCGAAAGGTTGGACGTTCGAGCCCACGCGGTGGTGGTGCAGCGCTTTTTTTCTTTGCGCTGATAGCTTTGAAGATATGTTCTAATGATGGTGAGAGTGGAGCAAGACTGCATCCGTGGCGCAATGGGCTAACGCGATCGGCTGTTAACCGAAAGGTTTGAGTTTCGAGCCCTCCCGGGAGTGGTGTGTTGCTTTTTTCTTTGCGGTAATAGCTTCGAAGATATGTTCTGATGGTGGTGAGAGTGGAGCAGGTCTGTCTTCGTGGCGCAATTGGCTAGCGCGATCGGCTGTTAACCGAAAGGTTGGAGTTTCGAGCCCACCCGGCTGTGGTGCAACGCCTTTTTTTCTTTGGGCTGATAGCTTTGAAGATATGTTCATATGGTGGTGAGAGTAAAGCAGGACTGTTTCTGTGGCGCAATTGGCTAGCGCGACCGGCTGTTAACCGAAAGGTCGGAGGTTCGAGCCCACCCGGTGGTGGTGCGGCCCCTTTTTTTTCTTTGGGGTGATAGCTCTGAAGAAATGGTCTGACGGTGGTGAGAGTGGAGCAGGACGGTCCCCGTGGCGCAATTGGCTAGCGCGATCGGCTGTTAACCGAAAAGTTGGAGGTTCGAGCCCTCCCGGGTGGGGTGTGTTGCTTTTTTCTTTGTGCTGATAGCTTTGAAGATATGTTCTGATGGTGGTGAGAGTGGAGCACGATTGTCTCCGTGGCGCAATTGGCTAGCGCGATCGGCTGTTAACCGAAAGGTTACAGGTTCGAGCCAACCCGGTGGTGGTGCGGCGCTTTTTTTTCTTTGGCATGATAGCTTTGAAGATATTTTCTAATTGTGGTGAGAGTGGAACAGGACTGTCTCCGTGGCGCAATTGGCCAGCGCGATCGGCTGTAAACCGAAAAGTTTGAGGTTCGAGCCCTCCCGGGAGTGGTCTTTTGCTTTTTTCTTTGCGCTGATAGCTTTGAAGATATGTTCTGATGGTGGTCAGAGTGGAGCACGACTGTCTCCGTGGCGCAATTGGCTAGCGCGATCGGCTGTTAACCGAAAGGTTGGAGGTTCGAGCCCATCTGGTGGTGGTGCGGTGCTTTTTTTCTTTGGGCTGATAGCTTTAAAGATATGTTCTGATGGTGGTGAGAGGGGAGCAAGACTGTCTCCGTGGCGCAATGGGCTACCGCGATCAGCTGTTGACCGAAAGGTTGGAGTTTTGAGCCCTCCCGTTAGTGGTGTGTTGCTTTTTTCTTTGCGCTGATAGCTTTGAAGATATGTTCTGATGGTGGTGAGAGTGGATCAAGACTGTCTCCGTGGCGCAATGGGCTAGCGCGATCGGCTGTTAACCGAAAGGTTGGACGTTCGAGCCCACGCGGTGGTGGTGCAGCGCTTTTTTTCTTTGCGCTGATAGCTTTGAAGATATGTTCTAATGATGGTGAGAGTGGAGCAAGACTGCCTCCGTGGCGCAATGGGCTAACGCGATCGGCTGTTAACCGAAAGGTTTGAGTTTCGAGCCCTCCCGGGAGTGGTGTGTTGCTTTTTTCTTTGCGGTAATAGCTTCGAAGATATGTTCTGATGGTGGTGAGAGTGGAGCAGGACTGTCTTCGTGGCGCAATTGGCTAGCGCGATCGGCTGTTAACCGAAAGGTTGGAGGTTCGAGCCCAGCCGGCGGTGGTGCGGCGCTTTTTTTTCTGTGGGCTGATAGCTTTGAAGATATGTTCTGATGGTGGTGAGAGTGGAGCACGACTGTCTCCGTGGGGCAATTGGCTAGCGCGATCGGCAGTTAACCGAAAGGTTGGAGGTTCGAGCCCACCCGGTGGTGGTGCGGCGCTTTTTTTTTCTTTGGGGCGATAGCTCTGAAGATATGGTCTGACGGTGGTGAGAGTGGAGCAGGACGGTCCCCGTGGCGCAATTGGCTAGCGCGATCGGCTGTTAACCGAAAAGTTGGAGGTCGGAGCCCTCCCGGGTGGGGTGTGTTGCTTTTTTCTTTGCGCTGATAGCTTTGAAGATATGTTCTGATGGTGGTGAGAGTGGAGCACGATTGTCTCCGTGGCGCAATTGGCTAGCGCGATCTGCTGTTAACCGAAAGGTTGGAGGTTCGAGCCCACCCGGTGGTGGTGCGGCTCTTTTTTTTCTTTGGGCGGATAGCTTTGAAGATATGTTCTAATTGTGGTGAGAGTGGAGCAGGACTGTCTCCGTCGCGCAATTGGCCAGCGCGATCGGCTGTAAAGCGAAAAGTTTGAGGTTCGAGCCCTCCTGGGAGTGGTGTTTTGCTTTCTTCTTTGCGCTGATAGCTTTGAATATATGTTCTGATGGTGGTGAGAGTGGAGCAGGACTGTCTCCGTGGCGCAATTGGCTAGCGCGATCGGCTGTTAACCAAAAGGTCGGAGGTTCGAGCCCACGCGGTGATGGTATGGCGCTTTTTTTCTTTGGGCTGATAGCTATGAAAATATGTTCTGATGGTGGTGAGAGTGGAGCAGGACTGTCTCTGTGGCGCGATTTGCTAGGGCGATCGGCTGTTAACCGGAAGGTTGGAGTTTCGAGCCCACCCGGCGGTGGTGCGGCGCTTTTTTTTCTCTGGGCTGATAGCTTTGAAGATATGTTCTGATGGTGGTGAGAGTGGAACGGGACTGTCTCCATGGCGCAATTGGCTAGCGCGGTCGGCTGTTAACCAAAAGGTCGGAGGTTCGAGCCCACCCGGTGGTGGTATGGCGCTTTTTTTTCTTTGGGTTGATAGCTTTGAAGATATGTTCTGATGGTGGTGAGAGTGGAGCAGGACTGTCTCCGAGGCGCAATTGGCTAGCGCGATCGGCTGTTAACCGAAAGGTCGGAGTTTCGAGCCCACCCGGCGGTGGTGCGGCGCTTTTTTTTCTCTGGGCTGATAGCTTTGAAGATATGTTCTGATGGTGGTGAGAGTAGAGCAGGACTGTCTCCGTGGACCAACTGGCTAGCGCGATCGGCAGTTAACCGAAAGGTTGGAGGTTCGAGCCCACCCGGTGGTGCTGCGGCGCTTTTTTTTTCTTTGCCGAATAGCTCTGAAGAAATGGTCTGACGGTGGTGAGAGTGGAGCAGGACGGTCCCCGTGGCGCAATTGGCTAGCGCGATCGGCTGTTAACCGAAAAGTTGGAGGTTCGAGCCCTCCCGGGTGGGGTGTGTTGCTTTTTTCTTTGCGCTGATAGCTTTGAAAATATGTTCTGATGGTGGTGAGAGTGGAGCACGATTGTCTCCGTGGCGCAATTGGCTAGGGCGATCTGCTGTTAACCGAAAGGTTGGAGGTTCGAGCCCACCCGGTGGTGGTGCGGTGCTTTTTTTTCTTTGGGCTGATAGCTTCGAAGATATGTTGTGATGGTGGTGAGAGGGGAGCAAGACTGTCTCCGTGGTGCAATGGGCTGGCGCGATCAGCTGTTGACCGAAAGGTTGGACTTTCGAGCCCTCCCGTTAGTGGTGTGTTGCTTTTTTCTTTGCGCTGATAGCTTTGAAGATATGTTCTGATGATGGTGAGAGTGGAGCAAGACTGCCTCCGTGGCGCAATGGGCTAGTGCGATCGGCTGTTAACCGAAAGGTTTGAGTTTCGAGCCCACCCGTGAGTGGTGTGTTGCTTTTTTCTTTGCGGTAATAGCTTTGAAGATATGTTCTGATGGTGGTGAGAGTGGAGCAGGACTGTCTTCGTGGCGCAATTGGCTAGCGCGATCGGCTGTTAACCGAAAGGTTGGAGGTTCGAGCCCACCCGGTGGTGGTGCGGCGCTTTTTTGGGCTGATAGCTTTGAAGATAAATCTTATGGTGGTGAGAGTGGAGCAGGACTGTCTCCGTGGCGCGATTGGCTAGCGCGATCAGCTGTTGACCGAAAAGTTGGAGGTTCGAGCCTACCCGGTGGTGGTGCGGCGCTTTTTTTTCTTTGGGCTGATAGCTTTGAAGATATGTTTTTATGGTGATGAGAGTGGAGCAGGACTGTCTCCGTGGAGCAATTGGCTAGCGCGATCGGCTGTTAACCAAAAGTTCGGAGGTTCGAGCCCACCCGGTGGTGGTGCGGCGCTTTTTTTTTGGGCTGATAGCTTTGAAGATATGTTCTTACGGTGGTGAGAGTGGAGCAGGACTGTCTCCGTGGCGCAATTGGCTAGCGCGATCGGCTGTTAACCGAAAAGTTGGAGGTTCGAGCCTACCCGGTGGTTGTGCGGCGCTTTTTTTTCTGTGGGCTGATAGCTTTGAAGATATGTTCTGATGGTGGTGAGAGTGGAGCAGGACTGTCTCCGTGGCGTAATTGGCTAGCGTGATCGGCTGTTAACCGAACAGTTGGAGGTTCGAGCCCACCCGGTGGTGGTGCGGCGCTTTTTTTTCTGTGGGCTGATAGCTTTGAAGATCCGTTGTGATGGTGGTGAGAGTGGAGCAGGACTGTCTCCGTGGCGCAATTGGCTAGCGTGATCGGCTGTTAACCGAAAAGTTGGAGGTTCGAGCCCACCCGGTGGTGGTGCGGCGCTTTTTTTTCTTTGGGCTGATAGCTTTGAAGATATGTTTTTATGGTGATGAGAGTGGAGCAGGACTGTCTCCGTGGAGCAATTGGCTAGCGCGATCGGCTGTTAACCAAGGTTCGGAGGTTCGAGCCCACCCGGTGGTGGTGCGACGCTTTTTTTTTGGGCTGATAGCTTTGAAGATATGTTCTTACGGTGGTGAGAGTGGAGCAGGACTGTCTCCGTGGCGCAATTGGCTAGCGCGATCGGCTGTTAACCGAAAAGTTGGAGGTTCGAGCCTACCCGGTGGTTGTGCGGCGCTTTTTTTTCTGTGGGCTGATAGCTTTGAAGATATGTTCTGATGGTGGTGAGAGTGGAGCAGGACTGTCTCCGTGGCGTAATTGGCTAGCGTGATCGGCTGTTAACCGAACAGTTGGAGGTTCGAGCCCACCCGGTGGTGGTGCGGCGCTTTTTTTTCTTTGGGCTGATAGCTTTGAATATATGTTCTGATGGTGGTGAGAGTGGAGCAGGACTGTCTCCGTGGCGCAATTGGCTAGCGCGATTGGCTGTTAACCAAAAGGTCGGAGGTTCGAGCCCACGCGGTGATGGTATGGCGCTTTTTTTCTTTGGGCTGATAGCTATGAAAATATGTTCTGATGGTGGTGAGAGTGGAGCAGGACTGTCTCTCTGGCGCAATTGGCTAGGGCGATGGGCTGTTAACCGAAAGGTTGGAGTTTCGAGCCCACCCGGCGGTGGTGCGGCGCTTTTTTTTTTCTCTGGGCTGATAGCTTTGAAGATATGTTCTGATGGTGGTGAGAGTAGAGCAGGACTGTCTCCGTGGCACAATTGGCTAGCGCGATCGGCAGTTAACCGAAAGGTTGGAGGTTCGAGCCCACCCGGTGGTGGTGCGGCGCTTTTTTTTCTTTGGGGTGATAGCTCTGAAGAAATTGTCTGACGGTGGTGAGAGTGGAGCAGGACGGTCCGCGTGGCGCAATTGGCTAGCGCGATCGGCTGTTAACCGAAAAGTTGGAGGTTCGAGCCCTCCCGGGTGGGGTGTGTTGCTTTTTTCTTTGCGCTGATAGCTTTGAAGATATGTTCTGATGGTGGTGAGAGTAGAGCAGGACTGTCTCCGTGGCGCAATTGGCTAGCGCGATCGGCTGTTAACCGAGAGTGTGGAGTTTCGAGCCCTCTCGGGAGAGGTGTGTTGCTTTTTTCTTTGTGCTGATAGCTTTGAAGATATGTTCTGATGGTGGTGAGAGTGGAGCAGGACTGTCTCCATGGCGCAATTGGCTAGCGCGATCGGCTGTTAACCAAAAGGTTGGAGGTTCGAGTGCACCCGGTGGTGGTATGGCGCTTTTTTTTCTTTGCGGTGATAGCTCTGAAGAAATGGCCTGACGGTGGTGAGAGTGGAGCAGGACGGTCCCCGTGGCGCAATTGGCTGGCGCGATCGGCTGTTAACCGATAAGTTGGAGGTTCGAGCCCTCCCGGGTGGGGTGTGTTGCTTTTTTCTTTGCGCTGATAGCTTTGAAAATATGTTCTGATGTTGGTGAGAGTGGAGCACGATTGTCTCCGTGGCGCAATTGGCTAGGGCGATCTGCTGTTAACCGAAAGGTTGGAGGTTCGAGCCCACCCGGTGGTGGTGCGGCGCTTTTTTTTCTTTGGGCTGATAGCTTTGAAGATATGTTCTAATTGTGGTGAGAGTGGAGCAGGACTGTCTCCATGGCGCAATTGGCCAGCGCGATCGGCTGTGAACCGAAAATTTGGAGCTTCGAGCCCTCCTGGGAGTGGTGTTTTGCTTTTTTCTTTGCGCTGATAGCTTTGAAGATATGTTCTGATGGTTGTGAGAGTGGAGCACGACTGTCTCCGTGGCGCTATTAGCTAGCGCGATCGCCTGTTAACCGACAAGTTGGAGGTTCGAGCCCATCTGGTGGTGGTGCGGTGCTTTTTTTTCTTTGGGCTGATAGCTTCGAAGATATGTTCTGATGGTGGTGAGAGGGGAGCAAGACTGTCTCCGTGGCGCAATGGGCTAGCGCGATCAGCTGTTGACCGAAAGGTTGGAGTTTCGAGCCCTCCCGTTAGTGGTGTGTTGCTTTTTTCTTTGCGCTTATAGCTTTGAAGTTATGTTCTGATAGTGGTGAGAGTGGAGCAAGACTGTCTCCGTGGCGCAATGGGCTAGCGCGATCGGCTGTTAACCGAACGGTTGGAGGTTCGAGCCCACGCGGTGGCGGTGCAGCGCTTTTTTTCTTTGCGATGATAGCTTTGAAGATATGTTCTGATGATGGTGAGAGTGGAGCAAGACTGCCTCCGTGGCGCAATGGGCTAGTGCGATCGGCTGTTAACCGAAAGGTTTGAGTTTCGAGCCCTCCCGCGAGTGGTGTGTTGCTTTTTTCTTTGGGTAATAGCTTTGAAGATATGTTCTGATGGTGGTGAGAGTGGAGCAGGACTGTCTTCGTGGCGCAATTCGCTAGCGCGATCGGCTGTTAACCAAAAGTTAGGAGATTCGAGCCCACCCGGTGGTGCTGCGGCGCTTTTTTTGGGCTGATAGCTTTGAAGATATGTTCTTACGGTGGTGAGAGTGAAGCAGGACTATCTCCGTGGCGCAATTGGCTAGCGCGATCGGCTGTTAACCAAAAAGTTGGAGGTTCGAGCCTACCCGGTGGTTGTGCGGCGCTTTTTTTTCTGTGGGCTGATAGCTTTGAAGATACGTTGTGATGGTGGTGAGAGTGGAGCAGGACTGTCTCCGTGGCGCAATTGGCTAGCGTGATCGGCTGTTAACCGAAAAGTTGGAGGTTCGAGCCCACCCGGTGGTGGTGCGGCGCTTTTTTTTCTTTTGGCTGATAGCTTTGAAGATATGTTTTTATGGTGATGAGAGAGGAGCAGGACTGTCTCCGTGGAGCAATTGGCTAGCGCGATCGGCTGTTAACCAAAAGTTAGGAGATTCGAGCCCACCCGGTGGTGCTGCGGCGCTTTTTTTGGGCTGATAGCTTTGAAGATATGTTCTTACGGTGGTGAGAGTGAAGCAGGACTATCTCCGTGGCGCAATTGGCTAGCGCGATCGGCAGTTAACCGAAAGGTTGGAGGTTCGAGCCCACCCGGTGGTGGTGCGGTGCTTTTTTTTCTTTGGGCTGATAGCTTCGAAGATATGTTGTGATGGTGGTGAGAGGGGAGCAAGACTGTCTCCGTGGTGCAATGGGCTGGCGCGATCAGCTGTTGACCGAAAGGTTGGACTTTCGAGCCCTCCCGTTAGTGGTGTGTTGCTTTTTTCTTTGCGCTGATAGCTTTGAAGATATGTTCTGATGATGGTGAGAGTGGAGCAAGACTGCCTCCGTGGCGCAATGGGCTAGTGCGATCGGCTGTTAACCGAAAGGTTTGAGTTTCGAGCCCACCCGTGAGTGGTGTGTTGCTTTTTTCTTTGCGGTAATAGCTTTGAAGATATGTTCTGATGGTGGTGAGAGTGGAGCAGGACTGTCTTCGTGGCGCAATTGGCTAGCGCGATCGGCTGTTAACCGAAAGGTTGGAGGTTCGAGCCCACCCGGTGGTGGTGCGGCGCTTTTTTGGGCTGATAGCTTTGAAGATAAATCTTATGGTGGTGAGAGTGGAGCAGGACTGTCTCCGTGGCGCGATTGGCTAGCGCGATCGGCTGTTGACCGAAAAGTTGGAGGTTCGAGCCTACCCGGTGGTGGTGCGGCGCTTTTTTTTCTTTGGGCTGATAGCTTTGAAGATATGTTTTTATGGTGATGAGAGTGGAGCAGGACTGTCTCCGTGGAGCAATTGGCTAGCGCGATCGGCTGTTAACCAAAAGTTCGGAGGTTCGAGCCCACCCGGTGGTGGTGCGGCGCTTTTTTTTTGGGCTGATAGCTTTGAAGATATGTTCTTACGGTGGTGAGAGTGGAGCAGGACTGTCTCCGTGGCGCAATTGGCTAGCGCGATCGGCTGTTAACCGAAAAGTTGGAGGTTCGAGCCTACCCGGTGGTTGTGCGGCGCTTTTTTTTCTGTGGGCTGATAGCTTTGAAGATATGTTCTGATGGTGGTGAGAGTGGAGCAGGACTGTCTCCGTGGCGTAATTGGCTAGCGTGATCGGCTGTTAACCGAACAGTTGGAGGTTCGAGCCCACCCGGTGGTGGTGCGGCGCTTTTTTTTCTGTGGGCTGATAGCTTTGAAGATCCGTTGTGATGGTGGTGAGAGTGGAGCAGGACTGTCTCCGTGGCGCAATTGGCTAGCGTGATCGGCTGTTAACCGAAAAGTTGGAGGTTCGAGCCCACCCGGTGGTGGTGCGGCGCTTTTTTTTCTTTGGGCTGATAGCTTTGAAGATATGTTTTTATGGTGATGAGAGTGGAGCAGGACTGTCTCCGTGGAGATATTGGCTAGCGCGATCGGCTGTTAACCAAGGTTCGGAGGTTCGAGCCCACCCGGTGGTGGTGCGACGCTTTTTTTTTGGGCTGATAGCTTTGAAGATATGTTCTTACGGTGGTGAGAGTGGAGCAGGACTGTCTCCGTGGCGCAATTGGCTAGCGCGATCGGCTGTTAACCGAAAAGTTGGAGGTTCGAGCCTACCCGGTGGTTGTGCGGCGCTTTTTTTTCTGTGGGCTGATAGCTTTGAAGATATGTTCTGATGGTGGTGAGAGTGGAGCAGGACTGTCTCCGTGGCGTAATTGGCTAGCGTGATCGGCTGTTAACCGAACAGTTGGAGGTTCGAGCCCACCCGGTGGTGGTGCGGCGCTTTTTTTTCTTTGGGCTGATAGCTTTGAATATATGTTCTGATGGTGGTGAGAGTGGAGCAGGACTGTCTCCGTGGCGCAATTGGCTAGCGCGATTGGCTGTTAACCAAAAGGTCGGAGGTTCGAGCCCACGCGGTGATGGTATGGCGCTTTTTTTCTTTGGGCTGATAGCTATGAAAATATGTTCTGATGGTGGTGAGAGTGGAGCAGGACTGTCTCTCTGGCGCAATTGGCTAGGGCGATGGGCTGTTAACCGAAAGGTTGGAGTTTCGAGCCCACCCGGCGGTGGTGCGGCGCTTTTTTTTTTCTCTGGGCTGATAGCTTTGAAGATATGTTCTGATGGTGGTGAGAGTAGAGCAGGACTGTCTCCGTGGCACAATTGGCTAGCGCGATCGGCAGTTAACCGAAAGGTTGGAGGTTCGAGCCCACCCGGTGGTGGTGCGGCGCTTTTTTTTCTTTGGGGTGATAGCTCTGAAGAAATTGTCTGACGGTGGTGAGAGTGGAGCAGGACGGTCCGCGTGGCGCAATTGGCTAGCGCGATCGGCTGTTAACCGAAAAGTTGGAGGTTCGAGCCCTCCCGGGTGGGGTGTGTTGCTTTTTTCTTTGCGCTGATAGCTTTGAAGATATGTTCTGATGGTGGTGAGAGTAGAGCAGGACTGTCTCCGTGGCGCAATTGGCTAGCGCGATCGGCTGTTAACCGAGAGTGTGGAGTTTCGAGCCCTCTCGGGAGAGGTGTGTTGCTTTTTTCTTTGTGCTGATAGCTTTGAAGATATGTTCTGATGGTGGTGAGAGTGGAGCAGGACTGTCTCCATGGCGCAATTGGCTAGCGCGATCGGCTGTTAACCAAAAGGTTGGAGGTTCGAGTGCACCCGGTGGTGGTATGGCGCTTTTTTTTCTTTGGGTTGATAGCTTTGAAGATATGTTCTGATGGTGGTGAGAGTGGAACAGGACTGTCTCCGTGGCGCAATTGGCTAGCGCGATCGGCTGTTAACCGAAAGGTTGGTGTTTCGAGCCCACCCGGCGGTGGTGCGGCGCTTTTTTTTCTCTGGGCTGATAGCTTTGAAGATATGTTCTGATGGTGTTGAGAGTAGAGCAGGACTCTCTCCGTGGCACAATTGGCTAGCGCGATCGGCAGTTAACCGAAAGGTTGGAGGTTCGAGCCCACCCGGTGGTGGTGCGGCGCTTTTTTTTTCTTTGCGGTGATAGCTCTGAAGAAATGGCCTGACGGTGGTGAGAGTGGAGCAGGACGGTCCCCGTGGCGCAATTGGCTGGCGCGATCGGCTGTTAACCGATAAGTTGGAGGTTCGAGCCCTCCCGGGTGGGGTGTGTTGCTTTTTTCTTTGCGCTGATAGCTTTGAAAATATGTTCTGATGTTGGTGAGAGTGGAGCACGATTGTCTCCGTGGCGCAATTGGCTAGGGCGATCTGCTGTTAACCGAAAGGTTGGAGGTTCGAGCCCACCCGGTGGTGGTGCGGCGCTTTTTTTTCTTTGGGCTGATAGCTTTGAAGATATGTTCTAATTGTGGTGAGAGTGGAGCAGGACTGTCTCCATGGCGCAATTGGCCAGCGCGATCGGCTGTGAACCGAAAATTTGGAGCTTCGAGCCCTCCTGGGAGTGGTGTTTTGCTTTTTTCTTTGCGCTGATAGCTTTGAAGATATGTTCTGATGGTTGTGAGAGTGGAGCACGACTGTCTCCGTGGCGCTATTAGCTAGCGCGATCGCCTGTTAACCGACAAGTTGGAGGTTCGAGCCCATCTGGTGGTGGTGCGGTGCTTTTTTTTCTTTGGGCTGATAGCTTCGAAGATATGTTCTGATGGTGGTGAGAGGGGAGCAAGACTGTCTCCGTGGCGCAATGGGCTAGCGCGATCAGCTGTTGACCGAAAGGTTGGAGTTTCGAGCCCTCCCGTTAGTGGTGTGTTGCTTTTTTCTTTGCGCCTATAGCTTTGAAGTTATGTTCTGATAGTGGTGAGAGTGGAGCAAGACTGTCTCCGTGGCGCAATGGGCTAGCGCGATCGGCTGTTAACCGAACGGTTGGAGGTTCGAGCCCACGCGGTGGCGGTGCAGCGCTTTTTTTCTTTGCGATGATAGCTTTGAAGATATGTTCTGATGATGGTGAGAGTGGAGCAAGACTGCCTCCGTGGCGCAATGGGCTAGTGCGATCGGCTGTTAACCGAAAGGTTTGAGTTTCGAGCCCTCCCGCGAGTGGTGTGTTGCTTTTTTCTTTGGGTAATAGCTTTGAAGATATGTTCTGATGGTGGTGAGAGTGGAGCAGGACTGTCTTCGTGGCGCAATTCGCTAGCGCGATCGGCTGTTAACCAAAAGTTAGGAGATTCGAGCCCACCCGGTGGTGCTGCGGCACTTTTTTTGGGCTGATAGCTTTGAAGATATGTTCTTACGGTGGTGAGAGTGAAGCAGGACTATCTCCGTGGCGCAATTGGCTAGCGCGATCGGCTGTTAACCAAAAAGTTGGAGGTTCGAGCCTACCCGGTGGTTGTGCGGCGCTTTTTTTTCTGTGGGCTGATAGCTTTGAAGATACGTTGTGATGGTGGTGAGAGTGGAGCAGGACTGTCTCCGTGGCGCAATTGGCTAGCGTGATCGGCTGTTAACCGAAAAGTTGGAGGTTCGAGCCCACCCGGTGGTGGTGCGGCGCTTTTTTTTCTTTTGGCTGATAGCTTTGAAGATATGTTTTTATGGTGATGAGAGAGGAGCAGGACTGTCTCCGTGGAGCAATTGGCTAGCGCGATCGGCTGTTAACCAAAAGTTAGGAGATTCGAGCCCACCCGGTGGTGCTGCGGCGCTTTTTTTGGGCTGATAGCTTTGAAGATATGTTCTTACGGTGGTGAGAGTGAAGCAGGACTATCTCCGTGGCGCAATTGGCTAGCGCGATCGGCAGTTAACCGAAAGGTTGGAGGTTCGAGCCCACCCGGTGGTGGTGCGGCGCTTTTTTTTTCTTTGGGGTGATAGCCCTGAAGAAATGGTCTGACGGTGGTGAGAGTGAAGCAGGACGGTCCCCGTGGCGCAATTGGCTAGCGCGATCGGCTGTTAACCGAAAAGTTGGAGGTTCGAGCCCTCCCGGGTGGGGTGTGTTGCTTTTTTCTTTGCGCTGATAGCTTTGAAGATATGTTCTGATGGTGGTGAGAGTGGAGCAAGACTGTCTCCGTGGCGCAATGGGCTAGCGCGATCGGCTGTTAACCGAAAGGTTGGACGTTCGAGCCCACGCGGTGGTGGTGCAGCGCTTTTTTTCTTTGCGCTGATAGCTTTGAAGATATGTTCTAATGATGGTGAGAGTGGAGCAAGACTGCCTCCGTGGCGCAATGGGCTAGCGCGATCGGCTGTTAACCGAAAGGTTTGAGTTTCGAGCCCTCCCGGGAGTGGTGTGTTGCTTTTTTCTTTGCGGTAATAGCTTCGAAGATATGTTCTGATGGTGGTGAGAGTGGAGCAGGACTGTCTTCGTGGGGCAATTGGCTAGCGCGATCGGCTGTTAACCGAAAGGTTGGAGGTTCGAGCCCGACCGGTGGTGGTGCGGCGCTTTTTTTTTTCTTTGGGGTGATAGCTCTGAAGAACTGTTCTGACGGTGGTGAGAGTGGAGCACGACTGTCTCCGTGGGGCAATTGGCTAGCGTGATCGGCTGTTAACCGAAAGGTTGGAGGTTCGAGCCCACCCGGTGGTGGTGCGGCGCTTTTTTTTGGGCTGATAGCTTTGAAGATATGTTCTTAGGGTGGTGAGAGTGGAGCAGGACTGTCTCCGGGGCGCAATTGGCTAGCGCGATCGGCTGTTGACCGAAAAGTTGGAGGTTCGAGCCTACCCGGTGGTTGTGCGGCGCTTTTTTTTCTGTGGGCTGATAGCTTTGAAGATATGTTTTGATGGTGGTGAGAGTGGAGCAGGACTGTCTCCGTGGCGTAATTGGCTAGCGTGATCGGCTGTTAACCGAACAGTTGGAGGTTCGAGCCCACCCGGTGGTGGTGCGGCGCTTTTTTTTCTTTGGGCTGATAGCTTTGAATATATGTTCTGATGGTGGTGAGGGTGGAGCAAGACTGTCTCCGTGGCGCAATTGGCTAGCGCGATCGGCTGTTAACCAAAAGGTCGGAGGTTCGAGCCCACGCGGTGATGGTATGGCGCTTTTTTCTTTGGGCTGATAGCTATGAAAATATGTTCTGATGGTGGTGAGAGTGGAGCAGGACTGTCTCTGTGGCGCAATTTGCTAGGGCGATCGGCTGTTAACCGGAAGGTTGGAGTTTCGAGCCCACCCGGCGGTGGTGCGGCGCTTTTTTTACTCTGGGCTGATAGCTTTGAAGATATGTTCTGATGGTGGTGAGAGTAGAGCATGACTGTCTCCGTGGCACAATTGTCTAGCGCGATCGGCAGTTAACCGAAAGGTTGGAGGTTCGAGCCCACCCGGTGGTGGTGCGGCGCTTTTTTTTTCTTTGGGGCGATAGCTCTGAAGATATGGTCTGACGGTGGTGAGAGTGGAGCAGGACGGTCCCCGTGGCGCAATTGGCTAGCGCGATCGGCTGTTAACCGAAAAGTTGGAGGTCGGAGCCCTCCCGGGTGGGGTGTGTTGCTTTTTTCTTTGCGCTGATAGCTTTGAAGATATGTTCTGATGGTGGTGAGAGTGGAGCACGATTGTCTCCGTGGCGCAATTGGCTAGCGCGATCTGCTGTTAACCGAAAGGTTGGAGGTTCGAGCCCACCCGGTGGTGGTGCGGCTCTTTTTTTTCTTTGGGCGGATAGCTTTGAAGATATGTTCTAATTGTGGTGAGAGTGGAGCAGGACTGTCTCCGTGGCGCAATTGGCCAGCGCGATCGGCTGTAAAGCGAAAAGTTTGAGGTTCGAGCCCTCCCGGGAGTGGTGTTTTGCTTTCTTCGTTGCGCTGATAGCTTTGAATATATGTTCTGATGGTGGTGAGAGTGGAGCAGGACTGTCTCCGTGGCGCAATTGGCTAGCGCGATCGGCTGTTAACCAAAAGGTCGGAGGTTCGAGCCCACGCGGTGATGATATGGCGCTTTTTTTCTTTGGGCTGATAGCTATGAAAATATGTTCTGATGGTGGTGAGAGTGGAGCAGGACTGTCTCCGTGGCGCAATTGGCTAGCGCGATCGGCTGTTAACCGAAAGGTTGGAGTTTCGAGCCCACCCGGCGGTGGTGCGGCGCTTTTTTTTTCTCTGGGCTGATAGCTTTGAAGATATGTTCTGATGGTGGTGAGAGTAGAGCAGGACTGTCTCCGTGGACCAATTGGCTAGCGCGATCGGCAGTTAACCGAAAGGTTGGAGGTTCGAGCCCACCCGGTGGTGGTGCAGCGCTTTTTTTTTCTTTGCGGTGATAGCTCTGAAGAAATGGTCTGACGGTGGTGAGAGTGGAGCAGGACGGTCCCCGTGGCGCAATTGGCTAGCGCGATCGGCTGTTAACCGAAAAGTTGGAGGTTCGAGCCCTCCCGGGTGGGGTGTGTTGCTTTTTTCTTTGCGCTGATAGCTTTGAAAATATTTTCTGATGGTGGTGAGAGTGGAGCACGATTGTCTCCGTGGCGCAATTGGCTAGGGCGATCTGCTGTTAACAGAAAGGTTGGAGGTTCGAGCCCACCCGGTGGTGGAACGGCGCTTTTTTTTCTTTGGGCTGATAGCTTTGAAGATATGTTCTAATTGTGGTGAGAGTGGAGCAGGACTGTCTCCATGGCGCAATTGGCCAGCGCGATCGGCTGTGAACCAAAAAGTTGGAGCTTCGAGCCCTCCTGGGACTGGTGTTTTGCTTTTTTCTTTGCGCTGATAGCTTTGAAGATATGTTCTGATGGTGGTGAGAGTGGAGCACGACTGTCTCCGTGGCGCTATTGGCTAGCGCGATCGGCTGTTAACCGAAAAGTTGGAGGTTCGAGCCCATCTGGTGGTGGTGCGGTGCTTTTTTTTCTTTGGGCTGATAGCTTCGAAGATATGTTCTGATGGCGGTGAGAGTGGAGCAGGACTGTCTCCGTGGTGCAATGGGCTAGCGCGATCAGCTGTTGACCGAAAGGTTGGAGTTTCGAGCCCTCCCGTTAGTGGTGTGTTGCTTTTTTCTTTGCGCTTATAGCTTTGAAGATATGTTCTGATAGTGGTGAGAGTGGAGCAAGACTGTCTCCGTGGCGCAATGGGCTAGCGCGATCGGCTGTTAACCGAAAGGTTGGAGGTTTGAGCCCACCCGTGAGTGGTGTGTTGCTTTTTTCTTTGCGGTAATAGCTTTGAAGATATGTTCTGATGGTGGTGAGAGTGGAGCAGGACTGTCTTCGTGGCGCAATTGGCTAGCGCGATCGGCTGTTAACCGAAAGGTTGGAGGTTCGAGCCCACCCGGTGGTGGTGCGGCGCTTTTTTTGGGCTGATAGCTTTGAAGATAAATCTTATGGTGGTGAGAGTGGAGCAGGACTGTCTCCGTGGCGTAATTGGCTAGCGTGATCGGCTGTTAACCAAACAGTTGGAGGTTCGAGCCCACCCGGTGGTGGTGCGGCGCTTTTTTTTCTTTGGGCTGATAGCTTTGAATATATGTTCTGATGGTGGTGAGAGTGGAGCAGGACTGTCTCCGTGGCGCAATTGGCTAGCGCGATCGGCTGTTAACCAAAAGGTCGGAGGTTCGAGCCCACGCGGTGATGGTATGGCGCTTTTTTTCTTTGGGCTGATAGCTATGAAAATATGTTCTGATGGTGGTGAGAGTGGAGCAGGACTGTCTCTGTGGCGCAATTGGCTAGGGCGATCGGCTGTTAACCGAAAAGTTGGAGGTCGGAGTCCTCCCGGGTGGGGTGTGTTGCTTTTTTCTTTGCGCTGATAGCTTTGAAGATATGTTCTGATGGTGGTGAGAGTGGAGCACGATTGTCTCCGTGGCGCAATTGGCTAGCGCGATCTGCTGTTAACCGAAAGGTTGGAGGTTCGAGCCCACCCGGTGGTGGTGCGGCTCTTTTTTTTCTTTGGGCGGATAGCTTTGAAGATATGTTCTAATTGTGGTGAGAGTGGAGCAGGACTGTCTCCGTGGCGCAATTGGCCAGCGCGATCGGCTGTAAAGCGAAAAGTTTGAGGTTCGAGGCCTCCCGGGAGTGGTGTTTTGCTTTCTTCGTTGCGCTGATAGCTTTGAATATATGTTCTGATGGTGGTGAGAGTGGAGCAGGACTGTCTCCGTGGCGCAATTGGCTAGCGCGATCGGCTGTTAACCAAAAGGTCGGAGGTTCGAGCCCACGCGGTGATGGTATGGCGCTTTTTTTCTTTGGGCTGATAGCTATGAAAATATGTTGTGATGGTGGTGAGAGTGGAGCAGGACTGTCTCTGTGGCGCAATTTGCTAGGGCGATCGGCTGTTAACCGGAAGGTTGGAGTTTCGAGCCCACCCGGCGGTGGTGCGGCGCTTTTTTTTGTCTGGGCTGATAGCTTTGAAGATATGTTCTGATGGTGGTGAGAGTGGAACAGGACTGTCTCCATGGCGCAATTGGCTAGCGCGATCAGCTGTTAACCAAAAGGTCGGAGGTTCGAGCCCACCCGGTGGTGGTATGGCGCTTTTTTTTCTTTGGGTTGATAGCTTTGAAGATATGTTCTGATGGTGGTGAGAGTGGAGCAGGACTGTCTCCGTGGCGCAATTGGCTAGCGCGATCGGCTGTTAACCGAAAGGTTGGAGTTTCGAGCCCACCCGGCGGTGGTGCGGCGCTTTTTTTTTCTCTGGGCTGATAGCTTTGAAGATATGTTCTGATGGTGGTGAGAGTAGAGCAGGACTGTCTCCGTGGACCAATTGGCTAGCGCGATCGGCAGTTAACCGAAAGGTTGGAGGTTCGAGCCCACCCGGTGGTGGTGCAGCGCTTTTTTTTCTTTGCGGTGATAGCTCTAAAGAAATGGTCTGACGGTGGTGAGAGTGGAGCAGGACGGTCCCCGTGGCGCAATTGGCTAGCGCGATCGGCTGTTAACCGAAAAGTTGGAGGTTCGAGCCCATCTGGTGGTGGTGCGGTGCTTTTTTTTCTTTGGGCTGATAGCTTCGAAGATATGTTCTGATGGCGGTGAGAGTGGAGCAGGACTGTCTCCGTGGTGCAATGGGCTAGCGCGATCAGCTGTTGACCGAAAGGTTGGAGTTTCGAGCCCTCCCGTTAGTGGTGTGTTGCTTTTTTCTTTGCGCTTATAGCTTTGAAGATATGTTCTGATAGTGGTGAGAGTGGAGCAAGACTGTCTCCGTGGCGCAATGGGCTAGCGCGATCGGCTGTTAACCGAAAGGTTGGAGGTTTGAGCCCACCCGTGAGTGGTGTGTTGCTTTTTTCTTTGCGGTAATAGCTTTGAAGATATGTTCTGATGGTGGTGAGAGTGGAGCAGGACTGTCTTCGTGGCGCAATTGGCTAGCGCGATCGGCTGTTAACCGAAAGGTTGGAGGTTCGAGCCCACCCGGTGGTGGTGCGGCGCTTTTTTTGGGCTGATAGCTTTGAAGATAAATCTTATGGTGGTGAGAGTGGAGCAGGACTGTCTCCGTGGTGCGATTGGCTAGCGCGATCGGCTGTTGACCGAAAAGTTGGAGGTTCGAGCCTACCCGGTGGTTGTGCGGCGCTTTTTTTTCTGTGGGCTGATAGCTTTGAAGATCCGTTGTGATGGTGGTGAGAGTGGAGCAGGACTGTCTCCGTGGCGCAATTGGCTAGCGTGATCGGCTGTTAACCGAAAGGTTGGAGGTTCGAGCCCACCCGGTGGTGGTGCGGCGCTTTTTTTTGGGCTGATAGCTTTGAAGATATGTTCTTAGGGTGGTGAGAGTGGAGCAGGACTGTCTCCGTGGCGCAATTGGCTAGCGCGATCGGCTGTTGACCGAAAAGTTGGAGGTTCGAGCCTACCCGGTGGTTGTGCGGCGCTTTTTTTTTCTGTGGGCTGATAGCTTTGAAGATATGTTTTGATGGTGGTGAGAGTGGAGCAGGACTGTCTCCGTGGCGTAATTGGCTAGCGTGATCGGCTGTTAACCGAACAGTTGGAGGTTCGAGCCCACCCGGTGGTGGTGCGGCGCTTTTTTTTCTTTGGGCTGAT
This sequence comes from Rhipicephalus microplus, assembly GCF_043290135.1. NCBI lineage: Eukaryota > Metazoa > Arthropoda > Arachnida > Ixodida > Ixodidae > Rhipicephalus > Rhipicephalus microplus. The sequence continues at coordinate 1,309,051 of NW_027464652.1, forward strand.
AGCTTTGAATATATGTTCTGATGGTGGTGAGGGTGGAGCAAGACTGTCTCCGTGGCGCAATTGGCTAGCGCGATCGGCTGTTAACCAAAAGGTCGGAGTTTCGAGCCCACGCGGTGATGGTATGGCGCTTTTTTCTTTGGGCTGATAGCTATGAAAATATGTTCTGATGGTGGTGAGAGTGGAGCAGGACTGTCTCTGTGGCGCAATTTGCTAGGGCGATCGGCTGTTAACCGGAAGGTTGGAGTTTCGAGCCCACCCGGTGGTGGTGCGGCGCTTTTTTTACTCTGGGCTGATAGCTTTGAAGATATGTTCTGATGGTGGTGAGAGTAGAGCATGACTGTCTCCGTGGCACAATTGTCTAGCGCGATCGGCAGTTAACCGAAAGGTTGGAGGTTCGAGCCCACCCGGTGGTGGTGCGGCGCTTTTTTTTTTCTTTGGGGCGATAGCTCTGAAGATATGGTCTGACGGTGGTGAGAGTGGAGCAGGACGGTCCCCGTGGCGCAATTGGCTAGCGCGATCGGCTGTTAACCGAAAAGTTGGAGGTCGGAGCCCTCCCGGGTGGGGTGTGTTGCTTTTTTCTTTGCGCTGATAGCTTTGAAGATATGTTCTGATGGTGGTGAGAGTGGAGCACGATTGTCTCCGTGGCGCAATTGGCTAGCGCGATCTGCTGTTAACCGAAAGGTTGGAGGTTCGAGCCCACCCGGTGGTGGTGCGGCTCTTTTTTTTCTTTGGGCGGATAGCTTTGAAGATATGTTCTAATTGTGGTGAGAGTGGAGCAGGACTGTCTCCGTGGCGCAATTGGCCAGCGCGATCGGCTGTAAAGCGAAAAGTTTGAGGTTCGAGCCCTCCCGGGAGTGGTGTTTTGCTTTCTTCGTTGCGCTGATAGCTTTGAATATATGTTCTGATGGTGGTGAGAGTGGAGCAGGACTGTCTCCGTGGCGCAATTGGCTAGCGCGATCGGCTGTTAACCAAAAGGTCGGAGGTTCGAGCCCACGCGGTGATGATATGGCGCTTTTTTTCTTTGGGCTGATAGCTATGAAAATATGTTCTGATGGTGGTGAGAGTGGAGCAGGACTGTCTCCGTGGCGCAATTGGCTAGCGCGATCGGCTGTTAACCGAAAGGTTGGAGTTTCGAGCCCACCCGGCGGTGGTGCGGCGCTTTTTTTTCTCTGGGCTGATAGCTTTGAAGATATGTTCTGATGGTGGTGAGAGTAGAGCAGGACTGTCTCCGTGGACCAATTGGCTAGCGCGATCGGCAGTTAACCGAAAGGTTGGAGGTTCGAGCCCACCCGGTGGTGGTGCAGCGCTTTTTTTTTCTTTGCGGTGATAGCTCTGAAGAAATGGTCTGACGGTGGTGAGAGTGGAGCAGGACGGTCCCCGTGGCGCAATTGGCTAGCGCGATCGGCTGTTAACCGAAAAGTTGGAGGTTCGAGCCCTCCCGGGTGGGGTGTGTTGCTTTTTTCTTTGCGCTGATAGCTTTGAAAATATGTTCTGATGGTGGTGAGAGTGGAGCACGATTGTCTCCGTGGCGCAATTGGCTAGGGCGATCTGCTGTTAACAGAAAGGTTGGAGGTTCGAGCCCACCCGGTGGTGGAACGGCGCTTTTTTTTCTTTGGGCTGATAGCTTTGAAGATATGTTCTAATTGTGGTGAGAGTGGAGCAGGACTGTCTCCATGGCGCAATTGGCCAGCGCGATCGGCTGTGAACCAAAAAGTTGGAGCTTCGAGCCCTCCTGGGACTGGTGTTTTGCTTTTTTCTTTGCGCTGATAGCTTTGAAGATATGTTCTGATGGTGGTGAGAGTGGAGCACGACTGTCTCCGTGGCGCTATTGGCTAGCGCGATCGGCTGTTAACCGAAAAGTTGGAGGTTCGAGCCCATCTGGTGGTGGTGCGGTGCTTTTTTTTCTTTGGGCTGATAGCTTCGAAGATATGTTCTGATGGCGGTGAGAGTGGAGCAGGACTGTCTCCGTGGTGCAATGGGCTAGCGCGATCAGCTGTTGACCGAAAGGTTGGAGTTTCGAGCCCTCCCGTTAGTGGTGTGTTGCTTTTTTCTTTGCGCTTATAGCTTTGAAGATATGTTCTGATAGTGGTGAGAGTGGAGCAAGACTGTCTCCGTGGCGCAATGGGCTAGCGCGATCGGCTGTTAACCGAAAGGTTGGAGGTTTGAGCCCACCCGTGAGTGGTGTGTTGCTTTTTTCTTTGCGGTAATAGCTTTGAAGATATGTTCTGATGGTGGTGAGAGTGGAGCAGGACTGTCTTCGCGGCGCAATTGGCTAGCGCGATCGGCTGTTAACCGAAAGGTTGGAGGTTCGAGCCCACCCGGTGGTGGTGCGGCGCTTTTTTTGGGCTGATAGCTTTGAAGATAAATCTTATGGTGGTGAGAGTGGAGCAGGACTGTCTCCGTGGCGTAATTGGCTAGCGTGATCGGCTGTTAACCAAACAGTTGGAGGTTCGAGCCCACCCGGTGGTGGTGCGGCGCTTTTTTTTCTTTGGGCTGATAGCTTTGAATATATGTTCTGATGGTGGTGAGAGTGGAGCAGGACTGTCTCCGTGGCGCAATTGGCTAGCGCGATCGGCTGTTAACCAAAAGGTCGGAGGTTCGAGCCCACGCGGTGATGGTATGGCGCTTTTTTTCTTTGGGCTGATAGCTATGAAAATATGTTCTGATGGTGGTGAGAGTGGAGCAGGACTGTCTCTGTGGCGCAATTGGCTAGCGCGATCGGCTGTAAAGCGAAAAGTTTGAGGTTCGAGGCCTCCCGGGAGTGGTGTTTTGCTTTCTTCGTTGCGCTGATAGCTTTGAATATATGTTCTGATGGTGGTGAGAGTGGAGCAGGACTGTCTCCGTGGCGCAATTGGCTAGCGCGATCGGCTGTTAACCAAAAGGTCGGAGGTTCGAGCCCACGCGGTGATGGTATGGCGCTTTTTTTCTTTGGGCTGATAGCTATGAAAATATGTTGTGATGGTGGTGAGAGTGGAGCAGGACTGTCTCTGTGGCGCAATTTGCTAGGGCGATCGGCTGTTAACCGGAAGGTTGGAGTTTCGAGCCCACCCGGCGGTGGTGCGGCGCTTTTTTTTGTCTGGGCTGATAGCTTTGAAGATATGTTCTGATGGTGGTGAGAGTGGAACAGGACTGTCTCCATGGCGCAATTGGCTAGCGCGATCAGCTGTTAACCAAAAGGTCGGAGGTTCGAGCCCACCCGGTGGTGGTATGGCGCTTTTTTTTCTTTGGGTTGATAGCTTTGAAGATATGTTCTGATGGTGGTGAGAGTGGAGCAGGACTGTCTCCGTGGCGCAATTGGCTAGCGCGATCGGCTGTTAACCGAAAGGTTGGAGTTTCGAGCCCACCCGGCGGTGGTGCGGCGCTTTTTTTTTTCTCTGGGCTGATAGCTTTGAAGATATGTTCTGATGGTGGTGAGAGTAGAGCAGGACTGTCTCCGTGGACCAATTGGCTAGCGCGATCGGCAGTTAACCGAAAGGTTGGAGGTTCGAGCCCACCCGGTGGTGGTGCAGCGCTTTTTTTTCTTTGCGGTGATAGCTCTAAAGAAATGGTCTGACGGTGGTGAGAGTGGAGCAGGACGGTCCCCGTGGCGCAATTGGCTAGCGCGATCGGCTGTTAACCGAAAAGTTGGAGGTTCGAGCCCATCTGGTGGTGGTGCGGTGCTTTTTTTTCTTTGGGCTGATAGCTTCGAAGATATGTTCTGATGGCGGTGAGAGTGGAGCAGGACTGTCTCCGTGGTGCAATGGGCTAGCGCGATCAGCTGTTGACCGAAAGGTTGGAGTTTCGAGCCCTCCCGTTAGTGGTGTGTTGCTTTTTTCTTTGCGCTTATAGCTTTGAAGATATGTTCTGATAGTGGTGAGAGTGGAGCAAGACTGTCTCCGTGGCGCAATGGGCTAGCGCGATCGGCTGTTAACCGAAAGGTTGGAGGTTTGAGCCCACCCGTGAGTGGTGTGTTGCTTTTTTCTTTGCGGTAATAGCTTTGAAGATATGTTCTGATGGTGGTGAGAGTGGAGCAGGACTGTCTTCGTGGCGCAATTGGCTAGCGCGATCGGCTGTTAACCGAAAGGTTGGAGGTTCGAGCCCACCCGGTGGTGGTGCGGCGCTTTTTTTGGGCTGATAGCTTTGAAGATAAATCTTATGGTGGTGAGAGTGGAGCAGGACTGTCTCCGTGGTGCGATTGGCTAGCGCGATCGGCTGTTGACCGAAAAGTTGGAGGTTCGAGCCTACCCGGTGGTTGTGCGGCGCTTTTTTTTCTGTGGGCTGATAGCTTTGAAGATCCGTTGTGATGGTGGTGAGAGTGGAGCAGGACTGTCTCCGTGGCGCAATTGGCTAGCGTGATCGGCTGTTAACCGAAAAGTTGGAGGTTCGAGCCCACCCGGTGGTGGTGCGGCGCTTTTTTTTCTTTGGGCTGATAGCTTTGAAGATATGTTTTTATGGTGATGAGAGTGGAGCAGGACTGTCTCCGTGGAGCAATTGGCTAGCGCGATCGGCTGTTAACCAAAAGTTCGGAGGTTCGAGCCCACCCGGTGGTGGTGCGGCGCTTTTTTTTGGGCTGATAGCTTTGAAGATATGTTCTTACGGTGGTGAGAGTGGAGCAGGACTGTCTCCGTGGCGCAACTGGCTAGCGCGATCGGCTGTTAACCGAAAAGTTGGAGGTTCGAGCCTACCCGGTGGTTGTGCGGCGCTTTTTTTTCTGTGGGCTGATAGCTTTGAAGATATGTTCTGATGGTGGTGAGAGTGGAGCAGGACTGTCTCCGTGGCGTAATTGGCTAGCGTGATCGGCTGTTAACCAAACAGTTGGAGGTTCGAGCCCACCCGGTGGTGGTGCGGCGCTTTTTTTTCTCTGGGCTGATAGCTTTGAAGATATGTTCTGATGGTGGTGAGAGTAGAGCAGGACTGTCTCCGTGGTGCGATTGGCTAGCGCGATCGGCTGTTGACCGAAAAGTTGGAGGTTCGAGCCTACCCGGTGGTTGTGCGGCGCTTTTTTTTCTGTGGGCTGATAGCTTTGAAGATCCGTTGTGATGGTGGTGAGAGTGGAGCAGGACTGTCTCCGTGGCGCAATTGGCTAGCGTGATCGGCTGTTAACCGAAAAGTTGGAGGTTCGAGCCCACCCGGTGGTGGTGCGGCGCTTTTTTTTCTTTGGGCTGATAGCTTTGAAGATATGTTTTTATGGTGATGAGAGTGGAGCAGGACTGTCTCCGTGGAGCAATTGGCTAGCGCGATCGGCTGTTAACCAAAAGTTCGGAGGTTCGAGCCCACCCGGTGGTGGTGCGGCGCTTTTTTTTGGGCTGATAGCTTTGAAGATATGTTCTTACGGTGGTGAGAGTGGAGCAGGACTGTCTCCGTGGCGCAACTGGCTAGCGCGATCGGCTGTTAACCGAAAAGTTGGAGGTTCGAGCCTACCCGGTGGTTGTGCGGCGCTTTTTTTTCTGTGGGCTGATAGCTTTGAAGATATGTTCTGATGGTGGTGAGAGTGGAGCAGGACTGTCTCCGTGGCGTAATTGGCTAGCGTGATCGGCTGTTAACCAAACAGTTGGAGGTTCGAGCCCACCCGGTGGTGGTGCGGCGCTTTTTTTTCTCTGGGCTGATAGCTTTGAAGATATGTTCTGATGGTGGTGAGAGTAGAGCAGGACTGTCTCCGTGGACCAATTGGCTAGCGCGATCGGCAGTTAACCGAAAGGTTGGAGGTTCGAGCCCACCCGGTGGTGGTGCAGTGCTTTTTTTTCTTTGCGGTGATAGCTCTAAAGAAATGGTCTGACGGTGGTGAGAGTGGAGCAGGACGGTCCCCGCGGCGCAATTGGCTAGCGCGATCGGCTGTTAACCGAAAAGTTGGAGGTTCGAGCCCATCTGGTGGTGGTGCGGTGCTTTTTTTTCTTTGGGCTGATAGCTTCGAAGATATGTTCTGATGGTGGTGAGAGTGGAGCAGAACTGTCTCCGTGGCGCAATTGGCTAGCGCGATTGGCTGTTAACCGAAAGCTTGGAGGTTCGAGCCCACCCGGTGGTGGTGCGGTGGTTTTTTTTCTTTGGGCTGATAGCTCTGAAGAAATGGTCTGACGGTGGTGAGAGTGGAGCAGGACTGTCTCCGTGGCGCAATTGGCCAGCGCGATCGGCTGTAAAGCGAAAAGTTTGAGGTTCGAGCCCTCCCGGGAGTGGTGTTTTGCTTTCTTCGTTGCGCTGATAGCTTTGAATATATGTTCTGATGGTGGTGAGAGTTGAGCAGGACTGTCTCCGTGGCGCAATTGGCTAGCACGATCGGCTGTTAACCAAAAGGTCGGAGGTTCGAGCCCACGCAGTGATGGTATGGCGCTTTTTTTCTTTGGGCTGATAGCTATGAAAATATGTTCTGATGGTGGTGAGAGTGAAGCAGGACTGTCTCTGTGGCGCAATTTGCTAGGGCGATCGGCTGTTAACCGGAAGGTTGGAGTTTCGAGCCCACCCGGCGGTGGTGCGGCGCTTTTTTTTCTCTGGGCTGATAGCTTTGAAGATATGTTCTGATGGTGGTGAGAGTGGAACAGGACTGTCTCCATCGCGCAATTGGCTAGCGCGATCGGCTGTTAACCAAAAGGTCGGAGGTTCGAGCCCACCCGGTGGTGGTATGGCGCTTTTTTTTCTTTGGGTTGATAGCTTTGAAGATATGTTCTGATGGTGGTGAGAGTGGAGCAGGACTGTCTCCGTGGCGCAATTGGCTAGCGCGATCGGCTGTTAACCGAAAGGTTGGAGTTTCGAGCCCACCCGGCGGTGGTGCGGCGCTTTTTTTTTTCTCTGGGCTGATAGCTTTGAAGATATGTTCTGATGTTGGTGAGAGTAGAGCAGGACTGTCTCCGTGGACCAATTGGCTAGCGCGATCGGCAGTTAACCGAAAGGTTGGAGGTTCGAGCCCATCCGGTGGTGGTGCAGCGCTTTTTTTTTCTTTGCGGTGATAGCTCTGAAGAAATGGTCTGACGGTGGTGAGAGTGGAGCACGACGGTCTCCGTGGCGCAATTGGCTAGCGCGATCGGCTGTTAACCGAAAAGTTGGAGGTTCGAGCCCTCCCGGGTGGGGTGTGTTGCTTTTTTCTTTGCGCTGATAGCTTTGAAAATATGTTCTGATGGTGGTGAGAGTGGAGCACGATTGTCTCCGTGGCGCAATTAGCTAGGGCGATCTGCTGTTAACAGAAAGGTTGGAGGTTCGAGCCCACCCGGTGGTGGAACGGCGCTTTTTTTTCTTTGGGCTGATAGCTTTGAAGATATGTTCTAATTGTGGTGAGAGTGGAGCAGGACTGTCTCCATGGCGCAATTGGCCAGCGCGATCGGCTGTGAACCAAAAAGTTGGAGCTTCGAGCCCTCCTGGGACTGGTGTTTTGCTTTTTTCTTTGCGCTGATAGCTTTGAAGATATGTTCTGATGGTGGTGAGAGTGGAGCACCACTGTCTCCGTGGCGCTATTGGCTAGCGCGATCGGCTGTTAACCGAAAAGTTGGAGGTTCGAGCCCATCTGGTGGTGGTGCGGTGCTTTTTTTTCTTTGGGCTGATAGCTTCGAAGATATGTTCTGATGGCGGTGAGAGTGGAGCAGGACTGTCTCCGTGGTGCAATGGGCTAGCGCGATCAGCTGTTGACCGAAAGGTTGGAGTTTCGAGCCCTCCCGTTAGTGGTGTGTTGCTTTTTTCTTTGCGCTTATAGCTTTGAAGATATGTTCTGATAGTGGTGAGAGTGGAGCAAGACTGTCTCCGTGGCGCAATGGGCTAGCGCGATCGGCTGTTAACCGAAAGGTTGGAGGTTTGAGCCCACCCGTGAGTGGTGTGTTGCTTTTTTCTTTGCGGTAATAGCTTTGAAGATATGTTCTGATGGTGGTGAGAGTGGAGCAGGACTGTCTTCGTGGCGCAATTGGCTAGCGCGATCGGCTGTTAACCGAAAGGTTGGAGGTTCGAGCCCACCCGGTGGTGGTGCGGCGCTTTTTTTGGGCTGATAGCTTTGAAGATAAATCTTATGGTGGTGAGAGTGGAGCAGGACTGTCTCCGTGGTGCGATTGGCTAGCGCGATCGGCTGTTGACCGAAAAGTTGGAGGTTCGAGCCTACCCGGTGGTTGTGCGGCGCTTTTTTTTCTGTGGGCTGATAGCTTTGAAGATCCGTTGTGATGGTGGTGAGAGTGGAGCAGGACTGTCTCCGTGGCGCAATTGGCTAGCGTGATCGGCTGTTAACCGAAAAGTTGGAGGTTCGAGCCCACCCGGTGGTGGTGCGGCGCTTTTTTTTCTTTGGGCTGATAGCTTTGAAGATATGTTTTTATGGTGATGAGAGTGGAGCAGGACTGTCTCCGTGGAGCAATTGGCTAGCGCGATCGGCTGTTAACCAAAAGTTCGGAGGTTCGAGCCCACCCGGTGGTGGTGCGGCGCTTTTTTTTGGGGCTGATAGCTTTGAAGATATGTTCTACGGTGGTGAGAGTGGAGCAGGACTGTCTCCGTGGCGCAATTGGCTAGCGCGATCGGCTGTTAACCGAAAAGTTGGAGGTTCGAGCCTACCCGGTGGTTGTGCGGCGCTTTTTTTTCTGTGGGCTGATAGCTTTGAAGATATGTTCTGATGGTGGTGAGAGTGGAGCAGGACTGTCTCCGTGGCGTAATTGGCTAGCGTGATCGGCTGTTAACCAAACAGTTGGAGGTTCGAGCCCACCCGGTGGTGGTGCGGCGCTTTTTTTTCTTTGGGCTGATAGCTTTGAATATATGTTCTGATGGTGGTGAGAGTGGAGCAGGACTGTCTCCGTGGCGCAATCGGCTAGCGCGATCGGCTGTTAACCAAAAGGTCGGAGGTTCGAGCCCACGCAGTGATGGTATGGCGCTTTTTTTCTTTGGGCTGATAGCTATGAAAATATGTTCTGATGGTGGTGAGAGTGGAGCAGGACTGTCTCTGTGGCGCAATTGGCTAGGGCGATCGGCTGTTAACCGAAAAGTTGGAGGTCGGAGCCCTCCCGGGTGGGGTGTGTTGCTTTTTTCTTTGCGCTGATAGCTTTGAAGATATGTTCTGATGGTGGTGAGAGTGGAGCACGATTGTCTCCGTGGCGCAATTGGCTAGCGCGATCTGCTGTTAACCGAAAGGTTGGAGGTTCGAGCCCACCCGGTGGTGGTGCGGCTCTTTTTTTTCTTTGGGCGGATAGCTTTGAAGATATGTTCTAATTGTGGTGAGAGTGGAGCAGGACTGTCTCCGTGGCGCAATTGGCCAGCGCGATCGGCTGTAAAGCGAAAAGTTTGAGGTTCGAGGCCTCCCGGGAGTGGTGTTTTGCTTTCTTCGTTGCGCTGATAGCTTTGAATATATGTTCTGATGGTGGTGAGAGTGGAGCAGGACTGTCTCCGTGGCGCAATTGGCTAGCGCGATCGGCTGTTAACCAAAAGGTCGGAGGTTCGAGCCCACGCGGTGATGGTATGGCGCTTTTTTTCTTTGGGCTGATAGCTATGAAAATATGTTCTGATGGTGGTGAGAGTGGAGCAGGACTGTCTCTGTGGCGCAATTGGCTAGGGCGATCGGCTGTTAACCGAAAAGTTGGAGGTCGGAGCCCTCCCGGGTGGGGTGTGTTGCTTTTTTCTTTGCGCTGATAGCTTTGAAGATATGTTCTGATGGTGGTGAGAGTGGAGCACGATTGTCTCCGTGGCGCAATTGGCTAGCGCGATCTGCTGTTAACCGAAAGGTTGGAGGTTCGAGCCCACCCGGTGGTGGTGCGGCTCTTTTTTTTCTTTGGGCGGATAGCTTTGAAGATATGTTCTAATTGTGGTGAGAGTGGAGCAGGACTGTCTCCGTGGCGCAATTGGCCAGCGCGATCGGCTGTAAAGCGAAAAGTTTGAGGTTCGAGGCCTCCCGGGAGTGGTGTTTTGCTTTCTTCGTTGCGCTGATAGCTTTGAATATATGTTCTGATGGTGGTGAGAGTGGAGCAGGACTGTCTCCGTGGCGCAATTGGCTAGCGCGATCGGCTGTTAACCAAAAGGTCGGAGGTTCGAGCCCACGCGGTGATGGTATGGCGCTTTTTTTCTTTGGGCTGATAGCTATGAAAATATGTTGTGATGGTGGTGAGAGTGGAGCAGGACTGTCTCTGTGGCGCAATTTGCTAGGGCGATCGGCTGTTAACCGGAAGGTTGGAGTTTCGAGCCCACCCGGCGGTGGTGCGGCGCTTTTTTTTCTGTGGGCTGATAGCTTTGAAGATATGTTCTGATGGTGGTGAGAGTGGAACAGGACTGTCTCCATGGCGCAATTGGCTAGCGCGATCAGCTGTTAACCAAAAGGTCGGAGGTTCGAGCCCACCCGGTGGTGGTATGGCGCTTTTTTTTCTTTGGGTTGATAGCTTTGAAGATATGTTCTGATGGTGGTGAGAGTGGAGCAGGACTGTCTCCGTGGCGCAATTGGCTAGCGCGATCGGCTGTTAACCGAAAGGTTGGAGTTTCGAGCCCACCCGGCGGTGGTGCGGCGCTTTTTTTTCTCTGGGCTGATAGCTTTGAAGATATGTTCTGATGGTGGTGAGAGTAGAGCAGGACTGTCTCCGTGGACCAATTGGCTAGCGCGATCGGCAGTTAACCGAAAGGTTGGAGGTTCGAGCCCACCCGGTGGTGGTGCAGCGCTTTTTTTTCTTTGCGGTGATAGCTCTAAAGAAATGGTCTGACGGTGGTGAGAGTGGAGCAGGACGGTCCCCGTGGCGCAATTGGCTAGCGCGATCGGCTGTTAACCGAAAAGTTGGAGGTTCGAGCCCATCTGGTGGTGGTGCGGTGCTTTTTTTTCTTTGGGCTGATAGCTTCGAAGATATGTTCTGATGGTGGTGAGAGTGGAGCAGAACTGTCTCCGTGGCGCAATTGGCTAGCGCGATTGGCTGTTAACCGAAAGCTTGGAGGTTCGAGCCCACCCGGTGGTGGTGCGGTGGTTTTTTTTCTTTGGGCTGATAGCTCTGAAGAAATGGTCTGACGGTGGTGAGAGTGGAGCAGGACTGTCTCCGTGGCGCAATTGGCCAGCGCGATCGGCTGTAAAGCGAAAAGTTTGAGGTTCGAGCCCTCCCGGGAGTGGTGTTTTGCTTTCTTCGTTGCGCTGATAGCTTTGAATATATGTTCTGATGGTGGTGAGAGTGGAGCAGGACTGTCTCCGTGGCGCAATTGGCTAGCGCGATCGGCTGTTAACCAAAAGGTCGGAGGTTCGAGCCCACGCGGTGATGGTATGGCGCTTTTTTTCTTTGGGCTGATAGCTATGAAAATATGTTCTGATGGTGGTGAGAGTGAAGCAGGACTGTCTCTGTGGCGCAATTTGCTAGGGCGATCGGCTGTTAACCGGAAGGTTGGAGTTTCGAGCCCACCCGGCGGTGGTGCGGCGCTTTTTTTTCTCTGGGCTGATAGCTTTGAAGATATGTTCTGATAGTGGTGAGAGTAGAGCAGGACTGTCTCCGTGGACCAATTGGCTAGCGCGATCGGCAGTTAACCGAAAGGTTGGAGGTTCGAGCCCACCCGGTGGTGGTGCAGCGCTTTTTTTTCTTTGCGGTGATAGCTCTGAAGAAATGGTCTGACGGTGGTGAGAGTGGAGCAGGACGGTCCCCGTGGCGCAATTGGCTAGCGCGATCGGCTGTTAACCGAAAAGTTGGAGGTTCGAGCCCTCCCGGGTGGGGTGTGTTGCTTTTTTCTTTGCGCTGATAGCTTTGAAAATATGTTCTGATGGTGGTGAGAGTGGAGCACGATTGTCTCCGTGGCGCAATTGGCTAGGGCGATCTGCTGTTAACAGAAAGGTTGGAGGTTAGAGCCCACCCGGTGGTGGAACGGCGCTTTTTTTTCTTTGGGCTGATAGCTTTGAAGATATGTTCTAATTGTGGTGAGAGTGGAGCAGGACTGTCTCTATGGCGCAATTGGCCAGCGCGATCGGCTGTGAACCAAAAAGTTGGAGCTTCGAGCCTTCCTGGGACTGGTGTTTTGCTTTTTTCTTTGCGCTGATAGCTTTGAAGATATGTTCTGATGGTGGTGAGAGTGGAGCACGACTGTCTCCGTGGCGCTATTGGCTAGCGCGATCGGCTGTTAACCGAAAAGTTGGAGGTTCGAGCCCATCTGGTGGTGGTGCGGTGCTTTTTTTTCTTTGGGCTGATAGCTTCGAAGATATGTTCTGATGGCGGTGAGAGTGGAGCAGGACTGTCTCCGTGGTGCAATGGGCTAGCGCGATCAGCTGTTGACCGAAAGGTTGGAGTTTCGAGCCCTCCCGTTAGTGGTGTGTTGCTTTTTTCTTTGCGCTTATAGCTTTGAAGATATGTTCTGATAGTGGTGAGAGTGGAGCAAGACTGTCTCCGTGGCGCAATGGGCTAGCGCGATCGGCTGTTAACCGAAAGGTTGGAGGTTTGAGCCCACCCGTGAGTGGTGTGTTGCTTTTTTCTTTGCGGTAATAGCTTTGAAGATATGTTCTGATGGTGGTGAGAGTGGAGCAGGACTGTCTTCGTGGCGCAATTGGCTAGCGCGATCGGCTGTTAACCGAAAGGTTGGAGGTTCGAGCCCACCCGGTGGTGGTGCGGCGCTTTTTTTGGGCTGATAGCTTTGAAGATAAATCTTATGGTGGTGAGAGTGGAGCAGGACTGTCTCCGTGGTGCGATTGGCTAGCGCGATCGGCTGTTGACCGAAAAGTTGGTGGTTCGAGCCTACCCGGTGGTTGTGCGGCGCTTTTTTTTCTGTGGGCTGATAGCTTTGAAGATCCGTTGTGATGGTGGTGAGAGTGGAGCAGGACTGTCTCCGTGGCGCAATTGGCTAGCGTGATCGGCTGTTAACCGAAAAGTTGGAGGTTCGAGCCCACCCGGTGGTGGTGCGGCGCTTTTTTTTCTTTGGGCTGATAGCTTTGAAGTTATGTTTTTATGGTGATGAGAGTGGAGCAGGACTGTCTCCGTGGAGCAATTGGCTAGCGCGATCGGCTGTTAACCAAAAGTTCGGAGGTTCGAGCCCACCCGGTGGTGGTGCGGCGCTTTTTTTTGGGCTGATAGCTTTGAAGATATGTTCTTACGGTGGTGAGAGTGGAGCAGGACTGTCTCCGTGGCGCAACTGGCTAGCGCGATCGGCTGTTAACCGAAAAGTTGGAGGTTCGAGCCTACCCGGTGGTTGTGCGGCGCTTTTTTTCTGTGGGCTGATAGCTTTGAAGATATGTTCTGATGGTGGTGAGAGTGGAGCAGGATTGTCTCCGTGGCGTAATTGGCTAGCGTGATCGGCTGTTAACCAAACAGTTGGAGGTTCGAGCCCACCCGGTGGTGGTGCGGCGCTTTTTTTTCTTTGAGCTGATAGCTTTGAATATATGTTCTGATGGTGGTGAGAGTGGAGCAGGACTGTCTCCGTGGCGCAATTGGCTAGCGCGATCGGCTGTTAACCAAAAGGTCGGAGGTTCGAGCCCACGCGTTGATGGTATGGCGCTTTTTTTCTTTGGGCTGATAGCTATGAAAATATGTTCTGATGGTGGTGAGAGTGGAGCAGGACTGTCTCTGTGGCGCAATTGGCTAGGGCGATCGGCTGTTAACCGAAAAGTTGGAGGTCGGAGCCCTCCCGGGTGGGGTGTGTTGCTTTTTTCTTTGCGCTGATAGCTTTGAAGATATGTTCTGATGGTGGTGAGAGTGGAGCACGATTGTCTCCGTGGCGCAATTGGCTAGCGCGATCTGCTGTTAACCGAAAGGTTGGAGGTTCGAGCCCACCCGGTGGTGGTGCGGCTCTTTTTTTTCTTTGGGCGGATAGCTTTGAAGATATGTTCTAATTGTGGTGAGAGTGGAGCAGGACTGTCTCCGTGGCGCAATTGGCCAGCGCGATCGGCTGTAAAGCGAAAAGTTTGAGGTTCGAGCCCTCCCGGGAGTGGTGTTTTGCTTTCTTCGTTGCGCTGATAGCTTTGAATATATGTTCTGATGGTGGTGAGAGTGGAGCAGGACTGTCTCCGTGGCGCAATTGGCTAGCGCGATCGGCTGTTAACCAAAAGGTCGGAGGTTCGAGCCCACGCGGTGATGGTATGGCGCTTTTTTTCTTTGGGCTGATAGCTATGAAAATATGTTGTGATGGTGGTGAGAGTGGAGCAGGACTGTCTCTGTGGCGCAATTTGCTAGGGCGATCGGCTGTTAACCGGAAGGTTGGAGTTTCGAGCCCACCCGGCGGTGGTGCGGCGCTTTTTTTTCTCTGGGCTGATAGCTTTGAAGATATGTTCTGATGGTGGTGAGAGTGGAACAGGACTGTCTCCATGGCGCAATTGGCTAGCGCGATCAGCTGTTAACCAAAAGGTCGGAGGTTTGAGCCCACCCGGTGGTGGTATGGCGCTTTTTTTTCTTTGGGTTGATAGCTTTGAAGATATGTTCTGATGGTGGTGAGAGTGGAGCAGGACTGTCTCCGTGGCGCAATTGGCTAGCGCGATCGGCTGTTAACCGAAAGGTTGGAGTTTCGAGCCCACCCGGCGGTGGTGCGGCGCTTTTTTTTTCTCTGGGCTGATAGCTTTGAAGATATGTTCTGATGGTGGTGAGAGTAGAGCAGGACTGTCTCCGTGGACCAATTGGCTAGCGCGATCGGCAGTTAACCGAAAGGTTGGAGGTTCGAGCCCACCCGGTGGTGGTGCAGCGCTTTTTTTTTCTTTGCGGTGATAGCTCTGAAGAAATGGTCTGACGGTGGTGAGAGTGGAGCAGGACGGTCCCCGTGGCGCAATTGGCTAGCGCGATCGGCTGTTAACCGAAAAGTTGGAGGTTCGAGCCCATCTGGTGGTGGTGCGGTGCTTTTTTTTCTTTGGGCTGATAGCTTCGAAGATATGTTCTGATGGTGGTGAGAGTGGAGCAGAACTGTCTCCGTGGCGCAATTGGCTAGCGCGATTGGCTGTTAACCGAAAGCTTGGAGGTTCGAGCCCACCCGGTGGTGGTGCGGTGGTTTTTTTTTTTGGGCTGATAGCTCTGAAGAAATGGTCTGACGGTGGTGAAAGTGGAGCAGGACGGTCCCCGTGGCGCAATTGGCTAGCGCGATCGGCTGTTAACCGAAAAGTTGGAGGTTCGAGCCCTTCCGGGTGGGGTGTGTTGCTTTTTTCTTTGCGCTGATAGCTTTGAAGATATGTTCTGATGGTGGTGAGAGTAGAGCAGGACTGTCTCCGTGGCGCAATTGGCTAGCGCGATCGGCTGTTAACCGAAAGTTTGGAGTTTCGAGCCCTCTCGGGAGAGGTGTGTTGCTTTTTTCTTTGTGCTGATAGCTTTGAAGATATGTTCTGATGGTGTTGAGAGTGGAGCAGGACTGTCTCCATGGCGCAATTGGCTAGCGCGATCGGCTGTTAACCAAAAGGTCGGAGGTTCGAGCCCACCCGGTGGTGGTATGGCGCTTTTTTTTCTTTGGGTTGATAGCTTTGAAGATATGTTCTGATGGTGGTGAGAGTGGAACAGGACTGTCTCCGTGGCGCAATTTGCTAGGGCGATCGGCTGTTAACCGGAAGGTTGGAGTTTCGAGCCCACCCGGCCGTGGTGCGGCGCTTTTTTTTCTCTGGGCTGATAGCTTTGAAGATATGTTCTGATGGTGGTGAGAGTGGAACAGGACTGTCTCCATCGCGCAATTGGCTAGCGCAATCGGCTGTTAACCAAAAGGTCGGAGGTTCGAGCCCACCCGGTGGTGGTATGGCGCTTTTTTTTCTTTGGGTTCATAGCTTTGAAGATATGTTCTGATGGTGGTGAGAGTGGAGCAGGACTGTCTCCGTGGCGCAATTGGCTAGCGCGATCGGCTGTTAACCGAAAGGTTGGAGTTTCGAGCCCACCCGGCGGTGGTGCGGCGCTTTTTTTTTCTCTGGGCTGATAGCTTTGAAGATATGTTCTGATGGTGGTGAGAGTAGAGCAGGACTGTCTCCGTGGACCAATTGGCTAGCGCGATCGGCAGTTAACCGAAAGGTTGGAGGTTCGAGCCCACCCGGTGGTGGTGCAGCGCTTTTTTTTTCTTTGCGGTGATAGCTCTGAAGAAATGGTCTGACGGTGGTGAGAGTGGAGCAGGACGGTCCCCGTGGCGCAATTGGCTAGCGCGATCGGCTGTTAACCGAAAAGTTGGAGGTTCGAGCCCTCCCGGGTGGGGTGTGTTGCTTTTTTCTTTGCGCTGATAGCTTTGAAAATATGTTCTGATGGTGGTGAGAGTGGAGCACGATTGTCTCCGTGGCGCAATTGGCTAGGGCGATCTGCTGTTAACAGAAAGGTTGGAGGTTCGAGCCCACCCGGTGGTGGAACGGCGCTTTTTTTCTTTGGGCTGATAGCTTTGAAGATATGTTCTAATTGTGGTGAGAGTGGAGCAGGACTGTCTCCATGGCGCAATTGGCCAGCGCGATCGGCTGTGAACCAAAAAGTTGGAGCTTCGAGCCCTCCTGGGACTGGTGTTTTGCTTTTTTCTTTGCGCTGATAGCTTTGAAGATATGTTCTGATGGTGGTGAGAGTGGAGCACGACTGTCTCCGTGGCGCTATTGGCTAGCGCGATCGGCTGTTAACCGAAAAGTTGGAGGTTCGAGCCCATCTGGTGGTGGTGCGGTGCTTTTTTTTCTTTGGGCTGATAGCTTCGAAGATATGTTCTGATGGCGGTGAGAGTGGAGCAGGACTGTCTCCGTGGTGCAATGGGCTAGCGCGATCAGCTGTTGACCGAAAGGTTGGAGTTTCGAGCCCTCCCGTTAGTGGTGTGTTGCTTTTTTCTTTGCGCTTATAGCTTTGAAGATATGTTCTGATAGTGGTGAGAGTGGAGCAAGACTGTCTCCGTGGCGCAATGGGCTAGCGCGATCGGCTGTTAACCGAAAGGTTGGAGGTTTGAGCCCACCCGTGAGTGGTGTGTTGCTTTTTTCTTTGCGGTAATAGCTTTGAAGATATGTTCTGATGGTGGTGAGAGTGGAGCAGGACTGTCTTCGTGGCGCAATTGGCTAGCGCGATCGGCTGTTAACCGAAACGTTGGAGGTTCGAGCCCACCCGGTGGTGGTGCGGCGCTTTTTTTGGGCTGATAGCTTTGAAGATAAATCTTATGGTGGTGAGAGTGGAGCAGGACTGTCTCCGTGGTGCGATTGGCTAGCGCGATCGGCTGTTGACCGAAAAGTTGGAGGTTCGAGCCTACCCGGTGGTTGTGCGGCGCTTTTTTTTCTGTGGGCTGATAGCTTTGAAGATCCGTTGTGATGGTGGTGAGAGTGGAGCAGGACTGTCTCCGTGGCGCAATTGGCTAGCGTGATCGGCTGTTAACCGAAAAGTTGGAGGTTCGAGCCCACCCGGTGGTGGTGCGGCGCTTTTTTTTCTTTGGGCTGATAGCTTTGAAGTTATGTTTTTATGGTGATGAGAGTGGAGCAGGACTGTCTCCGTGGAGCAATTGGCTAGCGCGATCGGCTGTTAACCAAAAGTTCGGAGGTTCGAGCCCACCCGGTGGTGGTGCGGCGCTTTTTTTTGGGCTGATAGCTTTGAAGATATGTTCTTACGGTGGTGAGAGTGGAGCAGGACTGTCTCCGTGGCGCAACTGGCTAGCGCGATCGGCTGTTAACCGAAAAGTTGGAGGTTCGAGCCTACCCGGTGGTTGTGCGGCGCTTTTTTTCTGTGGGCTGATAGCTTTGAAGATATGTTCTGATGGTGGTGAGAGTGGAGCAGGATTGTCTCCGTGGCGTAATTGGCTAGCGTGATCGGCTGTTAACCAAACAGTTGGAGGTTCGAGCCCACCCGGTGGTGGTGCGGCGCTTTTTTTTCTTTGAGCTGATAGCTTTGAATATATGTTCTGATGGTGGTGAGAGTGGAGCAGGACTGTCTCCGTGGCGCAATTGGCTAGCGCGATCGGCTGTTAACCAAAAGGTCGGAGGTTCGAGCCCACGCGTTGATGGTATGGCGCTTTTTTTCTTTGGGCTGATAGCTATGAAAATATGTTCTGATGGTGGTGAGAGTGGAGCAGGACTGTCTCTGTGGCGCAATTGGCTAGGGCGATCGGCTGTTAACCGAAAAGTTGGAGGTCGGAGCCCTCCCGGGTGGGGTGTGTTGCTTTTTTCTTTGCACTGATAGCTTTGAAGATATGTTCTGATGGTGGTGAGAGTGGAGCACGATTGTCTCCGTGGCGCAATTGGCTAGCGCGATCTGCTGTTAACCGAAAGGTTGGAGGTTCGAGCCCACCCGGTGGTGGTGCGGCTCTTTTTTTTCTTTGGGCGGATAGCTTTGAAGATATGTTCTAATTGTGGTGAGAGTGGAGCAGGACTGTCTCCGTGGCGCAATTGGCCAGCGCGATCGGCTGTAAAGCGAAAAGTTTGAGGTTCGAGCCCTCCCGGGAGTGGTGTTTTGCTTTCTTCGTTGCGCTGATAGCTTTGAATATATGTTCTGATGGTGGTGAGAGTGGAGCAGGACTGTCTCCGTGGCGCAATTGGCTAGCGCGATCGGCTGTTAACCAAAAGGTCGGAGGTTCGAGCCCACGCGGTGATGGTATGGCGCTTTTTTTCTTTGGGCTGATAGCTATGAAAATATGTTGTGATGGTGGTGAGAGTGGAGCAGGACTGTCTCTGTGGCGCAATTTGCTAGGGCGATCGGCTGTTAACCGGAAGGTTGGAGTTTCGAGCCCACCCGGCGGTGGTGCGGCGCTTTTTTTTCTCTGGGCTGATAGCTTTGAAGATATGTTCTGATGGTGGTGAGAGTGGAACAGGACTGTCTCCATGGCGCAATTGGCTAGCGCGATCAGCTGTTAACCAAAAGGTCGGAGGTTTGAGCCCACCCGGTGGTGGTATGGCGCTTTTTTTTCTTTGGGTTGATAGCTTTGAAGATATGTTCTGATGGTGGTGAGAGTGGAGCAGGACTGTCTCCGTGGCGCAATTGGCTAGCGCGATCGGCTGTTAACCGAAAGGTTGGAGTTTCGAGCCCACCCGGCGGTGGTGCGGCGCTTTTTTTTTCTCTGGGCTGATAGCTTTGAAGATATGTTCTGATGGTGGTGAGAGTAGAGCAGGACTGTCTCCGTGGACCAATTGGCTAGCGCGATCGGCAGTTAACCGAAAGGTTGGAGGTTCGAGCCCACCCGGTGGTGGTGCAGCGCTTTTTTTTTCTTTGCGGTGATAGCTCTGAAGAAATGGTCTGACGGTGGTGAGAGTGGAGCAGGACGGTCCCCGTGGCGCAATTGGCTAGCGCGATCGGCTGTTAACCGAAAAGTTGGAGGTTCGAGCCCATCTGGTGGTGGTGCGGTGCTTTTTTTTCTTTGGGCTGATAGCTTCGAAGATATGTTCTGATGGTGGTGAGAGTGGAGCAGAACTGTCTCCGTGGCGCAATTGGCTAGCGCGATTGGCTGTTAACCGAAAGCTTGGAGGTTCGAGCCCACCCGGTGGTGGTGCGGTGGTTTTTTTTTTTGGGCTGATAGCTCTGAAGAAATGGTCTGACGGTGGTGAAAGTGGAGCAGGACGGTCCCCGTGGCGCAATTGGCTAGCGCGATCGGCTGTTAACCGAAAAGTTGGAGGTTCGAGCCCTTCCGGGTGGGGTGTGTTGCTTTTTTCTTTGCGCTGATAGCTTTGAAGATATGTTCTGATGGTGGTGAGAGTAGAGCAGGACTGTCTCCGTGGCGCAATTGGCTAGCGCGATCGGCTGTTAACCGAAAGTTTGGAGTTTCGAGCCCTCTCGGGAGAGGTGTGTTGCTTTTTTCTTTGTGCTGATAGCTTTGAAGATATGTTCTGATGGTGTTGAGAGTGGAGCAGGACTGTCTCCATGGCGCAATTGGCTAGCGCGATCGGCTGTTAACCAAAAGGTCGGAGGTTCGAGCCCACCCGGTGGTGGTATGGCGCTTTTTTTTCTTTGGGTTGATAGCTTTGAAGATATGTTCTGATGGTGGTGAGAGTGGAACAGGACTGTCTCCGTGGCGCAATTTGCTAGGGCGATCGGCTGTTAACCGGAAGGTTGGAGTTTCGAGCCCACCCGGCCGTGGTGCGGCGCTTTTTTTTCTCTGGGCTGATAGCTTTGAAGATATGTTCTGATGGTGGTGAGAGTGGAACAGGACTGTCTCCATCGCGCAATTGGCTAGCGCGATCGGCTGTTAACCAAAAGGTCGGAGGTTCGAGCCCACCCGGTGGTGGTATGGCGCTTTTTTTTCTTTGGGTTCATAGCTTTGAAGATATGTTCTGATGGTGGTGAGAGTGGAGCAGGACTGTCTCCGTGGCGCAATTGGCTAGCGCGATCGGCTGTTAACCGAAAGGTTGGAGTTTCGAGCCCACCCGGCGGTGGTGCGGCGCTTTTTTTTTCTCTGGGCTGATAGCTTTGAAGATATGTTCTGATGGTGGTGAGAGTAGAGCAGGACTGTCTCCGTGGACCAATTGGCTAGCGCGATCGGCAGTTAACCGAAAGGTTGGAGGTTCGAGCCCACCCGGTGGTGGTGCAGCGCTTTTTTTTTCTTTGCGGTGATAGCTCTGAAGAAATGGTCTGACGGTGGTGAGAGTGGAGCAGGACGGTCCCCGTGGCGCAATTGGCTAGCGCGATCGGCTGTTAACCGAAAAGTTGGAGGTTCGAGCCCTCCCGGGTGGGGTGTGTTGCTTTTTTCTTTGCGCTGATAGCTTTGAAAATATGTTCTGATGGTGGTGAGAGTGGAGCACGATTGTCTCCGTGGCGCAATTGGCTAGGGCGATCTGCTGTTAACAGAAAGGTTGGAGGTTCGAGCCCACCCGGTGGTGGAACGGCGCTTTTTTTCTTTGGGCTGATAGCTTTGAAGATATGTTCTAATTGTGGTGAGAGTGGAGCAGGACTGTCTCCATGGCGCAATTGGCCAGCGCGATCGGCTGTGAACCAAAAAGTTGGAGCTTCGAGCCCTCCTGGGACTGGTGTTTTGCTTTTTTCTTTGCGCTGATAGCTTTGAAGATATGTTCTGATGGTGGTGAGAGTGGAGCACGACTGTCTCCGTGGCGCTATTGGCTAGCGCGATCGGCTGTTAACCGAAAAGTTGGAGGTTCGAGCCCATCTGGTGGTGGTGCGGTGCTTTTTTTTCTTTGGGCTGATAGCTTCGAAGATATGTTCTGATGGCGGTGAGAGTGGAGCAGGACTGTCTCCGTGGTGCAATGGGCTAGCGCGATCAGCTGTTGACCGAAAGGTTGGAGTTTCGAGCCCTCCCGTTAGTGGTGTGTTGCTTTTTTCTTTGCGCTTATAGCTTTGAAGATATGTTCTGATAGTGGTGAGAGTGGAGCAAGACTGTCTCCGTGGCGCAATGGGCTAGCGCGATCGGCTGTTAACCGAAAGGTTGGAGGTTTGAGCCCACCCGTGAGTGGTGTGTTGCTTTTTTCTTTGCGGTAATAGCTTTGAAGATATGTTCTGATGGTGGTGAGAGTGGAGCAGGACTGTCTTCGTGGCGCAATTGGCTAGCGCGATCGGCTGTTAACCGAAACGTTGGAGGTTCGAGCCCACCCGGTGGTGGTGCGGCGCTTTTTTGGGCTGATAGCTTTGAAGATAAATCTTATGGTGGTGAGAGTGGAGCAGGACTGTCTCCGTGGTGCGATTGGCTAGCGCGATCGGCTGTTGACCGAAAAGTTGGAGGTTCGAGCCTACCCGGTGGTTGTGCGGCGCTTTTTTTTCTGTGGGCTGATAGCTTTGAAGATCCGTTGTGATGGTGGTGAGAGTGGAGCAGGACTGTCTCCGTGGCGCAATTGGCTAGCGTGATCGGCTGTTAACCGAAAAGTTGGAGGTTCGAGCCCACCCGGTGGTGGTGCGGCGCTTTTTTTTCTTTGGGCTGATAGCTTTGAAGTTATGTTTTTATGGTGATGAGAGTGGAGCAGGACTGTCTCCGTGGAGCAATTGGCTAGCGCGATCGGCTGTTAACCAAAAGTTCGGAGGTTCGAGCCCACCCGGTGGTGGTGCGGCGCTTTTTTTTGGGCTGATAGCTTTGAAGATATGTTCTTACGGTGGTGAGAGTGGAGCAGGACTGTCTCCGTGGCGCAACTGGCTAGCGCGATCGGCTGTTAACCGAAAAGTTGGAGGTTCGAGCCTACCCGGTGGTTGTGCGGCGCTTTTTTTTCTGTGGGCTGATAGCTTTGAAGATATGTTCTGATGGTGGTGAGAGTGGAGCAGGACTGTCTCCGTGGCGTAATTGGCTAGCGTGATCGGCTGTTAACCAAACAGTTGGAGGTTCGAGCCCACCCGGTGGTGGTGCGGCGCTTTTTTTTCTTTGGGCTGATAGCTTTGAATATATGTTCTGATGGTGGTGAGAGTGGAGCAGGACTGTCTCCGTGGCGCAATTGGCTAGCGCGATCGGCTGTTAACCAAAAGGTCGGAGGTTCGAGCCCACGCGTAGATGGTATGGCGCTTTTTTTCTTTGGGCTGATAGCTATGAAAATATGTTCTGATGGTGGTGAGAGTGGAGCAGGACTGTCTCTGTGGCGCAATTGGCTAGGGCGATCGGCTGTTAACCGAAAAGTTGGAGGTCGGAGCCCTCCCGGGTGGGGTGTGTTGCTTTTTTCTTTGCGCTGATAGCTTTGAAGATATGTTCTGATGGTGGTGAGAGTGGAGCACGATTGTCTCCGTGGCGCAATTGGCTAGCGCGATCTGCTGTTAACCGAAAGGTTGGAGGTTCGAGCCCACCCGGTGGTGGTGCGGCTCTTTTTTTTCTTTGGGCGGATAGCTTTGAAGATATGTTCTAATTGTGGTGAGAGTGGAGCAGGACTGTCTCCGTGGCGCAATTGGCCAGCGCGATCGGCTGTTAACCGAAAGTTTGGAGTTTCGAGCCCTCTCGGGAGAGGTGTGTTGCTTTTTTCTTTGTGCTGATAGCTTTGAAGATATGTTCTGATGGTGGTGAGAGTGGAGCAGGACTGTCTCCATGGCGCAATTGGCTAGCGCGATCGGCTGTTAACCAAAAGGTCGGAGGTTCGAGCCCACCCGGTGGTGGTATGGCGCTTTTTTTTCTTTGGGTTGATAGCTTTGAAGATATGTTCTGATGGTGGTGAGAGTGGAACAGGACTGTCTCCGTGGCGCAATTGGCTAGCGCGATCGGCTGTTAACCGAAAGGTTGGAGTTTCGAGCCCACGCGGCGGTGGTGCGGCGCTTTTTTTTCTCTGGGCTGATAGCTTTGAAGATATGTTCTGATGGTGTTGAGAGTAGAGCAGGACTGTCTACGTGGCACAATTGGCTAGCGCGATCGGCAGTTAACCGAAAGGTTGGAGGTTCGAGCCCACCGGGTGGTGGTGCGGCGCTTTTTTTTTCTTTGCGGTGATAGCTCTGAAGAAATGGTCTGACGGTGGTGAGAGTGGAGCAGGACGGTCCCCGTGGCGCAATTGGCTGGCGCGATCGGCTGTTAACCGAAAAGTTGGAGGTTCGAGCCCTCCCGGGTGGGGTGTGTTGCTTTTTTCTTTGCGCTGATAGCTTTGATAATATGTTCTGATGTTGGTGAGAGTGGAGCACGATTGTCTCCGTGGCGCAATTGGCTAGGGCGATCTGCTGTTAACCGAAAGGTTGGAGGTTCGAGCCCACCCGGTGGTGGTGCGGCGCTTTTTTTTCTTTGGGCTGATAGCTTTGAAGATATGTTCTAATTGTGGTGAGAGTGGAGCAGGACTGTCTCCATGGCGCAATTGGCCAGCGCGATCGGCTGTGAACCGAAAATTTGGAGCTTCGAGCCCTCCTGGGAGTGGTGTTTTGCTTTTTTCTTTGCGCTGATAGCTTTGAAGATATGTTCTGATGGTGGTGAGAGTGGAGCACGACTGTCTCCGTTGCGCTATTAGCTAGCGCGATCGCCTGTTAACCGACAAGTTGGAGGTTCGAGCCTATCTGGTGGTGGTGCGGTGCTTTTTTTTCTTTGGGCTGATAGCTTCGAAGATATGTTCTGATGGTGGTGAGAGGGGAGCAAGACTATCTCCGTGACGCAATGGGCTAGCGCGATCAGCTGTTGACCGAAAGGTTGGAGTTTCGAGCCCTCCCGTTAGTGGTGTGTTGCTTTTTTCTTTGCGCTTATAGCTTTGAAGTTATGTTCTGATAGTGGTGAGAGTGGAGCAAGACTGTCTCCGTGGCGCAATGGGCTAGCGCGATCGGCTGTTAACCGAAAGGTTGGAGGTTCGAGCCCACGCGGTGGTGGTGCAGCGCTTTTTTTCTTTGCGCTGATAGCTTTGAAGATATGTTCTGATGATGGTGAGAGTGGAGCAAGACTGCCTCCGTGGCGCAATGGGCTAGTGCGATCGGCTGTTAACCGAAAGGTTTGAGTTTCGAGCCCTCCCGTGAGTGGTGTGTTGCTTTTTTCTTTGCGGTAATAGCTTTGAAGATATGTTCTGATGGTGGTGAGAGTGGAGCAGGACTGTCTTCGTGGCGCAATTGGCTAGCGCGATCGGCTGTTAACCGAAAGGTTGGAGGTTCGAGCCCACCCGGTGGTGGTGCGGCGCTTTTTTTGGTCTGATAGCTTTGAAGATAAATCTTATGGTGGTGAGAGTGGAGCAGGACTATCTCCGTGGCGCGATTGGCTAGCGCGATCGGCTGTTGACCGAAAAGTTGGAGGTTCGAGCCTACCCGGTGGTTGTGCGGCGCTTTTTTTTCTGTGGGCTGATAGCTTTGAAGATACGTTGTGATGGTGGTGAGAGTGGAGCAGGACTGTCTCCGTGGCGCAATTGGCTAGCGTGATCGGCTGTTAACCGAAAAGTTGGAGGTTCGAGCCCACCCGGTGGTGGTGCGGCGCTTTTTTTTCTTTTGGCTGATAGCTTTGAAGATATGTTTTTATGGTGATGAGAGCGGAGCAGGACTGTCTCCGTGGAGCAATTGGCTAGCGCGATCGGCTGTTAACCAAAAGTTCGGAGATTCGAGCCCACCCGGTGGTGGTGCGGCGCTTTTCTTTGGGCTGATAGCTTTGAAGATATGTTCTTACGGTGGTGAGAGTGAAGCAGGACTGTCTCCGTGGCGCAATTGGCTAGCGCGATCGGCTGTTAACCGAAAAGTTGGAGGTTCGAGCCTACCCGGTGGTTGTGCGGCGCTTTTTTTTCTGTGGGCTGATAGCTTTGAAGATATGTTCTGATGGTGGTGAGAGTGGAGCAGGACTGTCTCCGTGGCGTAATTGGCTAGCGTGTTCGGCTGTTAACCGAACAGTTGGAGGTTCGAGCCCACCCGGTGGTGGTTGGGCGCTTTTTTTTCTTTGGGCTGATAGCTTTGAATATATGTTCTGATGGTGGTGAGAGTGGAGCAGGACTGTCTCCGTGGCGCAATTGGCTAGCGCGATCGGCTGTTAACCAAAAGGTCGGAGGTTCGAGCCCACGCGGTGATGGTATGGCGCTTTTTTCTTTGGGCTGATAGCTATGAAAATATGTTCTGATGGTGGTGAGAGTGGAGCAGGACTGTCTCTGTGGCGCAATTGGCTAGGGCGATCGGCTGTTAACCGAAAGGTTGGAGTTTCGAGCCCACCCGGCGGTGGTGCGGCGCTTTTTTTTCTCTGGGCTGATAGCTTTGAAGATATGTTCTGATGGTGGTGAGAGTAGAGCAGGACTGTCTCCGTGGCACAATTGGCTAGCGCGATCGGCAGTTAACCGAAAGGTTGGAGGTTCGAGCCCACCCGGTGGTGGTGCGGCGCTTTTTTTTTCTTTGGGGTGATAGCTCTGAAGATATGTTCTTACGGTGGTGAGAGTGGAGCAGGACTGTCTCCGTGGCGCAATTGGCTAGCGCGATCGGCTGTTAACCGAAAAGTTGGAGGTTCGAGCCTACCCGGTGGTTGTGCGGCGCTTTTTTTCTGTGGGCTGATAGCTTTGAAGATATGTTCTGATGGTGGTGAGAGTGGAGCAGGACTGTCTCCGTGGCGTAATTGGCTAGCGTGATCGACTGTTAACCAAACAGTTGGAGGTTCGAGCCCACCCGGTGGTGGTGCGGCGCTTTTTTTTCTTTGGGCTGATAGCTTTGAATATATGTTCTGATGGTGGTGAGAGTGGAGCAGGACTGTCTCCGTGGCGCAATTGGCTAGCGCGATCGGCTGTTAACCAGAAGGTCGGAGGTTCGAGCCCACGCGGTGATGGTATGGCGCTTTTTTTCTTTGGGCTGATAGCTATGAAAATATGTTCTGATGGTGGTGAGAGTGGAGCAGGACTGTCTCTGTGGCGCAATTGGCTAGGGCGATCGGCTGTTAACCGAAAAGTTGGATGTCGGAGCCCTCCCGGGTGGGGTGTGTTGCTTTTTTCTTTGCGCTGATAGCTTTGAAGATATGTTCTGATGGTGGTGAGAGTGGAGCACGATTGTCTCCGTGGCGCAATTGGCTAGCGCGATCTGCTGTTAACCGAAAGGTTGGAGGTTCGAGCCCACCCGGTGTGGTGCGGCTCTTTTTTTTCTTTGGGTGGATAGCTTTGAAGATATGTTCTAATTGTGGTGAGAGTGGAGCAGGACTGTCTCCGTGGCGCAATTGGCCAGCGCGATCGGCTGTAAAGCGAAAAGTTGGAGTTTCGAGCCCACCCGGCGGTGGTGCGGCGCTTTTTTTTCTCTGGGCTGATAGCTTTGAAGATATGTTCTGATGGTGGTGAGAGTGGAACAGGACTGTCTCCATGGCGCAATTGGCTAGCGCGATCAGCTGTTAACCAAAAGGTCGGAGGTTCGAGCCCACCCGGTGGTAGTATGGCGCTTTTATTTCTTTGGGTTGATAGCTTTGAAGATATGTTCTGATGGTGGTGAGAGTGGAGCAGGACTGTCTCCGTGGCGCAATTGGCTAGCGCGATCGGCTGTTAACCGAAAGGTTGGAGTTTCAAGCCCACCCGGCGGTGGTGCGGCGCTTTTTTTTTCTCTGGGCTGATAGCTTTGAAGATATGTTCTGATGGTGGTGAGAGTAGAGCAGGACTGTCTCCGTGGACCAATTGGCTAGCGCGATCGGCAGTTAACCGAAAGGTTGGAGGTTCGAGCCCACCCGGTGGTGGTGCAGCGCTTTTTTTTCTTTGCGGTGATAGCTCTGAAGAAATGGTCTGACGGTGGTGAGAGTGGAGCAGGACGGTCCCCGTGGCGCAATTGGCTAGCGCGATCGGCTGTTAACCGAAAAGTTGGAGGTTCGAGCCCTCCCAGGTGGAGTGTGTTGCTTTTTTCTTTGCGCTGATAGCTTTGAAAATATGTTCTGATGGTGGTGAGAGTGGAGCACGATTGTCTCCGTGGCGCAATTGGCTAGGGCGATCTGCTGTTAACCGAAAGGTTGGAGGTTCGAGCCCACCCGGTGGTGGTGCGGCGCTTTTTTTTCTTTGGGCTGATAGCTTTGAAGATATGTTCTAATTGTGGTGAGAGTGGAGCAGGACTGTCTCCATGGCGCAATTGGCCAGCGCGATCGGCTGTGAACCAAAAAGTTGGAGCTTCGAGCCCTCCTGGTACTGGTGTTTTGCTTTTTTCTTTGCGCTGATAGCTTTGAAGATATGTTCTGATGGTGGTGAGAGTGGAGCACGACTGTCTCCGTGGCGCTATTGGCTAGCGCGATCGGCTGTTAACCGAAAAGTTGGAGGTTCGAGCCCATCTGGTGGTGGTGCGGTGCTTTTTTTTCTTTGGGCTGATAGCTTCGAAGATATGTTCTGATGGTGGTGAGAGTGGAGCAGAACTGTCTCCGTGGCGCAATTGGCTAGCGCGATTGGCTGTTAACCGAAAGCTTGGAGGTTCGAGCCCACCCGGTGGTGGTGCGGTGGTTTTTTTTCTTTGGGCTGATAGCTCTGAAGAAATGGTCTGACGGTGGTGAAAGTGGAGCAGGACGGTCCCCGTGGCGCAATTGGCTAGCGCGATCGGCTGTTAACCGAAAAGTTGGAGGTTCGAGCCCTTCCGGGTGGGGTGTGTTGCTTTTTTCTTTGCGCTGATAGCTTTGAAGATATGTTCTGATGGTGGTGAGAGTAGAGCAGGACTGTCTCCGTGGCGCAATTGGCTAGCGCGATCGGCTGTTAACCGAAAGTTTGGAGTTTCGAGCCCTCTCGGGAGAGGTGTGTTGCTTTTTTCTTTGTGCTGATAGCTTTGAAGATATGTTCTGATGGTGGTGAGAGTGGAGCAGGACTGTCTCCATGGCGCAATTGGCTAGCGCGATCGGCTGTTAACCAAAAGGTCGGAGGTTCGAGCCCACCCGGTGGTGGTATGGCGCTTTTTTTTCTTTGGGTTGATAGCTTTGAAGATATGTTCTGATGGTGGTGAGAGTGGAACAGGACTGTCTACGTGGCGCAATTGACTAGCGCGATCGGCTGTTAACCGAAAGGTTGGAGTTTCGAGCCCACGCGGCGGTGGTGCGGCGCTTTTTTTTCTCTGGGCTGATAGCTTTGAAGATATGTTCTGATGGTGTTGAGAGTAGAGCAGGACTGTCTCCGTGGCACAATTGGCTAGCGCGATCGGCAGTTAACCGAAAGGTTGGAGGTTCGAGCCCACCGGGTGGTGGTGCGGCGCTTTTTTTTTCTTTGCGGTGATAGTTCTGAAGAAATGGTCTGACGGTGGTGAGATTGGAGCAGGACGGTCCCCGTGGCCCAATTGGCTGGCGCGATCGGCTGTTAACCGAAAAGTTGGAGGTTCGAGCCCTCCCGGGTGGGGTGTGTTGCTTTTTTCTTTGCGCTGATAGCTTTGAAAATATGTTCTGATGTTGGTGAGAGTGGAGCACGATTGTCTCCGTGGCGCAATTGGCTAGGGCGATCTGCTGTTAACCGAAAGGTTGGAGGTTCGAGCCCACCCGGTGGTGGTGCGGCGCTTTTTTTTCTTTGGGCTGATAGCTTTGAAGATATGTTCTAATTGTGGTGAGAGTGGAGCAGGACTGTCTCCATGGCGCAATTGGCCAGCGCGATCGGCTGGAACCGAAAATTTGGAGCTTCGAGCCCTCCTGGGAGTGGTGTTTTGCTTTTTTCTTTGCGCTGATAGCTTTGAAGATATGTTCTGATGGTGGTGAGAGTGGAGCACGACTGTCTCCGTGGCGCTATTAGCTAGCGCGATCGCCTGTTAACCGACAAGTTGGAGGTTCGAGCCCATCTGGTGGTGGTGCGGTGCTTTTTTTTCTTTGGGCTGATAGCTTCGAAGATATGTTCTGATGGTGGTGAGAGGGGAGCAAGACTGTCTCCGTGGCGCAATGGGCTAGCGCGATCAGCTGTTGACCGAAAGGTTGGAGTTTCGAGCCCTCCCGTTAGTGGTGTGTTGCTTTTTTCTTTGCGCTTATAGCTTTGAAGTTATGTTCTGATAGTGGTGAGAGTGGAGCAAGACTGTCTCCGTGGCGCAATGGGCTAGCGCGATCGGCTGTTAACCGAAAGGTTGGAGGTTCGAGCCCACGCGGTGGTGGTGCAGCGCTTTTTTTCTTTGCGCTGATAGCTTTGAAGATATGTTCTAATGATGGTGAGAGTGGAGCAAGACTGCCTCCGTGGCGCAATGGGCTAGTGCGATCGGCTGTTAACCGAAAGGTTTGAGTTTCGAGCCCTCCCGTGAGTGGTGTGTTGCTTTTTTCTTTGCGGTAATAGCTTTGAAGATATGTTCTGATGGTGGTGAGAGTGGAGCAGGACTGTCTTCGTGGCGCAATTGGCTAGCGCGATCGGCTGTTAACCGAAAGGTTGGAGGTTCGAGCCCACCGGGTGGTGGTGCGGCGCTTTTTTTGGTCTGATAGCTTTGAAGATAAATCTTATGGTGGTGAGAGTGGAGCAGGACTGTCTCCGTGGCGCGATTGGCTAGCGCGATCGCCTGTTGACCGAAAAGTTGGAGGTTCGAGCCTACCCGGTGGTTGTGCGGCGCTTTTTTTTCTGTGGGCTGATAGCTTTGAAGATACGTTGTGATGGTGGTGAGAGTGGAGCAGGACTGTCTCCGTGGCGCAATTGGCTAGCGTGATCGGCTGTTAACCGAAAAGTTGGAGGTTCGAGCCCACCCGGTGGTGGTGCGGCGCTTTTTTTTCTTTTGGCTGATAGCTTTGAAGATATGTTTTTATGGTGATGAGAGTGGAGCAGGACTGTCTCCGTGGAGCAATTGGCTAGCGCGATCGGCTGTTAACCAAAAGTTCGGAGATTCGAGCCCACCCGGTGGTGGTGCGGCGCTTTTTTTGGGCTGATAGCTTTGAAGATATGTTCTTACGGTGGTGAGAGTGAAGCAGGACTGTCTCCGTGGCGCAATTGGCTAGCGCGATCGGCTGTTAACCGAAAAGTTGGAGGTTCGAGCCTACCCGGTGGTTGTGCGGCGCTTTTTTTTCTGTGGGCTGATAGCTTTGAAGATATGTTCTGATGGTGGTGAGAGTGGAGCAGGACTGTCTCCGTGGCGTAATTGGCTAGCGTGTTCGGCTGTTAACCGAACAGTTGGAGGTTCGAGCCCACCCGGTGGTGGTTGGGCGCTTTTTTTTCTTTGGGCTGATAGCTTTGAATATATGTTCTGATGGTGGTGAGAGTGTTGCAGGACTGTCTCCGTGGCGCAATTGGCTAGCGCGATCGGCTGTTAACCAAAAGGTCGGAGGTTCGAGCCCACGCGGTGATGGTATGGCGCTTTTTTCTTTGGGCTGATAGCTATGAAAATATGTTCTGATGGTGGTGAGAGTGGAGCAGGACTGTCTCTGTGGCGTAATTGGCTAGGGCGATCGGCTGTTAACCGAAAGGTTGGAGTTTCGAGCCCACCCGGCGGTGGTGCGGCGCTTTTTTTCTCTGGGCTGATAGCTTTGAAGATATGTTCTGATGGTGGTGAGAGTAGAGCAGGACTGTCTCCGTGGCACAATTGGCTAGCGCGATCGGCAGTTAACCGAAAGGTTGGAGGTTCGAGCCCACCCGGTGGTGGTGCGGCGCTTTTTTTTCTTTGGGGTGATAGCTCTGAAGAAATGGTCTGACGGTGGTAAGAGTGGAGCAGGACGGTCCCCGTGGCGCAATTGGCTAGCGCGATCGGCTGTTAACCGAAAAGTTGGAGGTTCGAGCCCTCCCGGGTGGGGTGTGTTGCTTTTTTCTTTGCGCTGATAGCTTTGAAGATATGTTCTGATGGTGGTGAGAGTGGGGCACGATTGTCTCCCTGGCGCAATTGGCTAGCGCGATCTGCTGTTAACCGAAAGGTTGAAGGTTCGAGCCCACCCGGTGGTGGTGCTGCTCTTTTTTTTCTCTGGGCTGATAGCTTTGAAGATATGTTCTGATGGTGGTGAGAGTAGAGCAGGACTGTCTCCGTGGCACAATTGGCTAGCGCGATCGGCAGTTAACCGAAAGGTTGGAGGTTCGAGCCCACCCGGTGGTGGTGCGGCGCTTTTTTTTCTTTGGGGTGATAGCTCTGAAGAAATGGTGTGACGGTGGTGAGAGTGGAGCAGGACGGTCCCCGTGGCGCAATTGTCTAGCGCGATCGGCTGTTAACCGAAAAGTTTGAGTTTTGAGCCCTCCCGTTAGTGGTGTGTTGCTTTTTTCTTTGCGCGGATAGCTTTGAAGATATGTTCTGATGGTGGTGAGAGTGGAGCAAGACTGTCTCCGTGGCGCAATGGGCTAGCGCGATCGGCTGTTAACCGAAAGGTTGGACGTTCGAGCCCACGCGGTGGTGGTGCAGCGCTTTTTTTCTTTGCGCTGATAGCTTTGAAGATATGTTCTGATGATGGTGAGAGTGGAGCAAGCCTGCCTCCGTGGCGCAATGGGCTAGCGCGATCGGCTGTTAACCGAAAGGTTTGAGTTTCGAGCCCTCCCGGGAGTGGTGTGTTGCTTTTTTCTTTGCGGTAATAGCTTTGAAGATATGTTCTGATGGTGGTGAGAGTAGAGCAGGACTGCCTTCGTGGCGCAATTGGCTAGCGCCATCGGCTGTTAACCGAAAGGTTGGAGGTTCGAGCCCAACCGGTGGTGGTGTGGCGCTTTTTTTTCTTTGGGGTGATAGCTCTGAAGATCTGTTCTGACGGTGGTGAGAGTGGAGCACGACTGTCTCCGTGGGGCAATTGGCAGGCGTGATCGGCTGTTAACCGAAAGGTAGGAGGTTCGAGCCCACCCGGTGGTGGTGCGGCGCTTTTTTTTTGGGCTGATAGCTTTGAAGATATGTTCTTACGGTGGTGAGAGTGGAGCAGGACTGTCTCCGTGGCGCAATTGGCTAGCGCGATCGGCTGTTAACAGAAAAGTTGGAGGTTCGAGCCTACCCGGTGGTTGTGTCGCGCTTTTTTTTCTGTGGGCTGATAGCTTTGAAGATATGTTCTGATGGTAGTGAGAGACGAGCAGGACTGTCTCCGTGGCGTAATTGGCTAGCGTGATCGGCTGTTAACCAAAAAGTTGGAGGTTCGAGCCCACCCGGTGGTGGTGCGGCGCTTTTTTTCTTTGGGCTGATAGCTTTGAATATATGTTCTGATGGTGGTGAGATTGGAGCAGGACTGTCTCCGTGGCGCAATTGGCTAGAGCGATCGGCTGTTAACCAAAAGGTCGGAGGTTCGAGCCCACCCGGTGGTGGTGCGGCGCTTTTTTTTCTTTGGGCTGATAGCTTTGAAGATATGTTCTTATGGTGGTGAGAGTGGAGCAGGACTGTCTCCGTGGCGCAATTGGCTAGCGCGATCGGCTGTTAACCGAAAAGTGGGAGGTTGGAGCCTACCCGGTGGTTGTGCGGCGCTTTTTTTTCTGTGGGCTGATAGCTTTGAAGATATGTTCTGATGGTGCTTACAGTGGAGCAGGACTGTCTCCGTGGCGCAGTTGGCTAGCGTGATCGTCTGTTAACCGAAAAGTTGGAGGTTCGAGCCCACTCGGTGGTGGTGCGGCGCTTTTTTTTCTTTGGGCTGATAGCTTTGAAGATATGTTCTTATGGTTGTGAGAGTGGAGCAGGACTGTCTCCGTGGCGCAATTGGCTAGCGCGATCGGCTGTTAACCGAAAAGTTGAAGGTTCGAGCCTACCCTGTGGTTGTGCGGCGCTTTTGTTTCCGTGGGCTGATAGCTTTGAAGATATGTTCTGAAGGTGGTGAGAGTGGAGCATGACTGTCTCCATGGCGCAATTGGCTAGCGTGATCGGCTGTTAACCGAAAAGTTGGAGGTTCGAGCCCGCCTCGTGGTGGTGCGGCACTTTTTTTTCTTTGGGCTGATAGCTTTGAAGATATGTTCTGATGGTGGTGAGAGTAGAGCAGGACTGTCTCCGTGGCGCAATTGGCTAGCGCGATCGGCTGTTAACCAAAAGGTCGGAGGTTCGAGCCCACCCGGTGGTGGTATGGCGCTTTTTTTGGGTTGATAGCTTTGAAGATATGTTCTGATGGTGGTGAGAGTGGAGCAGGGCTGTCTCCGTGGCGCAATTGGCTAGCGCGATCGGCTGTTAACCGAAAGGTTGGAGTTTCGAGCCCACCCGGCGGTGGTGCGGTGCTTTTTTTTCTCTGGGCTGATAGCTTTAAAGATATGTTCTGATGGTGGTGAGAGTAGAGCAGGACTGTCTCCGTGGCACAATTGGCTAGCGCGATCGGCTGTTAACCGAAAAGTTGGAGGTTCGAGCCCATCTGGTGGTGGTGCAGCGCTTTTTTTCTTTGCGCTGATAGCTTTGAAGATATGTTCTGATGAGGGTGAGAGTGGAGCAAGACTGCCTCCGTGGCGCAATGGGCTAGTGCGATCGGCTGTTAACCGAAAGGTTTGAGTTTCGAGCCCTCCCGTGAGTGGTGCGGCGCTTTTTTTGGTCTGATAGCTTTGAAGATAAATCTTATGGTGGTGAGAGTGGAGCAGGACTGTCTCCGTGGCGCGATTGGCTAGCGCGATCGGCTGTTGACCGAAAAGTTGGAGGTTCGAGCCTACCCGGTGGTTGTGCGGCGCTTTTTTTTCTGTGGGCTGATAGCTTTGAAGATACGTTGTGATGGTGGTGAGAGTGGAGCAGGACTGTCTCCGTGGCGCAATTGGCTAGCGTGATCGGCTGTTAACCGAAAAGTTGGAGGTTCGAGCCCAACCGGTGGTGGTGCGGCGCTTTTTTTCTTTGCGGTAATAGCTTTGAAGATATGTTCTGATGGTGGTGAGAGTGGAGCAGGACTGTCTTCGTGGCGCAATTGGCTAGCGCGATCGGCTGTTAACCGAAAGGTTGGAGGTTCGAGCCCACCCGGTGGTGGTGCGGCGCTTTTTTTGGTCTGATAGCTTTGAAGATAAATCTTATGGTGGTGAGAGTGGAGCAGGACTGTCTCCGTGGCGCGATTGGCTAGCGCGATCGGCTGTTGACCGAAAAGTTGGAGGTTCGAGCCTACCCGGTGGTTGTGCGGCGCTTTTTTTCTGTGGGCTGATAGCTTTGAAGATACGTTGTGATGGTGGTGAGAGTGGAGCAGGACTGTCTCCGTGGCGCAATTGGCTAGCGTGATCGGCTGTTAACCGAAAAGTTGGAGGTTCGAGCCCACCCGGTGGTGGTGCGGCGCTTTTTTTTCTTTTGGCTAATAGCTTTGAAGATATGTTTTTATGGTGATGAGAGTGGAGCAGGACTGTCTCCGTGGAGCAATTGGCTAGCGCGATCGGCTGTTAACCAAAAGTTCGGAGATTCGAGCCCACCCGGTGGTGGTGCGGCGCTTTTTTTGGGCTGATAGCTTTGAAGATATGTTCTTACGGTGGTGAGAGTGAAGCAGGACTGTCTCCGTGGCGCAATTGGCTAGCGCGATCGGCTGTTAACCGAAAAGTTGGAGGTTCGAGCCTACCCGGTGGTTGTGCGGCGCTTTTTTTTCTGTGGGCTGATAGCTTTGAAGATATGTTCTGATGGTGGTGAGAGTGGAGCAGGTCTGTCTCTGTGGCGTAATTGGCTAGCGTGATCGGCTGTTAACCGAACAGTTGGAGGTTCGAGCCCACCCGGTGGTGGTTGGGCGCTTTTTTTTTCTTTGGGCTGATAGCTTTGAATATATGTTCTGATGGTGGTGAGAGTGGAGCAGGACTGTCTCCGTGGCGCAATTGGCTAGCGCGATCAGCTGTTAACCAAAAGGTCGGAGGTTCGAGCCCACGCGGTGATGGTATGGCGCTTTTTTTCTTTGGGCTGATAGCTATGAAAATATGTTCTGATGGTGGTGAGAGTGGAGCAGGACTGTCTCTGTGGCGCAATTGGCTAGGGCGATCGGCTGTTAACCGAAAGGTTGGAGTTTCGAGCCCACCCGGCGGTGGTGCGGCGCTTTTTTTTCTCTGGGCTGATAGCTTTGAAGATATGTTCTGATGGTGGTGAGAGTAGAGCAGGACTGTCTCCGTGGCACAATTGGCTAGCGCGATCGGCAGTTAACCGAAAGGTTGGAGGTTCGAGCCCACCCGGTGGTGGTGCGGCGCTTTTTTTTTCCTTGGGGTGATAGCTCTGAAGAAATGGTCTGACGGTGGTGAGAGCGGAGCAGGACGGTCCCCGTGGCGCAATTGGCTAGCGCGATCGGCTGTTAACCGAAAAGTTGGAGGTTCGAGCCCTCCCGGGTGGGGTGTGTTGCTTTTTTCTTTGCGCTGATAGCTTTGAAGATATGTTCTGATGGTGGTGAGAGTGGGGCACGATTGTCTCCGTGGCGCAATTGGCTAGCGCGATCTGCTGTTAACCGAAAGGTTGAAGGTTCGAGCCCACCCGGTGGTGGTGCTGCTCTTTTTTTTCTCTAGGCTGATAGCTTTGAAGATATGTTCTGATGGTGGTGAGAGTAGAGCAGGACTGTCTCCGTGGCACAATTGGCTAGCGCGATCGGCAGTTAACCGAAAGGTTGGAGGTTCGAGCCCACCCGGTGGTGGTGCGGCGCTTTTTTTTCTTTGGGGTGATAGCTCTGAAGAAATGGTCTGACGGTGGTGAGAGTGGAGCAGGACGGTCCCCGTGGCGCAATTGGCTAGCGCGATCGGCTGTTAACCGAAAAGTTGGAGGTTCGAGCCCTCCCGGGTGGGGTGTGTTGCTTTTTTCTTTGCGCTGATAGCTTTGAAGATATGTTCTGATGGTGGTGAGAGTGGGGCACGATTGTCTCCGTGGCGCAATTGGCTAGCGCGATCTGCTGTTAACCGAAAGGTTGAAGGTTCGAGCCCACCCGGTGGTGGTGCGGCTCTTTTTTTTCTTTGGGCTGATAGCTTTGAAGATATGTTCTAATTGTGGTGAGAGAGGAGCAGGACTGTCTCCGTGGCGCAATTGGCCAGCGCGATCGGCTGTAAACCGAAAAGTTTGAGGTTCGAGCCCTCCCGGGAGTGGTGTTTTGCTTTTTTCTTTGCGCTGATAGCTTTGAAGATATGTTCTGATGGTGGTCAGAGTGGAGCACGACTGTCTCCGTGGCGCAATTGGCTAGCGCGATCGGCTGTTAACCGAAAGGTTGGAGGTTCGAGCCCATCCGGTGGTGGTGCGGTGCTTTTTTTCTTTGGGCTGATAGCTTTAAAGATATGTTCTGATGGTGGTGAGAGGGGAGCAAGACTGTCTCCGTGGCGCAATGGGCTAGCGCGATCAGCTGTTGACCGAAAGGTTGGAGTTTTGAGCCCTCCCGTTAGTGGTGTGTTGCTTTTTTCTTTGCGCTGATAGCTTTGAAGATATGTTCTGATGGTGGTGAGAGTGGAGCAAGACTGTCTCCGTGGCGCAATGGGCTAGCGCGATCGGCTGTTAACCGAAAGGTTGGACGTTCGAGCCCACGCGGTGGTGGTGCAGCGCTTTTTTCTTTGCGCTGATAGCTTTGAAGATATGTTCTGATGATGGTGAGAGTGGAGCAAGCCTGCCTCCGTGGCGCAATGGGCTAGCGCGATCGGTTGTTAACCGAAAGGTTTGAGTTTCGAGCCCTCCCGGGAGTGGTGTGTTGCTTTTTTCTTTGCGGTAATAGCTTTGAAGATATGTTCTGATGGTGGTGAGAGTAGAGCAGGACTGTCTTCGTGGCGCAATTGGCTAGCACGATCGGCTGTTAACCGAAAGGTTGGAGGTTCGAGCCCAACCGGTGGTGGTGCGGCGCTTTTTTTTCTTTGGGGTGATAGCTCTGAAGATCTGTTCTGACGGTGGTGAGAGTGGAGCACGACTGTCTCCGTGGGGCAATTGGCAGGCGTGATCGGCTGTTAACCGAAAGGTAGGAGGTTCGAGCCCACCCGGTGGTGGTGCGGCGCTTTTTTTTGGGCTGATAGCTTTGAAGATATGTTCTGATGGTGGTGAGAGTGGAGCAAGACTGTCTCCGTGGCGCAATGGGCTAGCGCGATCGGCTGTTAACCGAAAGGTTGGACGTTCGAGCCCACGCGGTGGTGGTGCAGCTATTTTTTTTTCCGCGCTGATAGCTTTGAAGATATGTTCTGATGATGGTGAGAGTGGAGCAAGCCTGCCTCCGTGGCGCAATGGGCTAGCGCGATCGGTTGTTAACCGAAAGGTTTGAGTTTCGAGCCCTCCCGGGAGTGGTGTGTTGCTTTTTTCTTTGCGGTAATAGCTTTGAAGATATGTTCTGATGGTGGTGAGAGTAGAGCAGGACTGTCTTCGTGGCGCAATTGGCTAGCACGATCGGCTGTTAACCGAAAGGTTGGAGGTTCGAGCCCATCCGGTGGAGGTGCGGTGCTTTTTTTCTTTGGGCTGATAGCTTTAAAGATATGTTCTGATGGTGGTGAGAGGGGAGCAAGACTGTCTCCGTGGCGCAATGGGCTAGCGCGATCAGCTGTTGACCGAAAGGTTGGAGTTTTGAGCCCTCCCGTTAGTGGTGTGTTGCTTTTTTCTTTGCGCTGATAGCTTTGAAGATATGTTCTGATGGAGGTGAGAGTGGAGCAAGACTGTCTCCGTGGCGCAATGGGCTAGCGCGATCGGCTGTTAACCGAAAGGTTGGACGTTCGAGCCCACGCGGTGGTGGTGCAGCGCTTTTTTCTTTGCGCTGATAGCTTTGAAGATATGTTCTGATGATGGTGAGAGTGGAGCAAGCCTGCCTCCGTGGCGCAATGGGCTAGCGCGATCGGTTGTTAACCGAAAGGTTTGAGTTTCGAGCCCTCCCGGGAGTGGTGTGTTGCTTTTTTCTTTGCGGTAATAGCTTTGAAGATATGTTCTGATGGTGGTGAGAGTAGAGCAGGACTGTCTTCGTGGCGCAATTGGCTAGCACGATCGGCTGTTAACCGAAAGGTTGGAGGTTCGAGCCCAACCGGTGGTGGTGCGGCGCTTTTTTTTCTTTGGGGTGATAGCTCTGAAGATCTGTTCTGACGGTGGTGAGAGTGGAGCACGACTGTCTCCGTGGGGCAATTGGCAGGCGTGATCGGCTGTTAACCGAAAGGTAGGAGGTTCGAGCCCACCCGGTGGTGGTGCGGCGCTTTTTTTTGGGCTGATAGCTTTGAAGATATGTTCTTACGGTGGTGAGAGTGGAGCAGGACTGTCTCCGTGGCGCAATTGGCTAGCGCGATCGGCTGTTAACAGAAAAGTTGGAGGTTCGAGCCTACCCGGTGGTTGTGTGGCGCTTTTTTTTCTGTGGGCTGATAGCTTTGAAGATATGTTCTGATGGTGGTGAGAGACGAGCAGGACTGTCTCCGTGGCGTAATTGGCTAGCGTGATCGGCTGTTAACCAAAAAGTTGGAGGTTCGAGCCCACCCGGTGGTGGTGGGGCGCTTTTTTTCTTTGGGCTGATAGCTTTGAATATATGTTCTGATGGTGGTGAGATTGAAGCAGGACTGTCTCCGTGGCGCAATTGGCTAGAGCGATCGGCTGTTAACCAAAAGGTCGGAGGTTCGAGCCCACCCGGTGGTGGTGCGGCGCTTTTTTTTCTTTGGGCTGATAGCTTTGAAGATATGTTCGTATGGTGGTGAGAGTGGAGCAGGACTGTCTCCGTGGCGCAATTGGCTAGCGCGATCGGCTGTTAACCGAAAAGTTGGAGGTTGGAGCCTACCCGGTGGTTGTGCGGCGCTTTTTTTTCTGTGGGCTGATAGCTTTGAAGATATGTTCTGATGGTGCTGAGAGTGGAGCAGGACTGTCTCCGTGGCGCAGTTGGCTAGCGTGATCGTCTGTTAACCGAAAAGTTGGAGGTTCGAGCCCACTCGGTGGTGGTGCGGCGCTTTTTTTTCTTTGGGCTGATAGCTTTGAAGATATGTTCTTATGGTTGTGAGAATGGAGCAGGACTGTCTCCGTGGCACAAATGGCTAGCGCTATCGGCTGTTAACCAAAAGGTCGGAGGTTCGAGCCCACCCGGTGGTGGTGCAGCGCTTTTTTTTCTTTGGGCTGATAGCTTTGAAGATATGTTCTTATGGTGGTGAGAGTGGAGCAGGACTGTCTCCGTGGCGCAATTGGCTAGCGCGATCGGCTGTTAACCGAAAAGTTGGAGGTTCGAGCCTACCCTGTGGTTGTGCGGCGCTTTTGTTTCCGTGGGCTGATAGCTTTGAAGATATGTTCCGATGGTGGTGAGAGTGGAGCATGACTGTCTCCATGGCGCAATTGGCTAGCGTGATCGGCTGTTAACCGAAAAGTTGGAGGTTCGAGCCCGCCTCGTGGTGGTGCGGCACTTTTTTTTCTTTGTGCTGATAGCTTTGAAGATATGTTCTGATGGTGGTGAGAGCGGAGCAGGACTGTCTCCATGGCGCAATTGGCTAGCGCGATCGGCTGTTAACCAAAAGGTCGGAGGTTCGAGCCCACCCGGTGGTGGTATGGCGCTTTTTTTTGGGTTGATAGCTTTGAAGATATGTTCTGATGGTGGTGAGAGTAGAGCAGGACTGTCTCCGTGGCGCAATTGGATAGCGCGATCGGCTGTTAACCGAAAGGTTGGAGTTTCGAGCCCACCCGGCGGTGGTGCGGTGCTTTTTTTTCTCTGGGCTGATAGCTTTGAAGATATGTTCTGATGGTGGTGAGAGTAGAGCAGGACTGTCTCCGTGGCACAATTGGCTAGCGCGATCGGCAGTTAACCGAAAGGTTGGAGGTTCGAGCCCACCCGGTGGTGGTGCGGCGCTTTTTTTTTCTTTGCGGTGATCGCTCTGAAGAAATGGTCTGACGGTGGTAAGAGTGGAGCAGGACGGTCCCCGTGGCGCAATTGGCTAGCGCGATCGGCTGTTAACTGAAAAGTTGGAGGTTCGAGCCCTCCCGGGTGGGGTGTGTTGCTTTTTTCTTTGCGCTGATAGCTTTGAAAATATGTTCTGATGGTGGTGAGAGTGGAGCACGATTGTCTCCGTGGCGCAACTGGCTAGGGCGATCTGCTGTTAACCGAAAGGTTGGACGTTCGAGCCGACCCGGTGGTGGTGCGGCGCTTTTTTTTCTTTGGGCTGATAGCTTTGAAGATATGTTCTAATTGTGGTGAGAGTGGAGCAGGACTGTCTCCATGGCGCAATTGGCCAGCGCGATCGGCTGTGAACCGAAAAGTTGGAGCTTCGAGCCCTCCTGGGAGTGGTGTTTTGCTTTTTTCTTTGGGCTGATAGCTTTGAATATATGTTCTGATGGTGGTGAGAGTGGAGCAGGACTGTCTCCGTGGCGCAATTGGCTAGCGCGATCAGCTGTTAACCAAAAGGTCGGAGGTTCGAGCCCACGCGGTGATGGTATGGCGCTTTTTTTCTTTGGGCTGATAGCTATGAAAATATGTTCTGATGGTGGTGAGAGTGGAGCAGGACTGTCTCTGTGGCGCAATTGGCTAGGGCGATCGGCTGTTAACCGAAAGGTTGGAGTTTCGAGCCCACCCGGCGGTGGTGCGGCGCTTTTTTTTCTCTGGGCTGATAGCTTT
Organism: Rhipicephalus microplus; assembly: GCF_043290135.1. Lineage (NCBI taxonomy): Eukaryota > Metazoa > Arthropoda > Arachnida > Ixodida > Ixodidae > Rhipicephalus > Rhipicephalus microplus. The sequence continues at coordinate 1,349,332 of NW_027464652.1, forward strand.
GAAGATATGTTCTGATGGTGGTGAGAGTAGAGCAGGACTGTCTCCGTGGCACAATTGGCTAGCGCGATCGGCAGTTAACCGAAAGGTTGGAGGTTCGAGCCCACCCGGTGGTGGTGCGGCGCTTTTTTTTTCTTTGGGGTGATAGCTCTGAAGAAATGGTCTGACGGTGGTGAGAGCGGAGCAGGACGGTCCCCGTGGCGCAATTGGCTAGCGCGATCGGCTGTTAACCGAAAAGTTGGAGGTTCGAGCCCTCCCGGGTGGGGTGTGTTGCTTTTTTCTTTGCGCTGATAGCTTTGAAGATATGTTCTGATGGTGGTGAGAGTGGGGCACGATTGTCTCCGTGGCGCAATTGGCTAGCGCGATCTGCTGTTAACCGAAAGGTTGAAGGTTCGAGCCCACCCGGTGGTGGTGCGGCTCTTTTTTTTCTCTGGGCTGATAGCTTTGAAGATATGTTCTGATGGTGGTGAGAGTAGAGCAGGACTGTCTCCGTGGCACAATTGGCTAGCGCGATCGGCAGTTAACCGAAAGGTTGGAGGTTCGAGCCCACCCGGTGGTGGTGCGGCGCTTTTTTTTCTTTGGGGTGATAGCTCTGAAGAAATGGTCTGACGGTGGTGAGAGTGGAGCAGGACGGTCCCCGTGGCGCAATTGGCTAGCGCGATCGGCTGTTAACCGAAAAGTTGGAGGTTCGAGCCCTCCCGGGTGGGGTGTGTTGCTTTTTTCTTTGCGCTGATAGCTTTGAAGATATGTTCTGATGGTGGTGAGAGTGGGGCACGATTGTCTCCGTGGCGCAATTGGCTAGCGCGATCTGCTGTTAACCGAAAGGTTGAAGGTTCGAGCCCACCCGGTGGTGGTGCGGCTCTTTTTTTTCTTTGGGCTGATAGCTTTGAAGATATGTTCTAATTGTGGTGAGAGTGGAGCAGGACTGTCTCCGTGGCGCAATTGGCCAGCGCGATCGGCTGTAAACCGAAAAGTTTGAGGTTCGAGCCCTCCCGGGAGTGGTGTTTTGCTTTTTTCTTTGCGCTGATAGCTTTGAAGATATGTTCTGATGGTGGTCAGTGTGGAGCACGACTGTCTCCGTGGCGCAATTGGCTAGCGCGATCGGCTGTTAACCGAAAGGTTGGAGGTTCGAGCCCATCCGGTGGTGGTGCGGTGCTTTTTTTCTTTGGGCTGATAGCTTTAAAGATATGTTCTGATGGTGGTGAGAGGGGAGCAAGACTGTCTCCGTGGCGCAATGGGCTAGCGCGATCAGCTGTTGACCGAAAGGTTGGAGTTTTGAGCCCTCCCGTTAGTGGTGTGTTGCTTTTTTCTTTGCGCTGATAGCTTTGAAGATATGTTCTGATGGTGGTGAGAGTGGAGCAAGACTGTCTCCGTGGCGCAATGGGCTAGCGCGATCGGCTGTTAACCGAAAGGTTGGACGTTCGAGCCCACGCGGTGGTGGTGCAGCGCTTTTTTCTTTGCGCTGATAGCTTTGAAGATATGTTCTGATGATGGTGAGAGTGGAGCAAGCCTGCCTCCGTGGCGCAATGGGCTAGCGCGATCGGTTGTTAACCGAAAGGTTTGAGTTTCGAGCCCTCCCGGGAGTGGTGTGTTGCTTTTTTCTTTGCGGTAATAGCTTTGAAGATATGTTCTGATAGTGGTGAGAGTAGAGCAGGACTGTCTTCGTGGCGCAATTGGCTAGCACGATCGGCTGTTAACCGAAAGGTTGGAGGTTCGAGCCCAACCGGTGGTGGTGCGGCGCTTTTTTTTCTTTGGGGTGATAGCTCTGAAGATCTGTTCTGACGGTGGTGAGAGTGGAGCACGACTGTCTCCGTGGGGCAATTGGCAGGCGTGATCGGCTGTTAACCGAAAGGTAGGAGGTTCGAGCCCACCCGGTGGTGGTGCGGCGCTTTTTTTGGGCTGATAGCTTTGAAGACATGTTCTTACGGTGGTGAGAGTGGAGCAGGACTGTCTCCGTGGCGCAATTGGCTAGCGCGATCGGCTGTTAACAGAAAAGTTGGAGGTTTGAGCCTACCCGGTGGTTGTGTGGCGCTTTTTTTTCTGTGGGCTGATAGCTTTGAAGATATGTTCTGATGGTGGTGAGAGACGAGCAGGACTGTCTCCGTGGCGTAATTGGCTAGCGTGATCGGCTGTTAACCAAAAAGTTGGAGGTTCGAGCCCACCCGGTGGTGGTGCGGCGCTTTTTTTCTTTGGGCTGATAGCTTTGAATATATGTTCTGATGGTGGTGAGATTGAAGCAGGACTGTCTCCGTGGCGCAATTGGCTAGAGCGATCGGCTGTTAACCAAAAGGTCGGAGGTTCGAGCCCACCCGGTGGTGGTGCGGCGCTTTTTTTCTTTGGGCTGATAGCTTTGAAGATATGTTCGTATGGTGGTGAGAGTGGAGCAGGGCTGTCTCCGTGGCGCAGTTGGCTAGCGTGATCGTCTGTTAACCGAAAAGTTGGAGGTTCGAGCCCACTCGGTGGTGGTGCGGCGCTTTTTTTTCTTTGGGCTGATAGCTTTGAAGATATGTTCTTATGGTTGTGAGAATGGAGCAGGACTGTCTCCGTGGCACAAATGGCTAGCGCTATCGGCTGTTAACCAAAAGGTCGGAGGTTCGAGCCCACCCGGTGGTGGTGCAGCGCTTTTTTTTCTTTGGGCTGATAGCTTTGAAGATATGTTCTTATGGTGGTGAGAGTGGAGCAGGACTGTCTCCGTGGCGCAATTGGCTAGCGCGATCGGCTGTTAACCGAAAAGTTGGAGGTTCGAGCCTACCCTGTGGTTGTGCGGCGCTTTTGTTTCCGTGGGCTGATAGCTTTGAAGATATGTTCTGAAGGTGGTGAGAGTGGAGCAGGACTGTCTCCGTGGCGCAATTGGCTAGCGCGATCGGCTGTTAACCGAAAAGTTGGAGGTTCGAGCCTACCCTGTGGTTGTGCGGCGCTTTTGTTTCCGTGGGCTGATAGCTTTGAAGATATGTTCTTATGGTGGTGAGAGTGGAGCAGGACTGTCTCCGTGGCGCAATTGGCTAGCGCGATCGGCTGTTAACCGAAAAGTTGGAGGTTCGAGCCTACCCTGTGGTTGTGCGGCGCTTTTGTTTCCGTGGGCTGATAGCTTTGAAGATATGTTCTGAAGGTGGTGAGAGTGGAGCATGACTGTCTCCATGGCGCAATTGGCTAGCGTGATCGTCTGTTAACCGAAAAGTTGGAGGTTCGAGCCCGCCTCGTGGTGGTGCGGCACTTTTTTTTCTTTGTGCTGATAGCTTTGAAGATATGTTCTGATGGTGGTGAGAGCGGAGCAGGACTGTCTCCATGGCGCAATTGGCTAGCGCGATCGGCTGTGAACCGAAAAGTTGGAGCTTCGAGCCCTCCTGGGAGTGGTGTTTTGCTTTTTTCTTTGCGCTGATAGCTTTGAAGATATGTTCTGATGGTGGTGAGAGTGGAGCACGACTGTCTCTGTGGCGCTATTGGCTAGCGCGATCGGCTGTTAACCGAAAAGTTGGAGGTTCGAGCCCATCTGGTGGTGGTGCGGTGCTTTTTTTTCTTTGGGCTGATAGCTTCGAAGATATGTTCTGATGGTGGTGAGAGGGGAGCAAGACTGTCTCCGTGGCGCAGCGGGCTAGCGCGATCAGCTGTTGACCGAAAGGTTGGAGTTTCGAGCCCTCCCGTTAGTGGTGTGTTGCTTTTTTCTTTGCGCTTATAGCTTTGAAGATATGTTCTGATAGTGGTGAGAGTGGAACAAGACTGTCTCCGTGGCGCAATGGGCTAGCGCGATCGGCTGTTAACCGAAAGGTTGAAGGTTCGAGCCCACGCGGTGGTGGTGCAGCGCTTTTTTTCTTTGCGCTGATAGCTTTGAAGATATGTTCTGATGATGGTGAGAGTGGAGCAAGACTGCCTCTGTGGCGCAATGGGCTAGTGCGATCGGCTGTTAACCGAAAGGTTTGAGTTTCGAGCCCTCCCTTGAGTGGTGTGTTGCTTTTTTCTTTGCGGTAATAGCTTTGAAGATATGTTCTGATGGTGGTGAGAGTGGAGCAGGACTGTCTTCGTGGCGCAATTGGCTAGCGCTATCGGCTGTTAACCGAAAGGTTGGAGGTTCGAGCCCACCCGGTGGTGGTGCGGCGCTTTTTTTGGGCTGATAGCTTTGAAGATAAATCTTATGGTGGTGAGAGTGGAGCAGGACTGTCTCCGTGGCACGATTGGCTAGCGCGATCGGCTGTTGACCGAAAAGTTGGAGGTTCGAGCCTACCCGGTGGTTGTGCGGCGCTTTTTTTTCTGTGGGCTGATAGCTTTGAAGATACGTTGTGATGGTGGTGAGAGTGGAGCAGGACTGTCTCCGTGGCGCAATTGGCTAGCGTGATCGACTGTTAACCGAAAAGTTGGAGGTTCGAGCCCACCCGGTGGTGGTGCGGCGCTTTTTTTTCTTTGGGCTGATAGCTTTGAAGATATGTTTTATGGTGATGAGAGTGGAGCAGGACTGTCTCCGTGGAGCAATTGCCTAGCGCGATCGGCTGTTAACCAAAAGTTCGGAGGTTCGAGCCCACCCGGTGGTGGTGCGGCGCTTTTTTTTCTTTGGGCTGGTAGCTTTGAAGATATGTTCTTATGGTGGTGAGAGTGGAGCAGGACTGTCTCCGTGGCGCAATTGGCTAGCGCGATCGGCTGTTAACCGAAAAGTTGGAGGTTCGAGCCTACCCGGTGGTTGTGTGGCGCTTTTTTTTCTGTGGGCTGATAGCTTTGAAGATATGTTCTGATGGTGGTGAGAGTGAAGCAGGACTGTCTCCATGGCGCACTTGGCTAGCACGATCGGCTGTTAACCAAAAGGTCGGAGGTTCGAGCCCACCCGGTGGTGGTATGGCGCTTTTTTTGTTTGGGCTGATAGCTTTGAAGATATGTTCTGATGGTGGTGCGAGTGGAGCAAGACTGTCTCCGTGGCGCACTGGGCTAGCGCGATCGGCTGTTAACCGAAATGTTGGAGGTTCGAGCCCACGCGATGGTGGTGCAGCGCTTTTTTTCTTTGCGCTGATAGCTTTGAAGATATGTTCTGATGATGGTGAGAGTGGAGCATGACTGCCTCCGTGGCGCAATGGGCTAGCGCGATCGGCTGTTAACCGAAAGGTTGGAGTTTCGAGCCCTCCCGGGAGTGGTGTGTTGCTTTTTTTTGCGGTAATAGCTTTGAAGATATGTTCTGATGGTGGTGAGAGTGGAGCAGGACTGTCTTCGTGGCGCAATTGGCTAGCGCGATCGGCTGTTAACCGAAAGGTTGGAGGTTCGAGCCCAACCGGTGGTGGTGCGGCGCTTTTTTTTTCTTTGGGGTGATAGCTCTGAAGAAATGTTCTGACGGTGGTGAGAGTGGAGCACGACTGTCTTCGTGGGGCAATTGGCTAGCGTGATCGGCTGTTAACCGAAAGGTTGGAGGTTCGAGCCCACCCGGTGGTGGTGCGGCGCTTTTTTTGGGCTGATAGCTTTGAAGATATGTTCTTATGGTGGTGAGAGTGGAGCAGGACTGTCTCCGTGAGTAATTGGCTAGCGCAATCGGCTGCTAACCGAAAAGTTGGAGGTTCGAGCCTACCCGGTGGTTGTGCGGCGCTTTTTTTTCTGTGGGCTGATAGCTTTGAAGATATGTTCTGATGGTGGTGAGAGTGGAGCAGGACTGTCTCCGTGGCGCAATTTGCTAGAGCGATCGGCTGTTAACCAAAAGGTCGGAGGTTCGAGCCCACCCGGTGGTGGTGCGGCGCTTTTTTTTCTTTGGGCTGATAGCTTTGAAGATATGTTCTGATGATGGCGAGAGTGGAGCAGGACTGTCTCCGTGGCGCAATTGGCTAGAGTGATCGGCTGTTAACCAAAAGGTCGGAGGTTCGAGCCCATCCGGTGGTGGTGCGGCGCTTTTTTTTCTTTGGGCTGATAGCTTTGAAGATATGTTCTTATGGTGGTGAGAGTGGAGCAGGACTGTCTCCGTGGCGCAATTGGCTAGCGCGATCGGCTGTTAACCGAAAAGTTGGAGGTTCGAGCCTACCCGGTGGTTGTGCGGCGCTTTTTTTTCTGTGGGCTGATAGCTTTGAAGATATGTTCTGATGGTGGTGAGAGTGAAGCAGGACTGTCTCCGTGGCGCAAATGGCTAGCGTGCTCAGCTGTTAACCGAAAAGTTGGAGGTTCGAGCCCACCCGGTGGTGGTGCGGCGATTTTTTTTCTTTGGCCTTATAGCTTTGAAGATATGTTCTGATGGTAGTAAGAGTGGAGCAGTGTTAACCAAAAGGTCGGAGGTTCGAGCCCACCCGGTGGTGGTATGGCGCTTTTTTTTCTTTGGGCTGATAGCTTTGAAGATATGTTCTGATGGTGGTGAGAGTGGAGCAGGACTGTCTCCGTGGCGCAATTGGCTAGCGCGATCGGCTTTTGACCGAAAGGTTGGAGTTTTGAGCCCTCCCGGGAGTGGTGTGTTGCTTTTTTCTTTGCGCTGATAGCTTTGAAGATATGTTCTGATGGTGGTGAGAGTGGAGCAAGACTGTCTCCGTGGCGCAATGGGCTAGCGCGATCGGCTGTTAACCAAAAGGTTGGAGGTTCGAGCCCACCCGGTGTTGGTGCAGCGCTTTTTTTCTTTGCGCTTTTGCGCTGATAGCTTTGAAGATATGTTCTGATGGTGGTGAGAATGGAGCAAGACTGTCTCCGTGGCGCAATGGGCTAGCGCGATCGGCTGTTAACCGAAAGGTTGGAGGTTCGAGCCAACCTGGTGGTGGTGCAGCGCTTTTTTTTTCTTTGCGCTGATAGCTTTGAAGATATGTTTTTATGGTGGTGACAGTGGAGCAGGAGTGTCTCCGGTAGAGCGATTGGCTAGCGCGATCGGCTGTTAACCAAAAGGTCGGAGGTTCGAGCCCACCCGGTGGTGGTGCGGCGCTTTTTTTTCTTTGGGCTGATAGCTTTGAAGATATGTTCTTATGGTGGTGAGAGTGGAGCAGGACTGTCTCCGTGGCGCAATTGGCTAGCGCGATCGGCTGTTAACCGAAAAGTTGGAGGTTCGAGCCTACCCGGTGTTTGTGTGGCGCTTTTTTTTCTTTGGGCTGATAGCTTTGAAGATATGTTCTGATGGTGGGGAGAGTGGAGCAGGACTGTCTCCATGGCGCAATTGGCTAGCACGATCGGCTGTTAACCGAAAGGGCGGAGGTTCGCGCCCACCCGGTGGTGGGATGGCGCTTTTTTGTTTCGGCTGATAGCTTTGAAGATATGTTCTGATGGTGGTGAGAGTGGAGCAGGACTGTCTCCGTGGCGCAATTGGCTAGCGCGATCGGCTGTTAACCGAAAGGTTGGAGTTTCGAGCCCACCCGGCGGTGGTGCGGCGCTTTTTTTTTCTTTGGGCTGATAGCTTTGAAGATATGTTCTTATTGTGGTGAGAGTAGAGCAGGACTGTCTCCGTGGCGCAATTGGCTAGCGCGATCGGCTGTTAACCGAAAGGTTGGAGTCCCGAGCCCTCTCTGGAGAGGTGTGTTGCTTTTTTCTTTGTGCTGATAGCTTTGAAGATATGTTCTGATGGTGGTGAGAGTGGAGCAGGACTGTCTCCATGGCGCAATTGGCTAGCGCGATCGGCTGTTAACCAAAAGGTCGGAGGTTCGAGCCCACCCGGTGGTGGTATGGCGCTTTTTTTCTTTAAGCTGATAGCTTTGAAGATATGTTCTCATGGTGGTGAGAGTGGAACAGGACTGTCTCCGTGGCGCAATTGGCTAGCGCGATCGGCTGTTAACCGAAAGGTTGGAGTTTCGAGCCCACCCGGCGGTGGTTTGGCGCTTTTTTTTCTTTGGGCTGATAGCTTTGAAGATATGTTCTGATGGTGGTGAGAGTAGAGCAGGACTGTCTCCGTGGCGCAATTGGCTAGCGCGATCGGCTGTTAACCGAAAAGTTGGAGGTTCGAGCCCACCCGGTGGTGGTGCGGCGCTTTTTTTTTCTTTGGGGTGATAGCTCTGAAGAAATGGTCTGACGGTGGTGAGAGTGGAGCAGGACGGTCCCCGTGGCGCAATTGTTTAGCGCGATCGGCTGTTAACCGAAAAGTTGGAGGTTCGAGCCCTCCCGGGTGGGGTGTGTTGCTTTTTTCTTTGCGCTGATAGCTTTGAAGATATGTTCTGATGGTGGTGAGAGTGGAGCACGATTGTCTCCGTGGCGCAATTGGCTAGCGCGATCTGCTGTTAACCGAAAGGTTGGAAGTTCGAGCCCACCCGGTGGTGGTGCGGCGCTTTTTTTTCTTTGGGCTGATAGCTTTGAATATATGTTCTAATTGTGGTGAGAGTGGAGCAGGACTGTCTCCGTGGCGCAATTGGCCAGCGCGATCGGCTGTTAACCGAAAAGTTGGAGGTTCGAGCCCTCCCGGGAGTGGTGTTTTGCTTTTTTCTTTGCGCTGATAGCTTTGAAGATATGTTCTGATGGTGGTGAGAGTGGAGCACGACTGTCTCCGTGGCGCAATTGGCTAGCGCGATCGGCTGTTAACCGAAAGGTTGGAGGTTCGAGCCCACCCGGTGGTGGTGCGGTGCTTCTTTTTCTTTGGGCTGATAGCTTTGAAGATATGTTCTGATGGTGGTGAGAGGGGAGCAAGACTGTCTCCGTGGCGCAATGGGCTAGCGCGATCAGCTGTTGACCGAAAGGTTGGAGTTTCGAGCCCTCCTGGGAGTGGTGTGTTGCTTTTTTCTTTGCGCTGATAGCTTTGAAAATATGTTCTGATGGTGGTGAGAGTGGAGCAAGCCTGTCTCCTTGGCGCACTGGGCTAGCGCGATCGGCTGTTAACCGAAAGGTTGCAGGTTCGAGCCCACGCGGTGGTGGTGCAGCGCTTTTTTTTTCTTTGGGGTGATAGCTCTGAAGAAATGTTCTGACGGTGGTGAGAGTGGAGCACGACTGTCTTCGTGGGGCAATTGGCTAGCGTGATCGGCTGCTAACCGAAAGGTTGGAGGTTCGAGCCCACCCGGTGGTGGTGCGGCGCTTTTTTTGGGCTGATAGCTTTGAAGATATGTTCTTATGGTGGTGAGAGTGGAGCAGGACTGTCTCCGTGGCGCAATTGGCTAGCGCGATCGGCTGTTAACCGAAAAGTTGGAGGTTCGAGCCTACCCGGTGGATGTGCGGCGCTTTTTTTTCTGTGGGCTGATAGCTTTGAAGATATGTTCTGATGGTGGTGAAAGTGGAGCAGGACTGTCTCCGTGGCGCAATTTGCTAGAGCGATCGGCTGTTAACCAAAAGGTCGGACGTTCGAGCCCACCCGGTGGTGGTGCGGCGCTTTTTTTTCTTTGGGCTGATACCTTTGAAGATATGTTCTGATGGTGGTGAGAGTGGAGCAGGACCGTCTCCGTGGCGAAATTGGCTGGCGCGATCGGCTGTTAACCGAAAGGTTGGAGGTTCGAGCCCACCCGGTGGTGGTGCGGCGCTTTTTTTTCTTTGCGCTGATAGCTTTGAAGATATGTTCTGATGGTGGTGAGAGTGGAGCACGATTGTCTCCGTTGCGGAATTGGCTAGCGCGATCTGCTGTTAACCGAAAGGTTGGAGGTTCGAGCACACCCGGTGGTGGTGCGGCGCGTTTTTTTCTTTGGGCTGATAGCTTTGAAGATATGTTCTAATTGTGGTGAGAGTGGAGCAGGACTGTCTCCGTGGCGCAATTGGCCGGCGCGATCGGCTGTTAACCGAAAAGTTGGAGGTTCGAGCCCACCGGTGGTGGTGCGGTGCTTTTTTTTCCTTGGGCTGATAGCTTTGATGATATGTTCTGATGGTGGTGAGAAATGAGCAAGACTGTCTCCGTGGCGCAATGGGCTAGCGCGATCGGCTGTTGACCGAAAGGTTGGAGTTTTGAGCCCTCCCGGGAGTGGTGTGTTGCTTTTTTCTTTGCGATGATAGCTTTGAAGTTATGTTCTGATGGTGGTGAGAGTGGAGCAAGACTGTCTCCGTGGCGCATTGGGCTAGCGCGATCGGCTGTTAACCGAAAGGTTGGAGTTTTGAGCCCTCCCGGGAGTGGTGTGTTGCTTTTTTTTTGCGGTAATGGCTTTGAAGATATGTTTTGATGCTGGTGAGAGTGGAGCAGGACTGTCTTCGTGGCGCTATTGGCTAGCACGATCGGCTGTTAACCGAAAGGTTGGAGGTTCGAGCCCAACCGGTGGTGGTGCGGCGCTTTTTTTTCTTTGGGGTGATAGCTCTGAAGACATATTCTGACGGTGGTGAGAGTGGAGCCAGACTGTCTCCGTGGGGCAATTGGCTAGCACGATCTGCTGTTAACCGAAAGGTGGGGGGTTCGAGCCCACCCGGTGGTGGTGCGGCGCTTTTTTTTCTTTGGGGTGATAGCTCTGAAGAAATGGTCAACGGTGGTGAGATTGGAGCAGGACGGTCCCCGTGGCGCAATCGGCTAGCGCGATAGGCTGTTAATCGAAAAGTTGGAGGTTCGAGCCCACCCGGTGGTGGTATGGCGCTTTTTTTTCTTTGGGCTGATAGCTTTGAAGATATGTTCTGATGGTGGTGAGAGTGGAGCAGTACTGTCTCCCTGGCGCAATAGGCTAGCGCGATCGGCTGTTGACCGAAAGGTTGGAGTTTCGAGCCCTCCCGGGAGTGGTGTGTTGCTTTTTTCTTTGGGCTGATAGCTTTGAAGATATTTTCTAATTGTGGTGGGAGTTGAGCAGGACTTTCTCCGTGGCGCAATTGGCCAGCGCGATCGGCTGTTAACCGAAAAGTTGGAGGTTCGAGCCCTCCCGGGAGTGGTGTGTTGCTTTTTTCTTTGCGCTGATAGCTTTGAAGTTATGTTCTGATGGTGGTGAGAGTGGAGCAAGACTGTCTCCGTGGCGCAATGGGCTAGCGCGATCGGCTGTTAACCAAAAGGTTGGAGGTTCGAGCCCACCCGGTGGTGGTGCAGCGCTTTTTTTCTTTGCGCTGATAGCTTTGAAGATATGTTCTGATGGTGGTGAGAGTGGAGCAAGACTGTCTCCGTGGCGCAATGGGCTAGCGCGATCGGCTGTAAACCGAAAGGTTGGAGTTTTGAGCCCTCCCGGGAGTGGTGTGTTGCTTTTTTCTTTGCGGTAATAGCTTTGGAGATATGTTCTGATGGTGGTGAGAGTGGAGCAGGACTGTCTTCGTGGCGCAATTGGCTTGCGCGATCGGCTGTTAACCGAAAGGTTGGAGGTTCGAGCACAACCGGTGGTGGTGCGGCGCTTTTTTTTCTTAGGGGTGATAGCTCTGAAGAAATGTTCTGACGGTGGTGAGAGTGGAGCACGACTGTCTCCGTGGGGCAATTGGCTAGAGCGATCGGCTGTTAACCGAAAGGTTGGAGGTTCGAGCCCACCCGGATGTGGTGCGGCGCTTTTTTTCTTTGGGGTGATAGCTCTGAAGAAATGGTCTGGCGGTGGTGAGAGTGGAGCAGGACGGTCCCCGTGGCGCAATTGGCTAGCGCGATCGGCTGTTAACCGAAAAGTTGGAGGTTCGAGCCCACCCGGTGGTGGTGCGGCGCTTTTTTTTCCTTTGGGCTGATAGCTTTGAAGATATGTTCTGATGGTGGTGAGAGTGGAGCACGATTGTCTCCGTGGCGCAATTGGCTAGCGCGATCTGCTGTTAACCGAAAGGTTGGAAGTTCGAGCCCTCCCGGGAGTGGTGTTTTGCTTTTTTATTTCGGCTGATAGCTTTGAAGATATGTTCTGATGGTAGTGAGAGTGGAGCAGGACTGTCTCCGTGGCGCAATTGGCTAGCGCGATCGGCTGTTAACCGAAAGGTTGGAGTTTCGAGCCCACCCGGCGGTGGTGCGGCGCTTTTTTTTCTTTGGGCTGATAGCTTTGAAGATATGTTCTTATTTTGGTGAGAGTAGAGCCGGACTGTCTCCCTGGCGCAATTGGCTGGCGCGATCGGCTGTTAACCGAAAGGTTGGAGTTTCGAGCCCTCTCGGGAGAGGTGTGTTGCTTTTTTCTTTGTGCTGATAGCTTTGAAGATATGTTCTGATGGTGGTGAGAGTGGAGCAGGACTGTCTCCATGGCGCAATTGGCTAGCGCGATCGGCTGTTAACCAAAAGGTCGGAGGTTCGAGGCCACCCGGTGGTGATATGGCGCTTTTTTTCTTTAAGCTGATAGCTTTGAAGATATGTTCTCATGGTGGTGACAGTGGAACAGGACTGTCTCCGTGGCGCAATTGGCTAGCGCGATCGGCTGTTAACCGAAAGGTTGGAGTTTCGAGCCCACCCGGCGGTGGTTTGGCGCTTTTTTTTCTTTGGGCTGATAGCTTTGAAGATATGTTCTGATGGTGGTGAGAGTAGAGCAGGACTGTCTCCGTGGCGCAATTGGCTAGCGCGATCGGCTGTTAACCGAAAAGTTGGAGGTTCGAGCCCACCCGGTGGTGGTGCGGCGCTTTTTTTTTTCTTTGGGGTGATAGCTCTGAAGAAATGGTCTGACGGTGGTGAGAGTGGAGCAGGACGGTCCCCGTGGCGCAATTGATTAGCGCGATCGGCTGTTAACCGAAAAGTTGGAGGTTCGAGCCCTCCCGGGTGGGGTGTGTTGCTTTTTTCTTTGCGCTGATAGCTTTGAAGATATGTTCTGATGGTGGTCAGAGTGGAGCACGATTGTCTCCGTGGCGCAATTGGCTAGCGCGATCTGCTGTTAACCGAAAGGTTGGAAGTTCGAGCCCACCCGGTGGTGGTGCGGCGCTTTTTTTTCTTTGGGCTGATAGCTTTGAATATATGTTCTAATTGTGGTGAGAGTGGAGCAGGACTGTCTCCGTGGCGCAATTGGCCAGCGCGATCGGTTGTTAACCGAAAAGTTGGAGGTTCGAGCCCTCCCGGGAGTGGTGTTTTGCTTTTTTCTTTGCGCTGATAGCTTTGAAGATATGTTCTGATGGTGGTGAGAGTGGAGCACGACTGTCTCCGTGGCGCAATTGGCTAGCGCGATCGGCTGTTAACCGAAAGGTTGGAGGTTCGAGCCCACCCGGTGGTGGTGCGGTGCTTCTTTTTCTTTGGGCTGATAGCTTTGAAGATATGTTCTGATGGTGGTGAGAGGGGAGCAAGACTGTCTCCGTGGCGCAATGGGCTAGCGCGATCAGCTGTTGACCGAAAGGTTGGAGTTTCGAGCCCTCCCGGGAGTGGTGTGTTGCTTTTTTCTTTGCGCTGATAGCTTTGAAAATATGTTCTGATGGTGGTGAGAGTGGAGCAAGCCTGTCTCCTTGGCGCACTGGGCTAGCGCGATCGGCTGTTAACCGAAAGGTTGCAGGTTCGAGCCCACGCGGTGGTGGTGCAACGCTTTTTTTTTCTTTGGGGTGATAGCTCTGAAGAAATGTTCTGACGGTGGTGAGAGTGGAGCACGACTGTCTTCGTGGGGCAATTGGCTAGCGTGATCGGCTGCTAACCGAAAGGTTGGAGGTTCGAGCCCACCCGGTGGTGGTGCGGCGCTTTTTTTGGGCTGATAGCTTTGAAGATATGTTCTTATGGTGGTGAGAGTGGAGCAGGACTGTCTCCGTGGCGCAATTGGCTAGCGCGATCGGCTGTTAACCGAAAAGTTGGAGGTTCGAGCCTACCCGGTGGTTGTGCGGCGCTTTTTTTCTGTGGGCTGATAGCTTTGAAGATATGTTCTGATGGTCGTGAGAGTGGAGCAGGACTGTCTCCGTGGCGCAATTTGCTAGAGCGATCGGCTGTTAACCAAAAGGTCGGACGTTCGAGCCCACCCGGTGGTGGTGCGGCGCTTTTTTTTTTCTTTGGGCTGATAGCTTTGAAGATATGTTCTAATTGTGGTGAGAGTGGAGCAGGACTGTCTCCGTGGCGCAATTGGCCGGCGCGATCGGCTGTTAACGGAAAAGTTGGAGGTTCGAGCCCACCGGTGGTGGTGCGGCGCTTTTTTTTCTTTGGGGTGATAGCTCTGAAGAAATGTTCTGACGGTGGTGAGAGTGGAGCACGACTGTCTCCGTGGGGCAATTGGCTAGAGCGATCGGCTGTTAACCGAAAGGTTGGAGGTTCGAGCCCACCCGGATGTGGTGCGGCGCTTTTTTTCTTTGGGGTGATAGCTCTGAAGAAATGGTCTGGCGGTGGTGAGAGCGGAGCAGGACGGTCCCCGTGGCGCAATTGGCTAGCGCGATCGGCTGTTAACCGAAAAGTTGGAGGTTCGAGCCCACCCGGTGGTGGTGCGGCGCTTTTTTTTCTTTGGGCTGATAGCTTTGAAGATATGTTCTAATTGTGGTGAGAGTTGAGCAGGACTTTCTCCGTGGCGCAATTGGCCAGCGCGATCGGCTGTTAACCGAAAAGTTGGAGGTTCGAGCCCTCCCGGGAGTGGTGTTTTGCTTTTTTATTTGCGCTGATAGCTTTGAAGATATGTTCTTATGGTGGTGAGAGTGGAGCACGACTGTCTCCGTGGCGCAATTGGCTAGCGCGATCGGCTGTTAACCGAAAGGTTGGAGGTTCGAGCCCACCCGGTGGTGGTGCGGTGCTTTTTTTTCTTTGGGCTGATAGCTTTGAAGTTATGTTCTGATGGTGGTGAGAAGGGAGCAAGACTGTCTCCGTGGCGCAATGGGCTAGCGCGATCGGCTGTTGACCGAAAGGTTGGAGTTTCGAGCCCTCTCGGGAGTGGTGTGTTGCTTTTTTCATTGCGCTGATAGCTTCGAAGTTATGTTCTGATGGTGGTTAGAGTGGAGCAAGACTGTCTCCGTGGCGCAATGGGCTAGAGCGATCGGCTGTTAACCGAAAGGTTGGAGGTTCGAGCCCACCTGGTGGTGGTGCAGCGCTTTTTTTTCTTTGCGCTGATAGCTTTGAAGATATGTTCTGATGATGGTGAGAGTGGAGCAAGACTGCCTCCGTGGCGCAATGGGCTAGCGCGATCGGCTGTTAACCGAAAGGTTGGAGTCTCGAGCCCTCCCAGGAGTGGTGTGTTGCTTTTTTCTTTGCGGTAATAGCTTTGAAGATATGATCTGATGGTGGTGAGATTGGAGCAGGACAGTCTTCGTGGCGCAATTGGCTAGCGCGATCGGCTGTTAACCGAAAGGTTGGAGGTTCGAGCCCAACCGGTGGTGGTGCGGCGCTTTTTTTTTCTTTGGGGTGATAGCTCTGAAGAAATGTTCTGACGATGGTGAGAGTGGAGCACGACTGTCTCTGTGGGGCAATTGGCTAGCGTGATCGGCTGTTAACCATAAGGTTGGAGGTTCGAGCCCACCCGGTGGTGGTGCAGCGCTTTTTTTTCTTTGGGCTGATAGCTCTGAAGAAATGTTCTGACGGTGGTGAGAGTGGAGCAGGACAGTCTGCGTAGCGCAATTGGCTAGCGCGATCGGCTGTTAACCGAAAAGTTGGAGGTTCGGGCTCTCCCGGTGGTGGTGCGGCGCTTTTTTTTCTGTGGGCTGATAGCTTTGAAGTTATGTTCTGATGGTTGTGAGAGTAGAGTAAGACTGTCTCCGTGGCGCAATTGGCTAGCGTGATCGGCTGTTAACCGGAAAGTTTGACGTTCAAGCCCTGCCGGGAGTGGTGTTTTGCTTTTTTCTTTGCGGTAATAGCTTTGAAGATATGTTCTGATGGTGGTGAAAGTGAAGCAGGACTGTCTTCGTGGCGCAATTGGCTAGCGCGATCGGCTGTTAACCGAAAGGTCAGAGGTTCGAGCCAAACCGGTGGTAGTGCAGCGCTTTTTTTTTCTTTGGGGTGATAGCTCTGAAGAAATGTTCTGACGATGGTGAGAGGGGAGCACGACTGTCTCCGTGGGGCAATTGGCTGGCGCGATCGGCTGTTAACTGAAAGGTTGGAGGTTCGAGCCCACCCGGTGGTGGTGCAGCGCTTTTTTTTCTTTGGGCTGATAGCTCTGAAGAAATGTTCTGACGGTGGTGAGAGTGGAGCAGGACTGTCTCCGTGGCGCAATTGGCTAGCGTGATCGGCTGTTAACCGGAAAGTTGGAGGTTCTTGCCCACCTGGTGGTGGTGCGGCGCTTTTTTTTCTTTGGGCTGATAGCTTTGAAGATATGTTCTGATGGTGGTGAGAGTGGAGCAGGACTGTCTCCGTGGCGCAATTGGCTAGCGCGATCGGCTGTTAACCAAAAGGTCGGAGGTTCGAGCCCACCCAGTGGTGGTGTGGCGCTTTTTTTTCTTCGGGCTGATAGCTTTGATGATATGTTCTTATGGTGGTGAGAGTGGAGCAGGTCTGTCTGCGTGGCGCAATTGGCTAGCGCGATCGGCTGTTAACCGAAAAGTTGGAGGTTCGAGCCTACCCGGTGGTTGTGCGGCACTTTTTTTTCTGTGGGCTGATAGCTTTGAAGATATGTTCAGATGGTGGTGAGAGTGGAGCAGGACTGTCTCCGTGGCGCAATTGGCTAGCGTGATCGGCTGTTAACCGGAAAGTTGGAGGTTCGAGCCCACCCGGTGGTGGTGCGGCGCTTTTTTTTCTTTGGGCTGATAGCTTTGAAGATATGTTCTGATGGTGGTGAAAGTGGAGCAGGACTGTCTCCGTGGCGCAATTGGCTAGCGCGATCGGCGGTTAACCAAAAGGTCGGAGGTTCGAGCCCACCCAGTGGTGGTACGGCGCTTTTTTTTCTTTGGGCTGATAGCTTTGAAGATATGTTCTTATAGTGGTGAGAGTGGAGCAGGACTGTCTCCGTGGCGCAATTAGCTAGCGCGATCGGCTGTTAACCGAAAGGTTGGAGATTCGAGCCCACCCGGCGGTGGTGCGGCGCTTTTTTCTCTTTGGGCTGATAGCTTTGAAGATATATTCTGATGGTGGTGAGAGTGGAGCACGACTGTCTCCGTGGCGCAGTTGGCTAGCGAGATCGGCTGTTAACCGAAAGGTTGGAGGTTGGAGCCCACCCGGTGGTGGTGCGGCGCTTTTTTTCTTTGTGCTGATAGCTTTGAAGATATTGTTACGACCTCAGTAGGCGTCTGGGGTTTTATTGATACACGGTTCGAGGGACGAGCCGTATCGGCGCAGGCAGATGATGATGATCTTCTTCTTCCACACCCCTTGCTTCTTTTTCCTTCTTCGTCCGGCACATACGTGGCGTAACATTTCCCCCCTCGCAGACAAAGCGCGCCGCGCGTTTCATGCAGTGTCGCGTTGACTGAAAGGCTTCAGGCGAGCGACATGCGTGACCTCTGTCTTTCTGGAACGTCTCCCGCTAGCTGTAAGACGTGCGATGCGGTAGTCGACTGCGCTCAGGCGGTCAAGGATAACAAAAGGTCCGATGTAGTGCGCGAGCAGTTTTTGGCACAAGCCACGTTTGCGTAAAGGCTTCCACACCAACACGAGATCTCCCGGAATATATGTGGCCTGCCGGTGCTTGCTGTCATAACGAACTTTCGATCTGTCTTGCGAGGCTATTGTACGTAAACGAGCAAGACGACGAGCTTCTTCGGCGAGACAAAGAGTTTCTGCTAGGGAGATTTCTGATTGGTCCCGATCAGAGAAGGAAAATATTGTATCCAGAGTATAACGGGGGGGTCGAACATAGAGGAGGAAGAACGGGCTGTAGCCGGTGGTCTCATGTTGGGAAGTATTAAACGCGTATGTGACGAACGGCAAGACATCGTCCCAGTTCTTGTGGTTCGAAGCAACGTACATAGAAAGCATATTCACCAGTGTTCGAATTGTTCGCTCGACGAGACCATTCGTCTGCGGGTGATAAGGCGTCGAGTGTCTGAGCTCTGAGCCACACATACGGAGAAGTTGTTCGACAACGTCTGCCGTGAATTGACGTCCACGGTCACTTATGATGACGCGAGGGGGCCCATGACGCAGTATGATAGAATGGAGAAGGAAGGACGACACTTGACCAGCAGTCGCGGATGGCAGGGCAGCAGTCTCGCAGTACCGAGTAAGATGGTCAGCACATACCACAATCCATCTGTTGCCTTTCGATGAACGCGGAAAAGGGCCCACCAGGTCAATGCCAATTTGTTCGAACGGAGAACTGGGAGGCGTCACAGGTTGTAGATGTCCGGCCGGAGCTGCTGAGAGAGATTTGTGCGCCTGGCATTGCGCACAACTGGCCACGTACAACTCAACTGACTGGCGCATACGTGGCCAGTAGAAGCGTTCCTGGGTACGATGAAGAGTGCGCGTCGTTCCGAGGTGACCTGAAGTGGCGTCATCATGCATGGCGTACAAAACAGATGACCGTAGTGCCTCTGGAACCACCAGCAGGAAGCGGGAACCGGTGCCGGAGATGGATTTCTTGTACAGTAGACCATCACGGACGCAAAAGCGGCTTTCCGGAGTGGATGCTTGTGCGATCATGAATAACGGATTCAAACTCACGTCCTTCCGCTGCTCAGTTTCAAAGGTGGCCTTATCCGGGAACGCTGGTGCTACGGACGCAATCAGATGATCGAAATCGTCAGCGTCGCAAACTGTAGCATCAACTGGCATCCTTGAAAGGCAGTCTGCGTCCGCGTGTTTCCTGCCGCTCTTGTACGATACCGTGAAGTTGTACTCTTGCAGCCGGAGGGCCCAGCGTGCTAGACGGCCTGACGGATCCCGAAGGTTGATAAGCCAGCACAAAGAATGATGATCCGTAACTACTTGGAAAGGACGACCGTATAGGTATGAGCGGAATCGCTGCACAGCGAAGACGAGTGCAAGGCATTCTTGTTCGGTCACAGTGTAATTGCGTTCCGGCTTACTTAAAGTACGACTGGCATATGCGATTACGTGTTCCACTTGATTACATCGCTGTATGAGGACTGCACCTATGCCAATGCCGCTTGCGTCGGTGTGAACTTCAGTCGCCGCAGAAGGATCGAAGTGCCGCAGGATAGGCTGCGACGTGAGCAAGAACTTCAGTTGGTTGAAAGAAGTTTCACAATCAGGAGTCCATTCAAAACTAGCACCTTGGCGGAGAAGACAGGTCAGTGGAAAGGCAACTTCTGCAAAGGCGGGAATAAATCGGTGAAAGTAAGAGCAGAGGCCCAAGAAGCTCCGAAGCTCCTTCACTGAGCCAGGTGGTTTAAAAGCTCTAACAGCCGCCGTCTTATTCGGGTCGGGCCTGATGCCATCCTTGTTGACGAGATGTCCCAGCACCAGTGTTTGTCGAGCTCCGAAATGACACTTCTTTGCATTAAGAACCAAGCCAGCATTTCGAATACATTTCAAAACCAGCTCTACCCTTTCGTTATGTTCACTGAATGTACGCCCGAAGATAACAACGTCGTCAAGATAACACATACAGATGTTCCACTTCAGGCCGCGCAGAATGGTGTCCATGAATCTTTCAAATGTAGCGGGCGCGTTACATAGACCAAAAGGCATCACGTTAAATTCATATAGTCCATCCGGAGTAACGAAAGCCGTCTTTTCTTTGTCCATTGAATGCACAGGTATTTGCCAATAGCCTGAGCGTAAGTCTATGGACGAAAAGTAGGATGCTGAATGGAGGCAGTCTAGAGCGTCATCAATGCGTGGGAGAGGGTAGACATCTCTCTTTGTGACGGAGTTTAGACGGCGATAGTCCACACAGAATCTCCAGGTACCATCCTTCTTTTTGACTAGAATCACGGGAGCCGCCCAAGGACTCGATGATTCTCGAATGACACCCTTCTGCAGCATATCACGCACTTGTTCATCAATTATCTTGCGCTCAGACGGCGACACTCGGTAGGGTTTCTGGCGGATGGGCTGTGCTGTTCCCGTGTTTATCCTGTGGAGAATCCGAGACGCGGGAATCGAGGGCGCATGGTCATGGGAAAAATCGAAAATCGCCACGTATTTCGACAAAACGTCCAGAAGCATGCGGCGTTTGTCAGTAGTAAGTGACTTGTCGATCATAGGTAAAAGTTTTGAATCGGCCGTAGAAGTATTGGCTGAGGCCCCACCTGGAGCATCACTGAGGGCAGCCACTGCCATCGGTGAGTATGTTTTGAACTTGGCAAGCTTCAGTCCTCCTGGTAGAACCACCGACTCAGCTGAACAGTTTACCGCCCATAGTCCTGTGCGTCCTTGAACGAGTGACACTATGCAATGCGGCACCAATGTGTTCTTCTTAATGCAACTGAGATGAAAGGGCTCCACTAATGCGTCGAACGCACTGTCACTGTTTTCAATGCGTGAAGAGTATACAGGAACACAGACTGCAGAGAATGCCGGCACAATGCTATCTTCACTGACCCGGAGCGCACCGTGCTCCCTGTCTGAATTCTCTAATAGTTCTCCAGGGGCAGCATCACATATGTACACCTCTCCATTTCTACAATCAACAGTGGCGCCACACATTCGAAGGAAGTCAATCCCCAGGATTATGTCGTGTGTGCTCCTTGGAAGAATCGTAAACTCTGTGACAAACACTTGATCACCCAAGCACACTTCTGCGGTACAAACACCAATGGGACACAGCGAGTTACCACCAACGCCACAGAATGTTGTTGCCTTCTCCCACAAAAACATCACCTTTTGTCCTAAACGGTGTTTAAAAGCAGCACTCATAATCGAAACTGTAGCACCAGTATCCACCAAAGCCATCGTACACACACCATCAACAAAAACTTCTACCTTGTTCTTGAACATCAACACAGACGGGGGTATTTCGTTTTGCAGCAAGTCACCAGCGACCTCACCCCCATCGGCCGCACTGTTTAGTTTTCCTGATGTGGTGACGATGGGCGGCGCCGTGGCGATGGAGACCGGTGGGATCGAGGCGCAGGAGGTGGCGTCACACTTCGATCAGAGGCAGGGGAGTTGTTGCGCCAGTGTCCGTGCCAGAAGCTGCTGCCGGGTCTTGAGTCGGTGGGCCAGTGTCCTTGAAAAGGTGGGACAGCAGGTTTATCGGTCAAGCTTGTCCACTGATCATAGCGTGGTATGCGCGAACGATCGCAATACCTCGATATGTGACCAGTCAGACCACAGTTGTAGCACACAGGCGCAGGACGAGGTCGTCGCCGTTCTTCGAAGTGTTCACGTCTGCGAGCGTTCGCGTAAGCCCGAGATTCAATGAAATCAGTTGTCGGTGGGTGGTATGGGCGTACGGAACGGAAACGTTGAGGGTACTGTGATCGCTCGTAAAAAACCGGACTTGACTGCTGAATACGCCGAGGCCCTGCAACCTCCGTTGCGTTGACGGATGGATGTTCATAAACTGTAAGCTGTGGGGCAGTGGTGTCCTGCGGGAAATAGGATGGAGACGTGGCAGCTGCCCGTTCACGTGTCATTTCGCCATGTCTGAGTAACTCTTCCCGAACAATTTGGCGGATGGTTGCCGAAAGGTCACCAGTTGAGGCCGCTTCTATGCTGGCTACTGAGGTGACATTTGCCAGACGACCAAACTTAGGCGCTATTCTGCGCTGCTTCAGGGTTTCAAACGTGCGGCAGTGCCGTACAACGTCAGACACTGAAGTCAGGCTTTCCCTGCTAATAAGGAAGTTGTAAACATCTTCTGCAATTCCCTTCAGCAAATGCCCCACCTTGTCCTCTTCCGACATGCTGGAATCGACTTCCCTACACAGCCTCAAAATCTCTTCAGTATACACGGTGCAGGTCTCACCGGATAGCTGGGCCCTCTGTGCAAGACTCTGCTCGGCAAGCTTCTTTTTTGCAGCTGAGTTGCCGAAACACTTCTTGATTTCTTCAACAAAGCGTTCCCATGTTGTCAGAATATCTTCATGGTTCTCATACCAAACGAGGGCAACATCAGTGAGGTAGAAAACAACGCGTGACAGTTGGGAGGCAGCATCCCATTTGTTGCAGTTGCTTACTCGCTTGAAATGTTTGAGCCATGAGTCCACGTCGTCATTGGCCCTCCCGGAGAAGGTTCGTGGCTCTCTGTGATACGGCCAAGAACTGCTGGGGACTGGTTCCCGAGCTTCTGTTTCGTCAGGCATGATGGCCAAAGAAGGAGGCAGGCCGGCGAGGCGACGACTCCGGCGAAATCCGAGGGGTAGCGGTCCCGTCGTTGGTTCCTATACCCAGCACCTTCCACCACTCTGTTACGACCTCAGTAGGCGTCTGGGGTTTTATTGATACACGGTTCGAGGGACGAGCCGTATCGGCGCAGGCAGATGATGATGATCTTCTTCTTCCACACCCCTTGCTTCTTTTTCCTTCTTCGTCCGGCACATACGTGGCGTAACAATATGTTCTGATGGTGGTGAGAGTGGAGCAGGACTGTCTCCGTGGCGCAATTGGCTAGCGCGATTGGCTGTTAACCGAAAGCTTGGAGGTTCGAGCCCACTCGGTGGTGGTGCGGTGGTGTTTTTTCTTTGGGCTGATAGCTTTGAAGATATGTTTTTATGGTGGTGAGAGTGGAGCAGGACTGTCTCCGGTAGAGCGATTGGCTAGCGCGATCGGCTGTTAACCAAAAGGTAGGAGGGTCGAGCCCACCCGGTGGTGGTGCGGCGATTTTTTTTATTTGGGCTGATAGCTTTGAAAATATGTTCTTATGGTGGTGAGAGTGGAGCAGGACTGTCTCCGTGGCGCAATTGGCTAGCGCGATCGGCTGTTAACCGAAAAGTTGGAGGTTCGAGCCTACCCGGTGGTGGTGCGGTGCTTTTTTTTCTTTGGGCTGATAGCTTTGAAGTTATGTTCTGATGGTGGTGAGAAGGGAGCAAGACTGTCTCCGTGGCGCAATGGGCTAGCGCGATCGGCTGTTGACCGAAAGGTTGGAGTTTCGAGCCCTCTCGGGAGTGGTGTGTTGCTTTTTTCATTGCGCTGATAGCTTCGAAGTTATGTTCTGATGGTGGTTAGAGTGGAGCAAGACTGTCTCCGTGGCGCAATGGGCTAGAGCGATCGGCTGTTAACCGAAAGGTTGGAGGTTCGAGCCCACCTGGTGGTGGTGCAGCGCTTTTTTTTCTTTGCGCTGATAGCTTTGAAGATATGTTCTGATGATGGTGAGAGTGGAGCAAGACTGCCTCCGTGGCGCAATGGGCTAGCGCGATCGGCTGTTAACCGAAAGGTTGGAGTCTCGAGCCCTCCCAGGAGTGGTGTGTTGCTTTTTTCTTTGCGGTAATAGCTTTGAAGATATGTTCTGAGGGTGGTGAGATTGGAGCAGGACAGTCTTCGTGGCGCAATTGGCTAGCGCGATCGGCTGTTAACCGAAAGGTTGGAGGTTCGAGCCCAACCGGTGGTGGTGCGGCGCTTTTTTTTTCTTTGGGGTGATAGCTCTGAAGAAATGTTCTGACGATGGTGAGAGTGGAGCACGACTGTCTCCGTGGGGCAATTGGCTAGCGTGATCGGCTGTTAACCATAAGGTTGGAGGTTCGAGCCCACCCGGTGGTGGTGCAGCGCTTTTTTTTCTTTGGGCTGATAGCTCTGAAGAAATGTTCTGACGGTGGTGAGAGTGGAGCAGGACAGTCTGCGTAGCGCAATTGGCTAGCGCGATCGGCTGTTAACCGAAAAGTTGGAGGTTCGGGCTCTCCCGGTGGTGGTGCGGCGCTTTTTTTTTCTGTGGGCTGATAGCTTTGAAGTTATGTTCTGATGGTTGTGAGAGAAGAGTAAGACTGTCTCCGTGGCGCAATTGGCTAGCGTGATCGGCTGTTAACCGGAAAGTTTGACGTTCAAGCCCTGCCGGGAGTGGTGTTTTGCTTTTTTCTTTGCGGTAATAGCTTTGAAGATATGTTCTGATGGTGGTGAAAGTGAAGCAGGACTGTCTTCGTGGCGCAATTGGCTAGCGCGATCGGCTGTTAACCGAAAAGTTGGAGGTTCGAGCCCACCCGGTGGTGGTGCGGCGCTTTTTTTTTCTTTGGGGTGATAGCTCTGAAGAAATGGTCTGACGGTGGTGAGAGTGGAGCAGGACGGTCCCCGTGGCGCAATTGATTAGCGCGATCGGCTGTTAACCGAAAAGTTGGAGGTTCGAGCCCTCCCGGGTGGGGTGTGTTGCTTTTTTCTTTGCGCTGATAGCTTTGAAGATATGTTCTGATGGTGGTGAGAGTGGAGCACGATTGTCTCCGTGGCGCAATTGGCTAGCGCGATCTGCTGTTAACCGAAAGGTTGGAAGTTCGAGCCCACCCGGTGGTGGTGCGGCGCTTTTTTTTCTTTGGGCTGATAGCTTTGAATATATGTTCTAATTGTGGTGAGAGTGGAGCAGGACTGTCTCCGTGGCGCAATTGGCCAGCGCGATCGGCTGTTAACCGAAAAGTTGGAGGTTCGAGCCCTCTCGGGAGTGGTGTTTTGCTTTTTTCTTTGCGCTGATAGCTTTGAAGATATGTTCTGATGGTGGTGAGAGTGGAGCACGACTGTCTCCGTGGCGCAATTGGCTAGCGCGATCGGCTGTTAACCGAAAGGTTGGAGGTTCGAGCCCACCCGGTGGTGGTGCGGTGCTTCTTTTTCTTTGGGCTGATAGCTTTGAAGATATGTTCTGATGGTGGTGAGAGGGGAGCAAGACTGTCTCCGTGGCGCAATGGGCTAGCGCGATCAGCTGTTGACCGAAAGGTTGGAGTTTCGAGCCCTCCCGGGAGTGGTGTGTTGCTTTTTTCTTTGCGCTGATAGCTTTGAAAATATGTTCTGATGGTGGTGAGAGTGGAGCAAGCCTGTCTCCTTGGCGCACTGGGCTAGCGCGATCGGCTGTTAACCGAAAGGTTGCAGGTTGGAGCCCACGCGGTGGTGGTACGGCGCTTTTTTTTCTTTGGGCTGATAGCTTTGAAGATATGTTCTTATAGTGGTGAGAGTGGAGCAGGACTGTCTCCGTGGCGCAATTAGCTAGCGCGATCGGCTGTTAACCGAAAGGTTGGAGATTCGAGCCCACCCGGCGGTGGTGCCGCGCTTTTTTCTCTTTGGGCTGATAGCTTTGAAGATATATTCTGATGGTGGTGAGAGTGGAGCACGACTGTCTCCGTGGCGCAGTTGGCTAGCGAGATCGGCTGTTAACCGAAAGGTTGGAGGTTGGAGCCCACCCGGTGGTGGTGCGGCGCTTTTTTTCTTTGTGCTGATAGCTTTGAAGATATGTTCTGGTGGTGGTGAGAGTGGAGCAGGACTGTCTCCGTGGCGCAATTGGCTAGCGCGATTGGCTGTTAACCGAAAGCTTGGAGGTTCGAGCCCACTCGGTGGTGGTGCGGTGGTGTTTTTTCTTTGGGCTGATAGCTTTGAAGATATGTTTTTATGGTGGTGAGAGTGGAGCAGGACTGTCTCCGGTAGAGCGATTGGCTAGCGCGATCGGCTGTTAACCAAAAGGTAGGAGGGTCGAGCCCACCCGGTGGTGGTGCGTTGATTTTTTTTATTTGGGCTGATAGCTTTGAAGATATGTTCTTATGGTGGTGAGAGTGGAGCAGGACTGTCTCCGTGGCGCAATTGGCTAGCGCGATCGGCTGTTAACCGAAAAGTTGGAGGTTCGAGCCTACCCGGTGGTGGTGCGGTGCTTTTTTTTCTTTGGGCTGATAGCTTTGAAGTTATGTTCTGATGGTGGTGAGAAGGGAGCAAGACTGTCTCCGTGGCGCAATGGGCTAGCGCGATCGGCTGTTGACCGAAAGGTTGGAGTTTCGAGCCCTCTCGGGAGTCGTGTGTTGCTTTTTTCATTGCGCTGATAGCTTCGAAGTTATGTTCTGATGGTGGTTAGAGTTGAGCAAGACTGTCTCCGTGGCGCAATGGGCTAGAGCGATCGGCTGTTAACCGAAAGGTTGGAGGTTCGAGCTTACCTGGTGGTGGTGCAGCGCTTTTTTTTCTTTGCGCTGATAGCTTTGAAGATATGTTCTGATGATGGTGAGAGTGGAGCAAGACTGCCTCCGTGGCGCAATGGGCTAGCGCGATCGGCTGTTAACCGAAAGGTTGGAGTCTCGAGCCCTCCCAGGAGTGGTGTGTTGCTTTTTTCTTTGCGGTAATAGCTTTGAAGATATGTTCTGATGGTGGTGAGATTGGAGCAGGACAGTCTTCGTGGCGCAATTGGCTAGCGCGATCGGCTGTTAACCGAAAGGTTGGAGGTTCGAGCCCAACCGGTGGTGGTGCGGCGCTTTTTTTTTCTTTGGGGTGATAGCTTTGAAGAAATGTTCTGACGATGGTGAGAGTGGAGCACGACTGTCTCCGTGGGGCAATTGGCTAGCGTGATCGGCTGTTAACCATAAGGTTGGAGGTTCGAGCCCACCCGGTGGTGGTGCAGCGCTTTTTTTTCTTTGGGCTGATAGCTCTGAAGAAATGTTCTGACGGTGGTGAGAGTGGAGCAGGACAGTCTGCGTAGCGCAATTGGCTAGCGCGATCGGCTGTTAACCGAAAAGTTGGAGGTTCGGGCTCTCCCGGTGGTGGTGCGGCGCTTTTTTTTCTGTGGGCTGATAGCTTTGAAGTTATGTTCTGATGGTTGTGAGAGTAGAGTAAGACTGTCTCCGTGGCGCAATTGGCTAGCGTGATCGGCTGTTAACCGGAAAGTTTGACGTTCAAGCCCTGCCGGGAGTGGTGTTTTGCTTTTTTCTTTGCGGTAATAGCTTTGAAGATATGTTCTGATGGTGGTGAAAGTGAAGCAGGACTGTCTTCGTGGCGCAATTGGCTAGCGCGATCGGCTGTTAACCGAAAAGTTGGAGGTTCGAGCCCACCCGGTGGTGGTGCGGCGCTTTTTTTTTTTCTTTGGGGTGATAGCTCTGAAGAAATGGTCTGACGGTGGTGAGAGTGGAGCAGGACGGTCCCCGTGGCGCAATTGATTAGCGCGATCGGCTGTTAACCGAAAAGTTGGAGGTTCGAGCCCTCCCGGGTGGGGTGTGTTGCTTTTTTCTTTGCGCTGATAGCTTTGAAGATATGTTCTGATGGTGGTGAGAGTGGAGCACGATTGTCTCCGTGGCGCAATTGGCTAGCGCGATCTGCTGTTAACCGAAAGGTTGGAAGTTCGAGCCCACCCGGTGGTGGTGCGGCGCTTTTTTTTCTTTGGGCTGATAGCTTTGAATATATGTTCTAATTGTGGTGAGAGTGGAGCAGGACTGTCTCCGTGGCGCAATTGGCCAGCGCGATCGGCTGTTAACCGAAAAGTTGGAGGTTCGAGCCCTCCCGGGAGTGGTGTTTTGCTTTTTTCTTTGCGCTGATAGCTTTGAAGATATGTTCTGATGGTGGTGAGAGTGGAGCACGACTGTCTCCGTGGCGCAATTGGCTAGCGCGATCGGCTGTTAACCGAAAGGTTGGAGGTTCGAGCCCACCCGGTGGTGGTGCGGTGCTTCTTTTTCTTTGGGCTGATAGCTTTGAAGATATGTTCTGATGGTGGTGAGAGGGGAGCAAGACTGTCTCCGTGGCGCAATGGGCTAGCGCGATCAGCTGTTGACCGAAAGGTTGGAGTTTCGAGCCCTCCCGGGAGTGGTGTGTTGCTTTTTCTTTGCGCTGATAGCTTTGAAAATATGTTCTGATGGTGGTGAGAGTGGAGCAAGCCTGTCTCCTTGGCGCACTGGGCTAGCGCGATCGGCTGTTAACCGAAAGGTTGCAGGTTCGAGCCCACGCGGTGGTGGTGCAACGCTTTTTTTTTCTTTGGGGTGATAGCTCTGAAGAAATGTTCTGACGGTGGTGAGAGTGGAGCACGACTGTCTTCGTGGGGCAATTGGCTAGCGTGATCGGCTGCTAACCGAAAGGTTGGAGGTTCGAGCCCACCCGGTGGTGGTGCGGCGCTTTTTTTGGGCTGATAGCTTTGAAGATATGTTCTTATGGTGGTGAGAGTGGAGCAGGACTGTCTCCGTGGCGCAATTGGCTAGCGCGATCGGCTGTTAACCGAAAAGTTGGAGGTTCGAGCCTACCCGGTGGTTGTGCGGCGCTTTTTTTTCTGTGGGCTGATAGCTTGGAAGATATGTTCTGATGGTGGTGAGAGTGGAGCAGGACTGTCTCCGTGGCGCAATTTGCTAGAGCGATCGGCTGTTAACCAAAATGTCGGACGTTCGAGCCCACCCGGTGGTGGTGCGGCGCTTTTTTTTCTTTGGGCTGATACCTTTGAAGATATGTTCTGATGGTGGTGAGAGTGGAGCAGGACCGTCTCCGTGGCGAAATTGGCTGGCGCGATCGGCTGTTAACCGAAAGGTTGGAGGTTCGAGCCCACCCGGTGGTGGTGCGGCGCTTTTTTTTTCTTTGCGCTGATAGCTTTGAAGATATGTTCTGATGGTGGTGAGAGTGGATCACGATTGTCTCCGTTGCGGAATTGGCTAGCGCGATCTGCTGTTAACCGAAAGGTTGGAGGTTCGAGCCCACCCGGTGGTGGTGCGGCGCTTTTTTTTCTTTGGGCTGATAGCTTTGAAGATATGTTCTAATTGTGGTGAGAGTGGAGCAGGACGGTCCCCGTGGCGCAATTGGCTAGCGCGATCGGCTGTTAACCGAAAAGTTGGAGGTTCGAGCCCACCCGGTGGTGGTGCGGCGCTTCTTTTTCTTTGGGCTGATAGCTTTGAAGATATGTTCTAATTGTGGTGAGAGTTGAGCAGGACTTTCTCCGTGGCGCAATTGGCCAGCGCGATCGGCTGTTAACCGAAAAGTTGGAGGTTCGAGCCCTCCCGGGAGTGGTGTTTTGCTTTTTTATTTGCGCTGATAGCTTTGAAGATATGTTCTTATGGTGGTGAGAGTGGAGCACGACTGTCTCCGTGGCGCAATTGGCTAGCGCGATCGGCTGTTAACCCAAAGGTTGGAGGTTCGAGCCCACCCGGTGGTGGTGCGGTGCTTTTTTTTCTTTGGGCTGATAGCTTTGAAGTTATGTTCTGATGGTGGTGAGAAGGGAGCAAGACTGTCTCCGTGGCGCAATGGGCTAGCGCGATCGGCTGTTGATCGAAAGGTTGGAGTTTCGAGCCCTCTCGGGAGTGGTGTGTTGCTTTTTTCATTGCGCTGATAGCTTCGAAGTTATGTTCTGATGGTGGTTAGAGTGGAGCAAGACTGTCTCCGTGGCGCAATGGGCTAGAGCGATCGGCTGTTAACCGAAAGGTTGGAGGTTCGAGCCCACCTGGTGGTGGTGCAGCGCTTTTTTTTCTTTGCGCTGATAGCTTTGAAGATATGTTCTGATGATGGTGAGAGTGGAGCAAGACTGCCTCCGTGGCGCAATGGGCTAGCGCGATCGGCTGTTAACCGAAAGGTTGGAGTCTCGAGCCCTCCCAGGAGTGGTGTGTTGCTTTTTTCTTTGCGGTAATAGCTTTGAAGATATGTTCTGATGGTGGTGAGATTGGAGCAGGACAGTCTTCGTGGCGCAATTGGCTAGCGCGATCGGCTGTTAACCGAAAGGTTGGAGGTTCGAGCCCAACCGGTGGTGGTGCGGCGCTGTTTTTTTCTTTGGGGTGATAGCTCTGAAGAAATGTTCTGACGATGGTGAGAGTGGAGCACGACTGTCTCCGTGGGGCAATTAGCTAGCGTGATCGGCTGTTAACCATAAGGTTGGAGGTTCGAGCCCACCCGGTGGTGGTTCAGCGCTTTTTTTTCTTTGGGCTGATAGCTCTGAAGAAATGTTCTGACGGTGGTGAGAATGGAGCAGGACAGTCTGCGTAGCGCAATTGGCTAGCGCGATCGGCTGTTAACCGAAAAGTTGGAGGTTCGGGCTCTCCCGGTGGTGGTGCGGCGCTTTTTTTTCTGTGGGCTGATAGCTTTGAAGTTATGTTCTGATGGTTGTGAGAGTAGAGTAAGACTGTCTCCGTGGCGCAATTGGCTAGCGTGATCGGCTGTTAACCGGAAAGTTTGACGTTCAAGCCCTGCCGGGAGTGGTGTTTTGCTTTTTTCTTTGCGGTAATAGCTTTGAAGATATGTTCTGATGGTGGTGAAAGTGAAGCAGGACTGTCTTCGTGGCGCAATTGGCTAGCGCGATCGGCTGTTAACTGAAAGGTTGGAGTTTCGAGCCCACCCGGTGGTGGTGCAGCGCTTTTTTTTTCTTTGGGCTGATAGCTCTGAAGAAATGTTCTGACGGTGGTGAGAGTGGAGCAGGACTGTCTCCGTGGCGCAATTGGCTAGCGTGATCGGCTGTTAACCGGAAAGTTGGAGGTTCTTGCCCACCTGGTGGTGGTGCGGCGCTTTTTTTTCTTTGGGCTGATAGCTTTGAAGATATGTTCTGATGGTGGTGAGAGTGGAGCAGGACTGTCTCCGTGGCGCAATTGGCTAGCGCGATCGGCTGTTAACCAAAAGGTCGGAGGTTCGAGCCCATCCAGTGGTGGTGCGGCGCTTTTTTTTCTTCGGGCTGATAGCTTTGATGATATGTTCTGATGGTGGTGAGAGTGGAGCAGGACTGTCTCCGTGGCGCAATTGGCTAGCGTGATCGGCTGTTAACCGGAAAGTTGGAGGTTCGAGCCCACCCGGTGGTGGTGCGGCGCTTTTTTTTCTTTGGGCTGATAGCTTTGAAGATATGTTCTGATGGTGGTGAAAGTGGAGCAGGACTGTCTCCGTGGCGCAATTGGCTAGCGCAATCGGCGGTTAACCAAAAGGTCGGAGGTTCGAGCCCACCCAGTGGTGGTACGGCGCTTTTTTTTCTTTGGGCTGATAGCTTTGAAGATATGTTCTTATAGTGGTGAGAGTGGAGCAGGACTGTCTCCGTGGCGCAATTAGCTAGCGCGATCGGCTGTTAACCGAAAGGTTGGAGATTCGAGCCCACCCGGCGGTGGTGCGGCGCTTTTTTCTCTTTGGGCTGATAGCTTTGAAGATATATTCTGATGGTGGTGAGAGTGGAGCACGACTGTCTCCGTGGCGCAGTTGGCTAGCGAGATCGGCTGTTAACCGAAAGGTTGGAGGTTGGAGCCCACCTCGTGGTGGTGCGGCGCTTTTTTTTCTTTGGGCTGATAGCTTTGAAGATATGTTCTGATGGTGGGGAGAGTGGAGCAGGACTGTCTCCATGGCGCAATTGGCTAGCACGATCGGCTGTTAACCGAAAGGTCGGAGGTTCGAGCCCACCCGGTGGTGGTATGGCGCTTTTTTTGTTTCGGCTGATAGCTTTGAAGATATGTTCTGATGGTGGTGACAGTGGAGCAGGACTGTCTCCGTGGCGCAATTGGCTTGCGCGATCGGCCATTAACCGAAAGGCTGGAGGTTCGAGCCCACCCGGTGGTGGTGCGGCGCTTTTTTTTCTTTGCGCTGATAGCTTTGAAGATATGTTCTGATGGTGGTGAGAGTGGAGTAAGACTGTCTCCTTGGCGCAATGGGCTAGCGCGATGGGCTGTTAACCAAAAGGTTGGAGTTTCGAGCCCTCCCGGGAGTGGTGTGTTGCTTTTTTCTTTGCACTGATAGCTTTGAAGATATCTTCTGATGGTGGTAAGAGTGGAGCACGACTGTCTCCGTGGCGCAATGGGCTAGCACGATCGGCTGTTAACCGAAAGGTTGGAGGTTGGAGCCCACCTCGTGGTGGTGCGGCGCTTTTTTTTCTTTGGGCTGATAGCTTTGAAGATATGTTCTGATGGTGGGGAGAGTGGAGCAGGACTGTCTCCATGGCGCAATTGGCTAGCACGATCGGCTGTTAACCATAAGGTTGGAGGTTCGAGCCCACCCGGTGGTGGTGCAGCGCTTTTTTTTCTTTGGGCTGATAGCTCTGAAGAAATGTTCTGAAGGTGGTGAGAGTGGAGCAGGACAGTCTGCGTAGCGCAATTGGCTAGCGCGATCGGCTGTTAACCGAAAAGTTTGAGGTTCGGGCTCTCCCGGTGGTGGTGCGGCGCTTTTTTTTCTGTGGGCTGATAGCTTTGAAGTTATGTTCTGATGGTTGTGAGAGTAGAGTAAGACTGTCTCCGTGGCGCAATTGGCTAGCGTGATCGGCTGTTAACCGGAAAGTTTGACGTTCAAGCCCTGCCGGGAGTGGTGTTTTGCTTTTTTCTTTGCGGTAATAGCTTTGAAGATATGTTCTGATGGTGGTGAAAGTGAAGCAGGACTGTCTTCGTGGCGCAATTGGCTAGCGCGATCGGCTGTTAACCGAAAGGTCAGAGGTTCGAGCCAAACCGGTGGTAGTGCAGCGCTTTTTTTTTCTTTGGGGTGATAGCTCTGAAGAAATGTTCTGACGATGGTGAGAGGGGAGCACGACTGTCTCCGTGGGGCAATTGGCTGGCGCGATCGGCTGTTAACTGAAAGGTTGGAGGTTCGAGCCCACCCGGTGGTGGTGCAGCGCTTTTTTTTCTTTGGGCTGATAGCTCTGAAGAAATGTTCTGACGGTGGTGAGAGTGGAGCAGGACTGTCTCCGTGGCGCAATTGGCTAGCGTGATCGGCTGTTAACCGGAAAGTTGGAGGTTCTTGCCCACCTGGTGGTGGTGCGGCGCTTTTTTTTCTTTGGGCTGATAGCTTTGAAGATATGTTCTGATGGTGGTGAGAGTGGAGCAGGACTGTCTCCGTGGCGCAATTGGCTAGCGTGATCGGCTGCTAACCGAAAGGTTGGAGGTTCGAGCCCACCCGGTGGTGGTGCGGCGCTTTTTTTGGGCTGATAGCTTTGAAGATATGTTCTTATGGTGGTGAGAGTGGAGCAGGACTGTCTCCGTGGCGCAATTGGCTAGCGCGATCGGCTGTTAACCGAAAAGTTGGAGGTTCGAGCCTACCCGGTGGTTGTGCGGCGCTTTTTTTTCTGTGGGCTGATAGCTTTGAAGATATGTTCTGATGGTGGTGAGAGTGGAGCAGGACTGTCTCCGTGGCGCAATTTGCTAGAGCGATCGGCTGTTAACCAAAATGTCGGACGTTCGAGCCCACCCGGTGGTGGTGCGGCGCTTTTTTTTCTTTGGGCTGATACCTTTGAAGATATGTTCTGATGGTGGTGAGAGTGGAGCAGGACCGTCTCCGTGGCGAAATTGGCTGGCGCGATCGGCTGTTAACCGAAAGGTTGGAGGTTCGAGCCCACCCGGTGGTGGTGCGGCGCTTTTTTTTTCTTTGCGCTGATAGCTTTGAAGATATGTTCTGATGGTGGTGAGAGTGGAGCACGATTGTCTCCGTTGCGGAATTGGCTAGCGCGATCTGCTGTTAACCGAAAGGTTGGAGGTTCGAGCCCACCCGGTGGTGGTGCGGCGCTTTTTTTTCTTTGGGCTGATAGCTTTGAAGATATGTTCTAATTGTGGTGAGAGTGGAGCAGGACGGTCCCCGTGGCGCAATTGGCTAGCGCGATCGGCTGTTAACCGAAAAGTTGGAGGTTCGAGCCCACCCGGTGGTGGTGCGGCGCTTCTTTTTCTTTGGGCTGATAGCTTTGAAGATATGTTCTAATTGTGGTGAGAGTTGAGCAGGACTTTCTCCGTGGCGCAATTGGCCAGCGCGATCGGCTGTTAACCGAAAAGTTGGAGGTTCGAGCCCTCCCGGGAGTGGTGTTTTGCTTTTTTATTTGCGCTGATAGCTTTGAAGATATGTTCTTATGGTGGTGAGAGTGGAGCACGACTGTCTCCGTGGCGCAATTGGCTAGCGCGATCGGCTGTTAACCCAAAGGTTGGAGGTTCGAGCCCACCCGGTCGTGGTGCGGTGCTTTTTTTTCTTTGGGCTGATAGCTTTGAAGTTATGTTCTGATGGTGGTGTGAAGGGAGCAAGACTGTCTCCGTGGCGCAATGGGCTAGCGCGATCGGCTGTTGATCGAAAGGTTGGAATTTCGAGCCCTCTCGGGAGTGGTGTGTTGCTTTTTTCATTGCGCTGATAGCTTCGAAGTTATGTTCTGATGGTGGTTAGAGTGGAGCAAGACTGTCTCCGTGGCGCAATGGGCTAGAGCGATCGGCTGTTAACCGAAAGGTTGGAGGTTCGAGCCCACCTGGTGGTGGTGCAGCGCTTTTTTTTCTTTGCGCTGATAGCTTTGAAGATATGTTCTGATGATGGTGAGAGTGGAGCAAGACTGCCTCCGTGGCGCAATGGGCTAGCGCGATCGGCTGTTAACCGAAAGGTTGGAGTCTCGAGCCCTCCCAGGAGTGGTGTGTTGCTTTTTTCTTTGCGGTAATAGCTTTGAAGATATGTTCTGATGGTGGTGAGATTGGAGCAGGACAGTCTTCGTGGCGCAATTGGCTAGCGCGATCGGCTGTTAACCGAAAGGTTGGAGGTTCGAGCCCAACCGGTGGTGGTGCGGCGCTGTTTTTTTCTTTGGGGTGATAGCTCTGAAGAAATGTTCTGACGATGGTGAGAGTGGAGCACGACTGTCTCCGTGGGGCAATTAGCTAGCGTGATCGGCTGTTAACCATAAGGTTGGAGGTTCGAGCCCACCCGGTGGTGGTTCAGCGCTTTTTTTTCTTTGGGCTGATAGCTCTGAAGAAATGTTCTGACGGTGGTGAGAGTGGAGCAGGACAGTCTGCGTAGCGCAATTGGCTAGCGCGATCGGCTGTTAACCGAAAAGTTGGAGGTTCGGGCTCTCCCGGTGGTGGTGCGGCGCTTTTTTTTCTGTGGGCTGATAGCTTTGAAGTTATGTTCTGATGGTTGTGAGAGTAGAGTAAGACTGTCTCCGTGGCGCAATTGGCTAGCGTGATCGGCTGTTAACCGGAAAGTTTGACGTTCAAGCCCTGCCGGGAGTGGTGTTTTGCTTTTTTCTTTGCGGTAATAGCTTTGAAGATATGTTCTGATGGTGGTGAAAGTGAAGCAGGACTGTCTTCGTGGCGCATTTGGCTAGCGCGATCGGCTGTTAACCGAAAGGTCAGAGGTTCGAGCCAAACCGGTGTTAGTGCAGCGCTTTCTTTTTCTTTGGGGTGATAGCTCTGAAGAAATGTTCTGACGATGGTGAGAGGGGAGCACGACTGTCTCCGTGGGGCAATTGGCTGGCGCGATCGGCTGTTAACTGAAAGGTTGGAGGTTCGAGCCCACCCGGTGGTGGTGCAGCGCTTTTTTTTTTGGGCTGATAGCTCTGAAGAAATGTTCTGACGGTGGTGAGAGTGGAGCAGGACTGTCTCCGTGGCGCAATTGGCTAGCGTGATCGGCTGTTAACCGGAAAGTTGGAGGTTCTTGCCCACCTGGTGGTGGTGCGGCGCTTTTTTTTCTTTGGGCTGATAGCTTTGAAGATATGTTCTGATGGTGGTGAGAGTGGAGCAGGACTGTCTCCGTGGCGCAATTGGCTAGCGCGATCGGCTGTTAACCAAAAGGTCGGAGGTTCGAGCCCATCCAGTGGTGGTGCGGCGCTTTTTTTTCTTCGGGCTGATAGCTTTGATGATATGTTCTTATGGTGGTGAGAGTGGAGCAGGTCTGTCTCCGTGGCGCAATTGGCTAGCGCGATCGGCTGTTAACCGAAAAGTAGGAGGTTCGAGCCTACCCGGTGGTTGTGCGGCACTTTTTTTTCTGTGGGCTGATAGCTTTGAAGTTATGTTCTGATGGTGGTGAGAGTGGAGCAGGACTGTCTCCGTGGCGCAATTGGCTAGCGTGATCGGCTGTTAACCGGAAAGTTGGAGGTTCGAGCCCACCCGGTGGTGGTGCGGCGCTTTTTTTTCTTTGGGCTGATAGCTTTGAAGATATGTTCTGATGGTGGTGAAAGTGGAGCAGGACTGTCTCCGTGGCGCAATTGGCTAGCGCGATCGGCGGTTAACCAAAAGGTCGGAGGTTCGAGCCCACCCAGTGGTGGTACGGCGCTTTTTTTTCTTTGGGCTGATAGCTTTGAAGATATGTTCTTATAGTGGTGAGAGTGGAGCAGGACTGTCTCCGTGGCGCAATTAGCTAGCGCGATCGGCTGTTAACCGAAAGGTTGGAGATTCGAGCCCACCCGGCGGTGGTGCGGCGCTTTTTTCTCTTTGGGCTGATAGCTTTGAAGATATATTCTGATGGTGGTGAGAGTGGAGCACGACTGTCTCCGTGGCGCAGTTGGCTAGCGAGATCGGCTGTTAACCGAAAGGTTGGAGGTTGGAGCCCACCTCGTGGTGGTGCGGCGCTTTTTTTTCTTTGGGCTGATAGCTTTGAAGATATGTTCTGATGGTGGGGAGAGTGGAGCAGGACTGTCTCCATGGCGCAATTGGCTAGCACGATCGGCTGTTAACCGAAAGGTCGGAGGTTCGAGCCCACCCGGTGGTGGTATGGCGCTTTTTTTGTTTCGGCTGATAGCTTTGAAGATATGTTCTGATGGTGGTGACAGTGGAGCAGGACTGTCTCCGTGGCGCAATTGGCTTGCGCGATCGGCCATTAACCGAAAGGCTGGAGGTTCGAGCCCACCCAGTGGTGGTGCGGCGCTTTTTTTTCTTTGCGCTGATAGCTTTGAAGATATGTTCTGATGGTGGTGAGAGTGGAGTAAGACTGTCTCCTTGGCGCAATGGGCTAGCGCGATGGGCTGTTAACCGAAAGGTTGGAGTTTCGAGCCCTCCCGGGAGTGGTGTGTTGCTTTTTTCTTTGCACTGATAGCTTTGAAGATATCTTCTGATGGTGGTAAGAGTGGAGCACGACTGTCTCCGTGGCGCAATGGGCTAGCACGATCGGCTGTTAACCGAAAGGTTGGAGGTTGGAGCCCACCTCGTGGTGGTGCGGCGCTTTTTTTTCTTTGGGCTGATAGCTTTGAAGATATGTTCTGATGGTGGGGAGAGTGGAGCAGGACTGTCTCCATGGCGCAATTGGCTAGCACGATCGGCTGTTAACCATAAGGTTGGAGGTTCGAGCCCACCCGGTGGTGGTGCAGCGCTTTTTTTTCTTTGGGCTGATAGCTCTGAAGAAATGTTCTGACGGTGGTGAGAGTGGAGCAGGACAGTCTGCGTAGCGCAATTGGCTAGCGCGATCGGCTGTTAACCGAAAAGTTTGAGGTTCGGGCTCTCCCGGTGGTGGTGCGGCGCTTTTTTTTCTGTGGGCTGATAGCTTTGAAGTTATGTTCTGATGGTTGTGAGAGTAGAGTAAGACTGTCTCCGTGGCGCAATTGGCTAGCGTGATCGGCTGTTAACCGGAAAGTTTGACGTTCAAGCCCTGCCGGGAGTGGTGTTTTGCTTTTTTCTTTGCGGTAATAGCTTTGAAGATATGTTCTGATGGTGGTGAAAGTGAAGCAGGACTGTCTTCGTGGCGCAATTGGCTAGCGCGATCGGCTGTTAACCGAAAGGTCAGAGGTTCGAGCCAAACCGGTGGTAGTGCAGCGCTTTTTTTTTTCTTTGGGGTGATAGCTCTGAAGAAATGTTCTGACGATGGTGAGAGGGGAGCACGACTGTCTCCTTGGGGCAATTGGCTGGCGCGATCGGCTGTTAACTGAAAGGTTGGAGGTTCGAGCCCACCCGGTGGTGGTGCAGCGCTTTTTTTTTCTTTGGGCTGATAGCTCTGAAGAAATGTTCTGACGGTGGTGAAAGTGGAGCAGGCCTGTCTCCGTGGCGCAATTGGCTAGCGTGATCGGCTGTTAACCGGAAAGTTGGAGGTTCTTGCCCACCTGGTGGTGGTGCGGCGCTTTTTTTTCTTTGGGCTGATAGCTTTGAAGATATGTTCTGATGGTGGTGAGAGTGGAGCAGGACTGTCTCCGTGGCGCAATTGGCTAGCGCGATCGGCTGTTAACCAAAAGGTCGGAGGTTCGAGCCCACCCAGTGGTGGTGCGGCGCTTTTTTTTCTTCGGGCTGATAGCTTTGATGATATGTTCTTATGGGGGTGAGAGTGGAGCAGGTCTGTCTCCGTGGCGCAATTGGCTAGCGCGATCGGCTGTTAACCGAAAAGTTGGAGGTTCGAGCCTACCCGGTGGTTGTGCGGCGCTTTTTTTCTTTGTGCTGATAGCTTTGAAGATATGTTCTGATGGTGGTGAGAGTGGAGCAGGACTGTCTCCGTGGCGCAATTGGCTAGCGCGATCGGCTGTTAACCGAAAGGTTGGAGTTTCGAGCCCACCCGGCGGTGGTGCGGCGCTTTTTTTTCTTTGGGCTGATAGCTTTGAAGATATGTTCTTATGGTGGTGAGAGTAGAGCAGGACTGTCTCCGTGGCGCAATTGGCTAGCGCGATCGGCTGTTAACCGAAAGGTTGGAGTTTCGAGCCCTCTCGGGAGAGGTGTGTTGCTTTTTTCTTTGTGCTGATAGCTTTGAAGATATGTTCTGATGGTGGTGAGAGTGGAGCAGGGCTGTCTTTATGGCGCAATTCGCTAGCGCGATCGGCTGTTAACCAAAAGGTCGGAGGTTCGAGCCCACCCGGTGGTGGTATGGCGCTTTTTTTTTGGGCTGATAGCTTTGAAGATATGTTCTCATGGTGGTGAGAGTGGAACAGGACTGTCTCCGTGGCGCAATTGGCTAGCGCGATCGGCTGTTAACCGAAAGGTTGGAGTTTCGAGCCCACCCGGCGGTGGTTTGGCGCTTTTTTTTCTTTGGGCTGACAGCTTTGAAGATATGTTCTGATGGTGGTGAGAGTAGAGCAGGACTGTCTCCGTGGCGCAATTGGCTACCGCGATCGGCTGTTAACCGAAAAGTTGGAGGTTCGAGCCCACCCGGTGGTGGTGCGGCGCTTTTTTTTCTTTGGGGTGATAGCTCTTAAGAAATGGTCTGACGGTGGTGAGAGTGGAGCAGGACGGTCCCCGTGGCGCAATTGATTAGCGCAATCGGCTGTTAACCGAAAAGTTGGAGGTTCGAGCCCTCCCGGGTGGGGTGTGTTGCTTTTTTCTTTGCGCTGATAGCTTTGAAGATATGTTCTGATGGTGGTGAGAGTAGAGCACGATTGTCTCCGTGGCGCAATTGGCTAGCGCGATCTGCTGTTAACCGAAAGGTTGGAAGTTCGAGCCCACCCGGTGGTGGTGCGGCGCTTTTTTTTCTTTGGGCTGATAGCGTTGAAGATATGTTCTAATTGTGGTGAGAGTGGAGCAGGACTGTCTCCGTGGCACAATTGGCCAGCGCGATCGGCTGTTAACCGAAAAGTTGGAGGTTCGAGCCCTCTCGGGAGAGGTGTGTTGCTTTTTTCTTTGTGCTGATAGCTTTGAAGATATGTTCTGATGGTGGTGAGAGTGGAGCAGGACTGTCTTTATGGCGCAATTGGCTAGCGCGATCGGCTGTTAACCAAAAGGTCGGAGGTTCGAGCCCACCCGGTGGTGGTATGGCGCTTTTTTTTCTTTGGGCTGATAGCTTTGAAGATATGTTCTGATGGTGGTGAGAGTGGAGCAGGACTGTCTTCGTGGCGCAATTCGCTAGCGCGATCGGCTGTTAACCGAAAGGTTGGAGGTTCGAGCCCACCCGGTGGTGGTGCGGCGCTTTTTGTGGTCTGATAGCTTTGAAGATAAATCTTATGGTGGTGAGAGTGGAGCAGGACTGTCTCCGTGGCGCGATTGGCTAGCGCGATCGGCTGTTGACCGAAAAGTTGGAGGTTCGAGCCTACCCGGTGGTTGTGCGGCGCTTTTTTTTCTGTGGGCTGATAGCTTTGAAGATATGTTTTTATGGTGATGAGAGTGGAGCAGGACTGTCTCCGTGGAGCAATTGGCTAGCGCGATCGGCTGTTAACCAAAAGTTCGGAGATTCGAGCCCACCCGGTGGTGGTGCGGCGCTTTTTTTTGGGCTGATAGCTTTGAAGATATGTTCTTACGGTGGTGAGAGTGAAGCAGGACTATCTCCGTGGCGCAATTGGCTAGCACGATCGGCTGTTAACCGAAAAGTTGGAGGTTCGAGCCTACCCGGTGGTTGTGCGGCGCTTTTTTTTCTGTGGGCTGATAGCTTTGAAGATATGTTCTGATGGTGGTGAGAGTGGAGCAGGACTGTCTCCGTGGCGTAATTGGCTAGCGTGATCGGCTGTTAACCGAACAGTTGGAGGTTCGAGCCCACCCGGTGGTGGTTGGGCGCTTTTTTTTCTTTGGGCTGATAGCTTTGAATATATGTTCTGATGGTGGTGAGAGTGGAGCAGGACTGTCTCCGTGGCGCAATTGGCTAGCGCGATCGGCTGTTAACCAAAAGGTCGGAGGTTCGAGCCCACGCGGTGATGGTATGGCGCTTTTTTTCTTTGGGCTGA
Source organism: Rhipicephalus microplus (assembly GCF_043290135.1). NCBI lineage: Eukaryota > Metazoa > Arthropoda > Arachnida > Ixodida > Ixodidae > Rhipicephalus > Rhipicephalus microplus. The sequence goes on from NW_027464652.1 coordinate 1,388,823, forward strand.
TAGCTATGAAAATATGTTCTGATGGTGGTGAGAGTGGAGCAGGACTGTCTCTGTGGCGCAATTGGCTAGGGCGATCGGCTGTTAACCGAAAGGTTGGAGTTTCGAGCCCACCCGGCGGTGGTGCGGCGCTTTTTTTTCTCTGGGCTGATAGCTTTGAAGATATGTTCTGATGGTGGTGAGAGTAGAGCAGGACTGTCTCCGTGGCACAATTGGCTAGCGCGATCGGCAGTTAACCGAAAGGTTGGAGGTTCGAGCCCACCCGGTGGTGGTGCGGCGCTTTTTTTTTCTTTGGGGTGATAGCTCTGAAGAAATGGTCTGACGGTGGTGAGAGTGGAGCAGGACGGTCCCCGTGGCGCAATTGGCTAGCGCGATCGGCTGTTAACCGAAAAGTTGGAGGTTCGAGCCCTCCCGGGTGGGGTGTGTTGCTTTTTTCTTTGCGCTGATAGCTTTGAAGATATGTTCTGATGGTGGTGAGAGTGGAGCAAGACTGTCTCCGTGGCGCAATGGGCTAGCGCGATCGGCTGTTAACCGAAAGGTTGGACGTTCGAGCCCACGCGGTGGTGGTGCAGCGCTTTTTTTCTTTGCGCTGATAGCTTTGAAGATATGTTCTAATGATGGTGAGAGTGGAGCAAGACTGCCTCCGTGGCGCAATGGGCTAGCGCGATCGGCTGTTAACCGAAAGGTTTGAGTTTCGAGCCCTCCCGGGAGTGGTGTGTTGCTTTTTTCTTTGCGGTAATAGCTTCGAAGATATGTTCTGATGGTGGTGAGAGTGGAGCAGGACTGTCTTCGTGGCGCAATTGGCTAGCGCGATCGGCTGTTAACCGAAAGGTTGGAGGTTCGAGCCCGACCGGTGGTGGTGCGGCGCTTTTTTTTTCTTTGGGGTGATAGCTCTGAAGAACTGTTCTGACGGTGGTGAGAGTGGAGCACGACTGTCTCCGTGGGGCAATTGGCTAGCGTGATCGGCTGTTAACCGAAAGGTTGGAGGTTCGAGCCCACCCGGTGGTGGTGCGGCGCTTTTTTTTGGGCTGATAGCTTTGAAGATATGTTCTTAGGATGGTGAGAGTGGAGCAGGACTGTCTCCGTGGCGCAATTGGCTAGCGCGATCGGCTGTTGACCGAACAGTTGGAGGTTCGAGCCCACCCGGTGGTAGTGCGGCGCTTTTTTTTCTTTGGGCTGATAGCTTTGAATATATGTTCTGATGGTGGTGAGGGTGGAGCAAGACTGTCTCCGTGGCGCAATTGGCTAGCGCGATCGGCTGTTAACCAAAAGGTCGGAGGTTCGAGCCCACGCGGTGATGGTATGGCGCTTTTTTTCTTTGGGCTGATAGCTATGAAATTATGTTCTGATGGTGGTGAGAGTGGAGCAGGACTGTCTCTGTGGCGCAATTTGCTAGGGCGATCGGCTGTTAACCGGAAGGTTGGAGTTTCGAGCCCACCCGGCGGTGGTGCGGCGCTTTTTTTACTCTGGGCTGATAGCTTTGAAGATATGTTCTGATGGTGGTGAGAGTAGAGCAGGACTGTCTCCGTGGCACAATTGTCTAGCGCGATCGGCAGTTAACCGAAAGGTTGGAGGTTCGAGCCCACCCGGTGGTGGTGCGGCGCTTTTTTTTTCTTTGGGGCGATAGCTCTGAAGATATGGTCTGACGGTGGTGAGAGTGGAGCAGGACGGTCCCCGTGGCGCAATTGGCTAGCGCGATCGGCTGTTAACCGAAAAGTTGGAGGTCGGAGCCCTCCCGGGTGGGGTGTGTTGCTTTTTTCTTTGCGCTGATAGCTTTGAAGATATGTTCTGATGGTGGTGAGAGTGGAGCACGATTGTCTCCGTGGCGCAATTGGCTAGCGCGATCTGCTGTTAACCGAAAGGTTGGAGGTTCGAGCCCACCCGGTGGTGGTGCGGCTCTTTTTTTTCTTTGGGCGGATAGCTTTGAAGATATGTTCTAATTGTGGTGAGAGTGGAGCAGGACTGTCTCCGTGGCGCAATTGGCCAGCGCGATCGGCTGTAAAGCGAAAAGTTTGAGGTTCGAGCCCTCCCGGGAGTGGTGTTTTGCTTTCTTTGTTGCGCTGATAGCTTTGAAGATATGTTCTGATGGTGGTGAGAGTGGAACAGGACTGTCTCCATGGCGCAATTGGCTAGCGCGATCGGCTGTTAACCAAACGGTCGGAGGTTCGAGCCCACCCGGTGGTGGTATGGCGCTTTTTTTGGGTTGATAGCTTTGAAGATATGTTCTGATGGTGGTGAGAGTGGAGCAGGACTGTCTCCGTGGCGCAATTGGCTAGCGCGATCGGCTGTTAACCGAAAGGTTGGAGTTTCGAGCCCACCCGGCGGTGGTGCGGCGCTTTTTTTTTCTCTGGGCTGATAGCTTTGAAGATATGTTCTGATGGTGGTGAGAGTAGAGCAGGACTGTCTCCGTGGACCAATTGGCTAGCGCGATCGGCAGTTAACCGAAAGGTTGGAGGTTCGAGCCCACCCGGTGGTGGTGCAGCGCTTTTTTTTTCTTTGCGGTGATAGCTCTGAAGAAATGGTCTGACGGTGGTGAGAGTGGAGCAGGACGGTCCCCGTGGTGCAATTGGCTAGCGCGATCGGCTGTTAACCGAAAAGTTGGAGGTTCGAGCCCTCCCGGGTGGGGTGTGTTGCTTTTTTCTTTGCGCTGATTGCTTTGAAAATATGTTCTGATGGTGGTGAGAGTGGAGCACGATTGTCTCCGTGGCGCAATTGGCTAGGGCGATCTGCTGTTAACCGAAAGGTTGGAGGTTCGAGCCCACCCGGTGGTGGTGCGGCGCTTTTTTTTCTTTGGGCTGATAGCTTTGAAGATATGTTCTAATTGTGGTGAGAGTGGAGCAGGACTGTCTCCATGGCGCAATTGGCCAGCGCGATCGGCTGTGAACCAAAAAGTTGGAGCTTCGAGCCCTCCTGGGACTGGTGTTTTGCTTTTTTCTTTGCGCTGATAGCTTTGAAGATATGTTCTGATGGTGGTGAGAGTGGAGCACGACTGTCTCCGTGGCGCTATTGGCTAGCGCGATCGGCTGTTAACCGAAAAGTTGGAGGTTCGAGCCCATCTGGTGGTGGTGCGGTGCTTTTTTTTCTTTGGGCTGATAGCTTCGAAGATATGTTCTGATGGTGGTGAGAGTGGAGCAGGACTGTCTCCGTGGTGCAATGGGCTAGTGCGATCAGCTGTTGACCGAAAGGTTGGAGTTTCGAGCCCTCCCGTTAGTGGTGTGTTGCTTTTTTTTGCGCTTATAGCTTTGAAGATATGTTCTGATGGTGGTGAGAGTGGAGCAGGACTGTCTTCGTGGCGCAATTGGCTAGCGCGATCGGCTGTTAACCGAAAGGTTGGAGGTTCGAGCCCACCCTGTTGTGGTGCGGCGCTTTTTTGGGCTGATAGCTTTGAAGATAAATCTTATGGTGGTGAGAGTGGAGCAGGACTGTCTCCGTGGCGCGATTGGCTAGCGCGATCGGCTGTTCACCGAAAAGTTGGAGGTTCGAGCCTACCCGGTGGTTGTGCGGCGCTTTTTTTTCTTTGGGCTGATAGCTTTGAAGATCCGTTGTGATGGTGGTGAGAGTGGAGCAGGACTGTCTCCGTGGCGCAATTGGCTAGCGTGATCGGCTGTTAACCGAAAAGTTGGAGGTTCGAGCCCACCCTTTGGTGGTGCGGCGCTTTTTTTCTTTGGGCTGATAGCTTTGAAGATATGTTTTTATGGTGATGAGAGTGGAGCAGGACTGTCTCCGTGGAGCAATTGGCTAGCGCGATCGGCTGTTAACCAAAAGTTCGGAGGTTCGAGCCCACCCGGTGGCGGTGCGGCGCTTCTTTTTTGGGCTGATAGCTTTGAAGATATGTTCTTACGGTGGTGAGAGTGGAGCAGGACTGTCTCCGTGGCGCAATTGGCTAGCGCGATCGGCTGTTAACCGAAAAGTTGGAGGTTCGAGCCTACCCGGTGGTTGTGCGGCGCTTTTTTTTCTGTGGGCTGATAGCTTTGAAGATATGTTCTGATGGTGGTGAGAGTGGAGCAGGACGGTCTCCGTGGCGTAATTGGCTAGCGTGATCGGCTGTTAACCGAACAGTTGGAGGTTCGAGCCAACCCGGTGGTGGTGCGGCGCTTTTTTTTCTTTGGGCTGATAGCTATGAAAATATGTTCTGATGATGGTGAGAGTGGAGCAAGACTGCCTCCGTGGCGCAATGGGCTAGTGCGATCGGCTGTTAACCGAAAGGTTTGAGTTTCGAGCCCTCCCGTGAGTGGTGTGTTGCTTTTTTCTTTGCGGTAATAGCTTTGAATATATGTTCTGATGGTGGTGAGAGTGGAGCAGGACTGTCTCCGTGGCGCAATTGGCTAGCGCGATCGGCTGTTAACCAAAAGGTCGGAGGTTCGAGCCCACGCGGTGATGGTATGGCGCTTTTTTTCTTTGGGCTGATAGCTATGAAAATATGTTCTGATGGTGGTGAGAGTGGAGCAGGACTGTCTCTGTGGCGCAATTGGCTAGAGCGATCGGCTGTTAACCGAAAAGTTAGAGGTCGGAGCCCTCCCGGGTGGGGTGTGTTGCTTTTTTCTTTGCGCTGATAGCTTTGAAGATATGTTCTGATGGTGGTGAGAGTGGAGCACGATTGTCTCCGTGGCGCAATTGGCTAGCGCGATCTGCTGTTAACCGAAAGGTTGGAGGTTCGAGCCCACCCGGTGGTGGGGCGGCTCTTTTTTTTCTTTGGGCGGATAGCTTTGAAGATATGTTCTAATTGTGGTGAGAGTGGAGCAGGACTGTCTCCGTGGCGCAATTGGCCAGCGCGATCGGCTGTAAAGCGAAAAGTTTGAGGTTCGAGCCCTCCCGGGAGTGGTGTTTTGCTTTCTTCGTTGCACTGATAGCTTTGAATATATGTTCTGATGGTGGTGAGAGTGGAGCAGGACTGTCTCCGTGGCGCAATTGGCTAGCGCGATCGGCTGTTAACCAAAAGGTCGGAGGTTCGAGCCCACGCGGTGATGGTATGACGCTTTTTTTCTTTGGGCTGATATCTATGAAAATATGTTCTGATGGTGGTGAGAGTGAAGCAGGACTGTCTCTGTGGCGCAATTTGCTAGGGCGATCGGCTGTTAACCGGAAGGTTGGAGTTTCGAGCCCACCCGGCGGTGGTGCGGCGCTTTTTTTTCTCTGGGCTGATAGCTTTGAAGATATGTTCTGATGGTGGTGAGAGTGGAA